>NC_141816.1:8420340-9729686 GCF_057944985.1 Cucurbita pepo subsp. pepo | reverse complement strand
TAAGAATTATTAGCCAAGGGTAAACTCAAAAGTTTAAGCTCAATCCTGAAACAAATTCAATTATTGCACCAGGATACTTGAAGATCAACGTAGAAAGTTTCAAGTCCTAAAGTAGTAAGTTCCTTGCAGGAAGTGTAATAGAAAATAAGCACCTGCCCAGGAGGGAAGAGAAGTGGGGCATCTGTTAACATAATTTTATCAACCTCTAACGATGCTGTTTCCTGCAGAATTCACAAGCAAAATCAACACAGAATTCAAATTTTTAAATAAAGAGCAAAATTTAATGAAAATTACAATTAGACAATTCTGTTGAAAGTACATGATGCAAGTAATAAAAAAATATCAAATAAAGCTTAAAAAGAAGAAACAGGAGAAAAACATGGACTTTTCCTCAACGTAACAGCGATAAAAGTATGTCAACCAGGGCAAACATAGGTCAACTAGTTAACAAGGCATAATAAACTCTACAAAAGGCTAGACGTTAGAAGTTCTACCCCAACCCTTGTTCGAACTAAAAAAAGAAAAACTATGTTATGAGAACATACGAGTGCAACTTTCACATTTCTTTTTTATAAGAAACTGAACTTCTATTGACAGAAAAATGAAAGAATACAAGAGCATCCAATCAACTAGAGTTTCAATCAAGTAAAATAAGACCAAGCAGATAATTACAAAGGAGTAACATAGAACCTAGTGGTGGATCAAACCTCACTACGAACTCTCTCGACCTCTTTATAGACTATTGTGTTTTTCACCCCCCCAAACCCCATAAAACCATACAAATCTCCACCTGCCACAAAAACCTTTCCTTCTAATGAAAAAGGGGATGGAAAATGAACTCCTCAATAAAAAATTGTGGCCTATAAAAGAGGGTAGATCTATCAAAATATTTTAATGTTTTCACTCAAAAAACACTTCTCATCTCTCTATTTAGTTCCTACACCTACTTCTGACAATCCTAAAGAATACCAGCATACCTTACAACAATTGAAGTTGAAAAAGTTTAAGGCTATTTTTAAGAACATAGAAAAATTACTCTCGCTAGGTGCTGTTTTAGGGGCTTGACTCCTAGCTGCCCCTTGTTTTAATTGTCTGGTCAATGCATTTTGTCAACACATGCAAAGATTTCTTTGATCACATTGACCAATTGACATAATGTTCAGAAGAAAGCACCAAAAAATTTGACCAACACTAAAATTAGCATCAAATAGACAAGAGATGAATTGTTCTCCATGCAAGGAAATTTCACAAATTTAAAATCAGTATATTGCTAAACAGATTTACCACAAAAACTAGAAGAGCAGACATACTCATACTACAGTATATTGCTAAAACAGATTGACCACAAAAACTATAAGGGCGGACATACTCATACTACAGTACATGGCAAAACAGAATGACCACAAAAACTTGAAGAGGGATATACTCATACTACAGTATATCAACTACATTGAATAAGCAATTACCTTCAGCATTTGAAGCCTTTCAGCATTCTCATGGAAGACTTCCTGAAAACATGCACCATTTATCACCAAGTGGAACAACAATGAAAGACAAAAAAATTTAACCAACGTTATAAGAAGGAAAAGAATGCCCTAGAAAAAATAGATGTATTTTGTTTCAGCATTGCTTAGAAAATCCACATAATAATAATAATATCAATAAATAAGACCATACTTACCTCCATATCATGTACATAGCCTTCAACTGATCGGTAAGGTGCATAAACAATAAGATCAAATTCCAGACTCTAGAAAACAGAAAAAGAAATAAGAGAAGAGAAAATATATATAAATGGTGGGGAGAATAGAGGGGGGGAACCAAAGTAATGAAGTGAGCGAGATAAGAACAAGTTATGAGACACATCCATGCCTGATAAACTATCATCTCATAATTGAGAATAATTTGATGATCCTGTGAAATCCCCTTGCCAAGCTCCTCAGCTGAGACATGATTTTCTTCTATCTTACAAGCTGCATAAATGCAAGTCAACCTGGGCAGGAGAAGGTTAGCTACATCCCGAAAGTACTCTACAGTTTGTATGATGATAATAAGTGGCAATGAGAGAGAAACAATTTGCAGAAGCAACACTTCCTAAGACGAAGAGTTTTACAAATGGACATCCAACATCCAATCAATTTCTCTAGCGCTAAGCATTTTAATTACATTCATACCTCTAAATGATTTTTTGAAGTTGTAACACATTAAATAAGGGAAACTTCAAACGCATAAGGCACATGTGCATCTAAACTCTTACATCACATTTTTGGGATTATGTTGCATCACAGACCATTGTAAGTAGAATCTCTTAAAATATATAAGAGCCGTTGCCTGCAAAGAGTAAACAAAACTAAGGAAAAACATAAAAGTGGGATTTATATAAACAAAAATTTCAATATTTGAAATATATTAGACTTTTTATGTGAAAAGAAAAATGGATCATTCAATCAGCTTATCTTATTTGAATACCTGGATTTTATGAGGAAAATGAAAATTGTTGCATACTTCTTGAAGTTTGTTCTCGTAAAATACTCGCATAAATTGCTCTTCTTCAATACTCAAAGGTTTGGGGCGGGAATGTTTGTCAGCTGACATTAAAATAAACTATCATACCAAGAGTTGGTAATTATACATTAAGATTTAATGCTAGAGTTATAGTTTTAAGCTCCTGCAAAAGAGCAGCAGAAGAGTAGTTACCATTTTCTTTTGAATTTATCAGAGGGTCTGGATAGGACAATGATCCGTCTGCATCTACCACCATCAGTGTTGCTCCAAACTAGACCAAGAGGATAGTTAGTTAGCAGAGATAGTAATATTAAAACTCATAAAAGCAGGCGCCAAATACTTTAATTAAACACATGAAGTGAAGAAGGGAATTGCCGTCAGAATTTGGAGTTTTGGGAAGAAATGAAGCATGAGAAGACTGCTCTTTCAAATAAAAATAAAAATTAGTACAGTAGACAAAACTGATTGAAGTATCATCTCATTCAATTCATACCTTCTCCAGAGCTTCGATTGCTCTCTGGTTAGCAGCTTTGTACCTGCCAACCTGTACAACATATGAATCATGTTCATACTTTAGATACACAATTGACTCTTCTTCAAGTCCTAAATACAAGTGAAACCCCTCAAAAGCCAACAATCGTCTAGCAAATTTATGAATGAAGTTCGCTCGAAAGTTGTCATAGAACAAATAACCAAAAACTAATGCGTCCAACTGAAGCAATTGATAATATGACTATACACTTCGCACAAGTACCGTAGAAGTAAGAAACTTCAGTTCCTTCATAAAACAATCTAAAGAAACGGAATCTCCTCAAATGAGATTACATATCGTGGAAATTGAAAGGGCGCAAATGAGATATAGGACTACCAGCCTAATTGTAAATAAAGATCTCAAAGAATTGATTCTAAGATTACTCGAAGTTCTTTTGATCAGAACCCAGCAAGAATATAACGCGGCAGTACTAGTAACTATCTTTTCCCAAACCGCCAGGGGGAAAAAAGGAAGGGAAAAGTACCAGCTCGTGAGGACTCAAGATCCATTTGGCTCGTTGAGTCGAGGTCTGGAAATCGGCCATGGCTACTTAGAAACCACAGTATCTCCACCAGGCAGTTATACTGTCAAGTTACAGCAGCCTCTATACAGATTCAATGTCTAGAGAAAGTAAAGAAAGAGCTGGAATCTTCTATTTCAAGTAGCGTCAAACGGAAATTAGCAGTATGAACCTTACCTGTGATGAGCGAAGGGCTCTGAGAGAAACGAAAGATGCAAGCTTTGTTCTGCGAACAATGGCGCGCGTTGATTCAGCGGGGATACCCAATTTGCTTTCGCACAAATGCCGCCAATTATAAAAGGCCAAGGTTGGTTAAATTACACATTTTAGTCTAATAGGTTTTTGCTTTCGTGCGGCTGCAACAGAAAAGGGGCGGCGTGCCGGCGCCGTTCAACGGAGAAGAAACAGAAATAAATAGTAGGGCTACGCCGATGGAAGCGTGCCGGCGGGTGACTGCAGCGGAGAGAGCGTGCCGGCACGGGTTCTAGTATAGCTAGAGATCAGTACGGATGAACGAAGGGGGGAAAACGGGCCGTGGTGATGCTATAACAAATAAAATAAAATAAAATAAATAATAAATAATAAAAAAATTTAGGAAACAAAATGAATAATTATTTATAAACTTAAATTACAATAGTTTTTCATATTTATTAAATAAACATTTTAATTCGTAATTATATTCCAAAAAACAAAAAATAATTCTAAAAACAGGTGTAAAGTATTATCATAAATCACAAAAATAAAAATAAATAAGCAAAAAACATAGTGTTTATAGTCTCTAACTAAAAAATTAAAAGTAAAAAACTAAATTGATCATCAAATACGGTTTTGTTTATTTAATTAGAAATTCATCAAATATGGTTTTGAAATAAATTTGAAAATTCAAATTTACGATTAGTCTATTTGTTGATTTTTAAAAACGTTGAATATATCAAATAAATAAAAATACAATAATCACAATCTTTAGAATTATGATGAAGCAACTAAATATGACCTAAAATAATGTAGAATCTCTGATATTTGTTAAATACAAAATTAAATCACATTAGGTAATTTATTTATCTCCATGGTTTAAAAGACCATAGAGACAGCTTTTACTAATTTTAGTAAAATAACATTTTGTTTTAATTTTTTTCCTAAATAAGCATTAAGTTAAATTGTGTATATAGCTTCTTTTAATTAAAATATATTTTCAAAAGAGAAACAAATTTAATTTAAATTTAAATTTAAATTCAAGTTCAAAAAGCTCATGAAAATCAGTCAAAACCCCTATGGTTTGAAAGTAGTGAACCTGAAAAGTAAATGTCATCTCCTCACTTTAAACGGTAAAAATATAAGAAGTAAAAAAGGCTGCAATTTTTTAAAAATATATATGATAATAATAATAATAATCCTCCTCGTTGTAGAGGACAAAAACGTCATTTTAAAAATTAGAATGATAGATGTCTTTACGAGTCGTGACATCAACAAAAACATAATTTTTAAATCGATTTTGAAAAATAATTCAAATCTCATAATCAGGAAATATAACATTAGAGTTGGATATGATGAGTAATTGAAGTGTAATCATATGATTAAGCAATAAACGGAAATGGGAATCTTCCCTTCCACTAAGAAAAAGAAATTTTTAAAAAGCTGGAAGCAAAGGAAGATGGGAATATTAAAAAAAAATGGAAGAAGTTAAAATGGAGATTTGTTGGGAAGGAGATGTTGGAGTTGGGAAACAGCCTAAAAAAGTTGACTTTTTGGAATTGGGTTTGTGAAAGGCCTTTCAGAGGCAGATTGAAGAATTATAAGTTGTGGAAGATAAACCCAAGCGAATTATAAATAAATATATTTTATAATATCATCAAACCCCTTTTGTTTATCAAAGTCAAAATTGTCCTTTCTTACTGTTTGCTAAGAGAGAGGTAGCGTAGAAGATTTAAGAATCGGGTCAGACAGAGAGCATTTGTCTTCATTTCGCTTCTTTTGCTCTGATGGGAGAGTATTTCTTGTGAAGAATCGCTCGTTTTTTTTTTGGTTCAATCTGGCTACTGAAATCGAAGATTGACCCAAGAACTATTGCTGGTTATTTGGTGTTTTCTTGTGAATTTCTGTTCTGATTACTGGTGTTATTCGTCTGTGAAATGCCTTTTTTGTGTGTAAATTAAAGGATCTGGATTCTGGGTTTTTAGGTTTTGACCCTTTTTGAATGTTTCTTTGTGGGACTCGCCTCGGTATCTCTGGTCTTTGTCTTGACTTTTATGTAGAGAATGTCAATTACCATTCGATGAACTATTTGTGTCCGATGGCTTAGTTGAATTCGTAAGAGCTGGGGTTTTGAATTTGTAATCGAATTGTCCTGTAAGGTATTTTTTGAAATGGGGTTTCTCTGATCTGTTTCAAGATCCTTTCTGATTGCCTTTTGGGGGTCTAGGGTTCGAAGCTGAATGATTCTTTTCCCAAATCTTTTTTGAGTTTGATGGGCTAGACCCCCATCCCCCATTGCTGTTATTTCTGATCCAAGATTTTGATTCTTAATCTCTCTGGGTTTCCTTTTGAAAACCAGCTTAAATGCATCTTTCACCATGGAAAATTCTGTCACATTGCGCTGCTGCTCTATTAATGGACAAGAAGAGCCGAAGAAGAGATGGGTCTGCCACTGGACATGAGTCCAAGAAAAACTTATCAATTCTTCGAAAACTGCAAGAGGACAAGCTTAGGGAAGCTCTTGAAGAAGCATCTGAAAATGGGTCTCTCTTCAAATCGCAAGATATTGACGAATCCGACTCAATCGGCGACCAGGACGACGGCGGCGGCGGCGGCTTGGGCAAGTCCCGTTCGCTCGCCAGACTCCACGCACAGCGAGAATTTCTACGCGCCACTGCACTGGCCGCCGAGCGCGCTTTCGAGTCTGAAGACGACATTCCTGACCTCCATGAATCTTTCTCCAAGTTCCTTATGATGTATCCGAATTTCCAGTCCTCGGAGAAGATTGATCAGCTGAGGTACAACGAGTACTCGCATCTTTCTTCAAAGGTATGCCTCGATTACTGTGGCTTTGGACTTTTTTCTTATGTTCAAACACTGCACTATTGGGAGTCCTCCACATTTAGCTTGTCTGAGATTACTGCAAATTTGAGTAACCATGCTCTTTATGGATGCGCTGAAAAAGGGACGGTTGAACATGATATTAAGGTCAAGATCATGGACTATTTGAACATTCCTGAGCATGAATATGGGCTTGTGTTTACTGTGAGTAGAGGGTCAGCTTTTAAATTGCTTGCTGATTCATATCCTTTTCAAACGAACAAGAAATTGTTGACCATGTTTGATTATGAGAGCGAATCTGTGAATTGGATGGCTCAGTGTGCTAGAGAGAAAGGTGCAAAAGTTTATAGCGCCTGGTTCAAATGGCCATCCCTGAAACTCTGCTCCACTGATTTGAGAAAACAGATTTCAAATAAGAGGAGAAAGAAGGACTCTGCTACTGGTCTTTTCGTGTTTCCGGTTCAATCTAGAGTGACTGGGGCGAAGTACTCGTATCAATGGATGGCTCTAGCACAACAGAACAACTGGCATGTTCTGCTTGATGCTGGATCTTTGGGTCCGAAAGACATGGATTCGCTTGGACTGTCCCTTTTCCGGCCAGATTTTATTGTTACATCGTTCTACAGAGTTTTCGGGTTTGATCCTACTGGTTTCGGATGTCTACTAATCAAGAAATCCGTAATGTCGAGTTTACAGAATCGTTCTGGGAGTACAGGGTCAGGAATTGTGAAGTTAACTCCTGAATATCCTATGTACCTGAGTGATTCAATTGATGGTATTGATGGATTTGCTGGGATTGAAGATGATGGAGTCTCTGAGAATGTCGATAAAGCCTCTGAATCACGGCAAAGATCTCAGTTGCCTGCTTTCTCGGGTGCATTTACATCTGCTCAGGTTAGAGATGTATACGAAACTGAGATGGATCATGAAAGTTCTGAAAGAGACGGTACGAGCACTATATTTGAGGAAACAGAGAGTTTCTCTGTCGGAGAGGTGATGAAGAGCCCGATATTCAGTGAAGACGAGTCATCTGATAACTCGTTGTGGATTGACTTAGGCCACAGTCCACTTGGGTCTGATAATGCTGGCTTCAACAAACATGAAATCGCCTCCCCATTGCCCCCATATTGGTTTGCATATGGAAAGAATAGGAGACAATCACCCAAACCAACTTCAAAAATTTACAGCAGCCCGCTTTATGATGACAAAGAAGTAAATTCAAGGCCAGCTGATGAAAGAAATATTCTGTCATTTGATGCTGCTGTCATGTCAGTTTCTCAAGAGCTCGATTCAGTAACGAGCCCTGCTTCACAGAGCGGGAAAAAGAGTTCGGAACGTACAGACGTGTTGGAGGTAGATGAAACTAGCAAATCACTTTCGAATGGTATGTCAAGTTGTGATGTCAGATCTCATCTTGGCAATTCAAATTCTAGCTCACAGCATCATAACCTAGAGAATGGTCTAACTTCTGAGATCTGTCCAGAGATTAAGGAGAGTGCGATAAGACGGGAAACCGAAGGTGAATTTAGGTTGTTGGGACGCCGAGGGGATAGATTATCTGAAGTGCAGAACAAGGGAAGAAGAGTCTCTTTTGGCATCGAAGAAAATGGTAAAGAGCACCAGAGCTGTAATATGGAGCCAGGTGAAACCTCTGTTACTAGCTTCGATGACGATGAAGGTACCAGTGACGGCGAATATGGCGATGGGCAAGAGTGGGCCAGGAGAGAACCCGAGATAGTATGCCGTCATATTGATCATATTGACTTGTTGGGTCTCAATAAGACCACTCTCAGACTAAGATTTCTGATCAATTGGCTTGTCACGTCGCTACTACAACTTCGGTTACCTGATTCGAATGGAAGTAGCAGAGCAAATCTTGTTCAAATCTATGGTCCGAAAATAAAATACGAAAGGGGTGCTGCCGTGGCATTCAACGTGAGAGACAAAGTTAGGGGGCTAATCAACCCAGAAATTGTACAGAAGCTGGCTGAAAAAGAAGGTATATCTCTAGGAATCGGTTTCCTTAGTCACATACGCGTAGTGGACAATCCAAGGCACAAAAAAACCAGTTTGAACCTAGAAGATACTACCCTCTGCAGACCAATGGCAAATGGAAAGCTTGGTGACAAGGGCGGGTTCGTGTGTGTCGAAGTCGTGACAGCTTCTCTGGGATTTTTGACCAATTTCGAAGATGTCTACAGATTATGGGCTTTTGTTGCTAAGTTTCTTAATCCAACCTTTATCAAAGAGGGTACTCTCCCAACTGTTCAAGAAGAATCAGAGGTATAATAACCAAAGAAGCAGAGCCATTGACGGCACAGGTACAGCTTCAAGATTATGTCATTTGGACAAGAAGGGAGAAATACACGTAAATGGAGGATGGTACATTATCTTCCCACGCTTCTCTGATGGGTCGAATCGAACTTCACTTGCGGCTCTCAAGAACATGCAGATGAATTTGTTTATTCATACTTATTTTAACCGGGTTTGTTCTGGTTTCGAGTTTATTGCGAGATTGGGCTCTGGAAAAAAATAGTTTGCTCTCGAGTGAGCAGCCATGGCAGCTTGATCTTGCTGGTACATAGCTCCAGAGAAGCTCAAATTCTTGAATCTGTGTAAAAGAAGTGTTTATTCATACTTATTTTAACCGGGTTTGTTCTGGTTTCGAGTTTATTGCGAGATTGAGCTCTGGAAAAATAGTTTGCTCTCGAGCAAGCAGCCATGGCAGCTTGATCTTGCTGGTACATAGCTCCATAGAAGCTCAAATTCTTGATTCTGTGTAAAAGAAGTGTAGCTTAGAATTATGGCTGCTGTATTTAGCTTATTATTCTCAGCAACATTTCCCATTATCAATCCTTCTTTTTCTTCTGACTTAGGCTCATATTTTTCGTCGTTAAAGTCAACGTAAATACATGTTTGAACGAACCCTCGAGTCGGTTTTCTATCTGTTCTGTCTCTTTATGCTAGAACACTTAGAGGGATCAATATTCAAGGTGAAGATAACTGTGATCAAACTTCATAAATAATCTGAGTTGTAACACTATAACTAGTCGAGCACAGGACAATGGCCTTTTGTCACCGATCTCTAATAGTATATATAATTTATGATGATTTATTGAACCGTAAAAACAAATAGGATCAAACTTATAATTTAACCTTTTCTTTTTAATATAAGTTAGTTTGGTTTTACCCTGATAGTGTTGATAGTGTTAGTTGGGACCGTTTAGTATTATTTGACTGTGTTTGATTTACTAATATGTCAATTTTAAGGTTTATTGACTTAATTTTGTTGGTTGGTTTATATGTATGTTAGACGTAGTAAAACATTGACTTTGACCTAATATCTTCGACAAAATTTTAAAATAGCTACTTGTAAGTTGCACGCTTCTCACATTAATTCTTATTTTAATTTTATTTTGCAACCTAAAAAAAAAATATTAGGACAGGATTTTGGATAAGATAATGAGCATTAAACAATCTCATAAATTATATATAAGATTTGAAGATCAAAATTGAGCTGGAGTCAATGCACCCAACATGTATAAATAACCCAAAAAAAAAAGTCTCCATTAAAAATAAATTTAATGCTCCACTTGAGGTGGGTTGTATGATTTGAAATAATAAATATGATAATGTTTAAAAGGAGGAAATGATTTATTAATGTTAATGAAAGTGAAAATGATTCACATAAATTTTATATTCATGATAAAGGGCAATAATGAAGTTGACATGCAAATATAAAAAAATTGTGATTCCATCCTAGAAAGAGACAGAACCAAATGGAAGGGTTTAATGTCGAAATCTATTCATAAAATTAGAGGATAAATCGTGGCACGAGATATAATAAGGAGCTTTTTCGAATCAATCTGTAGAGCTTAAAAATGAAAGAAGAACTATTGTGCTATGTCCTAATTGATTCGAGTTACCTACCATCATTATTTATTACCTTCAATTCTACCTTTGGTACTAAAATTCATTACGCTATTAATTACGTAACACTATTATAGTTCAATTTGAAATAACTTTAGTCTAAGCATTAACTTAAATATCGAAACATATTGATATAACACCTATCAATGTGAATCTTTTTTGTTGCACGATCTCATGATCAAATTCTTACATTAACAAAAAGTTCAAAATGTTAGTACAACATCAACACAAATATCAATATTATTGGTTTCTTTTTTACTTCTATCTCTAAATATTAATATTAGTTACTAACTTTTTGTTTTTAAATTGGAATTTTATTTTTATTTTGTTCCCGTGAAATTTAATGGAATTAAAGCTAAATATATTCGTGAAATATTATTATTATTGATAATTCATAAATATTACAAATATGTGATTGTAGAAAAAAAAAACTTTTAAAAACATTGGTAATTATGGTATATTCAAAATTTCTTACGCGATATGTATAATATAATATGAATTAAATAGTTGGATGATAAAAGTTTGACGTCGGCTAATTTAGGGAATGATCATGGGTTTATAATCAAGAAATACTCTTTTGGTTCGTGTGAGGCCGTCTCCTGGGACAGCCCAAAGCAAAGTCATGGACAATATCATACCATTGTAGAAAGTCATGCCTTCTCGAATATCATGGTATCAGAACTATAATCTAAACTTAATTGTGCTATAATATATTGGTAAATCTTCAAATGTCGAACAAAGGACTTCAAAAGAAAAGAAGTCTTCTTTCGAACAAAGAACTTCAAAAGAAACTGAGGCTAATTCAAAATGATTGAAGAAAGAACTTCAAAAGAATCGAGCCTCCAAGGTATGGTACGATTAAGGGGAGGTTTGACTCTGTTCGAGAGGGGAGGATGGTGAGGTTGGACAAAACAGGATGGGCCTGAATGAGCGTTGATCCATCTCAGGGGGTGGGAGGTGTCTGGGCCCGATTCATTGCTTCGAAAATGGAAAATGGTGGCAGAAATGGGTGAACGAAAGGACGGTGAGGAAGAGGAAGAAGGAAGGAAGTCCAAAAGTCTCCATCAACCACAACCACAATATTCTTCGAAAATCGCAACTTCGATACGTATCTGAACTCCCACCGCCACATTTCACCATCATCGTCTTCCCCATTTTCACTCTCTGCACCACCTTCCTCCAACAATGGCGCCTTCCTCTCCTCAGTTCTTCAGAATCGTTTTACACAACAATCTCGAAGACCGAAAACTAGTAAAAACAAACCCCTTTTCTGTTTTCTATTTTTAATTTTTTTTTTTCACGTATGTTGTTTTCCAGATGATTCCGAAGAAGTTCGTGAAAGATCATGGCGAACTTTTGTCCACTTCCGTACGTCTCAAGCTCCCGGACGGCATGGAATGGAAGGTCGGTTTGACGACGGCTCCCAACGGCGTTGTTTGGCTGCAAAATGGGTGGCACAAATTTGCAGAGCATTATAGCTTAGAGTTTGGTTCTTTATTGGTATTTAAATCAGATGGGTTTTCAACTTTTCAAACATCCATATTCGACCCAAGTGGTGTAGAAACAGAATATTGTTGCATTTTCAACGATTCAAGAGCAGAATTTACAATGGAATATGAAGATTCTGATGAAAATACAGAGAGTTCCCCCCTGCGTTTAAGTAAGAGGAAGAACAAGCCTTCAGTTCCATCTCCTCCTCAATCTCGTAAGAAAATGAAACCTGAAGAAGGTATGAACATTTTGAGTATATAGAGCTTACAGGTTCAAATAAGTGTTGTTAATGGCCAATCTATGCAGAAGGATGCCTAATCATGAAGAACATGCCAAAAACTGAAGCAGGGGTATCAAGTAGAAGGCAACAATTTGTGAACAAACCTGAAGCAGCTCAAAGATTCACCTCAAAATCAGACAAGCCTATCTTTAGAATTGTCATGAAACAACCAAACGTACGAGGAAAATTTGCCATGGTAAGCACTTTCTTCTACAAACCCACATAGAAAAAACACCTCCTTTCTTCAATTCAGCTGAAAAGATTGAAGCTTTTTGGTTCTTGTAGATTATTCCCAAAGATTTTGCAGAGAAACACTTACCTGATGACTTCGGAATCATCAAACTCCAAACCCCAAACGGTAGAAAGTGGCCAGTTTTGTATAAACGCAGACGAAATCAAGAGAACTTTGTGTACTTTTCAAGTGGGTGGAAGCGTTTTGTAGAGGAAAATGTGTTGAAAGAAGGGGATATTGGGTTGTTTCAATTGATTAAGAAAGACATATTTTCATTCACCAAATTACAAGACACCTCTCCCTTTCCTTCCCCTGCAACAAACACCAGAAACCCCTGTTTTGAGGCGAACATTCTGAACAGACGCCACAAGAAATTTGTTCTGGTAACAAACAAAAAAACAAAACCCCATGTTTTATTTTCAGTTCAAAACATAGTTGAAACCATTTTATGTTGTTGATTGGCAGAACATTCCTATGGTGTTTGCAAAGGAGCATTTTTCATCCGACATGCGCTCTGCAAAGCTTCAAGTTGGGAATAGACAATGGATTGTGGCATTGAGACAATATGGTAGCTCTGTCAGATTATCAGCTGGGTGGTGCTTATTTTATGGAGACAATGGCTTGGAAGATGGAGATTCATGCTTGTTTGAGATGGTGGACACAAAAAACTGTGTTTTTAAAGTCACCATTTTCAAACATGTTTCCAGCTCTGCTTCCATGGACTAGATAGAATGTAATGTTAATAATGGTCTGTCTTTTTTTGTTTAGAAATTAGGCTTCGACTCAAAATTCGAACTTTTTAGGCCTTATTCACTGACATCAACGATCTAATACTTTATGAACCTTTTTGAAGATAGTGATTATCTTTCGAAGCTAGACAAAAATTTCATAGTTCAGAGATTAAATTTGTATTTTTTAATCGAAAAAAATTAGAACATGACCACTGGTCATAAATTTCTAACTCGAATTCAAAAGTTAATTTGTTTTATAAATTCTCTATCTAACCATATAAAATAATTGTGACCGTTTTTTTTTTCTTTTGTAAATAATTAATTAAATTTTTTTTTTTTTTTAACAATAGCGGGAAGATTTCATAATTCAAAAACTATATATGTAATTTGAAAAAATATATAAATATATATAAAATTATATATATGTCCCGAAACCCTATAAAAATTCGCCACACCCACAGCAAGCCGGAACTTGCATGCATGTGGTGTCACGTATCCATCTAACACTCGAAGAACCAAATTTTTTTTTACTCTTTATTCCGTTCTTCTTCATCTAATGATTTCAAGCTTTCTTTTGCAGATCAGTGTCAGAATCGCTCCTCTATTCTTCGTTTTTTTTTTTTTTTTTTTTTTTTTTTTCCGGATTCGACATTGATTTCAAGCTTTCTTTTGCAGGTTCGTGATTCTTTGCGCGAGAATAATGAACCCCAGCATCGAAACCGCTTCTAGCCTTGAGTTCTTCAAGGTGTTTCTTCCCGATTCCGGCTCTCTGCACATGGTAATTCTTTCTCCTCTCTGTATTTCCTCTGATTGATCATACGTATTGTGCCCTAACTTCAAAATTTCTGGGGCTCCTTTTTTTCCCTCTTTATTTTCCTTCGTCCTGATGTTCTTACGATTTTGAGTTTGTATTTAGGAAACGCTGAGATTTCGAGTCAATTTGAGTTCTGTGGAACTTGAGTGCGAGAAATTTTCGGTGCCTTTTTTTTTTCATTATTTGGTTGATTCGTGGGATTTGGATAAATTAGCCTGTTTCTTATTATAAATTGGGGAAAAGAACACTTGGGATTGCTCTATTTTGAGTCGTTGACCTTTTTTGAATTCTGCATTGAACATGCATGCAATATAGTATGAAACTTTACTTACTACTTAATTCTTCTCTCTGTTCTTTATGCTTGAGTCAACCATTTAGTTCTAGTCATACTGGGTCAACATGTCGATTTTTTTTTCCTAATCACGTATTGAAATTGTAGAGAATTTTAGACATTACATAACTCATTGATTATATTTTTGTGGGAAGGGTTTTGATCTTTGTGGATCAGAAGAAGAAAAAAAAAACTCATATGCTGATATAAATGTTTGATTATCCTAAAGTATAAAGGCGTTGATTAGTTTTAAAAACAAGCTAATATTAAATAAATGACATGAACGATATGTTGTGTGTGTGTGTGAAGTGATTTGTTTTGCTTTGTTTTGTCATTGCACAAATTTCATTCCTCATCTCTTAAATTCAGAGCATACCACCAGCTTTTCAGAAGCATTTACATGGAATCTTTCCAATAAAAGCTACCATCAGAGATCATACAGGAAAATCATGGTGCGTTACATTGGAAAAAGTGGATGAACTTGTGTATTTCAAGAATGGCTGGCAGGCTTTTGTGGATTACCATTGTTTGAAATATGGAGACTTTTTAGTATTTCGATATGATGGGGGTTTTACGTTTGATGTCAAAATATTTGGTAAAAATGGATGCAAGAAGGCAGTGGTTGCAGAAGCCGATAATTCTGTTCCAATTTTAGATTCAGTGTTAGCAGTAGCCGGTATGTCTCCTCCAATTTTGAAGGTCAAAGTAGAGGCTGTGGATGAGAAAGAAGAGGTCAAGCCTTTAATTTCTGGCAAGAGGAAACTATTACAAGTTGGGTCAGGTGAGAACTTCTCGGTTTGCCCCACTCAACTTAGAGCCTGGTTTGTAGTGTTTTGGTTTCTTCTTATTACATGTTTATATTTTTCTGTTTTGAGAAAACAAGTGCTTTTGGTCATGTCTTCTTTATCTAGTTTCTCATTTTTTGAAACATGTAACAAAGTTATATCCAAAATTTGAAAAACAAAAAAAGTTTCTTTTGTTATGTTTCTCACTTTTCAAAACTTTACTGAAACTGTTATGCAATATGGTCGTGAAACAAGTTCTGTTCCTCTTACAAAAGTAAAAAATAAAACACATGAATCAAGATATGATGAGGTTTGGAGATGACATTTATTTTTTCAATCCCTTCTTTCATATATGATTTCTTGGTCTGATTTAGAAACCTCTCAACTGTGCTTGTAGGGATAGTTCACAAACCAAGAAGGGTTCCAACTCGTGGGAGACCTGGTAATGCCTCGAACACTGTAGCGTATGTTGCCCCTAAAGGACCTTCCTTCGAGCGAACGATGAAACACTGGTCGCACAAGAAAGTTGTGAGTATTACTCTCCAAACTTCTTTTCTTGTCAAGAACTTTTGATTATAGTAATATTGTTCCAATAGAGAATCATGCTAAGTGAGAAGGAATCACCCAAGTGAAAGTAAGATTACTTAAAATACACTAATGAAACATCATAAATCTAGTTTTCAATTATCTATCATAAATTTGTAATCATCCACTTGAAATATCTTGATGCCTTTGTTGCATAAATGAACTTGATTCTTCTTAATGTGTCGCAGATGCTAGTATCCCTGTCATAGGTGAAAATGGGTTGGATGTTGCATTGAGTGTTGAGTTTCTCATACTTTGTTTTTAATGTGACCTTTGTATAACTTCCAACTTCAATTCTATCCACGAGGCCCAACATGTGCTATCCATATAGAAATCATGAGTAAATGACACACAAGGATTTAACAAAGGTCTCCGACTTCAGACGAAAAATCACTACTAAACTCGAAAGTTAAAGCTGATAAGTTAGATTCTATTTTGAAAACATAGTCTACAAATGTGCTAGTATTGAGATTACAGGCAACGGAAGGCTCGTCTTGTCTGAAAGTTACAGTGGTTTTGAATTGAATTGCAGTATCTTTCTGGACGGGTGGTGAGGGACCAGAACATCAAGTTGAAGCCAAACACAGTTCTTAGAGATGAAGAGGGGAAGTTGTGGCCAGCAAAAGTGTGTTCCATCAGCCAGAACCGTCTTGTTGTTAATGCTGGGTGGTCTGCATTTTACAAGGGCAATGGGTTGAGAGTAAATGACAAATGTGAATTTGAGTTTGTTCTCGAAAAGGGAAACTTATGCAGACAATTGAATGTCAAAGTTACTCGCCGCCGTCGTTCTCTGCGTTGAAGAATGCATACAGCAGAACCATACTTTCATTGTACATGTCCCTCTCTCTCTTTTGTGAACGATCTAACCATAGTGAAATTTGATGGTGATTTATTATACAACATGAGATCCTCAGTTTAAATCCTTGCCATCCATGCAAATTACAATGTCGTTTTCGTCTTCATTTTGAGGCAATAATTGACGTGTTCTGCGCCTCATGAATTAAGTTGTAGAATTACAAAATTGTTGGTCATTAGAAATAGCTACAACAATAGTCCAGTACATGATTTTGGAGTGAAGTATGGCACTCTTTGGTAAGTGACAAAATCTTGATTATTTAATGTTCATAATTTTATGTTGAACCATCAAAAGAAAGAGCAAGTCACCATTGGATGAATAACAGAACAATGATGCTAGAACTTGCAACAAGGATTACCAAGAATGTTTTGTCAAGAGCCAAAGTTCATTGTTAGTAGATATTGTCTACTTTAGTCTGTTATGTTTTGTTGTCAACACATGGTTTAAAAATGTGTCGGTAGGTAGAGGTTTTCACACCTTTATAAGGAATGGTTTGTTCCTCTCCAATTGATCTGAGATCTCACAATCCACTCCCTTGGGGATCAACGTCCTCGTTGTCACATCGTCTGTCTAGTATCTGATCCTGATAACATTTGTAACAGTCAAGCTCACTGCTAGTAAATATTGTCTTTTTTAACCCGTTACGTATTATTGTAAGGAATATTCTGATTATGAAAGGGAAAACAAAATAAAAATTATGAAAGGTGACCTAAATTTTCCTTTTTCTCTCTAATTTAACGGATTAAATAATAACGAACTTTTAAAAAAAATATAAAAACGTTAAAAAATGACAGGATCAGGTTTATGTAATATATATCTCTTGGATACGCAAGTCTTAAAAGAATCTTTGTTAGGTGGGTAAGTGAATAAAGCATATCATCAAACCAAAGCTTAAAGATTGTTTCCAAATTTCTTGTTTTAATACCCTTTTCATTTCTTGTTTGAGTTTCCAAAGAGTTTCCTTTAAAGGGTCTGTTTATGAAGCTCACTTAAGTTGTCTAACAAAACAGAGAAACACTTAGGAAACCCTTCTGGGAATGTGGGCGGGAGTGAAACAGTCAATTCCCTTCTATTCACAAAATCAAAATGGCCCATTGACCAAAACTGCGCTGTTCTTGCAACTTCATATCTGGGGTTCCGATAATCAAACCAAAACTCCTGTTTTTTGATTTGGGTTTAAGGGTTTTTCGTTGGGGATGGCCAGAAGTTTAGTGGAGCTGAGGGATCCAAGCAGCAGAAACCCTTCCAGCCTTGAGTTCTTCAAGGTTTTTCTTCCCAATTCCAGTTCTCGCCGTATGGTATACTCTCTACTCTCTCTTTTCCTTTTCAATTTCTGTGCTTTTTCTGTTTGTTCATAGAGATATTGAACAAGTGTTCTTCTGTTCTTGTGGAAAAGCTAATAGAAAAGTGTAGAACAGGAAACCCTTTACCATTTTTGTGTAGATTTTAGCAGAAAACTACAGAATCTGATAATGTTGAAAGGTTTTGATGGTGTGAGTTTAAGATTTGAAGTTACTGAGAACAGAGAGTATGATGCTGAAGGAGTAAGGCCCTCATCGATGGATTGCATGTTAAAATGGTCATTGTTTGTGAAGAGGAAAGTTTGTTGCTTCTGTCAATGTGGGCCATGGATGAGTTCATTTTAGTTTTGTTTCTCTTATCAATGCTTCTCATTATCTTTCTCCTTTCTTATTCCCTTAAATGCTCAACTTTTTCTCTTGGTTTGTAGCAGTTGAGAGAATTAGCTTTAGGCTTTCCGAAATGTAATGATCCAACTTCTAAGAGTCGTATAAAAAGGTCCCACGACTAGCCGATATTGTCCTTCTTGTGCTTTTCTTTCTGGGCTCTCTCTCAAGATTTTAAAACGTGTTTGCTAAGAAAAAGTTATTGTGAGACCCCACATAAGTTGGAGAGGGACACGAAGCATTCTAGTTAGTAGAGCTGAGTCTCACCCATGTAGGACCTAATAATAATAATAATAATAATAATGGGTAATTCTCACAATCATTTGTTCCTATCATGTCATCCATGCAGATGCATGAGATCCCCTAATTGACTATCCAAATTACATGATAAATACATATGCACGACCATCACGTTGATCACATAATCGAACATGAAACACATCACAGCAAACTATATGTGTCAAACCCAACTATTTGGTCATCTATTAGGTCGTTCGGAATGAAATTCCAACCTTAAGATAAAATTTCTTTTGGCCTACAGAACTTCGACCTAGCACTCAAGACAAGTTTAGTAGGTACTATCAATTTCTTTCGCCTAAAGAATTCTTGACTCAAAGTTGTCTTTATGCTTTAATTTAACAACTCAATGCTACCGGTCCGACTTGACGATCAGTGGGAGGAATGACAATACAGAAAATCAGTGCACATAAGCGACACGAAGTTCTGTTATAGAGGGAAAAATCCGGGAGTGAAAGAGAGTGAAAAACGTGTGAGGAGTAGGAAAGAAAAATGTATGTCGAACTGGAAATAGTGTTTCCAGTGGTGGATTGAGAAACCTACTGGTGTGATGGACAATGTTGTGTGAAGCCACAATCGTCAACGAGGGTCGAGGATAACAGTGTTGAGTGAACGATTGCAAGAAAGTTGAGGGAGATGCAAAGAACACGATGATGGGGATGATCAAGAGGAAGGAAACCTGACAAGACCTACGAGGCAGTGACGTGATTTTGGCCCCTGCTCAGCCACAATGAGCAATGCAGCGTCGACCAACGATATCCTCATTGAAGAGGGAGAGAGATCACTGGAAAGAGGGCCATGGAGGCTTGGGTATATAGCTGAATTCCTGGTTTGGCGAGGGTATCTTTTTGCTGTTTTCGATCCTATCAGATACTCTGTTCTTCTGTTTTTCGTAGTGAAAGTGATAACATAATGGAAATGTTTTGCATTACAGGTTATGTATGGATATATTCATCCTTAAAGTAACCAATTCCTCTATGTTTTGTTCATGTTCTTGAATTGTAGAGTATACCACCTGCTTTTGTAAAGTATTTTAGAGGATGCATACCAAGTGAAGCTGTCCTCAAAGATCAAAGTGGACAATCATGGCATGTTACCTTGGAAGAACTGAAGAACAGTGTGTTTTTTAAGAACGGCTGGCAAGAATTTGTTGACAGCCACTGCTTAAAATATGGAGACTTTTTAGTTTTCCAATATGATGGGAATTCTACGTTTGATGTTAAGATATTTAGCAAAAATGGATGCAAGAAGGAGCTGATATCAGGAACCAGTAGTCTTATCCCGGAAGTGAAGGTCAAAGACGAGCCCCGATCTGAAGAAGAATACAGTACATCGTTAACTCGTTGCAAAAGGAATGATTCAGAAGTTAGATCCAGTGATTGTTCAGGCACTGCCCCTAAATCAAGGAAGATATCAACAACAAATCTTGAAGAACTTAGCCCTTCTAAGACTGCAAATCACGTTTCGATGGAACCGCCGACCTTCGAGCTTTTAGTTAAGCATTGGTCACATAATGCCATTGTAAGTTTATGGATGTGATAGCTTTATTGCACTTTTGTGTAGTATTTTCTCTTCTTTGCAAGTTTCACAAATTTGGTGTTATTAATGAATGGATTATGATGGCAGCATATTCCTAAACGAGTGATGGTTGCACATAACATATTGCTGAAACCAGATGTGGTTATTGTAGATGAAAAGGGCAGGTCATGGCTAGTCACAGCGAAACCAATTAGTCGTAGTCGGTTCGCCTTGACCACAGGATGGCCGATTTTCTTCAGGGCGCATAGTTTGAGAGTAGATGACATATGTACATTTGAGTTTGTTCTCGGTTCGGATAATATTTGTGGAGAATTGAACGTGAAAATCACCCGCAGTCGGTAAGGAATTCAACATGAAAAATAGGCAGAAATGGTGTAGGAGGGATGATGACTTGTATCTTGCATCTTGAATCTGAATCTCCCTCTTGGTTTCTTCATGTATGTATAATTTGGCTGTAAAATGGTTTGGATGGTTTGGATCTATTTTGAACCAGTATTATTTACTTAGCTTCTAAATAGTTTGGCTTAAGCCCACCACTAGCAGATATCGACTCTAAAATGGTTTGGCCTAAGCCCATCATTAGCAAATATTAAAGCTCAAGTCAACCGTTACCGTTACAAATGGTATCAGAGTCAGACACTGGGCGATGTGTCAGTAAGGAGACTGAGTTTCGAAGGGAGTCTAGCCCATCATTAGCAAATATTAAAGCCTCAAGTCAACCGTTACCGTTACAAATGGTATCAGAGTCAGACACTGGGCGATGTGTTAGAAGGAGACTGAGTTTCGAAGGGACATAAAGTGGTGTGTTCGCTGGGTCCAGATGTTCTAATAAGTAAAAAAAAGTTACAATAACATAGAAGGAAGTTACTAAAACCTACACCAAAATATGCTCAATATAATATAGAAAATTGAATAATTCTCTGCCACTACTACCAAAATGGTATTTTGCAAACTTACACCTGCAATTGCTTGTGGAAGGAACAGGCTTATCTTGTTCATTTACAAACCTATCATATGTACAACGGCATAAATTTAGTATTGGTATAGCATTTGTACCCACTCTACAAGACACCCCTCCTGATCTAAAGAGCATTAGTGAGAAAACGAGCTTTCGTCCGTGCTGTATACCGAGTACTCGCTCAAGCTGAAGTTGGTTCTTTCCTCATCCCACTTCATTATCTCCCTTGAATATTTAAGAGCTGCATCAACACTACGAGGCTCTAAACCCTTCACAGGTGAAACATACAACTTTCGCCCAGTCAATGAGGTAAAGAGTCTCTTGAATTTTACCGCAATGTAGTGGAAACCAAGTTGCCCAAGTGAGGGACTGCTATTTATATTGTTCTGGCTGTTAGAACGGTTGCGGCTGATCAATGGATGGAAATCGTCGAACCATTCACATCGAGTTAATGGTACCCGTTCAATTTTCTCTTCAAACAGGTCGTATTTGTTCAGTAATACAAGGAAGTTCATCTGATCGAAGGTTGGATGAGTAACCAAGCTTTCAAAGAATTTCCTGCTGAGTAACATCTTATTCACAGAATCTCCATTTCCATCAATGGAAAACTGATCATAGTCGCTCAGAGAGACGCAAAAGATAACAATCCCAATGTCCTCAAACATCTCGAGCCACTTGCAATTTTCACCAATTCCTCTTGCATGGGCTCTAATAAGTTGATGCCTAATAAACCAATCAAAATGAACACGATCAACAACGATTGAATTGGTAACTCTTAACTCAAAATGGACATCAATACAAACCACAGTTATGCATAGAATAATCTCATTTTTCATGTTTCTTCAAAGTACAGTGCTGATTTAGATACACAGAGCCATCTTGTTTTAGACGGTACAAAGAGTCACTTAAATAGGGAGACCTATGACTTGTGAATTTTATTATAGTGAAGGCAATTGAGTATAAACAAGTGAAGGAACGGCGCATGCCAAAGCGAAAGGCACTCATACTCGAGAAAAATAAATAAACAGATAAACCTCTAATAAGAGTTATCACTCACCTAAACAAAGTGTTGTGCTGATCTGCAGTAGTGTCTATATCATCATTAGGTGCAGATTGTGGAAATGAGAAGTCCACAGAAGCAAGCCCATTGGATGAAATAAGACCCTCTGCATACAGAATATCTGAATCGGAAGGTTCATAATCGGTAGTCAATATGTCTACAACCTGGAGAATATAAGTAAACCAATATACAAAAATTAATGGAACATAAAAGATGATTAAACAAAATTTAACAAGGAAAATACCATAAGATCTTACTCTTTCTAGGAAATAATGAGCAACATTCGGCAGCATTTCCAACTCACTTCGTCGTTTGTAGGTAGCCTGAATGGCAGCATCATTCCACAACTCTTCAACTAATGGTGCATATTCTCGAGTAGCTGCAGGAAAGATAGTCTCCAAAGTTCCTAATACCATAGTCTTTAGAAGCCAATCGGAGAATGCTTTCAATCTTGGCCCGATTGAATACAGGCATTTGTTAGAATCAACACTCGAGCTCCCTGCATTTAACCAAAAATTCATTTCCACAATTTAAATACAAGTCTAGCATTTTATATTATAATATTAATGCTGACAAACCACAAACACCAGCAAAGTCTAACAGTCTATTACATTACCCAGCCACAACAAATACGGGAGCTAAGCAAACACTACAGTGTAAACAACTAACCACTTCACCTCCAGTCTTCAAACAGTTTAGCATGGTATAAGGTACATAAACAGATCAAGGCACAAATCATATGGAGATCTAAATCTAGCATTGTCGAGTAAATCAACTAACTAAAAGCAATAACATCCATATGTACACCCACATATAGATAGATAAATAAATAGCTTAGACCTTTTGATGGCTTAAGTCGTAAGAAAATTTCATATCCTTGTCTCCAGGCTCAAGATAAATCTTTTTTCCAATAACCCAAGACAGGGCCCCACTCCCAGTGATCCAGAGGGCACCCACACTGGCCCCAAGGCTTAGACCCGATACTCTAAACCATCAAACCACTAATTGTGCATTAGACAGATAATGAAGGCTAAATCTAAAAAGCCCAAGTCATAGGATTCAAAATCTCTGTTCAAGGTAGCTAGCAAGCACCTGAATAGCAACTTTGTCTAATGCCTTAAATAGATAATGAGACAAGAATCAATAATAATTCCTACCTGCAGGATCAACTTCATCAGACTGTTTTCTCCTTATTTCAGCCAAACTTTCCTCCTCAAATCGCTCACGGCCTTCAAGAATTATACCAAGATATCCGTACACATTGCTCTGGATCTTCAACTTAATAGTTTCACGTTCATCTTTGGAGAAAGGAACATCCTTATATAGAATTTTGGCCTGCAAAAGCATTTAGAAAATGAAATTACCGACTCAATTTGACTACCAAAGAGTTCAATGTAGACAAAATTAAGATAACTAAAGAAATCTACAGCATACACACAGTCATCTCAGAGATAAAATAAATAGAACATCCTCTCTCATAATATGACCAACCAACGAAACGTTGCTAAGAAAATCTAGAGATATTGGCACGTATCTCCTTGAAATTGATTTACCAACATTTCTTCAGAAATAGTTTTAAGGGACAAAAAAAATCTGTCTTCTAGCAATAATATTATTTGTAAAAAAAATCTACAAAATCAACAAGAGAACCACATCATAAAAAAGTAACCACATATGAAAAAAAGACATATGATGAACCAGATACTAAATTAACAAATTAGAAACTACCTGCTTGAATATAGTACTTGTCCCAGATCCATCATAACCAACTAAAAGGAGCTTTTGAAGAGCAAAGTAGTCAGGAAAAGTTTTGTAAACCAGGCTGCTTTCTGGTTCCCCAGAATAAGTTGAAGATTTAGAAGGAACTGGTAGCGATAACAGAGCACAGACTAGCTTCGTTCCAGCCTAAAATGTAATGAAGAAGTTAAAAACGAGTATATGACCAATTAAAGCTAGGAATGTAAGCTAAAATCTAAGTTTACTGTTTATTTCCACAAGACCGTACCTTCCCCCATATGTACCCTTTGGTGTTTTTCTGTCCCTCCTCTTGGTATGATCCATCCTCATTGACCCAAAAGTGTGGATTACCAGCACATTGAACTCCAGCCAACTACATTGATCAAATGTTCCCTTTTAATTTTAGAAGTTACTTACCCTAGAAACAAAGGTTACACTTTCAAATTTTACCTGCAGCATCCGGAGCTCTACTTTTGTGATTTCTCGGCCATTTATAAAAATCTGTGTATTTCCATTGCTAGCATCTGCCTTAATAGGGTCACCAACGTTAAGATGAGGAGTAATTATCTTCGAAGGTTTCTGTCCTTCCTGTTGAATAGATTAGAATGTTCAATTACGTAATGAAGAAATACGATTAAAAGAGAATATAAAAGAAAAGAAAAGGCAACTCAAGGTAACTAGACTCACCTTTCCCCAAAGACCAGAAACTTTATCGTACCAATAATTTCCTGGTTTTAGCTTCTTTGGTGGGTTGGGGCAGGTTTGTAGCACTGTAAGCTCCTCGAAAGATAAAGGTTTCCCATTCACACAAACGTACTCTGGTGGTAGTTGATTCGCCTCACAACACTTCTCAGCCTTCATAACCTGTTGAATCTCCAAATCATTCAACAGTCTCTTAAGCATTCTGGAACATTTTCCCAAATTACCTCGCTTCAACTCATCAATGGGAAAACCTATACAGGTAACACATTTGCGACCTTCAGGCATTGAACCCATAGCTCTAAGCACACAACTACTACAATACTTGGCATCACATACGATGCAGACCTCCTTTTCAGTGAACCGATTACCCTTGCAGCACCGATAACAAGATCCTCTCTTTCCGTTTCTTAGTGGTTCTCTTTTCATTCGCAAAGTTTCTGGCACATCCTGACTATACTCTTCATTACATGTATCATCGGACTCATGGTCAAAAAATGTTCCAGCTGACTGCCTACCATCACCACCACCCTCATTTACAACTGTCATAGATGAAACCCGAGAAGATGGATATTCCGTACTCAATACTGATTCTGTAGAGACCCAATCAACATGATTGATATCATTGAAATCTAAGCTTTCATTCCTACAATTTGAAGCTCTCAAAGAACATGAGCTTCGCTGTGATTTATTAAAGCTTCCAGAAAACTCCATCGTGCAAGAACTCCCAGCATCACCTAATAACTCAGAAGAATTTCCATGACTAATTGATGAGCAGCCAAATGCCGTCGAGCAGTTGCCCACATCCGACAATTCACCAGAAACAATTTGCCCATTTGAAAACTCCAAGGCACCCGAACTACTCAAATCACCAGACAATTGACATCCATGGTTACTCACTTCTCTCTCCTCAAAGGCAATAACAGAAGTTGGTGAAACTGTTCTTTCAGAGCCAGAATCTGATTCTTTCGACAGACACCGGCGACTATCCTCAGTACTCTGATCAAAGGCGATTACAGATGTAGGCGAAACCACAGACTTCCCACCAGCAGTTTCCAACTCTTTAGAAAACTTCTTAGTAAGAACATCCTGCGCTAAAATGGGCTGAACAACCGGCAAAGACATTTTATGAGTAAACGGAACCTCAGCTACCACTGCAGCCACCGGAATCCGCTCCACGTTGATCGGAAGAGCCTGAGGAAGATCATAGGGCACCGGTGGGCCTTTGTACTCCTTAGCAAACGAATACTGTAGACCATCAACAGGATCCGAAACCATTGCCTCCACCAGAGGCATTTCTATCCCAAAATCTAAGGCCCTAACCCTAATTTCAACTCTAACCCTAACACCAAGAAAAGCAAATAAAGCGGTAAAGTAAAGAGCATTTAACGAAACAACAAATTCCTATATCACCAAGCAATTCAAAGAATCACTGTGAACCCTTGAAAAATCTCTCAAAGGTATATCCGAACCGAACCGAACCTTTAGCAATCTGTAATAAACCAAAAGGGATGAACAGGAAAGAAAAAATCAACCACAAGTAAGAACACAACAAGAGAAAAAGCACAGAGAGGACAAAAAATGAACAAACAAAACAACAACTCGCAATAAAGGATTTAAGAAACAAATAAATCAAAAAATGAGACAGAGAAAGAGAGAGAGAGAAGAAGAAGAAGAAGAAGAACCTGGAAAATCCAAATTCGGTGGGGATGAGAGAACGCACTGTTTGGGTGAGAGAAAAAAGAAAAAAAGAAAAAAAGAAAAGAGAGCTTTTGGAGATGAGAGAGAGAAAGTGAGGGGAAGGAATAACCAGCAGTTTGGATGTTGGAGGCGGAATCTTTTCTGTAGTAATAATAAAATAAATAATATTATGCTTATATATTTATTTAAATAATTAACTACAGCTTAAATTTTATTTTGGTTTCCAATCAAAATATTTATTTCAATTTATTTTTAACTTTAAAACAATTGTTTTAACTATTGCATATTCATGCCAACTACCCCACATTTACATCATAATTTATGTCGTGTTATTAAATTATGCTCGAATAAATTGCTATATATTAAAAGACTTAGATAAACGTAGAATTTGTGTAAAATTTTTATAAATAAAGATTAAAACATTTCTTTTAAAGTCGAAGACCAAAATATGTATCTAAATTAACACAAATTCTTTAAAACAATTTCTTTGGTCTTCAAAATTAACTTATTTTTAGAAACATATATAAAATACGTAGAATTAATTTATAAAAAAGAAATTCAAAAAATCATATTTTTTAAAATTTAAAATTTTGTTTTTTACGCGTATCGGGTTTTGGGTTGGTGGAAGAAAGGCGAAAGAGGGAGAGAGGGCCCAGTCTAAAGGGTGGGGGTGGGGGTGGGGGGGGGGGGCCCAGTTGGTCCAACAGTACTTTTGTCTTTTAGGGTGAGTTGTTGATATCCAATTCTGTCCTTTTAACCTCCAAATTGGCCACGTCTTTTTCATTTTCTTCTTTTTCTTTTTCTTTTTCTTTTTTTAATTATTTAATTATTATTTCACTCCCTTGGATTCTCTCTCCACGGGTATGTTGTCGCATTTTTAAATTTAGATCACGCATTTCAAACGCAATAAATTATCATATTTTTCTATTCCCAATTTCGGTCCTCTTTTTAGTGTTAAACTAAATTATAATATATCAATATAATCTTACACTCAAAACTCACCTTCATAACTCCAATAAATAAACTATACAATTATGATTTATTCAACTATATATTAAGCCTCATTATTATAATAAAAACATGCATTATAAACTCTTTTACACATTTTGCTATTAAATGCTTTTTTTAAAAAAATTTAAATTCGAACCATAAAGTTATTGAATAGTCTTACATGGTCTCATTCTTTTAACATCCAAGTGGACCACTTGCCCAGCAACTCATGAACCCATTGTGATTCCACAATAGCCTATCAATTAAAAAATAAATAAATAAATAAATAAATAAACAAATACTAGCCTCTCAATTATTGGATTAATTTTAACCATCCAAACCTTAAAGACAATTGAAGATATAAACATTTAGGCATGTCCATTATTGTTTGAATAGTTGTGTCTTGTTTCTAGATATGGTTAACCTAGGATGAATAAGTTAGCTAGATTATGAAATTGTGATACATACCTCTTCTCATTTTCATAACATACACATGTTGAAGATTAGATTATTGGGAGTGAGTCCCACGTTGGCTAATTTAGTAGAAGATCATGGGTTCATAAGTGAAGAATATTATCTCCACTAGAGGCCTTTTGGGGAAACCCAAAGCAAATCCATGAGAGCTTATGCTCAAAGGGGACAATATCATACCATTGTAGAGATGTAGTCAAAAGTGACTGAAGTATCGAACAAATGGTGTATTTTGTTCGAGGGCTCCAGAGAAAGGAGTCGAGCCTTGATTAAGGGGAGACTTATAGTGTACTTTATTTGAGAGATTCCTAACAAAACCAATATGATGCCCTAATTGTTCAATAAGTAAAGACATACTATGGTGTAAGTCAAAGCCTATCGAATAATATATAACAGGCAATTAAGACACAAAATAAAGTTCGGTAGTTAGCTTTAACGACAAAAAATGACACAAAAGGTGTCGAAGGTTAATTGGTCTAAATCATAAAGTTTAATTAACATTAAGATAGTTCAATTGAGCATGAAACTTAGAGCACCTAAGACTTCATATAATGTTGTGGCATTTGATACTTTAACTTGAAGGTTTGAGCTCTATTTGGTTGCTGAGAAAGTTGGTGTAATAACTGGACAGATCAGAGAAAATGAACATATCTACATGAAGAAACCAAAAATGAAGGTACCTATATGAGTTGTTTTCAAATTGGTAATTTCTCGGTTCGAGACATTTTTCCTACGTGATTTTGTAACAACTTCGAGGAGCGGATTGAGTTTTTCTTGAAAATGTTTGAAGCCAAGGAAGTTCTTATGGTAGCCATTGTAATAAAACATAAAAAGTATGGAGCAATAAGACAATCAATTTTGAAGCACCTTAATCTTCAGTTCTTAAATTTTCTGCTATACTAGCAACATAACAGCTAGCAACATAACAGCAGAGTTTTGATTCCAAGGCTAAAGAACTAACCAGACCCTCCATGGATTTCAGCTCCTCGTGAAAATCTGGAAGCAATACCAACGAAGAGAAGTTCTGGTCCAGCATTAGTCCAACATATCTGACCACATCATCAAGTTTGGGAACCCAATCACAAGCCTTCAAACCCAACAGAGTTGATGCATTTGGACAAGAAACTGCGTGAGGAAATCTCTCATATTTCTTTAACCATTTTCCCAGATACCGAATCAAACTAATCATCTCTTCATGATTCAGCTTACTGAGAGCAGAAGAAAGAATGAATTCATCAACATTAGGTGATGCCAACAGATAATGCAAACACAGTTCTTGAGCTGAGAATCCATCATGTGCTATCATGAGAAGAATTGCAGCCTCCTTTGCCTTCTCAATGGCTGCCAATGCTTGGCCCTCCCATCCCTTTCTCACGTTAGCTATACTCGCATCAGCCTTCTTGGAAGGGCAAAGAAAGTACTTCAAAAGGCAATGTAAATCAGCAGGACCAAAATCAGTTGCTTGTTGGATACAAATAAAAAGTAAATCCGACCTCTTCTTCCCCACCAGCTTCACAATCAAATTTGAATAAGATGAGTGTTTAACAAGCCTATTCACAACAAAAGTCTCTACCAATTCCCAGTCCTCGAACGCAATACATGTATCCAAAACCATCTCTCCAACGTCTTTACTCATCAGAAACCCGAGTTTCTCAATCAGAATCTTACTGTAACAATTGTCGGATGAACTAACACCAACTGCAATTCCAACCCTTCCCCTCATTTTTTCAAGAAACGCATTCAAAATGTTTATAAACTCAGGCTTTGAGAAGTTTCTGTTTTTGAGCTTCTGCCTGAGATTTTCATGGAACTTTTTCCCCAGCTCTATCACCATGGAATCGGTTTCCGATATTTGCCATCCAACAATGGGATTGACAAGACTAAGGCGATCTGGTTCATCAACTTTGGATTTCAAACTGATTAGAATATCGTCTGGATTGAGGAGAATGGGGTAGTCAGATTGGGAAACAAGCGGTTTGGATAAGGCGGAGGATTGCTGAATGACTTCAAGTAAAGTCATAGCGAAATTTCAAAGCAAACCAAGTTGTAATCTAGTTAAGTGATTATGTCTAAATTCTCTGTATGATCAAACAGATTCTTCATTCTAATTCCTAAAATATTTGACAATGCTATAGCTCATTCAATTCAATTCAAATTAAAATTGACCTGATTTCAAATCGATCCTACTTTGATGTTGATTGAACTGAATAGATAAAAGAATGACTAAGAAAAAGATCGCAACACACCTTAAGTATGAGCGGCTGCGGCAAGGAAATGGCGGAGTGCGGCTGCCGCGAGAATGGGAGAAAGGTGATATCAGAGGAGAAAGAGATGATAGCGAATGGATTGGGGAAAGAAGGAACGTAGGGCTTTACGAGGGTTTATGTTTTATTATTATTTTTATTTATATTAGAGTTAAATTTTGGTTGAAATTAAAGAGTAAAAATTGATTTTTTAAATAAAATATGGGAAAATAAGATTATAGTCGTAAATTAATTATTTTTCTTTTCATTATTTTGTAGACCAAACCAGAAACTTTATTTCTTTATAATAAATCCATTAAAATTTATTTGTTCCAAACCAAATAACTAATTTTAAAATTTTAAATTATAATAAAAAAACTATAATTCAAATCCCCCAAAAAAAAAAAAAAAAAAAAAAAAACACAGTTAGAAGCTTCTCATGTTCGTAATGGGCTGGACCGTAAGCCCATTACCTGTATCTCATAAGCCTTTTCTTGACGTAAGCTACATTGTAACGTTGACTATCAGGTTAGTCAATTCCCAGCGTTGTTTCTGTGATCAATCTATTGGTGAAAATAAAATAGTTTCGTGAATATCTGAAATTCATTTATTTTATAACTTATGTCAATATTTGAGGAGTCGTCCGGTCAATAATTTTGGCTATGGGGGCAGTTCTGTCAAATCATACTTTCCACTTCCCAGAAACGGCGGAAGACTTCCCCCACAGTCCTCTTCCAACTTTCATTTTCAGTGCAAATTTACATTCCTGCCCTTTTTTCTTAACGTTCTCTAATTATCCCTTTAAAAAATAATTTTTAAAATTAAATTTGTTTCTTTGGAATTAAATTAAATAGTTAATTTCTCTTTTTTTTTTTTTTTTTTTAAGAAATTTCTTAAAACTTCTACTAGAAAACAAAATAACATTAGTTAATGAGTATTTAAGTCGAGACAAGATAAGGAATAGAGTTCCCTACTTTTTCTAATTTTTCGGAAATTTTTAACCTCGAGTTCTAGTAGAGAAAAAGATTATCTACTTTTGATAAATAAAAAAAAGAGGAAAAAGAATAATTAAAGGTGATTTTTAAAGTAATTTTAAAAAGTATGTATAAAGTTAAAAGTATACTTGCATTACTTAGTATAAAGTTGATGAATTCGCTTTATCTTTTAATCCGAACTTTAATTTTTTTCTTTATTTAGTGTTAAAAAAAAGGTAATTTAGGGATGGTAAACTCACTAAAACCCATTTTAATGATGTTAAAAAAAATGTAAATATTTGATATTTAAATTTGATGAGATATTAATTATTAATTTAATCTATATAATAAATAATTAGATTTTTTTAAAATAATAAGAGTAAATTAAAAAGAAAAAGAAAAAATATCAAAGATGCCGTCCACTTATGTCTCTTGCTGCCCTTTTTGGTCAATTTCTTTTTATAATCCATTTCCCGTTGACTTTCTTATTTCATTTCCCCATCCAGCGGGGCATTTTCGTCCACTTGCATTTTCCCACCCAAAATCCTTCGCTTTTCATTTCATCCACTTAATTTCCCACTTTCATTCATTTCTTTGAACCCAAGAGTAGGGTTAGAATTGGAATTTCTAACTTTTTAATTATTAATACAGTAATTTAACTCACTTAATTTAATGATACTTTCTAAATTTCAGATAACTATTTTGCATTTAAATGCCAACAAAAGAAAAAAAAAAATGATGTAATAGGAAATAAATTAATAACAAAAAAAAAAAAGTTCTAAATATCAAGGCTATTTTCGTAATTCTGTTTCAGTTGTGCAGAGTATTAAAATGACGCGAAGGGTACGTTGGTCATATCATTTATATATAAATAAAATTAAAATAATAAAAACCGTCGTGAGTACGTTAAAAAGAAGAAGAGGAGGAAGAAGGAGCTCCTCTGAATTTCACGGTTCGTTCTCTCTTATCCTCAGCTTTCCATCAAAATCAATAAGGTTTCCGATTCCAATCGCTCTTGAGAAAAAATTTCTTCCATCTTAATCTAATCTGTAAATTTGCGATCGTGTCGAATTCTTCTTTCACCAGCTTCCATGTGTGATCGACTGAGCATTTACTGCCATTGAAGAGCGATTTCAGAGGTAGAGATTTCAATTCATGAATATAATGACCGTAGAAACTGTTCGTTCTTTTCCGTTTTCGATATTTGCTTCCATCTGAGAGCATTTATTAGGATGGATGGTTGGCCTTCCAACGGCATCGCAGTCCTGCTTTAAATTCTTCATTTAATTTCGGAGTTCTGAAATTTTTAGGTTATTTGCGAACTCCTCGTCGTAAGAAATCGATTTGAGGAGATATTTCTCTGTTTTTCTTTTCATGAATTTGTTTAGTTTATGTTCGAATACTGCTGATCCTTTCCCGTCCGAGACTACGAATTTGATTCTGTTTTGGCTTGGCTTGGGTTTAAAGATAAATCTTCTTTTGCAGGGAGGTGATGATTCTGTTTGTTTCTTGTTCAGTTGGAGTAAGTTGGAGTCAACTATGACTTTGCACCGATACTTTGTTATCGTTATAATCGCAATTCTTTCGGATTCTTTAACAATCGCCGAGGAGTTAACGCCCTGCGAAACCGGGAATTCGGCGGAATTTGTACACCATCCGTTTGGATTCGCAAACAAAAGCGAAATCAAATTGAATTGCAGCGAAAATGGCGAGATTCAAATCGGAAGATTCCAGGTCCAGAACATTACTGAAAGGAGTATCCTCATCAAACTTCCTTCAGAATGCAATATCTCTATCGATTCAATTTCAGAACTGTTCGGCAAAAACTACAGGCCCACTCTCCGCAACAGTCTCCTCTTGAATTGTACTGAACGACCTATTCCATGCGGAGTAATAGCCAATTTCGACCAGAATCAGCCGCAGAACTGCGGCTTTAATAGCAGTAATTTGAGCTGCTTCACCGAGCCCAAGCAAAATGGATTTATGCCGGCTTTAGATAAGTGCCAGTCCCTATTATACTCTGTCTTCGTTAATTCTTCATCAGAATCGATCTCCGAGATCGAGTTCGGGGTCATTGAGTTAGAGTGGTGGCTCTCACCCTTGGCTTCCGGAGGATGCGCAAAAAACGCCAATCCCACGGACATTACCAACTCGACGGGCCTCCTAGGATTTCGTTGCCAATGCACGAAAGGATATGAAGGAAATGCTTACGCCGGCGTCGGCCACGGCTGCCGGAAAGGTAAGTCGTCGAGACAACTCTATTTATTTTATTTAAAAAAGATATTAAAAATATAAGATATTTGAACATTCAACGCATTGGGTTCCTGATTATTTCTAATTTTTTAGTTGGTAGTCTAATATACCCATCCCCAGGGGTAAACTGGGAAAAACCGTATATGCCAACCAATTATAAATCGTCACCTAGCCAACGCTGGCAAAAATAGTAGTCGACTTTCTTAAATATAAAAACTTAAGAATTTAATTGCTATAATTTTAAATATGATAATTAATTTCTATGATAAAAGTGATATCTATGAACTATTTATAGGTTTTTATCAAATTATGGTGAATTGATCACATTTTCAATTTAATAATTTTCTATATTATACCCAAATAGTTAGAAAGAATAATTAAGGGCTGCTTTTCTTTTTCCTTTGAATCAGATTTCTTTTTATATTCCCTTTTAAATATATATTTTCCTGTTGAGACGCCTTTAAAATAGTGTTAGTGAATGGGAAAGTCAATTCTGACGTTTCTGAAAGTTTGGGTTATTGGTGGGTAGAGATGAATATGATTTTCGTGTGAAAACTGAATGCCATGTGCCCATAATAGTATTAAAGGGAGGGAGAATTGTGATGCCAACAATGTTAAATTTTTCTAATGATCTGAATGATCAGCAGAATTGGTCAAACAAAGCATGGTCAATGGATTTTTTATGTATGTTTGCTTATTTTGTTGATTTGTTTTGCTGGGTGCCTTGGCATTTGGTACAGTTTCTCACAAGTGCAATCCTAAAACATTCATTACTGGCCGCTGTGGCGGAGGCAGATTCACTTTTCTGATTGCAGGTAAACCATATCATACTATTGGGATGGTCGTGATTCCTAACATATAGTTCTAACAAAGTTCTATCTCAATCTCAGGTGTTTTTGTTGGAGCTTTTCTAATGGCTGGCCTCACCCTCATCTGTTATTGCATCCGACGCCGCTCAATGTGTCTGAAAGGTCAGATGAGTGCGAAGCGGCTTCTAAGTGAGGCTGCTGGAAATTCGAGTGTAACTTTATATCCCTACAAGGAAATAGAAAGAGCCACTAATGGCTTCTCTGAGAAACAAAGGCTGGGAACTGGAGCCTTTGGTACAGTCTATGCAGGGAGGCTTCATGAGGATGAGTGGGTTGCTGTGAAGAAGATCAAATATAGAGACCACAATAGCATTGATCAGGTCATGAATGAGATAAAACTACTCTCTTCGGTGAGCCACCCAAATCTAGTCCGCTTGCTTGGCTGCTGCATTGAAGAAGGCCAACAGATCCTTGTCTATGAGTTTATGCCCAATGGAACTCTCTCCCAACATCTCCAGAGAGAGCGTGGAAATGGCCTTCGATGGACGACAAGGCTCACCATTGCAGCTGAAACTTCCAATGCAATAGCATACCTACATTCTGCTGTGCATCCACCAATATATCACAGAGATATCAAGTCAAGCAATATACTTTTGGATCATGGATTCAAATCAAAAGTTGCAGATTTTGGTCTTTCTAGACTTGGTATGACAGAAATATCACACGTCTCAACCGCTCCACAAGGGACTCCGGGCTATGTTGATCCACAATACCATCAAAATTTCTATCTTTCAGATAAAAGTGACGTTTATAGTTTTGGAGTAGTGCTAGTAGAGATAATAACAGCATTGAAAGTGGTTGATTTCACTCGTCCCCAGAGTGAAGTAAACCTAGCAGCACTTGCCATTGATAGGATTGGGAGAGGTGCTGTGGATGAACTAATTGATCCTTTCCTCGAGCCACATAGAGATGCTTGGACCCTCTACTCTATTCACAAGGTGGCTGAGCTTGCATTCAGATGCCTTGCTTTTCATAGCGACATGAGGCCTTCAATGACAGAAGTAGCAGAGGAACTGGAATCCATCAGACGCAACGGGTGGACATCAATGGAGGAGAATCTTTGTGCAGCATCATCAGCAGGGTCGGCTTGCTCATCTCCTCGTAGTATAAGCGATAGGTCTATAAGTAGCATTACAATTAAGAAGGCCGGGCTGCTTGCAGGACTGGGGAGCCAGAGATTGATAATCCCACCAGAGAACAATCATCAAAAGGACCATCTGCCTCCTGTAGAGGAGGTTACGGATAGTTCCCCAGTTTCCATACAAGATCCTTGGTTAAGTGAACAAAGCTCACCTTCAACAAATAGTTTATTGGGTAATGTAGTACGGTGAAAATAGAGGAAAAAGAAGAAGGGGAAGCTCTTTTGTAGGACATTTAAGGTCTTACACTTCACCATGATTTGTATATCCAATGGAAAACATTTAATGTCTCAAGCAGATATTGCTTTGGAAGTCGGCCAACTACATTAACCTTCTTCATTCCCTTCTTTGTCCAAACTCATCAACCCCGTGCTCCCACTTCGTGTTATCAAAAACAAGCAATTGAACAAGATTATAGCTTCTACTGTTGCTCTACTTTGTATACTACTGTAGCCAATTGCCTACAAACTTCTCACCAATCTGCGTAGAACTCCACAACAGTGGGCTTCCCATTTGACAGAGCCTAAATCATAAGTCGTCAAAGGATGAACAGTGAACAAATTCCAGATAGTAAAACATTATTTATCTTCTTTTTCCGACCTATAATTCTATCTCGTCCATTGAAGGCACACCCTATGGACTTCTATTCTAAGCAATATTAGATTAACACGACTCTCCACAATAGTATGATATTGTCCACTTTGAGCATAAGCTCTCATGATGTCCACTTTGAGCATAAGCTCTCATGATTTTGTTTTGAGCTTCTCCAAAAGATCACCCCAGTAGAGATAGTATTATTTGATTATAAACTCATGATCATTCCCTAAATTAGCCGATGTAGGACTTTTATCCAACACCTCCCCTCAAACAAAGTATGTCTCCCCTTAAATCGAGACTCGACTCCTTTTTCTTTTGGGGTCATTTTTTTACTATGTCTTCAAGGCAAGAGGCTCGACTTCTTTTTCTTTTGGAGTCATTTGTTCAACATTTGAGGGATCTATTGACATGTCCCCTTTTTCTTTTGGAGTCCTTTGTAGGATTCTATTGACATGTCTAAATTTAGGGCATGGTTCTGATACCATGTTAGATGAACACGACTCTCCACGATGGTATGATATTGTCTCCTTTGAGCATAAGCTCTCATGACTTTGCTTTGGGCTTGCCCAAAAGGCCTCACAACAATGGAGATAGTATTCTTTGATTATAAACCTAGGATCATTCCCTAAATTAGTCGATGGGGCTTTCATCCAACAAGCAAGTCCCAAAACAAAAAATTGAGAATGTGCAAAAATGAGATGGGTTTGTAGTAGAGGACTCACTTGAATGCAATAATGTGGTAGAGTTGTGGATCAAGCAAGGCAGCAAGAATTGTGGAGAGAGGTTCTTGGGAGGCATGTGATAAGCAGCAACCACCAAGGCATATATGTGTGCCAACACCCAACACCTACAGCCTTGACTTTATGCCCCCATCTATCACACACACACACACATCAGTAGATCCAAAATTTTGCCTCATACATACTCTCTCCCATTATTTAACCTCTTCTAAAAACTACTAAAATGCATGTTTCTAGTATAAGTCATTTTTTTTGTATACTTTCATAGTCTTGTCATATCTTAAGCCCTAATTTTGTCATAGAATTCAAGAGAAAGTGGTACTCAATGGAACGATTAGCCTTTCAAAGTCAAAATACACTTTAGGAGACGTGCTTGCTGAAAATGCTTCAAATATGAATAAGATATAAACAAACAAACAAATAAACTAACCAAATAATCTGTAAGCTCAGTTCTTGGGCAATGTGCCCCATAACGTACCTGCATTTTCTGGGGTTTTGTGTCCATTTGGACGCTTTCCCCATCTTCATTTCAAGTGCTTTCCCCACTACAAAAATTAATTAGATCAATGACTTGGGGAACACACGGTGATGGACATGCCTAGAAAGACCTGATAGATGTAACCAAATTATATATCATGACAAATTCTTTTTGGCATCACATTGTCTTCCTTCCCTTCTTACAAACCCAATTGTTTTTGCTATCCAAACCAAAAACCATGTGATTTTCAATAATTACTGATTTCCTAAACCCCAAATCTGCAATCTTCTTTATACATTTTTAATTCAATCAAGATTTTCCACCCAAAAAAAAGGGAAAATAATTAACGAGAAGATTCACTTTTTGAAGTGGGGTTTGTCTGTCAAGCAAATAATCTCCTTTTGAATTGTATTAAAGTTTAAATCATTGTATAAATTATATATTTCACATGATTTCTAATATTTATGATTAACGTGTATGCTTAATCAACTGAGTAACAAATGGCCTATGCCTTTCTTGTCATCTCACTAAGATGGGCATCACTGCACCTACACAAACAGAAGTCCAACAGTTAGTACATTTAATTTAGGTTGAACATATGTTTTAGTGGGGAGGTTTCAATATTTTCTTTTTCAATTTAATCCTTACTACTTGAAGATTTCCAATTCAGTTTTTTTTTTTTTTTTTTTTTTTTTTTTTGTCTTCATATTTATAATTTAGTCCCACAATGGTGATGAATATTAAAAAAAAAATTATGAAATATGGAATCCCTATAACATAGTCTCAATCTCATCTTGTGGAGGCTAACATTATGAGTTCCCTCTTGCTGAGGTCACATTGCCACTTGGGGCATTCATAATTCACAAGACATGTCCCTAAGTTTCTAATGAACTGTTCTTTTAGTTAGTATAATATTTTTAACACCAACTGAAAAGGGTAAATTTAATTTTTAAGTTAGATGTAAAATTAGAAAAAATACCCTCAATTTCGTTAATAGCTGATGAAATACTAATGTTAAATTTGTTTTTTTTTAATTAAAAACCTAAAAAATAATTTTCTGTTCTTTTTCTCTCTATTCTCATCATCTTCCCTCTTCTTTGGATGATGAAAGTCCCACATTACATCGCCTAATTTAGGGAATGATGATAGGTTTATAATCCAGGAATACTCTCTCTAAAGACTTTTGAGAAGCTCAAAGCATGGGTTATAATCGAGGAATATTCTCTCCATTAGTACGAGGCCTTTTGAGATGAAGCTAAAAGTCACGAGAGGTTAGGCTCATCTAACACCTACAACGTGACTGTCATGGATGGGAGGAGGGAGAAAATATATATATATTTTTAAATTAAATTAAAAAATAAATGTCACCGGCTCCTTTAATAATTAACAGAAATTTAATCTCCAATAAGGTTTACTCATTAGGTTTAATTTAAAATGTTTACTTTAGAAAAAGTTAGTGTATTTCTTATTCATTTAATTTAGAACTTTTTTTTCTTCTTTAATCTATATGATCTTGTACTTGAATTTGTATTAATTATTAGAATAGAAATTAGGGTGTAGCAATAGCGAAGAAAAATGTGGAATTATTAGTAAGGCTACGTTTTCCATTCTTTGACGATGAAGAAAGGAATTTGAATCAATCAACTAAAGTGGAGGGGTGAAAGAGATTCTGACCTGATTCGTAGACCAACAGCAACCGAAGAATTAGAAATTTTGTTGAAAATTGAAACCCCATCGCAGTGCCATTCGCCTTTTGATTTGATGAAGCTCACTTTGTCAGATTTATTCTTCCGAAGAAACGAAATCGCAACCAAACAAATTCTCTCCCCATCGTTCTCATTGTTTTCTTTTTATCTGTTCTTCTGTCCCAAGTCTAATCCGTTTCACCCAACCAAAATTACTCCTGAAAAGGATCTCAATTCTTTGTTCTTTCCCTGTGTTTGTTTTCATTTCCTAAGACCCAAACCATAATTTCTGTGCCTTCGAGCTTCTCTGGTTTGTGCAAGAAATGGAGCTGGTTTTCTAGTTTCAGGGTCTGATTGTCGGAGGTTGTATGCAGAGTTTTTCCTGAGAAAATGGCTACAGAATCGCAAGCAGTTGCAGGGAAGCCCAGCGCTAAAAGACAAGCATGGTGAGTTCTTATGTTCTTCCCATTTTTAGAGACCTTCGGTTGGAACTCCCATGGTAATAGTGCTGATTGGAATGATTTCTTTGAGTTTTTGTTTTACAGGTTCTGCACCAATGGCTTACCGAGTGACATTGTCATTGAAGTGGACGATATGGCTTTCCATCTCCATAAGGTCGCCTCCTTAATCTCCTTGCGAAATTTCCGTCTCTTTCTTCGTTGATTTGGTTGTTTCAGACTGTTTCTCTTGAGTTCTGACCTCATTCTTTTGTAAATTTCCAGTTTCCTCTAATGTCGAAGAGCCGGAAACTAGATAATTTGATAACTCGGCGAGAAGAAAACTACGGTACTCCTACCAGAGAGAATCAAAATGAAATTACCGAATCGGAGGAACAGGAAGAAGATGAAGTTGAGGAAGAACACTGCCATATTGTGCTCTCTGATTTCCCCTGCAGCTCCGAGATCTTTGAGATGGCATCGAAGTTTTGCTACGGTGTGAAGATCGACCTCAATTCTTCCAATGTCGCTTCTCTCCGCTGCGCCGGAGAGTTTCTGGAAATGACAGAAGAGTACAGCGAAGATAATCTAATTTCGAAAACTGAGAGATTCCTCTCTCAGACTGTACTCAAAAGCATCAAAGAGTCGATCAAAACGCTGAAATCTTGTGAACCTGTAATGCCTCTAGCCGAGACCTTAGGCATTACGCAGAGATGTATAGCTTCGATTGCTTCAAAAGCGCATTCATCCGATCCGGCTTTGTTCGGATGGCCAGTCAGTGACGGAGCCAATGACGCTCAAGATCATACGAAGCAGATGCTATGGAATGGAATCGAAACCGGAGGGCGAAAGAAAAGCGGTGGAAGGGGAAGTAATGGAGTCTCCTGGTTTGAAGATCTCGCGCAGCTGAGTCTACCTCTGTTTAAGCAGTTGATTTTCTCCATGAGAGATCAAGATGTAAGCTCAGAAATTATTGAGAGCTGTTTAATGAACTACGCAAAGAAATACATTCCAGGTATATCCAGGTCGAACCGGAAGCCATCCTTGCCTTCCTCCTCTTCGTCTAGTATGCTAACGGAGACTGAACAGAAGGAGTTGTTAGAGACCATAATCAGTAATCTTCCATTGGAGAAGAGCTCCAAAACTTCAACCGCAACAAGGTTCCACTTCGGATTACTGAGGACGGCCAATATATTGAACGCTTCGGAGGCTTGCAAAGCTGCTTTAGAGAAGAAAATAGGATCGCAACTCGAACAAGCTACTCTGGATGATCTTCTGATTCCAAGTTATTCGTATCTGAACGAGACCTTATATGACGTCGGTTGTATGGAGAGAATCTTGTCCTACTTCTTGGACGGATTCGTCGAGAGAAATGCAACGGAAGATAATCAAGCCGAAGATGACGGTCTCAGATCGCCAGCGTTAATGCTCGTCGGCAAATTAATAGATGGATATCTCGCCGAGATCGCGTCCGACTCCAATCTGAAGCTGGAAAAATTCTACAACCTGGCAATTTCTCTCCCCGAACAGGCTAGACTCTTCGACGACGGTGTTTATCGAGCCGTCGACGTTTACCTCAAGGTTCGCAAGAAGCAACCTCACAATCCTAACTCAGCACTGATCTCAAAATCCTCTATCGGCCTTAGCTAATTAACTCTGTAACTTCTTTTGACAGGCGCATCCGTGGATCTCGGAAGCTGAACGCGATAAGATCTGCGGAGTAATAGACTGCCAAAAGCTGACATTAGAGGCATGCACCCACGCCGCTCAAAACGACCGACTTCCACTGCGAGCAGTAGTACAGGTCCTTTTCTTCGAACAGCTGCAGCTTCGTCACGCCATCGCCGGAACACTCATAGCCGCCGAGTCAGTTCCGCCGGAGACCGGAAGATTCTCAGCCGTTTCCCGTCGCGAAACGGAGGAGATGCAACAGGGAGACGAAATGGAGGATGAAGTTCCGGCCGCAATAGCGCACGAGAGCGGCACGTGGAGAGAGACGGTGAGGGAGAATCAGATGCTTCGCTTAGACATGGATAGCATGAGGACGCGAGTACATCAACTTGAAAGAGAATGCTCGACGATGAAGAAACTAATCGATAAGATCGATAAACCGGAGGCAGAACCACAAGACGGCGGCCGGCGATGGCGAGGGTCGTTGATCAGGCGTTTCGGATGTAAGTTCAAAACTCAGGTATGTGATTCGCATGAATCGGCGGTTCTTGATGGCCGGAGAGGACGAAACCACCATCCTCAGCAGTAGAACCTCCTGCAGGTGATTATTCACCCCCCTCTTGGGCCCCACATTTCATGGAATGAATGCCACGAAAGCTTACCTTTATTATTATTTTTATGGGAATCAAATTGGATGCTTCGACGCACCGTTTTGATTGTGGCACGGCTTTTGAGCGGATGGATATATATTAAGTTAATATCATCTCATGACACGTGTGCCTCTCATTTATGCTCTAATTATGCACAACAACACTCCTTCAAATGGTAGTATCAGTTAAAGGTGAGGGTTTAATTTAAAATATTATCAAACTTATATATAATTTAATGGAATAAGTAATTATAAAAACAAGGATCCAAATAGACCTCTCTAATAATTGGAGGCTCAAATAATTGCATAATGCATCCTGATTTCTTTTTTGTGTTAAAAAAGGTGTTTTTATTTTTTGGTTCATGATTAAGCACTTTCAGTGAATACAAAGCCTATCCACTTTCTACTATCATTGCTTCCTCTTCTTCCTCCCCTTCATAATTGTGTTTTTTTTGTTTCTTTTTCTTCCTGCTTTGGCTTTTTGTTTCTGGTTCGTTTTTACACATGTTTTATTCCAATGGTAGTATCCATTAAGGGGAGGCCTTTGAAGCTTATAGTGTATTTTGTTCGAGAAGAAGATTGTTGAGGATTATTATATGGGTTTATAAGGAAGAAATACTATCTCCATTGATAATGAAGCCGTTTAAGGAAGCTCAAACCAAAGTCACGAGAGCTTATGCTCAAAGCTGACAATATCATGCTTGGAGATTTTTTATTCTTTAACATTAACCTTATTTTTACTATATTAACCACCGAGTCTTAAATTTTAATTTAGATATGAAAAATAAACACAATTATTAATTTTTATTGTTAAATAGAGAGCGAGAAAAAAGTTGGCCAAGAAAAGAAAAACCGAGTAACCCGAATTTGGGTGAGACAGTCGGTGGTAGCTCTGAGTCGAAGCCGAAAACCAATCTGATCCGAAACTTCCTACCATTTTGGAGTCTCTGACTCTGCTGAAAACAAGGAGATTGACCCCTTTACATTTTCCCAACACCCAGTTCCTTCGAAACTATAAGTATGCATCCAAGGTGTTTGAATAAATGCTTCACCGACTCTCACACTTTGAATACTCTTCTTCACTTCCCTGTAACATTTTCTCAAGCCAAATGGGGAGGATGCCATATTTGGCTCTCAATAGTGATCCGCTGATTGATGAGATTTTAAATTCTGATTTCAATGAGCTTAAAATTGCAGCCACCAGGCTTATTCATCATGCCGCCAAGCTCGGTGGAAAGGGCCTTGGGACTTCTTTTTTCAAATGGCTTGCCTCTTTTGCTGCCATGTGAGTGCTTTCTAATGCAATGGAGCCCAAAAAATGGGTCCCTTTTGGATTATTTATGGATTCTGCTTGTTCTTGGTTCTAAATTTCATGTTTTTTTATTACATCACTGTGCAGTTACTTGTTGATTTTGGACCGCACGAACTGGAGAACAAACATGCTTACTTCGCTTCTTGTCCCTTACATTTTCTTCAGTCTTCCTGAAGGAATTTTCGACTTAGTGAGGTGACAGTCACGCTCGTTTCTTCTTATTTTTATTGCTTTAGCTGATGGCTTTCAAATGTTAACGATATCGTTTTCTTCTTGATTTTGATTTTGTTAAGAGGGGATGCTGGGAAATGGATTGCCTTCGTTGCAGTGGTATTGAGGCTCTTCTTCCCACGACATTTCCCAGGTAATAAGCATGGTGTCCTCTGTTTAGTTTTCCACAACTTATTGTTCAGTAACCTGATGTTTTGTATGATAAAGCATTGCTTTTCGATTTGTGAGATCCGGTCGGAGAGTGGAACAAAGCCTTCCTTATAAAGGTGTGGAAACTTCTTGACTCGTGTTAGAACTTTAGGGAACGCCCAGCAGGGAACGCCCAGCAGGGAACTTTAGGACGATAGCCCCCAAGGAATGGATTGTGAGATCTCATATCTGTTAGAGAGGAGAACAAAGTATTACTTATAAGAGTATGGAACCTCTCGGAACAGACACGTTTTAAAACTTTGAGTGGAAATCGAAGAGAGTTAAAAGAGAATAATATCTACTGGACTTGGGCTGTTACAAATGATATCAGAGTCAGATCCCAACTCTGTTGGAGAGGGGAACAAAGCATTTCTTAAGGGTGTAGAAATCTCTCTCCAACCGATGACGAGTTTTAAAACTTTGAGTGAAGCCCGGAAAGAAAAGTAGGATAATATCTCCTAGGGTAGGATCCTTGTATGATGCATTGAATAATTTAACTACAAAAAGGCATTCATTCGTTCCTCATCACTATTAGACTCAAACTTGTAATCGTTGATGTTGAACTCATGGTTGAGAGTAGTGGAAGTGAGATTGTAAAAGCTGAAAACATTGAGAGAGCATGTTGATGTGCAGATTGGCTAGAGATTCCAGGGTCGTTGATTCTGCTTCTGGTGGCAGCACCAGGGTTCTTTGTACACTCATTGAGAGACCACTTGGCTGGCGTCGTGATATGTTTGATCATTGGATGTTACCTTCTGCAAGAGCACATTCGCGCATCAGGTGGCTTCAGAAACTCTCTTACTCAAAGCCATGGCATTTCCAACACCCTTGGCATCGTCCTCCTCCTTGTCTTCCCTGTTTGGGCCATGCTTGCTCGCTTCTTCTAGCTCTAAATCCCACACATTTGCTTCTCACTTCTTCATCAACCAAAAATTTTGTAACTTCTTTCACTTTTTTTTGCTTCTTTTCTTCTTACCCTCTTTATATATTTTCCAAATAGTTCATCCATTTGTATGTTAACAACAAGTAAATTTGGCATATTCATTTACATATTTATTAAATAGAAAATTATTGTGAGATCTCCTATTATCTCACATAGATTGTAGATAGGAACCAGTGTAACAAGGACTCAGAAATAGGTGGATTGTGTGAGATTGTGAAATAAGGTCCCTCAATTCAATTGTTTGAATTAATATCGGGGACGTGAATTTAAAACGTGAATTTAAAATGGCATGCTGCTACTTGGACTTGAATCCAGATGCTCAAGCACTGCTTTCTAAGAGTAGTGTCTATCGATTTCACCATAGCGGCTTTCTCAAAATCATAATAACCTATTATTATTCACTCGTCGAGATTGAAAAAATATAATTAGAATCAATTTTATTAATTTAGTAGGCGGTAACAATTATGGTAAAAAAAAAATACATTTTTTTAATATTATTATTGAAACTTTCCGTCCTCTCTTATAACCCTTAATCAACCCTTGTGGTATATTCCTTGTAAGGATTATTGGGAGTGGGTCCGACATTGGTTAATTTAGGAATGATTATGGGTTTACAAGTAAATAATATATCTCCATTGGTACGAGGTCTTTCGGGAAGCCCTAACACCTCTAATGCTCTATAAATTTGTTTATGTCTCCGACCCAAAATTGAATTAAAATTTGATGATTCAAATACAAATTCCAAATGTTTATGAAATAAAAAAAAATTAAAAAAACAAACAAACAAAATAAAGTAAAATTATTATTAAAGAAGAAAAAAAGAAGTTAATAGGTATATCCTAGTAGCGAATGAGGTGTAGCCACGTGGAAATAATAAAGCCAATAGTTGAGCATGCAATCACCCAATAAGATTTTTCTTATCCAATTCTTTATCCTTCTCTAACCTAAGCCACGAAATCATCATCCCTCCTCTCACTTTCATAACCCTTCTCTACTGGTCGTTATAGTTTCAGTACCAGTCACCGGAGCACATTTCATTCTACACTCCGACACTGAGACTGAGACAGAACAATGGCGGCCTCAGTACACGCCGCGGCTACGCTTATCCAGCCTTCTAAGTTGGCCGTCTCCGCAAGGACCGCCAACTCTCAACTCAGATCTTCTCAGAGCGTTTCTAAAGCTTTTGGCGTTGAATCTGCCGGAGCTAGACTCACCTGCTCTCTCCACTCCGATCTCAAAGACGTTGCTCGTAAGTTCTCTGATGCCGCCAAGATCGCTGGCTTCGCTCTTGCCACTTCCGCTCTTGTCGTTTCGGTATGCCCTTTCTTTGCTTGTGGAGATTTTGTTTGTTATGATTCTCGATGTTTTCAATTTCAGGATCCTATCTGTACAGATTACGTTAATTTACCTCCTGAGTTTAGTCGCTTAGATTGATAATTTCTTTCAGTTATTGTATTTTGGGAGTTGAGTTCTATCTGATTACCTCGAATTAGGTTAATGACAATTTCGTACCGAAGAGCTTGGAAACTTCATGAGCCTTTGAAGTAGAAAAATGAATCTAAAATTTTAAGGACGTATTAGCAAAGGCTTAATAGGAATTTTTGAATGCAGAGTGACCAAGTAACTACAATGCTCCAGCGTTAGTGAAATGAAAATAAGAGAAGATCAAACATAATGCATCAAGAATGACCCGACTGACACTTGATCGATGATAAATTGATAATCATCTGAACTATTTGATGCATTTTCCCGTATTTCCAGGGAGCCGGTGCGGAAGGAGTACCAAAGAGACTCACATTTGATGAAATCCAGAGCAAGACATACCTTGAAGTAAAGGGAACTGGAACAGCAAACCAGTGCCCAACCATTGATGGAGGAGTTGATTCATTTGCCTTCAAATCTGGCAAATACCAAGCCAAAAAGTTCTGTCTGGAGCCCACTTCTTTCACTGTCAAGGCAGAGGGAGTGAACAAGAACTCCCCACCAGAATTCCAAAACACCAAGCTCATGACTCGCCTAACTTACACCCTAGACGAGATTGAAGGACCCTTTGAAGTGAGTGATGATGGTTCCATCAAGTTTGAGGAGAAGGATGGAATTGACTATGCTGCTGTCACTGTTCAGCTGCCTGGAGGCGAGCGTGTTCCTTTCCTCTTCACCATCAAACAGTTGGTGGCCTCTGGAAAGCCAGATAGCTTTGGAGGAGACTTCTTGGTGCCATCATACCGTGGCTCCTCCTTCTTGGACCCAAAGGGAAGAGGAGGTTCGACTGGTTATGACAATGCGGTGGCATTGCCGGCTGGTGGAAGAGGTGATGAAGAAGAACTTGCTAAAGAAAACAACAAAAATGCTTCATCTTCAATAGGGAAAATCACTTTGAGTGTGACCAAGAGCAGGCCTGAGACTGGTGAAGTTATTGGAGTGTTTGAGAGCGTTCAGCCATCTGATACTGATTTGGGAGCAAAAGCTCCAAAGGATGTGAAGATCCAGGGTGTCTGGTATGCTCAGCTTGAATCTTAGACCCCTTTCTTTCTTTGTTTTATTGATTTGCATATAGTGTCGTTGTAAGTTTATTAAGAGAGTTGCTAAACTTTCTTCGAGAGAAACGCTAGAAGGGGTTCTATTTCATTCCAGTTTGCATATAAATTCTTCTTTGTGCCTTTCATTCACTCTTCACATTTGGTCGAGATTAGAGCGTTTTAATTAGTTGAGTTATGCCCTATTATAGACTTTAAAATAACAAAATAGATAATATAGAATTTGTGAGAACCCACGTTAATTAGAGGGGGAACGATAAGGCTAATCTCTAAGGAGATGAATTGTGAGATCTCATATGAGTGAAAGGGGGGAACGATGCATTCTTTATAAGTGTGTAAGAACCTCTCCCCTTGCTTCCAATATTAAAAATTATTTGATGTTTGAACTCCGTAAGATATTTAATATTTTTAAATTTTTAATTATGTGTTTAATAGATATTTATTTTTTTTATTTTGTTTATTTTATAAATCTAGTAAATATAAAATTAGGTGTCAATTAATTTTTAAAAAACTTTAAATTTTAAATTTTATAATTTATTACATATTTTAAGGTTAATAAATTTAAAATTTCAAGTTGAATTAATTATATAATAAAGTGGAAATAAAATTTGATCAAATAATTTTGATTTGACGGTTTTATTTTTTCTTTTAAAGAAAATAATTGTATCGTTCCACAAATAAATAAATGAAGACGTTTCGATAAACTCGTCTTTAGTGAGCAAAGATTCCAACGTTCATACAGTGAATGTCCAATTATATAAAACTAAATCACAAATTGCAAATTTTCCAATTAAAACTACATGTCCAAAATCATCTGAATTTTCTTCAGAAATCAGAAAGCCAGCCAATCTCGTTGAACACGATCGCGGTGCGGCAGCGTAGCCATTAAATCCCCTTTCCGATCTTTCATTTTCCGGGAATCCATTTTCTTTTCCATCCAAACAAAATCGAACAAACGCAACAAACCCGATTCCATTCTCCAGATTTCGAGGTCTCCAGAGCCAAATTCAAAGTTCCCCCCATTTCCGAGCGATGAATCTATGATGGAGGCGAGTGGTTTCGGCGTAGAAAAGTTGCAGAGGGAAAATGGAAGAGCTGCCGGGGGCATTGGGCACAAGCCCAAGCTTGGTCCTCCGTTTGGGGCAGGCGATTTTCGCCTCCGCTTCCCTCTTCTTCATGTGTCTCGAAATTGAGTTCTACAGCTACACGGCTTTCTGGTAATCATATTCTTTTAACCCCTGTTTCTTCAGTTCCTTACTTCTCCAATTAGGTTGTTTTTGTCCTGGTTTTCTGATCATGATTGGATTCATAATACATCATGTTTTTGTAAGTAGCAACTTGTGTTAGTTTCGTGGCCTAAGTTCAATTTCAATCCATGCATTTTGTATATTAGTATATCAAATGTTTGATTACTGCCTATAGGAATTGATTAAGAACCGCCTAACTTTAACAGGATATGTTCTATAGGTACTACTGTGTTCTTGAGTTCATTAGGAATTGATTAATGGATTGTAGAAAACTATGTGTTCTTTCGAAAAGTTGTAAGTTTAGATACTTTTGATGAAGCCATAGTAACCACCCATTTAAGGAAAGGAATGGTATAGGAGCTCCTTTGTACCAAATGAGTTGTTTAATAGGATTAGTCAAAGGGCATGTAAAAATTTGATTGTTAATGCCAACCCGAGCATACACGCTCCCACGTTCGCTTCTTTGCCCATTTTTATCGAAGAAAGTGGAAGTTAGAGGTTGAATTTTGTTTAAAGTTAAGGTTCATGAACTATCCACTAATCCAATGGCCTGTTAACTTGAAGTTGAATGTGTTTTTTAGTAAAAATCAGGCTTAAAGTTTTGAAACATTTGTCATCGTTTTTTTTTTATGTAATTTCTATCATGGCAAGGTGGAAATCAAAGCATCATCCTTTGGGGTTGTAAAAGGTACTTCGTCTATTAAACTATGCTCGGATTGAAACATTTCTTTCCGTTGTTATTTCTAGGAAGATGAATCGTATTTCAACAAGAATTAGCTGATCCGGGTTGTGCTAATATACTAATGGAATCATTTCGAACTAGTTTACAAATTACAGAGTGGAAGCCTAAAATGACTGTTTGTTGGGAATTCAAATGTTTGGTAGCTCTAGATGTCTAGTTTTGGAACTGTTTATACGATGAACTTTCTATTTTCTAAACAAAAAGTTGTCTGATCACACCAAGTTTTCTAGTACAGAGTGATTAGCATTGTCCAATATTTTAGTAATCAGTTGTAAGGTGAAAAATTCTTATCAAAATAATGTAAGGGCACATAGGAAGAACTAGAAAAAATTCTTATCAAAATAATGTAAGGGCACATAGGAAGAACTAGAAGGATATTGTTTGATGTTCTTCTCCAAAACATTAGGCCATTTGTTTTTTTGTTGGCATTCTTATGTTCTAGTTGCAGCTATTTCGACATAAGGATAACGACATCGAGTTTAATATGTTTGGAGTCAGACTGATGATGTTAACAATGAAGATTTCTGCTATTTCGAGATCGAGTTTAATGATCTTAGAACAACTTCTGATAGATGTTCTTCCAGGAGGGCATAAATTATGAAAACTTGAGCTATTTTCTGTTCTTTTTCCTGCAAAAGATATGAAGATCCAAAATCTCAAGAAAACTTTATGATTGCTCATGTTAATTCCCCCAGCTATCTAGTGACAATCATGGGCTTGATGGTTCCTTGGAGTCTGACATTGGCAGTGGTGGACGGATATTCGGTTTTTGTTAGGCATTTACCTCCTCAGGCGAGAGTAACAGCGATCATCGTCGCCGGAGACTGGGTACGAGAGAAATATCCTCTAGGAAATGAACATATTAACATCTTTGTGTCTTTGCAGTCCAGGTTGAAAAATGAATGAAAACAATTTACATTTGCTGTGTAATATAGGTTCTATCATTTCTCGCCTTGGCTGCTTCCTGCTCGACAGCCAGTGTCGCCGACGTGTTGCTCAAAGTCGGGGTGCCGTATTGTTCAGCAAAGCTTTGCAGTAGATATAGACTTTCAGCAGCAATGGCTTTCTTGTCATGGTTTCTTTCTCTGGTTTCTGCCCTCTTCAATCTCTGGCTTCTTCCTTCTTTGTAAAGTTGATCAATATGTTCATGTCGTTTCTGGAAAACTGTACATGTCAAAAAAAAAAAAAAAAAAAAGATTTGATCTTGTATACTCAAGTGTTGCATAAATTTTTCCAATCCCTGGGAATTGGATTGGATAACTGTAAAAAGATTTGAGTATTATAATTAACCGTGTTATGCCGAACACATTTTTTCAAACTTCATAGACCAAAAGTATATTCGGCCCCATAAAAATATTTGTTTTCATATTGGTATAAATATCGTTACCCTCTATTTAATTTCCACTAATTTAACCATTAATTTTTTTAAAAAAAAACTCTAGAAATAACAGCTCAAGCTCACCTCTAGTTGTTCATCGTTTTATTTAATTATAAACTTATTTTTTTTTTCTTTGTCACTATAAATCACGTTTTATTGGCATTCAAAAAAAAAATAATAAAGAGAGAAAAATAAAAAATAAAGAGAGTGAAAAATAAAAAATCAATTGTAGAGAGAAAAATGGAAGACAATCGCAATTATACTAATTTGGCATTCATTTGGTGGATTTCAGATTCAAATCATCCACTTTCATCAAATGATTAAAATAACACGTGGAAAATATGAGAATTATCATTTTTGAAAAATGAATTAATTTAAATTTCAAATTTTAAATGATGAAGTACAGATTAACTTAATTTAATTCTCTATATAAAATTGAGATATCAAGACAAAACATTTTAAAAAAGCTGAAAGATTTTCTATTATTATTAAAAAAAGACAAATTATTCATCACTAATTAATTATTCGGGGACAAAATCTTATACAAAATTAATTATAAGTGCCACAATTAATATCCAAAGGAGAAAAAAAAAACATAATAATTATCAAATACTTAAAAAACAAAAACTGATTAATATAAGGGAAAGCATGTGGAAATTAAATAATTGATTAGATTAAATTAAATTAAAATGAAAAAAAAAAAAAAAAAAAAGACAAAAAAGTGATGAAAATGGGACAGTGGTGTCCTTAAGGTTGTTGATTGAATTCCATAATGTGTGGGAATGTCTTTAATTATCTGGTACTTTGTATTCGTCTCTGACGGTGGCGCTATTGTGGGACACCCTGCCCCTTAATTCAAAATAATTTAATTAAATAAATACTTTTTTATTATTTATTATATGAAGGGTAATCCCCAACTTTATAATTGCTCATTAATAAATTATGTATCTATGGATAGTTCATGGATTTTATAGTGTTACAATTCCTTTTTCCATTTAGATTCCTATTAATTAATTAATTAATTAATTAATAATTCCCACTTTTTAACTAATATTTATTGATAATCAAATAAAGCCAATGAAAAATTGACCTTTTAATTTTAAACAAAGGGTATGCTTCAAAATTAAGCTTTTTATTAGCATTTCCATTTATTTATTATTATTGTTTTTTTTTTTTTTTTTGTTGGTGGGGTCAAAAATTTGGTAGAAAATTAATAAAAATAATAATTTTGCAATGTATAATGGTGGGTTTGATGTATCTCATTATTGAGTGGGATCTAAGATTTTGATGAGGGAAGACTTTAACAGAAACTTCTAGGAAGGTTTTTTTCCATTAATTACAAATAGTACTGGTGTGTCAGCGATTATGATAGGCTCCTAAAAGGGTAGATTGTGAGATTCTACGTTAGTTGGAGAGGGAAACAAAACATCTATCCTATATTTTTTAAATTAAATAAAAATTTATTAATAATAAATAAAAAAAAAAAAAAAAAAAAAAAAAAAAAAAAAAAAAAAAAAAAAAAAAGGAAATGTGGGCGGTGGGCTGAGCAAGTTGGCGTTCGGCCCAGCAAAACCAGATAAGGTTGCGCCATCCTTTGTCTCGGTGCTGGTTTGCTTTTGTGAATTCCGAGGCATTTTGTCACGTTTTTTTTTCAAAAAATAAATAAAATAAGTTACACTGAGCCTGCCACTGAATTCATCACATTAAACTAATTAAATTTTTAATAAAGTTCTATTTTAAATTTTAAATTTTTTTTAAAAAGCTATAATTTTACTATTGATTTGGTAAAAGGTGAAAAATGTGTCAAGTTTTTTTACTGCATGCTTTTTTATATATATAGTTTTGTAGATTTTTTTCATTAAATACATATAAGAAGTACGAGATTTTTTTTTTTTTTTTTTTTTTTATTGATTCAAATGTAGAATTTTAACAGTTGCCCTTTTACCAAAACGTCGATATTTACCTCGGGATAAAAAAAAATTGAAGAATTGACATCAGTAGGTAATAAATATGATGACGAGGGTCATAATTGAGAATACACAGCGCAAATCCCTTCCAACCTGTCACGACCGACTCCCAGCCTGGCAGTCCCCACTGCTATTTAGAAACAAAAGGCTTGGGCCCACATCACTATTTGACAATCCTACGTGGCAATGCTTTTCAAAAACTGGGAGCCCCTTCCTTCCGTGCCCCACCTTCCCTATATATAAATACAAACGCGTTCCCCAATTCCAAACGCCTCCAAATTCCACGGCTCTTGCACTCTCCTCCCTCCGCCGCGCCGCATCGCCGTTAATGGGTATTTGCAGTTCATCGGAATCCACCGCCGTCGCCACCGCCAAACTAATCCTCAACGATGGAACCTTGCAGGAATTTTCGTATCCTGTTAAGGTTTCCTACGTTCTTCAAAAGAATCCGTCGTGCTTTATTTGCAACTCCGACGAGATGGATTTCGACGATGCCTTGTCGGCTATTAGTGACGACGAGGAGCTTCAACTTGGACAGCTTTATTTTGCGCTGCCGTTGAGTAGGCTGAAGCAGCCGCTTCAGGCCGAGGAAATGGCCGCATTGGCCGTCAAGGCTAACTCTGCGCTCATGAAATGTGGCGCCGGAGATAAATGCAGCCACCGGCGGAGATCTGTGTCTCCAGTAGTTTTCACAGTTGAGGAACTCAAGACTCGCAAGCGACTGTCCGCCGGCCGTAGTGGCGCCGGTGGAAGAACAAAGTTCGCGGCGAATTTATCGGCGATCCCCGAGTAGGGACAATTTTGGAAAATGGGATGGGTTTGTTTTGTAAATAACGAAAAGACAGGGGCTGGTTCATTATTTCTTTTTATTAATTTTATTTTTACAAAAATGAAGGAAGCTCTAATTTTTTGTTTTTCATAATACCTTTTGGAGTTTATATTGCTATTTTTTAAATTAATTTTCTAAAAAAAAGGCTATAAAAATCTACAATCATACTCCATTTTTTACCTTTTAAAGTATTTTTTATGTATAAATTATATTATTTATTTTATTTATAAATTAAGTATTTTTGAAGGTACATAGTGTCATAAAAAGTGGTGCATATAAATGAAAGGTGGTGGATGGACGTTGATACTCACGTCCATTTGTTTTTTTAGGGACAAATTGGTAATAAACACCAACTCCCACCGACTATTCAATATTTATTATTTCACACCGTTAATTACCATTAAAAAAACAAAACATTTTAAAACAATAATTTATTATTTCTGTAAGGGTTCACTTCTTAGTTATTTTCAACCCCTTTAAGTTAATTCTCTACTATAAATTATTTTGATTATGTCAACCAAATTAAAAGAACTAATTATTTCATTTCAAAATTAAATTAAATTAATTAAGTCAAACTAAGCAAAAGCATGAAATTGGCTTCGTGTAAATAAATAATTAATTATGACAAAACTGTTGCCAAATTAGAAATACAAAATGGCTTTTGTTATTTGTGAAATTTTATAAACATTTTAAAATTGATCCGAGATTCCACACATTTTAAAATTATGAGGTTGACTATGATACATGACGAATAAAAACATACGATCTCTACTATTCTAGCGGTAGGTTATGCTGCTTTATATAGAAAAATCGAACCCATAACCAAAAAAAAAAAAAAAAAAACATTTATTTGATTAATGTTTGAGAAAAGGAAAGAAAAAGAAAATTGGGTCCATTTGCTTGCTGTTTCATTTTGTAATTTAGGGTTTTAAGGTCATTCTCTTCTGATAAATAACCATCAACTTTGTTTTCCAGCCATCAATTTTTTTGGACACAAATGGTTTTCATTGTCTAGTGGGAATAATAGATAGCTGTGGACCAGTCACAACCATTTTTTTTTAATATTTATATTCAATCCATTTTTTTATTATTTTTATAAATATTATAAATAATTTAAATTTTCAAACCTCCACGTAAAAAATGAAATACTCTTATTTCTCTAGTTGAATATCAGTTTAATTGAATTAAAAACTATTATTATTTGTTATATGAAGTAAAGGTAAATTGAATTTTATATATAAAAAAAAGGAGTAGATTTTTTTTTTTTAATTTTTAATTTTAAAAGGAAATAAGAAGAGTTAATTAATACAGTGAGCAGATTAGGCAGAATTGATGGATTAGTCGGAGCCAGCTGTATATCTATATGGAAGTGGACCCAATATTGTGGTTTCATATTATGAGGGGCAATGTAGTAATTTTGCTCATTGACAATGTCTTAATTTCATTATTTAAAAATAAATAGGTGGTCATTCTAAGACTTTTAACTAAAATTTTACGAAATCTTAACTGTTTTTTTTTTAATAATTTTCAATGAAAATTATATTCATGATATTCTACAAAATATAATCAATTTTTACCTTAAAATTTGATCATTTTTTTTTTTTTTAACATTCGAGTTATTAAATAGTTATAGTCACCACATTCTTCTTATTCACGTTACCTACTCCTTACTTCTTCATAAAAAAGACAATTTCCATCGACCAATCTGAATTCTTCTTATATGTTTATTAGGAAGTTGCCCAATATAGAATTGTTCCAATCGAAACATGTTTTACCATAGATATAATATTTGGATAATATATTATAATAATTAGTTATGAAATATATCTTAGATATATTTTTTCTTTATGATTTGATTAGTAGTATATTTTATTTTATTCTCAATATTTAATTAGTTTATATTTTCCTTATTTGTAAATAGTAGTTGTTAGTTTGTATCCTATTTAAACGTTATTAATTTCAATAAGAATACACACCTTCCATCTCAATTATATTTCTCATTCTTAACAAGTTTTTACTATTGAGCAATCGAAAAGAAAAGTGCACGTTGTTGGTATATGTAATAACTTTATTTTTTAAATTTTTATTTATTTATTATATTATGAAAATCTCTCTAAAAACGTAATATTGATTTATTTATATATTTTTTATTTATTCGAATGTGATGAATAATAAATTACATATATAAAATAAGAAGAAGAAGGTAAAGAGGAAAAAAAAAAATAATGGATCAACTTAACATTGACTTGACCAACACTAAATGTGTGCAAGTTGGTGATCATTGTCTCCTAGGCATATACACGTGCTTCATTCTCAATAAACTTATTAATTCCTTCCCTACATTAAAAAGAAAAAAAAAACACCATTTTTTTTAAAATATTTAAATAAAATAATGGTGATATTTAAAATAGAAAAAAAGTCCTTATCAACTACAATTGACTCACATCACTCCGCCTAATAAAAGGTTGGTTGTTTTATTTGGGTTCAATCAAGCGCTCGTCAACTTGGCTCGACTCGATCTAGCTTGGTTCTTTCGAGATTTTTGGTTCAATCACTCTTCTATTTAGACTCAATCCGACCTTAAGTGTAACGGCTCAGATCCCTTTCGGATTTCCCCTCAAGGCTTTAAAACGCGTCTCTTTGGGTCCATTATCTACCACAAGAGAAAAAAAGACTATGGTTATAATTCATTCGTAGTTCTCTTTGAGCTTTCCCTTTCGGGCTTGCCCTCAAGGCTTTAAAACGCGTCTGCTAGGGGAATGTTTCCACACCCTTATAAATGGTTGTTTGTTCTCCTCTCCAACCAATGTGGGACATCACGTCTCTGAAAAATTTGGTATTAGAGCAGTCAGGTTATAGGTCCTGCAAACATTTAGGATAGAGAGTCGTGTCCTCTGTGATCTCGCTCGTCAAATACATGCCACTCACGACCAGACGTTCTCACGTGATGGAAACATAGAGACAAAAGTCAAGCTAGTATTTATAGAGTATACCATGACCTACATTATGTGCTACGAATAAATTGTAACCATAGTCATTTTTCTGTTGTGGTAGATAATGACACAAAAGAGACGCGTTTTAAAGCCTGGAGGGAAAACTCGATAAGGAAAGTCCACAGAGAACAATATCGGCTAGCGGTGGATCTGGGTCGTTACATTAAATCATGTATAATCTCAGTTTTGTCCTTGATAGTTCTGTATCTCATTAAATTTAATACTATGGTCTAAATTTACGTAACATAAATTGAGTAAGATTATTAATATACTAGTTGTATCATATAGCATATGTTTTGCAATTGAATGGGTCTTGTACCACTCTTTGGAGTTTTGTGAAAAAAATAAAAGAAACAAAAGTTTATAAATAATAATAATAATAATAATAATAATAAGAAAAAGGAGCAAATCCAGCTGGATTTTCTTAATTTCCTCCTAATAATTTTAAATTATAAAATCAATTCAAATTTACTACAAAATTAGTAACCACCTTTTCCCATTTTCATCTTATTTTACAATAGATTTAGTAAATATTTAATTGTACAATAAGTTTAATAAATGTAAGTGCTTAGAAGTTTGTAGAAACTGTAATAAGTGATCTATTTATTGTCTTAAATATTCTCTATCTAATAACCTAATAATTGAGGCCTTACCATGAATTATTTTAATTGTTGAAATCATCTGTCACGTGCTTAGCTCAACAAATATAGATAATTATTACATTATTTTGTTTGGATAATTATTGCATTATTTTAGAAGAAAAGGATAAATATAAGATCTTATTTGTTCTAAAATAACATTTAGATGAGAAAGAATATAAACTATATACTAAACCATTGATTTATTGAATTTGGAAGAATGATGAATATATCATTCAATCATAATAATTTTAAGTTTTCTTTCCCAAATATTTTAAATAAATAATAAATCACTCTTATAATTAATTGCTCGGAATTTCAGTCGCATTTGATCTTCCAATTTATTCACACCGACGATCATGTTGACCTCGTATGATCCTTTCGAGTGAGAAATAACCACTTTGTCATAAAAAATTACGAAAGAGAGGACTTAGAGTATAGCCTCATCAAAAGAGGATTCAACTCTTAACCGAAGTTACCATCAAAATCATCTTGTCAGAAATATTTTTCGCATAAATATTCTTTATTAATTCAGCGCGAGTCATCTTCCTGTCAATATGTGGACGGAAACCAACGTTACGTTTGAACCGTGGTAATAATCATTTCATCTATATACTAATAGTAAAAATATTTTTTTTAATTTATTAAAAAATTTAAAAATGAATTTTTTAAAAAAGGTTAGTCATATTTTTGAAAACAATAATATTTTAAAGATAAAATATTAAAAAATATATAATAAAATAAAATTTGGAAGTCAACTCTTTACCTTAATAACACGTTTCATTTATTATTTGAAGGTTATTTCAGTCTGGAGGGAAGGATGAATATCCTTATCCAATGGGAATCTTATGTTATCATTGAAGCCAAACGAGAATATTTATTCAGATGCCCTTTGTACCCTTTTATTTTTCTCCCTATCCCTCTTTATCATGGCTGACATGTATGTCCTTTTGTGTCCACTTACTTTTTTTTTTTTTTTTTTTTTTTTTTTTTTCTATCTGTTTTGGATGCTTTCATGACTTTTGAGTAATTAAAAACAAACTTTCAATTTTATATTTAATTAATGTTGAAAATTCAAAATTATATAATAAATTCATGATTTTTTAAAATTTTTATATCTAACAAATCTTTTTAAATTTACAGATTTATTAGGCTATAAAATTGAAATGTTAATGGGATAATGGGCCCTCGAACTTAGATGTTTTCAAGGCCCATTATTGACTTAAATTGGGTTTCATGAGGACCATAGGCCCAATATAGAGAGAAAACGGGTTTTGATTTGCAAGTACAGGGAGGAATTGGGTCGGGTCAAACTGGTAAATGACTAAATTTTAATACCCTAATTCAAAAAATGCCTATACAACATCTTTTTTATATAAAATTCGGATCCATCAACAAATAAAAGATAAAAAAAAATTCTTATTCAAAAGGAAAATTTAGAACAAAGTTCTAAATTAAGTTACTCCACAGTTGAATTTGATCGAAGTTTTTGATTGAATGACTTGAATGCATTCTATTATAAGAATTGCTTGAAAATTCTCGAAATGACAAAAATGATAGGCAATATGGTAACTCACCACTGCCTTCAAATGACCAATACAACAATTCCACTTCAGTCTATCAAATGTTGACCTTCAAAGCTCCGATTGGTCTATCCTCACTCGAGTCAACTTGTAACATATGAAATAGAGGTTAAAACGAGTCTATCCATTTTTGTAGATGAAAAAAATGAATTCTTGTAACACCGCGGTCAAAATGTCTGAACTTCAAAAGCTTATAGTACAGCTGGGAAGTAAAAATCAGTATGACAAGCCAATTTATTGAACCAGACAAAACAAGCCATAAAACAAAAAACCGACCAAAGTACCTGAACTATGGGACAAGTAAGCTTTGGAGTCCTTGTCACTGTTGGAATTTTTTAGATCTAGTGGGATAGAATAACTTCTAAACTAATGTCAAATTTATTTACAACAAAAAATTTAAAATCCTAGATGGTATAATGCTATGTACAGAAGGAAGAAAATATGTAACCCTTCTATTAAGGATTTCAGTTCATCATCAACAACATGTAAGCAGCAGCTATGTTCATCAGAGATATCACTTCATTTCTCTACACATCAGATATCGAAAACCGAAGTTGTGCGGTATCCATTCGATGTTCTTGCGAGATTTCCCGTTTTGACATTTCGTAACACTCTTCCTAAGGGATTCAGGCAATGACTTCTGAATCATTTCCATTGTACCAGCCGTGCACAATCTTGATTCTTTCGCAAATGACTCGATCATCTTCGGTAAAATGACTTTTTTGTCCTTGCGTATGCCGAATGTGGCACGTATGTATTCTTCTTTCGCTGTTTCCAGCTCCTGCAGGACTCTTTTGGGAGTGTATACACGAACCTGGAAGATGGGAAAGTTAGTATATTAGAACATAGCACAAAGTGTTAAAACTTTAGGACAAGAACACATGTAGTTTCACTAATTTTGTGTCAAATACCGCAGGATCAGAATGGCAGCCTGTGCAAAGTGCAAAATGTAAAAGGGGTTCCGACCGGTCGATTTTGTAGGCTTGTCGTTTATCTCCGTTTTTGAACTTTGACTTCGAGGGAATAAGAAGAGAGAGCCACTGCAAACAGAAGAAAGTTATATCTTAATGTTGACTTGTAACAGTCCAAGCCTATCACTAGTAGATATTGTTTGTTTTGACCCGTTACGTATCACCGTTAGCCTCACAGTTTTATAACGCGTCTACTAGGGAGAGTTTCCACACCCTTAACCGATGTGGGATCTCACATGATCGTACAAACTAAGAAGCCATTTACACTTTGTGAGTGACATTGCTTATACTTTTGTCTATAGTGTGTACCTGTCCAGGCCGAGGCACTCGGCATCCAAGTATTGAACTTTGTATGGTGTCGACGCTGATGGTTTGACCTCCAATGTTATATGCAGCCTGAATGGAGGACAAAAGTAAGAACGCGATAATCATACGACATTTACAAATCATAACGGATCATCGAGACTATGTTTTACCTTCAAGAGAACGAAAACCTTCTTCATATTGTTGTGTGGTATACCATAAGCCAAGTATGCCTTTCAGAAAACAAAACAGATATTATAGTGTGATTGTCTTTGAAGAACTAAAAGGACAAGAAGTTCAAGTTATGAAAAATCATTACATGCATCATCAGTGAATTGTGTACGTTTATCCAGAATGCTAACTTTTCCTCATGATTCAACTTCCTCGGATCGACTTCCTCTAACTTGGATATAAGCGACCTAACGACCGCATATAAGTATAACCGGTAAATATAAAACGAATAAGAAGCAATCAGTCAATCTGTAACAGCCCAAACCCACCGCTAGCAGATACTGTTTTCTTTGGGCTTTCCCTTCAAGGGCTTCCTCTCAAGGTTTTAAAACGCGTCTCCTAGGGAAAGGTTTCCACACCCTTATAAGGAATGTTTCGTTCCCCTCTCCAACCGATGTGGTGTCCGGCTCTGATATCATTTGTAACAGCTCATAGTAGAGGTGTTTTAAGATCTTGAGGGAAAGCCTAAAGAGAACAATATCTGCAAGCGGTAGGCTTGGACTGTTACATAATCACGTTCCATCAAACAAAATCTTCTAGCAATATGACTATGAACATCCACACGTTGCTTACCTGAAATCTTGTAACAAGTGCTCGACTTCGATCAACTTCTGACTATCCCTATAAATCGATGGCACTTCAACCATTGTGCTGTACGGGCCGCTAAACTCTTTAAGACCTTCGACGTGAAAAGGATTATCCAACATCATATCAAAAGATGAATTGTTTCTGAATCCAGGACTCAACATATCAAATTGATCTTGTGGAGAGAACGCACTGATTGGCGAAGACGACGAGACGGGGGAGGATAAACCATGATGTGACAAAGGAGGATCTGAAAGTTTGCAATATATGGCTGATATGCACTTGATCATATCTTCCGAAAGTCGATTCGCGCTCTCGGGAATATGGTCTAGTATTTGAGTACCAAGGTAGTCTGCTAGACTGGTTAAATTGGATGAAGCATTCCGAGCAAACTGCAGAAAAAGGAACCATAAACAAAGAAGAATAGATATCTATTATGTCTAGTAAAGTTCCATGTGATGAAACATAAGACAGCTACCTCTATCATGGACATTGGTTGGGATAGACAAGGACGTACAGCTTGACACAAAGAGTCATCTGGGAGATAAGTTCTCTTTGAGCTAACTGAATAATGTGACAACGACGACTGACAACGACGAACGCGGGAGTCCAACAGCTTGTTTTCACGAATTCCGCTGTATTCCTTCACGGGGTTTCCGAAAGAATCGTAGCCAGACTGAACAGCTTTATCTTCCTTTTTCGACGTTATGTCAGGTATGCAATTCATCATATACTTGGATTTTGGGGAGTTCATAGGAGATGTAGAAGATATTTGTCCATCAAATGCTTTTCGATACAACGACAGAAGATACTGTTCTAAATGTGAAACTTCTAGCTCCAATACTGTGATCTCTTTGATCAATTCAGTGGCTGGCTGTAGTCATCAAAGCAGCTTTTAATAGGTAGCCATAATGTAGATTATAACAGACCGAAAACGTCGAGTTACCTTGGCTACTTCAGTGTCGCTGCTCGTGTTGTCCTGACAAGATGGCTTATATCCTAATGCTTTTTCTAGTGATGTGCGGACCTTGAACTGGTCTTGCAGTCTTTTCTCAAGCTGAAGAATCTACATTGCATAGTTTAATAGAAGAATGGTTATCATTTAAGGACTTAGCCTTGTTGAGACTTAGAAGATCAATGATTCTTCGTACCTCTTGCTTAAGAGAAGAGTGTATGTTTGTTTTTGGGAAGCTTTTCTTCTCTGTGTTCATGGATTCCTTGAACGAACTCGTGTCCTAGGATCAGATCAAACCAAAAAAAAAAAAAAAAACAACCTTAAAATATGCTAGATTCATTGTCTCCATAAGCTGACTTTTGGCCCAAATAATAAATGTAAGTTATCTTACCAGCTTCACACGATTTGAAGCTTCAAAGGAGTTATCCAAGTGTTCTTCCTTGTTAGTATCCTTGACCATGTCAAGAAAGCTGCATTGTAAAAAGAGCAAAGAAGAATTAAAATGCAGAAATGGAGAAGATAATACCTTGGCTTGTTAGTTCCATTTGTTAACACTTCCAGATCCTCGACCAAGCCAAGATTCGATAATTTACGCCGAGCAAGGGCTACAAAAACCGCACTATCCTGAAATCTATATGTGATGATGTAACAGCCCAAACCCACCGCTAGCAGATATTATCCTTCTCTTTCGAGCTTTCCCTCAAGGTTTTTAAAACGTGTCTGCTAGGGAGAGGTTTCCACACCCTTATAAAGAATGCTTTGTTTCCCTCTCCAACCGATGTGGGATCTCACAATCCACCCCCTTCGGGACTCAGTGTCCTCGCTGGCACACCGTCTTCAGGGCTTAGCCTCCTCACTGACACATTATCCGGTGTCTGGCTCTAATACCATTAGTAACAATCCAAGCCCACTGTTAGCCGCTATTGTCCTCTTCAAGCTTTCCCTTTCGGGCTTCCCCTCAAGATTTAAAACGTGTCTGCTAGGGAGAGGTTTTTCACACCCTTATAAAGAATGCTTCGGGAGAGGTTTCTACACCCTTATACAGAATGCTTCGTTCTCCTCCCCAATCGATGTAGGATCAGGCCATTAATTCCCTTCTATATTCTCTAGGTAGCTCATAATTCCCCAAAACTCAAAGTGAAACAGTTATTTAACACTCCCATTTTCTCTATTCTCTCACAAGGATAGCAAAAGTAAAGAGACTGAAACAGTACAAATATTACAGATCTGAAGAAGCAGAAGAAAAGGAGGAGCTAATTGTCAAAAGGTTCCAAACCCAACCTCATTACTAATCTCAGAAAAATGATGCTTGAAAGACAATAAGAAAGAAGAACTTATTAAGCTCGTGGAGCAGAAAACCAAGATCTATGTCTTTAGACATCTGATTTCAAAGTTTGGTAAGCCGACAGAAACCAATTGTCAAACTCCTTCACTATTCAACCAACTAAGATGCTTTCCAGTCCAAGTTCACATCAAGTGTTCAGAACAGAATGAACAATCATTGCTAAATAACAAAACAAAGCATCAGAAGCTAACCTCTTGGAGTGCTTGTGTAGTGGAATCTGTCTGTTTTGTAGCATTTTTGCACCGCCGTCAGTCTCCTGAAACAGCTTATCTGAGTATCAACACTATCAGTAAACCATTAGTTAGGGGAAAAAAGAATCAGCAAAAGAAGGAGGAGGCTTGTAAACGAAACTACCGTACCATAAACAAACAAGTTGATATCACAGAGTTAGGAAGTTGAAGAAGAAATGATATCAGAAAAACAGTCGAACACCAAATGGGTATTAAAACTAAACTCCAAAGCTTCCTTCATTCGCCATTATTCAGCAGAAACAAAGCCAGAAAGCGATGATGATACGGCACTTCACAACACGAGCGTTTGAACAAAAGGCAACAGAGCTGAAATGGGGTTGCATAAAACCCACAAATGTAGCTATAAAAAAGAAGCTTTATGACCAATAAGCTTCACAAAGAAAGTCATTCACTCTCTGAAAAATCTTGTATGGCTTTTGGTAAACGAAGGGCTTTTGCATTAAAAGGGAAGAAAGCAAGCTGTGAGGAAGAGAGCTTTAGTTGAAGAAGAAAAAGAAAGATAACAAAAACATTCATGCTTAGTAGACCCCTTAAATGTCAAAGTGTTGTGAAAGTGGACAACTTTTCATGACCCGCAAACCGAAGGCGAGTAAAACGCTTAGCTACTTCACTGATTAGAGGCAAAATAAAATACACTAAAATGACAAACAAATATCAATAATTCCAATTTTTTTTCCATTTTTAGGATCCCCCATTAGCCCCAAATTCCACATTCTCTTCTCTTGTTGGCAAGTCAGTGGGGAGTTGGTGACCGCTCTCTCCTACCTTGTCCTATTTTCTTACATTTGTTTTGGTTTCCTCTTCAAAACAAAGCCCAAAACATGGTACTGGTCACATGGGTGGATATCATTTTCTGAATTCGAAGTACACCATTGGTGAAATTTTGATATCCATTATTGGGCAGAGGCTGGAATTTGTGCACACCCTTTTGAATCTACAAAGAAAAAAACGAACTTTTTTGTTGTGGGTGATTTGGAATGTGAAAACTAGCAAACAAACAGAAGGTTTGAGGTAAAAGAAAAGTAGGGGGTGACCTCAAAAGGAATGAAAGGGGGATTTGTGGGGTTCCTATTCGTTTAAATGCCCTTTAGTTTTAGAAAAATTTGGAGATACCCACATTGTCTTTCAGCATCCAAGAAACTAACTTTTGTCACAGAATCCTCAAGTATTAATTAAAGAAGAAAGAGAAAGATTTCTTCTTTTCTTCTTTTCTTTTTTCTTTTTGGTTAAAAACAATGAGATTTCTGGGAATTGACCTTCTCTGATATCGATGCAGACAAGAAAAGGAAGGCCTTGTGCGTGGATTAAGCTGGTGAGGTCTCTCTTTTTGTCGTCATATTCACTTGCTTAGCTAAAAGGAACCTTTTTTTCTTTTCTTTTTTTTACTTTTGTTCTTTCTTTGAGAGAGTGTGTGTGTATGAACAGGCAAGAGATAGCAAAGGGGAGTAGGAATCTGATCTGCATTGCTGTTTTTAATGTTGAGAAGAAAGTCAAAATCTGGGGAATTGGGTTGTGGCCTCAAATGGGTATCAATCTGATTGGTTAATTGTTCATAATTTATATTAGAATCTGACAGAATGGTTAGTTTTGTAGCGTTCTTACTCCAAGTCCACGTGATGAACTCCTTCCATATGAAAAAAAGAGAGGCTAATTTACTCTTTCAATTCACATATACTTTTTGTCTAAGAACCCATTTCTTTTTTTCTTTTATCAACCAATCAATCAATCAACGGTACAAAGTACATCATTGGTGTACATTGAAGGTTTGCGATTATAATATTGTGATGCAAACATAGTCTCTGAGTTATGTTACTATTGGTGTTGATTGGAGTGTGGTCAAAGGTTGTGACATCACACATCAGAGAGGAAAATAAAGCATTTTTTATAAGGTGTGGAAACTTCTCCCTAACAAATGCGTTTTAAAATTTCTTGGTGAAACCCAAAGAGTACAATATCTGCCAGCGCTCGACTTGCTGTTAGACAGGTCCACATGAGCTATTGACTAAATTGTGCGTCTATTTTAAAACCTTGAGGAGAAGCCCGAGAGTGAAAACCCAAAAGAACAATATTTGCGAGTGGTGGGCTTGAGTTGTTACACAAATCCACCTTGAGGGGAATCCCGAAAGAGAAAAGAAAACCCAAAGAAAACAATATTAACTCAATTGTGTGTTTTAAAACCTTGAGGGGAAGCACGGAAGGTAAACTCAAAAGGAAGAATATGTACTAGCGGTGGGCTTGAGTTGTTATCGAAAAACTCAAAATGACAATATCTGTTAGTGGTGGATTTGAGTTGTTACATAGGTCCACATAGTCTCTTGACTCAATGGTGCGTCAAAACATCGGGTAGACCTATAAGAAAATACTCACGACTGTAATAGTGTCAAGCTAAGCTAGAATAGTACGTGTATCTCCATAGTAGGATGAATCTCCTACAGTCTCGGGATAAGTTCGTACGTAACGATGATGGAGTAATGAACGGGAAAAGGGAAAAAAAAGAAAGGGGGATACAGAGTCTCAACATATATGATATAATATTAAAGAAAAGTTGAAAACTTTCCAAATGCAATTGGACAATCAAGTCTATGCCAATCATATCCACCAAAAGGCATCTCTTCCTCCCACTAAAAACTGGGTGAAACTTCAAAATAACTTCCAACAGCTTATGTTTTTCTCACAAAAAAATGCTTTGTTTCATTATGATTTTTGGTAACTTAACGTTAGACCTTAAAGTTTTAAATGTCATTAGGTTTTGTTTTAGTATTCAACTCTTATCAACTTCAAAAATTTAGGTTAAACTATGTTAGAAGTTTGGCATAAAGTTCCCACAAGAAAGAACAGGTAGGAGCCACAGACGAAGTGGTTGAATCTTATGGTAAGTTTGTCAAAAAAGGAGTGTATGCTTTAATTGAAGTTTTGGCAAATGAGCTGTCCTTTGTTTTCCTCACTTCTCTGGAGAGAGTCATCACGCATATGATAAAATATTATAATGGGCTCGAGCTCACCACTCCCGTTTCCATCTTGAGACCATCCCGAGAGAACTAATTAGATCAAGACTAGGAGAGATGATCTCCCAAACGAGAAGAAATTGAATCCATATGCTCGATCCATTGCTTCCACTCCTCCATACAACCAACATTCGACCCAGAAATCAATGTAGCTCAATAGGTTAATGGTTAACTTTGATCACAACAAAAATTAGCATGTTTTGATAGCAACATTTATAATTGCATATGCACATTAAATTTTATTGTTGTGTGTTCGGGCGATCTGAGGTGGGTTATTTATTTACTAATTATTTTTAAATACGTTTTAGGTAATTACAAAAAAAACAAGAAATGTATGCTAATTGAGTCGTGTAATTCGTGTCAACATACTTTTATGTTTCTTCTATCCCAACTCGTGTTTTTTTGATAGGTAAATTATGCAATCTTGACATGGGACTCCTCGGTACCATTAATTAAGTATCTAGTTTATCATGCATTTTATTTTGTATTCATCTAAATAATGCATATTCTTAGTCAACAAGTGATTAACCATTACCAAAATGGACTCTTTCCCACCATTATCATTATTATTATAATATTGGTATTATTGAACATTTTTGTTCGAGGATTTGATTCACTGCTGTCGACCTTTTTTTTCCAGAGTTTTCATTGTCTTGCTTAAACAATGAATCCTCTTGTAACGGTTACATTATTTGTAAGATTTGATGTCAGTTGGAGAAAGAACGAAACATTTATTATAAAAGTGTGGAAATCTCTTCTAACATATGCGTTTTTAAATCGCAAAGCTAATGACCATACTTAAGGGATCAGTACAGACATATATCTATTAGCAGCAGTTTGAACTGCTACATTATTGGAGGGGATTCCATTACCCGAAGAATCTGTTTTTTTTTTTTTTAATAAAAAAATTGAATAAATAAATAACTAAATAAACAAAAGTATGAAATGTAAAATTTAAATTAAAGTGAAGGAATTATTAGCCTTATTATTTTTATAAAAGAATTATTAATTTTTTTTTTATAGTTAAAATTGGAAAGGAATATTTTAAAGAAAGAAAGGAGGGGTAAAAGAGGAAATTAGAAATTACAGATATATTGTTGTTGAGAAAATTGAGTTATTGAAATGAGTTGTATTTGGGGAGAAATGAACAAAAAGGAGTAAAGATAATTGTAATTAGGAGTTTTAAGTTACGATAATGGAAGTGGTTCCTTTGTCCGATGTTCAGCATGTTAGGGATGACTCTGATTCTGCTCAGATTTCTGGAACTGCTTCGTTTCATGACGGACAATCAAACAACTGCGTCGATCCTCAACAACAACCAGCGCGGATGGCAAATGGTGGACTCAATGACTCATCGGTGAATGTTGAGGCCGCACAAATTAACAGCAAATGTGATGTTCAAGGGGTTCCTCAATATTTGCCTGCTTCTGGTCACTCTAGTTCGGATTCATATTCTAACTATCAGATGGATGCCCAAAAAGCATCTTCTGGTTCCCCCGACTCCGAATTTGATGATGCCAACACCGATAATTACTCCACGGAATCGTGTTTAGCATCTGAAAACTCTCGTATAGTTGTGGATACCATTGACGATGAATTGCCTAGCAGCAGCAAAGCTGAGGAGTTGTCTGTTTCGGGGCCAGAGCCAATGTGGTTGGAAGGGGATGAATCTGTGGCGCTTTGGGTGAAGGTATCTGCCTACCCTAATATCCAAGTTTTCAATTTCTTCCTTTACTTCTAATCTCTTTTTGTATGTATGTTTTTTTTGGGGGTTATCCAGTATGCATGTATGCTTAATCCCAATTTTTAAATTTTCATTCTTGAGTTGCTAATTCAGCGAACTTATAGTCTTCCTGCAGTTGTGCTCTGCTGTCCAAATAGTATAGTCATTATAATTCTGTCATATGTACTCTAATTACTTCAATTTGCTTGGTTCTTGCATGAGTCTTGACATCAAATATAATTTTAATCAGTATTACATGCTTACATAATGATGATTGCTAGTCATAGGCTTCTTTTGAAGTTTAAGTAAGAGCTAGTTCCTGACTGCCGTTCGAGTATCTTGGGTTAGTACGGATGGACTTGGAATAAGAGGGACCACCTTCCTGTTTGTGGTCGACATGTTCAATTGACCTCTAGGCTCTAGAAATTTTTGCAGCTACAGATTTTAAAGTCTTCCTGTCCTGCTCACCCTTTGTGTTTTGATGCATTATGATGTATTCTCTTGATCTTTTTAAATCTATCAGACTGTTGGCGCTGATTGGTCGTCTGATTGGGTTTTTTTGAATGCTTATTCTGATGATTTCCAGGGTGCTCCTGTATTATTTTCTAGAAAGGAATTCATGGAACAAATAACTACAACTGGTTATGAGGAGCCTAAAGAGGCATAGGATAAAATCCATTGTTGGAGTTGGTGGAATTCCTGAGTCAGTTAGGTTAAGTCACGTTGTCATTGGACTTAGAAGCGGGAGCCCATTTTTTATTTAATAATACTACTGGCTTGTCACATTTTTTCATCAATGAAAAGGACATAGGACTGTAATAAGAGGTGAGGGAAAGGATCTATACTCTATATCACATTTTACAAGCTTGATTTTGGGAGGGAGGACAACAGGATAACTTCAGTTGTTTAAAAAATAGGTCATTCGTTTTTACAAACTTAACTGAAACCAGAAAACAACTTTTAAAGAATAGTTACTGAAATAGATTCACTATTTTTGTGAGATCCCACATCGGTGGAGAGGGGAATGAAACATTCCTTATAAGGGTATGGAAACCTCTCCCTAGTAAATGCGTTTTACAACCGTGAGACTGACAGTGATACGTAACGAGCCAAAGCAGACAATATTTGCTAGCGGTGGGCTTGACCTGTTACAAATGGTATTAGAGCCAGACACTGGGCGGTGTGCTAGCAAGGACGCTAAGCCCCCAAGGGGGGTGGATTTTGAGATCCCACATCCGTTGGAGAAGGAAACGAAGCATTCCTTATAAAGGTGTGGAAACCTCTCTCTAGTAAATGCGTTTTAAAATCGTGAGGCTGATAGCGATACGTAACGAGCTAAATCGGACAATATTTACTAGCGATGGGCTTAGACTGTTACAATTTTCTTGCTCTAAGAAAATAAAACTTTTTTTTTTCAAAATAATGACAGCCTATTTTCTTTCTGAACAACACCCAACCATCCCAGAGATTCCTTCACTTTATAGATTATCTCATTGAGTTTGATCCTTCATTCCTGTTCACTGTGGGTTAATGTTGCCGATACAATTATATTGAAAATATCAGTACTTTCGTCTGTTTTGTTCTGTTCATTAAAAGGCCTTCTGTTGTATTGTATCAACTAATGTATTATGGTTTGAGTTTATTTTCATTTTGAAATTTTTTCCAAGTATAGTGGCGAGGGAAGTGGCAGGCTGGAATTAGATGTGCAAGGGCTGACTGGCCATTATCTACTTTAAAAGCCAAACCCACACATGAAAGGAAGAAGTATTTTGTGGTTTTTTTTCCACACACAAGGAACTATTCGTGGGCAGATGCATTGCTTGTTCGTTCTATTGAAGAATTTCCTCAGCCTATTGCATACAAGAGTCACAAAGCTGGTTTAAAATTGGTTGAAGATGTAAAAGTTGCAAGGAGATTTATAATGAAAAAACTTGCTGTTGGCATGCTGAATATCATAGACCAATTTCACCTCGAGGTTTGTAAATGGTCCACATTTCTGTAGTCTGTTTATCATTGTAATGAGTTGTTATTATCCTGCTTTATTAATTTTTAAGACGTGTTCAATTTAATGGATGCAGGCTCTGATTGAGAGTGCACGTGATGTAATGAATTGGAAGGAATTTTCCATGGAAGCTTCACGCTGTAATGGTTATTCTGATCTTGGTAGAATGCTTCTGAAGCTGCAGAATGTAAACTTCTATTCTTCTTGATGGTATATGAGATTGAAATAACAAAAAATTTATTTTGTTTTCGTGGATTCTTATTTCATGTTTTTGGTGATCTGGAGTTTTTACCAAGTGCTTTTTCGATTGAATCTGATTTAGATGCACCACTATATCTGGCCCTTAAATACCTTCGGTGCAACGCAGGAGGGAACTGCCTTTTTTTGTGGCATCCATTTATTATGATACAAATACTAAAGGCTAGCATAGATTATTTCCAGGAAAGATCAAGGAGACTAGGAGAGCCATATATTTCCATTTCATAATTTGATGTGGCTGACAAGTGTTAGCAATGACATGGAAAATAATTAGAATGCTTATAGTTCTCTTTGATTTGGTTTTCTTTAGATCGAAAATCAAACAGGGCTATTCAATTTGCCATATGTGCAAACTGCATAATTTTTTTTCTTTTTGTACAAACTGGTTTAAACTGAATTGATTTTGTTCCAATTGGTTGGGGTTTTCTGTTTTGGGCCTCATTCACACATTTGGTTTGAATCTGAAAAGGCATGCTTCTTATTTTGCACAGCATTTATGACTCAGGCATACATGACCTTTGCAATGCATGTTGGACATTTAGGTCCATTATAGTTCTTGATTTATAACATTTTTTTTATAGTATGTATGTACTTTTGAAAGCTACAATAGGGGAAAAAAAAAACTTTTATTTATTGTTTTTCCTTGAATTTGAAAATGCATTTAGTAGCATAAATTAAAAACTGGAAAATTGGGTGTTGAATTTTGGAAACATAAAAAAGGTGTTTGTTTGGTAGGATCCAATGTTTTAAAACTATAAAATTGATTTTGTTTTTCCATTACCAAAATAAATAGAAAGGTCTATGTTTATTCAAACATGAAGCTTCGTTTTTCAGAAAACCTCACTTTGTGATGCATAATTTTGAAAACATGAGAAGAATGTTTTATAAAATTGACACAACTGTATTACTATTTTTCAAATAGTTCTCAAACGTAAACTCAATATATCTATAACATCTTTGTATTAAAAAATATGAAAGTGAAAATGGATTAGATTCCGAAAGGATCCTTACATTTGAATTATGATTCTAGGCTTTTTTCTGGCTCAATTCCACAATTTTCTGTGAGTCATCTCATGTTTATTCTAGGTTTTTTTTTTTTTTTTTTTTTTTTTTTTTTTTTTTCCTGGCCCAATTGCACAATTTCCTGTGCCTTCTTTTCACAATGTTTGTACTCTACGGTTCAACTCCTAGCTCTCAACTAAGGATGGTGATAAACTAATGTTTGCCCCTTTGCAGATGATCCTGCAATGCTTCGTAAATCCAGATTGGCTTCAAAATTCTTTGCATTCTTGGGTACAGCGATGTCAAAATGCTCAAACTGCAGAAGTTATTGAAATGCTCAAGGAGGTAATGCCTTACCCGAGTACCTTGTTCTTTTTTCCCCATATCTCTGCCTGTCTCGCACATGTTTTGATGGAGAATGAGGGAAAAAATGAAGTGGTAGAAAGGGGGGAAATTTTCAGTGATGAACCTGTCCTTTTTTTTTAGATGAGAAATAATTTCATTGATGGTATGAAATTACTGAAAAATAGGAAGACCACATTAGGATAGTTACGAAGGCTTCTCCGATTGGATAGGAGGGTAGCAAATCTATAGTGGTTGGAGAGCATGTCCTTTTTATTTTGATTGGAGAGCATGTCTTTTCCTTCTTGTTCTTTTCTCCCTTGAGGGAAAGAAAGAACATCCAGTTTTTCTTTCACTTGATGAAAGAGAAAATAATGAAATAGTGTAACCTAAGTGGGATGGACATAGAATAAAAACGACGAAGAGAGAGATCACCCTATGCATTTTTGCTTTATTTGTACAAGACACTTTACAGAAACATTTTACATCCTTTTTTAAAATTATCAAAGGAACAAGCCTCCTTGTAAACTTTTGGAAAAAGTTCTTTCTCTTTAGTACTCACTTTCCTCTTCCTTGCCTACAAAATGGTTTGGATCTCTTTAAATGGAAACTTCACCCTTAGACTAGTTTAAATTAACTACCTTAAAGTTTGATAAGTTCTTAACATCAAGAGACTCTGTCCATTTAGGGTTTGGAATTTAAATCTAACTTCCTTAATATGGGTTCCCTATCTCTTGGCTTTGGCCTTGAAGAATCCATGTTCTTTCGTATTCTTCATGATTTGGATTATCCTTGATTCTTTACAACCGCATGCTCGTTCAAATGTCCTAGATTCATTGGGAGTTCATTACAAATGAATCTTTTTTGTTGGCACCTTCCTTGATCCACACAACTACCTTATCTCCACCTTGGATAAGATATCCTTAGATTTGGCTTCAAAGATTTCCCTCACTTGTCTTATCCATTTAAACAATACGTAGGTTCAACTTAAATTTCATATCTCACAGATTTGCCAGTTCATTTGCCCATCACATGCTTGCTGTTTGCTGCTCGCCTTCGTGTCAACATTATCTTGCTTGCATGTTACCTTCTGCTTCATGGTTTGAGCTGCACCGCCATCCCATAGTGCTGTGCCTACACTGCAAGAACGGTGCACGTAGCATAGTGCATGGAGCCTCAATTCTTAAATTCTGCACAACTTTTCCATGCTAGTCACGACTTGTTGGGCATCCCTAGAACAGTTACTTGGTCAAGTATCTCTCCTATTTCTTCTTGTAATGCTGGAAGTGTAATGGCAGAGGTGCTTTTCTCTTTCCTTCATTTACCTACTAATTTGAGGGCTGCCGGTCTCTACCCTCCTTCATTGGTTGCTCCTTGCTAATAGGCGTCTATATAGGAAGTGGTCGGGAAACATGGTGTTTTCTCATCCTCAATGATCATTTTTCTCCAAACATTGAAGCAAGGACACCTTTACCTTCATGAAAAACATTAATGTTTAAAATCAAATCAAAATGAGATTGTAAGCTCCTTCCCAAGCTCCAATGCTGAGATTAGTATTAACCATTCTTGGTTTAGCTGAACCACTGATTTAACATCTTTGACGTTTGAAGTTGTCTGGCCTACCTCATAACTTCTAACCATCCATCATCCACAAAGGAATGCAGTTGTTGGTTTCCATGATATCAGATATTGCTTTTATGTTCCTGCCAAACAAACAGCAAGTTGCCTTTGCTACAAGTAACGGATAGATTGGGAAAAAGGAAATTCCAAACCTTGACAACTTGTTTGCAACCCAAATGCATAGATTGTAGATTCTGGGCTAATTATTTAGAGTCCATGGTCCCGCCTCATTCTTGAGCCGCTTTTAGATGATTGTAACCTGTAATCACGTTTATTTTTCCGCTATCCCATTGCCTTAAATCAGTAACAAATAGATTAGGAAAAAGAGAAATTTCAAATTTTGACAACTGTTACCAAGCCCAAATGAGTATGAGTTGTAGTTTCAGGACATTTATCTTTGTAACCCACACATTCTTTAACCCTAACAAATTTGCTTTTAAATGGTCAAAAACTTACATATAGCAGTCATATTTGGCTACAAGTTTGAAGCACATTCTTTAAAAAAAAAAAAATGTTTTCTCCAAGAAACAGCTGGTGGATGCTTTATTAAATGTTTTATTCTCAATTTATTACAACTTAAATCACATATTCTTTTGCTATCAATTTTCTTAGAAAAATATTCACGAGTGTCTTGGACTAGATTATGGGCATTTTAACCAACTTTCCAACCTTATAACATTTGTTTCGGTAGTTGAAAAACTTGTAAAATTTTGATGTTCTGGTAGGTGGCCACCCTTCTCAATCATGAGAGTTTTTAACTTCGCTATACTAAAAAAAATTGTGTGTAGTGATTGCCATTGCAGTTTCCCTTGTGTGTTAAGTTAATTTGTTTAAACTTCTTTGAGTTGCTTTCCAGTCTCTGTCCAAACCTTTTCCCCCTGAGAAATGAGAAATTTCCGTTCATACCCTCATTAGTTACCACGGTAATCAATATTACTCCTAATCTCACTTCTTTCAAAAATCTCCTGCACATAAAACAATAAAATAAAAACTATAGTATTTTAACCATTTAACCTTTAGATTACACAACCACCCTAAAACTGAAGATCTAAAAGTTGAAATTCCCCAAATCACACACAACTACTCTTCAAATTCAATCTTGATTTTTCATATTGGACTTACAATCAGACAATTGAAGTTCTACTAATCAATCTTCAAAAAGAACCTCCAGTGCCTTCTCTGTAATTTCTAACACTGGTAGAACAACATGGATATTGATTCTCATTTGCCTCTCAATTTGTACATCATAGATATTCATATTGATTATACATTCATTTATCAATTATCTTTAACTAAATTACGTATGTCAATGATTTTCATATTAATTATGCATTCATATATATATATCAATTAGTTATACATTAAATCTCAGCATTTGACCCTCAAAATATATATCGACAATATTCATATGCTACCAATATCAGCAAAGCCTAAAAAGATTACGTACAACCACACATTGTACCCCCTTTGAGGCAATCAATATTCAACACTATCATTTGGCATATTTTTTTTTTTCATCATCTAAAGAATACAAGATAAAATGTATCTAACAAGATCATATCTTGTTAAAGAAAGAATTTACAATATTTTTTTTTAAAGAAAAGCTTCATGGAGTTGGTATCTTTTGGGCATCAGTCTCTTTTCATCTTTTCAACTAAAAGTTTTGTTTCTTGTTAAAAAAGAAAATCGAATGTTATAGCTGAACTTCCACAAATTTATATACTATATTTAGCACACCATACAAATAATCACAAGAATTGTTTCTATCCCCCCAAAAAGAAAGAAATTTAAGACTTGCCTCGTAGCAGAGCCAAAAACTATAAAGAAAAAACTTGAAACTTCAACTAACAGCCAAAATTTACCCCCTGTGCAGCAGCTTAATAGCTCTTTGGAACCTCCTTTTCTTTTCTCTCTCTCTCTCTCTCTCTTTTTTTTTTTTTTTTTTTAAATTTAATCATTCATTCCTGGTAACTTTCTGATTATTTCTAATTATGTAGAGACAGCATCAACTGCCTAAGTTCTTTTTTCTTATTAGGAAATAAAGAAAAGTGGTATTGAGAAATAAGCTTTTGTTATCCAGTACTGATGGCCAAAAGCTAATGCTATATCAAAGGTTCAGTGATCTAGTTTTCTCTTGCCTTTTATAGGAATTGACTGATGCTATTTTGTGGGACAAAGTGAAATCCCACGGTGATGCGCCAGTGCAGCCTACTTTTAGTTCTGTGTGGAAAACCTGGAAGCATGAGGTTACAAAATGGTTTTCAATATATCCCACTCTTCCCATTAGCAGAGACAAGGAGCAGCAGACTGTTGAAGCTTTCTTAGCTACAGCTCTCGAAGTCAGCAGGAAGAGGCCCAAGCTTGAAATTCGTCGTGCAGAGACACAGGCTTCATTGATGGAATCAAAGTGCTCAGATGAAGCTATGGCTCCTGATAATGATTCTGGTTTTTTCAATAACCAGACTAGTTTAAATGCTAAATTAGGATCTGAATCTCACAAAGTAGAGGTAAGGAAGATTGTTACATCAGCAGGCCCACTCAGTATTGTACCTGGTAGGTTGGCTGGGATTGTAGCTCAAACTGGAAGTTTGGATCTAGCCTCTTGCAAGGATGTGGAACTGAGACCTCATACTGAAACAGCTACAGAAAAACTCTTACATTATGGTAATAAGAACCGTCAATGCATAGCTTTTATTGAATCCAAGGGAAGGCAATGTGTTAGATGGGCCAATGAGGGTGATGTTTACTGTTGTGTGCATTTATCCTCTCGTTTCACTGGCAACAATGATAAGAAAGAACAGACTCGTTTTGTTGAATCACCAATGTGCCAAGGTACTACTGTTCTTGGAAGTAGGTGCAAGCATCGATCTCTATTTGGCTCCTCATTCTGTAAGAAGCACCGACCAAGGAGTGAAACAAACATGGAGTCAACTTCCTATGAAAATAAGCTTATTGAGAAGCAACAGGATATTTATAGAGTAGAAGACACCCGTAATAAGGAAATAAAGTTTGACAGAGATGCTGGAAATCCCCTTGGAGTGGACGAGGGTGATGTGACCAATAATGGAAATAGCTCATCTGACAAACTTGAGCATCATGGAAAAGATTCTATTGCCTCAGAGGTTCGACACTGTATTGGTTCTTCCGAACATATTGACAGCAATCCATGTTTAGAAAGCCCAAAACGTCATTCTCTATATTGTGAAAAACACCTTCCTAGCTGGCTTAAACGTGCAAGAAATGGTAAGAGTAGAGTAATATCGAAGGAAGTATTCATGGATCTTTTAAGAGACTGTAACTCAGAAGAGCAAAAGATACATTTGCATCAAGCCTGTGAGCTATTTTACAGGCTTTTTAAAAGTATTTTATCACTGAGGAATCCAGTTCCTATGGAGGTTCAATTTCAGTGGGCACTTTCTGAAGCTTCTAAAAACTTGGGAGTTGGGGAACAGTTTATGAAATTGGTTTGTCATGAAAAGGAAAGATTAAAAAGGTTATGGGGGTTCGATGCTGAAGGAGCACAACTTTCCTCACCTTCGATGGAAGTGCCAACTGCAGGGCCATTATTAACTTCAGGTAATTGCAATGATGGTTCGAGTATCAGATGCAAAATTTGCTCTGAAGAATTTCTTGATGATCAAGCACTCAGTACTCACTTCATGGATGGTCATAAAAAGGAAGCGCAGTGGCTGTTCAGAGGTTATGCTTGTGCCATCTGCCTTGATTCGTTCACCAATAAGAAAGTTTTAGAAACTCATGTGCAGGAGAGACACCATGCACCATTTGTTGAGCAATGCATGCTTCTGCAGTGTATTCCTTGTGGCAGCCATTTTGGGAATACTGATCAATTATGGTTACATGTAGTTGCTGTACATCCCATTGATTTTAGATTGTCAAATTCTACTAAGCAGCATAATTCTTCGTCTGGTGAGGATTCCCCAGTCAAACCCAAGGAGTGCAATATAGTTTCTAAGTCGAATGATAACAAGAATGTAGGTGGTTTAAGAAAGTTTAATTGTAGGTTCTGCGGTTTGAAGTTTGATTTACTGCCTGATCTTGGTCGCCACCATCAAGCTGCGCACATGGGTCCAGGTTTAGCTAACTCCCGAACTGCAAAGAGGGGATTTCATTATTATGCTTATAAATTAAAATCTGGGAAACTTGGTCATCCTAGATTTAAGAAGACTTTAGCGGGTGCGTCAAACCGGATCAGAAACAGAACAAAAGCTAGCATGAAAAAACATATTCAAACTTCAAAGTTACTAAGCTCAGGAAGCATAAACCTTCAACCTCATGAGTCCCACTTAGCAAGTTCTCGTAAATTGACCCAAGGTTCAACTGTTTCGAAGGCATTGGTTTCTGAGATTCAAAAAATAAAATTATTTCCTACCAATGTTGACATTTTGTCTATTGCTCACTCTGCCTGTTGCAAGGTCAATTTTAAAGTTCTTCTGGAACAGAAGTTTGGAGTATTACCTGAATATTTTTATCTTAAGGCAGCTGAATTATGCAGGGAAAAAGTTAACTGGTATATCAAGGGATTTGTCTGTCCTAAAGGTTGTGAGACACTTAAGGATCCTCTTTTGCATCCCAATTTGATGCCTCATCCAAATGGTTTTGGACTCCACAAGAATGCACACACTCCTGATCCAGTGAGTAGCAAGTGGGAAGCTCATGGATGCAGTTATGCCATCGGTTCTCATCTTTCTAGCCATCAGGTTAAGGAAAAGGCCGTCATTTTATGTGAAGATATAAGCTTTGGCCAGGAATTTGTTCCTGTGGTCTGTGTAGCTGACGAAGGTCTAAGGAACTCACCTCACATATCTCTAGCTAACTCGGATAGTCAAGAAGTTGGATACTCCATGCCTTGGGAGAGTTTTACCTATATTAAGAAATCATTGCTCAATAAATCTCTTGCCATTGATACGGAGGTAGTGTTATGTGAATAACTTTGTCTCGTGACTAATGCTAAACTGATATACATTCTTGATTTTAACGCACTTTCTTTTTCTTCAATATGCAAGTTATGTTGATTAATTGTGAGTTATCTTATTATGTTATTGTTCATGACACATCTGTACTTATTTCTAGTGTTTAGTGTTTATCATGGAGGTCCTTATGATTTTACTACCAAATGGGTTGGTATAGATTTCCTTATACAATCTGCATATGCATCCTTAGTTGAGAGGGCTGACATATATTTTATTCGTTTGTGCCATCAAGGATAATGCTATTGTTGTGGCTTTGGTGGGCATTAAAGTACTAATAATATATGACTTCTGAGCACCGTTTCTGAATAAACTTAATTATGATTGTATATTTTCAACGTATACAATGTAAAGTCACTTTTATGTTTGACATTTTACCCAGAGTTTGCAGTTCGGCTGTGCCTGCGCTCATTCACTCTGTTCGTCTGAAACATGTGATCATGTATACCTCTTTGATAGTGATTATGAAGACCCAAAGGACATTTATGGGAATCCCATGAGTCGCAGGTTCCCATATGATGAGAACGGTCGTATTATTCTGGAGGTATGTGACACTATTTTCCAGCCAACACAGCCCCGTTTCTTGATCTACTGCCATGCTCTGTATATTATTCATTAATTATTCCCCCTCTTACTTTGATTTTACTTTAACTTGATAATTTAAATACTCATGTTTATTTGTTGCTTGGCAACGACAAATTTGTTCTTTTCTTCTTTATATGAAATATAAATGTGTCTTAAGTGTGCTTTGTTGACATTAAATAAACTTGCAGTCTCTTTGGATTTTTATTCATTCATCTGTTGTATCATCTTCTCTTGACCATTACGAAGATATTGGTCTGGTTCTTAAAAGTCTGACTTTTTAAACGTTAATCCTTTTTTCCGACCTTTTAATGTGTGATTCTTCTTAGATTGAGTTTTTTCTTTCTGCAGGAAGGCTACCTTGTCTATGAGTGTAATGAAAGGTGCAACTGTAGTAGAACCTGTCCAAATAGAGTGTTGCAAAATGGAGTTCATGTGAAACTCGAAGTCTTCATGACAGAGACGAAGGCAATTTCTTCTTTATGCACCTTTTGTGCTTTCTTTCCTGCTAACTTGTACATAACCTTTAGTTTCCTAGTTAGTGTTTTCAGTAGTTTCTTATATGAAGTTGTAAAAACAACACAGGGATGGACAGTGAGGGCTGGTGAAGCCATACTGCGTGGCACGTTTGTTTGCGAGTACATTGGGGAGGTGCTGGAGGAGCAGGAAGCAAACAGGAGACGCGACAGGTTTGTATGATTTTTTGAAGTTCTCTTTAAAACCAGTTTTTTGTCTCTATATATGATCCATTGTATCTTTCATTAGGTATAACTGTGAAGGCAATGGCTATTTCTTGGATGTGGATGCTCATATTAATGACATTAGCAGATTAATTGAAGGATCGGCTAGATATATTATTGATGCCACAAATTATGGAAATGTTTCGAGATTCATAAATCACAGGTGAGCAGAGATTTATGATCCATGTGGTCGTTCCACTTGTACAGACATTTGGTAATTTTAGTCTGTATTTCTGAATCTTTTGTGACCATTTTAAGGTCAAATAGTTTGTGAGCAACAAATTTGTTCCATGCTCGAACTGTTTTTACCACTTATTATATGCAAAATACACTATTTAAGGAATAGGCTATGTTGAGTATTGTTGGGAGAGGAGTCCCACATCGACTAATTGGGTTGATAATGGGTATGGAGCATTTTAGGAAAATCAAAAGCAAAATCACGAGAGCTTATGCTCAAAGTGGACAATATCATACCATTGTGGAGAGTCATGATTCTTAACATGGTATCAGAGCCATGTCTTTAACTTAGTCATGTTAATAAAGTCCTCAAATGTCGAACAAAGAAGTTGTGAGCCTTGAAGGTGTAGTCAAAAGTGACTAAAGTCTCGAACAAAGGGGGTACTTTGTTGGAGGGCTCCAAAGAAGGAGTCGAGCCTCGATTAAGGGGAGGTTGTTCGAGAGCTCCATAGGCCTCAAGAGACGCTCTATTGTGTACTTTGTTCGAGGGGAGGATTGTTGAGGATTGTTGAGGATTGTTGGGAGAGGAGTTCCACATCGACTAATTAAGGGGTTGATCATGAGTTTATAAGTAAGGAATACATCTCCATTGGTACGAGGCATTTTGGGAAAACCAAAAGCAAAGCCTGAGCTTATGCTCAAAGTGGACAATATCTACCATTATTGAGCGTCGTAATTTCTAATAGGCTACCGGTGTTCTTTACCTTTAATTTTTTTTTTATGCTAATGTTCTTCATTATCTAATAGCATATAACTTATTGAATTGTTAACAATTATATTATTTATGAATTGTTTTGTATTATCATTCAACGTGAAGTTTTGGTAGTCAGTTAATGTTATCTTGTGCATTGTCAAGAGGCGTACTTCTCTACTCTATTACAATTGAAAATCTTCATTGTTTGCAGTTGCTCACCAAATCTTGTAGCTTACCAAGTCCTTGTCGAAAGCATGGAATATCAGCGCTCACACATTGGATTGTATGCGAACCGGGATGTAAGTGCTTGCTTTGATAGTATATGACGACTGTCAGAGTATATTTCAGTTTCTAATTATTCTGCAACTGGTTTGAACTTCTGGGATACATACACCAACCAAGTTTAGGATCTTTAGTTGATTTTCTACTCGTCGTCTTCGTTTTATTACCTAGTGAGCCTTAACTTGCGATCTACGTTAAGAATCTTATTCCGGAAACATGTCAAAGATGATCTTCATACAAAGATTTGTATACATATATTTGTGCAGATAGCCACTGGTGAAGAGCTGACATTCAATTATCGACGCGAGCAATCGCCTGGAGGAAATGGCTGTGAATCTTCAAGTTGCTGAGGCCACCTTATATTACAACATTTGAAGAACATGTAAACCTATCATTCCTCGGAAAAAGATCTGGAGCTTTATATTTTGGAAAGAGGAGAAAGAGACCAATCTGAAAGCGCATGCCTTGCAGGTTTTGTGGATTATTTAAAGTCTTATGCCTCGTCTAAGCCAGCAACTCCCTCAGCCTAAAATGTTGGAATCAGAGGAAAGTGGTAAGTTTTCTGTATGTAGGAACTTGTTACCGATACGAAAAATGGCCGACGCCCTCTAACCTTCTCTAGTTTGTAGTTTCGTCGTGTTTATCTTATTTTCACTGCTGGATCAACTTAGTTTAGCAAATTGTAAATGCCTTTTTTGTTCACCAACCAAAGTTTAAGGAAGTTTGAGGAATAAATATTTTCCTTGTCTCTCTTTTTAGCTACTGTGATGGGTTGTTTTAAAGTGTATCGTAATTCATAACTGTGGCAGATCATCCAATATAATTGTTCATCAGAATAGATCACTTTTATCAAGTTTTTTCGTTATAAATTGGAAAATACATTGATCTGAAGAACATTCTCTCCCTCCTTTTGAAGTTTCTCTTGTAACATTTGTCCAACATGATTCAGTAGTTCATTTTGCCCATTTGAACCAAGAAGAAGAAAATGGGAAGTCCATAACTAAATGCCACCAATGATGCCATTCCTGCAACCATATTTCCAAACCCGAAAATCAGATATAAAAAGTGCAAGGACTAAAATGAAAAAGATTGATCGTAGGTTGATACGATCGAGCTAGCCTTACCGTACGAGACATATCTTGAAAACACTCTTTCCCCTTTTCTTGTTCTGATTGATGATGATGATTCTGCTATCAGGTGTAAAACCATGGAAGACACAACCAACCCACTCCCTGTTTTCTCCCTTACCACTCTCTCACTTAAATCTAGAGAGAGAAACCCTGCAATTCCATTCACAAAATCCTCTGCTACCACCTTCACCCACAAACATATTCCAAGTCCCAGTGTTGCCTTAGCAACATAAGCCAGGCCTTGTAAGGAGACATCCCAGTTGACAAGATTCACAGCACAAGCACATCCATATAGTGGAATCCACAAATACCAATCTGTCGAATAGCTATCTATTTAGATCTGTTCGTTTTCCTAACACAATTTCAACCAGTTTATGAAGATAATCTAATTTTTATTGAGCTTTTTTGTTTTCAGATCACAATCAACAGGAAATAACCAAAGACTTTGAAAAGTTTGGATCTTCATTTGGCAGTTTGTTAATTGAAGGATAATAAGAAAAGGGTTTGGAGTACCAGGATCGTTAAACTGAACAGCTGTGGAATAAGCAAACAGAAACGCCATTAACAGAGAGCAGCAACTGTATAACTTGGATGGTGTTGCCATTTTTCTCTTTTTCTCCAGAGCTTATCCGATCGAACAGCAACTCTTTATGGGTCAACGCCAAACCATAAGTTTTAGCTGTATTTGACATGTCTTAAAGTTCCTTTCATTGGTTGAAAATTAATATCACTCACATGGGTTTGGTGGAAAGTTGAAAACTAATCCATCTTTAAGGTTTTTTAATCAAAGATTAATGGAAAACTGAAGAAAAAAAGTTGAAAGAGCTTAAAATGACTGTTTTTAAGGTTAAATTTTAAGGCAGCCCAAGTAAACTAGATAAGAACATTTCTTTGAGTACTCAAATAATTATGAGTGTTGATTTGAGGAGTGAGAATAAGAACAAATGATGAGGAGGAGGAGGAGTGAGAAAGGAATATGGAAGAGAAGGTGCATGAATAATGAAGGGCATGCAATGGCTTATGATTTGGCAGCAGAAACATTATTCTTTTTGCATGGTCCTTGTCCTGTTTTGTTTGTGCTAAAAGATTCTGTGTGTTTTGTCTATGTTTTGTGACATTTCTGCTTGAAAACCATTGATGAATGAAACAAAAGAAAAGTTGAAGTTGTATGAATTGGAGTAAGAAGAAGGCAGCTGTTTTACCAAACCAAAAGCTTTCTGGTTTCTATGCTATGCTGTAAGATGTAACAAAAAGATAATAACAATAGTTACTACATCATTCCATGTTGATTGAAAATGATAAATGAAACATTTCTTAACAGGGTGTGGAAACCTCTTCCAGGTAGATGCATTTTGAAATCGTGAGGCTGACAGAGATACGTAACAAGCCAAAGCGGACAATATTTATTAGAAGTAGGTTTGTGTGGTTACAAATGGTATCAGAGTCAGACACGGGCGATGTGTCAGTAGAGGGTGAATTGTGAGATCTCACGTCATTTGGAGAGGGGAACCAAACATTCTTTATAAAGGTGTGGAGATCTCTTTTTAGTAAACGCGTTTTAAAATCATGAAGTTGACGGCTAAAAAGGACAATATTTTCTAGTGATGAGTTTAGGTTGTTACAATATTTGACTTATGAATGTCATTCATCTTTCTTTGTTTACTGGTAAAAAAAAATCAGTAAAAGTTTTTGACGTTTTCAACCCAGACACCAGCATTTCAATATATATAGCTACCTATATCAACGAAATTGAGACGATAAAATTGTCGAGGTAGATAGTGATAGGATTATTTGTGACATACTAGCCATGTGTATGGCTTCAATCAAACGCTTGCAATTATGAATACAGACCTTTATTATTATTTATCGAACAAAGTCACGTTACCGAAACCGATAAAGAAATTTAAAAATGGTTTTGATATATCAAATAAGTTGGAGGAGAAAGGCCATTAATTCCTTTCTTTCCCCCATAATGTGGCCCCTTCTACCCATGTACTCTTTTATAATGAAGAGAGTAGGTGGAGACAACATATTAATGTTATCTAAGGGGACACCACTTCTTTAAGTAAAGACCCACTCTAATGAGCACACATGAACATGAACATGAACGTAATAAACGATATTGAATAGGGATCATCATTTATATCATAACCTACCTAAGAAGTTCTAGAAAACGATTGATGTTTAACGATGACATCTACATATTTAAAAAAACTAAGAACAAGAAGAAAAATTTTAACAACAAGATATCACGATACTTATTCGATAAACCATCCCTAAATTAGTACGGATTTTGTGTCAAGCTCAAAACCCACGAACCCACGAAAATGAAAATGAGGAAGCATGGTTGAGCTGAGCTATACGTAAGCTATCAGAGCTGTTAGTTCGGAAAGCTTTATTGCAACCTATACTCTCTACCAAAATATCTTGCACGGGATTTTCAAACCACCCGATGCAGGTTGTAGGCAAGCTTCGGGGGGGGGGGGGGAAAGGAAAGATGTTAGAAATTAAAAAGAGTACGTTGAAAGGAAAGGTTTTGCCAACGAGGCCACGTCCTTTGTAACATTTGGAGTAGTTGCCATTGGCCCATTTTCACTACTCATCCATCTCTCTCAATTATTTCCCCTATATTTATTATTATTTTTTTTTTTTTTAGTGAAATATTATGATTATATTCATTTAAAACTATTCATTAATTCCATTAAAAGCAAAAATAATACCACACTCAATAATTGCACTCAAATTCCATTATAATTCATCATCCACAAAACCTAGAATTCAAAATTAAAAATAAATAAATAAATAAATAACAGGTCAAGAAGCTTTCCCATGACAATGTCTCATACTTTGTCATCTGATCTGTCTGCATGTGGTCATGTTGTCTTCTCTCTCTCTATCTAAACCAAAGACTGAAGAACAAAAAACAAGTGGAAGAGTGAAGAACAGAACAAAACAAGAAAACAAATATCTTCAAGAAGTTTTGAATTCTAAATGGTTGCTTACAATATGGGCCCCAACATGGATTATTCACAAGAGATGTTAAACAAGTTTGATTTTGAAATAAAGAACTCATGCTTTGATTGGAGGAGAGCCTTACAAAATTTGAGCTTTGACAAATGAGGTTGCTTTGGGGAAGATCAGGTTCTTCTCAATTATTTTGAAATTGCTTTGACTTCAAATTATTTCTGTTGAATTTTTTTAATCCAAATCTCAGTTCCATAATTCAATTAGGCCCCACCAACATAATCAAATCGCTTTGGTTTGTTCTTAGTTAATTTATGACACAAACTCTCTAATCTCTTAATCAAAGTGTTTAAACTTGATTATCAAGTTCAACAACTACCACTAACCAGTATAGCTTCCACTGAGAAAAATGGTGTGTTTCTGGGGATGCCCTTTTCCTCTATTATTGAGCTCGCAAATGAGCAATGTTGAGAAGGGCATTTCAGTCACTGTACTGACATTTTGATGCGGAGTGAAAGCGAAGGGGGTTCTTAATTTGGGGCATGCTTAGAATATCCACAGATATAACAAACAAAGCGATGTGGGAATCCAATAAAATTTGAAAAGTAGAATTCGAAATGATGAGGAGGGGCGTGCCTGTTTGATTGATTACTGAGAAAGCTTCTTTGGTGTTTGATTACAGAGCAGAAAAGTTGTGCAAACTAATTCAGAGAGAGACCCACATCGAGATTCAATCATCAAAAGTGAGAAGAAGGCAAATCGGTAAGTGATAAAGTAGAGCCACACCCACACCCACACCCACCGCTTCGTTTCGCTTTTTTCTTTTGTGGGTCTTCTGGTTTTTTCTTTAATTCACAAAGTAAAAGCGTTTCTTCGCTAATTATTCCATTTACAAGGCTTTGTTCGTTGGTTCCCTTGATGCTCGACACCATAGCTTCCTTTTGAATCATATTACTCTGTCCTGGTTTCGAATAAGTGGTGGCTTTTCTCTGGCTTCTTAGGTCTTGATGGTTTCGCATTAGCTGGTGAGTGAATGATCAAATTCAGTACGCGGGTGTTCGAGTTTGTTAGGTTTTCTTACGTGTGAGGCTGCGAATCTCTTGGTGATGCTTTAATGCTTTCGATTCTGGAGCTAATACGAATACTGAGTGTTCTTCTTCCATTTCGCCTTCAGTTTCATATTTCTTATGAATTTAGATCCAATGTCGTCTGATCTGATGTTCTTCAAAGCTTGGAGTCTTTGATTCAGAAAGTAGAAGGCTGTAAGTTCCCATTATCTTGCTTTTCTTTTCTTGAGTAGAAAGCTTTTGCGGCTGTTCTTAGGTGCTCTGTATCTTTTGTTCTTAATGATCCGTTTCCCCATTGTTACACAAGCTGCAGTAAATCAATAAGAATGGCTGAGATAAGGATAAGTAGGTTAGAACAAGGCCAAACCAAGATTAAAAATGTGCCAATTGCTGTAACCCCAGAAGGGTTTTGGTGTTGCCCTTCTCCTGTTGTCTTCCAAAAGACCCTCAAAAATCAAAATCCTCTAAACAAGCCCAAACCTGCCTCCCCACCCCCTAAGATCCCTGTTGAGAAGAAACCGACCCTCGTGACTGATAGAAAGCCGCCAGCGCTCACGAGATCACGGTCGGCTGCTGTTTCTGATGACGACCGAAAAGGCAATGCTGATACTTCTGGCTTTAGTGCTCCAGAGGTTGTACACAGGGTATCACGGCCTAAGGTTGAAAATATGCCAAGGAAAATAGCAATTGAGTTTGGTGAGCCAGGGACTAGTAATATAAAGGTCGTTTTACTCGGGAAGCAAGGATTTTCGGTAAAGTTGAGCGTTCATAAGAACGTATTGATGGATAATAGTACTTTTTTTGCTAATAAACTTTCTGATCAAGAAGGCTCCTCCATGGAAATTGGTGATTGTGAAGATGTTGAAATATTTGTTGAAACTGTGGGATTGATGTACTGCAAAGAAATGAAGCAATGGTTGATGAAGCAAAATGTTTCTCGTGTTCTTCGAATTCTGAAGGTATGGTGCTGATTCTTGTAGTCATTGGATATCATGTTCATAAATTTTAAGGATATTGTTCTTCCTTCTGTGAGAATGTTCTTATGACGTTTTTCATATTGCATTTGATTGTTTGTTTGTGCTGCTTCCTGATTAATGATTAGATTCTGTCTCTTGAAAGCTGTTTAGCTCAATTGTTTTATGCTCCAATCTTTCTTTGTGTTGGAACAATAAACAAAAGTAAAGTGGCCAGCTGATGTTTAGTAGCTATAGTCGAAAGAACGTCATTAGTCTTGCGAGTGGCATGATGAAGTATTGTCACTAGCCTTGAATATTGTGAGATCTCACATCGGTTGGAGAGGGGAACGAAGCATTCTTTATAAAGGTGTGGAAATCTCTCCCCAATAGACGCGTTTTCGGCGATACATAACGGCCCAAAGAGGACAATATCTACTTACAAATGGTATTAGAGCCAAGCATTGGGCGGTGAGCCAGCGAGGACGCTGAGCCCTCAAGGGGTGTGGATTGTGAGATCCCACATCGGTTGGAGAAGGGAACGAAGCATTCCTTATAAGGGTGTGGAAACCTCTCCCTACCAGACGCATTTTAAAAACCGTGAGGCTGATGGTGATACGTGACGGCCTAAAGAAGACAACATTTGTTAGTAGAAAGCTTGAGCTATTACAAATGGCAAGTCATTGCTTATACATCTCCCTTGTCTTTTTGAAGAGATCATGTTTTTGTTTCTTGTCATGAATGCTTCAAGTGTGTGTAATGGACATAAAACTTACCAAAAATACTTGTTCTGCAGGCTGCTGAATTTCTTGGTTTTATGTCATGCATGCAATCATGTCTAGAATATTTGGAAGCAGTCCCCTGGGTTGGTGACGAAGAAGAAGAAAAGGTCGTCACGTCCATCCTACGACTTCAAAGAGAGGGCATTGGGGTGAGCCCGGTATTGAAACGAGTGTCTGCAGATGTGTCTAAACCCCATAAAGATACTCTTTCTCATATCATTGAACTTGTTCTTAAAAGCAACGAGGAGCGAGGTCGACGTGAAATGAAACTGGTGGTACTGAGGCTTCTTAGGGAGAACCAAAGCGTCCCGAGCCACGCGAACTCAGCTGACATTTGCAATGAAACTATTTACTCTTCTTGCAGAAGCTGCTTGACATCACTATTGCTATTGTTCCAGAAGGCTACTGAAACAGAGTTTATTGACAAATCAGTAGACAGGAAAGAACCAGTGCTGAAGCAAATTACTCTAGAGGCCGATAACCTTTCGTGGTTGCTCGAGATTTTAGCTGACAGGCAAGCGGCCGATGAGTTTGCGGTAATGTGGTCGAAGCATCAGGAACTAGCAGCCCTCCACGCGAAGCTGCCGATCGTATCTCGCTACCATGTTAGCTGCATAACAGCAAGGCTATTTGTTGGCATTGGCAAAGGAGAGCTGTTACCAGCAAAGGATACACGTAAATTACTATTACATACATGGTTAGAGCCATTAATCAATGATTATAGCTGGTTAAAACATGGTTGTGGGTCGTTTGATCGAAAAGTCGTGGAAGAAGGAATCGGTCGGACGATCCTCACTCTCCCACTTGAGGATCAGCAAAGCATTTTGCTGACTTGGTTGGGCAGTTTTCTGAAGGTTGGAGATAGTTGCCCAAATCTCCAAAGAGCGTTCGAGGTTTGGTGGCGTCGAACCTTCGTACGACCTTACGTCGAGACACAAGGAAGCAACCCAATCACCCCCCAGTTGGAGCCTTGAAGACATGTCACTGTAAGTAAAGATATATGTAATGTTCAAGCAATTCTCTGTGATGAAAAGATGAACAAAACTGGCCAATGGTTGGGCTATGTTAGCTGCTGAGTGTATTGCTTATGGTTTATGTTGAATTAACTTCGAGATTCATCGAGAACGTTCTCGACGAAGTGAATTGCTCTCTTGTGAGTTAAATTTGCAATGTAATAGCATAAGTTGGATGCATGATCGAGCTACATTTGAGTGTGTTTTATGTATGATTGTTTTTAAAACTGTTCTATCGAGCCGTTCACTTATTTCGTTAAATTGCAATTTTAGTCCCTATAATTTCAAGAATGTTAAAATCCCGTAGGCATTAGTTTCTATAATTTTCGAAATTCTTCCTAAATAGTCCCAATAATATAAATTATTTACGGGGTTTTATCGAACAGTTGATTCATAAACTTTATTATACAAGCGATATATAATATATATTAATTGAAATCAAAGTAATGCCACGTAAGATACATAACTACCCTTTCCAAGGAAAATATTTTCTAAAAAATGTACGAAACAAAAGAAGTTTGTTAGATACTAATTCAATGCAAATATGAAGACACAAGAAAGAGAAGTGGGCCTGGCTTATTGGTCAGAATTGAATGTAGAGCCCTAATCAAGTTTGGGCCCAGTAGGAGAAATCGTCAGAGATGGGCCCGGCCCAGGTCATCCAGCCCATGTAGGCCCCAAAAAATTATGACAACATAATGATTAAAATTTGAGGAAATTAATGTTAATTTGTTGTCTGGCTGGCTTAGATTCACGTGCCATGTGCGTGCCTCCAATTTTAAATAAGACAAACAAACAATTCTCTTCACTTCAGTTCTTACGATTAATTAAACCGAGACTATTTATAAAAATTGAATTATAATATTTAAAATTACAGATAATAAATTTATAATTTACCCAAAATTTAATTATTCGTAGAAAGTGGTCCTTTAAAATTATTTAATATTTACGTCTCTCCCACACAAAACAATATTTATTTCACATTGAATGAAAACTTAAATTTCTGACCAACCCATATTCCCAAAAAAAAAAAAAAAAAAAAAAACAGCTACAGCTACTGACATGCATTGATTATATGGGAAAATTGAATTCACAGTGAAGCAATTAAAAAATTTTAAAATTGGAAGAACAAAGAGATGAAATGTACGAAAGAAAGGAAGAAAAAAACAGTATAGAGAATTAAAGAGAAACAGTAAAAACAGAAACAGGAAGAGACCCACAAAATTTGGTGGTTTGTGTGCTGTGTCTGAGGATGGCTGAATGGTTTTATCCACTGTGTCTGTGTCTGGGTGTGCGGTATTAATGAGTTGAATTTGGGCAAGAAAGTGAGGGAAATGGGCATTGGCTGTTGTATTGTGTAAAGGGATGTTTTATTTGAGGGCTGTGTCTGTGTCTGTGTCTGTGTCTGTCCTGTCCTGTGTGTCGCTGCTTCTTTATTTAAGCTTCCCTACTATGATGCTGTCTTTGTTAACTCACCAAACTAAGCCCTCCTTTGACATCAAAAACATGGTAATAAATACCATCACATCACAATATACAACTAGGGTTTCACAACTTGTAACCCCACAAAACAACTATCCATAGCTGATCAGATGTTTAAAATTTTGTCTTTTTTTCTTTGTGTTTGGATTTAATTGTGGTTTTAAATTCATGAGTAATGACGTTCTTTAAGTGAAGTTGGTGACAGACAAGGGGCGCCAATCCAGCCACGTTTGGGCCAAGGCTGAGAAGTGTCACGATGCAACCTAGGAAGACGGTGCATCATCCAATACACCAAGAGTGTGCATTGAAGATAAGTCGTGGCATATGTAAAATTTGAGAGAACAAGGTGACACGAGTGTCGAAGGCAAGCTCGAAGAGGGGCGAGTAGGACCCTGTGACATAACTTCAGAAGTCAAGGTTTCTATATAAGTTTCGACATGCGACTCGAAGATATATGAAAGATGAAAACTCACCAACGGGTAATGACAATCATCGAAAAGTTCTTGTGTGGTCTAGAATGACTCAATTTTTAACATTCGTCAATGTTTCATAATTTATGTGTTTTTTCTTGTATGTCATCATTTTCATTTGCATTTTTTTTTTTTTACCAAAGTAAAATACACCATGTGTTATATAGAATAATTATATATAAAAATAATAATTAACATTTGTAAAACAAAAAGAAACAAAAAGTAAGTGGCAATACAAAGACATATTAGGTAATAGGTTGTTGCTTTGCATAGGATTGTTTTGTGATTTAAGGAAACATATATGAATGGTGGGTTTGGTGACAAATTAAATTGCAAACTATATAATATAAAATAGCAACACACACATATATATAACAAATGGAATTTGGTGGCTCAAAACATAACAAATGTAGCTGTCATTGAAAACAACTACCAAATTGGAAAACCCCTTTCAAAGGGAAAAGAAAAACTAACTGTTGCAAGTGTTCATGGGTATCTTCTTTATATGTTTTGTCTTTTGAATGTGACAACTATCTTGTTTCTTATGTATTTATAGTTATAATATGTTTCTATGTTTAAATTTTGATTAAATTTTTAGAGAGGGGAACGAAACATTCCTTATAAGAGTGTGGATAGATGCGTTTTAAAATGTGAGGCTGATGACGCTACGTGACAGGCCAAAGCGAACAATATCGGTTAGCGGTGAGTTTAGGCTGTTACAAATGGTATCAGAGTCAGACACCAAGCAGTGTGCCAGTGAGGACGTTGGGTCCCAATTAGGGGTGGATTGTGAGATCCTACATCGGCTGAAGAGGGAAACAAGAAGCATCCCTTATAAGAGTGCAGAAACACTTTCCTAATAAACGTGTTTTAAACCCATGAATCTGAGCGATGGTTTAAATTAAATCTCTTCCGGTAGGTTTCTAACATGCGACCAATGGAGAATCAGCTTAAATGATTCTATCGTAAGTGGTTTGCTTCCTTACAGTAGTGGTTCGGTTTTTCTTATGGAAGCTCGTGAGTCTAAACAACCTCGAGATGATAGTGACGGGAAGAAGAACTCATATATGATTATCTAGAGGCAGAAAAGTATAGATATAAAACTAAAAATAATATAGAAATAAATATTAAGAAAAACTTACTATACAATTAACAATAATGTAATCAACCCCACAAAACAAAGCCCTAATTACACAAATGAAGCTTTGTACGTACAATAGAGATTCGACCATTATACATTAATTAATTTTTCTATTAAAAGAGGCAAAAATAAAAATAAAAATGGGTGATTATATTTTGATTTGTTGATCATTATCCATATAATGGGCGGGAAGGTCTAATTAATTTCTAAGAGTGACCAAAGTCTCGGAGCGAGAAAGAAGGGTTATCCATAGTGGCGGCGGAAGTGTTACCGGCGTGGCGGAGACCTAAAGTAAGTGACACGTCACCGGTTGTCGTACCACTGGTTCCAAACCTTATAAGTGTTGGACCATTACTTACGTCAGTCGCTGCTCTGGCATCCTCAGACATGGTCCCATAATGTTGTCCGCTTCCATGTCGCCACACATCATGCAGCTCCGAGAATTGATCATGGGTCGCCGTGAACCCCGCCGCACCTTCCTCTGCAATGGTGGTAGACGGCGGTGGAATGGAGGAAGTGGTGGCGGTGGTGGGAGTTGGATTTTGTGCATTTATGGCACTGTTTTGGATCTTATTGTCTGTGGTGTCGTCGTCGTCGTCTTTTGATGGCTGTTGTTGATGAGAGTGATCTGTTTCGTCCTTGCCTTCAATTTGGTACATTTCTTCTACCATGGGTTTCCACAAACGAACTCTTGCATTAATGAACCAATTTGAAACCTATAAAACAAAACAAAACAAACAAACAAACAACAATTATATCTTTTTTTTTTTTTAAGGATTTTGTCATGTTTTGTATCATATTCTCCGCTTTGCTCTTCATTTCTCCAAAAGGCATGAACCAATGGAGATGTATTTTTACTTATTTAACGAGTTTCCTCTCCCAACAATCCTTCACTAAAACAAAGTACACCATAGAGCCTCCATTGAGGCCAAGCCCTCGAACAAAGTACATTTTTTGTTCGATGTTTGAGTCACTTTTGACTACACTTTCGAGGCTCACAGTACCCTTTGTTCGAAACTTGAGAATTCTATTAACATGGCTAAGTTAAGGGCATGACTCTAATACCATGTTAGGAATCACGACTCTCCACGATGGTATGATATTGTCTACCTTAAGCAGAAGCTCTCATAACTTTACTCATGCCAATGAAGATGTATTCATTACCTATAAACTCATGATCATTCCTCTAATTACCAAAATGTACGACTCCCTCCCAACTATTCGGTCCTAAAGAATAATGTCTTGTCTCACCCCATAAGGTTATGGAGGAGAGAGAAAGAGAAAGAGAGAGGGAAAAAGCAAAGTTTGAATTTTTCGAATTTGATGGACATTATGAGTAAGAAACTTGTTTGTTTCTTCCATTCCTCTGTATGTGGCTAATGGGTTTGGTGTGTAAAGGAGTGCTGTGCAAATGCAGGTTAAAAAGTAGAGAAAGAGAAAGGAAAAGGGCATAGGAACCTGATTTCTGGACAAACCAGTCTGCCGAGCTAACAGGAGCTTGTCTGCGTCGCTTGGGTACCTGAACAAAAACCACACCATCAAATCACAATCAAACCCCTCCTTTCTTTTACATTCCCATCGCTCTATCCCCTCAAAACCCTATTCCTTTCCCTCCTAATAAGCCCTGATTTAACATCTCACGCTGATGCAAGGACGCTGCACCACTATTCCTTTCAATCACTCATAATTAACCCCAAAAAAAACCAAACTTTTTGGTGTAATCAATGACAAATCCATAAAAGATGCAAACTTTGAACAATAATTTGCGAATCATGAAAAGGGGTAGCTCAAAAAAGTGCAATAATACGTACGGGTGAAGAAAATGCTCGAACAGCCAAGCTCTAAGGATGTTGACAGATCGTTCAGGGAGGCCACGCTGTGGCCTCCAAGCTTCTTGTTCCATCATACCCATTTGATGGAAAGCCCTTTGCTGGCGGAGGCTTTGTTCCAGCAGCTTCAATCTTGGTGTCTCTCCTTTAGTTATTCCCGAGCCTCCATTCCCACCTTTCTCCCCCAATGCCTCGTAGCTCTGCTTTAACTGCTCGGTTATGGCGTCTTTTAAGCACCGGAAGTGTCTAGACATCGCCTTCTGCGTTAGCGTTGTGTATGGCGCTGCTGCTCCGAACCCCATCACCAAGTCAAATGAGTTCACCACCATTTGCATTTGCTCGCGGTATAAGTTGTACCTGCGTTCGACCTGGATGGATGGTTAAGATTTAACTCTGGTTTAGTTTTTTAATTATTTTATGTTTGTTTTAAAATTTAAATTTAGAATAACATAATCCTTGGTGTTTCTCGCCATTGTTTCTTCTCCAAATACAGCCAAATTGACAGCCAAATTCATGTATTTTGGGTCAACTTTTATATATACTATTTGATATTGTTGGTTCGTAAGCCAAAGATTTTAAGTTGCAAATGGATATACATCTTTACAAAGTGGGTATCAATTAAATCTTGTATAAGAAAAAAAAAATTAAAATTAAATCTTTTGAAATCTAACCCTACCAACCTGGTCGTTGTGTTAGCTTGTGGAAAATCATTGATGATCAGCCGGCTTTTCAAGTAATTAACAAATACCCAGAAATTAATTCATAAGAAGATTAAATTTTTTGTAGTTTTTGACTCATGAGATTAAGAAAGAGATGAAATTTAGAGGAGAGAGAGAGAGAAGAGAGAGAAATTCTTGCCTCATCAAGCATGGATAATAGTTTGACCTTCCTCCGCTGATGCTCAATTCTATCAGTAGCCGATAAGGGAGGATGATCCTTTGAGGACGACGAAGACGCGCCACCGCCTGCGGCGGTTTCGGGATTGTTGTGGCTTTGCTTCATATTGGACTTGTTTTTCTTGAGCTGAACCCGACCAACGCTGCAAAATTCCTCGAGCAATTCTTGAGCGGCTTTGACATATTTTGAATTCCTCAAAAGATTTACAACTCCCAAAGAAGACCCAAATCCAATTTGAACTTGATGGTTTGGATTCATTTGAAAGCTATGAGGAGAATTCTCTGAATTATTCCTAAAAGAATATTGCAAAATTGAGGAGTTTGATCCATTTCCTCCTCCGCCATGGACTTGATTATTGTTGTTGTTGTAATTATACAACATCCCACCATCTCTAATTCGCAATTCATCCGCTTTTGCACCGGCTCCGACGTCCTCCAAGTGTTGTAACGACGACGAGTGAAGCGAGAGCGAAAGCCCTTGATTTTCAGCGATGGCAAATTGGCCAAACCCCGTCTGATCTCCAACGCCGCCACTTTCGAAACCCTGAAGAGAACCCGACGGTATATTCGGGAGGAGCATGTGGAGAGTGGAGGAGGTAGAAGGTGGCGAGGGCGATCGCGGTGGTGGTGGCGGAGGAGGGTTCATCAAGAAAAGCTGCATGGCGGAAGCCAAGTTGGGTTGGCGTAAAGTTCGAAAATTGTCGGAGAATTCAACGGAGGCGGGAGCAGCGGAGGGAGTTGGAGGGTAATTGAACATGTCTGATAACATGGTCCCCTCAGTAGGTGAGGTAGCATAGACATGGTGAAGATGCTGTTGGTGATGGTGATGGTGATGGTGGAGATGTTCGTCGATTCCCGCCACCGTAGGCGGTGGCGGAGGTAGTGGATCGGAGGAGAAGGAGTCGACTCGAAGCTTATCACGACGGATCTGGTGAGGGAGAGAGTGGGAATTGGATTTGTCTAAGGGATTAGAGAAGGCTAAGATTCCTTGATGAGGATGATAATCGTGGGACATAGAAGAATTGGCACAATTGGTTGGCTTATTAGACAAAATTAAAGGACCTTTAGCGATTCCCATATCACATAACAATCGTTCTTGTTCTTGTTCTTGTTCTTCATCGGATCGAGAACTCGAACTCCATATATTATAATCCGACCTGCAAAACCAACAAAAAAAAAAAGAAAAAAAAAAGGGAAAAAGTACCTGGATCTGTGTGTTGAGTGAGGGGAAAAGAAATCAAAAGAGAAGGGTTTGGATGTTGTAATTTGGTTGAGTATAGAAAGGGAAGAATTTGGAGTGTTTGAGAGTTTCTTGTTTTGGGTTTTGGGTATACAGAAAAAAGGAAGACACTCAAATCTCTCTCTAAACAACAAAAAAGAAAGAAGGAATCAAACAGGAGAGAGAAAGAGGGGGCTGTGTTCTTCATCGTCACTTTTCATATTTATTTTTTTATTTTATTTTTTTTATTTTTCTGCTCCATTTGTCTCTTTTGAATTTTTGTTTATTTGTTTATTTTAATTTGAGGAAGACGTAAGAGAGAGAAAGATAGAGAGAGAGAGGTAATAAAAATTTGTGAAATTTTAACATTCCCTTTTTTTTTGGAGTGTGTGCGTGTGAGCTGAGCACACTTTCCAATGTTTTTTTTTTTTTTTTTTAATGACAACATTAATAATTATGTTTTTTTGTTTATTTGGTTGTCTTGTTCTTCTTTTTCTTGATTTTGTTATTTCTTTAAATAAATAGAATAACACCATATTTATTTGCGGGTGTTAGTCCGTGGATCGATGTTGATTATGCGAGAAAATTTACACTAAAAAATGATTGATTACTTTTATAAGTGCTATAACATCTCGTATATTAGAACATATATTTATGCAATTTAATTCATATGTATATATATATTTTTTGTTTTTCTCCAGTTCGTGTTAGAGTAAATTATTATTATAAAAGAAGGAATCATGTTCGATAAGATTTGAATTTACGACGTTAAATTTTGTTTTGTCTGTTGGATTGATTGATTTTGTAAGTTTTGAAGAAAAAAAAATTAGAGAGATCAAAATTGAAGACGTTTAGGTTTCTTAATTTTTACTCTTTGTAGTTAGAGGATTTTCGTTTCTAGTTTGTTGGTAGCTTCAAGTGGTGAAGAAAAGGAGGTCGGGGTGTCAAAATCGAAGAGGAAAGGGAAATGTCGAAATCTTAGGTAAAATGAATGACGTCATCGGAGTTGAAGTGAAGAAAGGACGGAGAGATTGAGAGTGAGAAGTGAGATTCGTGAAAGAGTATTAAATAGTTAAGGTTTTGTGTGTGTGTTTTTTTTTTTTTTTTTTTTTTTTACTTATACGTGAAGGATCGAAGACACGAACGAAAAAGACATCGTTCTTTAAAAAAAATAAAATTATAAAAATAAAGTGCATTCAAAATTAGGTAAGTTGGTTAGGGATTTCGGAGACAATTAATCGAAGTGATGATTTTTTCAAATAAGAAAATTGACTTTGATTGACGCTATAAAAAAATCGACCAACTAATGCTAGTTTGGTCGGTTTCGATCCGTAGAAGAACTTTTCGATCTCATAGTATTCACTTTTACTGTCTTAATTTTCTGTAATTTCCATATTTTTATTCAATTTTGATATTTATTAAAATTACATAAACTTTGAAATTGGATCGGTGATGGTCATTTTAGCAAATGCCCTTTTGGGAACTGAATTTTGAATTAGCTCATGCAACATGACCGTCTAAACCTTAATTTCATCCACACAAACTATAGTTGGTAAGGTCAGTTTGGTCATTTCATAATAAAGTGTAACATATTAACTAATATTTGTACGGAGGTCTAGTAAAATAAAAATATAAACAAATTAAAATGTAGGTAGAAAGAAAAAGGGAATTAAACTGATAAAAAATAGTCTAAATTGAATAATTATAATAATAATAATAATACATTGATATTTATTATATTTGAAAATACTGAAAATTAATCGTTGACCAATTGAGCGTAGTCGATAAAATTGCATAATTAAAGGTATATATGATGGTGGAAAGTTTTATGAAAATTTTGAAAGTATTAAAATTATTTTTATTGTATTAAAATTTAAAATTTAAAATTAAGAAAAGAACAAATATTTTTTTTAAAGTACAAAACTATTCTGTTTTTTTTTTTTTTTATTATTTCAAATTCAAATGGTCTAAGATTTTTATTTAAAAAAAAAAACAGATTTTGTATAGGAAAAATAAAATTTAGAACCAACTGCCAAAACTGAATTGATGATTGACAGCCTAACCTTTGGAATCTCACGTGTGAACTTTTGGGGGTGGCTTCTTCACGTGAATCCCACCCTCCCTTCACACGCTTGAAAGCCACACCTCATCATTTGCCAATACCTAATTTCATTATTATTATTATTAATTAAAACAAAAAAAGAAACATTTTCCATCCTCTTTGTCACGTGCAAAGTCGGTTACGCACGTGTGCAGGTCATTATTGCCATTAACTTTGGTTGGGCAGTTATAGTTATTGTTGGAAGTTGAATTAAAAAATTGTAGCCCTTTTTGCTCCATTGCCTTCCCGTTGTGTGTATATATACATATACAATAACTTTTTAATTTATAAAATATAAATATATTATTCAAACCATATTTAATACTTTTATTGTTTCAATTTTACCCTAAATAAAATCAATTGTTTGAAAAATTAAATATTTACTCGAGTTAATTATGATGTCATTTTAATGGAATTTTTCAAAATTGTAAATACACCGTTAGCTTCAACTAATCTGGCATATTCAACTTAAATACTTTCTCTTTCAAGCGTATAAATGATATTTATTATTGTAAATTCATTTCAATTTCTTTTTATATATATAATTTGAAATATTAAATTTAATTTTTTTGGTTTCATTGATATAAAATAAAAAGGGTAAAAAGGTAAAAAGTTGGTTTATTAATATATTTATATAGACAAAAATCAAATCCTCAAACCTACAACTTTTTTTCTTGAAATTTAATAAAATTTATGAAATGTATATAAAGAATGAGCATACAAAATATTAAGATACAAACAGAATATCACATCAAATAAATTTGGTTAGTTGAGAGATTGGTACAAATGTTAATAATTGAAATGAAACGCAATAATTAAGCTTTAATATCATCACATCTGTGTGAAGTGGAAAAAAATGATAAACAAATTTAATAAAAATTTTATATTATATTTTTTAATTAAAACTCTTAAATTTTTAATTTAATTTTATTATTATTATTATTATTATTTTTTTGTAGAAATTGAAAATGAAATAATAATAATAATGATTTTAAATATTGACGAGTTTTATTTTGTTATTGGGGTGTGAGTACGTGGATGCAAAGAAAAGTCCTCAATTTACATGTAGCCTAAAGTGATTGTTCTGTTTATTAAATGAAAGTGTCGTTTACCCAGAAAAAAATAATAAAATAAAATAAAAGTGGGCCCAAGCTTAATTTCGTGGTTTTATTTTTATTATTTATTAAATAAAAAAGGTTTGATGAAAAATATCTGAATTATTTGGAAAAATTATTTGATGGTGCCCACTCACTAGTCCCACCACATTTAAATCTACAAGTGTTGTATCATAAGTTAACGTCATAAAACTAAAATTTATTTCAAACCTTTATAAAGTAATTAAAATGCTTTATGTAAATACTATTATCTTTTTTTAATTCTGTTAATAAATATATAAAAAAAAAAAACCAATAGAGGGAGATGTTTTTTTTTTTTTTTTTTAAATTAGTCAAAATGGATTTAAAATAGAATATTATGTGCGTCACTAAAATAAAGGCTATTTAATGAGTTCATTGTGTTAATTAGAATTAATTAAATATAGGAAGGTGGTGGTATTCAAGTTTGAAATCATGATATTTATATAATTAATTGCAATTATTGCAACAAAGAAAAACATAAATGAACAAAGCAATCAAATGTTTATCTTTTGGGGGGAAAACATTAAGGCTTGCTTAATCATGTTATCCTATAACTACCACTTAATACCTTAAAATAAGCTAACCATATGGATACAATCTTAAGCAACCTCCTCACTATGCTTCAAAATTATGTCTTTCTCTCTCTTCCATTTTAAGTATCGTTTGATATGAGATCTCACAATTCACTTCCTTTAAAGGTCAAGCGTCTTCGCTGACACATCCCTCGTTGTTTAGCTCTAATACCATTTGTAACAACTCAAGCCTATTATTAACCGACATTGTTCAATTTAACTTGTTATATATCGCTGTCAGTCTCACGATTTTAATACGCGTCTATGAGGGAGAGGTTTTCACACCCATATACAGAATTCGATCATACCTTATATTTCACCCAACCTAAAATCTATTAATTTTTGCTAATTAATAACAAATTGGAGCTGAAATCATCAAATCATAGCTCGACAATTAAAATGTATACTTTATAGCGTCGTATTTATAGAAGAAATAAACATTTAAAGGTGTTATTTTAAAAAAAATGTAAAAGCGTTCAACATTGATATAATTGTTTTTCTTTTTCTTTTATTTACTTTTAATCTACATCATATAAATTTTTTTGGCTTCATATTTTTGTATAAAAATTAGAATAAATGAATGTAAATGTGAATATATTGGTTGAAAAAGTATCTCCAATGTCAATAAAATAAAAGGGACATAAAATGATTTGGCTCCACAACCAAGAGAAAAAAGAAAATGCATTATTTATCTCTTTAATTTCTACCATGTGGTCCAACAATGCTAATCATTTTATATACAATCATAAAAGAAATAAATTAAAATAAAATACGTGACAAAGCAAAGTTTGGAATTCGTGTGGCACGCACCATATTTATTAATTATTTAAATCACATTTGACCATAGGGTTATAGTTTATATAAATTGGAAAATTTTACTTTTGGTATATTCTACAAGTTTTGTTATATAAATTCAAATTTATTATTTAAATATTTCTCCTATCCTATCTTATCTTATTAGGTTAAAATGTCAATTCAAATATAGAAAAGTATGCGCAAAATAAAATTAAAAAAATGCAATATTATATCACCCTCTTGAATCTTAATGTTGAAATTTATAAATAAGTTAAAAATGTGACGTTACAATTTATATACTAGCAAAAGTATACTCAACTCGTATATGAATTTTCATATATTAAGGTTTAGTAAGTATATTCTTAAATCAATAATTATTATTTGTCTGAATTGAATATTAAAAAACATTATGAATAGAGGTTAGATTAAAATGTGTGACATGGAATGATAGAAGGCCAAGATTTTGTTAATAATTTGACAATTGGAGGAATGTGAATTGATGGGGAATTGTTTTCTTGGAATTTGTGACCCAACAGCCCTCCATGTGTCTGTTCAGCTGAGTCACTTTCTTCACACTATTACATTAACAACGGACCAAAATTCTCGGACATGTTTTTTTTTTTCTCATTTAAAAAATAGCATTAGATTCCATTAAGAAAATGGTTATAAATATTTATAGAATTTATGGGTTTTTTTAAAAAAATAAAATAGGGATATAGCTCAATTAATTTAATTATCTAAAATGAAATTCAGGGTTTTTTTTTTTTTTTTTTTGAATTTTTAATTTTAATTTTAACTTTTTACTGTGACTTTTGAAAAAAAAAAAAAAAGTATTGATATGAAATATCAAAAAAAAAAAAAAAAAAAAAAAAAAAAAGAGAGAATGGGAATTTAATTTGAAAAGAAAAGGTGAAAAGGGGGAAAGGAAAGAGGGAAGGGCAGTGGTATAATATTCGAAGGTAGTGAAAGTTGGGCCTGGCTGGACTTTTAAATATGGGCCCACGTGGAAAACGACGACTACTTATTTCCTTGAGATGAGGTGGTCCTCAACAGATACATGTTCCACGTGGCATTGCCGGCACCTTGTGGCCCAACAGCCACGTGGGAACCGTGGTCCAAATGGATTGGCAATTGTTTTCTTTCTGCCACGTGTTCCAAATGTAGAGGTGACAGCCTGTCGTAGCCAACGCCTTTTTTTTTTTTTTTTTTCTTCCCAACAAATAAATCGTAATAATAAGCTTTTGAATTTGTCTTCGTTTAAGATAGAAACAAGATTTTTATTTATTTTATTTATTTTTTAATTTAATATATGTTTAAATAATAATTTTATTAAAAAAAATGAATTTTCCCCTATTTTATTTGGCAAGACTAGTCAAAGTTAATTCTGAGACTAAATAATTATTTATAAGCGGACTAGTAATTTTGTACCAATTTATAAAAAGAATAATTCAAAATTATATTTGATAGTTATTAGGAGTCGTGCAAAATTTTGAATATATAATTATTACGTGGCAACCAGCTCTTATATTACTATATGGCTTAATGGGCCAACATTAGTTTTCTAAATGGGCTATATGGCCTGACTTTGTAGTGTGATTGGGCTTTTATTGAACTCAAAAACCAATTGGGCTTTCTGTTTATCCCAATATGGGCTTTGTGGATAGTCCAGCCCATATAACATTCTTTAATTCTCACAAATGCCCTTTTCCATAATTGTCCAAGCCCATCAAAAATATTATTACCCTTAATTTTCCATATAAACTTTTAATAACTCATTTAAAAAATACCTTAAACGCCTCAAAACTATTTTAAAAAAATTTCAAAAAAACCACCTTTCAAAAAACTCAAAAAACTTTCTAAAGTTACATTAAAATATTTATAGATAATGAATGAGATGTCGATAAACGATTTTTATCCATATATTGATGTTAAGATTTTTTTGTAACATAAAAAAGATTTCTATCTTCTCCATGTATAAAAAGTGAAAGTAAATGAAAACGAAAACTTATCCAAATCTACTTTCTTAGTCATGTCACAATCAATTACAACTAAACGTAACATAATGTCTAGTTCATGTTCTTGATGATGTTACACAATCTTTTTAAAAAAATAAATTTATTCATTATTAATCATTTCCAAATACATTAATCAAAATACTCATATCCCACCAAACGTATGATATCATTACTTAAAGGAATGATATCATCTTTCATATGTAAATTCTATTCATAATGTTTTGTATACTCTCCAATGCAACCAGGGGGTGTCCAAATTCTACAAGCCTTGTCAAGTGGGACAGAAATGGATATAGGTCGTTGTCCGAAAGAGCCAAGTGGGTGTGCTTAGGAACAGGCCAGGAAGCTACATTTCAATAAGCGACACTCCACCAAACCCCATTGAAAACCCAATTTTTGGAATCTCATAATTGGGGAAATATTTTACCCCAAACACCTTTCCCCTCTCTCCCTTTTGCAAAGAAGATGAGTGGAAGGGAATTGCAAAGAGACAAATTTCAAGTAGTTTTCATACCCCACTGCCTTTCCCAAAAGCCAACTTCTTCCATGAACTCAGCTCCTTTTCACTATCCGCTTCAGTTTTATGATTAAAATCACTCATTAACCTTGCCCTTTTCTTCTGTATGCTTCGATTCCTCTGTTCTGACTCAGATTTGAAAACACCCATTTCTTAAAATCCTCTCTTTTCGTCTTGGGATCGATCTTTGTTTCAAGCAAACAAGGTATGGTGTTCTTTGTTTCTTGTAATCATCTTTCTTTTAAGATCAAGTTATCTGGTATTGTTCAAAATTGACAATGTTTTGTTGAGTAATGCCTCTTGGAGAAGTGGGAGATTTTGAATTTAATTGTATTTATTATGTGTTGGGTTTTTCTTTTAATGGGTTTGGATTGAAGCAACCAGGGAAGAATCAAGTTGGGGTAATCTTCTATATATGCAAGTTTAATTATAAGTTAGGGCTTGTTTGAGAGTGATTTGGTAATGGTCTTTCAAAATCACCGCCAGTAGATATTGAGATATTGAGGTATTGAGAGGACGTTCAAGAGAGAAATTAGTTGTAACAAGCTAAGCCCACCGCTAGTAGATATTGTCTACTTTGACCCGTTACGTATCGCCGTGAGCTTCACGATTTTAAAACGCGCATGTTAGGAATTGTGAGATCCCACGTCAGTTGGAGAAGAGAATGAATCATTCCTTATAAGGGTGTGGAAAGTGGAAACCTCCCCCTAGTAGATGTGTTTTAAAACCGTGAGGCTGACGGTGATACGTACCGAGCTAAGAAATTTGACTTAAAAAGTTGTATGGATATCAATAACAAAGTGAGTTTCTGCAGGTTGATATCATTTTTGACACTATGAAGTGGACAATCAATATCGATACGACCTCAGTAAGTAATCATGGCAGAAATGGACATAACAACATCTCTCCCTTCAACAGTAAAACTAAACAACAATTTGAATAACTTTTAGAATCATCTTTCTAAGAAACAACATATAAACTCGTCCGTTTTGGTAAAAAAACGACTCGAAAATTCGTGATTTACTTACGTTTCTCATTTACATCAATGCAATCAAGCAAAAACAGCCAACTTTTTTCAATACTTATAGTGTTGGACATGGTGGCTTGTTTTGTTATGTGTGGAACTAAAATGCAGGGTGACATGGAAGAAGCTGATCAAGTGGAAGTTGATTATGTTAAGGCATTATCACTCTCACAAATGGAATTTGAAAATGAACAAGATTTGATCATTGGTAATTGTTCATGCTATAAGATTCATGTTTTGTTGCATATATTAGATTTGAGTTTATGCAAGTTCTTGATGAATAGAGAGAAAGATAAAGGAAACCCTCAATGCCCAAATTGAAGAGGATGAGCAGCTTGCCAATGCAATGCAACTAAGCTTAGTCATGGCGTCTTCTAAAGCTGTTTCTTCTGCATTCAAGTAAATCTTTCGACTTCTTGTATCGGTTTCTCGAGTTCAAACTTCTGCAAAGCCGTTCATGGAGCCATGGCTCGTGTTGTAACACATAACATGTTTGTGTAGGATTGTCTGTGCTGGATGCAACAATGAGATAAGTCGACGCGAAAATCATTTTGATTGTAATGGTGTTGTTTGGCATGTTAAATGTCTCCAATGCCATGCTTGCATACAACTGATCAAAGATGACCAGGTAGCTTTAAAGGAGGGTGGAGAATTTTGGACATTGTTAAATTTGTGGAATCCTAGGTATTATGTATCCTTAATTTTGACGATTGTATGTTGGATGATTTATGACAGTTCTACATGGCTGAAAATCGACCTTACCACACATCTTGCCCTAGGAATAAGAGTCATCTCAAATGCTATGTATGCAATGACTTTGTAAGTATTTTGAAATCTTGAATGCTTTGCATAGAACCATATACCGTTAAAGTTAGTTGGTCTTAGACGTGTTAGATAAGAACAATCCATTAATACGAGCATAGTGCTCGATATCGGTATAAGCCCAAAGTCGACAATATCTTAGTGGAATGTTTCTAATATCCATATTTTTCTGACCTTGTTGATGCTGTTAGATCCCATATATTGGTAAGGAGGTCGAATATGGAAAGCATCCTTTTTGGGCACAAAAGTACTGCCCATCCCATGAAGATGATGGAACTCCCAAATGTGCTAGCTGTGAAAGGTTGGAGGTAATTCTTTCTCTTTCTGTGAGATCCCACGTTGGTTGGAGAGGGAAATGAAGCATTCGTTATAAGGGTGTGGAAACTTCTATCTAGTAGACGCGTTTTAAAACCGTGAGGCTGACGACGATACGTCACAGGCTAAAACAGACAATATCTGTTAGCGGTGGGCTTAGGCTGTTACAAATGGTATCAAAACTAGGCACTGGGCGATGTGCCAGCGAGGACGTGGGGCCCCCAAGGGGGTGGATTGTGAGATCTCATATCGGTTGGAGAGGGGAACAAAGCATTCCTTATAAGGGTGTGGAAACCTCTCCCTAGTAGACGCAATTTAAAACCGTAAGGTTGATGGGGATACGTAACGGGCCAAAATAGACAATATCTGTTAGTGGTGAGCTTATGCTATTACAAATGGTATTAGAACTAGGCACTGGGTGGTGTGCCAGCGAGGACGTTGGACCCCAAGAGGGGTGGATTGTGAGATCCCACATCGGTTGGAGAAGGGAACAAAGCATTCCTTATAAGGGTGTGGAAACCTCTCCTTAGTAGACGCATTTTAAAACTGTGAGGCTAACGGCGATACGTAACAGGTCAAAACAGACAATATCTGTTAGCGGTGGGCTTAAGACGTTACAAATGGAATCAGAACTAGGCACCGAGCGGTGTGCTAGCGAGGACGTTGGTCCCCCAAGAGGGGTGGATTATGAGATCCCACATCGGTTGGAAAGGGGAACGAAGCATTTCTTACAAGGGTGTGGAAATCTCTCTCTACTAGACGCATTTTAGAACCGTGAGGTTGATGACAATACGCAACGAGCCAAAACGGACAATATTTGTTAGCGGTGGGCTTAGGATGTTACACTTTCTCTCCCACATTCACACATATGAGCTTTGTCCTTCATGCAGCCAAAAGGAGGGGAGTACATTTTACTCCAAGATGGCAGAAGTTTGTGTGTAGAGTGTTCCAGCTTCATGATCATGGACACCAACGAGTGTCAACCTCTTTTCCGTGAGATACAAGAGTACTTCACAAGTTTAGACATGAAACTGGACCAAAAAATTCCATTGTTGTTGGTCGAAAGGGAAGCATTGAATGAGGCCATGAAAGGGGAAAGGAATGTGAGGACAAGACACTGACTAAGGTTGTCTTTTTGGTTGTTTATTGAATGCTGTCGTTGTCTTACCATTTGTTTGGATCATATAGGGACACCACCATTTATCTGAAACTCGAGGACTGTGCGTGTCAGAAGAGCAAATCATTCCCGTTGTAGGAATTTCAACCTCTTTGTTTCAATTCAACATTGAACCATACTAACAATAGATTTGAGTGTTTTTTGTGTTTGAATTTGAATGAACTGAGCTGATTTGAACATTGGTAGTAGATTCATAAGAGGAAACATACGGGAAGAAATTCAACCTTGAACACACAGCCTTTCAGACTTGTTCGTAGTTGTGAAGTTAATGCTATACTCATTCTATATGGTCTTCCCAGGTACGTGAAAACATTTAAAATGTCTGTTTTCTCATTCATATATGAACTTTGTTAGTACGGTGCGGTATGCGAGGAGGCTGTTCCTCAAAGAGGGGTAGACATGAGGTGGTGTGCTAGCAAGGACGCTGGCCCCGAATGGGGTGTATTTGGTGAGGGAGTTCCACATTGACTAATTTAGGAAATGATCATGGGTTTATAAGTAAGGAAAACCAAAAGCCACGAGAGCTTATGCTCAAAGTGGACAATATCATACTATTGTGGAGAGTCGTGGTTCCTAATATGGTACTAGGGTCATGTCCTTAATTTAATCATGTCAATAGAATCCTCAAATGTTGAACAAAGAAGTTTTGACCCTCGAAGGTGTAGTCAAAAGTGACTCGAGTGTCGAACAAATGGTGTACTTTGTTCAAGGACTCTAGAGAAGGAGTCGAGTCTCAATTGAGGGGGGACTGTTTAAGGGCTCCATAGGCCTCCGGGGAGACTATATGATGTATTTTGTTCGTTGAGAGGATTGTTAGGAGAGAGTCCGACATCGACTAATTAAATGGTTGATCATGGGTTTATAAGTAAGGAATACATCTCCATTGGTACGAGACATTTTGCTGAAACTTAGGCTCAAAGTAGACAATATTATACCATTGTAAAGAGTCGTGGTTCCTAACATTCATTCACTTTCAAACACATCGGAGCTTGCTTTCATTCATATCAAACTTAGAAATCTCTTTTTCGAAGTACATATTATGTGTTTTGTAGAACTCAATACGAACAATATTTGTTTGCAGCTTAGTTTTTCACCATACATACGCACATTTTCTTTTAAACAGGCTATTGACAGGATCCATTCTAGCACATGAGATGATGCATGCATGGCTTAGACTTCAAGGCTATCCCAATTTAAAACCCGAAATCGAAGAAGGAATCTGCCAAGTCCTCGCTCACATGTGGCTGAAATCCAAGATCAATATGGGATCTGAAGCAGCTATGATTGCTAGCTCGTCTTCTACCCGACAACCTCCACGTTCAAACAAGCACAAGCAGCTGAGTAAAATTGAGCAGAAACTCGGCGAATGCTTCGTTCGCCAAATCGAGCTGGATAACTCCGAAGCTTATGGAGATGGGTTCAGGGTGGGAGAACAGGCTGTTTCTCAGTATGGCTTAAAGGAGACTCTTCATCACATCAAACGCACTCGAAACTTTCCATTTTAAACGTTGATATCATAGAATAAACACATGAACATTTCTTACAATGTGCAAACTTTAAGATCCTTTACTTAAAATAAACAACAATGATCAGCTTTGTTCTGAATTTGGCTGTCTCACAGAAGTGTTCGACAATTCCCATGATACAGAACTGCTTAAAATTCTACAAAGCGATTGAACTATCTCGTCCATCGATGGGCGTTGAGATGGATCTTTGTTCAAGCACTTATTGACGATACTCATCACGAGAATAGCAAGCTCGATCGAAAAGTTACCTTCTAATGAAGAATCCATCAAATGGCTTAAATACTCCTTCCCATCTTCCTCATCAAGCACCTTCTTAAGAACATCACCCAATTGCAAATTCTCCTCTCTGTACAACTCTGATACCTCTTTCCCAGTGAGCATTTCAATCATCAAAACACCAAATGAATAAACATCGAGCTTTGTAGACACCAAACCGTTCTCGAGATACTCAGGAGCCATGTAACCTCTCGTTCCAACGATGTGCATTGTCAGTGTAAACTCGCCTTCTTCCCATCCCGCTGATCTTGCTAGGCTGAAGTTCGAGATCTTACCTCGGAAATCACTGTCAAGAAGTATGTTATCCATCTTCAAATCCTTATGAACATGAGGCGGATTCGTGAAACTATGGAGATAATTAAGCCCCGTCGCGACATCCACAGCGATCTGTATCCTCTGCGTCCAACTCAAGAACTTGTCATTGCTACTACCATTTGAAACAATCCAATCACTCAAGGGACCTTTAGCAGCATATTCATAAACAAGATACCAATGCCCTTCGTCGAAACAGACTCCCGAAAGACGAATCAGGTTCGAATGGTTCGTCTTGTTAAGTAAATTGACTTGTTTCGATACGTCTCCGTTCATCTTCTTAATAGCTGCTGAGTCTCCATTGATTGTGCCATGATAAACAGATCCTTTGATCAAATGGGTTGAATTGAAATTATCAGTTGCAGCTTGTAGTTCTTTGAAACTGTAGACTTTGACAGATTGAGCAATGCTGGAAATACTCTCCAATGTGATAGAAGATGATTCTCCATCCATTTTTTTCTCTGATGGCTTCTCATATGATGTAAAGCTATCAATTTCAGTAGCTGAATACTCAGTTTTCTTCTTCTTTTTCCTCACACACACAAAGAAAACGACACCCCCAATTGCAGCTGCTAAAACAACACCTCCTACAACGGCGACCACGACATAAACCCATGTTTTTTTGGAGCTTGGAGGTGGTGGAGTGGCTGGAGATGGCGGCGGTGGCGGCGGCGGCAACGACGAAGGCTCTTTCATTCCAGAGCTCGACGGCTCAGTTTTAAGGGGAATTAAAAGGGTCGTAAAAGGGTTGATGTTGGATTCTTCTCCAAGCTCGTTGGCTGCAAGAATAGTCCCAATATCCGCACCAAATGATTCAAATCTTTCAGCGATTCCAGAAATAATATCATCGAATAAAATTAAGTAACTCAGAAGGTAATTGAAACCCATATCGGTTTGATTCTTGGTCGGACAAGCACATCTAAGAGGAACACGAATCCTTTCCCCACCTTTTATACTCGTGGCATTAAGATTTGGGTTCTGAGCTATAAGAGATTGGCAAGTCGAGAGGCCTTGTAGGGTATCATTGGCAATCTCTAAATAAGTATCGCCTCGTTGTGTTGTAAAAGAAACATTAGCCTGAAGAAACTGACCGGAACAGGAACAAGGGGTTGGAACAAGCACCAATTTCTCCGGCGGGAAAGTGGCGGAAGCGTCGACGGAATTGACCCGAGAAATCTCCGATGGGTCGGAACCCAACAGAGCAGAGATGGAAGAAACAGAGTTAAACGGAGAGCGAGATCTGAAGGTGAGGAAGGATTGGCAGCTCCGATTGGGGGTGTTGCAGAAGTAACCCAAATTTCCGGTGGAATTGTGGGGGATGTCACAATCGGCGGTGGTCGGTCCGGTGTAGGGTTGCTGAGAAGCAATTAAAGAGAAGAAGCAAAACAGAGAGGCGATGAAGAAATGGAATTTGAAGGAACCCATTGAAAAATAAGAGAGATTTTGGAGAAGGGATTCGTTAAAAAGAACAGCGATTATATATACCGGAGCTGCGGAACAGGTCAAAAATTGGCTGCGGAAGATGAACAAGTCTTTGTGTTCTTTAAATTTGTAATGAAGGAAGGTGCGTGTTCAAAGGGGAAATTGCATCTTGCACTGCTGTCACTGTTTCTACAATGGCGTCAATCCGTTGACTTGGAAGAAACTGTGTTAAATTATATATAAATATATAATTAAAATTTCACTATTATTTTAAATATATATTATTAATGAATAAATATAATAAAATAACGTGAAACAATGTGATTTTGATTAGATTATTTGTCTCGATTAAATTTAAAATGACTACGTTTATGTATTTTTATACTTTCAAATCTTTTTTATAATTTAGTGGAGAAAAAATTAAGCCAAGCAATAAGAATAAAGTCAACATTTTGACCATGCTGGGAAGGGAAATGTCGAAAAGGGACGAGGTTGTCCTTTGAAATTGGGAGCAGAGCAGGTGTATTAGGTGTAAAGATTGTTTTATTATTTTTTTTTTATTTTTATTTTTTATGGTGCTGGACGATATTAAAAACATCAGATGACTCGAAGAATCTAAAAAAATCAACCTAATTCTTATCGTTCACTTAAAACTAAATTGAGTTTAATCAAACCAACTCAAATATTTTTAGCAATATTAAAAAATATATATTTTTTATTTATGATACAATTATAGGCACATAACATTTCATAATAATTATTATTTATTTATAATTTAATAACTCTTAAAAATAATTTATAATAATTTAAAACGTAATTTTTTAAAAATATATATAGAAATTGAGTTACTATTAAAAATAAATAAAGAGATCTTAGGAATATTTTAAAATATTAAAAACCAAATTGAGAATAATCAGTGGTGATTTGGTATATTGAATAAAAATTAAAGTACAAAATGTAAATTTAATTTAATTTAAGAAAACAAAAATAATAGAAGAAAACCATTTCAAATAAAATAAATTAAAAAGTAAAAGAGACTGTTTGAGAAGATAAAGTTTTATGCTATAAGAAAATTAAATTAAGACAAGAAAAACATTTAAAAAAAAAATATAAATTAGAAAAGGTTAAAGAAAAAGGAAAAATCAAATTAATATATGCGGCCCATGAAATGAGCCCACTCCTTTTTCTTTTCTTTTTGAAGCCCAGCCCAATTGTTTCTATCAAAAACAAAACCGAGCCCATTTATAAAATAAAATAAAATAATAAATTCAATTTTTTTAATTTCTTAATTTTATTTAGACAAAAAAAATGACCATATTTTCCTAATTATTATTTAATTTTTACTGTACTATAAACCCCAGCGCAGCACATTTCGCCGGAAGTGGAAGCCGCCTCCCTCTCGAATTTAGACCCAAATCGAAAAGCCCTCAGCGACTAGCGTGATCTTGCTTTCTCCTTCTCCCTCTCTACCAACCCAGGCCTGACCCAGAAGCTCACTGCCTCTCTCTCGAAACCCCTCCCAGGTTTATGTGTTAAGCTACAGAAACGAAGCAAGTTTGTCTCTGGGATTGTCGTATTTCACAGGTTTGCTTTCTATAGTCTTTATTCCGGATTCTAGTGAATTATTTCGTTTGTTAATTGTTAAGAATTGAGTGAACTGATAAATTTCTTCGTGGAACAGTGAAGAAGCTAGGAATTTGAGAAATGGCAAGCCAAGTAGCTAGTACTTTCAATGGCAACATGAAGGCAATGCTCCTTTACTTTTACTCTAGTGCTTATTAATCATTGGAATGATTGTGTGATGCATATTGTAGTTCCTTACGTATTAGAAATTGGCTTCTTATTTGCTGCACGCCAAGTGTTTGTAGAATTTATTTGTGGATTTTCTTTTCGTTTCTGTTGCAATCTATTGATGAGTTTGTGAAATTTGTTTATTTTTTTCGTTTGGAGTGTCATTAAGTTGTGGTTGTGATTATGTGTGTTATTGTATAGTTGGTTTTGAAAATGATACAGTGTCTAGTAGTTCTTGTTACATAATCTCATGCCACTGTTAGAGGAAATGTTTATTTGGAAACTCAGGTACACCTGTCTGTGTACTTTAATTGATAAGGGACGTTGAATTAATAAATTATGGACACTCAGAAGTCTTGTAGGCAATTTATTGTAGTTTGGACGACATGCTTTGAAATTTTAGGTTAATATGGTCAATATTTTGTTTTGTGTTTGATGTGTTATGTGCTGTGTTTAATTGACAAGTTATTTTATCTTGGACAAGTGGGATTTTGGCATAGGCAACATCATAAAAAGGAGTAGGACACCCCTCCGAGTGGGCTAGAGATTCTATAGTGGACTATTTGGTATTCCATTTTTAAGGACAATTACGGGTTTTCAATTTGGATGATTCATGAAGGAAAGTTTATATAGTAGCTGAAGAAGCATTTGGGTTCAATTACTTCAATTATGTTTTTCTAATAAGAAACAAAACTTTTCATTGAAAAAATGAAAAGAGACTTGTGCTTAAAAGATACAAACTATAAAAGGGAGCAAAAAAAGGAAATAAAAGTTACAATGGATGCTGCAAAACCAAATGAGGCAAAAAATCTTGAAAAAATATCCACCCAGTAGATTGGAAAGAGCATACTAAGTAGAGGCGAACAAACAAATTGAGCCAAACCAAACTATAAGCAGAAATTGAGCCAGAAAGCATGAACAACAAAAGAGCATTGAAAGGACTGATGATTGCCAAAATGCTAAGAGGACGAAGAAGAATAAACCAACTACAATGAAAGGCTGAGATCCCCTCTACTTCAATAGAAAAATGCTAAAACAAGGGACATTCCAAAATAAAATCTTCGACCAATGACCAAATGCAAAGCAACTAAAATCTTGCCAATGGCAGCAACAAGAAAACCAGCCAGCCACTTTCAAAGTCCATAAGAACTTAATAAATGTAGCATCAAGATTAAATCTTAACTTGAGGAGACAAAGGATGAATTTCTTTCATCTACAATCCAATACCTTTATTGAAGATGAAAACTTGGGAGGAACTGAACTGATCCTTGCAACTGGTGTTAAAGATTGATTACAGAATGTTCTTGGCTCTACACTGCTCAAACTAATTTCAGATTCATCTTCAGAATCAATATCATTCATACAAGAATGGAGGACAATATCCTTTGGACGAGATTCGCCTTTAATTAAGTTATCATTGGACCCTCGAGGGGAAATTATTGATTGGCTGAATGAATTAGAAGAACAAGGCATCTGTTGGTTCAGCTGCTTATCATGAGGCAATAATTCCTGATTAGTAGGAATGAGCAGCCTTACACAAAATTCTTCAAAAATATTAGCATTAAGATTTGAATGTTCTTTAGAGAGAGAAGCCTTCATCCGAGAATAATAAAAGAGGAAATGAGTCTTTAAAAATAGGAAGCTTATGAGATTCCTTAGAAACTCAAGAGACAACTTGGGAGGGCTGAGTGGAAATATCATCAACATTTACTTCATCCTTAGGGGTTACCTTATTAACACCTTAAAGATAGAGAGTTGACTGATCAGACACTTCATTAGTTATGACAAACCGTCATTAGTGGGATGATGGTTGGTCGTACTAATAATTTTTACGACATTCTAATTTTCTGGTTGGGCAATAGAGTCAGTTGACTTACGAAATGCTAGTGATTCAAGAGTTGGGGCCTTTGAAATGCAATTCTCGTTTAATCAACCTCCTCAACATGCAGTCAAGGAGTATTACATATTAAATACAATCTCTCTTGAGTGATTAATAGGTGTTCCAACCCTGAACAAAAGAAGTCTCTTTAATACCTGATGTTTCTGGAACAGATTCCAAAACGTATGATTCTACTTCCAAACCATGCCAATAAGTCACATTAATAGCTACATCCTCTATCCTTTTAAATGCTTCTTCACTTGAATTGGTATCGGATTCACACCCTTATCAAATGGTTCATTAGGTAATACTTCAACCTTGTCTTCTGGTGAAAGTAATGCGCACTGCCAACGCAACTTTTTCATCTTCTATTACGGATTGAACTCGGAAAAAGTCAAATGGATTCCTATAGTCACAAAGATCTAAATTTCTTTAAAATGGAATCGAAATTGAGGGTGAATCAATAGTTACAATATTCCCAAAATTAAGAGAAGTGTCGCTCCTTACCTTGCCTTGAATTTTGATCATCGCTGGAACGAAGCCACATGCATTTTTCTATACTTCAATATATGCCGCTTCATAATCTATCATATTAAGAGTTTTGGATAGATTCCAATCAGTCCACCAAAATACACCCTAATTGCTTCAAAGGTGGCTCTGTTCCAGTATTGCAAAGGTAGTTCAATATCTTTCATCTATAACCCCACCCTAAATTTTAGCTTTTTGAAAGACCAATATTCAAACTTCATTTGAAGTGGATATATATTTATCCATTTACCTTCTGTCCCAAGATCACCTAAAAGTCTGTCATCCTACATTTGCAAAAGAGCCTTATCAGCCATGAACGGATTTATCACAAAAGTAGCCTAAAAAACTGTTCAATTTCCTTTTCCATATCTTCCATCTATCATGGGATTCAGACGTGAAGTTGTCAATAAAAGCACTCAAATCAAGGCTTGCCACGTTTTCTTCTTTCACCCCAAAACTCATTTCTACTAAGAGGTGAAGATCTTGTAGAAACTAGTAACCTCTTAGAGACTGCTTCCTCTATTCTCTGCTTCCCATCCGAGATCTTACTCACAAAATTTGCATAAGCGACGTTCAATTTATGATTATCATTCATGATGGCATAAACACTGCATACAAAATTCAACGGACTTGTTAATTTTGTTATTGCTATATTGTGAAGACTTAAAATTCTATATTGTGTTCATGTACTTCTAAACACTTTCCAATGATCGAAGGATCATGTTTTCATGGTTGAAAAAGTTGTTTTGGGATATGGGGGGTTTATTTTGGCACTTCGGTTTCCTGATGTTATGTGGTATATTTGATTGGAAAGAAAGAAACTTTTTATTTGGTCGAAAGTTCATCACCCAGGAACTTTGGTAAGAATGAAATAGGAAGGCTGTTGTAGCGGAGGATTTATTTTCTCTTATTTTTTGGGGTTTTTACAAATAAGTTTTTTTTATAATAGCCTCTGCTTAGTGTTCTTTGGATAAATACTTCTGTTACTTATGGGTACACAAGCATTAATATTGTTATGCCCTAATAATTTTCCAGAGAGCACTTGCTGGAATAAAACGCATCAATTTGGAAGGTCTGAGGTGGAGAGTGTTTGACGCCAAAGGCCAGGTTAGAATGCAATGTTGATCACTTCACGTTTGGTTTTGCAGATTATGAGATAGTATGTCCAATGGTAGTGATATTTGCCATAAACAGAAACAGCTATTCTAATTCTTTCTACCAGGTTCTTGGAAGATTGGCATCTCAAATATCTACCGTGATTCAAGGCAAGGATAAGCCAACATACGCACCAAATCGGGATGATGGGGATATGTGCATTGTGCTTAATGCTAAGGATATCTATGTCTCAGGAAGAAAGCCCACTGATAAAATTTATTACTGGCATACTGGGTAAGTACTCTATTTTGTTGGTCATGGACATGAAATCATGAGTTTGTTTGTTAGTTCTTTATCTTCATAAAGATTAGAACAACATTTGTTTTGGTGAACTTGAGCTGCCGGTTGAATCTAAATGGCTCAATTTCTAGCTGCCAAAAAGTAGAGGAAGGGGATCATTTTAATGTTGATTTGGTAATAATTTGTTATGCACTGTGTTTCGTGTTTTGTTTTGAACTATGCGTGGCTTGTAGGTATGTTGGCCATGTCAAGGAAAGAAGTTTGAAAGATCAGATGGCCAAAGACCCTACCGAAGTCATACGTAAAGCTGTATTGCGCATGCTGCCACGAAACAAACTGCGTGATGTCAGTTCTTAAATTCATTTAGTGTTTCACAATTTCTGATACCTAATGAATTAACTACAGTTCTTGATAAAATCTGCATTCCTTTAGTTAGGCATTGTTCAGGTATCTTATATTTGAAGCTTTATTTATTCTATTACATTACATGGATGTAGGATAGAGATCGAAAACTGAGAATTTTTTCTGGAGATGAACACCCATTTGGCGACCGACCACTCGAGCCATATATCATGCCACCTCGTAATGTAAGAGAGATGCGTCCACGTGCAAGACGAGCCATGATTCGAGCACAAAAAAAGGCAGAACAACAACAAAATGGCGACAATCATTCCAAGAAAAATCGAAAGAAGGAAGAAAAGGTAGAAGAAGTGATTGCATAAACAGGACCTGATTTCTTCCATCCCAGTGGAGTTTGTTTGGATCATATAATCAGCCATGGCATAGCTGAAGTAGTCTGGAACTCACTCATTTAGGTGCATCAAAGCTGGCTTTAAATTTGGTTGTAGCTTGGATTTGATATCATTTGTAAAGTTATGATGTCATGTTTTCTTCAATGCCTGAATTTCCATGGGAGCTTGTTTTATTTTCATTGAGATTCATAGCTTTTGCTTGAATGCAATGGATCAGTTATCTATTATCGTTATAAATTAATAACCACTCCAAATTAGGCTTTCTCAAATTTGAGTCAAATATGTTACATCAATATTTAATAGATTAAAATACAAATTTATTCTCTGACTTTTTATCTTTGCATAATAGGTTTTGAATTTTAAATTTTTAAACAAAAACCCTAAACCCAAACTATTTTCCAGTTTTGACCTTAAAATGTTCAATCTTTTTGGTTTTTTTTTTTTTTTTTTAATTTAATTTCAAAAACTAAATAACTTATTTTCAAAAACTCAAAGTTAAATGACAAATATAACCCTGAAATTTCTTAGGAATTAAGGGGGGAAAAAAAAAAAAAAAAAAAAAGGGAAATTGGAATCCACCGACATAATTGTTTTCTGAAAAAAGAAAAAAAAAATTAATTAATTCAGAACCAAAAAGTCAAAAGTGAGGGAGCAACAAACCGCGTTGCCTTGGTCTTCTCCTTGCCTCCCTCCTTTTTCTTTTTTCTTTTCTTTTTCCTAATTTTTCTTTTTACTTTTATTTATTACTTATAATAAAAATAAAAATAAAAAACTTTTCTTTTTTACCCTATATTATTCATATATTAATAAATATCGATCTCAACAAATATTTTTTAAATAATAAAAAAAATATTTAAATTAATAATTAAATAGTTTATTTTACTTCAAAATTAAGTTATAGATCTTTAAAATATCGATCTAACGTCTTCGACACCATCTACCATTGTTGTCCGGCTCGAAAAATCCTAAATCTTAACTTAAACTCTAATAAAGACCCGAAACCATTTTCATATTTCGAAAACTATTAATAAACTAAATTAAAACTTTTGTAATAATACCTATAGCTTTGACAAAAATATAATTTATTTTTAAAAAATAATATAATAATGAGGTATAAAGTAGTGTTAGGGTTGGGGCAGACAAATGAATGGGAAGGAAAGTGAGAGGAAGGTTCCTTCAAAATTGTCTAAATCTATGTTCACATTGCCACATCAACCCTCATCTTTTAACCTAAATTAAATATTATTTAATTTAATCTTCAAATTAATGATATTAAGAAAATCATTTTGCTTTTTTCTCCCTCTTTTTTTTTCATTATTATTATTATAAAAAAAAAAGTCAGAATATTTAACCAATTGAATAAGAAAATACTTTATTTAGCATTAAATAATTATTTGCTAATTTTAAGAAAAATTATGACATAAATATCTAAAATAATTTTAAAATGAAATTTTTTATATATTTTTTCATTTAAAATTGATGTCAATAATTGAGTGATGTGTTATATCTTATATTGACTTGGAAAATTAGAATTAATTAATTAAAGCTTTCTTCTAATGTTATATTAACTCATATATTTATTTATTTATTTAAATATTTGAGTTGGATGATGAATTTCAGTTACATTCCAAGAATATTCCAATTTCTGATGACTTCATAACAAAAAGGTATAAATTTTATATTATATTTTATATGATTTAATTTCATTATTTTTATTAAGAATGACGTGCAAAATTATTGATCTCTCAAGTTGATCGAGATCTATTTTTTTTAATGTAAATTTGAAAAATTAGATAAAGAAAATAAAAAGTATATAGTAATATTTTCTAAACTGTTTAAAATTTTATAATCTCAAATTTTCATTCGAATAGAATAATCCTCGAATACTCAATTTTTATGTACTTTCACGAGTCTCCAACGGGTACGATAGGCTTCCATGCTTGAACGAAGCAAAGATAACAAAGAACGACAAGCTTTTGCTTTTTAACAACGATAAGGACAACAATCTCCAACAAGCTTCCGTTTTACTTCAATGGTAAGCGTTTTTTTACGATGAAAGTTTAGTCTCCAATTGCAAGAAAAACGATAATGCATGGTTATGCTTTTCCTAAAACCAATAAACTTATTAAATTCGAGCGAAAAATTTTCATTTCAAACCGTGAAATCTTGTTTGTAACAGCTCAAGTCCACCACTATTATATATTGTCCTATTTGGACTTTTCCTTTCGCTTAAGATTTTTAAAACGCCTCTCCTAGTATGTGACTAGCTTTTATACCATTTGTAACACGTATTGTCCGCTTTGGCCCGTTACGTATCGTGGTCAACCTCACAATTCTAAAATCGTGGATAATATCTACTAGTGGTGGACTTGAGCTATTACACCTCCATTGCAAAAACATGTTTGTTCGACATTTGAATTGTATGCAGACCTCCCTACTGAATCTTTTACCGGTAATGGCAACATGAATAGAATTTTACGAGTTTATTTAATAGGCATAAACACACAAATTAGTACTTAATTCCTCTTTCTAATCATACATTTATCTTTAAACTTAATCCCACTCCCTCCCATCGCTTTAGCTCTTACATCACCGTTTCATTAAACTTCGCTACCTTAATTTAATCAAAACAAGCTATCAAACCCATCCAGCCGTCTTAAAACAACATTAAACTACTACACAAAATCGTTGCTTTCAATACCTTTTTGGTTGAATTATTCAAACATTGTGATGCAACGATCATACCTGCCCATAAAAATATTAATCATTTACTCCAAATCCAAACTCAGTTCTATCACACATTCAATACTTCTTTCAGATTCTCAGAGCTTCAAGCAATGCTTCTTGCAGAGTTCATGCTTCTTCTTGCTTGCTTTTTCGCCATTCATGGCGGCGCCGACAGCGCAGCCTTTCCATGTCCTGTCGATTCTCCACGTTCTTGTAGCACTTACGTCTCGTACTTCGCAAAATCTCCAGAGTTTTTGGATCTCGTGAGCATATCGAGCTTGTTTGGAGTCAGTGCTTTGAAGATTGCCAAAGCAAGTAACTTGGGATCTGATACAGCTCCATTGTTTGATGGGCAGCTTCTACTGGTGCCTGTGGACTGTCACTGCTCTGAAAATGGCTTCTTCCACAATGTTACCTACAAAATCAAGAAAGATGACACCTTTTTCCACGTCTCGACCACCACGTTTGAGAATCTCTGCGCTTGGAACATGGTGCAGAAAATGAACCCAAATCTAAATCCAACGAAATTGCAGGTGGGGGCAGAGGTGGTTTTTCCTCTGCTTTGTAAGTGCCCTTCTGAGAGATACATAAAACAGGGGATTCAATATCTTATTACTTATGTATGGCAACCCAAGGATGAGGTTTCTCGTGTTAGTGCCATTTTTAATGTCTCAGAAGAAGCAATAAACGTGACGGATTTCGCCGTTGGAAAGCCCATTTATGTCCCTGTTTCGAAACTTCCTCTGTTTTCTCAGTCTTGGCCTCAGAGGAAAAATATCAAACACCTTGTGATCATAATTGTGGCTTTGGGGATTAGTTTCCTGTTGGGATCTTTGTTGGGGGTTTATATTTGGTTAATCCACAAGAAAAAAACACTACCCATCTGGGAAATTTCCATTTTTGGAATCTCTAAGCTCACAAAAAAGAAGATGACAAAACAGAGCAGGCAGCTGCAGGTTCTTCCTCCGGTGGTTTCCGACTACTTGGGAAGGCCGATTTTTTACGAATTTGAAGTGATAACAGAGGCGACAATGAACTTCAACGAGGGGTTTAAGATTGGGAAATCATTATACAGAGCCGAAATCAATGGAGAAATCTCAGTGGTAAAGGAAGCGAAACAGGATTCAAAGGAAGAGCTAATGATTCTGCAGAAGGTTAATCATATAAGTTTAGTGAAACTGGTGGGATTCTCTTCAGATTATGAGGATAATTTTTACTTAGTTTATGAATTTGCTGAAAATGGGTCGTTGGATAAATGGCTTCATTCGCCATCTCCAGTTTCTTTAGGCTCTGTAAGCTTCCATCTCACATGGAGCCAACGGCTGAACATAGCTTTGGATGTGGCTAACGGGTTGCAGTATATGCACGATCACACTCAGCCAAGCATAGTTCATAGAGATATCAAAACGGGTTGCATCCTTCTTGACTCGAGATTCAGAGCAAAGATTTCAAATCTAGCCAAGGCCAGGCCTGCCACTGGTCCTCTATCCACAAAAGTTGATATTTTCGCTTTTGGGGTTGTGATTTTGGAGCTGCTTTCTGGGAGAAAAGAAGTGAAGTTATGTGAAGAGATAAGGGAGGTTTTAGAACAAGAACAGAGCAGAGAAGAGAAGTTAAGAGATTGGATGGACCCAAAATTACAGAGCTTTTACCCAATTGAAGGAGCTTTGAGCTTGGCTCTAATGGCGAGGGCTTGTACACAAGAAGAACCTTTGTCCAGGCCAACAATGGCGGAAATCGTCTTCAATCTCTGTGTTCTTGCTGAATCTCCCATTGAAAAGGCAGAAAAAACATGGGTTTCTCTTTTGGAGGCGGATGAAATCGCCGGTAGCCATGGCGTTATTAGAGCTCGTTGAGAGATTCGAACTGTAAATATCATTACATAATCTCATGAATTTAATGAAACGAACTGCAATTATTTAAGCTCGATCTGATATCCTTTTCGCTTATTATGAGTATTAAATCATTAGAACAACTTTACAGCCAAATCCCATTTCATTTTAGCTGTTACAATAATGAAAGCTCTGTTCTTAGGCTTTCTCTGTATTTGACGTACTTCATATGCAAAATAATCTCTGTTTATGGACATGATTGAGGGATATGTATCCTTAAATCTCCTCTAATCTATGTTCTTCTTACATTTTACAGATTAAACCAAAAATTTGTAGAAATAACTTATGAACAATGAAGAAATGTAATTCCCCTGTTTTCTGGCATATATTTCTGGAAAACTAGGATTCAAGAGCAAAGGGTGTGCGTAAGAGATCATAAGGAGCCCAAAGAACATCAAGTGGACAAGGCCGGTTCGAATCGAGACGAACCCATGGTTTCCCTTTTCCACTCCAATGCAAGAGACTCACCGGACCAGGGTGCAGATTCCTGCAGAGTCCTCGGAAATTGTCGCCGCCGAGGCCATGTTGGTTCCATCGGTGGTCGACTGGGGCAATGAAGCCGGCAAAAACGAGGAGGAACGGTGGGAGAGAGCCGAGTTCGTAGATCCGAATTCGTTTCTGGAGCTCCATCCATTCAATGATCTTGGCGGTGTAATCGCCGTCGCGCCAGCGTTGGAGATCAATGACCATAACCCCAGTGTTGATGTAACAGGCGTTTCTTCCGGCGAAGGTGAGGGACAGAGAGGGGTTGGACCAGAAAGTGGGGGTGAAATAGGAGGTGAAATTGGCGTTGCAATACTCCGGCGCGGCGAGGACGGTGGTTTCCCCAAGTGGGGTAGCGGCGAGTTTGGCAATATCATCGACGAGGATCAAATCGGAGTCCAAATAAACGACGCGTTGGACACAGTGGGGAATCAGCAAAGCCAAGTAATTGCGAGCGTAATTGAGTGGAGAATCGAGGGCGGAGCGGATTGAAGTGGATATTAATCCGGCGACGGCGGCGACATCAAATGGGTAGACATGGAATTTGAGGTAAGGGAAAGAAGTAGCGATAGTCAATCGGAGAGCGGCGGTGTCGGTGGAAGCAGAGGAGACGAAATGGAAGAAGATGTTCTGTGGGCAAGAGGAATGTTGAAGAACAGAGAGAATCGCCGCCATTGAGCCCCGGAGATAGGCGGCGTCGAGGGTCATCGCCACATGGACGGCCTGATCGGAGCAGAGGTCGTCATCAGAGTGAGGATCAATGGAGGTGCAAGTGGGGGAGTTGTAGAATTCAGGCGCTTCTTTGAACTTCAAGGCGGCGGCGGCGGCGGCGGAAGAGAGAGCAAAGAGGAGGAGGAGGTAGGTACACCGGTGATATGTAGACGGCGGTGGAGGGCGAGGCATGTCGCCGGAGGAGAACAGAGAAAAAATGGAGATTTATTTTCTATAAAATTATGATTAAGAAAGCGAAGAGGGAAAAAGAGACATAAATGAATGCTAAAGAGAGGACAGAGCCATGTTCCTCCTTTTCATTAAATTAATTATACATTTTCATTTCCTTTAATTATACAATAAAATCATCAAAATAACCCCATAAAAATTATAATAATTCTCGTTCATCGTACACAACTTTGAACCGTGTTTACCACAATGACTTGAATATCTTTCTTATAGGTTAGGCCGACTAGTATAGCTCAATTCAATCACGTGACTTGCTACTTCAATTTCAATAGGTTAGCTCAATCAGGTGACCCGTGTCACCTTTGTTAAACAGGTCAATTTGATCATGTTACTACTTCACTTCAGTTTAAACGTGTCAACTTGGTCATATAATTCACCACCTCTATACATAGCTAAAAGAATATTTGTTATAAATGGGTTGATGTCGTATAAGTGAAATCAACTCGAGTTTAAGTTACAAATATCGAGTCTTATTTCATAAAAATGTCAATATTTAATATTTTAAAAAATATGTTAAATAATTAATTTAATAAATAAACATTTTACGGTTTGGGGAATTTTGAATTGAGGGTAGCGGAAAGATGGGTAATTTCGAATGGTCTTTTCATTTGTGTTTGACAAAAAAAAAAAAACGGCCACGTCATATTTTGTGGGGCCCATCTTCTCTGTTTCACTACTAATAACTCTTTACCGCTGTTTGACACGTGGATTTCTCGTGGGTCCCACCTTCATTTTAATTATTGTTGATATGTTATTTTAGCCATTTTCTTAGCCAGATTTTCGTTTTAATTAAATTGTTTGGATAATTAAGTTTTGAAATAAAGAGGTAATAGGTTGCGTATAAAATAATTATAATAATAAATGGAAAGTGATTTTTTATTTTTAAAAAATAAAATGACAAAAAGGGTAGGGTTCACTAGGCATTACTTGGTTCAATAATTTCAATTTATTACCAACAAACATCACTTTAGGAGGCTATTTTTGGTAATGTATTATTATCGAATGTGTGCATTTTTCAACTCAAACCATCTGGATTCTTCAATCATTCTTTACCAATTTCAAGTTCTTTTAAATTACTTTAATATATTTTAATTCCTAATAATTTATTTGTTTTACTTATTAATTACTCGATGTTGAAAGCTAGGTGTCAATAATTATACATAAGAAAAGATTAAAAAAAAAACAAATAAAAGTTTTTTATTCCGGTCCTAACTATGACCACCAAAATCATGTCTACATATGTCGAAGCTAAAATGCCCCAAAATGAACTAAGGGAATGTGACTAATTGTCAAATCTTACTACTCGAGTTATATGCTAACAAAACTGTCGTCATTATTTATTTGCGCTCACGTTTTCTAAATTATTTCTCTCAAACATAACCCGAGGCTCAAGCATATGCTAACATTGTCCGCAAAGTCCAAATTTCACACACCTGACTTGTTCGCCAAGTTAGAACAAGTGTCGTACAATCTTATCCCGCTACAAGAATGCAATTGTCACATAATCAAACTTTTAACCTCTCGATCAAATAACATTTAAAGTAAAGAAAATGCTTTTTTTTTTTTTTTTTTGTATAATTTTCTTAACACGTCGCAAGCGGAGAGGACTGCAAGAACGAGTAACTTCTCAACTCCACCCTAATACTCAAAAGCACTTCTCCATCAAAATCATTATGCCTAAGAGTAACATAGAAGTGTTTTGTGAAAGAACACATACTAGTGGAGTACTTTTAGTCCAAGTGCTTCAAAAGAGTATAAAACAAAGTCCAGCGCCCAGTGAACAGTTTCTCAGTCGAATATGTGAGCAGAGCCCAGAAGAAACTATGTTCTATGATGGGCTGAACGAACACCGGAAGTAACTATGTTCTATGAGTTCATTCATTTCCAATTCTGATTTGGAACTATAACTCAAGTTTCAAATGGGTAAATTCTAGACACAATAGCCAAGTTTTAGCTCAAATCTAACAACAAAAAAATGATTAAACGAACCCTAATGAAAGAGAGATCATTTGAGAGATCCCACGTTGGTTGATAATGAAAGAGAGACAATTTGTGAGATCCTACGTCGGATAAGAAAGGGAACAAAGCATTCCTTCCTTACAAGGGTGGGAAACTTCTCCCTAATACACACATTTTAAAATTTCGAGGGAAAGCCCAGAAGGAAAAGTCCAAAGAGGACAATATTTGTTAGTGGTAGGCTTCGACTGTTACACGAACGGGGCAACAAACCATCAATAAGCACATCCTTCCAACCAGAATCCAGTTAAAGGAACGGCCATGCATATTAATGTTACCAGGTAGCCAAAAGAACTTGGAAGTAAAGAAGTTTCAATAGTTTTTGTGAGCAAAATTTCCCAAACCCAAAAAAAAAAAGAAAAAAAGAAAAAAAGAAGTAACTTTGATGTTGAGATGCATTACACAATCATATGAAGATAGAAAATTTGACTGAGAAGATCAGTAATCACTGGATCAAAAAAATTACAGCTGAACTTTATTACTGTTGAGGTAAGGAAATTTCCTGTGGCAAGGGATGAATATGGGCTGGTTCGTGGGAAAGGAAGAAACATCCAGAAGTCATTTGGGATATCAATAACAAGAACAAACGGGAACCTCACAGAAAGTAAGATCAAGCATGCACATATGTATATTAGCAAATCTACTTCATAAGCACTAAATGAAATCTCTACACTTGTGCTATTTCAACCAAAATGAAAGATCATTCTACCACCAAAGCAAGGCAAGAATCACAAAGACACCAACGAGTAAAAGGAGGTTTTTCAGTACATTATCAGCATGCTGACCTTGACTCGTCGGTTGCTGAAAATGGTGGCCATGACCCCCATGGAATGTGTTGAATGCATAGGGGGGGTAACCAGAAGTAGTCCCATAAACTGTAGCATCAGGAAATCCATGAAACTGGATATTGAATAAAGATGGGATCAGACCACCAAAAGCAGTCGCCAAGGTGAAGTTGCCAATCCTTGCTGTTGACATTGGCATAAAGCCACCAGTGAATCCAAACCCATAGTTTGCAAAGTCATTAGCAACAGGGGGAGGTGCTGTTTGAGGCCTTTGACCAGCAGGGCGACTCGGAACATCCATACCAGAATATCTCTTCAATCTCGGGTCAGATGGTACCTTTCCCCTACCATAAAGAGGAATCAACTTCTCCTGCTCAATAAGAGCCTTACAAACAGGACATTCTTGACATTGTGAGTGATAATGCAACCATCTATACAGACAAGGCCAGCAAAAGAGATGGCCACAGAGAGTGATAATTGGATCTTGAGCTAACTCGAAACAAATATTGCATTCGAAATCGCCAATATCATTGTTACTGGACGAAGAGGGGTTTTGATTTGGCACGCTTGTTGATTCTCCAAATTCGCTCGCCATTCTAATTTACCGCCCTAAATATCAGCAGCTATAACCACCATTGATTCCAAACGAAACAAAATCAGAATCAGATTCAACAACTCCATACCGTAGCATCAAGATCAAAATCATCAAAACCAACAAACAAATCAGGTGAAGATGATCCAAACCACGCAAAGAATAGACGAAAAGAAACCCTCAATTCTCAAATCCCAACCCAACACGGATGCTAAAGGGAAAAAAAAAAAACAAGAAACACAGAGATTGAACAAGAAAAACAGCTAAAATTCAACGCAAATAGATGAAAACGAAGAGAAAAAGAGTGTCCGATCGACCTTGAGAGAATCGAACTCAGAAATTGTGGAAAGAAGAAGCGTAGCAGAGCAACGTGGAAGAAGAAGAAAATCGATATTGGTGTTGCCGATCGACAGAATCTTCTGAAATCGGAGCTCTACCGACTTAAACATTAAAGAAAGGTGTAGAAGAGCCTTATTTTTGTGGGTTTTTTTTAATTATTATTTAATTCATTAATTCATTACGACGAAACGCTGCGTTTGGGATCCCCCAATCCGACGGCTCCTATTTATTTCATCTTTTACTATCCCTAAAGAAAATAAATTTAATTTTAAAACACAAATTTCAAGGCTTTTATTATTAATTTAAAATAACACAATTTTCAAAGGCATTAAAGAAAGGATGGTGGACATTAAAATGGTGGCAAGCCTATATGAACATAGGAAATATAAAAATAGGATGAAAGACAGCTTAGGAACATTGAATTTAACATTATTGGACACGTTTCAACCAATCTTAATTGCATTTAAATGATTGGATGGATAAACATGCAAAAATACTCCTAATCTTTTTTATTCTTTTTTAAACATTCAAATATTTTATGTTTTTTTCTTACATTATAATTGGATTCTAATGGTTCGAGTTTTAATATTAATTTATTTGCCATCTCAAAATAAATCGATACTTCATTCGAATGAGAGTTATCATGAAAATATGATCGATTAAAATATTTTAAAAGAAGCAAAGGTTATTTCTTATATCAATAGTAGTAAGCACGTCTCTTTTCAGTCACTCAACCAAATAACTAATTATAAGTTGATGTTTTGTTTGGAATAATCTTGTTAGTGACTTTCTGTTTTCTACCAAAAATGAAAGTGAAATTTTTTTTTTACGGGCGTGGTTAGATTGGTAACCCAACCCAACCCGAAATTTTTTCACAACTCAATCCAACCCAACCCAACCCAACATGGGTTGAGTTCAGGTTAAAAAAAATATATTTATCAATAATTTATAATTAGATAAAAGATAATTAAAAAGTTCACAAACAAACACAAATCAATATATAATTATTCCAAAAAATAAAAATAAACAAACAAATTGAATCAATAACAAATAGATAATAAATACATTTAGAATTTAGAATTAAATATCTCAAATTTATAAAACAAAAATAAATTGAAACTAATTTTTTTTATTAAAGGTATAGTGTTTTAAGTTAAGACAAAGTAACTCGCAAACACATCGTTAATATAAACTTCTTAGTATATTTTATAGATTTTTATTTGGCTCCAGTCAAGTTTTGTCCTATGAACCCGAAACCGAACCGAATCAGTTCGGGTTTTAAAAAATGAATCCAAACAAACTCGAAAAACTAATCCAACCCAACCCCACCCTTACAGTTCGGGTTGGGTTGATCCGGGTTGAATGTACACCCTAGTAGCAAGAAAATGCCAGAATTATTAGGTGTCAATTTTGGATTGTAATTCTTAAATAATGTAGTCAATAATAAATTCGTCTTATTAATTAATTGTCCGTTCATTCCATTGAAATAATTAAAAGTCAGTTTGCTACATTGCTAATTAATAAATTTACCAATAACCATATACCAGAAATAAAATGAGAAATTAAATCATCTATTAAAAATTAAAAAGTATGAAGTAGGGAAGGTTAGAGATGAATTAATTTTGTTTAAAATTATAAAAAAATAAAAATGAACAAACTCATAAGAGTGAGATGGCTGAACCTATAATTAATGAATAATTCCTTTAATTAATTATGTTTCAATGCTTTGAAATATTTTAATTTAATACTTAAGTTTATTCATGCCTTAGATTATTAATTTTGTTATTTAATACACATAGTTTAGTCATACCTAAAAAATTGTTCTCTGTCATTTTTATTGTGTTAAATTGGTTAAATGCGCGACCTAATTTATATATAATTTGAGAATCAAATATTATTTTTTATCGTTTTAAACACATTATTTAAAAGAATAAAACCAAATTATTGCATAATTCTTATGATAAAAGTCAGAAGAATATTTAAAATATGGTCTATTTGATTAAAATATTTACGTAAAAGCATAACAAAAAGTGTAATTAGTCAAATAAAAATTGATTTTTTTTCCTCTAAAAATAAAAATTATAAATTCTCACGAGATTCACGTGCGAAATTCTCCGTTCTAAAATTCCACGTCCACGTGGTGTCTAATTTGGTAATATCATAATTAAATCTATGGGAGTAAGGTGAATAAAAGGGGAGATAAGGAAGCACGTGTGAGAGAGGTTTACACGTGTGGAAGGTTAAAAGGAAAAATAAAAAAAAGGGGAAATAAAAAAAGGTATTTCCATTTAGACCCACACGTTTCCGCTAAAAAATGGCCCAAAATTTCTACATCTCACGAACAGACTCCCTTTCCCCTTTTTCCCCTCAAAGTTCTCTCCGATTTCGCCATTTCCATGGCTTCCCCATGATTTTCACGTAAATCCCACGCTCCGCCGTCTGATCGTTCTCTCTCAACGTCGACGGCGATGAAGGCCGGAATCATGCCGATCACCGATTTAACCTACTGGCTCTCCGAGCACCCCTCGATCGTCGGATTCCGGTGGAGCCATACCCATTCATGGGGTTCCACTTGGTCCTTCCTCTTTTCCTCTATCGTCTTTTACCTCGCCTTCTCCATCGCCATCCATCTCTTCCTCAGCCTCCTCCTCCGTCCCGGCCGCCCCGTACCTCTCGGCCCCATTCCGGCCATTCATTGTCTCTCCATGGCCCTCATCTCCACTCTAATCTCCGCAGGTATCCTCCTCTCCTCCGCTGCTGAGATCCGCGACACACGGTGGTTCTGGCGGCGCTCCAAAACTCCCCTCCAATGGCTCCTCTGTTTCCCTCTAGGCACTCGCCCTTCCGGCCGCGTTTTCTTCTGGTCCTACATCTACTATTTGTCTCGATTCTTCCATATGTTCCGTACCATTTTCACCATTCTTCGCCGCCGCGAGCTCTCCTTCTTCCAGCTCTTCAACCACTCGATTTCAACGTTTATGTCGTTCCTCTGGCTTGAATTTTCACAGTCTTTTCAGGTTCTGGCGATTCTCTCGACATCGCTCCTATACGCAGTGGTTTACGGGTACAGATTTTGGACGGCGATCGGATTGCGAAGGGCGTGTTTCCCTTTTGTTATGAACTGTCAAATTGCGTTGTTGGGTTGCAATCTGGCGTGCCATGTGGGTGTGTTGATGCTGCATTTTATGAAAGGGGGGTGCAATGGAATCGGAGCTTGGGGTTTCAATTCGGTGTTGAATGGAGCCATTTTGCTGCTGTTCTTGAATTTCTATCTCAAAATTCATGTGGGGAAGACGAAGAGTTGTGTGAAGATCATGAAACAGCAGCCCTGTTCTGGGAATTTGGAGGCTGAGAATTTGAAAGAGAAGAATCAATGAAGGAATTTTGGGAAGAAAATCATGAATTTGGTTTTGGTTTTGGTTTTGGTTTTGTAAAGAGGTAAATATATGAATGTATATTAAATACAAATTCACATATATTGTGTAACGGTAGAAATTTATGGCTGGGGAAAAATGTGTAATGTTTAGGAGACACCTCAGTAGTAGGCATTCAAATTTTAATGATCATCAATAAATTTATTCCAATTTTCTCCTATCTCGGATTCCACCATCTTGACATGCTTGTGAACCCGATATGGGATCTCACAACTCACCACTCTACTCGCTATCAAGGTCAATGTCCTTGCTCGCTCGCTATCAGGGTCAATGTCCTTCCTGGTACCTTTCAGGGTCAATGTCCTTGCTAGCATTCTTGTTGGCACCTTTTAAGGTCAGGGTCAATGTCTTTTGCTGGCACCCTTGTTGGCACCTTTTAAGTTCTGGGTCAATGTCCTTGCTAGCACCCTTACTTACACCTTTCAGGGTCAGAGTCAATGTCCTTGCTGGCACAAGCTTCATTTCAACCGGTGGGGATCTCATAACTCACTCCTTGGAGATCTCATAACTCACTCCTTGGAGTCAAGGTTTTCATTGGCACCGTCAGGTGTCTAGCTATGATACCATTTGTAACTCATTACTACTTATAGATATTATTCGTTTGGACCAATTACATATATTATTGTCAGCTTCACAATTTTAAAACACATTCTAAGAATGTTTCAATCCTTCTCCTCTCCTATGAGCGAGGGATCTTTTATGTGGTTAAAAGTACTAAAATTAGATTTAAATCAAATTAATGAATATTAATTATATTTTAATATGTTTATTTAATTTATCGGTCACATTTTGTCCATATTTGAGAGGTATTTTAAAATTAATTGTATTTTTTTTAATTATTAAACATCATAGTCAAATATTGTCATGTTTTTCAACTTTAATTTGTAGCTTTCCTAATATTAAATTCCACACTACCATTAATTATTCATTAATATCATTGTTGTTTTATTCATGATTTTATATTGATACATATTATCAGTATATATATTTTTTTTATCAAACATCACTCTCCCACCCAAATACAGATTTCCTTTAAATTTAAAATATTTTTAAAAATAGTAATTATTATTACCTACATGGAAGAAATTTATACATAACTTGCACGAAAAAAAAAAAAAAAAGCTTAGCCCTTAAGTTATCAACTCAAATCAAACCTAATAACCTAATTTAATTGCGTACATCCATCATAAAACTTGGCTTTTTTAAAAATTATTAAAAATACGTAATATTATTTATTACATAATTAAAATATTGTCTACTCTCCGCTGGCTTTAAATTTTTGTCACGAGAATCAACATTTCATTAGTGATAGAATTTTTCGACACCCGTATGAAGCTTGGCCTGCTTTAACAGCCACGTGATGATTCAATGTTTGTAGTAGGTGAAGGAGTTGGGAGAAGCAGAAAGGAACGAACACCCATGAGTTAAAAATCGAGTCGTCACTCTTGTGCTGCATTTATCATACCATAACTATATAGAATGAAACAATTCAATTGACTTGTAACGAGATAAATTATCATGTAAAAAGGTAATGTTTTGTTTTAAATTTTACTGCAGTAATTCCCTTTTTTCGGGAAGAACTCAGCAGAGTAATTGTTGTCTTCATTTTTGTTTGCTTTACATGTGATATTATGCAAGAGGGCTTAATAGTAATTACATCCTAATTATTGTGTGAAAAATAAATGGAAAATAAATTATTTTACATTTTTTTCGATTTGTGGGTCATGTTTCTTTTAAAGCCCAAACTTGTCTTGGCCCATCAGACTACAAAATGTTATATTATCTTTCATTTTTAGAAAAAAAAAAAAAAAAAAAAAAAGACTATTTGATTTTTTATATTAATTTTTAAAAATAAAATCAAAATTTTTAAAACTTATCTATTAGTTTCAAAATATTTTTTTGAATTTTAAAAATAATAATAATAAAAAAAATACATTTAAAAGTAGTTCAAGTGTACACACATGTAGGACTTGAAAGCTGCAAAAACCACGAGGAATTAAGCGTGATAAATGTCTATCATAAATGTGTATCATAAATGTGTGTCATGAGGCATTTGAAAGCGTAACTACTAACAAACTTTGGACATTGATATCAACATTGATATTCATTTAGTCAAACGCATATCAGCCATGATTGAATTTTGTTTTCCATGCTTTTCTTCTCATTTTCATTCCTACTTATGTTTCTACACCATTATAATATGGATATAGATAAGATCGAAACAAAATTTAGAAAATGCATTCTCGAGTTTATATCGACTCGTTTAAAATTCAGGTTACGTGTAAGCTCCTACAATTGCATGACCCACTTCTTTCTTAAAGATTCCATCGATTTTATCGTTGCAATGCTATTGCCATTACCATTCACGTACCCATCGTAAATGAGGTTCGAGAGAGAGTGAGAAGAGATTTCTCCCCATTAGCTACGTTGATTATGGATGAAAATTATATTCCTCTGACCAAATTCCAAATGTTTAATTAAAATAAGGAAAATTGGTATGGCTATTAATTGTCTGACCAAAAAGGGACATATTGAAGTTATTTACAAAAATGAGTTATTTCTTTTATTTGTAATTATTTTGTATTTATTGATTAAAAGAAAAAAAAAAAAGAAAAAGGGAGGAAAATTGGCTAAGAAGGCAATGGGGGGTATTTTGGGGTTAATGAAAAATGGCAGATGGAGCCATCTCCAAAAGGTTCCAAAATGAGATGGCAGATGGCAGTTTTGGTAATTAGTTTATAAAATCCAAAATCTTACGTTTTGGCATCTCTTTCATGGGCACCCTAAACGATGCTCTTCTTCATTTTAATTCTTTTTTCCTTTTTTATCCTTTTCTTAATTTATAATTACGTCTCTTTTTTTCTTTATTTATTTTTTAATATCTTGCTATCATTTATAATTAATATCAATTCCCTGGGAACAAAATATATAATTAAATAATTTTGTTTTTAATCTTCTAAAAAAAAAAACTTTAGAATAAAAGAATACTTATAAATTATTGCCAATATATAGGATTTAATCTAATTTATTTTATTATTTTTTAATTTTAAATAATTTTATCATTCCATTTTTTTATTTTATATCTAATAAATTTATTATATTGTATAATAATATGGTTGGTTTTTCTTTTTGGAAGATTGTACTTTTTTATTCCTATTTATTTACTATTGTTTTTATTTTTATCAAGAAAAATATATGAATTATTAACCAATTTTTAAAATAAAAATAAAATTTTAAGAATTTTTTTATTCAAAAGATTTTGAGAACATGGTAAAAGTAAATAATATTAATAAAAATAACGTTTAGAAGGTAATTTTCAAAAGTCAAATCATTATCAAATGAAACATAAATTTTTATTTTTATCTTATATATATATATATATATTCTTTCACCTAACAATTTTAATCAACAATTTAAGCCATAAACTTTAATCTAATAAAATTTATAATAATTTAATTTTACCATTAAAAAATAATACTTTTTTTTTTTTTTTAATATTTAACCTTTAAAACTTGCAATTTATAAAGATGTCGTTTATAATAAGTTCATTCATTGAATTTAAATAATCAATTTCATTACCATAATTGGAAAATAATTATTATAATAAAATAGAATAAAGTTGGACATGTAATCGACAAAAAAATAAAAAATAAAAATTAAAAAATTATATTATATATATATATATATATATAAACTTGGTGGTATATGATATCTGAATTCTTGCAGATTCCTATATAAAGCGAAGTCCCTTTGTGTTCACTGATTCACAAACTCTCTCTGTTTCTCTCTGTACAGAGAAAAGAAGAAGAAGAAGAAGAAGAAGAAAGATGAGCTCTGTGAGTTTCGCGAATCCTTTGATTCAGAGCAACTTTGTTTTCAACAATTCTCAGAAATTCAATCCAAAATCCTTTTCTTTTCTTCATCCATGGAACCCCTTGTCGTCTTTTTCCTCCAAATCCATTCAAAAACCTTCCTTTAACCTCCGCATATCGGCGGCGCAAACCAGAGTAGAAACAGAGCTCCGCCCGGTTGTTGAACAAAATGACCAAAAAGGGGTCTTCAGTTTCAAAGACTACATGGTGCAGAAGGCTAATTTGGTAAATCAAGCTTTGAACGACGCCGTTTCCCTGCGGGACCCACTGAAGATTCACGAGGCCATGCGTTACTCTCTCCTCGCCGGCGGGAAGCGTGTACGGCCAGTGCTCTGTCTCGCTGCCTGCGAGCTCGTCGGTGGTTCTGACTCTGCCGCTATGCCAGCCGCTTGCGCCACTGAAATGATCCACACCATGTCTTTAATCCACGATGATCTTCCATGCATGGACAACGACGACCTCCGGCGTGGAAAGCCGACGAGCCACCGTATGTTTGGTGAGGATATAGCCATCCTCGCCGGTGACGCTCTTTTAGCCTTCGCATTTGAGCACATCGCAGTGGCGACAGAGGCGGGGGTATCGCCGGAGAGAGTGGTCCAAGCAATTGGAGAATTGGCAAAAGCCACCGGAACATCAGGGTTAGTCGCCGGGCAAGTGGTGGACATAGACTCCGAAGGGTCTAACGACGTCGGATTAGAACTCCTCGAGTACATCCACGTACACAAAACGGCAGCGCTTCTGGAAGCCGCCGCCGTCATGGGAGCAATCCTAGGCGGCGGAAGCAACACCGAAGTGGAGAAGGTGAGGAAATTCGCCCGACAGATCGGATTACTGTTCCAAGTGGTAGACGACATTCTAGATGTAACAAAGTCGTCGGAGGAATTGGGGAAGACGGCCGGAAAAGACCTGGCGGCGGACAAAGCGACGTATCCAAAATTACTCGGAATCGAAAAATCAAAGGAATTTGCAGAGACGCTAAAGAGAGAAGCCGGAGAAGCGCTGGCCGGATTTGATCCGGCGAAGGCGGAGCCGTTAATTGCCCTGTCGAATTACATAGCCTATAGGCAAAATTGAGGGGTTGAAAAAGAACAGATCTTTTAACACAGAGTGTTGCAAAAACGAGGTGGATTTGTCGTTTAGCGTGTCTTGTTTTAGAGACGAAAAAAAAAATATTGTGAATTAATGTTTGTTTTCTTCTCAACCTTTATTGTTTTCTTTTCATCAATGTCAATGTCTCAAATTTCCCTTTCTCCCCTCACATTCTTATACTATATTATATTAAAATTTGATGGGTATATTCGTAATATTACATTCAATAAGGTTACGCCCCATAAACGTAACCAAATTCACTCCGTGCTAGCTTAACCAGCTAGAAATGTATAGACACAGGTCCAGTCTCAAGTCTCAAATATATGTGCAATTGAATTTTAAACAAATTTAAGCTAAAAATTGATTTAAATAATATTTAATTTTAAATGGTCTTTTTAAGGCATTACTCAAATGAAAATTTAAGGGTTTACATTAATTTTTTTTTTAATAATAATGATATTTTTTTAATTTTTATTTATTTATTTTATGTTAGAGATATTATTTGGAAAATGCTACCATAAAAGTTATTTTTATTCTATGTCTTCCATTCCATAAATTTCAGCCTTGTATTTAAATTTGATTGGTTAATAAGTGCTTTACAGGACACTTACCATTAAAGAAAAATAGATACAGTGAATAATTTTGTGCTAATAATTATAATTATTATTTTTTTTAAATGGAATCTTTTTTCTTTTTTTATTATGAAAAAATTAATTGGAAATTGGAATTTTCATTTAGAGGAAGTTGTTAAATGCCTTACCAAGTAAATGGATTGATTTTTTTTTTTTTTTTTTTTTTTTAATGTTTTTTTCCCTAAGGAGGGAGCCAACCACAAGGTGGGACATGTCATGCATGCACGTGATGTATGTGTGATCGAACAAGCTTAAAATTTGTACAAGTTGTGTTCGGTTGGTGAAGGCAAACCTCGCCGAAAGTTCGATAAATCCACAAAGTCGGACAAAAAATGTGAATGAGATTTGAATTTTCCTTTAATGCTTGTTGTGAACGTGTCAAAATCACAACGTCGCACGGTTGAAAAAGTACGACTGTGACACCAAACAAGACATCAATTTGTGTTTCTCTAATTCAATCTGAATCCTGTTCATATTTAATCTAATTCAATGAGGAAAACGTATAAAAACCTAAAGGGTTTTTATGTAAATAACTACATTCAATCTAGAGAAGGTAACTTTTGTAATTTTCTAAACTCTTGCTACACTATAATTAGTTCCGTTAACTTACGTATCAAAATTGGTGTGACAAATATTATATCAACGTGAGATTTCTTCTCCTTTTACATGTCACGTTCTCCCCTTTCCCCTCTGTGCTTATTCAAATTACTGTTATTATTACAAGAAAGTCGGATGCAATTTTCACGTTTAGATTTTGACAACAATAGTCGGTGTTATTTGCGGAACGAAGAAAGTTGGCTTGCAAAATTTGCACATGAACTTCGAGTATGAAAAATGTCGCCAACATTCCTATGATTCTCCCTCCACTCATAAGGTCACATTAATGTTACTCGGTGAACCAGTGGTTTGAAAACAAATTTAGATTCAAAGTCTAATTAAAATTGAGTTCGTTCATTACGTCTAAATTTACCTATAATATATATGTTTTAGCTTGCGAGGATTCGGGTTTTTTTTATTGAATTTAATTTTTTTATTTATTTTAGTTTTCCAATTAAAAAACAATTTAGTTCTTAAAAGTAAAATATTGTGAAAATTTAATGATTAAAATAGAATAATTAAGATTGTTGTAAACACTAAAAAAAGGATATAAATGATGAATACATAATAATATTTAAAAACTGAAAAGCAGCGTAACAAAAAAGCTCAAGAAAAATTCGGGAATTCTGTGCGACAGTCCAATCGAAGGCAACATTTATATGTTGACCGTAGGGCTCAGCCACGCTCGCCAGACCGCTAGCTCGCCTGCCCTCAGACCCTCTCCGTTCCTTCTTCCTTCTCAGACCTAAATTCCCTCTCCTCTCCTTCCCTCTATATTGCTACGACTTACAGGTTTGCTTCTTAAGAATCCTTTTTCCCTCTCGATTTCTCGTTTACTGCAATTTTTTTTCATGCGTTTTACTTCTTCCTCATCAGGTTCTTTCTTACGATCTTTTACGGCATTATTTGTTTATTCAATTCTTTGCTGTTGGTTTGGTTTTGGGAACCTAGGCTGTGGATTGCTCGATAGTGATTAGAAACGTAATTCAAATTTAATTACTCGCGAAATCGCATTGGAAGTATGGTGGCTTTGATTTGTACCACTTTTGTTTTTCGTTTTTTAAATCGGGATTTGGATATGATTATTTGTTTGGGATGATTTTTAGTGTTGGGACTGTGCATTATGTGAACAGTTTCTTCCATGCGAATGTTTTGTTCGTTGGCTTTGTAGTCTGAATTTCTAAGTGGTGTTCTTTCTAGAGAGGAATTGGAGGATCTGAACCTTATCGTTTGCGTTTTTTGTTTGCCATGGAGACGTAGCTTAGCTTTTTGTTGTTAATTTGGAATTGGCATTCTGTTGGATCTCAGTCACGAGTCCATGATGTTGTTATTTTCTTGAAGAGATTTTGTTGCATCCCCTGCTTCGAGAGAGATGTACATTGCCCTCACAGGCTGTTCTCTAAGTTGTGTTATTTATTTATTTATTTATTTATTGGAGAGGATTGGAAGGGTTTTTCAAGATATGAAGGGGTTTCTGATGGAGGTTTGGAGTGCGATTTATTTGTCTGTCTCTGATTGGATTTCTTATAATTAGTTGTTAGTAAATTTTCTCTCTCTCTCTCTCTCTCTCTCTCTTACAACATGCAGCTGGGGCTTCTTTTTTTTAGGTGCTACTATGGTATTGCTAACCTATTCTTCGGTGGTCTGACCTTGCTTTTTCGTTGTTATATTCTTGCTAATGAACGCTGGTTTCTTATCCTGGAAGGGAGGAAGGTTTTTGAAAGAACACAATATATTCATGGGGTGTAATTGTTGCATATTCTGCTGCAGGAGATATGATTAAGCTGTTTAAAGTCAAGGAGAAGCAGAGAGAACTTGCTGAAAATGCTAGTAATGGGGTACCTATAAAGAAGCAAAGTGCTGGAGAACTACGTCTTCACAAAGGTTTGGCTATGAACAGAGTTTATTTGGTTCTTTATATTCCATTGAGAAGCAATGAGGTGATAGTTTTGATCCCATTAGAGATGATGGTTTTCTTTGGAACTATATCAAATTTGTTTTGTTTACATCGATAATAGATTTTGAGTTGCAACTTTGAAGCTTCTTTTCTGTGGATTGGGTGTAGGAATGCGTGTTAGCTGTGGTTTAATATTGCAAACTTTTAGCATTTTTTTTTTTTGAAAACCTAAATTTTGATGAAGTAGCTTGAGATTTCATGTATAAATAAGAAGTCTTATATTCAAAGACCATATTTCCCAATGTGCGTTCTATGCACTTATGATAGTATATGATTATTTGAGGTTGTTCTGAGATGCATGAATGTCCTGAGTTTATATAAAGATGGATGGTCAGCGTGTATTTTTTAAGTTTTTGGTAATTTGCTCGGTGCCCCGGCCTACCAGTTAACTGGTATGTTTTAGTGTGTGGATTTCCATGTACTACCCTCCAACTGGGAATTATGTCTGTCAATTTGGTTGCTCATAGTCACATTTTTGTCACTTTCTGCTAGACTACACTTTTATGGAACCTGGAAAATCATGTGGATGCCTGCAAGGCTAGGTGAACCTGCCAGGGTTCAGTACATTGGAAGAAAATTAAGTGAGAGGATGTGTCCTCGTGGGAAGTTACTCATGAAAACTTTTGAGATGCATGGTGCATGAGAATGCCAAGAATTAATAACTTTGCTTGATGTCTGATGATATGGGGAGTGAAAACCCAAAACGACCTTTTCAGTATATAAAAGTTGGTGGTAGCATTAGAAGTTAATTTTGGTTTCTTCCACTAATTTAACCACGAATGATTCTTTCGAACAGTCTCAGTTCAATTGAGTAGCTGATATTAAATTGTTCGACTTAAGTGAGACTGTAAATTTTGCTAATGTTGTGAAAAAAAAGTGTCCCATCCTAAGATGTCATCTGTTTCTTAAATGTCAATGAAGATTATGATCATATATCAGTCTTGTCACATTCAGAAGCGATGGGGGCATTAATGCCCAAAAGAACCTGGATAGTTAAAATTCATGCATTAGAAGCTTGGAGTGACCTATTATTTATTTATTTATTTTAATATTTATTATATAACCTATGACTTATGTTGAGAGGGATGTCCAAATTTCACTGCCTTTGTTATTTACTCGTGGGTTCTTTATTTAGATGATTTCTCCAATTGCATTTGAGACAAGTCACACTCCAGCATATGGCACTGGAAGTCTGTTTATTCAGTTGGAGTTGTTTTTCAACTATTTTTTTTACTTGTATGCCTATTTGAGAGGGATATACCTTGTCGGTTAGTTATTGTTGGTGCCTGATCTGTTGCAGATATTAGTGAGCTGAATCTACCAAAATCATGTAACATAACCTTTCCCAATGGCAAGGATGACCTGATGAACTTTGAAGTGTCAATACGACCAGATGAGGGATATTATTTGTAAGAATTCTCTTTTCTCCAAGATTCATACTCAAGCAATCTGCAATCTTTTTAGCTTAAACTGTTGCCTGCTAGTTGAGGATATTTTCCTCTTTTTGTTAATTTCTTTCAGTCTAGATGTTAACTCCAAACCAGAAATTGAAATGGAAACTAACACAAAATACTCTTGATATATGGAAAGAGAGTGGGAAGTTTCCGATGCACTTCAGGAGCCTTGTACTCTCCCACAAACTAATTCTAGAAAACTGCTCATCCCAAATTCTCTTCCTCCCATCTGCTTATGCCTTCCACTAACCAACTCCAAATATGCTTTCCTGCCTTCTTAATATCTTAATAGCATTCTTAATATTTACTTGCCAATATTCCTAACTGCTTGCTTTTCTCTATATTACAGAGGAGGCACATTTTTGTTCTCCTTTACAGTTTCCCCCATCTATCCGCATGAAGCCCCGAAGGTCAAGTGCAGGACAAAGGTAAACCTGGATGGCTCCTTACCCTTAGCATTTGATCCTTTCTGATATAAATGATTTTTTTTTTGTATATACTAACTTGTACTTTATGCAGGTCTACCATCCAAACATCGACTTGGAAGGAAACGTCTGCCTCAACATCTTACGAGAAGATTGGAAACCTGTTCTCAATATTAACACTGTTATTTATGGACTCTACCATCTGTTCACGGTATAAATAAGCTTCATTAGTAAAATGCTTCAGTTTTGGGAACATTTAAAAGTCTTAAGTTGTCTTCTTACCCTGTTTTTTAATTTCCAACCAGGAACCAAACGATGAGGATCCTCTGAATCATGATGCTGCTGCAGTTTTAAGAGACAATCCGAAGTTATTCGAATCTAATGTGAGAAGGGCTATGGCTGGGGGTTACGTGGGGCCAACCTTTTTCCCACGCTGTATGTAACTCACTCATAATCCTTCCTTCTTGTTCAACTTTTCACTGCCCTGTATGTAGCTAGATTCTGTCTCTCCGTACATTAAGTGCTCATTTAGAGATAATATCACCCACGGTTGTGTTAGTCCAATGGATGGAGTTAGTGATGTTAATGTGTAACACTTCTAAATTGTTAATTAACATGGTTACATTTTGTCCCTTCTTATGGTACACTATTTTGGATGGAAGCCAAAGGCATGCCATGACGGAGGGCAGGCAAGTGTTCGAAGACTGATTTTGTAGAAACTTCCAAATTTGTCTCTCATCCCTATGCCTCGGCCTACTACTGCTTGTGTTTCAGAAGGAACATGCAAGTGGTGAATGCTGAGGTAATCAAAGTTCCTTGTGTGTCCTCCTTGAATGCTTTGGAAGTTGGATCCTATGGTAGAAATCTTGAATGCTTTGGAAAATAAGCTCCCCATCATTTCTCTAATTTTTCTTAGACTTTGAAGATTTTAGTGAAGAACATAATGTCACTTGATCATTTGAGTTTGAGTTGAAGAAGTATTTGTTTTGAAACATTCCAATTTATTTGTTTTGGACCCAAATTTGAGGGTTCTGAATGTCGGTACAAGCGGCGCTCTTATTCTGCCCCTCCACCGCCACCCCTCTGGCGTTACATGCAACAGATTCTTCCCTCTTCTTACCCCTTTTACTTCATAAATGTTAGTAAAATATTACCATTTTTATCTTAAATTTTCAACTTTTACCATTTTTTTTAATTGAAGTGTCATTCAAAAAATGTTTTATAATTATAAAACATATAAAGAAAGCATTAAAACTCTTTTTTATATGCTTACCACATATGGTTTGCATTGGAGATGATGTGTGATATGGGCATGCAAATTTGTGATCTCACAATGTATCTCACTCATATTGGGTTCACATCACATTCTTTTGTTTTCTGTAAATATTGATATATTTCACCATACGAAATGCTGATTTATATGATATGAACCAAGACATCAATCATATAATATAAATTTCGAGGAAGATGTGAATAAAATGTTATTCAAATTATCACAAAATATTGCAATTTATGACACGTTACAATAGAATCAAACTTCATTTATTTTTAAATTCTTATAATTTAAGGTGTGATAATATAAAGCTAGAATATTTTTTTAATATATTATAAGACTTTTATTTACTTAACATAGTAACTCATTATGGTCCTAAAATATAAAAGTTACCACTTTTATAATAACTCAAAGGTTCGAGAATTTCACTATATATTTAAAATCATTCAAATTTAAGACATATAATTAAAATATGAGACAAATGATCTAATTTTTCGTTGAAGAGTCGTTCATTTGAGGTATTAATTTTTATTTTTTTTTATTTTTTTTTTTGGGATAGGTTGCGTGTGTCGTCACGTGACTGAAAGTGAAACCCCAAAAAGCCGCCACGAACAGTCCTCCTATTCCTCCTCCTCTTCAATCCCTCCACTGCACATTCTTTCAAGCCCACACCTCTCCCATGGCGGCGCCGGCATGTTCTCTTCACTGCCAGTTGCGATCCTCCTTGCATGACGTCCAGACCAGCTTACCGCCCGCGTCCGTTTCAGTTCCTAAACTAAAGTCCGCCGAGAGCCCAAAGATCGTTCTACAGCCTCGCTTATGCACTCTCAGATCCTTCGGATCGGATCCGATTGTTCCTATCAAAGCTAAGAGAGTAGGCGACGACGACGCCGACGTTTCTCCGTTCTTCGCGACTCTGTCCAAGTACATAAAGACCTCGAAGGACAGCCATGAATTCGAAATCATCTCCGGTCGCCTCGCCATGGTGAGTTCTAGGTTTCATATTGAAATGAAAATTCGTTTTCGTATACATCAAAATCAGGTTTAGAAATCAACAATTAGGAACTGAAATAACCTCTTACTGATTCCCGCTGTGAATAGTTTTAAATCAAATTAAATATCACGAACTTCATCAATCACCTTCTGAAACATCACAAATTACGATACCTAAAATTATCGCCGCAAGGAAATCTCAGAATCAAATTAATTTTCAGATTGTGTTTGCGGCGACCGTAACAATGGAGGTGTCGACGGGAAATTCAGTGTTCAGAAAGATGGATTTGGAAGGTATTGAGGAAGCAGCAGGAATCTGTTTGGGCGCTGTCATTATGGCGGCCATTTTCGCTTTCTCCTCCAACGCCCGAAACAGAGTAGGTCGAATCTTCAGCATCGGCTGCAACACCTTCATCGATTCGCTTATTGACCAGATCGTGGACGGCCTTTTCTACGAAATCAATCCCGGCGACTGGTCCGATGACATTTGAAATCTCCGCCCAAATCAGAGGTATGAAGCATGTATATATAAATTCAATGTATAACTTGTTTAAACAATTTGTATGATTGAAGCGTGACTTGATTACATAAAAATTGATCAATATAACACACATAATATACTATATTATACTTTATGAATCTTATTATACTAGTTGAACAAATTCACTTAAGTCGAGTATTGGACGATGAAAGTGCTAATTTAGGGAATGACCGTCGGTTTATAAACAAAGACATGTGTTTATAAACAAAAAAAATATTCTCTCCATTGTTACGAGGCTTTTTGGGAAGCCCAAAGCAAAGCTATGAGAGCTTATGGGACAATATCGACAATATCATATCCTTGTGGAGACTTGTGATTCCTAACATGGTATCAGAGTCATGCCCTATACTTAGTCGTGCCAATAAGTTGGTTAATTCTCAAACTCCAAAGGAGTCGAGCCTCGATCAAGGGGAGGCTTCAAAAAGAAAAAGGAGTCAAGTCTCCTCGAAGGTACAAAAGCCGTCAAATTTGACTAAGACTCCAGAGGAGTCCTCGATTAAGGGGAGACGTGCTTTGCTCCCATGGTTCTATAAACAAAGAATACTATCTCCATTGGTATGAAGTCTTTTTGGTATGCAGAAAGGTGAACATCCTTTAAAATAGAAGTGATTTTTTAATTCGTTCAAACATTCTTGGATATTTTTTAAATAATTTTGTAGTTGACTAAAAATATGATCCTCCCCCCAAAAATATCTTAGATGTTCATTATTTTAGTGGGAAATAAGGGTGTGGAGAGAGAAAAAAATCCTCGTCCCTGTCCCCACTCTGTTTGCTAATTTGTATATTTTTATTTATATGTTTGTAATTATTTCTTTTATTATTATGATTATTATATATCGACTTAGATGATTTGATATGCTTTAATTACATAATTGTATATTTGTATATATAATTAGATAATTTGATTTATAATATTATTTTATTTCTATTAGGAGATTCGATAAAGTTTTATCTTTAACCCGGAATTTTTCTTCATAAATTAGCTGCATAGATAAAGATGTTTGGATAATTTTTAACTATTAAATTTTAAGGAACTCAAAACAATTTATTTTATTTAATTGATTAACAAAAAGAAAAAAATAATCTCTCTCTCATGCCCATAAAATTTAAATTAAAGTATAATTGGGATGAGTCGGGGAGCCCAAAACAAAGCCACTAGAGCTTATGCTCAAAGTGGACAAAACAAAGCCACTAGAGGTTATGCTCAAAGTGGACAATTTATGCTCAAAGTGGACAATATCATACCATTGTGGAGGGTCATGTTCGTCTAATATGGTATCAAAGTCATGCCTTAAACTTAGTCATGCCAATAGAATCCTCAAATGTCGAACAAAGGATTCCAAAAGAAAAGGAGTCGAGGCTCCTCGAAGACATAGTCAATAATGACTAAGACTCCAAAAGAAAAGGAGTCGAGCCTCGATTAAGGGGAGGTGTTGGTGGATGAAAGTCCCACATCGACTAATTTAGAGAATGATCATGAGTTTATTATCAAAGAATACTATCTCAATTAGGATGAGACCTTTTGAAGAAGCCCAAAACAAAGCGATGAGAACTTATTATCAAAGTGGACAATATCATACCATTGTGGAGGGTCGTGTTTCTCTAACAAGAGGTTCAAGCCGTTATACCTCTTCGTGTACGAATACATGTATATAATTTTATGTTTTTTTTTTTTTTTTTTTTGCTACTTTGAATTTTTTTTAGGAAAGTAATATTTTTATTTTGTTAATTTTAAGTTGATTTTAAATAAAATGAAGAGAACTTAGTTATGACTTTTTAAACTATGTAAATATTAATATTAGTTTATGATTTTAATTGATTGAACCAACATAAAATTATTTTTTACCTTAAGAGTTGAGGAAAATGAGAAATTCTAATCAATGTTGCAATGAAATTTAAGATAAAATATTTTCAATTCCTATACGCTACACTCACATATTACTTCAATAACGCTTGAAATAAGAAAAATCTAACATGGTAGTCAAACTCCATAAAAAATTAAAATGCATAAATTTGATTTTATTTAAAATGCACACATATCAAAATGAAATATAAATTAAAACTTGAAAAGTTGCCTTTTTATTTCAAATGCAGTGGACTATAAATATCATACATTATATCCCAGAAATTAAGAATAAAGAAGATTTTATTTGTCTCAAAATTTTGATAGATACACTTCAAACACCGACGACGTTCCATTCCAAGTGGTTGTTCATACCTGATGATCCCATGTTATACAATTGGCAAGAGTAGAAGCAATGCCATTCCATGCTTCTTTAAGAAGAGAGGAGGCTTTAAACACCGGATGATGATCTGCAGTAGTCTTAACTTGTACAATAACCATCTTCCAGATCCACAAAGTGCTGGATTTGTACAAGCGCCTGCGAAGGAGGAAAAATAATTTAATTCAAAACAAATTGGATCGTTTGTTTAATCATCATGCATAACAGGAACAATGATAAATGAGGAGGCAGAAGGAGAGGGACCTCTATAGCAATATCTTCAGGGGTCAGATTGCATACATCTGACAAACCCAGTTTGGCTGCAAGACCTGCAATGTTAACAAAAACCTGTGCTTAAACAGAAGAAGATATAGAAATAACAAACATTCATTGTAACTTGAGAATGAATGGAACAGAAAATCATGTTATTAACTTTCTACTACTCTCTTTTTTTCTAGACAGACAGAGGAATATGAAGATGTTCTTATTTCGTTCATACTTCCTAAACAAACTTTGACATTGGCGTTGGTATATGCATCACCCCTCTCCTCCAGAAGAATTGACAATCGTTTGAAAGCCTGAGTGAGAATCAGAAGATTAAAAGATGTATTAGGGTCAAGCATCACAACTAAATAAGTAAAAACATTGACTGGATGATTGGACCTTTGTGTAGCCATTGCCCGACTCATTATGCAAGAGGGGGCGTGAGTCGGTACCTACTGCAGCAATTCTTTTTGCCAAGGCTTCCAATGGCACGTCCAGCCAGATGCTAATCCCGTTTTGCATATATTTCCTACAATTGAATAGGACGAACCTCACTAAACAACAAATGACCAACATAACAATTAGAAACCGTCATGTGTCCAAACTATTTACCAGTTAATAGGCCGAACAACAATACCTCCACCAGTGGAAATCACAAACCCGTGCATCGATGATAGTTTTCTCAATACCTCAGTCTAACAGGAAAATCACTGTCACTAATTTGGATCTGCCATAATAGCTCAGAGTTGCAAAACATTTTCTTAGCTGCTTGAAAGCATAGCAGCTAGACGAGAGGAAAAAGACAGCAGAAGTTACTAGGGGATGATAGCAAGAATGGCTGAGAACCATCCTATTTGAGAAAAACGGCATAGTTTTCAAAACTTTGTCAAAATATCAATCCATCGATGATTGATAGTTCCACGACTAGTTCAGCAAATCAACAATCAAACTTTAAATAAATCAATTAATAGGGAGGGGTGTCAGTGGGGTGGGTTCAGGAGCTTAATTCAAAGACATTTTTCACCCAAAACAAAAGCTCAGGTAACAAAATTTGTCCAACCTAAACAACCTTGAATTAAGTAATGGACAAAACTCAACCGAGCCTAACCATGTTATATGGGTTGGTTGAGACCATTCAAATCATCGATAGTTAAACTTTGAAGAAAAAGTAATTAAGATCTTTAACTCTATTTCCATGCCTTAAATTATAAATAGTTGTTCATTATATTATTTTACCTTATTATACGAAAAACAATTTTCTTTCATTTGGTTCAATCCAAACTACTAAGTTTAATACTTATTAACTACCCCAGGGGTTCAACCTATGTGTAGTCAAACCAATCTACACAAGTTTTTAACTCAACCTAACAGAAAAATTCATCAGGCTTTTGGACATTCCTAAACCCCACTATTACTAAGAAATCCAGATTCCTTCCCATTCCTATAAAAGAGGAAGCAGGGAAATCACATGCAGACATTTTCCTCTTCTAGCATCTTAAGAATTTAAAATATGCTCATTTCAATGAAAATTATCTACAAAGCACTGTACTTCCCACATTACATTCAATTCATAAAAACCTCAAATACAGTAGAGAGTAATAACCACCTACTTCACGGATGGAAAGAACAGTCAAATGGCATCCATCATCACTAACCTCCTTGTCTCTGAAAAAGTCCTCGCCATAAAGCTTAAAAATTTCAGCCACTGAAGTTCCACCAACTTCTTGCTCCACCAATGTATCACTGGAGCATCCAGATATGTAATGCATAATTAATATGAAAGCAAATCACTCACAAGAAACTTTCAATAACATATTTGTGTTCAAGACGGAGACAAATTATAAATGCCATAATTTTCTATCAGAAAGAATAGTAAAAATTCATCTATTGGATGTTAATGCAAATCCAATTTATTGCATCAGGAGCTGCAACTCTTCACTAAATTCATTCAACTACAATATCCTCAATATCACTTAAGTACTGTTCTTCCAGCCCAGTTCAGCTTCGTAATAGACCTTGGATGCGGGAAAAGAGAAGTGACAGTGAGGAAATTGGGCAATAATTTTTCTTCCAATATAATCATCATTTCCTTGTTTATTAAACTTCAAACCGGAGTACAAGTACTTTGCTAGTTAGCAATTAAATAACAACCTGTCAGAAAATGCGTAACTCAATTCTTTTGCTAAAATCTTGCCTATGGTTGTCTTTCCACTGCCCATCATTCCTGCAAATGAGCACTTCGATAGATTTAGTATCCAAGCAGAATAATTGCCAATTACAAAGTGTAAATAAGAAAAGACACTAACCGACTAGATATATGCATTTTCCATTTAGATGGGGCTGGACCTCTTGTGACTTATTCTGCAATATTTCCAAATTCTAGTTAGATAAACTTTAAGAGTTGCACATTTGAAGGTTCAAATTGCACCAGTTATCGTCCAAAAGCTATTTAAGGAAGGGGGAGAAGAGTATATTCGATGAATCAGAAAGAAAAGCACATATCCCACGTCACCCCAACTCTACTTGAGATTTAAGTAAATATAACAAACAAGAATTCTGCTTGACCTTTAAAAGTAGGTCTTTGTCAAAAGGATGAAAATTTTCAGTTTCCAATGCCAAACCTACAAAAGGAATATTGGAAAGCAATAAGTCAAAATCAATTGGTTACCTTCCTTGCTTGCTGTAGACAAGCAAGAGGAAGACAATACGATACAGATTTTTCATCATTCATGACAACAATGAAATAACAAAATAAAAGGCATGTCTTTCTAATGACAACAAAGTCACTAATGGTATCTATCTACAAGATGATGTAAAAGAAATGTGGATCTATTCTGCGTAGCACTTCTCCTTCAAAGATTTGAAGGGTTCAGATGCTCGAAAGTCCGACAGAAGAACATCTAAATAAAGTACTTACTCGCTGAGAGACCGGTTATAATAACAGGGAGGATCGATCAATTGCTGAGATGCATTTTTCAAGGATTTTATACACCAAGTGTGAGACCATTTTATACATTATCCATTTAATCACCTAAAAAATCACTACAGCAATTTTCATTTCTTTGAAATGAGTATCATTTTCTTTTATTCTTGTTCCTTTTGTTTACTTAGAATAAAAGGTCGTTCTTAATTCATTGGCCAAAACAAGATGTTGAGGTTTTCAGAATGCAAAAGGTTCCGTTGAAATTAACAGAAACAACTCCACAAATCATTTGGCCGTAGACGTAGCATAAGACTGCTTTTATACTATGTAGTTCATGCTTTTCATAATGTTTTATTATTAATAGAAATGCAAAATTAAACTAGGACAGAAAATGGACGCAGAGGAATTTACCAAAAACTCTTTTTAGAATCCAAATAACTGTACCTTCTCGTAAGGAAACAAAAAAACAAAATCCAAATATTAGATTTGAAGTTCTGACTACAAATCAAGCTCAGCCATGAAAAACAATAGAAGCATATATTATAGATTCAGTTCCGATCACCAAGTCAATAATAGTAAATGAGAATACAACTCAGAAAATATTTAAACGAATTAACGAAAGAAAGAAACGAGGAAAAATGACAAAGAAAAACGCACATTTCTAATCACGGTGGAAGTTCAATATCTTGTATTACCTGAAATATTCTCACGATAGCAGGAGGCCCCAACAGAGATCGTCCTGCATCGATTCGAAAGTCTCAAAGGTTGCTGAAAAGCTGAAACCACTGGTGGCAGCTTCTGCTGTTTAGAAATTGGGAGAAGAAATCGGACCGAACCACTCGGTTTCCTCACAAACATTCCGGAATCAATCCGGATTGATAAATTCTGCAGATGTCCTACGTTGACCTCCATAGTCGCTGCCAAAATTCCCTCAGTTTCTCAGCCAACTGGATTAGATAACCGCACACGACCTAAAGTTTCAATTGAACATTAATCACTCAAGAGAATTAGATTTAAAAGAGTGAAAGTGAATAAAAAACTGAAAATAATTATCAGAAACAAACTATAAAAATTCAAATCAACGCCAAGTAGCATTACAGAAACATCAAACCGTAAGAAAGCTCGAAAAATAACCAGGAAAACGGTTCAAACTCTTTCAGAAGGAACAAAGCTTACAGACAGAGTAGAGCTTCAACGATCAAACTCAAGAATCTTGCAACTACAAACCAGTAAAAAAGACCAGATGCCGTGAAATTATTTGGAAACAAATGAGAGCACAAACTCAGTGAAAGTCGCGTAGCACACCACAATCACAAAAGGCAAGCAAAACAGGATGAAGAATGTGAGAATCAAAACCAAAAGAAGGGCAAGCAGTGACAAATTTCTATGCACATGTGGTTGTGGAAGAGAGGTTTCAAGATCACCGGCACGAGTATCGAATTTGGTGCGCGCTATAACTGTTGTCGCTCCGGCTCCGCCAGAAATTCAAACAAACCGCCATAAAAAAAGTAAGAAAAAAGTGGGATGAATTATGCTCGTATTTATATTAAAATAAATAATATGTACCCTAATCCACGAAATTAAATTCTATTCTATTGCCAATTGACACCAACTTTAGTTGATTAAATATCTGTCACCACTTTTTCAAGTCAAAAATTTAATTTTAAATCTGTATTAAAAAAATATCTTATGTTTGATTCAACTTCCAATAAAAAAAAAAAATTAAATTTATAAGGTTACTATATTATTATATAATTCAACTAGTTAAATTATTATCAACTAAAAATTAAAAATAATAATAATTTGTTTAAAAAATAATTCTATTTAATATTTTCATTAGCTAGTAACGGTTTTAGCTATATTTAAGAAAATGTGAAGTTTAATCTAATAAAATGGTACATTAATCAATAATATATTTAAGTTTTTTCAAGAGAATTTTTAACTTTTTTTGAAGAAAGGAATATGTTGTTTGTTTTTTTCTTCTTTTATTTTTTTTATTTTTTTTACTGTACGGTAAATGTTTTAGAATTGACAGGGGGGTAATAATTGTCGTTTGATTTTTTCTTCTTTTTTTTTTTTTAAATTAAAATAATCGTTTTATTTTCTGAGAAGGGGATGGGGCCGGAAATTAATGGGCGTGGTTGGTAGGTCGGGGCAGTTGGCTTCTCGGGAGTAGGTTTCTGTACTTCAAAATCTAGCTTCTAATGCTTGCCACGTGTCAAAATATGAATTTTAGAATTTTATTTAATATTTTGATTTCTTGGGTGCTTTTTGAAGGTTTATTTTAATCTCTATGATTTTTACTTTATTTTTACCTTTTTAAAAAGTGACCAATTTGACTTTAATTTGTAAAATTTAATGCTAAATTTTAGGCACCATGAAAACACTTTAATACGAAATGTATTTGTATGTTTATTTCAATTTTGTTTTAAATTTTTTAATACATAAATTCTCCACGTGAATTTGAGGTAGATGGTTGAATCAAATAAACTTTCCTATCATTAATAAAATATTTTCATATTAATCACTAATAGGTTATTTGTAAATCTATCATCCATTGGAGATAGACATGCAAAATTTTATATTAGTTAATGTATTGCTATTAATAAATCAATGTTTTGTTATCATTTTTTTTTCTATTGATATTATCACTAATTCACTACTTCTAATTTATTGATAGAATTAATAGCAAATAAGCATATGAATATTATCGACAGGCTTCGGTCGTAGAGAGGTCTACGCAAATAGACCTCAATTGTTATAGATTTATCACTAATAGATTTAGTCACTAAAAAAAACTTACAACATTGAAATATGTTCATATGATATACATTGTGTCCTATCTATCATTAATTTGGTTTATGGTTTTATATTTTTATCCTAATTGACTCCTAGATACTATTAACAAAAGGACCAGTTCATTACCTCTCTATTATGTCCAAATAATATATGCCCTATGCAAAAAGATTAACACTTATTAAAGACATCAATGTCTGAGGGATTTAACCAAGCCAAAGAGCCTACGATTAAAATTTTGAAACAATAGACTAAATTGAAACACTAAAATAATAATTTGACCTAAATTCAGCTATACTCAATAGACTAAAAGGTATAACATAACTAGATTGTTGGTATATTAGGTCAAGAGAAATGTTCATCTATGAAAGAGTTGGTAGCTTCTAAAGTTTGAGCATAAAGTCTATTTGTTTGGCCCTTTTCTCAGTTATAGTTGGAAATAAAAGCTATTTTACCTACCCTTTTCCAATTACACCTACCACCACCAGGCCCCCACCACTTTTTTTTCCACTCGAGACCAACAAAGCAACTACCAAAAACAGCAATGTCAATTCTGTTTCTTTGTCATTTTATCTCTACTTTTTTAATTTTACAGCAGCTTTTTCATGAAGTAGTACCAACAAAATTCATTTGAGAAGCAAAAACAAGGGAAGTAATGAGAAGTAATGAGAAGAAACATTATCATTGTGACTAGATAACTTTTATGTTGAGGACGGTTGAGAGTGAGTCACACATTGACTAATTTAAGAAATGATCATGGGTTTATAAGTGAAGAAATACATCCTGTATGAGGCGTTTTGGGGAAGCCCAAAACAAAGCTATGAGAGCTTATGCTCAAAGTAGACAATATCATACCATTGTGGAGAGTCGTGATTCCTAACATAGTATCAGAACCATGCCCTAGACTTAGTCATGACAATAGAATCCCCAAATAAGTGAGGGAATAATCTCCATTAGTACGAGGCCTTTTGGAGAAGCTCAAAACAAAGTCATGAGAGCTTATGCTCAAATTGAACAATATCATACCATTATGGAGAGTCGTGATTCCTAACATTTTATTTCCCCCTCTTTTAACTATTCGAAACAAATCATCTAGCCCCAATGCATTTTACATTTCCTCCTAGTTTTTTCAACAGATTGTTTCAAGGCAGAATTAATGAAACAGAGGCAGCTACAGGCAAGAACAAAGGCATCAAACAAAATCCAAAAATATAATACAATTGTACAGTTTCTAAGCAGCAAGACAAATAAAGGACGATAGAGGTGTTCGTACAGAAGTAATTAGTACAATGACATTTCAACTTACAAGTGGGCCTGCTGCAAAGGTCTTCAAGACTATTTCAGGCTTTCACGCAGCAGTTGAAGTAGCTTAGAATGCTCTTTCTTGGCTGGCAAAACAACCAAAATTATTTGTACAAATCATCAAAAAATGAACACAATTTACCATACATAATAATAATAATAAAAAACAGGTCCCACTGTTAATTTGATAAGATGTTATATCTACATGAAATTGAAAAAGATGGTACACTAGTTCAAACAAGTTTGAGCCCACGTGTTGAGATTTTGGTGAGACCCCAAATCTCGAGCTAGAGGTTTGGCTCCCCAGTTTTGGGCCGGACGTTCAGTTTACAACTTTATACAACTTCAACTCCACTGAACTAGCCCAGGGTTTTTCAACTAAATACCGGGACACAGATTTCTTCATATTCATTGAAATAATATGAGAAACAACCCACTACCGAAGACCAAAAGAGGGGCTAAATTTTGAACCCATTATAATATCAACTGAGTTAGTCACTAGTTTGACTAAATATGAAAACAAATAAAGTTTAAAAAAAGCATACTTCTAACCAGGTAAAAATATCCAAATGGCCAAACCAATTAAAATCTAAAACATAATTATGATTGTGACTGATATAATAAACTAAAAATAGAATCATAGAAATATTTCATGCTACGTCTGATTAGGCAAGCCAACCAGCATCTCATCTATCCAAATTTAGAAGTTAGTTTGTACAAAGTAATTAATGTCGTATTCTGTGGACAACTGTTCTTTGTTTAATGCGAAGAAAAAGAAAACATATGAATAATGAAAGATACACATCAATGAAACATACAAAGAGTGGTCCAGAAATTATCACTATAAAACAACGCATACACTAATTACTCAACTACCCTTTATTTAGCTTTAATTGAAACTGGAAGAAAATAAGAATAAAAATCATTAGACATTGACATAAATTAGAATATGTCCTTGGTAAGGAAAATCTCTTCCCCATGTAAGAAAGAAAAGAAAACCTGTTTGGAAGTTCCTCAATATGAAATAGGATTTACTATCACAGCTTCAATCTATGAGAGATATGGCAACAAACACCAGATGAATGCACACCACTTATTCATACTAATGGGCTAGGTGCATAGAGGACCCCGCTCCCAACTTGTTTCCACAAACCTATCTTGAAGTCAATATCACTAATCACACTACCCACATAACATCTAAACGATCAACAAGAATCACGGCCCGTGACTGGTTCTTTAAGTATGCTGAATAACCTAAAATTCCGCCTTCAACTGAGCTGACTACTAATATTATGGACAAATGCATTCTGCTTCTTAAACAATTTATTTTAATCTTTCTCCAATCATCAATCGGTTTTATTGTTCTTTTTTAAATTTTATACCCTGAGACAAGGCATAGGATGTATCATTACAGACGTTGTTAACATTAGCAAAGAGTAAATGAGAAATCTCTTCCCAAAAGCTGAAGCAGGCATGAAGCATGTTTCACTTCGCCAAATAATAGCTAACCTTCTAAATAATCCAAACAATAAAACAATATAAAAAGTAGCAAGTACGTTAAGTCACTCGGATCTTTTCTTGAAATATATACATGTAACTACAAGTGTCTAGAACAATTACCTCATCTACAACATTTAGGGTAGGAGATCTGATATCCAAGGAATTTAAACTTTCATTAGCTTATTCATCATAAAATTAGATGACACTTCAGGAAAGTGTGTCTTTTGACCTTGAAACTTTTGGGCTTATATTGATATTGATTTTTCCACAATCAAGAGCTGTACCCACGAGTTAATGGATAATAGCAGGCAGCATGGACCCACAGGCACATACAACACATGTAACCCAACCCAACCCAACTGATTCTTTGGTTGACCAAACGGTATGTGTATAAGAGCATGCAAGTCACTATCAGACAAATCAAAAAATTACCAATATCAAATTTTAGGTCGGAGGAGCAATAATCTTACTGGTGAAGGATGGTGACTCTGACGATAGGAGTGATGGTTTTCAGTGGGGAAAGAGTCTGTTGTGGTTGGAGGAGCGGCTGGGGCAATGAGCTCCTCTTCATTTCCAAGACTCGCCCGGGACACGTCTCTCTTGTTTTGTTTCCTATTTTCCCTAATTTTTGAGAAATCAAGAGAGTAGTCTGGCATCTGTCCCTTCTGGTCCCAATCTCCAAACTGTGGAACTGAAAGCCAGGGAGCAGTTTTCTGCAGAAAACAAAAGTAACATATCTCGTTGAAGCCAAGAATGTCAGTTACATTTCAGATTCTTTTTTTTATATATATATATAAAAAAAAAGACAATACCAATTAAAAACTCTACAGATATTCTATTTTATAGAACAAACAGATTTATTCTCACCAAAAGCACACACCACATCAGATATTTGCAAAGTAACCTCTCACTGTCCAATTCATTCTCGACTCTCATTAGCATTCGCGAAATAACATGAGCTGAATATCGGAAATTGACCATTTTAGGATTTTCTTTTATCCGTTGCCAATTTATTATCTTATTAGAGCCAGCAAATTCCTTCTCCCAACTTTTTTATGAATCAAAATAAAGTTCGTTAGCTGTGGAGTGTAATAATTGGATAAGTTTTTCAAACTTCAAAGTCAGGACAGCAACTTTTCTAAAATTTAATTTTTCAGTCTTCGAAACATGCTAAAATATAAATAAACAAACAAAAAGTCAATAGTTGAAATAGAAGAGCAGCTGAAGAAAATTCATCGCCTAAAGCGTTGAAGTTTGGCAACCATAGGAATATAATTGCCGAGAGGATGGAAGTAAAAGTTGACAGGTTTGACTGTTTCCCAGCTTAGAAAAAGTTACTTGATTGCCTCCGCGAATTAACCATAAACGGTTAAGAAGCAAAAGCATATTGCCAAATTCTCTCGTAACAAAATACAAACGTCAAAATCCAACCAAGGTAGCGAACTAATCAAATTAATTTTCTGAATCTTATAAGCAAAGTGAGAAATTTCGACCGAAAAAAGGCTGACATAGAAGAAAAAAGGAAAATCAAATCTAAAATTTCATACAAGAAAACAAAAATATATATATGTGCACGTTCGAGATGAAATGTCAGCGATGATTACGCTGAAAAGAAACAAATAACAGAGCAACATTTCAACTCAATTCACAGTTTGACCAAACAAAAAGAATACTACTAATTACGAGATTCTGATGCTTCTACGCTTGTTTTCCTTAGGCGAGGTTGAAAACCAAAGTAACAACAATCTAACCTCTTCAAGAATCACGCTGAACTAATCAACTCAGATCAAGAAATTTATGCATTTCCTCTCTTATGCAAGCAAATAACGCAACGATCAAAACGAAACCCTAAGATTTTCTTAGCAGAAACAAACATGAACAAAAATAGAGCAAGAAGCATGAAAAAGAGAAATCACACAAGCAGCAAAGCAAAACAGAAAGAAAAACGACCTCCTTCCGATCATCCATGGTAACAACTGCAAGTCCTCACTTCACAGAACAACAAAGAACACCAGACGAGAAGAAGCTTCAAGCAGCAAGAGTTCGAGTTCGAGTTCGAGTTCTTCTTTACTCTACGGAGAGGATTGAGAATGAAAACGAAAAGCAAAAGCGAAGGCAGAGCACCCGAAAATGACACTAGAGTTGATATATTCTTCTTCTTCCGATAAAATAATAATAATAAACTAAAATTGGAAATGAAGGCTCTGTAGAGTCTTTATAGGCCTCAGAATAGACGATAATGGAGCTTTGCGTGTTGCAATATTACGATTATGCCACTACGGCACTGGTCTTGGCTGTTTCGGTGCGGCCTTCGCTGGTTCTCAAGCTTTTACAGTTGTACATCAAACCTTACACGGAATTTAAAATATATTTATATCGAGACGCTTACGTGGATTGCAATCATTGGACATGCCAAACGACGACGTTTTATTTATTTTCAAATAAAATTGGGAATTTTTATTTGATTAAATAAAATAATATATCGAGTTTTATTAAAAAAAATTAGATGGATTTTGTCTTGCCACTTCATTAACATATTTAAACTTTTAATAATATGAAATTATTGTCAATTGTTCATTATTATTTAAATTTCCCATACACATTTTAAAGTTTTTTTTTACTAAAATTATGACATTTATTTTAAAAGTGGCAAAATAGACAATTGACTTTTATTTCTCATAAAGTGATGTAATCCAAAATTTAATTCTTATGGAAATTACAATATTAGACACTATGACTTTTAATTTTCATAAAGTGATATTAAATCCTTGTCCTTCATTAAATTATTATTATGGAATAAATAAATAATATGTTTATAAATTGTATTAATTTATATATGATTCATTAAACTAAAATTAATAGTTTATTGCTGAAATAAATTATAACATTTCAATTTCTAGTAAATACAGGGAAAAAAAACTTTTGATTTTTATGCGAATTTTTAAATTAAAATATTTTTATTTTCACTCTTAGTTTAAAGGTTTTTCTTTATATTCTTTTAATTTAAAATAATTATTTATTATGATAAACAATATTTTAATAAACCTTTTAAATGTCTACATATGTGATTTCAGATTTTTTTTCTACTGTTTCGTACATATTTAAATAATAAATATTGTACTAAACAATATTTGGATAAAAATTTATCAAGCATATTAAAAATAAAATAAAATTTATAGCTTAAGGTTAAGATAAAAAAAAAAAAACAGATGAAAATAAATAATTGAAGAAAAAACAAAAGTGTAATAATTTTTATTTGTATGGATGAAAAGCGAAAAATATAGATTATTGGATAGCAGAAATCAACGAATAAAGTAACACGTGGCTGAGCCTCATTGGATTTAACGGACCGTGGAAAGCTTCCCAGCCCAACGGGCACCACAAAACTCATATTTTGACTAATTGGGCTTTATCTCTCGCGGGGGCCACACAGATGGAATCTTCATGCTCCGTATCTAATTTGAGATATTATTTATTTTGGCTCGTTATAGATAATATTTGTTAGCCGAGTTTAGATTATTACTAAAAAAAACATTTTAAAATCATGAGACTAACGATAATACTTAACAGACTAGAGCAGACAATATTTACTATCAGTGGACTTGAACTCTTACAAATGGTATTAAGAGTTAGGCACCAGGCGGTGTGCCAGTGAGAACGCTAGGCTCTCAAGGAGGATAAATTATGAGATCTCACATCGGTTGGAGAGGGAAACGAAACATTCCTTATAAGAGTGTGAAAACCTCTCCCTAACTGACGCATTTTAAAACCGTGAGCCTGACAACGATATGTAACAACAACATATGCTAAGCGGCCAAGACGGACAATCAATTATTGTCCACACTTTATTAGGGTTGCACGAAAAAAATGAAAACCCCCCTTAAACCGATCAAAAGTCTCGCTAGTTCAAGTTAAGACTGGTTTGGTTTGGATTGGCTATTCAAGTTTGTTTATAAGAAAACTAGTTATTCAAGTTTGTTTAACCCCCACCTCAACGCACGCGACATTGCTCCATTAGGCTTTCGCCCCCTGCGGAAAAATTCCCCAGAGCTGCCTCCTGCAGGAGTCTGGGCCATGTCTCAGTCCCAATGCGGCTAATCATCCTCTCAAACTAGCTACTAATCATCGCCTTGGTAAGCCATTACCTCACCAACTAGCTAATCAGACACAACGAGTTGTGGAGTAATGTGATTGTTGACATCTGGGTGTGTACCCACTGGCCATATGGGTTTCCCCACCGAAGTTCACCAAGGAGACAAGTGACGTACCCGCGCGACTAATTAAGTGCCACATGATCATGCAACTAACATATCTATTCCCGAAAAAGACGTACCATAGAATTCGACATCGAAATTCAACATCTCGAAAGTCTATAAAATTTATTATATCCATTAAACCAAAACACTCCCATCTTTAATTTTTTATACTAACTTATTTTGAGTACCCAAACATAATTATATGCATCTAAATCCAAACAACTTGGTTGATTCGTTCTTCGTTCGTTCGTTCGTTCATTCATGCCCATCTCTTACAAACCCTAACCCTAAACCCACAGTTCATATGAAGAATCACAGAAGGAGCTGGAGCGACAACCTTATCATCATCAACAGCTTGAATGTCGAAGTTATGGATAATGGCAGCCGACACGATCTTCAGCTGAGAAAACGCCACGCTTTTCCCCAAGCAAGTCCTCGGCCCAGCATTAAAGCTGAAGAATTTATACGACGGCTCTCTTTTAATCGCCCCTTTCGCCGTAATCCACCGCTCCGGTTTGAATTCCTCGCAGTCCTCTCCCCACACCGACCTCATTCTCCCCAATGCGTACAGCGAGAAGAGGATCATCGTGTGCGGCTTCACGTGGTGGCCGCTCGGCAGGGTGTCGGCTTCCGCCGCAGATTTGTGCTCGAAGGCTATTGGAGGGTAGAGGCGAAGCGTCTCGCATATGGCGCCGTGCAAGTACACTAGGTTGCTGAGCTCCTCAATGGCGAATGTTCTTTGTTGTGGGATTGTTATGCTATTGAGTTCTTCTCGGATTTTTGCTAATATGATGGGGTTTTTTGTGAGGGTGTAGAAGAGCCACGAGAGGGTCACGCTGAACGCGTCTCGGCCTGCGATCATGAAGTTTAAGACCGTGTCTCTTAAGAACTTGTCGTTGATATCGAGTTCGTTGTGTTCGTTGATCATGTACCTGTCATCCATGCATATAAAATATTAAATTTTTCTTAATTTTACCTATGATATTAGGTAGATATGTTTAATAAACCTATCGGGACCACGGGTGAAAATTCTCGGGATAGAGGAGTAAAGAGAGATTTTTATTGCTGTCTCTTTCAAATTAATCGAATTTTCGAAATATTATTAAATTTATTAAAATGTTTTGACATTTTTAAAAAAATTATTAGTTAAAAAATATATAAAAAGATGGAGAAGAATTCTTATAATTTTTCAAGGTAAATCTTCACTGAGAATTGAAATATTGTCTGGATTGAGTGTAATAGTCTAAATCTACTGCCGGGGGGATATTATCTTTTTTGGGCTTTCCCTTAAAGGTTTCCTCTCAAAATTTTTAAAACGGGTCATCGCTGGTACACCGTCAAGTGTCTAACCCCCTTCAGGGCTCAGTCATCGTTGATACATTGTCCGGTGTTATCCCCTTTGGAGTTCAGCATCCTCGCTGACACACCGCTCGGTGTCTAGTTCTATACCATTTGCAAGAAGAAAATATCAACACCACAAGGATAATATCTGCTAGCGGTGAGCTTGGGCCGTTACAAATAGAACGAGTGTCAACGAGGACACTGGGTCCTGAAGGGGGTGGACTGTGAGATCCCACATCGGTTGGGGAGAAAAAAATGAAGCATTGGTGTAGAAACTTCTCCCTAGCAGACGCATTTTAAAAACCTCGAGAGGAAGCTCGGGAGGGAAAGCCCAAAAAGACAAATATCTACTAGCGATGGACTTACATAAGAGAGGGCGACGGAAGAAGTTTCTTGTCACTTCCTCGTCCATTCGGTTAACTAGTGTGAGATTTCAAATCGGTTGGAAAAGAGAACAAAACACACATTTTAAAACTTTGAAAACGACAATGGCGGTTATTAGCGGTGTGTTTAAGATTGAATATAAGATTAAGGATACCATGTGATCAAATCAGCACCACCATCAGGTAGTTCTTCCTTCATCTCTCGAGCTCGATTCAAGCGCTCTGTTTTGACAGCCAACAAATTAGCAATAACATGATCAATCGTCTCAGCAGCCTTCCTCATCCTCTTAGCCTCACCAACATCAAGCTTCTTCATCAACTCCCAATACATTTTGGGGTACAAATGCCTTACAAACAGCACTTCTTGAACATCATCCATAGCCTTAGAGAACGGAATTTCAGGGAACTCAAGGCACAAACTATTAAGATCAAACCCAGTAACCATCATACAAGTAGAATCAAACGCCAATCTCAAGAACAGATCTTTCAAATCAACCACTTCCCCATTTTTGCAATAAAACTCCAGCACCGGAATCACCCCTTTCTCCACCTTTTCCCGAGCAGCTCCGGCCATGAACTTAAGAAATTTCTCATGAACTATCAAAGACTGCGCCACTCTGCGTTGGTTCTTCCATGAATCGGCGTCGGAGTTGAAAATTCCATCGCCTAGAACCTCGAAAATGTACTTGAATTCGGACCCTTTTGGGTATTTTTCGAAGTGGGTGCTCATAATGTGGTGGATATTTGCGGGGTCGACGGTCATTAAGAACCCTGTTTTGGTGAACCAAATGCCTTTGAAGTGGAAAGTGCAGCCGGTGACCTGTAGGATTTCGGTTATACGGTCGTGGATTCGGTGGATATTGGCGATGACGGTGGGGATCATTCCGACAATGGGCCAATTCCAAGGAATCCCATGTGGGTTTCGTCTGTGAAACAGAGAAATGAGGATGAAAATTAGGGGAAATGAGGCGAGGAAAATGGGTAGAAGGTCGAGAGATGCCGCCATGGGAGAGGTGTGGGTGGAGCTAATTTGTTGTGTATTTGGCTTGTTCTTAACTCCATCTGTGTTGTAATTTATAATAATGGAGTGGATGAGATATATCTATTAAATTCAGTCTATATCTATATCGAGAAAAAAAGATATAGATTCGTTTGGAATTTTAAAATTGTGTTTATTGTCTCATAGGCTTGGTTAAGAGAATTCCTTAGGAGTCACACACAAGAGAAAGCTAGTCTTCGTGGGGCAATTGACACGAATTATGGACCTAAACCTAAGTGGTGATCTATTTATGACCATGATGAAGCTTGGATGAAACTAAATGAGGTCTGAACTGACTGATGTTGAAGGACCCGTAGATGAATTATGGTTAGGGATGAAATGCCACTTGAACAAAGAGCCGGCCGGTACTCCCCGAGTACTTTTTCAAAGGTTCTTGTGGTTTAGGGTGCCAATTATGTAGCTTAATAGTTATAAAAGGTTAGCTAACTTTTTATTCTTTGCTTTGGATTCTATTTCTTTCCAAAATTTCGTATGGTGATTACTAACTATGATACTATATATGAGGGATAAGGAGGGTTTAGTCTTACTCCAACCAGTGCTTCGCATGGTCCGGTGAGTAGCTCTTATACCATTTGTAACAGTCAAACTCCATTGCTAACAGATATTGTTCACTTTGGTTCGTTACGTATCGTCGTCAGCCTCACGATTTTAAAACGCGTCTATTAAAAGAGGTTTTCACATCTTAAGAAATGTTTTGTTCTCCTCCCCTATGATATCTCATACATATTTTATGTCATCAGCTTGTTAATTCAGCAATATTTTAGTCTTTTTTTCAATCAAGTAGGTTAACCCTCTTCTTCTCTTACAGTTCAAGAAGGGGCACAGGGAAGGGAAAGAGAGATGTTTGTAAACTCAATTCAGGACCGTTTAGATCAAATTTAAACTTAAACTAAATTCAAATATCGGGTAAGGATATAATTAAAAGAGAAATAAATTGAACTAAAATTCCAACGGTAAAAAGGTACGGAAAAGTGGTGTTACCGACGATGACGGTGACAGGTTTTTTTCGGGAGCAAAACATGACTATAGACAATCACTTCAATATTTGCTGAAGGGAGAGAGTAGAAGGGGGAATGGGCCAAGGTTGAGATTTCCCAAACCACCACAACTATTAAATTTAATTTTATTCGGTATCTAAATTTTCCAAAAAAAAAAAAAAAAAAACTATTTTATTTTTGCATCTAATAATTTTAAAAAAAAATTCATATGAATGGTTGGATACCATTGCATTTTTATGTCGTTCAATTGGTTCATGGTTATGTGGATGTGTCGAGAGTTTTGGGGGCAATGCCGACCTCTAAGTATATATGGGGAAGATACTCAAAATGAATGAGAGTATGGGGAAGTGGTGTTACCGGTGATGACGATGACAGGTTCCTTGGATGCAAATTGCAAAACCGAAACATAACCACCTCTGACCATCATCCACTTGAGCTTCTTACCATAACTCGACCATCATGTTTCCATTAATTTGGCCAAGCAACGCCATAATATTTGCCAACAACCACACACTCCCACCATTAAATTTATTTTAATGGGGGTATCCATAAACTTTTGGTTATTGGATTAAGTATGAATGGAATCGAATATCCAACCCAATGCTTTATTTAAATTATTTTTTTAAAAATTACATATTATATTAATAATTAAAATCACATTAAAATTTTTTTACTCAATTTTACTTATTCACTGTTACATTTTATAACTAAAATCACTAATTACTCATTTTATAACTAAAATCACTAATTACTTAATTTTACTTATTCACCGTTACATTTTATAACTAAAATCACTCATTTACATTTTATAACTAAAATCACTATTACAACTAAAATCATTGAAACATTTTATAAGTAAAATCACAATTACAACTAAAATCATAATTATTATCACAATTACAACTAAAATCATAATTATTATCATAATTATTTTATGACCATTACATTTTAGGTCATAACATTTTATAACTAAAATCACCATACCGCTAAACCCTAATTAAAACTTCAAATCTTGCTCTTCAAATCTTGCTTTATTAACATTGTAATAACTAAAAATGTAACTTATTAACATTGTTATAACTAAAAATGTAACTAAAACCTCAAAGCTCACCCAATAATTGGATTAACCCTTAATAAAAACTTTATATAAATCTTTTAATACATTGTACATTGAGTATTCCACGCGCCTACTAATAATTCAACCCCTATTAAATTTTTACTTTTTCAAAAAGGGTTAGCCCCTACGTTAGGAGCTCACCTTATGATTTAACCCCCTAATAAATTTTTACTTTTTAAATCAGTCAGTTATTACTAGAGGTAGGGCACCAGATATTGACCAGTGCATGCAACGATCCAGGGCCCCTGAAGGCCGCCGGTGAACAGGGCAATTAATAGGAAAAAACCACAGTTAAAGTGGGATGCAAGCAAAATCTAAGTGAAACCTTCTGTACCGTAAAAACCATTCGTACTAAGACTTGGAGGGGTGCGCCTGGGCCCGAGCAGTAGTGCATCACTTGGGCGACGCTCGAAAACCCCGGGCAGAAAGCTACCGTAATGGGCCCTCCCCCAGTAAAAATTAATTTAATATCATGTGGGCCGATGGCCCACGTATCAGATATTAAACCGATAAGAACGGATACTACACTTGATCTTAGCCAAAAGGCCGAGAAAGGTACGAGTCCACTGGCAGTAGCTTCTCCTTATTTATAGCGTCTTCTCTCTCCTTCATCGCGGATATGGCCGATGTGGGACAAAATCAAGTTGGTCGTCTTGCCCTCTAACCCCGGTAAGTCTATGAAATGGCATATTTATTTTAAAAACTTGTTTTTTTTTTAAAGGAAAAAAAAAAAAAAAAACTTAATTAATTCTAACTTCATGAAAAACAAACTGAATGCATAATTTATATTTAACGGTAAATATATTTTGTTTTAATTACATAATTCATGCTTAATATTTTAAGAGTTTCAATTTTACACTTCTAAAAAAAAAAAAAAAAAAAACCAAAAATAAATAAAAATACTAATAATAAATTATGAAATTGTAGCAGTGACATTTTAAAATATTGTTTTAAGAGAATTCGATCATATAAAATGTATCCATGAGATATCTCGTCCAAGTAAAGAAACGATACGTAAATAAATTGAAATCATATGTAAACTAGAGAATAATTACGAGGATATGACTATTAAGAAATGTTTAAAAATATTGATAATTAGTGTATATATCAACAATATGCAACTTTATTTTCGGTAGTTCAATCATAAAAATTATGAACTAAGTGTGTTCAAGTTTGAAATTGAATCACCTATACAATTTTCTAGAAAGTTGTGTAGTAGTCCAAGCCCACCGTTAGCACATATTATCTGTTTTAGCTCGTTAAGTATCGTCATTAACCTCACAATTTAAAAACTCATGTACTACCGATCAGTGCATCGCACCATCCAGTGACTAGTGAGAGTAAGGCTAGACTCTCTCCATAGTAGACACATTTTAAAGTCATGAAGTTAACGACGATATGTGTAACAAGCTAAAGCAGACAATATCGGATAACAGTGGGCTTAGACTGTTACAATATGAGCGAAGGGAAAACATAATAAAAAAAATACGTGTATCTGAATACTATGCATGAGACGTTACATTAGATGTCCTAATTGAATTCATTTCAATAGAGAACACCAAAGAGGATGGAATTAAACATGGTTTTAAGGGAGATTGCTATAATTAATTACACAAGTAGAGAAGAAAATAAGAGATTAAGAGGTCAAAGGGTAGTAGTAGAAGAACAGGGTGGAGATGAGAGGTGCAAATAAGTGGAATTAGGGCAACTACCATGAGAATGAAATATTGGAACATTGCAACACTTCGAGAAAGGGCTCTCGCGGCTGTGAATTCCTTCGTATGTTGTTATAACATAGCTTGAATCTTCTCTATCTCTCTCTACTCTCTTTTTCACTCCACACCCACTACTCGAACATTTGTAGTAATTCCTAAATAAATTAGATAAAACAATGGTTACCGGTTCAAAAGTCACTCCTTCAATTATAGCTAATAGTAATATTGAACTCATATTCTTTTCTACCTCACAAGATGCAAAAGTAGGATCGTACACGGGTTGAGTTGAGTTAGAATTTTTTTTTTCGACCAACCCAAAATTTCGGGTTTGTTGGACTGGTGACTCGAGTAACCCAAACAGAGTTCACACTTCAACCTATCTCAACCCAACCCAACTCTCTATTAGATTGTCAGGTTGTTTTTTTTTTTTTAAAAAAATATGTTTAAAAAATCTTAATTAACAACTAAAAGGTAGTAAAACTCAAATATCAAACATTCACAGATCATAACAATCACTTCAAATGTTCTTAGTATTCACAAGGACTATGTTGTAACCTTATTTCTAGGTTGGTCGGGTTGACAAAACCAAAAAAATGTCATGCAAACCAATCCAAATTTTAGTTTTTTCACAAATTTAACCCAATCCAAACCGAAAAAATAAAATCAAACTAAATCTAACATAAATTAGGTTGAATAGTTTAAACGGATCAATTATCAGATCATATAAACACCCATATGCAATTAAACATCTCTATTCTATATCTTAATTAATCGAACCATATTTATATAAACGTTAATTTATTTTAAAGGGAGAATAAATAAATAAACATATATGAATATTTACCTTGGATTAGGGTTATTTTTTTATAGATTTTTTGCCATACTTTCTCCATTTGAAGCCATCCTGCAAGATCTCCAACTCAGACTTTGTTCTAAACGCAACCTTATGGCACCCACCACCTCGTCCTTTTTGTTTTCTCTTCACACCCCTTCTCTCACGCCACTCATCTCTGCAAAAAAAAACACATTAATTATTTTAACAAAAATAAATTAATTCATTAACTATATATATATATATATATATATATATATATATATATATATATATATATATATATATATATATATAAATATAATAAGCTCTTTCACTTGCATGCTATTCTTATCCATGGTCGACGTTGCTTCTTCCATGGATCTGCTCCGGCCTCCGATTATCGCCTCTGGAAACGCTGTGGTCTCGGGTTCGAGCCAGAAATCGGGTAGCAGGTAACCTGAGAAATCGAGGAGATCCATGAACGAGGAGGACGAGTCTTCAAACTGGGTAGGGTTTTGAAGGGAGTTCATGGCCATGAAAAGTAAATGGTTTGAAGAAGAGGAACATGGGGAGGAACTGCTTAATTAAACATTATATAAAGTTTTAAAAAAATAATAATAATTAATTAATTGATTTTTTTTTTTTTTTTTAATCTCCTTTTCAGCTGGCTCTTTCCTACTCACCTTCCTGCTGTCTGCCGGGAAAATTTCTCCTTTCTTTCATACAGGCATTATTTTAGGGTGACGTCATAATTGTGACGTCATTTCAATGCAATAAAAAAAATTCTATTTTTTTAAAAAAATTAAATTGAAATATATAAATATGTGGACTAAACACGTTATTGTAATTTATATTCCATGAATTATGTAATAAAAACTTTTAATTTATCTATTATTTGAAATATTGAGCATTATTATTGTTAAATTGTAATTAATTTAGTATTAATTTACCAAACACTTTCATCATTTTTTTAATTTTAAGATTGAAATTTATGGACTAATAATTTATCTCTTTTATCACAAATGTTTTTTTTAGATAAACTTAAAAATAAGTTTATATATTTAAGTAAGAATGGTCCAGAAAATGTTTAAGAAAAATGTGTTTATTTTTAATTTTAATAACATGTAAGATAATGATTAAATCTTTTAATTAATATAAAAAATGTCCCGTACATAATTTAGAACAAAATTAAAATTTAGTGGATATAATTTTAAAAAATGTCGTTTTGAGTTAATTTTTTTTAGTTACTTGAGTAATATTATGTATCTCGTTTGTAATCGATAGTATTAAAATAATAAAGGATATATAAGAAATACAAATTGAAGATTTAATACTAATAATTAGAGTTAAGAAAAAATAATTATGGAGACATAAGTAAAACAAAATTAATACAATTATGAAAGTTTGAATGTGACAAAAGTATATATCTATTAAAATAAATCGAAATTAAAAGTTGAAATGATTAATAAATATTGTTGATAATGTTTATGAATGGTGATGTGAATAAATTCAAATTGAATTAGAATTTTTCATTTTATTTAAGGATAATATAATATATAGTTTTTTTCTTTGTTTTTTACAAATTTTTACGGTCATTCGAAATAAATTTAATTTTGAAAAATTAAATTTAATTAATACATAAATTAACAAATAAAAATTTACCAGATTTTACAAATCTCAATAAATATTTAGAAAATATCTATTTTAACATTTTTTAAAAAAAATAAAAACGTATAAAAAAATCATCTAGAAGGTAATTTTATGAAATTAAAATTTTAATATAAACATTTATACAACTTTCATAAATTTACAAGGAAATTTTAATTATTATCATAAAATTTATAATAATTTCTGGATAAATTCAATGTATTTTTTTAATACAAGTGGGTGAATATTGATATATATATATAAGGGTTGACTGGCTGACTAACTATGTGAATGGAAGACTTTAAGGAAGACTTCGAACAAGTGGTCAGGTTAAATGAACCCGAAAACTTTGTATCTTTTAATCACCCACCCTATTGCGTGCTCTAATTTTAGCATATAATCTAAAGTTTTAAATAATAATTTTTTTTTATGCATAGCTGTGATGCATTTGTATGATATTTATACGGACTCAAAAACTCAATCAACTTAGACTATTCAAATTTGAGTTGATTAATTTTTTTTTTTTTTCGATTTGGGTTGAGTTAAAATTTTCGAAATCAAACAATTCGGGTTAGTTTGCAGATCGAGATTTATTTAGTTTGATCAATCTGATTAATCATAACCTAAGATTACATGTCAATTCAACCTTAACTTACTTTTACGATTATTATTAAATCTTAATAATAATTAAAATTACTTCCATCCAATTTGACCCAACTTATTTATTCGTTAGATTTGATACAAACTTTGAATTAGATAATGGACTAGTTTGTTTAAGTCATATTTAGATTGACTAGTTAACCGGGTTTAATTGACTCATTATTTCATATTATTATATTTTATATACTAGAAAAATAAAATCATTTATAATTTATTAAAATTTTTAAAATTTTAAAAATAAAATATTATCTTATCAATAACTTTTATTAAATAAAAATTATAAAAATACGAAAATTTTAAAATAAATTCAAGACATAGAAATTCAATAAAATTAATAACATTTAATTAAATATATATATTTAAAAATATTTAAATTAGTTAATGACTCAAATTAATATGAGTAAAACCGAAGATTGGGCATGAGCTTTGCAATTGAAGGTTGGGTCGGTTTGGTCCAAGTCCAAATTGTGTCGCTCGCTGGGTTTGAATTCGGCTTGGTCGGACCGGGTTGGACTCGGCCCAACTATGAAGGTAAATGATAACGAAAATAGTGTATTGACCTCACGATCCCAATTGACAAACATTTCCGAGAAGTTAAAGGCGGCGAAACGCATATTGACCGGTCGCCGTTCCCGTTCGCCGGTTGAATCACGGCATCACAACGGGCTTTCTCCTATGGCGTTCTCTTCGGTTCCCATGAAATGCCCTTCTGTTCTTCACCTGCGAGTTCTTCCTAAAAGTTCTGCAAAGCGAAGTTCAATTTCCTTTCCATATTTACCTACGAAAATCAGCCATAGGAATTCCTTATCAATTCGATCGGTTGCAGTCCCTGGTACGCCTCTTCTTCGGATTTCCCTCTGTTTTCCTGCTTTATTTTTGGATATTATACTTCACTGCAATATCGTAGTTCATGGATGCATTGTCTATGTAAGAATTAGTCTGAATTTTTTCTGTTTGGATTGGATTTGAAGCATGAAATTGTGAAGAATCTCAGATTCGAGTGATTTTTTTTTATTAATCGAACATACGATTCAGGTATTGATGGATTGGAATTGAAATTGTTAGCTGGTGTAAGCTTTATATTGAAATTGAGTAGCAGAATATTTAGGATTTTTCTTATTGATTTACATGGAAAATAACTGTTTGTTACTTGGAACGATTACCTGTTTGCGAGTTATAGTTTGAGATCCTGTTGGTTGATATACAAATCACAAATTATGTCTTTAATTTGTTATAATGCCTGAATGATCAGAATGGATTGATCTTAATGTGCATTATTTCTCGTAGTTGTTAGCATTAATCGTTTCTTCTTTTTAGACATCTTCAGATGCAATATTATTTGTGATTTTCTTTTGGGCTTACTACATCAAAAGATAAAACCTATTAAATCTTGCATTACAGTTTCTGCATATGAAATATAATGATTATATTATGTCTTATGATCAAAGTTTACCCTTTCATCTTATTTTCTTAACATGAAAATTGTGATTGAACAGCTGCTCCAACATCTGAGGGTATAGCTCCGGCTATCTCATTAACAGATAATGCACTGAAACACTTTAACAAAATGAGAACTGAACGTAATGAAGACTTGTGCTTAAGAATTGGTGTCAGACAGGGTGGATGCTCTGGTATGTCCTACACAATGGAGTTTGAGAATAGGGCAAATGCTCGACCTGATGACTCAATTATAGAATATAATGGTTTTGTGATTGGTAAGAGTTATAGCTTCACTGTTTTCACTGAATTTCTATTGATGGGTATTTCTTGAGCCATATGTCATAAATTTGAGGAACTTTATATTAGAAACCACGACTTTGCATAATGATATGATATTGTTCACTTTGAGCATAAGCTCTAATGACTTTGTTTTTGGTTTCCCCAAGAGGCCTCATACCGATAAAGATGTGTTCCTTACTTATGAACCCATGATCATCCCCTAAATTAGCCAATGTGGGACACCCACACAACAACCTCAACAATTCTCCCCTTGAACAAAGTACACCATAGAGCCTCCCCTGAGATCTATGGAGTCTTCGAACAGTCTCCCCTTAATCCGGACTCAACTTTTTTCTCTGGAGTCCTCGAACAAAGTACACCCTTTATTCGACACTTGAGTCAATTTTGACTACACCTTCGAGGCTCACAACTTCCTTGTTCGACATTTGAGAATTCTATTGACATGGCTAAGTTAAGGGCATGACTCTGATACCATGTTAGGAACCACGATTCTCCACAATGGTATGATATTGTCCACTTTGAGCATAAACTCTCATGGTTTTGCCTCGTACCAATGAAGATATATTTCTTACTTATAAACCCATGATATCCCCTTAATTAGCCAATGTGGGACTCCCTCCCAACAATCCTCACCACTTTGTTTGTAGTTCATAATTCATCTCTTATACACTGAAGCGAGTTGAATTACTAGATATTGAGTTGAATTACTAGATATCAGTAGTTTCTTATGCTACTAAGATGAATGTTGCGCAACTGTTGTCAAACATATTGTTCTTTTATGCATACTGTTTGACATAAACTTGTATGTTGTTTCATTCCTTGATAATTGCTCTCTGCTCTATGGATGAAGGAACTTATGCATGTTTTAGTGAACTACGAACGTGTCGTTTTGTCTACTTCGTTTTCGATATGCTCTTTTGTGTTGTAGCCTCCTGTTCTCATTTGCTGTGTAGCTTGAGCTTCTGATACAAGCTTCCCTTTCTCCTCCTCCTTGTTTTGTAGTATGTGATCCCAAGAGCCTACTGTTCTTGTTTGGAATGCAATTGGACTACAGCGACGCACTTATCGGTGGGGGTTTCTCGTTCAAGAACCCGAATGCTACACAAACTTGTGGTTGTGGAAAATCATTTGCTGCAGAAATGTAGAATCATCATTTGTATATATGAATGGTTCAACAGGAACTTGATAGTTCTAAGTTAAAGAAAACTTTGTTTTACCATTGATCCTAATAGTATACCTTCCATTACGAGTCTTCTGTAGGTTATATCTCTACTTTAACCCTTCCGGAAAAGGAAATTAGCTCTTCATGCTTCGTTTGAACTTATTACGCGCTATTTTCACTCGAAGCTTCATGGTCATCTTTTGATAGAGAGTCTGCTCTTTCCAATACGATAAATGTGGAGACGTAGATTTGGTACGTCAAAGGAAGTTGGACTTTTAAATTTTTAAAACGTGTTGGAAGAAATTTTTAGTTTACTGTTTACCGTTTATGCAATTTATCTTGTAAATTTAAGTTTGTTTGCTTATGAATTACATGAATAAGTAATCATATCGAAATTATCTAAATCATACCGTTATTTTTTAAGCTATAATTTACTAATAATTTTTTTAAAAATTTTTTTATATAAAATTTAAATATTTTAGGTTTAATTTTTACTTTGGTTAAAATTGCAATTTGACCCACTAATTCGATAAATAATAAAATAATAATAATAATAATAAAAAAATCTATCTTCAAATGGGAAATGGAAAATGAAAAAAGAAAAAAAAGGGGAGGTGAAGGTGCAGGTTTGTTGAGGTGCACTGGTTTTCGATCATGACCATCCATTTGGAAAATTAATGTAAGACAATCCAACGGTGGGGATACGAAGTAGACCGACGAATGAGGAGCAGGCTCCATCAAACCATTTCTAGCAGAGCTCCCCTCCGCTTCGCGCAGACTGCCTCCTTCACACTCCTAATATATCCGACTTCCAATCCTCAAACGATTCAACGAAGCATCAGAAGAAGGGCGCAATCTGAGCTACCATCATGGCTTTCTCTTCTCGTCTCTTGTCCAAATCCAAGCAGGTCTGTTCATTTCCTTCCTGGATCGGCCCCGTTTACCCTACTTTCCGTTCTCCCTGATTATTCTTCTTTAAATGAACTTTTAAGGATTGATATGCGTGTGTGGCTTTTGTCTTTTTTTATTGATTTTATTTTTTTTTATATTTTTGTTTACGTTCTTTTGTTTTCTATTTGGGAATGGAGCTGATTATTAGCAAATACTCGTATGATTCCTGGAAATGGTGTAATGTTTATCAATTTCTCCCTCCCTCTAATTCAAATTTTCTTTATTGGCTCGTGTAATTTTCTACATTTTGAAGGTGTCGGATTTTTTAACTGTTTATTTAGGATCTGTGATTTTAGGGTTTCTTTGGATGATGTAAAGTATGCAGGTTGCTGTCGATTTTTCCAACGTTAAAATGCTGGCCGTATAGTTTGGACATTGTAATTCTGTGCTTGTAGGGCAAATGTTTATTTTTTTAATCTTGCGTAGAGGTGTAATGATTATTGAATCAGCTGCTCGACGTGTGTTTTTTGTGCCTCTTCGATGTTACAGGTGCTTGGCGGTCGAAGTATCTTACATCAGGGGTATGCCATTCCTGTTCGTCACTTTGCGGAAGAGGCTGCTCGGCCTGCTCCGAAGGGAGATGGTGAGGCAAAATACGCTCAATTAGTGAGAAATAGGGAGAGAAAGAGAGAGAGAGAGAGCTATGAAGTTTGGTTTATGTCAATCACACAGTTGTAGTTAAATCTGAGAATTGCATTAGATATATGTATATGAAGACTATAAAGCTACATGAGTGGTGCATTAACTTCTCTATATGAACAACGATCATAATTTTCTGTGATTTCGTTGATAATGTTTTTTTTTTTTTTAATTTTTTTATGTGGGTGCCAAAGAAATGCTGAAGAACATATTTCTGGAAGTGAAAAAGAAATTTGAGACAGCAATTGATGTTTTCCGAAAAGAGAAGATCACTATTGATCCAGAGGATCCTGCTGCTGTAGCTCAATACGCAAAGGTCATGAAACAGGCCAGAGAGAAGTGAGTGTTTTTGAATGATTACTACATTTTATAGTTGTGAAATTTGAGTGTTTTTGCTGAAGAACATACTTGTGGGTTGACTCCGTATATCTTTTGCTGTGCAATTAACTGGTGCAGAGAGGTAGCCTGGGTCATTTTATCTTTTTAAGCACATTAATCAAATACCCCTGCCAATATTGGCTTCTTTTATTGTTTGTTTTTAGTTGCTTCTTTTGAGGGTCCTTGTACTCCAGTACACTTTGCTTGGTGAAATTCTGCCTCTGCATTCTGAAACAATTTTGTTGTAGTTGAATTAAAGGAAGCATTTGGAGAGTAATGGTGTGATAATCATGAATATTCAAAAACACGTTTTGGTGATCATATTTTTTGTATGTGCCCAATAAACTGGAAATGGAGTTACATTACTCAAGGGGGGATCACTAATGTCAATTTTTGTTCCACTTACATTGTACCTTTTTCTAGGAAAATAGCTACAAAAAGTTATACACAGAGTTCTCATTTATTTTTGTGTTCCATGCTAGCATTTATGAGCCAGCCTTGTTATCGGCCTTCATGGAAGTTTATTTATTTATTTTTATCACGTGACAATGGAACATGTGTTCATATTAGTACATGCATAATGGTGAATTTATATTATAAAAATATGTGCATATGAATTCTGTATGAGTTACAATTTTAACCCTCTTTTTTTCCTCACAGGGCAGATTTATTGTCAGAATCAGAGCGAATCAAATACACCATTCAGTCACGAACCCAAGACATCCCCGATGCAAGAACATACTTGCTGACATTGAAGGATATCCGGATTAAGTATGCTCCTCTTTCATGGACTTTGATTTCTTGTCAACACGAGAAATGCACTGTCTAAATTTCTCTCCTTAGCTTGTTTGTTAACAGTTGTGGTGTCATGAATATTTGGGTTTCAAGGCATTGCAAGATGTACAAGACTTGGAGACTTGGGCCAATATCAATCAATAAAGCCTGGAAACCTCCTCACCAAAAGGAGGAAATAAAAAGAAAAAAAGAAAAGAAAAGAAAAGAGAAAGAAGCTCCAAGCCTCCAATACATCTGCATTTATAAAAGCTAACTTTTACTAACACGACTTGCAATTCATCAAGTATTAAGCTAAGTTGGCACAGGGATGGATTGGCTGACATGGTTAATGTTTACTGAATAAACTCGTGTCATCTAACTCGAGCTATATTTTGAGCCTTGAACTAAACTTCAGTTTTTCTTTTCTTTTTTGTTTTTTTTCACTTTGCATGTCAACATTTTCAGATTTTTTTGGCATTCTTTCCTCCATATAGTCCAATCTCAATATTTTTCTCCAAACATTTCCAAATATTTGTTGTATGGTTCTGGTATGGATTTGGGATAGTATGATATTATATTTTGGAGGTATTTAGTGCCCATGCATTCATTTTTATCTTTGAAACTTGTGACGTTGATCTTATGTCTATTGCCAAGTGCATGACTTTGTTGTTTGTTTCTTGATCATATTCCTTTGCATTTTTCAGGAGAGGTCTTAATGATGAGCTTGGTGCAGAAGCTATGATGTTTGATGCACTGGAAAAGATTGAGAAAGAATTGAAGAAACCTCTCATGAGGAATGACAAGAAAGGAATGTCTCTTCTTATGGCTGAGTTTGACAAAATCAATCAAAAGTACAATTCTAACTTCTTATACTTTTTGTTTATTTTGGCCTCATTCCAAAAGATTGAGTGGTTTATACACACACACACACACACACACACACACACACACACACACACAAGATTGCCATCAAGAACAAAATGTCTTGTCAGAAAACAGAAGCCCTCACGCTCCCCTTTTGGATGAAGGACATGTTCACCATCCTTCTATTTCTGTTTTCGTAGAAGATACACTACAGATGTGAACATTATGGAGAACTATCGTATGATAGACCAGTGAAATAAATACTAATTGATGAACTGAAAAAAAAACGTAGTAAATACAAAATTTAGTGTAGAATAAGATTCATTTTTATTTTTCTGCATTGTGTGTCTATTTGGTGGCAGAGCCGGTTGCACCTATTAGTGAAGCTAAGGTACCCAACTATTAGATTTATTTTCTTATTTGACTTGGACTCTAGCTTTTACCAATGTAAATTTTTGAAGGAGCTTGAGATAGTTGGTAGCGATCCTACATACATACAGTTGAACAATCTTTCCATAGGGATAAAAGATATACAGTATTGAAGTCTTCATTTCAACATTTTTGGATCAGGATTGGGATACGGAGGGAAGATCTGCCCAAGTACGAAGAGCAGTTGGAACTTAAAATTTCCAAGGCACAATTGGAAGACCTGAAGAAAGATGCTCTTGAGGCAATGGAAACTCAAAAGAAGCGGTATGTAGTTTGTGGTTTGTGATAATTATTACGCTGCAAAAAAGTTGATTCTTAGTTGATAGCATAGTTTCCAGCAGACGATTCTGTGCTGCCTTCTTTTTTGTAGTTTGAATGACTGTTTTCACGGTCGCATTGATTATGATTGGCTAGATAGATTTTATACATAGGGCTAAAAAAAATCGTTCTCTTTAAGCATAATCCAACTTGCATATGGTTGGCTGTATTCTAGACATGTAGGCTCTTATCGAATCTTTTATTGAAACCTTTTGCAACTTCCTCTCTTTGCTTTCAGTGAGGAGTTTAAAGACGAGGCAATGGTGGATACGAAGTCATTAGATGTGAGAAACTTCCTGTAGATTTGCAAATCGTTTTCCATATGTTCTCTGGTTGAGAAAAAGCTGTCAACCGAAACTGATTCGGCTGTTTTTGAACACCGGGATACTTTTAGCTTTAATAAGAGAAGCACCTCTGGTATTGGGAGTGCATCATTTGGCTGATGTTTGTTCCCAACTTTTTTTTTTGTAAGTCATCCTACTATGTCACATTGTCAGGTGATAACTGGAAGGATATTGTCCCAAAACTTGCATTGAATCCCGTTTCCCAATCACAACTAAGTTTCATATTGTTTTTTTTTCTTCTGAAAGTGTTTTTAGTGTTTGGTGTAGCTTGTGCGCCAGAATGGTTTGATCTTATAATATTCAGTTGTCCTGAAACTCGTAAGATTTTTGATCTTATGATATTTACAATATTTAATTGTCATGAAATTCATAAGATTTAAAGATTTAGAGTAGAGGAAGTGACGTTTATTGATCAATTTTCTTTTCTTTTTCCTAGTACTCTTCCAATAAGGGAAATTAAACATATTCCTCAAGAGAGATGATGTACTACTAATAAAAAGTTCGTTCATGTTGTTGTGCTAGTTTTTCTCAATGTAGATAATAAGAAGACAACCTCGTAAAAAAAGCGTAGCTCATTGGGCATACGATGACAAATGCCTCTTTTCATCAAGATTCAACATTTTGAAACTCATTAACTTGCCTATTTGAGTAAAGCCATATGAACTTGAATTATCTTTTTTAAAATGCAAATGAACAATAATAGGGGGAAGACCCCTAAAAATTAAATTTAAGGATGGAATAGTTTACATAATATGAGTCAACATCCGTCTTTTCCTGTAATTTCAACCTATACTAATAAAGGAACAAAATCTAAGGCCAAGTAGCCATTACTACAAGCCTCTTCTCGCCTTTTCCTGTAATTTCAACCTAAACAATAAATAAAGGAACAAAATCTAAGGCCAATTAGCCATTACTTCAAGCCTCTTCTCGCCTTTCCTAGCCTACTGTCATGGCTGCTGCTGCTGTTGCTCTTCTTTTTAAGCCTTCTTCTTTTTATTTGATTTGAAACCATCATCTTTACTTCGTTTTCTACTGCTCTGCTCTTTTTCTTTCTTCTTCACTTGCTTCTCTGCCTTCGTTTTATTGGATTTTACACTTACAACTCCGCCAGAGGGAATCTTTCCACCACTTGCCAAAGCACCATCAAAATCAACCTCTCCGTCCACAATGGCATATTGTTGCAGCATCCCAACATCTAACGACCCCTCATTCTTCATTTTCATTTTCTCCTGCATTTCCATTCCAGCAAAGAGTTGATTTAAAAGATAAGCGTGTGTGTGCGAGCGCCATCTGCATTCATAATATGAAGCATGAATCTTACCTCAACTTGTTTTGCGCCTTCCTTGAGATCATCATCAACAGTGATCTCATGGGGTTCCAGTGGAATCTGCAGTAAAATCATGCATTTGTAGCAATAAATATATCCCCATTCTACTTGAAATCTTGCAACTTTGTAGTAAAATTATTTGGTAGGTTCAAATTTGCATAAGACACAGCAAGCATGAATTCCCGAAGATACTAAATTTTTACCTCTCTCATACGTGGCATGGTCGATTCGATCTCCTTGGATGCAATTCCATTAAGATACTTGTGAAACTTTTTCATGACTTTGATAAAAAGTGACAGTATCTGTTGCCTCTCCAACTTCATTTGTCCCTGTAAGTAATACGATTTCCAAAAATTGATACATAACATTTAACAATTAGAATGCCCCCTCCCCACCACCACACACAAAAGAAAACAGGATAAGCAGCAACTACTTGGCAACTAGTACAAAAAGTAATTAACAGTGGACCAAATTACACAGATTGATGAAGTTTGTGGTAAAAAAAGATTTAAAACAGTCATAAGAAAGACTATGAAACAAACCTCAATATGAGTAACATTCCGTAACTGCAGTCCAGTACAGAGCAATACAGATGCCTGTGTGTACGACAAAGTAACTGGAAGTTTCTCCATGAAATACAATTGTGCAAGTAATGGAACAAGATCTAGTATCTGTAAATCAACAGAAAAAGAATATTAAATCGATAAATTGGGCTTTGTATTCTTAAGGATTGGTATGCATACAATAAACTGCAGATAAAAAATCTCATGAACTTTCTACGATATGATAAAGTTAAATAGGTAGATTGAGAAACTCCCATTGGTAGGGGGTGAAGAAGATATGAAGTGAAGAATATGAAAAAGCTTTTTTAGTTTCATTTGATTGAAGCAGCCATAAAATTCATTTCCATTTTAGAAGTGTACATAAATTCAATGCACACCTTTTCGATAACATATGCATGGAGGTATGAAATCTGTAGGAATTTTGGAACCCACATATACATATACAAGAGAGATAGGGGATGGAAATCTTACCAAGTGGAAATCAACAAGATTGTCTGCATAGGCTTCCAATCGCTTCATATCATGTGCTGACATAAGATATCTGATTGCATTTAAAAATTCTTCGATAGTATCCTCCGAAGGATCTAGTTCCGTAAAGTTGATTTTTGGATCCAAGACACTGGGGGATTTTAAGTCGAATTATCAATTGAAGAAGAAAAATGCATATTTAGTAGTTAATAATCAAATATACTCACCTCATTGCTAGCTTATATTCCATTCCATGGAAACTAAAACCCAAGAGTCTAATAAACCTTAACCTGAAATCTGTGGCTCATAAACGTAGAATCAAATACCAAAGATAGCACAGGGAAATAATTAAATGTAAAAACCTTACCTTGATAAAATGGACCGAAAAATCCCAACTGTGAAGATTCATTAGCTTCAATTTCATCATTGTTCAAAGGCTTTAAGACCATGCAGGTATGCTCACCCGTCACAGTGCTCTTAATACATGAAAAGAAAAGGGAAAATATTAGATAGGAAAAAAACATTCTTTACCTTCTTTTTTCATGTGAAATCAGCAAATAGAACCGTTAACAATTTTCCAACAGCGTAAAATCTAGAATCCAACTCAACTGGAATCTGGCCAATGTAGAATGGGGCAAATTTATGTCTCCTCCAAAAGCGGAAAAGATCCAAAGTGAGTCCAAAGGAAACACCAAGGTAGTGAAGCTTCTCAGGTCGTCGTTCACGAAGAGATACCAGCAGGGGAGGAAGATCAGTTCTAGGCTTTATGCTTTCTTCTAATAATGAAACCTGCATGTACGAATCAAAGATAAGGCCAAAACTGTCGTGGTAAACTAATTTGCACCGCTGTAAAAGCAGTCAGTAAATGGTAATGATCTTGCATAAAAGGTTGATACATTAATATTGAATATTGAATCTAGATAAAAAAAAAAAACAAACAAAAAAAAAACAAAAAAACAGACAAACTGCTGGCTTTTGCAACGCCCATATTGCAATTAACTGGTGAAAATACACCAGTATTATATTAGATATTTCTTGTTAAACAAATGACGCGAACGTCAACAATAACAGTGCAATGCATCTTGCTAAATTTTCTGTCATCATGAATAAAAAGGGAGAAAGATTTTTGTTCTTCTGTCGTTAAAGTGAGTCATTTCAAATGACATTTTTTGTAATAGCATTTTTTCTGGATAAGAAAAAGAACATCCATCACCAGAAAGAAAGATACAATAGGATAGCGGGAGTAAGGCATCAACCCCCACATAAAGAGCAAGGAGTTTATGAAATTTATTATCAGTATTCATTGGATTATCGTGTATAATCATTCATCTCTCGTAAGGGTCAGTGGTTTCCCTTCCAATACTTCCTCCCCCTTTCTATTCCCTAGTGAGTTTGATAAGTACTCCACGTCTTATTTAAATAATGATAACAATGAATATTTCCAATAACAATAATAATAACAATAACAATGAGAAGGTACATTGTGCAACTTCAATTCTAAGACATCCACAAGTGAAGTGATTTCTTTCATCTGTAATCCACAACCTCAATTCTAAGACATCCAAAAGTGCTTGTGCATAACCGCATAAATATGCTTGTTTCCAGTTTTAGATATTTTTTTTATGATAAACTGAACTTTCATGAGCACACAAAAATAAAACCCATAAAAAAAGAGTCAAGCTACAAAGAAAAAGAAAATATCATTGAAACCAAAACTCAAAGAAAATATAGAATCTATAGAATCTAACAAGGTATCAAATGTTGTTATTCCTCAAACATTAATAATTTGTGAACACTTCTGTACGTGAATCAATTTCTTTTAGTATAGGTGCCAATTATCGAAGGTATCATTGTTATCGTCAAGATCAAGGTTTAATATCAGAATAAGCAAGTTATCCTGTGCATAAATCTAAAGCATGAAAGAGAGCTCAAGTGCGAAGGAACATATAACCATGACAGCTTCCTAAAGAATTTTAATAAAGAATATACAACTCATTTCAGCTTTTGTCATGAGAAAACTTGCTCTATATTGATACTGGGTGCCTGCATTACTATCTCTATTGAATTGCTTAATCTAAAAGAACTTGCTCTGAATTACACATGGCTTTGTGGAGTAGTTTAATACTTACCATGTTAAAAACTCTGTACACTCAACCCTTTGGTTATTTCTCATTTAATTATGTGGAATCTTTTATACCTCTAGGTTTTCTTGTTACCTTCACAAATTAGAAGCTCTAGCGTCTAATTAAATATAAAGAAGGCATAAAATTAAATTGTGTTTCAACATAAAAAGAAAGCCTCTCTAAACTTTAATTTTACTTAATATGCTCGAGAAAGAGAGTATTCATAATTATGTGACCTTTTCTGCAGCTTCAGTGACTCTAACATGAGCCTGAACGTCCCCATCTGATATTTCAGCTTCAGTAATAGGAGCAAACTGCCCTTCAAAGTACCTGGTACATGGTGCATCGAAAGATTTTAGTAACGGAAAAGAGGAAAACTGAGTACGTACGACCTAAAAATGTGTGATGCCTTCTTAATATAGTGAACTTGAGGTAGTTTGGTAGTTTCCTTAAAGTTCAATGTTTCATTTGTAATTGGATTTTAGTTAACTGATTACTCTATGAATTGAAGCATTAAGCTCCTGAATGAAATGGGGACTTTGGGACAACTTCATTGAATATAGTTTTTTCTGTGAGAACTCTTCAACAGAAGCTGGTAGGTTAGATTATTTCCTAGTGTTGCTATATTTTATAGGAGATTTATAAGGAACTTTAGATCTATGTATGTTGGGATATCACAGTCCAACAAGTGTTATCTTTGTTATCAAGATGCAAAATTGACTTGATGTATTGTCCAACAAGTGTGATCTTTGTTATCAGGATGCAAAATTGACTTGATGCTTAGGGGTAAGGCTTAATCTTAATGGTTTCAGTTTTGTTTGACCCAATAACTTGAAACAACTTTACATGAGAAAACCAAGATTTCATTGGGAGAATGAAAGAACACAAATGAATTCTCAACAGTTTAGACTTATCTAGGAAAGAAGTTCGACACCTGGTCACTTCTGTAAGATCTCTATCAGCTTCTATCTCAAATCAAATTTATGACTATCTCAAGATTTTTATTTATCTTTTGATTGGAGTTCATTTTTGTAGTTATGGTCAGACTCTTGTTTTTTCCGTGCAGTTGTATGCTTTCATTTTTATCAATAAAAGCTCGATTTCCTTTTTCTCAATAAGAGCCCAATTTTGGGCTGATCCCATGGCCAAAGAGAGAAAACTCTTTAGCTAAATCTAGTGAGATCTTTCACTTGAGGAATTTTGCTAGAAAGAAATTAGAGTCGTCAACAACAAGCTCAAACTCATTTGGATTTTTTTCAACTCTTATAGTTCATCCTTCTTTGCATCATTTATAAGACCTCATAACTTCTTTGGCTTTAGTTTTTTTTTAATATCTTATCTCCTCTTTTTGTAATTTCTTACCATTGAACTTATTCTAGATAAATCACCGTTTAGATTTTAGTTATTTTTACCGCTCATGAACAAATTCTAGAATCAAGAAAAAGAAATATTCAAGATTGTCCACAGCTTCAGATCTGTAAAGGGATCAAAATTGTAAAATCCAACTTTGCTCAAAGTACTTGCATACCTGGTCAGGAGTTCTACTGCTTGCGACCCATATCCAAGCTACAACAATGAAATTGCACGATTACAAAAGCTTTACACAACCTGATGAGCACACTTATAAAATATAAACTGTGCATTACCTTCATGGCACTTGGATGGGTAGCAATCCGTACTATTCGAGCACCAGAAAGACTAGGAAAATTTGCTTCCCGAAACTGTTCACAAAATTTCCATGGTATTTGGTCCCCAAACGGTTGATGACCAGAACTCAAGTTTTTCATTGCAGATTTACGTGAGATTTGTCCTTCAAGGCAAACCTAGACAAAGGAAAATGGAAACAATTACGAAATAATAAACATAGGAACAATGTCAAGATTTTAGATATCTGATATGAGGCATGCACAAATCTCAGACAACCAAAATACAATTACGGGAAGAAACACTAACATTAAATACGAGACAAAGAGTAGACCTATTACATCTACAACAATTTCTCAAATTATAGCTTGATTCCATTAATAAAAAGTTTGATTCCCACAGTAGTGCTTGCATGATGCAGCAAAATAAGATTTTTTTTTTTTTTTTTTTTTTTTTTTACTTTACTTTACTTTCAGCAATTGTTAGTGAAGACTTCGAACTTTACAACTTTTCTAGTCGTTTTGATTTGGACAAGTCCTAATCTTCTAGAACAAAACCATCGGAATCCCAACTCTAGAATGAGTCTATATAGACTTATGCAACATAAGCAACAAAAGTTTAGATTTGATTCAAAATTCGTGAACAAAAAGAACAATTTCTGAAGCTATACTGCAGAAGGTATTCTCTCCCACTTGCTATCATCCTAAAGATGGAATGGAAAGTAAAATAAACAACCGAGAATGAAAATATGAATTGGGGTTGCATTTATCCAGTGGATTCAATATCCCACCCCCAGAATAATGATGATGATAATAATAATAATAATAATCAGGTAGGTGCCAACCTGAATGACACACAAAATATCTGGAAGTTGATTACTGGTCTCATCAACAGGGCCTGCATGGAATCCACTGTCAGTAAAAACCAGCTGGTCACAAGCTGACATAGACGAAAATACAAGACATACCAAGCAATACAAACAAATGGTGTGCTGGGGCATCTGCCATTAGTTGTAAGTCGTTGGGAGAGTTTTTGTAGTGAGAAGCAACATAAAGAGCCATCATTCGCTGCAAAAATAAGAGAACCAGAAAACATAGAGGCATATAACACAGTAACCCAAGTTTCCAACTAAACATATACAATCATGAAATGTTGATAATACTATTCAACATCAAATTACCTGTAAAAACAGCTCACTATCTCTGTGATAGGAAAAGAGTGTGTCTCGATTGACATAATAGAGGTCACACTCACTTGGCGGAGGCAATCTATTCAGCAAAAACGAGGCAACATATAATTACAAGTACATTTGTTTATTATTTATTTAACCTGGTTTTATATATTTATTTATTTTAATAAGAAATCTATTTAATTTTATCTATAATTTTTCTTCTATTCTCCCTTTATACAAGTACATTTGAAAGACAACCAACCTATTAATAGGCGGGATTGAACTGGTCACATCCAAACAAAGCAACCCATGAAGCCATTGCTCAATGGGATCCCCAGAAGCGTATCTAATAGCTTCACTCAGTTCAATCTTTTTGAATAAACGACCTACATTCATAAATGCGTGAGACATTAACAATAAGCCAAAATTGGAATAAAGGGTTTGTTTAGCAGACAAAAAAATATATACATAAATAATTTTATGAAAAAGAACTTCATTAAAGCAAAAAGAACATATTTTTCTTCAAGAAATTCACTGTCTCTAAAATACTAATTGACCAGAAAAATCACGAAAAGCATTTCTAAAGCCAACATGCTCAAGGAGAGAAACCATTATAAATTTTCATCAACTCAAGGTTAGCAAGATTTTATCAGATCATGACTTACAAGTTCTACGAAACAGAAATCACAACTATAGTACTAACTATTTCCTACTGGAAACAGTTCAGCCTGATCAAATCGAAATTTACAAGTTGAATGGTAGAGCTAGCCCAAACAAGGGAGGGTTATTTTATCAATGAACGAAAAATGAAAATATAAATCAGGAGCCTTGACTCTATACTTTCATTAAGAGAATGAAAAGATAATAAGGATCAAAAGATACAAACTCCACTATGGAGTGAAAAAATAAAAACACAACAACAAGATTAATGAGAGATAAAAATGACACTATGTAAGTAAATATCATTAATATAAAAACAAATAAAAAAATGGAAATAGAAAATGAAGCCGTCAAGCAAGCCGAATCAAAATGCTTGAACCGAGGGAGACACTTGTTATCGAGGATTCTAGACTTTCCATCCAAATTTCTGAAATAGGGACCTTAATCGAATTGGACCAAATAATAAAGGGCTTTGAAGGCAAAGAAGGCCCGATTAGTCGCTGAAATACGTTCTCCTTCAAAATTTACGAGAACACCTATTGCATCTTGAAGCGAGAATAGCTTAAACCAACCACACAGAGAATAGGAGCATCCAAAAAAGAGAAAGGTTAAGAGAATCCCCATCTTCAAAACAAAGCGTACCTACTGATGGCATTAGAACAAAGAAAGGTAACTTCTTCAGTAAACCACTTTTAAGTATTAAGGCTTCCATTAAGAACATCGAAAGAAGAATGCTTATTTTCTTTGGACATAGTTTTTCACATCACCCAATATCTTTGGACAAGGATGATAACATAGCTAACTTTCTAGTCACTGATCTTACTGTGAAAATTTCTCAAACTACTCGAAACTCAGATAATAAAGACTCAACCTAATTTCGATATCACAAGCGTTCTCTTACTTGTTGCCAGATATCTGTGGAAAAAATCAGGATTTTTCATCTCCTTTTAGACATTTCTGTATCAAATACCTTCCTTCCTTTAGATAGAGATCAAAAAGGTCCTCCGAAGTAAAAGACGATCACAATATCCTGATTTGAGAGAGGACCCAGTTTTGATTTATTATCCAGCAATGATATCATTGAGACTAATGATAATTCTATATTCTTTCTCTTTGATTCACAATGGAGGGTTTAGTTTCACATGGAGCAAAAATGAAGCATTTGGTATACAGATCTGCTGGCGGCCTATGCTCAAACCTTGAGGGATAGATGACAGGAATTATTCACAAAAAAGTTTCCAAGGAACTCGAAAGACCTAAATTAGTGAATGCCAAGGAAATAAATTACCAAATTGTTGTTAGCCACGATGTGATAATCATGAAATCATGCAAATAATTCGAATAATGTTTCAACCACATAAAGGCGGAAGTACTTTTAAAGTCTAAACAGAACAGTAAGTTGCATGCTACCACAGAATCCAACAGGTTGGCATGTAGGACTATAAGTCTAGTTCGTAATTACCGGAGAGAGAGCCTTCCACGCTCTTATTAGACACCTGGCTTTGCTCCTCCAACTGCTGCAAAAGCTTTAATGATAATGATCGACCAGTACCCTCATACCTTTAGGAGTGGCAAAAGAAAAAAGAAAGATCACTTGAGGATCAAAGGGAACTAGAGAAATTAGGCATTAAAATAACTTCAGAGGATTCTTTCTAACATAATACATCACAAGAAACTAAATTACAAATGAGTTAATTAAAAAGAAACGAAGTAATACCCATTCACAGTAGATGAAAGGAAGACCAGGTATGGACCAAGTAAAGATTTAACAACTGGCAATGGTATGGCTGCAGCTTCATCAACAACCAACAGCTCAACCTGAGAAAGCTTTTCATGCTCCTGTGGCTGTATATACTGCACAACAAAGAGAATACAAAAAGGAAAGTCATATATATTTTCCCGAATAGAAATCTAGCATCAGAGCCTATGATGTTATCTCAATAAGAAACAAGATATATTATTCTTTGTCTCTTGTTACCAAAATTCAAACTTACCTCAACAATGGAATAAACATGTTCTGCACACAAAAGGACAAAAGAAAAGGTCAGAGAATCTATCAACCTGAATTGTTTGTCTGTGTTGTTTGTAGATATTAATGCGCACTGTTGCTTTCTTGAATTCAGGGTTGGTACTCTTCACCACATCAAAGTCTATATGTTCCTGTAAACACATATAACCTTCACAAGCTAAAACAACTAGTAACCTAGTCCAATATGGATCATTGATATAAGAGATGATAGGCAAAATGGCGTTTCCCAGAGTATCCCCTCAAACACCACAGGAATCAGAAATATCCATTTCTAAATAAGATCTAAACTGAAAGTGTGAAGATACCACAACATCTATATAATTGCCAATAGCCGGAAAAAATTGACACCCTATTATGATGAGCGGAAACTCAACAAAGATAAGAAATGATGTTAAAAAACAGAATCTGCAGTATTGATGTTTTATAGCAAGAAGCCTCATAGCAATACAGCAGAATGGTTGTGTACTTTAAAAACAGGAAAACATTGAAAGGGTGTCTCAAGATAGACTGAATCTGACCAAGTAAGATTTCTAGCAAGAGGATAGACAATTTGGATTTGATACATAACATGACAACGGCAGTATTTCAGATAACCAATAGGCAAATCGTTTACCACAAGCAACCAACTTGAAAATGGTATAATTCTAAAACATAAACCCGTGAAGTTAGAAAGAAGGAAAAAATTAGCTTCATATATATTCAATTAAACGACTCAAAAATAATTGTGTAATAAGATTTTTCACAAATTCATAGGTGAGATTAGGAGTGCCATACAAATGAAACAGAAAACAATCTTACCTTATATTGAAGTTCATTGAGACCCTTGCAAACAAAATCGAACAATGTTTTAAGATTCTCAGGACTGGGTGCAGTAACAAAAATATTGGAGTACCTTCAAAATAATTACTCTAGTCAAAATACAAAATAGTTCTTAATCTAAAAGTGTATTCGGGTAATAGATTTTAAAAAAGTACCCAGCAGCAACAGCTCCAGCAACTGCTAATCCTAAAGCAGCTGATTTGCCCCGACCACGACCAGCGAGCAATGCAACTGTACTTCGAAGTGTCTTGTCCAAAATTCCATCCAAAAATGTAACAACAGCCCTTCCCTATCAAATATTAAACAAGGACATTCACAGTCTAAGTCGTGAGTGAAAAATACGGGCAAATAATTATAGAACTAAACTGTAGCAGAGATAATTTAAACCTGGTCCAGCGTACAGCACTTCTTTATAAGAGGACCAACAGGGAACTCATCATTTAGCTGTTCTTTTAAATTCTTAAGGTCCCATTCTCCTTCAGAAAGCCCCTCCGAGTCCTTTGTAATAGAAATAACATTGTTAGATAAATAAAAATTACAAAGAAGAAAAGGTTGTCTCGTTGGATGAACTAGTGGGTGTGAAGCTTTTAACAATGAATGAAGCATCTATAGTTTTATTATTCTCAGCTCTATTTGATTGTAAATACCTCTAGGTTCTTGATTTTTCTCTCTCTATTTTCACACCCTTGCATCCTTTGAATATATTTTTTTTTCATTATGAGAAATTGTTTCTTGTTAAAAAAAAAAACACCATATCTAGGTAATTGCATGTTGGCAAAAAATTCATCATATGATCTCAAATTGTCTCCACACTTTGAAATTTACAAATGTTGAAATATACCTCTTTCACTGCAACGGGAGTAATTGACCTTATATGGGAAGAAATTGGTAGTATATTCATTTCGTCATCCATTAGAACGCATGCTTTGCATGATGCAAGTGACAATAAAAAGCGTTCATTAAAACGACCAGCTGCCTCCAAATGGGATTCAGTTCGATACCTTCCATGAACATCCTGGCAACAATCATCTGTGAGCTCTTCTTCAAATAATAACGAAGCACAATACCGGGTACAATGACAACTATCATAGTCTGGCATCCAACGAATTGCCAACATTTGTATCGTAAAAGAACAATTAACATTGTACTCAAAGAGTTAAGATAAAATTTCAGACACGAAAAGAAAAGATGCCAATATTAAAAGCAAAGAGACACAATTATAATTGCTGTATGTACATAATTATCTACTGAATACTAAGCAATCTACAGGATTTCTGTGTCCAAGGCAGGAAAGCTATTACCCACGAAGCACAGACACTAAAGTATCATTAACAAGTCCAGCTTGATTTTCTGAGTACTAGGAATGCAATTAGCAAATTGTGATTTTGATTTTTAATTGAATTTGTTTAGGTTTTGATTCAATTTTTACATTTTAGTTAAAAAAATTGAACAACGCAATGACCCAACCCAACACAAAGAAGGGTTGAGTAGGGTTGGGTTGTCCAATCTATTCAATTCTTTCGAGCAGTGGACCCAACCAACCCGACAAGAAAATCCTCCCAATCCAACCTATGTACACTTAGTATTGTACATGTCCAAAACTCTAACTCCTATTGGATAATTAAATTAGAGAGTTAAAATTTTCATAATTCTATTTCATTTTAATCTTTTTAGTAAAAGGACTTGAAACTATATGTAAGAGAAAACCTATAAAAATGTTTGCAAGGTCCTTGATTTTCTAAAAATGAAAGAGATAGACGTATGTTTGAAGGCATAGAGAGGGATTATAAATTTGATTGTTCTTATTATTTTGGTTGCTCCAAATGGAGTTTAATTGATAGGAACTTTGGTTACTTTCCCCTTTTCATATTAACAACGGTACCGGAGGACCTTTTGGCAAATACTGGACAATGATTTCAAAAATCCCCCATCCTCCTGTAAATATCTATAAACGACTTCCACTCACTGTCAGAGCTTCCCATCCTTGAATTCATTTGAAACATGAGAAAATTTCAGATTGACAGAGAATATGGTCAATCGGTTCCCTTAACTGAAACTATGTTGCTATTTACATTGTAGTGATTAAAATAAATGATTGTTCCTATTTTAGTTGATTTCATTCCCTTTCCAATCAACAAATGGAAATATTAGTAACATAAATATATAGGATATTACATCAACCAAACATTAATACTCCTATGAAAGGGTAAAAACTAATGACTTCAAGAATTTAGACTGATTGCCTCTACATAGGATAATGCTAAACATAAGAGAAATTGTTACAGTGTGGACATATATATATAGATAGATGAGAAGAAGGACCAGTTTAGGGTATAGTGGAGTTAACTAGACACATTTATTCAGATTTATAAAGAATGTTTGTCGTAGATTTCCCATCAATCCTTCAATATAATTTATAACCTTACATAAAATATAGCTCCAAATGAATTCACATGCTTCCGCAGAAAATATTTGTAAAAGAATAGAAACCGCATACCATGACCATGGTGTAAAGACTGGACAATGAGGATAAGGAACGAAGCAGCAAGATTATTAATCCACCACCTTCCACTGTTTCTATGGTTCTTGCAAGAAGATTTGGTGTCAAAGCTTCAAAATCCTAATGCCAGCAAATGATGATTATAAAATGAGGAGATGATTTTTAGACAGCCAATAGCTAACTATACGAAAATCGATATGAAATGAAAAAAAAAAAAAGAAAAAAAAAAGAACTAACTAACAGTTACAGAGTATGTGATTATCTACCTGAAGTATGCACATTCCAAAGGTATTACCAAGAATCCTTTCTGAATCTTTGTACAAACAATACGTTATTCCTCCAGTTTCAAGGAAAAGAGAAAAAGGATCAACCTTCTCAGGATCCAGAAGCCCCCTCTGCATCAACTTTTTTACTTGCTTTGCACGTTTTTTTCTATGACTGTCCCAAATAATAGATCCACTCAAATCTTAAGCATATAATTATCTGAAAATTTCAAGCTAATAATGATTACAAGAACAAAGTACAGCTCTAAGCGTGACAACCTATATCAATGTCAAAACAAGAATTAATGTTAATTTGAACAATTTAAAGAAGCCTAAAAATGATTAATTAATTTTTTAACGAATCAATATAAGGTCCTTAAACTTCTTGCAAGATGATCGTAACACCGTGGGCATGAGTATATATACAACATAGTCAACTCAAATGCTTTGACTTTTAATTAATGAAGGTAGTTTTTTTAAGTGAAGAATCAGGCCATCATGAGCCTACCTCCTTCCTTCCCCTTGAGGTTGGAGGTTCAAAAACTATTGACAAAATAGTATATACACAAAAGAAGCACACTTGTTTACTTAAAGTTTCAACATTGAAACCTGACAATTTCCAACACTTACTTATTTGTTCAGTTTGAAAGCCAAAAAAATTTGACAGTTCTACCATCGAGAACTAACCTGCTGAGCTCAAGTTTATCTCTATAGCACCAAAGCACATTTGGCCGGGATTTGATCGTCGCCTTACTTAACATGTAGTGGAGATTTACAATCTGTAAATAGAAAACAATCAAACATATGCTATCTTTTCGCTTATATGAAAGTTCAGGACTCAAATATATAAGCCATTAACATTGCTACATATTCTCTCAACTGGAATTCAACGCCAAAAATCCATTGGACTAAGGCCAAGTAACCCGCCCAACATCGTCAACAAGAAATACCCAACAATTATAACTTTGAAACAAATAAAATCGGAAAAAAAAAAAAAAAAACATCCTCTCCCTAAAACAAAATCAGTGGTATACACCAGTAAGAAAAGCACCTGATCCCGAGACTTGTCGCCGATGATGACGAACATGGAGCGATATCTTGATTTGACACCATTCTCAATAAGAGTCCTGATACGCTCGTCTACTTTCTTCCTCATTCCTTGAGTAGTATTGTTGCAAAAGTTGTGCTGAGACTAGAGAGAGAGGTGGCCGCCTGCGTGTAGAGAGCGGTGGCCGCCGTGCAGAGACCGCCTGCGTAGAGAGAGGGGTGCCGTGCCGACCGCCTGCTTAGAGAGAGAGGGGTGCCGTACCGACCGCCTGCGTAGAGAGAGGGAGTGTAGAGAGGGATGGCCGCCGGCGCCTGCGCCTGCGTATAGGGTTTTGAAGGGAAGCGCCTGCGTGTAGGGTTTTAGGAAAAATTTTATTTCCTGTTTTTTTTTTTTTTTTTTTCTCTATTGTTTAAATATAAATAATAATTCTTCATAATTTACTACTTTATTAATACCTAAAAATAAATTATTGGTTCTATGGTTCATATTTTCATTATGCTATTATTTGATAGGGGATTTGAGTGACGTGCGTACCTCTCAATCTTTTCAAATATTATGTAATATTGTTTAAATATAAAAATAAAAAATAAAAATAATAACTCACTGTATGTAATTACGTAATTACGGTAGCATTTTATTGTAATAATTTATTATTTTATTATGTTGTTGTAACTCGTTGTTGTTATTATTATAATGCGTTGTTGTTGTCGTAACTCATTGTTATTGTTATTGTAGTTGTTGTAACCCATTGTTATTATTATTACTGTAACCTGCCCAACATCATCAAGAAGAAATACCCAACCATTATAACTTTGAATGGTAGATTGATCTACTGTTTATGCTTAAAAAATAATTAATTAATTTTATATTAAAAGATTCAAATTCATATTTAATAATTTTATATATTAAATATAAAATAAATATTTTTGATTTGTAATGTGTCAAAAGAGAAATATTCATATTCATATATATATATATATATATATATATATATATAATTTAAAATATAATGTTTTATTTAAATATGATCTAATTAAAAAATATTTTTTAATATATTATATATTAAAAGACTCATATTTTCTTGAGACATAAATCTTCTCATTTTTGAAATATTTCAGAGGTTTTTTAGTCAATGAAGATAAAAGATGTGAACACATTCAAGTCATAAGAATGTAAAAATCTCTCTCTAATAGAGATATTTAAAAATTGTGAAATGACGATAAATAACGAACTAAAACCGATAATATCTTGATTATAACAAATAATGATATTGAAATAATAACCTTAATGAATTGCGAACTAAAACAGATAATATCTTGATTATAACAAAATAATGATATTGACATAATAACACTCTTGATCCAAGAACGGAAAAAAAAGTTGTAACTTATCATAATTGGACTGCTTTCCAAATAAAAGAGAAATTAACTTAATGTGTTGCCATATTTGAAACCAAATATTTTCGTATAAATCTTCGATTCAAAATGAAAGTATCCTACACCTTTCAACCAAACAAACATATCAATTCAGTTTACCACCGTTTTTTATAAGAGATGGCAAAATTTTCTTGCTCCCTGTTCTTCATTGGTTTCATTCTTTTCTCAGGTTTGTTTTTTAGATTTCGAAATATGTTATAAACTTTCAAGAATTTTGTACGTTTTAGTTTATTATCTATTTGATTTTTGACAGCTGCGTGCATGTCGTCGGTCAATGCAATACAATGTGAAGAGAAGTTGTACGAAGGATGCGTACCTAAAGACTGTAGCGAGAGATGTTTACAAAAGTTTCCCAAATCAACATCTGAATGTGTACCAATTGGACAAATGCCATTTAACTATATTTGCTATTGTTTCCATGATTGCTAGAGGGTAATCAATCATGGTTTCTATCACAGTCTCCATTAAATAAAACGGTTGAATGTCTCTATGAATTCAACCAATCCCCCGTAACTATTTTATTTTTGCTTTTGTTGTTGCTTCCATGATCACTAGAAAGTGATCAATTCTGGTTTTTATATGTCTCCATTAAATAAAATGGTTGGATGTCTCTATGGATTCAACTTTTTTTTTAGCATAATTCTCCATTTCATTCCTTCTGCCGTGTTTTAATTATAACTTTCATTGTCTTATTTGAACTGCTAACTTGACCTACTAATATAATGTGTTATAATAAATCCAACTACTTTTAGAAAAGTTGGGAGTAAAGAAACAGAACATGTATATTCGATCAGGATGTTTTTTTTTTTTTATAATTTAATTTCAATATAATTTAATTTATAAGCTACTAATTTGTTGTCTTACCAGATCGCATTTCATAACTTTTAATATCAGTAGTGTATTTTTGTTATAAAGAAATATTATTATGAAATACAGTATGTAAGGTATGATTGTTATAGTAAATAATTGGACAATCTGATTCAACTCTTTCTTGCTTCTTTACTCATCAATAGTTATCTTTAATCATAAATGAAATTAATTGTCCGTGGATTCAATTTGTATATTAACATAAATTAGTTATTAATAAAAATAAATATATTTTTTAATTTACAAAAATAATTAAAAAATATATTTATTAACATAAATATATTTTTTTGTACAGAAGGAATTCACATATTTTATTTTGATCTAGATAAGTATTTTTTTTTTTTTTTTTGTAATAAGGTAAATTTAACGTTTTCGTAGATAATATATGTTTGAATTCTACCATGGTACAATTCTTACCTACTTATTTTATTGTTAAATTTTTATTAAATATCTATTTTGTCTTTCTCTGGGTTGATTTGACATAACTGATTGTTTTTCATTTGGAGATGACTCTGATAGACGAACACGACTCTCCACAATGGTATGATATTGTCCACTTTGAGCATAAGCTCTCATGGCTTTGCTTTGGGTTTTCCCAAAAGGCCTCATACCAATGGAGTTAGTATTCCTCACTTATAAACCCATTATCATTTCCTAAATTAGTCGATGTGGGACTTCCTTCCATCATCCAACACCTCCCCTCGAACAAAGTGCGCCTACTCCTTTGGAGTCTTAGTCATTTTTGACTGCCTTCGAGGAGGGGCTTGGGTCCTTTTCTTTAGGAGTTCTTTGTTCGATATTTGAGGATTTATCAATCTATTGGCACGACTAACTTTAGGGCATGGCTCTGATACCATGATAGACGAACACGACTCTCCACAATGGTATGATATTGTCCACTTTGAGCATAAGCTCTCATGGCTTTGCTTTGGGTTTTCCCAAAAGGCCTCATACCAATGGAGTTAGTATTCCTCACTTATAAACCCATGATCATTTCCTAAATTAGTCGATGTGGGACTTCCATCATCCAACAGACTCTTCCCGTTTTGGCACTTAATTATCTCAATATTTCCTGCGATATGGTCACGTTATTATTCCTTGGTTGTAAGAGTGAATATTATTTCCACAGACCAACCCGAGTCATTCCAATATGTTTTGTCCTAACTTACATGCATTCTAAGAAAATTACGAGGAGGTCACCCAACATACAATTATTAGAAGCAAAACGCACTGATGTTTGAATTGATAATAACTTTTAATTTTTTTAAGCTTTTTTTAACATCCTATCCTCAAGGTTATTTTCATCTGGACATAGTCTCCATTCATTCATTTACTCATTTATTTGAGAGTCACAATCTTTAATAACATACTACTTTGGTCTAGGTAGTTAAGGTCATGTTATGAAAAGATTAGTTACTTTCCATAGGGGTTTGAAGCTACCATAATTGACCTACTTTCCAGTGAAGATATAAAAGTTTTTGAGTCACCATATTTGTCAAACAAAATGTGTATATAAATACAGACTCTACGGTAGCAAATGAGCAAACCAAGTATACATTCAAACACATAATTTTAGTATATTATAACACTGATATTTTAGGAGATCGACGAACTTCTCTGGCTCCCTCTTTGTTCTTGTTCTGGTTCTCTCAGGTACGTATGGCTCTTTAGATGCCTTGTTTAGATGGGTATTGTATGTATGACTTTGAAATTTTGTGCAACTGGTTGGATGGTGCCTCTAGCAACCCAAACAATGTGACGTGAAGATGTTCGAATATGCATGCGAGACTACAGGATGTCACCAAAAGTGCCTAGAGGTTTACTCAAATTCAACATCTCAATGTGTTGCCACTGTCATTTGTACAAGAATGTCTTGCTTTTACCGGTAAAAATAGCACATGACATTAAGATATATTCATTAAGTGACTCCATTATTAGACTCCCGAAATACAAATATATGTAAACAAATACATAAACAAATATATTTTAAATTATTAGTTCAACTACAGATACATAAACAAATAAAAGCAAGAAAAAAAAACACCCTCCCTCTAAAAAAAATTCAGTCTTTCACGAGTCTAATGAATTACACCAGTAGGAAAAGCACCTGATCCCGAGACTTGTTACCGATGATGACGAACATGGAGCGATATCTTGATTTGACACTATTCTCAATGAGAGTCTTGATACGCTCGTCTACTTTCTTCCTCATTCATTGAATAGTATTGTTGCGAAAATTTTTATTTCTTTTTTATTTTATTTTATTTTTTTTAAAATATAAAATAATAATAATAATAATAATAATAATAATAATAACCCACAATAATTCCTCTAACATTTTATTCTCAATAATTTACTGCTTTATTAATACCTAAAAATAAATTATTTGTAATGGTTTATATTTTCATTATGCTATTATTTGATAGGGGATTTGAGAGATATGACGTGTGCATACCTCTCGTTATTTTCAAATATTACGTCATATTGTTTAAATATAAAAATAATAACTCACCATAATTACATTTTATTGTAATAATTTATTATTTTATTAGTACATAAAAATAAACTAAACCCTAAACCATAAGCCCTAAATCCTAAACCCTAAACAATTGGAATTTAAAGAATTATAAGAAAAAAAAAAAGAAAAAACCCTAAACCCTAAACACAACCTTGAGAACAATATTTAAACAAATTAATTTTTAACGAAGGTAAAAAATAAAATAAAATAAAAAAAAACCCGTTCCATCGATTGTTCTGCAGCAATGGGTTCAACTTCAGCTTTCTCAGTCTGCTCCAAAATTGAACTTCCCGGACCCAAATTCTCAGGCTACAATGTCCGGCCATCGCCTAAATTTCGATTCACCATGTTTCGGAAGAATTACAACCCAACTTCCAAAAGCTTGAGTCATTCAATTTCGAAACATTTCAATTCCCATATTCACGATGCTCTCTTCTCAAAGCTCTCCGAGTGCGACAAACGTTGTTTTCCTGCACTCCAGAGGAATTCATCCAACTATTTCGTTGAAAAACTTGTGGGTTTTCTTGTTTGGTTATTTATCTTCATGGGTTGTTTCAATGTAAGACATGTCGTTGCATTACCTGCTCAGACAAGCGGCAAAAGCCCAGCAATGGATGAAGATAGTGAAGAGGAGATGAGAGAGAGGATCTTGGAGCATGATTCAAGGAATATTGATACTCTGAAAGCTGTTTTGTATGGGAAAATGAGTAGCGGAAAGACAGAGGAGGCTATTAAGTATGTTCTGAGGCTGATTGATCTTGAGCCGGATGAGGTTGAATGGAGGCTTTTGTTGGCTCTTTGTTATGAGAAAATGGGAGAGCTGGAAATGGCTAAAGGATTGTTCATGGAAATTTTGGAGAAGAACCCTCTCTTGGTTAGAGCTCTGCATGTAAGGTTTTTACTTGCTATTTATGTTTCTTTAGATTGGTAGCTATCGTTTATATGTTATTTGGTGCGAGTTAGAAGCTGGGAATTTTAGTGTACGTGCTTGAACTAAGATGTTATCAGTATACATAAACAATGTGATGTTTGACTTAGGGATTCTGTTGCCAAATTTGAACCTTGAATTGAATGAGGCTGGTTACTAATGAGATGAATTGTTATATTATTGAAGGTAATGTTGCCAGTGACTCATATGAGAGCTGGTCATATGGTCTTTTACCTATTTCGATTCTCGGGTTAGTGAGCCGATGAATCAACCTCTCGTAATAGATGGATTGGTCTTGGGTTCCTTCCGCCACCCTACCCAATAATTCATAGGATTCGTTTTCAGTAAAATATTATATATTCATGAGTTCCTTCGTTCCCATTGCCTCTAGATTAATTGTGAGATCCCACATTGGTTGGAGAGGGGAATGAAGCATTCTTTATAAGGGTATGAAAACCACTCCTTAGTAGACACGTTTTAGAATCCTTGAGGGAAAACCCAAAAAAGACAATATTTGATAGTGGTGGGCTTGGGTGTTTATAAATGGTATAAGAGCCAGACACCAGGTGATGTGTCAGCGAGAGACTGAATCTTGAAGGGGTGGACACCAGGCGGTGTGCCAGCGAGGATACTGAGCCCCGAAGGTGGTGGATTGGGGAGTCTCACATCGATTGGAGAGGGGAATGAGTGCCAGTGAGGACGCTGGTCCCCAAAGTGGTGGATTGTGCCAAAAAAAACAATATCTGATAGCGGAGGGCTTGGGCTTGGGCTATTACATTAATGGTTAGGTCTTTATTCTATAACGGAGTCTTTAATCGAACTAAAATTTGTTCTTGAATCAATCTTCTCGATCTCGCTCCTGTTTTGTTTTTACTTGAAGTACATTCTGACATGTTTTGATATAAGGTACGTTGTGATGTCCCATATTAGTTGGGGAGGAGAACAAACCACCATTTATAAGGGTGTGGAAACCTTCCTCTAGCATACGCGTGTTAAAGCCTTGAGGGGAAGCCCGAAAGGAAAAGTCCAAAGAGGACAATATCTGCTAGCGGTGGATCTGGACTGTTACATACGTACTAAAAACTTGAATATTGAGTATTGCCTTCCTAGCTTTCTAGCTGCAACGTCTTCTAGCGTTTCATAATTCATTGAAGAAGTGAGTTATGTGAATGCATAATTTGAATGCTTTGAACTTGCATTTTCTTCAGGGTCTGGCATTAGTGATGCATAAGAACAACGAAGGTCAATCTGTGTTTGAGATACTCAATAAGGCTCTTGATATTGCTCGTGATCACAAAAAGGTTACTGAGCAGAGAAGCATTGGGATACTAATTGCTCAAATGCATGTTGTGAAGGTCACTTGTAACTTTTGACTGATAAGAATGCTTCCCACCTACTTCCATGTTCTATAAATTTTGAACCAATAACTTCTTTGATTCTCCGGATTGTTGTCCAACAAAGTGTTTGTGTTTTCCAGGGAGAACTGGAGGAGGGCTTGAAGAAGTTTCAAGAACTTGTTGAGGAGAACCCTCGGGATTTTCGACCCTATCTTTGCCAGGTTCTACCCGCCCCTTTTATCTACATGTTTAATACCCTGGCTTACTAGTAGATATTGTCTGCTTTGACCCGTTATGTATTGCCGTCAGCCTCATGGTTTAAAACGCGTCTGCTAGGGAGAGATTTCCATACCTTTATAAGGAATGCTTCGTTCCCCTCCCCTAACGATGTGGGATCTCACAATTCACCCCCCCTTGGGGGCTAGCATCCACGCTGACACACCGCTTGGGGTTTGACTCTGATACCATTTGTAGTAGCCCAAACCCACCGTTAGTAAATATTGTCCTCTTTGGACTTTCCGTCATGATTTTAAAACGCGTCTACTATGGAGAGAGTCTATCCCTACTCTGACTAGTGTCTCACACTTTCCGGTGGCTGACTCTGAAACTATTTGTAACAGCCCAAGCTCACCACTAGAAGATATTGTCCGCTTTGACCCGTTACGTATCACTGCCAAGCTCACAATTTTAAAACACGTCTTCTAGGGAGAGGTTTACACACCCTGATAAGAAATGATCCGTTCTTCTACTGAATTGATATGGGATTTCACACATTTGAATCAGTAGAAGAATCTGCATAGTAGACGCGTAACGTAGTAACATACCCAGTTCTTGCAGGGAATTATATACAGTCTACTGGACAAAAAAGAGGAAGCTGCAGAGCAGTTCGAGACGTATCGGGCTCTTGTGCCTGATGAGTTTCCTCAAAGGGAATTTATGGACGATGTCATGTTGTCAGCTACAACTGCAACACGGGAACAGTTCCAGAAGGAATTTGATGCTGAATTTTCATACAAGAAGTGAACCAAACAAGAAAAGGGCACTCTGGCTATCAGTTTGAGAGTGTTCTTGAATGTGATAATATCAACACCAATGCACCCGATCTTATTAGAATTCTGTAGTTAAGCGTGCTTCGAGTATCTGAGTGGACACTCTAATAGTATTTATGTTGAGCCACTTTAAAACGTGTCGAGAGTGTGAAATCAGTGTAATTGAAAAAATACATTAATAAAAAGAACTACTTCAAATTAAATGGATTCGACACATGAATATCATTTCACCTATCATCGTGGGTCACGGTAACAGTCTGGTTTCGACACATGAATATCATTTCAGGTAATAGTCTGGTGTTAATGTAGTTCAAGACAAATAAAAATAAAATTGAAATGATGCAAAAATTTGAATTAAATGACAAATAATATTAAAAAAAAAAAAGTGACATTCATCGTACTATTATAATTATTAAAAAAACTTGTGAATATGGTTGATATAATTTAAAACTTAATTTTATTATGTCTTCTAGATCATATTATAAAATTTTAAATGTAGATTTATGAATTCATAATTTGATGTACACGTGTAAATAAAATTACTCCAATTTAAAATAATAAAATAAAATCTTTATTGTCGAATATTCTAGCTTCATCTCTCCTCTAGGCTATATCAACACTACAAAATTTGAACTTGGAAAATACCAAAAAGAATTTTAAAAAATAAAGAAAAAGAAAAAATAAAATAAAATGAATCCCCAAAATTGCCCGCCAAATTCCTTCACACCTCACAGCCCTAACACAAACAAGCTCAACACAAGCCCAACCATGGCCGCCGCCGCCGCCGCCGCCGCCGCCTTCAACCTCTCTCCGGCGCTCACAATCTGGATCGGAAACAAGCAGTTCCCAACCGTCGCATTTTTGGTCACAATCTCGGCGGTTCCATCGAAAACACAGGCCTCCACGTTCTGATCCTGGATCTGAAAATATATGTTAAACGCATACGAAATTCTGCCTCGCCGGTCCAATTGACTGCACGATCCTCCGGCTGTCAAGGCCGTACAGTCGGAATAACCGCAAGCGTAATCCACTTCCTTCGCAGTTGGCTCCAAATTCTTCAAAGTCTGCCTCAAAACGCACCATTTTCGCTCCATATACTGCACTCCCTTCGCCGCCACCAGCATTTTGTCGTTTCCTTTCCCCGATAAATCCATTGGAAATTTAGGTTTTCCATCGAATTGAAAAATCCCCCAATGGCGCTCGAAAAAACCTGGCAAAACGCTTTTTGCGTTCTCGTCCAAAAGCCCGAACAAGTACACCTCGAAGCTCTCCTTCGGCCTCATTGGAGTTCCTTCGCCAGAGGCCAATTTCTCGAACAAGCCGTCGTAGAATCGTTTCGCCAGAGTTACATTCGCGAATACGTTGGCGTCCGTCGGCCAACCGACTTCTCCGATGACGATTTTCAGGTTGGGGAAGCCGACTTTCTTCAAGGACCAAATCAGCGTGTCGTAATTGGCATCGAAGACGTTAGTGTAGGATTTGCCATTGTCATTGTTGGCCTGTCCGCTGCCGCCGAAGAAGGCGTAATCGATGGGGAAATTAGGGTTTTGGTAAAGACTGAGGAAAGGGTAAATGTTGACCATGAAAGGGGCATCGTGACGGTCGAGGAAGCGGACTATCTCCTTCATGATACTGTAAATGTCTGGCCGGAATTGGCCGTCGGACGGTAGATTGGACTTGGCTTCGTAGACGTCGGCGTTGAGGGCAGTGGTGACCTTGATTTTTTTGCTATGGCCGGCTTCGTCGAGAGCTTTCTGTACGTTTTGCATCGCCGGAAACGTGACGTTCACAAAGGATCCATTGTAAGCCGTCAAGAAAGCTTCATTTCCCACAGACACATACCTGCACTTTTACCCCCACATTCTTACATTTCTTTTCTCATATTTTTCCAATTAACATTTTATTTTTTTTAATCCAATTATAGTTTATATATTTTTTAACAAAATTTATAATTTATCATTAAATTTTCGAGACATTTTAGTTTTTACTCTTATAAATTTAAAAAATATATTTAAATTTCTCTTTTATTGTATAAAAATTATTATTATTCAAATATATATACCTACTATTTTAATTTTGAACTTCTTAATTTTTTTTAAATTAATTAAATAATTATAATTTTCCTTATAAATACTTCCAAACCAAAACTAAAATAAACAAAATTTTAAATTACAAGAAATCAAATACATTTGGAAATAATGGACAAAAAAAAAAAAAATTAAAATTTTCACATAGATATATATATATTTATTTATTTAGAGTCTTAACTCTCTATTTTTTCAATACAATTTTTATTAAACAAATTTTAAATCTATAATATTAAATTTAATTTAAATTTTAATATTACGTATAGTTTTTTTATATATATAAAAAGTGAGCGAGAGGACGGAAATATAATTCTATCTCATGTTTTTTTAGTTATCGAATAGAAATCTCTTATGTTTAAGAGTTTTTTCGGGTTAAATTGTGATATCACTAAGAAAAAGATTAGAATAAGAGGAAGGAACCTGATATCGACGCCGCCATCGTACATATGAACGGTAACATTATCTTTAACCCAATTCTTAGCTTCGTTGTAGCTTTCAGCAAATTTCTTAAGGCGATCATTAGGAATGCCAATAATGGTTTCAATTTTAGAACCAGCCAGCGATGATACAGTCCAAGTGTCGGAATCGAAGAGCTTCACTTTTTTAATGCCATTATCCTTCAGCAGGTTCACCACAATGCTCGGTTTCAGAGGGTGCGATGCCAATGTTCCCCAGTTCACGCCGATTCCTCCCTCTGCAACGCCAGCCGCCATCGCCGCCACGGTAATCACGGCGGCCCACGTGGTGGGGAAGATCGTTGCTCCGCCCATAGGGTCAATCTCTTGTAATGGGTGAGAGTGAAAATGGATGGTTTTTGGGAGTTGGGTTGTGATTAATTTGGGGAATGATTTGGATTATATATTGAGAAAGCTGTGATTTCAGGGTTGTATTGGAAGATGAAAGGGTCAAAATGAACAGAGTTCCTCCTCTTTAGGGGGGGACACAAGAACATGAACTTGGTTCTTGTTTAAACTAATTAAAACCATTTCTCTCTCCCTGTCCATGAAAAACATCTTTAATTTTTCCAAAAAATAAAAAAGAAAAAACCAAACAGACAAACTATAATCAGGGAGATGGACTGTCTCTACTAGATTTGATTTGGTCGTTTCTGATCTTATAAGGACAAGTAATGCATGCAAATACACTCTTTGTTTGCAAAGGATAAAATTCTACTTGATTGAAGATTAATCAATTTTTTTTTCTTCTTAAATTTAGAGTAAAATCTCATCTCACAAGCTTATAGTTTTCGTAATCGGGGTTAGTCTTATTAGATGAACACGACTCTCCACAATAGTATGATATTCATCTCTCGTGGCTTTGCTTTGGGCTTCCCCAAAAGGTCTCATACAAGTAGATATAGTATTTTTGATTATAAACCCATGATCATTCCCTAAATTAGCCGATGTCGGACTTTCATTCAACAAGTCTCAACCTCTTCGTTGAGATCTCCGTGAAAGAAAACTTGATCAACATTTAACTAGGATGAAAGTTGGATTTGTGCTGAATATAAGCGGGTACAAATGGTGAAGGTAACGTCTCAGTATAATATACACATTGAGAAAGTGGGTAAGTTTGAAATTTGCTATATCTTATATCTCTACATAAAAACCGTCTTACTTGTAACGAATCGTGTAATGAACCTCGACACAATTCAACTATTTTATGTAAATACCATCGGTTGTTATAATCCTCCACCTCTTCACCTCATGTATTGTAAAAATGAAAAAAAAAAAAACGAATAGACGTCGTGGACGACATTAAGAAGCGATAGTAGAAAAGACATAGTAATCTAGCACATAAACCCTGCTGGGATCAAGCAAGTTTTGTTTTTGAAAGATACTAATAAGAGATCATTGTTGTACACAAGTATTTATGCAACAGCGACAATTACATTCCCATTAAAATGATCAATTTGCAACTGTTTATCAAATATTATACAAATCAAGGTGATGCGGAAACAAAAACAATGAAAAAAAAATCAATAAATAAGCATAATGGAAAAGAGATCCCACAAAACTGATATACAAAAGGCTTCTCTAAGCATCCAATCCTGCACCTAATATGATTGTGTTGCTTGAATAGACCTAGCATTGGCTTGTGAAGGAAAACTACAAAAAGCAAACAGGAAACTTGAAATAGATAAACTGGTCTGCAGATTTTACAACTCTACACCTCCTTGTGCCATCTATTCCCCTTCCCATCAATAAATAAACCAGGGCAGGGTAGTATATTTCCATGGCCAATTATTCAAGGATCCAAGAATATGATGTTATTGACATTGTCATTGTCCCCGTTGTTGATCTTTCCAGGCGTTGATAAAAACGAACATGGTGTTTGAATGATCTTTCGACTCACATCAGCGGAAGATATGTACCGCCATGCCCTTTCCTAAGAACAAGAGGCCCGGCATTCTCAGGTACCTTATCAAGCGCCTTTGTGCAAGCATTGATAACATCCATAAAACCAGTGGCAAGTTGAGCTAGTTGCAAACGGAGCCTCAAATCCCGAGTCCTTTTCAACAAGCATCTAAATGATCTTCCCAAATATTTTGCCCACTCTGCAGGCAACCCTCCCCCAGTCAGCCAGACGGAGAACTGGGACTGGTCCCCACGGGCAGCGACTTCGGACCTATAAAATCTTGCAATGTCGCCTAACATTGAAGGATGGAGTGGAAGCACAGTGACAAATTCAGCCACGAAGTCTTCTAAAATATCTGGCTTAAGCATTTGATTCCAAATGACTAAAGCCCACTCGCTTGGCTGGTCGAGATCATAAGCTTCAGCAACAATTAGTGCCTCCTGGAATCTTGATTGGTCGACGAGAGCTCTTCGGGCATTGGTTTCTGTCTGGAAGAGCCATTTAAAGTCGGGCATCCTAATTTGAAGGGACACTAGAGAGGCCTGAGCACAGGATCTGCGAGTTTTGTTGCCAGCATCAATGGAAGAATAAACCTCAGCAGCTTTAATGTAGTACAGCATGGCATCTAAAAGGTCTTCGTTCTGGTCCTTGTCATAGCGGCGGAACCACATCTCACAAGACTGCTCTGCCTGTGTCTCCAAAAGGGCAGCTGTTTCATGCTTCATGTCAAAATGGCTGTAAACCTGTATGCATGATGTAAATCACCAAATTAAACACGAGAGATGTTGCTCTGAGGTTAATTTCCATCGAAGTATACATCAAAACAAGTACTTCAGGAATTTTCCGCTGCCTAAGATTTACGAAAAGAAAACTAGTACCGTAGTCCACTCGGATCATGCATATCTTAGAAGAAGAGAATGGAGGATAAAAAGATAAACAAGGAACACTAAGTTCACAGGAATAATTTGTATAGTAAACCTTGGGTTAGACATTATGAAAGCAAATCTTTGGTCATTTAATCTTAAATAATACTAATACTCCATCAAATGTTAACACATGCTGATATTTCTGCTAACTATCTAAATAAATAACAAAAGTAACTTGATCCAGAAGGACAATAAAACAAAAATATAGCATACGGAGTTGACAAAAGTAATTTCAGAACCATAACAAAGGGTAATGTTGATAAAATAAGATAACTAAGGCTATGTTGGACTAGTGAGATGAAATAAATGATAAAATAGCCAACCATTCAAAACCATAACATCTTAGCATAATATCAGCCCAAATGTTGATGTCCTTGATAAGTTGCAAGCATCTGCTAAGCATGCGATATAAAATAATTCCTACCAAGCCAACGGAAGATCTAACTGAATATGACATCTTATGAATTTATTGCAATTGTCAAGAATATTACACATTGGATATTGTGAACAAGTCTACAAACCTTTGCAAATGCATCAAGATCATTGGGGATTAAATGCTTAAGGGATGTAAGAACAGCGATACGAAAGCCCCTGACAGCCTCAGCACTGCCTGTGCTTGTACTTATAGCAGCCGAAAACTTTTGAAGAAGAAATTCTAGTTGATTGTTCTCGATAAGAATGCCAAGAATAAAACTAAGGGCATAGAAGTTTCCAACTCCAGTGATCAGACGAGCTAAACATGGAAAATCACCCTCAGCTACATAAGCCTCAACTCTTGTGGCAGCAAGAGCCACGAGAACATCAACCCCATCGAGGCAAGCTGATGATTTGTAGAAGTGGTGAGACAAAATTAAAAGTTCAACCTAAAACAGAACATTTTTTAGAAGTCAGAAGACTTGAGTCAAAATTCTTAAGAATAAGAAATCAACTTATTAAACTTGAGTCAACATCTAGACATTTGATGGAATGAGAAAGAACAACACTGCTTATAACACTTAACTGAATAAAACTTTCACAATGCCTACTGTGTATAAGAAAGAAAATGAAATTCCAGTTTCCATCACTACCAGAGGTCTATTTCTTAAATAATATTACCCCAAGGAATCACACTAAGCAGGCCAAATCTTTTATCCAAACAGCAGTCCATAATAGAATAATATAGAAACGATTATAATTCACAGTCTATCCACGTATTACTAATAACTAACAGTATCATAACTCCAAAAAAAAAAAAAAAATCCACATTTTCTTCTCATGTTTTCTATTTTCACTCGAGACCCATTTTCTTTCATGATGGAAAAATGAATGTCATAGTCACAGTAGTACCTCACAGGCATGTGGTATCTCTTGTCCAGTAATAACTAAACGCATCAAGGCATGCCCAATCTCTGGTTCAGAAGGACAAAGTTCTGACCACTTCAAGAAATCAGAGAATCTCCATAGTAGAGGAGCAGGTCCTTCATCTTTCTGGGAATCCATATAACCTCCACGATGTGCAGCCAGCAAGCCCTAATTTTTTCAAAATCATAAGAGGTCAGTTTAGATTAAGAACTGATACTCACCCCATGGGTTCATTCAAACTAAGGAAAATTATCCAGATTCATGCATAATATCTTTAAATACAATCGATCAAATAGAGACTGAAATCAAAGCAAGTTTGATATTAAGCTTTGGAGATAATTCAACTGAATCTAAATTCATAATTCTGGAGATCTACTAGGCACTCAGTTGGGAAAACAACCTTGAGAAAAGATTCTGCAAGAATTTGAGCAATACTAGCAGCAGGCATAGAGTGAGTCTGCACAAGGAAATTTGCCTCCTCAAATGACTCTTGTGCCTTGAGAGAGAGCAGCTGTAATAGTTCAATTGGCTGTTTGTTATATGCCTCTGAAAATGGAAGTCCCAAGACATTTGCTGCTTTTACGACCGCAATTACTCTTCTACAAAGCCCACGTCCACCACCTTCAGCAAAAACTGTTGCTAGAGTCTCCAAAACCTATACATATGAACATGCGGATCATGCACATCAACCAAAATAAGAACAGGAGTTATCATTGGATGGCAATAAATTCAGAAAACTGAAAGAGCCTAGTAAGAAGGGGATGGTATTTTCATTTTAACAATTGCTACTAAGTTTAACATAAATAAGAGTGAGAGAAACAGGATTGACAGAAACCTGCAATGGGTTGAGATACTGATCAACTTGAATACCAGATGAAAGAATAACTGAACATAAATCCCCATCAAGCATGGACATTGGAACCTCGCGATTGGAGGTTGATATAGCTGCGAGCTTAAAAGAAGCATCCACAAGAAGGAATTCTGAAGGCACTTGCTCAGGAGATAGCTTTTGTTGAAGCTGCTTGGCAGCCGTAATTTGTCCAAACTCTAGCAATGAAAGAATGGCTCTTTCCACCTCTGCAGGCCCAATCCTTTCTTCCCACCCTGAAAATGATGTATCCATTTTTAAGTTCTCATCTTGCATGTGCAAGTCATTTTTAAAATTGGAAGAAATATATCCATCTTCAGAGTTAGTGTTCATGTCTGCAGAGTCTGCTAATGGCCTTCGTAGTAACATGGAACCTTTTGTCCTCCTTTTTGCCTTTGTATTCCCCCCTCCTGCAGTTGAAAGACCAGCATCTAATACTTGACTTTTATGATGAGTCTGGCTGTTTTCTCTGACCTCATGTTTATCCATATTTTTACTCGTCATTGTACTTATATGTTTATCCATTTTTGATATCATACTTGCAGTCAAGTCGATAATACTTGAGCTATTCCTAGATTTACATTCCCGGATGGAGCCACTGATGTTCAGGTCCCGTTCATTTTTCAGTTCAGCTTCTGACTCTACAGCCAGCAGCCAAACCTTGGTCTCAATTTCTCGTAGAAGATGCAATGGATAAACCCTAATAAGTTGGATCACACAAGTTAGTGACAATAATTTTAAATGCAGAATAATAAAGCATATGTTAAAATTTAAGACAAGTTTCTTACGGATAGGACATGGTAAACATCCCGCTTAACCATTGCAAGGAAAGTAATAATAGTTCATGAAGCTCCTTGGCTGGAAGATCTTTCTCCACAGCTTCTGCATGTTTGAGGAAAAACAATCCAGCCTACGAACAGAAGATAGCAATTGTCAGTAGATTGTTCACAAGTCAAAAAAATCTCATTCAAATATCAAGCAGATACCACACTACCAGTTCCACATACCTGTAAAGCAGGAAAGGAATATCTGATGAAGAGTGCCTGGCAGTGACCCCACAATGCAACTCTCTCTTCTTGAACATCCCATAAGAATTCCTTCCACTCTGCTACCATAGATTCAGCCTAAAGAAGGAGAGAACCATTAGCGAAACAATAACACCTCTTCTTTTACTTTTTACCATACCACCACTGCCACCCCCCCCCCCCCCCCCCCCCCCCCCCAACCCACAGGATAACATGAACGCAACAAATATTTTAAGTCTTCTGAACATTAAGCCACTTCTTCAAGTTCGTTAGACTAGCTATACTTTACCATGAGTTTTAGTTCCCAGCAGAAATGATGATAAACTCGAGGAAATTGTACAGCTGACCATGAATTTTGAAGGTTAAAAAAAGAGTCCCACATGAAGTGAAATAGAAACAACACAAACTTGAACAAAATGGGGAACTTCATTTAAATCTACAATCCTCACATTGTCTAATATAGCTAATAGAAAGTGAGTAGAACGAAGAAAACAGTTCTTTTTAAGTTTTTCTCTGTGAATAATACAACTAATACAATCAATTCGCATATAAAGCTTACAGCGCCAAAGACACTTCTAGGTATTGAAGCAGCCATGCCAAATATGGTATATTTCTCATCTTAGCAGACAAATATCCTGTCTCTTACAAGTCTTAGCAATACTTGTACAAAATGTTACCCCAATTCAAACCAAAAACTATTGGCCGATTATGAATATTTAGCGTTGCAATCATAAAGTATACAAATGAGAAGTATTCTATTTAGTTTGACTACCAATAAGAAGAATAACTTGCAACATGATCAAAAAGTCAACCAGGAACTTTATGCTAGAATACCTGAGTTTCCGTGACATGATGACTAGCTGATTTCCAAGAACCCCCACTAGCTTCCAGTTGCTTTGCCCAATTGCGTGCTTGCTCCCAATGTCTATTATTTTCTAGCGCTGATAAAAGTGATGCATCATCTAGAGCCTCATTTCCAAGGTGCAGCCCATCATCTATACGTAATAAAGGCTCTGCTAAATTGATTTTATAATAAAGTCGTCGATAATATGAGGCAGAAAATCCTCCATCACCAAAATCAGTTGCAGCTAGAAGTTTCAGTAGGCATCTTCTTTCATATGGAGATGGACAAACAGACAGTACCGCATTGGCAGCCTTGACAGCAGTCGACCCAGTCCATGATGTCCCAGTATTTTCTTCTCCCTCAACATTTGCATGAGAATAGATTGCTTCATCCTTAACTCGTGCAGAAAATGAACCTAAATGTGCTGAAGCTTCAGCTAAACACATTTGTGAAAATGCCTAATGAACGATTAACTTTGTATCAGTAGATGATTTGTTTAAAGAAAATTCAAAGAAATTTTATGAAGGAAAGGAGTGGGGATCATATGGGACTAAACGGTTAACCTGAAGTGCACGGATGAATGGTAGCAGGGAACATGAAGGAAGGAACATCTCAAAAGCCCTCAACAGAGGCAAGAATAGTTTCTGTTCACAAAGCACAGAAACCATCTTGGACAAAGATGATGGTGCTTCATCTGAATCATATGAAACAGAAATCCGTTGGGGTTCCTGAACTATCTTTCCTTCTTCCTTGACAATAGAGTCACCTGGAACATTAGTTGATGCACGTGAAGCACTGAAATTATCAGATATCGCTATAACTGATGGATCATCAGAAACGGAATCCATGGTTCGCCTTCGTTTGGGATTTTTCCGGCAGTAATGAAATGCAGATGATCTACACCCAGCTGGCAAGGTATTGGTAGCTTCTACTGCTGCCCCGACATTTTCTGCTATCTGGGAAGCAATATCATTTACCTTAATGGATGTAGTTTCCCTGTATATAACTCAGAATCAGAAAAGATCTTCGGCTTGGTATTTGTAAATATCCTACTTAGAATGAAAAAAATCAATAACAAGAAAAGGATAATAATAACTGAACATATATAAATATAATACTCGCATAAAAGCAATGAAATAACAACTTAAAACTAATGGTATACTTCCAAGTAAGATACTAACTATCTATATATTTCATTTCCAAAATGAACAATTGATCGTCACCTTGCTGCTGTAATTTCTAGCCAAACAGTAAGACAGGATAATGGAGAGACGTCTGGGAAGCAAGAAGCAATCATTGCCAAAATAGACCAGGACAACTCTTCTGCCTTTATCAAGAGAGCTTTTCCCGGGTTCTTCTTTTTCTCACATTCAGCTAAAATGGTAAAGAGCTCAACAGGAATATACATACTTCCATCTAAAATGGTGGTTTGACCTTTTTTCTCTTCAGTGTCGGAGTATGATGAAGGGCCAGGGCTTTTCCTCGACTGTACAGACTTCAATACCGTTAATATATGGATTTTGAGACGTGGATCACTGAACTCTTTTGATGCCTAGAGAGAAATAAAATGGAAGAAATAAGGATAAGAGATTTAATAAGTGACTACTCAAATTAATAAATATACAGGACTCACTACTTGGATTACTGTGTCAAAGGGGTACCCGCCAACATGAGCCTCAGTTAAAAATCCAACCTTTCAAATATAAGAGACATTGGATCAGAATGTGAATCGTCACAGTTGAGAAAATTAGTTCAGTATTAATATAGACTGAAGGAGAATACCCAGTCATTGTCTCTTGCTAACAAAGCAAGATATTTCGAACTTAGAGGAATCCTATGCATCCGACAAAAGACTCTAACTAAATTCCAGTGATGGCTTGCAGCTTTCTGCTGATTTCTTAGCTCAGTCCCATCACCTTTACCACATAATAACCACGATCCACATGAATTTCCATCGACCATGTGGGGAAGACTAACCTCTTCCAAATGCTGTAGGACAAACAAAAGCACCTGTGAACAACGTTTTGGAGGTGCTGGATCAGAAGTGCCCTTTGGCTCATTGACACTTGAGCTTTCCTGGTGCAGATACTCATCAGCCAGAGCTCGAGCAAGAGTCTCTATTTTATCAGATTCTAAGGGTACTGGGTGAAAAGCAGAACCCTTAGGTGAAAGTTGCCTGAAATTCTCAAAGGATTGCCCAGACTTGTAAAATGTCGATATTCGTCTTAAAGCTGCTACATCTACACGGAGCATACTGGCAGACAAACCACCTAGCTCCAGGAGAAAAGCACATGAGGCAACTAACACGGAGTTCTCAAAATGCGTAATGGCAAGTGGAATAACCTGAAAATCAAGTGTGGAGCAATTTTTACAAACTCAAGTAAAACAGTTAAACTTTGCATAATTAATTGAGTCAACTATTTGTCAAGGAAAAGTATCAACAGTATAATTAAAAGAATTTACGAATACTAGAATGACTGGAAGGAGCCTGTAGTTGTCAGAGGTGGGTAAGCTGGTTGGAAATTTTAGCAACCTGGTCCAGGAATGGATAGATCTAGTGTTACCCCAAAAAGGAATATGCCCAATAATTTATAGGTCAATTTCCCAAGGAGATTGAAATCTGCTGTTTAAATCCTCCTGCTCTCCTAGGAACATAATTAATCAAACCAGCATAGATTTTGATTGGTTACCTATAGTCCTAAAGTAAGTTTGAAAGATTCTATGGACATCAAATAAGCTATCAGTCTTTCCTTCATCTCGAGGAGAGTGGATCCTTGATTTTAAAATAACTCTCGATGATAAGGGGACTCTTGGGAGGGCCAAAAGAAAAGGCAAAATAATAACGAAAAGAAATCATGGATGCAGCAGTTATCAGATAACAATAAAGAAAAAGTGAAGGACAAGTAAAAAGATTAGAGAAAGATGGTTTTATAAGAAAATTAAGTAAAATGGTATTTAATTGGATCATTGAAAAAATGATTAAGGACCTCAGAGAGTCATTTGAGCATGAGTAGAGAATCAGCAAACCATTTTGTTTCATTGTAACGACTTCCACAAGTTGCAGTTTGAATCATCCTTCCAGTGTGCAACATCTTACAAAGATTTATTGATCATTAAGTTGGAATGCTTTTCTTTGGAAGGATGCCCAGAAAGAGAACTTTCTGAAAACATGTCATTTTCATAATCGTTAGATTATTTATCAATTGAAAAGAAATATGAGCTTTTGGGTGGGGGTTTTCTCTTCCCCTGCCTCTTAGACTGTTCTCTTTGCTCTGCTTTGTGCTAATGCTTTAAGCTTGTTTCTTTTATTAAAAAAACGTAAAATGAGAATGTTTAAGTCAACAGTTGACGATGTTGAAGTCACTTAGAAAAAAATTAAACATTTCACTTATTTATTGATCAAACAATTTTGTATCTTTAGATTTTGACACTTCTTTTGATCCTTTCTGTCCTCCATGATGTTCTTTTTTTGTAGTTTTGACATTTACCTTATCCCCTTAGTGTTTGATTGCTGTGTTACAATAATAATCATTGCCTATTATAACGGAAAAGAAAATAATAATAAATCCTTACCGAAGAAAGAAGAGATTGTTCCATTGGTGTCAAAGGCGCAAAAAGTGTCTGTAGATCCAACTGTATATTTGATTGTCCAATTGCTGAACCTGACTGAATCTCTGATTTCAATTTCTGAACTCTAGCAACAAGAAGATGATTAAAAGCTGATAATGCACGTCCACGATGCAAGTTGTGCTCAAGCCCAAGTCCAGTTTCCTAAAGGCAATAGATTAGCTGAGCTGAGTGTATGGCTTAAAGGAAGCACACATGTGTCTACCAATAACGCCAACAATTATATACTGATAGACTCCACATTACAAAATGTGGCAACGTGTATTAGATGAGATAGTAAACCGTAAAATAATATAACAGAAAAAATAAACAAGATTGGCGAGATTGAGGATCTGTCAAGATAACTAAGACATTTAATATGATTTTGATGGATGAGCTAGGCCGTTTAATTCTTTGGGCAATGTAAAAGCATCATGACACCTGCAATGTATGGGGGTTTTATCAAGGGATCTGCACCCATAAACATCATCAATTGTTTTTCAACAATTACTAATCGTGTACAAGTTTAAAGATCGAGAGTTTATCTGAGAGACAAAATGCATCATGTAAACAGAAAAGAAATAGAATCTGTTTCACCCTTCATCGATAATGGTTAGATGTTAGGAAAGTTTTAGGAAATCCACAGGACTCTCTTGAGCTTTTAAAAATAACTAGTAATATTTTTTGATAAAAACAGCACATTAATGTAAGACCTTTAACAAATAAAACTTCCAACTACCAGATAACACAACATATATGGTATCTTTATATAAACAGGCAATGACAATCATCTATTCTCAATAATTGGGAGGAAACAATACCTTACGGAAGTGTTCCCTTATCTCCCCTGGCACATGATAAATTTTGAAATATACTGTAAAGCAAGAAGATTCCTAATTCACATTGCCAGATAGTAATATGCAGTGCAGTTGAGAATTAGGAATCTATTTTACAATATTTTTCAAAACTTATCATATAGCCAGGGGAGATAAGGGAGCACTTTCATATGGAATAAATGCTTCCCTCAACAAAATACTTCTTTCTACTTTGCGTGATAACAAAGAGAAAACAATTGAGAAATTTCGGAGAATAAGAACCATATAAGGTTAAAGAAATCTTGTATAAGTTCAAAAGGGAAAATAAAGGCCAATTACTGAAGTAGCTGCCGAGAAATTCAAAGAATATACATATAACCTATAGTTGGACATACCTTGAGAGATGAATCATATAATTCATCTTCAATGTGCTTCTGTATGGCTGCTTCCCAAGAGATTGGACTGATTTCAGAATGTTCATCATCATTCATAAAAAAATATACATCCCTCTCCCATAATGCTTGCCCCGTTGGCAAACCTGAAATCGATTGCCATCCAAGAGGACCCTGTGATAGAATTTGCACAAACATAAAGCATATACAAAAATCTGAGCCTCGACTTTTAGAAGTAACATCCCTAAATCTTAGGGTAATTTGCTGCAGGACGCTAACTGAACTGTAACACAATTTCGATTATCATAACTGCATCGTTAGTTGTTAGTTCAGTTGAACAGCTGTCTAACAAGCTGTTTATTAACTTAAATGAGTAGCTAATCTTGCGTATAAAACAGGAGCCAGCTAGCCAATGACAAAAGGCGAATGATTGATTTCAGAAAAAAGAAAATTTTATGATTCACTTGAGTGAAGAGTGCTAATACAAAGAAATAGTGTGGATAGAAATGAATATTCAATGAACATAAGAAGGTTCTATGGTTCAAAGCTTGTCCGACCCTTCTGTGGATAGCAAGTGGACTGACGCATTTTATTTTGATTAGTGTGGAGTACAAGAAAGATCATCAAGTGGTTAAGTGTCAATGGAAAGGAGTAGTAAGCATTCAAAGTCCATCCATTCTAATCTCCAGTAAAATTTAAAAAGTGGATACATTTCTAATCTACTGTCTGTTAATTCAATGAATCATTTAGTTCAGAATGATGACAAAATGCATGGGTTGTTAAAAGGATAGAGAATGAAACCTGGACATAGAGATGAAGCAATCTCCTAACTGCCTTGGGAAACCAGCATGGTAGCATATGTAAAAGTGAAGTATCACGTCCAGCAGAAAAAATGGTGCTGTTACGCCAATGTAGATATTCAGATAACGCTGAAATGCAGAAACAATGAATTGTGAACTGATTAAACACTCGAGTGCAGAAATAATGACAGAGTGAAAATTACAATGAAGCTTCTGCACAAGAAGTTCAAAATGGAGGAGGAGAAGCTAACCATTCTTCCATTTTGGACCCAAAAAATTGCAAGTTGTATCTTGCTGGAAAGCCGATGTAACTAGGGCACGGCACAACGTAGGGAATCGTTGCAGGACTGGCCTGAGGTTTTCAAGAGTACATTGGGCTGACGAGCTACTATGTCTGTTTACACCACTGCTATTTAAACAATCTTGGATTGGGGAAGGAGCATACATTAGAGTTGCTAGGGCTGCCATTTCTCCCCCACCTTCAGCAATGTCAGCAACAGTGGAAATAATCTCTTCAATATTCCGAACACTGAGGTTGGGATCATGAACTAAATTCAGTGGCATTATTGAGCGAGCATTAGAAAATGATGCATCGTATTCGCAGCCCCTGATCCTCGACAGAAGTAGCCATCTTGCCCAATGGCAATCTCCCTACATCAGCACACCATAAGAATAGAGGGCAAAAGACGAGCATACAAACTAAATTTTAAAGAGTGTTAATAGGCAAAATCAAAGGATACTCGAAGGAATGTTTGATATATTAAGGTCATGAGGAAAATAGTAATAAGTTCGCCTCTGTGAGTGAGGCACATTGTCTCAGAAGCAACCTAACGTGACTCACCAAACAACAAACGTAAAATAAATTCAATGCAAAGATTTTTTTTTTTGAAAATATAGTAAGGTGTAGAAGTTGAACAGGAATATAAGACAACTGATGGTCCCACCAAAATGACTAAAATGCCAGCATTCCAGCTTCATGTAAACAGAAATTGTACTCCTGGGATATCTTGGCAAGACTTAATCACTATGCTGAAGCGAGGGAAATTTGAGTGGGCTGCTTAGTAATCTAAAATATTGTCAAATACGTATTTCATTAAAAATGACCACAAACATAGCCTTCAAAAGAAATTACCCAATTGTGATAACGACAGAAGGTCAATCTTCTTGTGTTTCTAAAATAGGTTGTGAGTCTATTCTACAGTTTATTTTCAGCTACTTTTGTCAATTAACCAGACTCCATGTTCTATGGTCAAAAAGGACTCAAAACAGAAGTATCTAAAGCAAAAAGAGTAACTTGTAGGGTAAATATAAAATAAAGCAAATGAAAAATACAATAAATTGGGCTTAGCTGGCTCGAGCCAAGATCAACATGAATCCCACAAAAATTTCCCTCATTTATCTCTGACTCTCACTTGCTACGAACTCATCCCTTAAACTGTCAAACTCACTCACTCACATAAGCTACTTTAAATATGTAAGAAGCAACAGACGAAAGATGAATGATGGCTATTAAATAAAATCAGGAAATATAGAAATAAGAAGCCACACTGACTGAATGTGTTGATACTTACAGCAGCTTCCAGTAGTGAATGAACTGAATTATTATCAATAACCAGTTTATGATGGTCCAGATAAAGGTCGAGAAGAAAAGGCAAGTTATACTGTGAACAGTGATGTATGAAAACTTTATACAATGCTTGCACAGAATCAACAGAATATGCCCCGCCCTTGTTTGAAGATCTTTGATCAACTGAACTGCTGATGTGGTCATCCATAGAAGCAATCTCATCAAGTCTGTGTATAATGAAGCCAGAACGGGCAAGAAGAGGTACCAGCTCCATTGAGCCTTCCCAATATTCCTTCAGAAATATAAAATGCCTTGCAAGCTTCTCCTCCAAGAGCATGCCCAACAATTTGGAGCACATAATATTAGCTGAAAATTTGAAAATTTTGACGTTGGGAATGTACAAGCAAACAGCATCTAACTCTTCTAGAGGATATAAGTAATTGCTGTAAAAAGTAGACTCTCTGTTGCACCCAACTGCTGAAGCTGACTGTAGACCATCTAAGCTTACTTGGAGGCTCCCATCCAAAATATTAGCATCAGGAATCATATCGAGAAGTCTTGATACTCCATCCCAGTTATTATGGCATATATGGTAATCAAGTTGAGATTCCCATGCTACATGGATACCGTTACCCAAAGATTGATCCAGTAATATCTGTACAAAGAAAGATGTAATATAAACCAGTTAATATCCCACATCAAACGCAACTGGACAACAAAAACAAAGTGGATCAATCTGACCATATTTGGGTACAGGTGTGGGGGTGATAAGAAAGGAGAGGAGCGAAATTCATGCAGTCTATGATTTTTTATCAGAGATATAAATGGACCTAGATAGTACAGTTTAAACCACAGCAGTTGAAGAAGTGAAAAACAAAAAAGAAGACTAGACACAGGGTCTGGCAATAGAGCCTGAGCTATGACAAGAACTCCAATTCCTACAAGCTTCATCAGATTGGCGCTCCAATATCAATATTAGGCACTGAAACGAAGATTCAGGTGCACTGTGGGGCTCGTTTACATAACTTATGGATCTTAGGATAAAGGGGGATGCAAGGGAGTCTTGATGTTATTTTCCCTTCTTTTGCTGTCCTTTGCTGTTCACTTACTAGTGTTAGATTTTAGCTCAGCTATCAGTTAGACCACCAATTACAAAAGTATATTCTGGGAGGGGTAAAAAGATGAATGCAACTCATGTAACTTCCACAAACTAGTTATTCGGGATTGTAACCTCCATAGGTCTATGAAATTATGACTAGACAAGACTAGGTTGTTCTAGACCGGGGGTACAAGTAGCAAAAGATTCTGAGAGAGATGCAAAGCTTGGCCCTCTCAAATTGGCTGTAATCCAGTCGGCTGTAGGTTAGAGTGGATATATTAAATTTTCATCTAAAAGTTTGTTTCTTTTTATTAAATTTTTATAAATTAAAAAAAAAAAAAAAAAAAAAAAAAAAAAAGAAACCTTAAATGAACTGCAGAAAGCAACTGTGTAATCCTTTACATTTGATACATGAAAGCATAAGGTGCAAGAGACTTATTTAGGACTTACTTAGCTCCCAAAATTAATCACCCATTAACTAAAAGCTGAATCGTGGCAGCCAATTCAATATTAGTGCAGTAGCCACAGGAAACCTATATACCCGATCACTATCCATTAATTCTTGCAAACAGATTTTGAAGCAAGGAAATATTAATGCAGATTCATTGTTTCAAAGGAATCGGGTTCACATAAAACAGGTGGTTGTACCAGAGAAGTTAAACATGACTTACACGATCAGTTGTTCGCTGATCCCACGTGTTTGTCCAAATGGCAGCGGCAGCCCAATATCCTATATGAGCATTATCTTCAGTGGTCTCCACGACAGAAGAGCTCTCATTGGCATTGGGCCACGAACCTAAAACCACACCATCAACCTCACCACAATCAATGAAAGTATTGTTGATTAAATGGAAACGTAATGTCCTCAATTCAGTTTCTCCTGGGCTGTTAGAACTTGATGGGAATCCCATATTTGCTTTCTGCCTGCTCAGAAATGTTTTCCAGAAATTACTGCTTGGGTAGAGCCTCTAATCCATTCCCCCATTTATAAAGAAGTGCAGAAAAGAGCATACTTTAGTTCCAAATGGATAAAAAAGAATTAAGATTTTAATTTGAACTGACTCAAAATGGACGCAACAAAAGTGATTGATACCTCAATATGTAATATTCTATCCATCATCCTCTGGTCAAATGGCCCCAGATAACCATATTTTTTCATCTCCGCAGCAATTTCCACTCGAAAAGATCTGTTAATTGTACCATACAACAATTGCTTGAGGCTAACTTCAATGTCATCTCCAAGCCTCTGCAGCGTAGCAATGGCAAGCCCAGTCTCACCCTGTACAACACAAACATGCTGTTAAGAAAATATGGATACACAAACAGGAGAAAAGTTGCTGAAACTACCTTTAAGAAGAGATCATAAGCAATAGCTCTTCCAATGTCACGAATTTCAGAAAATGTATCATGAGGTTCGTTCTCTTCAATTAATTCTCTCAAATGATTTATGTGCAGTTGAAGAACAGCCAAAGGAAGACGGCCAGAGAGAAGAGCATCTTTAACCACATTTTTAAGTGGCAACTTATCTGACTTCCAACGTGCAATCATCTGGTTAGGATTCTCCAAGGGAACAACTTTCTTTTCCAGGACTCCTTGTGGTACAACAGCCGAGTCTTCGTCTAAATCTTCTGAATTGAACTGGGATCCGGAAACCATGGGCATGATAGCAAGACCATCTACAACGTTAGAGTTCAAATCATTTGAAGGAAATGACAGTTCATATTGACTTGTACTCCCCAATGGTATTATATCTGTAGAAACAAGCTGTGGTTCATCCAGCAATAGACTGGTTTGGTCAGATACCTCCCCCACGACCTATAAAATCCAATGTTCAAATAAATTATTACTGCTTCAATGAATATAAATTCACATAATATCAATATAAACATACCAATTCCTGACTTGGCCTCTTGAATTTCGAACTAAGATGGCCGTGCAGATTTCTTATTATCTCCAAAAAGTGAGACATCTCATGAAGTTTTCTTGAATGCTCCGATACATTTTGCTTTTGAAAAGGAAGATGCGGGAGAATGGAAATTTCTTGGCCGCTACTAAAGTCATTAAAAGTAGTAGCATTTCTCTTGAACTCAGCCATCCCATATCGATGAATCATTCTGGTCGCAAAGTGTGTCCCAAGTGCAAGAAGCCTACAAATGAAACTCATTTCACGTAAGTTCAGAAGTAAGGTTTTTATCTGTCTTTACTTGTTACAAGGAACAGAGGGGTTTTTTCTTTTTTAACAAGAAACAAATGTAAAGAACAGAGGTTTTAGAATTTAAAAGTTTGTAATATGATGACAATTGGAACATAAAATTAAAATGATCATGTAGTTGTGTATACATACATATTATATAAGCATCTTTAAAACAGTCAAGTTTTGATCAGACAAGAACCCTTCTAAATTAAATGGTTGTACAAACCCTAAAGGAAAAAGAAGGATATGGCATAATACATAAATTAAGTTTTTCACCCAAATTGGGATACTATATTAAGTTACAACTGACACCATGCATACAATCAATATTTACTTCTTTAGCATCTCCCAATTGATAGGAAAACAAACCAACATCGATCATCAAGCAATTACCATAGGAATACTTTTGTAGTTCGTTCCAAGGCTGTTATTTTGTCTAGGCTTTTCCAAATAAGACTCTTGTTCTTATTTTTTTAAAAAAATATCAAACATTTCATCAAGTAGACCTACTAAATATTAGCTTGCAAAAATTTTGTTCGCACACTCAATAAAACAAACAAAAGAATACATAATAAATATGAACTCAAAAAGGTAGAGATTTTAAGAGAATAAAACAAGTGCGTGCAGGCACAAAATAGACATGATTTTTCATCAATTTAGGACAATATAATCAAGCTAATTTGCAAACAAAACGAAAATGACTTGTTGAACACCATGAGAGGTCTGAGCAAGCAAGAGTTCATTTTCATCAACTTGGAGTCTTGTTGCAAGCAAGAGTTCCCAAGCTTTATGAGAGGTCTGGGCCTCTCACTCTTCACCGATGACTGCTCAAAAGTTCATTTTCAACTAACGGTCAAATCTCCCTCCCTCCTACAGTTTCCCTACTGATACTTCAATCTCCCAAACAGACTCCCTGACCACCCTACCCTCACTCAATACACTACCCACATACATAACTATAACAACTCAAGCGGAAAGATTACAAGTGAAACATATTACAGTCTGAGGATTTTCTTTCACTATCTCCAACCCAAAATTTCACTGTGTCTTCGTAAAGTGGAACATAGGGAGCTGTTTATTTATCCAAGCAAATAACTCTCAAATTGCTATCCCACTAAATAAGAACTTCATAATCTTCTGAAGATGGTGGATTAGATGGTCATACACCCAAAATAGTTGCTTGATGGATGTAGAGATCTAGCTGATAGCTCAAGTGTTGTAAAGGACATAGTTGAAAGCTGCAGCCAGAGCCAACTGCAACTGAGACATGCAGTTACATACAGCTCCAACCAATTGATAAGCGGCTTTGCTTATATGTTTATAATGGGAAAAGGACCATAAAATTGTGGAACATGTCTTCTATTCTTTCTATCAACCAACGATCAATACTTAAGAGGATTTTACATTTTAGAAATACCGAAACCCCAATTGGAAATTCCATATCTAATTGATGCTATAAGCATTATGTTTCGTCATCACTTGGAATCTGATCTTCGATATTAAAATTTTAAATTCAGATTACAAAAGGAATTCTGATTGCCTTTCTAAAGATCCAAGTGGAGCAAGTTTTTCCTATTTTTCTACAAAAGGAAATTCCTCTTTATACCATGCTGAGTACTGGAAGCTCCCTCGAACTTTTTAGATATTAGAGAACTTTTCTAACTTTCTAATATTATTGAGACCTGTCTAATTTTTTGCACTTGCAGCAGGTTCCTTGTTCGAGTAGGGTTTTGTCTTCAAATATTCTCTCGTCCTTTTGAAGTTGAAGTTCAAGTAGGGTTTTTTCCCAAGTTTCATATTTCAGGTAGAGGATATGCCGATTTAAGATCAACACTTTTTCTTTAGATTATTTTGATTTAGTGTACAAATTGCTCGGAACATAATACATTGGAAATGGTGCTTAAGAGGATGAATGGAGAAAATGAATATAGATTTATACCTTGAAGCGGCTGAAATATCATTATCATTACCAGCTTTTTGAAACATCAGATGTACGGCAGCAAAGAGTAATCTCAAAATTCCTTCTTCTTCCAAATCAACATCCACAAGCATTTCTAGAGATCTGTCCATCATAAAATTGAAAAGAAAACAAGAATGACTTCTATGACAACTTTAGCAAATCATAAAAATGTGTCAGATGTATATACAAAATATCTCTCCTAAATTGGGTTCAAACCCAAGCCATAAATTATAATGTTCAACTAGTCGAAGTTAAGGACGTGTTTGGAATGACTTTCTAAATGCATAAAAACACATTTTTTTACACTTAAAAGTACTCTTAAAAAGTCATTCCAAACAAATTCTAAATCAACGACCAGTAAAACTACAAATTCCAGGATCCTTATATCTTCGCTCTTGAATGCTTCTTAATTACATTGCAGCCCCTGATCCCAAGTAATAATTCCTTCTTTCTCAATAAATAAATTGAGGATTATCAAAATTAATTGTTTAATTCAATCAAGTACCTCTGAAGAATCTACTGGCGACAGCATAACAACAGTGCACAAGCACTGTTTTGATCATTAATTCAACAAAGACATTGAAACATGAAATGGATCTTACCGCTCTAGTTCATCAAATCTCAAATAGTGCAATGCCATTTGAAAGCAACGCATCCGCACAACTTTCAAGTCCCACCCTGAAATAAACATGTATAAACAGTGAAACCAGTATTTGCCATGTCTTAACACTGCCATTAAAAACTAGATAAAGCACTTATTACATATTAAATTTATAAAAGAAAAAAAAAATCACTGCTGTTATATTTTGTAATTGTATGCTCAATATAATTGCTTGTAGAATATGCGGTCTTCACAACAGAATCCACAGACAGCTAATTCAATTCTGAGACAGTTTGAAAATAGAAAAACCAAAATGAAACTTCCAGGCACAATACCCGAAAAATTTAAGGTCCACCGTACTTCAAGTTATACATTTCCAACTCAGGTGAAAACATAGTCTCTTATAATCATTTTCTTAAACATTGTTAGATACATAGCTATTATAGTTATGCCAATTGATGTCAATATGATTTCATTTTAGCAAAATAAAGACATGTTCTTAAGGTAGAACTCGGTGTACTTAAGATCAAGATCATTCTCATTAAATAAACTGAAATACTGCAATAATGAACAGGATGTATGGTTCATTATTCTCACCGTTCTCAGAACATAAGCGATCTGCCTCATCTATGCTTTCATATAGGAGGACCCTATCCAAAACTTCAACTTGCCAGGGTGACCATGGACACTTGGATTCTTTAAGCTCCAAATCTTTTACTTGATTAGCAGTGCCAAGAATAATATCAGGTTGCGACCTAGCGACATACTCGGAAGGTAGAGAATTTGACGGAATGGTAACAGAAGGCAAAACCACAGAAAGACCATTATTTGTCACCAAATAAAGAGATCCTTGTGAAGTGCAACCAACTGCTTCTCCAACAATATCTTTTTTCCTTCCATCAACAAAAATCATTTGGGATTTCAAGCAGCTATCATCATGGACTTCAGACTTCAGATGCAAATCAAAATGGACAACTTGAGAGATATTCTGGCCACTCATGTTACATCTTTTAATGTATTGCGTAAGTCCCATAGGAGAGAAGCCAAAACAATCATCTTCATTAGTTTTCCAAGTGGAAAGAAACATCTTTCGCATGGTGCAAGATTGTAATTCTCCACCCTCGGACTTCTGATCTTTTAAAAGGGAAGCAGAAGCAGTTAAACAAGAGCACTTATCTCCTCTCCCCCTATAAACCTTTGAGTCCTTAATATTTTGAAGCACATTAGATTTAGTATTACCCCAATGTGAAGCACCTTCATTTTGCTTGGAAAAATCCCTACATGAATGATTCCCCAATGACTCTGAATAGTTCCTCTGACAGCCTATATCATAACCACCAACCTCCCAACTAACTAGAGACCTCCCAAGTTCGAAATCATGAGAATGTGGAAACAGATTTTCATATCCATGGCAATGCTCTAACATATGTTCAATAGCAGAAACAACATATATTACACCAGATGCATCAATCACAGCAAAACGTGAGGAATGAGAATCAGATAATAACCTTCTAAACTTTCTTCTTTCATGAAAACTACGTCTATAAGATAAATCATCTTGGACTTGATCTACTAGATTCCTTTGCAAATCTTGTTTCTCATGCAAGTACTGAGGATTGAGTCCACACGCCTGTAAAACATCAATACATGCAACATGCTTGCCAGACAAAGCAGAGTGTAGGAAGATAAAACCAGAGTCACTTAAACAAACGATAAAATCATTTGAAAAGCAAAAATCTGCCCACTCCATCACCGGTGTAATATATAGGCTTTTCTCAAATTTTACAGAAGACACCCACTTAATTCCCAAATTTCCAACTCTAGCAACAAGAATTAAAGTACCATTTCTGCTTTCAGTTTCAGCACCCTCTTCAACAGATACAGTATCCATTCTCTTCAAAACAAATCCAATTAAAAAATGTGAATCACTTGAAAATATTCTGGAACATTTGTATGATTTATTCATGCCAATGCCTAGTACGTTGGATAAAATGTCAGATAGAAAATGGGTGTCAAATGAAGTTTGACTCATATTACTGTGTGTTCCAAGGATTATTTCATGCCAACTCTGTTCATTGACGAAAGAATCATCAGACTTTGGTGGCGGCAGGTTATAATTAAATATATTAAATGAAACCACCTTTGTAAAGCAAGGAACTGACGTTTTTTCCGGGTACATTGTCCAAATGTTATCTTCAAATTCAACAGTCTTAACTTTAGCAAGAAATGATTGTAAATATCTCTTAGATGCGCTATTTCCTGACAACAGGGCATCATTCTCAAACTCAGAGCAAGAACTGCGTAACATTTCCCCATTCTGATTAGTCCCATTTTCGTCAACATTTCCAGAGGTTTCACAAAAACCAGAACGTTCTTCAATCTCCAAATTTTGAGGTAATCTTGGGGAAGGTCCCCATTCCACCCACCTTCCTTTCCAAAATTCAGATTGCACCATATTTTTACCTTCCACAACAACTTTCTTCGGCTGGTAAAAGGCATGAGCAGTGACACCATGATTTCCAGATACAAATAAAATTTCCTTAAAAGAAGAATCTTCATGCTTCGTATAGGAATCTCCACAAAGCCCCCAAGCAAGTGAACTTACATCACCAAGGAAGTTGTTACAACTTGACCTTGAAAATCTGTTTTTGGTAGGAGAATCCTTATCAACGTCGACAGCCAATCTATTAGAGCATTGTACATCACCTTCAGCATCTTCTTGCCTAGATGTTGTTGATGCTTCTTCTGAGAAAGCTGATGATCCCAAATCTTTTAAGTCGATATCATATTTATTTGGGAAGTCATCACTACACCTGTCGTCCCCTGCAGATCCAAACAAAATGATAACAAATTACAATTAAAAACTTGTGGAGAAGCAAAACAAGAACGAGGGGGTTGGGTAGCTAAATATGTGAAGAAGTGTTGAACCTCCCGCAATTCAATAGAATTAAAATTGTAGCATCGTAAAGAGCATTTTATTGAAGGATACAAAGCCTCCTAAATCTTTGTATGGACGTGACATTATGTTTGATTTTATTAAATACCAATGGGTGTCTAGACCATTTTGCACACCCCAATCCTATTAGATAGCTGTCGAACTCAATAATACTTGGTTTCAAGAAACTCATAAGATAATACTTTTAAGGTGTAGATTTCTGTCCTTGTACCTTTTTATTGTGCGTGTATAATTAAACATCAAAACAAGTGAGGAAATCTAAGGAGAGGAGAAAAGGCAACTTACCTGTATCTAGAGGAAGAAGCAACGCTTCATGTTTGTATGAATGCAATAACAAAATTGACCTTGTAGGAGAGATAAAAGCTTCGCGATACTCTGAGAGGTTAAGTTGAGGCTGTGAAGGATTCCAATTCTGCAGCTGCAGAATGGTAGGACCCTCACAACCTGAAACCGAGTCCATCCTGTCACCCAAAGCAGAGAACAAGACACGGTTAAATGTTAGAAAGTGAAAAATGCTAACAAAGATAGAGAGAGTGACAGGAAGGGAGCAAACAGTACAGTGGCTGTGAGACCGCGGGAAGAGATTCAACCTCTCCCCATTCAACAAGCAGTTGGTAAACAATAACCCACAACATAGTGGGATCTCCAAACATTGTTGAAAGAATAATTTTGGTTAAGGAACCATCCAGTTTCATGAAGTTTTCACTATCTTAAGCAATTGACATCGTGACATTAGGATACCTCCAAAACCTCAAATCTTCACAACCAGAAACAAAGGCTAGAAAGACCAGCTCAAACAAAATAATTGAATCCTTCAGTTCCCAGAAAGAATACGCATGTTTAATAACAAAATCAGCACAAATTTCAGCTGAAGAAAATCTCGTTTTCAAATTAACACAACAAAGTTGAAAAAAAAATGGCAATCAAATCAAAAAATTCAGTATTCACCACGCAAGAGGTTAGCAATCAAGTCCCATCAAACAAAATCGTAGCAACAAAAAAAAAAATAAAAAAAAATATCACACAACATGGCCGATGAATTAAAACAACGCCCGCAACAATTGTATCTCTAAAATAATGGAGAAGATACGATAACAGGAAAAATCAGGATCAAAGAAAATCAAAGAAAACAGTCGGGAAGAAAAACCTGGAACTCAAACTGATAACCTAGCCGACGAAGGAAGCCATTATCACCGTAGTAATTCTCTCTCTCTCTGAATTAGATGTTTTTTTTTTTTTTTTCTCGATTTTTTTGGGTTTTTCTGGAATTGTTCAATCCATAGGAACGGGGAAGACAACAGGCTTTCGCAGGGGAGCGATACAGTCTTACCGACCAAAATTGCAGATAGTATGGGCTTTTTGGTCAATTCACATTCATATTCTTTCGGTCTTTTTCCTGTCCCGTGCAGTTCATGTGCGGAATTTCCCCCGTTCTTTTCACTCACATAAAATTCTATTTTAAAAAGCTTTTCAAAAACACTTTCACAATTATTATTAATAATCATTTAATTTCTTTTTAAAAAATGATTTTTTTCTCACTTTTTCCTAAATTGGTTTATTTTTTTCTATATTTGAATTTTTAATAAATTTCATAAATAATTTTCAAATTTCACTATTTAATTTTTTTTATTTTTTTTAAATTGTATTTCTTTTCTAGTCATTTATCTATAGTTTAAAATAAAGTTAAAAGTTCACTTAAATTCAAATGTTCTAACTAAATAGTCTTATTTTTTTAAAAAAAAAAAAAAAAAACTAGCTTTAATTATATAACTTGTAGCTGCTAAAAATAATAATAAAGTTAAATAAAAACTAAAATATATTAATTAGGTTAAAATTAGACAGGTTATATATTAGTTTTATTGATAAAATTATCAACCTTAATATTTACCATATATATTTAACAACGATCTAATTAATATAATAATTTGTATATATAACAAAATTATTTTTTAAAAAATGAAGAATTTGTCAACAAAAAAAAAATTATAGAAAGACAAGTTTGTCCCCATGCCCGAAAATTACTATTATTTAATTACAGACCAGCATTTTTTGCTTTTTTAATGCTGATTTGTTCCAAAAAGCCCAAAGAAAAGGACTTAGTTTCCAAGTATTTTGGGCCTGAATTACTTATTAGATGGGCTTTTATCCTACTAGAAAAGGCCCAGTTTCCAAGTACGCTGAGCCCGAGTTACTCTTCATGGGCTTTTATCGTACTAGAAAAGGGCCAAATTTTCTTTATCGGGCTGGGCTCAGATTTCATTGGGCCGAGCTGTAGTTAGATATTGTATCCGTTGAGACATAACCTACTTAAAAGAGATTGGGCTACTCCACTGTGGTTCGTAACTTAGAGACTTGAAGAGACCACTGTGGTTTCGACACTTGAGTCACCTTTGACTATACTTTCGAGGCTCCCAACTTATTTATTCGACACTCAAGAATTTGATTGACATGACTAAGTCAAGGGCATGACTCTGATCTCACGTTGAAAACCACACACCTTTAGAATGGTATGATATTATTCACTTTGAGTATGAGCTCGGCGACTTTACTTTTGATTTTTTTTCAAAAGTCAGCATACTAATAGAGATAGTATTTATTACTTAAAACTCTTAATTAGTCAACGTGAAATTTCTCTCAATAATCTGATGTTTAACGGGTACTTCCCATTTATTAAAAATAAATAAAAATATTAAAGTTTAAATTTAAATCAAATTGCAGTTATATATATTATTTTGTACAACAGAGAATGCATTAAATTTTGGTTTAAATGCTTTCACCCATTTTTCTGGTACCAAAAGGACGTACCTTCGCGATCCACAATCATGTCGCTCATAACCAAACTATATATACACATACCATTAATTACTTTTATTTTAATTAATTTTCATATTATAAAGTATTTACAATTTAACCGACAAATATTAATTAGTTTAAGCCCAAAATAATCACGGTCTGTTCTTGAAATTATTATTTATTTATTTATTTTCCCACTATTTAGAACTCCTAGTTTTACGTGTGTATTTGAATTAAAAATACAAATAATAATTATTTAAAAAACAAAAAGAAATAACATTAAAAGGGAACAAAACGCCCACCAAAAAAGAAAGAAAAAAAAAAGTAACGCACGTGAGGTCTACGAATTTCAACGTCGATGAAGCTAATCTCGTGGAATTATTTAAGCATTTTTTGGTCACATAATTCCAAAAATAAATAATATAATTCAGCAAGTTAGTATTATTTTATTATTAATAATATTCATTAAGTTTAATGCACGTAAAAAGTCGGGTCATGCCTCGTAATCCAGCCAAAAATAATAATTAAAAAAAATAGCCGTGGTTGGGGCCCACCGGCACTTTGGGGACTACCACGTGGTACCTCGTGACTCGCACGTTGAAAGCCCTAATTTCAAGGTATTTCAACGCCAAAAAACTTGGTCTCGTATCATATAAATAAATATATTTCATTAATTTATAATTAATTTTAATTTATTCGGCATTGAAATTCTAGCCTGTCTCGCCCACCAATACCGTGCCAACACTAACACCATTTTTTAATTTATTTATTTTTAATTAAAGATAAATAATGGGGATTTTTTTTTACTGCGTTAAAACAAGTTTTACTGATGGAGGGATTAAAAATTAAAATTGTGGAGAGGGTGAAAAGACAAGAGAAACAAGGAGACAAAAATGGCTCATACCAAAGCTAGCTGTCCCTGCCCCTGCCCCTGCCCGTACACGATCTTCGTCCCTCCCATTCATCACTCTCTTGGTACCATCAAACCTAATCCTCGCTTTCAATTTTCCTATTAAACAATAAAACCTTGTCGTTCACTATTATTACATTCATTTGTATTTATAATATATATATATATATATATATATATATATTTAGCGTTTTAAATGGGGAAATGAACACCAACATAAACATAGTAAAAAACGGATCTACATTGAAATTAGCACCTACACACTTGCTCTCGTCAAATTATATTTTTTATTTTGTTATTATTTGCTTAAGAAAATATATGAATTAAGAATTAAATTTAAATTTTTTAAATAACGATAAAAAAACATAAATGAGTTTATAAAAAATGATAGAAGAGAGATTCTAAATATCCTAAATTAATTTTTTATGTTCATGTATATAAATATATTATTTTCAAACAAACTAATTGTACAATTAAAAATGAAATTAAGTTAATTTTACATGTTTTTTATTATTCTTAATTAATTTGTCAATTTTACTAAAAAGGAAGATATTTGTTTGGTCATTTTATGGAGAGAGATGGTGGTGGAGTCCGTTCCGTTTACAGTTAGAATCTTCACAAGTCCCTTGAATAAAAGTCACAGTCAACGGAATTTGCAGATATACGGGATTTTTTTTTTTTTTTTTTTTTTTTATTTACAAATTAGATTTCTTCTTCCTTTAACTTCCGGGCCCACAACTGCCATCTAATCAGTCGCCATCATACGGTTATTTACAATTGCTGACGCATTCTGATGGTGAAATCAACGGTTCTCGTTGCATCCCCATCAACCTTTTTTGAATTTCCTTTTTTATTGGAAATATTTATAGGGAGGGGGAGTGTAAATTAAATTATCAGAACACAGGGTGGGCCCCGCCCTCGTTCCATCACACGCGTGACTTGATTGACTTGCCTTTCGTACGCCAATCACTATTCATATTAACCCATTTAACATTATCTTTTATTCTATGTTTTTTATTTATACACATTTTCTTTTTATACCAATGTTTTTGGCTCAAAGATTTTTTTCATTTTAGGGTTTATAGAGCTATAGATTATGAGACATCAAATTTATGTAACTTTTTTTAAATTAATAAGCGGTTATAAAAATAACAATATAGTTTTAATTAATAAATTTCTTTTAAAAAATAGTGAAAAAATCTAAATTACAAATATATACTAAATGAACTTTTTTAAAATACGTAATAAATTTCTATATGTGGATAACATATCTCGCAACCTTAAAAAAACGTGTGAACTTTTCAATAGTAGTGATCGGGTATGGCCGTGTGTAGAGTAGTGACTAAAGGTGGGGCCGATGGATTTGAGTGGGGGATGAGAATCAGAGGGTGGAGAATGGAGATATAGAAAGAGTACAAAAAACACGACAGCACCGCCATAGGAAGACGACGTTGTAGGGTAAGAGTTCCGACAAGTCCAGCTAGACATTGTCCCACGTGTCGTCCAACCAACGCGTGTTTGTTTCTGATGCTTCCCCTTCCCCCTCTCTCTACCACACGATTCTTCTCTCCCTCTGTCCCTCTCATCTTTATATTTATATTTTATAGTTCATCACACGTGGATTATGGGCATTTTTAAAAAATATAATGCTCATACTTTATTCCTTCATATTAAAACAAATTAAATTATTTTTACTTATTTATTGCACTTAAAATTTCATTAATAAAAAAAATTGAAATTGTGAGGTGGAATATTAAATTAAAAATATAAGTGGGATTAAAATCAGAATCTGTAGGATATGCTGTAACCCTAGCACACCAACAGACCTCAATTAATTTAATCAATCCCCGTCGCCAATTATCTTTTTATTTATTTATTTATTTTCTTTTTTTCTCACAGCTGTTTTTATAATTTATGGGATTTATTATTTTTTTAAAAATTTTGTAATTATTTTATTAAAATAATTTGAAATTTAATATTCCAACCTAACCCTATATTGGGATCTGAGATTGGAGATGAAGCGGATTGGATAATGAAGCATCTCATTCATTTGCTTACGCCTAAATTCATGCCCACTTGTTCAATATTTTGACAAATTAATATCTAATTTCTTTTTAAATAAATAAATAAATAAATTGTTGGGATTTTGACTTTAAATTCACTGGTTTGAGTTTTTTTAGATAATGATTTGAAGAGTAGTTGATGGTACAGAGAATTTAGATGTTAATTATTTTTGTATCATAATATAAAAGCAATGAAAAATAAAAATTATCAATAAATTCATAAAAAATAAAGGAAAATAATTAATGGGGTTACAAAATAATATTAATAATAATAATAATTTTTGGATAATTTTGTGGCCCCACTTTAGGGGGAAACTTTATTCTAAAGTAGGCCATGCCATTTAAAAAAGAAAAAGAAAAATAATAAAATGAAAAATTTAACATTTTGGTATGAAAGAAAAAAAAAAACTAAATTATTCAAAAATAATAAATGTGGAATTAAAATATTTCCTTTAATTTTTAATATTTGGAATGATAACTCAAAAAGTCAAAAATATCACCCAGCTGTTCCACTTGGATCCAATGCAATTGGAAAATGAAATGACATGAATAACTATCTTATTTAAATTTATTTAAATATATTATAATTAAATGATTTGTTATCTTTTTTAAAAAAATATTTAATTATTATTTTTTTGCTTTATTAAGAATGAGAAATATAAATAAAATTGGAATTGAAGGTATGTTCTCGTTGATATTCATAAGTTTTAAATAGTGATACAAGCTAGCAACTAATACCTATTAATAAATAAAATATATATTAATTAAATATTAAAAATAAAATAAAATATACTCTAAATTATGAATTGAAAGAATATTAAGATATATTTCATAAATAATATATCTCGACAAATCTTCAAATTTTGTTTATTTGTTTGATATTTGAAATAAAAATGAGATGAAAATAACATTTTAAAATTTTAAATTTGTAATAAAATAAAATGTTTTAAATATAAAATGGGGGACACATTTTCCAAGATAGAGAGGGAGGGATTATAATATTCTGGTTTCTGGGTCACGAGCATGTGTCATGCACACTGTCCATGGAAAAAGAGACAAAACTAAATAGTTTTATCCAAATTATTATTATTATTATTATTATTATTATTATTATTATTATTATTATTGTTATTATTATTATTATTATTATTCCTCATAATAAATCAAATAAAATAAGAAAAAATAAAGAATTTTGAGGATATAAGGTAATATAGCTGTGGGGGTAGGAGTTTGCAATTATGACAATTTTATCCATTTGCGAGTGGTCAAAAAATGTATGCTCCATCTCAACAACAAAATGGTTATTTATCTCGACGGATCGGTCTTGACTGCAAGACCCATATGTCGAGTATGGACGATTTGTGAGATCTCATATCGGTCGAAGAGTGGAACGAAAGATTAGACGCATTTTAAAACTGTGAGACTGACGGGTATACATGATGAGCCAAAACTCACAATATTTGTTAACGGTGGATTTGAGACTCGTTTCTTAAACTAAACATGGGTTGAAACGATAATTTAAATGCGAGATTGAAAACGAAACAAAGGGCGAAACGAAAGCGTAAGTGAAAGAAACTGTTTATATACACATTTTTATGAAAAGTTTAGAACTTTTATGTATAAAACAACGAAGATTACATACAATCAATTGGTAGAGATAGACAAGAAGCAGCTGCATTCCATTGATAAACATGAAGTTCTTTAAAATTTGGAGCTGCAAATCTCTTCATTATCTCCACTTTCATATATTCTTTTGAACCTTTTTTCATTTTCTAGTACTTGCCTTCTGGTACTTCCTTTAAGCTCATGTCTACCATGTCGATGCTGAATCCACCGTTATCGGATCCGATGGTAGATTGCGAATCCATACCCGACCCAGCTTGGATTTCCTTGAACATCGTCATCACTTGGATCATGGTTGGACGCCGCCAGGACCTATCATCTAAGCAAGCAACAGCTACTTTCAAGTGTTCTAAAAGCTCTATCTTAAGGTTGGGATCTTCCTTCAAGAGCTCGGGATCGAAGACATTGGTTAGGTCCAACTTGGCGTGTTGTTTAACCCATCCGACGAGGTTGTTGTCTCCAAAATCGGCAGAATCTGTGGGTCGTTTTCCTGTCAAAAGCTCGAGCATAACGACGCCGTAGCTGTACACATCGCCTTTGGTCGAACAGCGGAAGCTTTGGTAATATTCGGGAGGGACGTAACCGGGGGTACCGGCTAATGTGCTGACACTCAAATGGGTGTCCATAGCACTCATGAGTCGAGCCATACCAAAATCAGAGACTCTGGCTTCCAAGTTCTCATCCAATAAGACATTGCTGGATTTCATGTCCCTGTGGATGATGTGAGGGATGCAATTGTGGTGAAGGAAAGCCAGGCCTCTAGCAGCTCCAATGGCAATCTTTCTTCTAGCAGCCCAATTGAGTTTGATTCCAGCCTTGTTATGGTCGTGTAAAACGTCTTCCAAGCTTCCATATTTCATGTAATCGTACACAAGAAGGCGTTCATCTCCGACTTTGCAGTAGCCGAGAAGAGGTACGAGGTTTCGGTGTTTGATTTTGCCAATGGTTTCCATTTCTGCAGTGAACTCCCTATCACCCTGTCCACTGACATGAATCAGCTTCTTGATGGCTACAATGCTTCCATCCTTCAATTGAGCCTTATATACGTCACCAAAACCTCCCGAACCAATGAGCGTATTGTCGTGGAAGCCATTGGTGGCGTCGAGAAGATCTGCAAACGTAAGCTTCCGAAGTGGCTTCTCGAATGTTGCAAGATTGATGCTCAATGCTTCACGAACACAGGTGTTCTTCCAGTTCACGGTGGTTGTGTTGCCTGACTGGGAATGAGTGTCAATATAAGAATCAAGAGCAGCATCCTTGTTTTTCCTTCTCTTCTTCATCTCGATAACGACTATGATCAGACCGAATATACAGAAGAGGGAGAATAGTAGCCCCATCGCGACGCTCCCTGCAAGCGACGCCTGTTTCCTATGAGATCTTTGATGCTGAGAATTTGCATTTGCTGCTGAATCAACCCTGCATTGAGGCAGAGGATACCCACAGAGGCCAGAGTTATTTGCAAAACCAGATGCCGGGAACGTTTCGAACTGAGCTGATTCGGGTATCGAACCATTGAGATGATTGTTTGACAGATCAATCTCCATGAGGGAGGATAGCCCAGTCAAGGACAATGGTATTGATCCTTCAAGCTCATTGCTTGACAGATCAAGAATGTTAAGCTTCGTCAAGTCGCCCAGCTCCTGCGGAATGCCTCCCGACACCCTGTTGTGCCCCAAATCCAATATGTACAGATATTTTGTAGAACCAATCTCCTTTGGAATACTACCAGACAACATATTATGCGAAAGATCGAGGAAGATCATCGACCCGTTATGGTTAAACGTCGGTTGAGTCATTCCTTTATAAACCCTGGTGAAATTGCAGGGACTCTTACTTGATATCCTGTTCACTTGTTCTTGTCTTATCCCAGCAAACTCCACCAAATTTCCAGCTCCATGGCACTGCTTGCTACCATCATTCTTAATGTAAGCATAAGACTTCCCAGTGATAAAGTTTACAGCGATGTTACCCGATTGTCGAAACAGCTCCGGAGGAATCGTTCCGTTCAGCATATTCGTATTCAGATCCAGCCATATCAAGCTTCGACAATCACCGAGCTCCCGAGGTATTCTTCCATGGAATGAGTTGTTACTCAGCTTAAGGATGGCTAGGCTTGGCAGCTGCCCAATCCACCTTGGTATCTCTCCGCTCAACCGGTTGTTCGACAACGAAATCCAGTTCAAGTTCGTGCAATTGCTTAAACCGGAAGGAATCGTCCCGGTTAGCTCATTGAAATCCAGGATCAGATTCTCAAGCCCCTGAAAGTTCTTGAAATCCGATGGGATCTCCCCTTCCAGCTGATTCAACCACATGATCAAGTTCTTCAGCTTAGATAGTGATCCCAAGCTTGAAGGGATCGTCCCGCTCAGAAAGTTGAAGCTCAAATCAAGCGAAACCAGCTGAGAACAGTTGCTGATACTTGCAGGGATCCGACCAGTCAACCAATTGTTCTGAAGAAACAATTCTTTCAAGCTGTTCTTAGGATCTTCACAGAGCCCGACAGGAATCGAGCCAGAGAAGTTATTAGAACTCAGATCCAAGGAATTCAAAGTGGTGAGCTGAGACAGAGAATCCGACAAAACCCCGAAAAACTTGTTATCCGACATAGACAGTCTCTTCAAACTACTCATTTTGGCAAAAACATCAATGGGGAGCTCACCAGAGAGGTTATTTTTAGAAATGTCCAAAGATTCCAACAAAGAACAAGACCCCAAACCAGAAGGTATACCCCCAATCAAACCATTTTCAGAAAGATCCAAATGAACCAAACTAGAACAAGAATCAGCAATACTCACCGGAATCTCCCCCTGAAAATCGTTGTTAGCAAGTGAAAGAAACCACAAATTCGGCGATGAAAATGAAGGGATTGATCCTTGAAACTGGTTGCTCGAGAGATTCAGAAATCTCAGTTGCAAACAAGAAGACAGAGTATTTCCGACGTCGCCGGTGAACTTATTGCCGGAGATATCAAGATACTCCAAAACAGAGCAATCACCTAACGACGGAATACCCGCAGAGAAATTGTTGCCGGAGATATCCAAATGCTGGAGTTTATTACAGGATGAGAGATTAATTTCGCCGCTGATTTTGTTACCCTTCAATGCTAAGAACTGCAAATTACTACACCCAGCAGAGAGAACCCATGGAACTAATTTCGACCCAACAATCCGATTGGAAGAAAGATCAAGAACTTGCAAATCGAGCTTCAATCCGGCGGCAGAGTCTTTTGGGGGAAAATCAAAAGCGTTAAATGACAGATTAAGCGACTTGATATTGGAACAAAACCCCAAATAAGAGGCATCAGAAACAGAGCCGAACAAGCCATTGAGTGACAGATCCAGAGAAGAAAGAAGAGGGCTACATTTGAATCCAGTGGGCAGGGAAATGGAGCCAGTAAGGTTCGTGGATTTCAGAGAAAGCGATTCCAAATGGTCGAGAGCTGCAAGCAAAGGGAAAACATGGCTGAAATTAGAGCTCAACGACACGAAGCTCAAATCTATGGCGGAAACTCTGGTTTCCTTGCAGGAAACGCCGGAAAACGAACATGGGTCGCCGTTGGAAAGCCAGTTTTGAAGGAGGTTTGGATTGGGAAGTGAAGATTTCAATGAAATCAGCTGCTGGGCGTCTGTATGAGAAGAAGAAACAGAGAAAACAGAGAGGGAAAAAAGGAAGAAAAAGAAGAACAGAAAGGATATTGAAGAAGATGGGGAAAAGGGTATCATTGTTTTGGGGTAATAAGCAAAAAGGAAGCGGAAAAATGCATCAGGGTTCGAAGTCCGCCATTAGAGAGGGAGAAGCAGAGCTCAGTAGCTCTGGTTTTTCTAGAGAGAGAGATGGGATCAAAAGTCTGAGGAAGGAAGGGAAGAAGGGTATTTATGAAGCAGAGAGAGTGGGCACAGCTGTTGGTCACATGCCATGTGAGTCTGCAACAAAAAAAGGAGAAACAAAACCCTAATTCAATTAATTAATCTTGATTAAGCTTATCTAAGATTGAAGAACAGAGTGATTTAAATATTCAAAGTTTGAAACTTTTTCAAACCCAAAAATCTCTACTAAATTTGTGGCTCCAAAACAGCTTCTTTGTCTCTCATGGAGGGAGATGAGTACGTAAAATCTGGTAAACTATCCATTTAATTTAAAATTAATGTCTTAATCATTAATTAATTCACTTTCTCTCTCTAGCTTTATGATGATCAACGCTTGATCCATCGCAATCAATTTAATTGCTTCTTTTTTTTTCTTTTTCTTTTTTCTTTTTTTAATGCAAATTCGGTAAAGATCTCTAAAACCATTGCATGTTTTCATTTCCCTTTCTCTTCATTAAATAGTGGTCAAGTTCTTCATTTTTTCATGAACAAAATCAAAATTATTTGGGTTTATCATTCCTCAATTAATGTCACTTTTTAAGTTTTTAAACAAATCAATCATTTTGTGGTTCTTAAACCCGATTGAACAAAGAGAGTAAGAACGTAAATTGACGTGTCCGTTAACAGTGTACTTTTGAGCAAAATATCTATGAAACGAACTTGTTTTAAGTATCACGATGATAGCATTATCTCTATTCTTGTTTTAAGCATCACGATGAAAGCACTATCTGCTCCCAACACATCAAGTGAAGCCTTTTGCACTGGGGAGAGTTTCGTGGTGTTGATGTGATTATACTCGTGAGCTTTTTTCCTGAAAAATCGTGATAATAATTATCCGTTTATTAGTTTTATGCTGATAACCCGTGCATTTATTTTATTATTATATTATGAACCTGTTTATAAATTTACAGGTCGTTGTATATAGAAAGAATTCAAGTTAATTTTTATGTTGAACGGTGTTCAAAAGACAAAATGACGTAAATACCCTTCATCTAGTTGTTATTTTTAGGGTGGAAAAGGAAAGAAAGAAAGACATTCAGGTGCCTTTATAGTCCTTACGTGGGGAATTCTATTTTCCCCGGAGGGGTATCCGATAATTGAAATTGTTCCTTTGAGTGAACGATAATTGTGAAATTTCGGGGACAAAGAAGGGTATATATGTCATTTTGTATATTTTGTCGGATAGAGTTCGGATAAATGGAGGATGAACTGTCGTTTTAGATCAGTTTTTTTCGCTCCTAAGCTTTCACTTCTTCCTAGATTATCTTTTCAGGTGGAAATTGGGCTTTTAAATTGGGCCCAATAGGCCCAAAAGCATCCTAATTTGGCCCAATACTTTGCTACAGGTGGTTGAATTAAGATTAAAAAAATGATAATTAAATAGAAGGAAAATAGGTAGAAGATAAGACAAATTGAAGAAACTATTATTATTATTATTATTATTATTATTATTATTTTATTTTTTTGGACCTGAAATAAAGATAGAATCAACATTTGAAAGTAAAATCAATCATTTAAATTTCATTTTTTTCATGAACAAAATCAAATTTTCATTTAAATTTTAAAACAATTTCTTAAAATGGATAAATTGACGTATCATTTCAACGGTAAACTTTATTTTTTACTATTTAGGGCAAAATATTTATGAAACAAATTTATTTTAAGTATCACGATAAAAGCAGTATATGTGTTGTTGTTTTAAGCATTACGATGAAAGCATTATCTGCCTTCAACACCTCACGTGAAGCTTTTTACACCAGGAAGGGTTTCGTGGTATTAATGTGATTATACTCGTGAGCTTTTTTTTCCTAAAAAATCGTGATTATAATTATCCGTTTTATTAGTTTTATGCTGGTAAGCCGTGCATTTGAACATGTTTATTAGTTTATCCATCATTGTATATAGAAAGAATTCAAGTTAATTTTTTTTAATATAGCTTAATAAATAAAACCCTAATGACTGAAACAATTCAATGGGTAGGTCATATTTTTGCGATCGTTAAACTAAAAAAGATAAAATGATGTAAAATCAGTCTCTTCGTCAAAGAATTGATACTCAAATGCCACGAAGAACATCAATAGTTTCACCTAGGAGTAATTCAAGTACCGATTAAATCACTATTCAAATTTGTCCTTACTCTTAGGGATAAGAGACGTTCGAATTTTTTAAACTCCTAATTAGAAAGTGTCTAAGTGTCGGTCCTAACATGAAAGATGGTGCAACCTATTTCTTCGAGTGCTACCCAAAATTACTCATCACCTCTCACCAATCCAAAAATCTTAAATTCTTTAATATTTATGGTAATTTTCAAGTGATCAAATATAAATTTTGAAATTAGCGATATTTACGATATGTTATCATTTGAGGCATACTGATTTACCCCAAGAGAGATTAAGATTGTTTCGAGAGAGAATGACTCTACTCGTCGAGACAAATGCTAACATTGGGAATAAATCACCATAAAGAGAACACTTGCACAGTTACTTCTCTAAATGAAAAAAAAAAAAATTACAAACGAGGAATTTTCAAGAAAAACATCACGTATGGATCGATTAATTAAAACGTAGTCCACGAAGAAACAAAGAAGCAATCCAAGATAGCATCTATTGATGCTGGAAGGCCGTTGGTTTTAGAGAGGACATGTTTTGTTAGGAAACGTCCATCTTCGAAAACATGACTACATTGTGTACTTATCTTGACCTACTTACCAGAGCGACAAATTATTGTCACAAATTAATTCGAATTCTTTTTAACATATTTTGTACATACGTTTATTAGGTAATTGATTAAAAATAAAAAAAATCGAACGTTATCGATTATTTTATTTTCCTATATTAACTTTTATATTTTTTTTAGATCGTTCTCATTTAAACGTGACGAACACGAACGAATACGAAAAGAATCTATGCTTAGATAATTACTTTACATCAATTTATTGACTCATAAGTTTGATGAGACTGTCAGTCTTAACTCTTTCTCTCTCTAAATTTCTGTCCTTCTAGGTACCACTGGGTCCCACAACTCCTATTACTTTCCCCCCAAGTGGGCCCTACTTTTAATGAAAATAATTTAATTTCTCACTCAATTTTTTTCTAAAAATAATTTATTTATTTTTTTGTTTTTTTCTATCCTTTTAATAATTAAAAAAATTATTTTTCTTAATTTTAATGAAGGAAAAACCTATTAAAATATAAGATAAAAGTCGGTAAATATAATTCATTTTAATGAATTTAAGAACATTTTATATTATTTAATGTTATATTTTTTTTAGAGAGAAAATTAGATTATTATTTATTAAAGTATTTAAAAAATTATTGGGAAGAAGATAAAAACAAATTTGATGGTTATGGTGATGATGTGGGAAGGGTTGGGGGGGCCACAAGCTGCCATGGACACGTGCTCATGTCCAATGTGATGACGTGGCTGAATTTGACACGTAAGGTGTGTATTACCATCGCTTAGTTTGACTGCTGGGTCACCGACAACTTGGCCAGCCTGTCACTATTACTGTAGCTTCCAAATGTGTATATATATATATTTAATTTGAAATTAGGAAAACAAGAAAGAAAAAAAAAAAAGAAAAAAGAAAAAAGAAAACACCACACGTGCACAACTCAGATACATACAATAATTGGAGGTTTTCTGGGGCCCACCTCATATTAGTGTAGGCCCCATCCCATCTCCACAATTATATATAATTGTTTAATTTTTAAATTTAAATTATATTATTTTATTAACAAAAATTGTTAAATATAAAATCGTTTTATTAATACATTATTATATTATCTAAATATTTAGACATATAAACTTAATGGACAGTTAAGATACAATAATACACCATAATTCAAGAAAAAATATTACAAAATTTATTTTTTAGGTGTTGAAATATATTAATAAAACAATAATTTAATGATATACTGACATTTTTTAAATAATCTAATTAAAATTTGATGAAATTAAGCTTTTGGGACTTTATCATGTAATCATTTTTAAAAACTTATTAAATTTATTATTATAATTTTTTTAAAAAAATAACTAATAAATGAAATTGAGAGTTATAAAACTTAATTCTTTTAGAGTTCAATAGTGAAAGAAATTCAAACCAAAAAATTTATAAAACAAATCGAGGTTTGGAGATTGAGTGTCTTACAGCTCTTTATTTGAATATTTTCAACTTTTTAGGGTCGGTTTAAACTAAAGTTGAAGATTTGAATCTTGGATCTTGACGGTGTAGATGATCAATATAGCTCGGATTAGGCTAAAGATGACATTGAAAGGGATGGGATATGTCAAAGCTGGCTTCCAGTTGCTTCATTAATTCTACTCATATCTACCAAAAAAGAGAAAATTCAAACGTTGAAAATCTTTTCATTTTATTTAAAAAAAAAAAAAACTTTAAAATTTATATCTATTTCGGATTTGAAAAACGTATGGCAAGGTTGGCAATATCAATTTGTTGGATTAATTTTGAAAAGTCAATCAAAGGGATTTTGGATAAATTTTGTTTCTTTAGTTCATAGCGGCCCATGAAGCTCTAAACATGAACAAATTATCAAACTGTTTATTTGCAGTTCAATTGACAGTTCGCTTTCATTATTTGATATAAAAACAACGAATATAAATCAATAATAAAAAAAAAAATGTTGGGGTTTTGATCTTTCTCTCTCTCATAATTTGCTTAAAAGGCAGTTGAACAGTACCATACTGTTCGCAATTCAAAAGCTATATTCAGCTATGAAAACAAGAGGATAATTGTGGAAGCAAAGGAGATGAATATCAATGTAGATAATGTCCAATTTTTGTTGGTACCCAAATCTTAGGCAGCCATGGCCACTCTGAGGCACATAGGGACACTTTCTTGGACCCAGATGCAGCTGTAAATGAAATTGAATGAACCTGACTTTCTCTCTCTGAAGCTTTTTAGTAAATCCATGAACCCTTCCTCTTGTTTTCTTCTCCATCACTGAAACAATCACTCAGCCAGGCAGAGGGAAGGCTAAGAACCCCTGGGCAACATAACCAACCTAAAACATTAGCCTGTCTCCTAAGAATATCACAAATAAAAACAACAGAAAAGTGTAAAAGGGCTTGCTTCATGTAATCATCACTTCAGCAAATCCATAAAGATATTTTGAACTTTGCTTCAGTCATACTAGGAAATAAGGCATCTTATTGTAATTAACATGTTAGAGAGAGAGAGAGAGGAGAGAGAAAAAGAACATTTTCCAGTCTGCAAATGACAAGTCCTAGAGAGTTGCAGCTGCTGCTCTGTGCCCTGCAGAGATAATAAATTCCGTAAGTGTCAAATTAGGACTAAAATTTACTGTTCTAATGAAAGCATTCATTCTCCGGGAAGAACTGCCACAGAGAGGCATAGTTATTGGTATTGTTTTCTCGATTACCTGTCTCAAAAAAATTGGCAGATCAAACTGAGAGGTACTACAGTCATTGAACCCACAGGAGGTTCCTATTTACTATTAGTCCTCCCAATAATTCAATGATCCTTCTTCAGAAGCCCACCTAACACATAACAAGGTATGTTTCTCACGTGCAAAAAATTTCCAGGTGAATCTTAAGAAATCAGATTGCAACTAATGGTCCACTAATGCTTGGACATCAAAATGGATTAATCAGATATAGTAAGAAAATTTCAAGCAACAAAGCATAAAATACGATAATACGTTGACCGATGAACAAAAATGTAGGAATAGCGACTAGACATGGAGATTGAAGTAGGGAAATATCTATACTATTGATAACTGTGGTATCTGTAACATTGTATACTTTTTGTAGGGGAACCATTGAGTTGCATCCCTTCAAAAGATGGCATACCTTTTTCATGTGAATAAAAGAAAGAAAGAGAACAAAAAAAAGAAAAAAAAAAGACTATAATGAACTAAAATAGGTGAGGGGCCTGCCAATTATGTGTCAAGAATCTCCTGGAATATACTGAAGTCAATATCATTTCCTTTTCTCTCTCTAGTCTCTATATCATTTCCCTTTTATTTTTTCATCAATGGCCATTATTGGGGAAAAAATAAAAACTATAAAATCTACTCAGCTCTAGATCTTTTCATCAAGGTCGGAAGATTCTGATCCAGTGTGCTTTAATGCTTTGCTACTTGTTGAGGAAAAACTACGACGCTCCTTCCCTCCTGGCTTAGATGAGGCATTTCCATACCAGATCATTCCAAGAATTGCGATGGCCATACCTATAATTACTTGTAAGTTGAGGCCCTCTTTCCCAAAGAAAATGAATCCTAACGTCAAGACTAAAATAGTCTTCATATGGCCGAGCACTTGGAATGTCACAGCAGTGAACCTACCAATGCATATGAACTGGCTGAGATTTGTCCCTACCGCAATGGTACATGAAAGGATTAAGAACGTCTGCAAACAAATACACATTGATAAAAATCAGTTGCTAAGCAAACAACTAGCTTCAAGAAAGTTGTTTATGTAGTTTTGCAGATGAAGTGGCACAAAATTAGTTATCAAATATTTCCATTCTGTGTTATTCTATTACAATCACCCTGAAAGGAATATTTATACACCATTTGAGATCGAAATTTTTATTGGTAAGATCCATGTAACAGGAACAAGGTTTCTTGATTGAACAAGTGGTTCAAGCATAAATGTACACATCACATATTCCCAAGCAAGGTGAGCTATGATAATGCAATCGCATGCTCCCATCAAGATCCAAATTAACCATTGGGCACAAAGATTGCTCATTATACAAGACTTTGTCGGTTATAAATGTCGACAAAGATTCAATCTTTGCTTTCCTTTAGAATTGTGAGCATTTTACTCTTTTCCAAAGAGATGACTAAGAAGGATAATGGGTTTCTTTGCATGAAAAATCATCAAAAGTGAGGAAACTTCACAGAGAGAAAAAAAAAAAAAAAAAAAAAAAAAGACAAGTTTCATATCATTACTCTGTGGAGTGAAAACCAAAAGACAAGAAATACTTGTGGGCCTCATTAACAGATTCTTTGAAAACTTCAATGTGCCTCCTCAGATAAAAGTGAAAGAAATGGCTTGACTTGTACCGTAGTTAGTCATCCAGAGTGATAAGGTGAAAAGCAGAAATAAGTTCCTTCTTTTGTCTTTTGCCATGATGTTACGCTCAAAAGAAAGTTTGAACAGGAAGTAATAAAGGCTGCTAGAAAAGAGGTAATAGTGATTGCCAAGGCACTTCCACAGTAATTGGAGGTGAATTTAGATTTCTTAAGACTTTCAACTATATATATATATATATATATATATTATTTTTATTAACAACCCTTTTCACCCAGACCTTCAGTGTCCAAACAAAGACATGTGCATTAGAATCCATGGCAGGATTGATACTATCCCAAGGCTATGGGGGGTGGACAAAGTTAAGGAACATTCATTACTCTCCAAGTCCATCAGGTTTGGAAACTCAGTGGACATTTATGTGGCAACTTCACTAAATGCCCTGATAAGCTTCAGGTTTGGTAAAAGCTTGAGAGCTGTAATTGAAGTTAGGATAACTATTGAGGGTGATTTGTTCCTAGATGAAACAACGTTCAAAAGGAAGATAGAATTTCTTTTGTGGTTCAATAACCCCCTTCAAAAACAATCATTGGAAACCTCTTATCTGTGACTGTGAGGAACATCAAAGCTCACAGCAGCATTTCTAAAGAACCAGCAAGAATCTTTCATGGAGCTGAAGGATGAACAGACGGGTACTGTCCAGAACTTCTGCCAAGCTACTGAACTACTTCCATATGAAGTGGAGCAGGGGGTAACAGGTTCATTTCAACCAAGCTTAACCAGAAAAGGACCTTATATTTCACAGCAAGGGGTAATAGGCAAAGGTTTTCTTAACGATTCATCTAATTACCAAAAATAATTGGGGTGGTTCTTGATAAACTCCATCGGATTGTTATAACACAATAATATTGGCTTTGGGTGCGTGCTTTTAGAAGGTTTGGGCTAGTAGGATGTCCGTTACAGAATTTCTTTGTAAATTTTCACCATACTAATCGAAGCGTTCCTCATATTAAAAAGAAAAAACCAAGCTCCATTTCAATCAAGGCACGCAGACAAAATTATGGACAATAGCCATTTGCAAGAAGTAGCCACGTTAGAGAAAATGACGGCTCTTAATTTAAAATGGAGAAGGATCAACGCAAAAACAGAGAACTAAAAAAAAAAAAAGGTCAACTACTTCGCTTCTATTATCAATTTAGATTGGGAATGTTTGTTTGATTCTTCTCTCTAGGCAAATGGAATTTCTCATCTCGTTGACCATTAGGTCATGTTGGTTCAGTTTGCCTCCTACGCAATACATAGAAGTGGCTAGGAGATGATGTTGCTACAATAAAAACAAGTAATAGCATGAGATGATCCATAGGAACTTATGCATCAATGCAAGCAAATCCACGCTACGTGGTATCATTGTTCTCTTCAGAGTGTCTTTGTGCAAAGGTTTCTTTGATGTACCAAAAATAATTGGGGTGGTTCTTGATAAATTCCAACGGATGTTAACACAACAATATTGGCTTTGGGTGTGTGCTTTTAGAAGTTTTAGGCTAGTAGGATGTCCGTTATAGGATTTCTTTTGTAAATTTTCACCATATTTAAACAAAGTGTTTTTTGTCAACTAAGGTATATAGAAAAATGCCAATTTTTTTTTAAAAAAAATAGTAACCGTCTCTAACGCTTACCACAACTCCCCCCAGGCATATTAATAGATATAAGAGCTTACCAAGGACATAAAAGTGTAACCGTAGGCATCAACTCTCTTTCCAGTCAACCAATAGTCTGAAAAGGGCCCGACTAACAGCAAAGACGCAGCCTGCACTGGAGCGGTATGACCCAATAAGTTGAATGATCCAAGTGAATATTTTCGTTGGAGGTGATGTACATACTGCACCGAAAGAAAAAAGGCCAAGGCTGTATTAGAAAAATACTCCTTGGTCCAGGAAGGAACCAAAACAATCCCAATTATCAGTTAAGTTAATTTCACCATGAGACAAAGTGGTAAAAACTAATTCTGTCAAAAAACCAATCATACACCTCTATTGTAATTTCAAGGTAACCAGAAAATAAAGTCGTAATTTTATGCAGCAGTACCAATTTAAGATTAATGATGCAGTTACTTACATACTGCTGCAAGGCAGTGCTCCATACCGCCACTACGGCGGCCACAAAACCTTTCATGTTGACACTAACATCAGTGACAGTACAAACTCCAACACCAAGTAGAACTAACAGTATGCTAAGCTTTGTGTCCCTTGAGTATTGCACCTTATCCAAAACAACTTCTAGAAAACAAGATACGGGGATCATACTCAGCTTTGCAATCTGATTATGAAAGAAGAATTACAACAACATGTTAATTCTAAAAACTAAAGGAAGAATGAACATTCAATAATGAACAAAATATAAAAAATATACCTGATAGAACCCAACAGAATTCCACATTAAGCTCACATTCATTCCCACGATGGAGAAGTTTGCAAATATAACAAATTTAAGAATGTCAAGGAATGGTAAGTGAGAATCTTGAATATAACCAAGTTGCTTAAGAATAAAAGTCAGCAAGGACGTTGTGGCGAAATGTAGGCCAGTTAAAGTTGTAGCTGCAACAAGATGTTAAACAAATTAATTAAAAAGAAAGTCAAGTTTGGAACAAAATATAACTTGTAAGAATAATTTTTAGCAAACAAAGAACACTCCATTCATAACATGGAAACCATGAGACATCAAACATCCCAATATTAGAACTGTAAAAGAAAGAACACTATTTGAATATATTATAAGAGTTATAATGCGCACCAAAGCTGAATCCATATGTGGCCATCAATGCTTTATTGATGATAATTATCCCTACGGACGTGACGACGTTAAACATCCATGAGGCAACATCAAGAGTGGCCTTGTGATGAATCTTGCCCGGGGAAGACATTATAATCTATGGAGTTGTTTTTAATCAGCACTTCAAGTCCTCAATCTTCATTCAAAAGAAAGAAACAGAAGTGCTTGATCTTGATGCTCCGCAGTACTAACTGTAGTATAAATTTACCATCATAAAATTACAAATAATTAAAATAAATAAATAGAAAGACAAAGAAGAACCAAGAAAACGTTATAGCTTTAATCAAGATAAGGTATAACTTGATCATCTAAAATGAGCAGTAGGCGCAGAGGGAAAATAACCCAAATTGGAAGTCAAAATAACTCCCAATAGTTCATAAGTTTCAAAGGAAAACTTCAACTTTAACAAGAACACTCCAAGTTAATTTACAGACAATAAATTTCAGACGCTAGACAATCTTGAAAATACAGAACATCTACTGGCCAAGAAAAAACGAACACTCCCATGTAAGTAATGCACGGGCTAATTTTAAAGTGCAGATCCTTCTACTTAACCGCTTCCATTGGCATAGTATTTAAAATTAGGGGATTCAGATCTCAAACCAAAATAACAAAAAGTAAAAAACGTGACAGAGAGTCGTTTCCTTGAAGAATCTTTACATTTTGGCCATAATTAACTCCTATACCATTGAATAAGCATAATATAAATATTAAAAAGAGAAGAGGAAGAAAAAAAAGTCCACAAACGAGTCCAAAACCATCCCAGAAATTCAAGCAAAAAACCACAGAATCTTTCAACAGCTGAAGAACAAAATGAACGGGTAAGTAGACCCAATTACATGCAGAGATTGAGAATGAACACACCAATCAGTAGATCTCCTCACTCTCCACCAAATCCAAAACAAGAAAATCAACAAACACAAAACCAACAACAAAATCGAAGCAGAACGCACATTAAAATAGATCCAATTCACCGATAAACCACAAGAATCAGGACGAACACCAAGAATAGGTTTACGGAAATTTCAATCGAAGAAAACACTCCGGAAGAACAAAATTCAACAGATAGAAGAAAAATCAAAGACGTTTCCAACTTGAATCGCAGACAAAAGTAACATTGAACAAGTCAAAACTACGAAAGGTCGAAGCAACTACGAACCTTTGAAATGGAGCGGATGAAGAAGAGGAGAGCTAAAAAGGAGTTGAAAATCAGAAGAAACGCCCCAGGATTGCCGCCATTAAATGCTGGAAAATGGCAGAGAATGTTTAACGATTGAAATGGAACACACATTGTCTAATTCTATTAAATTCTTCTTCCTTCTCTCTTCTCTCCACTAACGACAACCAGCTGACTTCCATTTCATAACAGACACTGCCCTTTGTTCTTTTCTCTTTTTTTCTTTTTTCTTTTTTCTTTTTTCTTTTTTCTTTTTTCTTTTTAAATTCTATTTAATTTCATTTATACAAATATAAATAAATATATAACTCCCGAAACGATTATATTCAATTTTTAAATAATTGTATCATTTACCACAATTATTTATTTAAATACCTTAATTTAGCCACATATGCCTATAATTGGGAGTTTTAATCTAAACAAACATTCATATAATTCTTTCAAACAATTACAATACAAACTATATATATAATTAAATTATAATCTAAATACAATTTTAAACTATATATCAAAATTCAGATTATTAGTAGCTGGTATGTGATTAATCCTCTAGAGAAGACCAAAGAAGTTCATTCTTTTTGACAAAGATGGTCGTAATATCAAATAAAATAATTTTTATTTTTATTGATTTAATTTTTTAAAATTAAATATGAAATAAAAGCTTATTTTTTTAATTTTAAATAAATAAAGCATTAAAAAATAAAACTATAAATAATAAATAAATAAATAGCATGATTTTGTAAACGTACCTTTTGTTCCTTTTGTTGAGAGGCAAGAAAAGAGTGGGAATTGAGATGCAACAAACCCTGTAAAATACACATAGAGATGGACAAGCCCTAATCAAATTAGGTAAATATAGAAAATGTCAAATTAATAAAAATACCATTAAAACTATGTTTTTTTTTTTTTTTTTTTTATCAAAATTATTTTGAAATGCTTCGGTAATAACTTAATAAATAAATAAAAATATATGGTTAAACTTAAAAAAAAATATATATATATTTAAATACCTTACTATAAGTCTTGGATAGAAAAAGGTTATATTTAAAAAACACCTTTTAATATTATATATATATAAACACCTTTAAATGATTAATTATTTGTATTTTTTTTTATTATAATAAAGGCCATCTATGGTATAGTTTTATTTTTTATTTATAATTTCTAAAAATATGATTGTATCTCATGTTTATTTGACTTTTTAATAAAATTAAAAATAAAATAGATTAAAGTAAGACTTTTTATTATTTATTTATTTATTTTGTTTGTTTTCCACTTTTGGTTTGTAGTTGGAAAATGGTTTTAAAAACTAATAACAAAATTTAATTTCTAACCACTTAAAATAAAAAATGAATTATTTCTTTTGGTATTAAATGAGATGTTGAATTTACATCCTTTAAATGAAAATGTATGTATTTAATATGTAACATTATTAAGATCGGTCATGAATATTATTTAGTTTCTTAGATATACTTGACTAAAAAGATAAATTATATATAATTTCATAGTATAATGATTTTAAATATTCATTTTTTAATAAAATAGTAAGTATTTTAAATAAATAAAAGCATAATACATAATTTTTAATATATTTATTGGTTTTTAATTAATTTATATTTAAAATAAAGAAATTAATTTTTATCATTGGAAATATTAATGATAAATTAATGAAGAGTTTTCTTATAAAAGGGCATGAATATTGAGAAGGCAAGTGACATATAAACTGTGTATTTTGAAAATTACCAATTTTTATTTTATTTTTGTTTTTTTTAATAAATTTATAAAATATCTCAAAGTTGACAGCCAACTTCGGCCCCCTCTTAAAGACAGGAAGAAGCTCTTCTGGTAATTGCAAGTTGGCACGAGGGCAAAATTGTCATTTCGTATTGGTTGAACAGCGAAGTTATAAAGCGGGAGAGAGCGAAAATCTTCAGCGGAGCCGCGACCGACTGATCTGAAAATTTTCCATTTCCCGCGTTATCATTTTCCCGTCTTTATTCAAATCTTTCTCAAACTGAGCCTCTCTGCTGCGAAAGATTCTGAACGTTCTGGTCATCCGTCAATTTCTTGTTCGGAAATTCGATCCATCTTGTTTGCTATATCATTCGGTTCGATTCACTTTCTTCTATTTCCGTTTTGTCTCTCTAAAACTAGAGCAATTCAAATCGTATGCCTTTTTTTTTTTTTTTTTTTTTTTTTTCTGTTCATTACGTTTATCTTTGTCAATTTCGTTCATGTTTAGTAGCTTTTAATGGTGATTTGTCTCTATTGATTTCAATACTTGGTTCGCGTTATGAGAAATGTTAGTAGTTTGAGTTTGAATGGTGTGAGCTGCAATTTTATGTCCTGCGATGCAATAACGCGAAGTGTGCCTTATTAACAGTATATCTTAGTATATTGGTCATGACATACAAGTCTGGCTTGGGTCGATATTAAATTTCAAACAGTGAAGTACTAATTACGGATTTTGAGTGCGTGATACACATTCAATTTTATGTATAGAGTTCTCCTTAAGGACGCTTGGAAATTCTTGATCCTTGTAGTAGGTGCGTTGCCGAGTAAGTATGGATCTCTATTGTCTATATTATGGTAGTGATGGAACTACTTAATTTTGTCTGATTAAGACCATGATGAGGATTTGTAAACTACTTTAGTAATTAGGTTTTTGGGTGGTGTTATTTCGGGCCTTGCAAAAAAAAAAAAAAAAACTAGAACTGCAGCCATGCTAGAACAATTTGGTAATTTCCTCTGTAGCATCTCTAACGATAGCATGGAAAACACTCTTTATATTATGGTGAAGGTGCTCGCTGTTAGCTGCTTCAGGTTCTGCCATCTTAATTCTAATTTTTGGATAAATAGATCAAGTGATTCTCCTCACACCTTATTGAGTGCTGGAAAGTTGAAAAATTATGAAAGCGGCCAGACAGCCAGGTAGAAGGGCAAAAAAGTTGGAGAAAAGGCGTGGGGGTTCTGTTGACACCACTGAAGTTCAGAAGTCTAGAAAGATAACTTCTCAGGAGAAAAAAGCTCTCGACACTGCACACATTGAAGGTTTGACAACAAATTTATTTTGTTTTATGTTTTGTGTTCTATTCAAACTAATTTCCCCAAATTTCATGCCTCTTTTTTGGGAAAATTATTATGTTTTAAACTGATGTTCTAGGGTCTTCACACGAATTAATACGTGTCCTGTTCAAGTGCGAAAAAAGAACTGATTTCTTTGTTTGCTGTTATTTTCTGTATTTATTTTACGAGAATGATGTTTACAAACTACAATCTTCAACCTTTTTGATCTAGTGCAGATGACTTGAAGAATATACAGAGTTTGGTTGATCGAACCAATGCAACAGAAATGACAAAGAGTTCAGCTCTTCTTGATCTTTATCCCGCACAGAAGCCCCATCCTCGCACAAAGATCAAGCTTCAACTTTTTCCAATAAATGTAAAGACCCGCATGGCATTGGAAAAGGTACAGTCATTAGCACAAAACATTGAGGATTAAGCACAGACAAATATGTTATCTATATTTCAGTTCATATTTGAGATGTGATAAAACCATGCCTTCAATTCTTGTAGGATAGATATCATCCATATTTGGAACTGACTTTAAGGGCACGAAAGAAAATTTCTTCGGTATTAAAACATCTTATTAGCAAGTGGGGATGTTCTAATGTAGCACGAGGGGAGCTCACACTTTTTCCATACGGCAAGTCATCTAGTCTTCCCAGTGGTCTAAAATGGACTCTGAAAGACTGTGATATAACTGCTGGAGATGTCTATGCAGCTGTGGGAGGTTCCTCAATTTTTCGCTTAAGGTGCACAGTTTTATCATTTGCCTTGCTAATGATATATTCAGTCATTTAAGTTCAATGCGTTAATTGAAATTATTCTTCTTTTTAAGGTATGGGTGGGTCTGCACATCCATCCCTTTCAAACTTCATTCATCCTCGAATGGCTTGGAGAAAGGTTGCAGGAAAACCGTGCAAATCGTGCATGGGAAAGGCAACCAATCTGAGGAATTGATGGACGGGATCAAATCAAGTAATGTGAATGATGCGAATAACACTGCTGCACCAGAGAGGATTGTGGATTGTCCAACTAATCCAATGGTATTATATTAATATATTCAAATTCCAAAAATTTTATTAAAATTTTGAATGAGCACTATTACAAGAGAGAACATATTAGTATAAAATTTATATGATCCTTGTTCCTAGTTCACATTGCTATGAGGTCTATGCAACGAATCATTACCGTTTGCTTATTGAACGAAGTATGATGCATCAATGATGTGAAAACAAGAAGGTACACAAGATAGATACACAACAACTGACGTTAGCAACTAATAATTAATATTATTTAATGGTCCACTGTAGCTTACTGTTTTTTGTTATGATCTTCTGAAATTTGATAAAACTGTTTGAATAGGATAATGGGCCACCGTTAGACTCTGGTTATCAGCTGTCAGCAAAATGTGGAATATTGCAGTTAGATAGTATCTCAAACATAAGCATGGGAGGCCTCCTTTCTGAAGCTTCCTTATTGGGCAAATGCAGTTTCTGGGATTCAAAGATAACAGGGGGCAATACGGGCGTACAGCCAGCTGAAGTAATAACTGATTCCCTTGATGCATGCATTGCTGCGGCCCAGATGAGATTTTCTGAAGTTTCAAAGCAGCCCCGTAGTAATCAACATTCGTCTATTTTGGATGCTGAGCAGACTTGTGATGCTTTTGCTATGAAAAGGCTCTCTTCGTCGAGCAAAGCTACTCTCTCTATAGATTCTAATGCTGGGGGCACCTTCCGAGATGCCGATTCCAAGTTATTCAAATTTCCCAAAACACCTCAGGTTTGTCTCTCTCTTTTTCTTGCACAACTTTGTATGTTTTAGAGATGCGATGGTTCATGGCATCATATGGAATCCATAGCTCCCTGTTTGAGTAGTCAGATAGTTCCAATTTACCTGATCCTGTTTATGTTTGCTTACTACAAACTATGGATTACAATTTTTTGGGACTGGTAAAAAGATCTAAACTTAAATATGATTCAAAATATCCATAATACTATCATTTATGAACATGGGATGGAAAATTTGATTGATGAAATCTAGAATTAATTCAAGGGAAAAGAGATTAGTGACTTAATGTACAAATGCCTCATTTGATTCAGAGCCAAGAATTACATGAACTGAAGCAAACTCTATGGTGGTGTGTAATCGTTTTGTTTTCTTTTTCTTGCGAAGGTGTTGTGTGAAATTGCTGGTCACTAATCTCAAAATTTTAATTCAGTTCATACTTGATATTAGGCATGATATATTTAATATCTTATATGCATTCTAAACACTCATGTGTGGGTACAAATTTAAGATCCTTATCTCCAATATCATGTCAAATTTCCTGTAAATTTAGATTACAATATTTTTAATTCTTTATATGTGTTCTAAACAGTAATCTAGACACCTTTTTTTAACCTACTGTCGTTTATCATCGCCATCTGATTACAGGCCTATAGTCGATCTGAGTATTCACAAGATCCTGCTGGTAAAGAATCCAAGACTGATATGATGTCCTGCTCGCGGATTTATCATGATGAAAGCAGCCTTGGGCTGTCAGGAATCAATTGGGTACGCCTCATTGCGATTTGCACACTTTTTCCCCCCTCTTTTCCTTTTCTTGCATACAGCTTTCAATGATTCCTTTTGATGTTCTATACAGAGCAATTCACTAGGACCGTTTGATCTTGGCTTGCCTGTTTCCCGGAAGGCCTCCTCCAGCGGTGATGGTCTTAGCATGAGTGGCTTTGTGAGATAGCAATAATAAGAACATAGAAGCAAATCCATACTTCAAAGACATTTCATAGTAAAGAACTTGGCCAAAAATTGCATTATGCTCATTTGCAAATATTTTGGCATGTTACTTGCAACTGTATAGATTTCTTCAGCTATTAGTCTTATAATCCATGTATTATGATTATAGAAGCTGTTGCATCCATCTGGACATGACGTTAAGTTGCATGCATATAGATGTTATACTGTTTGTTTAAATATATATTTTAATAAGTTGAACTATGTAGATTGACTAACTGATCTAATTTAGTTAGAATTGTTTAATTGATTTAATTTTTTAGATATATTCTAGGTTAGTAAATAATTAAAATTAAGTTAAATTATATTCCATATTTATGGAAATTTTATTCAAATTGGTGTCTATTTTAGTTTTAAAATTTTCAACTTATTTCTCTTTTACTTTTAAACTTTCAAAAAATATATTTTAATTCCAGAAAAAAAAATTGTCATAATCATTGCAATTTTTTAAATTAATGAAAAAATAGCTTTAAATATTTGTATTAATATAACTATGCACATAGTATAGTTATGTGTATTTACTTTTATTTTTAAGACCAATAACATATGAGGTTCAAAATTATGATTCCAATCACGAAATTATTAATATTTATTTATTTAATTTTGTTATAAATCACTCTGATTTCTAAATTTTTATGGAGAAGCAATTCAGTTCTTATGCATATGATTTTTATAAGTTACAAAATATAAATTATTAAATAATAATAATGGATATTTATTTTTGGCCAAAGTGATTTTTTACTTTTATTTTCTTCATTTGGAAATTAAAGTCAAATTTAAAATTAAATGAAAAAATTATTTATTTATTTATTTATTATTATTATTATTTGAAGAAGTTGCAAGCAATGGAATGTTTCAAACTGTTGCTTACGTTTCACCCGCCATATTTGTACGATTCATTCTGCTCTCTCTCTCTCTCTCTCTCTCTCTCTCTCTCTCCACCAACACTGCTTCGGATCGGACATCTGAAAACCTCCAATTCAATCCAGACAAAAACCATACGATCATCTTCTCTTTCAGCAAAATTCCAAAACCTGCCGGCGTCCGGACGATGGTATCATCACAATTCGTTTTCCAGATTCATGAACTGGAATATCCCTATTATACATTCTTCAATATCCCCATTATTTCATCACTATGCTGCCTAGCTTTCACCGAAACTTTGATTCGCATCAGACGGTGGTGGATTTTGCTATTGACAACGGATGGGGTGCGTTCAGTCAAGATCCTTTGAGTACTCGCCAAATAGTGGCGTTCGGAAGTTCAATCCGGAACGCACTTACGTCGCCGGAGGAAATCGGAGGAATACCGTCGATACGAGTCGGTCCGGAAAGGTTGCGAGAAGCTCGGCTGTTGTGAATGATGGTGGAGTTAGGAAAGTCGTTTATCTCGAAACGAAGAAGGAGAAGATCGGTGATGTTGGGAATGTTTCGAAGAGGATCAGTGTATCTGAAAATGTTGGAGGAGAAGAGCTTGTGGATGGTTGGCCGAAGTGGCTGGTTGAAAATGTACCTACAGAAGCTTTGGCTGGTTTGGTACCGAAGGGAGCCGATTCATATGATAAATTGGCTAAGGTTAGTGTTATTTTCATTTTGATTCTCTTTCGCTCATGCTTCATCGTTATGAATATAATTAAATGTTGCAAACTGTGCTTAATCTTTTGACATATTGCCATTTGAGATTGTTTATTGTTACATTGAATTCCTTGTTTTAAGGTTAGAAAGGAATTCACGACTATTGAGAAAGTGTGAAGAATGAAACTCTGCAACAGGAAAAAAATTGTGTACTATTTATTCGTCAATCATTTAAATTCGTTTAAATTTGATGTCTGGGTTTATAGGTAGGTGGAGGGACATACAGCAATGTGTATAAAGCTCGAGACAGGGACACTGGAAAGATTGTTGCCTTGAAAAAAGTTCGATTCGATACGTCGGATTCTGATAGTATCAAATTTATGGCAAGAGAAATCATGGCGTTGCAGAAGCTGGACCATCCCAATGTCATCAAGCTTGAAGGGATAGTCACATCAAGAATGCCTTACAGCCTCTATCTAGTATTTGATTTTATGATGTCTGACTTGACTGGAATAATCTCTCGTTTCAGTAGGAAGCTCAGCGAAGCTCAGGTATAGATTAGCCAGTTTCTGGCAGTTTTAGAACAATGGGTCAATAACTACTAATTTATCGTGGTAATCGATCGACCTGGGGTAGAAAATGTTTTAGCATTGAACAAGACAAGAAGTGACTTTCTACTGTTTATAGGAAGATCAAGCATTATTCTACAATTATGCATTTAACATGAATGCAACTTTGCTGGTTTTGCACAACATGAATTTTTTTTTTTCTGGGCAAGGTTCTTATTCTTTCTGGTATGGTATGTATGAATGTGCTTGAAATTGCTTGCCATTTTCCAGGTCAAGGCCTATATGCAGCAACTACTATCTGGTCTTCAGCATTGCCATGAAAGGGGAGTTCTACACCGAGATATCAAGCCTTCCAACTTGTTGATTGATAAAAGTGGGATGCTAAAAATTGCAGATTTTGGGCTAGCCAATTTTTTCATTCCGAAAAGAAGACGTCCTTTCACAAACCGAGTTGTTACTCTCTGGTATAGAGCTCCTGAGTTGCTGTTAGGCTCTACAGATTATGGAGTTGGTATTGATCTGTGGAGTGCAGGTTGCCTTCTAGCCGAGATGTTTCTTGGAAAGCCAATTTTGCCAGGGAGAACAGAGGTAGAGACTTTCTAAACACAACCTGTGGAACTTAGATATTTAGGTACTGAACACTTTTAAGAGAGTTTTACTTTTTCTTGTTATTCTCACTTATGTTTCATTTATAGCAACTAGTTCCTTCTCAAGAATGATTTAGTCGCAAACTTGAATCCCCATACCCTTTTGGACTTCTTGGATTACTTCTCATCTCAGTTTATCTTTTATGTGTGTTTTTCCACTTTCTGTTGCAATGCTTCCATTCCATCTTCAGAATCATCAGAGTGCAATATGAAGAAATCATAATGGTTCATAGATCTATACTATACTACAATGCTCCATCCTGTTAGACTATTTTAGATTGGTTTCTTTCTCTGAGGATTTTCATCAATGATATTTACAGGAAACGAATTCATATAATTTCATCTCTTTTCAGGTTGAACAACTTCATAAAATCTGGAAGCTTTGTGGTTCACCCCCCAAGGATTATTGGGACAAAATGAAGCTACCTGCAAGCTTCTGTCCACCACAAAATTATCAACCTGGTTTCCCAGAGGCTTTTTCAGGTTTTTCTACACCTTCCTTTCGTCTCATAACTACACTTCTCTCATTAGACCCAGCACGTCGTGGCACTGCTTCGTCTGCTCTTCAAAGCGAGGTAAGTATAAATTTCAAATCTTTTGTAATTTTTTTGTGGTAAAGATTTATTTAGTTAATTTAATGGAAACAAATTAAGAACTATATATTTTTGCTTCAAACTTGTTCCTTTTATGTTTCATTGATATCTAGGTGGACTTAACTTCTGACGATATTTTAAAATCTTATATCTTAGTAACGTTGAGGGGAGAAAATAAGGAAACGTTTACCAATGACATTTATCATTAAAAAAATGGTAAGCATACAGCAAGAAAGCAATCAAGTGAGGTCACTATTGTCTTGAACTAAACTCTTTTCATGGGCCGATTAGCCATGAAATCTCAGTAACTTTCAACCTTGGTTTGACATATCGTCTCTTGGATTGATAAAAGGCGTATAGTAAAAATGTTAATACCCTACGCTGCCTTAACTCAAATATTGTACAGCTTTATATCACCTTGAAAATCATAATAAGACATTAGGCAGAAGGTTTGTCAACCCTTCCATTTCTTTCCTGTTCTACACGATAAAGTGCTTTAATATGTTATTCTCATAGTTATCTTTTGCTTTCAGTTCTTTAGCTCATATCCACCGGCATGTGAACTCTCAGATCTACCTGTGATTTTCCACAAGGAGGATGAGCCAGCTAAAACCAGAAGTAGGAAGAAGTATGCTTCTCGGTTCTGAATCTGATACTCCCTTTATTATATGAATGAGCGAACCTGTTCTTTCTTATCATCCATTTCAATTTTTGTTTGGTCAGCTTTAAAATATCAACCAATTTTTAAATCTCTGTTCATTTAAATTTTCTGTCACAGTGCCCAAAAGTTCCTTTAGCAGCATATTTGCATTTTTTTTTCCCATGACCCTACTTACTTCGAGGGTGAAACTGAAACTGCTCGATGTATTAAGAAGCAAATATTATTCTCTTGAATTATGGCAAATATGAAATTCTGCATCTAATTTCTTTTAGGATTATACAGAATAGCATTTAACCTTTCTGTACTCACTTGAAACATTGGTAGCATATAAATCAGAGCAGTCAAAACTCTCTACTAATGTGCAAGAACTTTTACGTCCCATCTTTTAGGCAAAGGAGCTCAAGAAAGATGCGCTTATCTCATTCTCAAACACATCTTGGATCTCAGCAAGTAGCTAATGCAACAAAAGCTAGGGATTCCGAATCTTTGAAGGAGGTAGTGTTCTCCATTTTATTTTACTTTCCAGTAAGATCAATTGCTATGTGGATTTTTCTTCAAATCTCTGCTTGAATAGCCATTCGTTTTTCGTTATGTCAGATTCTACTATGATTAAATTTGGGGACTGCCGGATAAAATTTTCTATGCATTAATGAGATCTGGAAGAGTGGAAGTAGATGTGAAACATTCAATTTTACCTAGTAAATAGATGATATAAGATATAAACTTGCCAATAGACCACCGTTTGTTTTCATAAAAAAATTCCTGTAGATCGATACTCCCTAGCCATTACATGCACACTTGTGAAGGTATATTTGTTAGTTTATGGTGAACTATAATCATGAAGGGGTATTTCCTTTTTTGTTTGTTTGTTTGTTTAAATTTGCTTCAACTCAGCTTCTCTTTCCAAATAAACACCCCACTTAAATGATTATTTGACCTTTAAAAAATTTCTAATGCATTGCTCACCTGACCATCCGGTAGGGAGCTATCTTCTCTATATTGGCTAAGCTCACCCCAAACAAAATGGATCATTTGAAGATATTTTCTTTTGTTGAACCTGTACTTCTACTTATACCTAAGTTGGAACTAAAAGAGGAAAAAACCGACACTTGTGAAATTTCAGGAGAGTAGTACACAGCCAAGCACTTATGGCCGAGGAACGGGGAGCAGCTCAAGCAGTGTTTCTTCAAGTATTAAATCATTTAAGCATGTAAAGAACATGCAGATGTCCCTTTCTCCAATTCTTCAATCACATGGGAAAAGATCCCCCAGAACCGAAGGTCATCCTAATGCTATTAAGAACATAAAAAACCCGAACCTCTTGCAGGCTTCTACCCTCTTGCAGGCCTCCATCACAGACATCATCAACCCCAAAGAGGGTAGTGCACTGACTTACTATCAAAGGTCTATTTCTACACTGGACCTTCGCAGCCTTTATCTTGATAAGCAATCAATGCACCATCAAACAGGTAGAGAATAGTAGTCTATTAAAAAGGGTCTTTAAGTAAGCCAAATTTGTTATTTCATGCCTCATTTACCTAATAAAATGCTTTATTTCCCTTCCTAGGGAGTGAGAGAGAGTTGGGGGTAGGGTGTTCTCAAATTACCTTTCATGAATACTGTGATATAAAGAAATCCATGCTTGTTGCGGACTATTTTATTTGACACTCATTATACAAAATCATAATAATCAGTTTTTTACCCCAAAAGACATGGGGTGTATATTGTTCTGCTCTGTTCCTCTTCAGACACTGTTTGATTGATACGGTGCCTTCATTGACCCCAAAAAGACACTGTTTGATTAATACGGCGGAAGAACTTCAGTTCGGATTTATTTTTAAGAGGGAAAATGCAATTGTTCTTTATTTTTTTTCAATTTTTTTTTGGCTTTTGATGAAGTTTTTTAAATCCAAGGATAAAGGTGTAAAAAGACGTGCGTCTATATTGGATGTCAATACTTGGATAGTGTAGGAGAAGCCCGTAAACTTCTTGTTGATAATCCATTATATCCAAATGGCTGCTGGAGATGTTATGGAACCTCTCTATTTTTCTGATCTCTAAAGCATGTCATCATGTAGAATTTGATGATATTTTATTTATTTTTTTAACTCATGAGCTCATTCCAAGCTTGCTACATCCATGCTAGGTCATATATGTAATACATTTATTTTACTCCATTCATGCTAGAAGTTCACTACGAACTGTTTATTGCATTTACGGTGACCATTTACCTAGAATTTAATACCCTATGAGTTTTCTTGACAATAAAATGTAGTAGGATCAGACGTCATAGGAGAGAAACCTATTAGATTGTTAAGTTGTATAATGAATTATGCTGGGAGATCAACGTGGAGATAGCCATAGAATAAGTTATTACATATTATTTAGAAGTGTGCATAAGCTAGTCATCTTGACCAATTTGAAACGCACCTCTTCGTTGAGTATGAGAAGATGAACAAATATACACAAACAAAATTAGTTTACAGAAAGGGAAAGTTTCAACTCAGTCATCATAAAAGCTGTAGGAAAACCTGTTCTTGATCCACTTGAAGCTTTTTCTCAAGGACTTCTTCAGCTTACCTTCCAGGGAATACATATTGTAAGTAGCTACTCTTTGCTTTCTCTTGAGCTCTGGATTGCCCTCATCTTCTTTGTTCATTGTCCCATTGAAGCTGGATGATTTGGGTTGGTCCTCAAATCCAAACCTCACATCTCCATAGGCTTTTGAGTAAGACCCACAAAATGATTTGCTTCTTTCCATCATTACAAACTTTGGATATGTTTCATAAGTATGCCTTCTCTCTTATATATGCTACTAGAACAACCTTTATGTGGGTATAAATCATTTAAAAGGATAATTTAGGAACTATCCTTGTATTCTTTATCAGTAGATATTATTCGTTTTCTTTCATATGATAGTCTTACATTTTACCATTTGGATACTGAAATGAGGACCGATCAAGAACAGCTATTATTTTAATAGCAAGAAGTCATTGTTTTCTGTCACATCATCTCGAATTGTGACAAAGGAGTAATTATTTATTATATAAGCATCGTGCTCTTCAATGGATTTATGAACGGATGTTTAAAGAAATAAAACAGCTGGTGATGGAAAGATGGAAAAGTCTTTCCATTAATTTTTTACAGCTTTACCTCGAAGGTGAAACTTCTACGATTAATTTTTATCAAATTTTTACTATTATATTTAATAGATAAATATATTTTACATCATGTTTCTTCCTAAAAATACCATTTTAGTCTTTGTATTTTGAGTTTCATTATATATTAGCTATTATACTTTCAAATGTTCAAATTTGATTAATTTATTTTCGATATGTTTTTTTTTTTTTTTTTGTGTCTACTAGCTTTTCTCTACATACTTTAGAAATATGTTTATATTGTCTCTTATTGCATTAAAATTGTTGTTTATTATTTGACTAATTTTGATAAAATTTAACTTCAAATTGGCGGTAGAATTTAATTTTAAGCTTTATTGAATGTACATGGAATGAAATCTAAGATAAAAGGACCAAATGATATTTTAACCTATTCTGTTGAACATGTAAAATTGGGTTTTGCTTTCTATTTACCAATGTGAAGTTTTATTTCCTATATTCTTATGAGCTCTTCTATGAAAGAAGCAACAATTACCTAATCTAAAACAATATAAAAACAAAATTAACAAGTGATTGAGCCGGTAAATCAATTGATCTAGATCTTCTTTAGTATTAAAAGCTTCCAATCCCATTTCTACCTTTGTCCAAAAATAATTCATGAACTTTAAAAGAGATCAATTGTACATTCAGGTAAGATTTCTTTGGGTGAAAGAGGCATTCAAAAAACAAAAGTGGTGTGAGCTGGTGGCAGCACCCATCAGTGGGTGTTTTGTGTGGCGGAATTAGGATGAGTGTGAATTGGATTAGAGGAATGGCCATGCCCAACCATAGTTTAATTGGATTTGGGTCACAATCATCAAAATTTTGGCTCTGTTGGAAATTACACAAACCCTACAAAGTGAGCAATCCACTTGTTTGAATGCAATGCTTCTGATGGATTTCAAACCACATAAAATTGGAATATTAGGAAGCAGGGTGGGTATGAGAAAAAATAGTACCACCAAAGTGTTGTCATTACTGATATCATCCTTGAGTCTCTTCTTTTTTAGTATAATTCAATATTCTCCCTACTTTTAGGATATCAAAACTTCTACCTAACCATACCATTACTGCTACCAAACCAAACCTCCCACCAAAAAATGCCAAACTTGAACTAACTCACACAATATAAAGTAGCAATTAGCCTCTTGAATTCTGATACCATATCATACTATGTTCACTTTACATAGAAATCTTTCTATAGATGATCAATTCACTTCTAACTATGGTTAAAAGAACAAGTAACGATAAGTCAATACATTTCGTCTCTATAACCTAACATTGTAATGCACTTTGAGACAAAGAGATATATTTGTAATGGCTCAAGCTCACCGCTAGCAGATATTATCCTCTTTGGGCTTTCCCTTTCAGGCTTCCCCTCAGGGCTTTAAAACGCGTTTTCTAGGGAAATGTTTCCACACCCTTATAAAAGGTGTTTCGTTCTCCTCCCCAACCAACGTGGGATTGTGGATCTCACAATATATATGTTCAACACTATGTCAATGAACATCCAAATTCAAGGTGAAATGCTGGTTTCCCACCTAGTTGAAGTTACTCCACTATAAAGCAAGAGAAATTAACTAGACTCGAGCCAGGAAGTTCATTTTGGACAGTTCTACCTTGTTGATGGGAGAATTCAGATTTGGTTATTGAACAACGAAAACTTACTTATTTACCCTTTGCTCCACGAGTCGCTGCCTCCAAGTGGCATTTGTGATAAGGAGATGAGGGCACTCTAGTCCTTCAACCTGTCTGCGAGGCTGAAAACTCTGCAATAAGCTATTGCATTAAAATAATGGTGTGCTAATTAGATATGATAATTAATTAAGACAATTAGGATCTGAACAAGTCATCACCCTCCTCAACGTCATTAGTTCTCATGCTTCCACTTTGAGCCGTAAGTATCCTGTACACTCTCTTTGAACAAATCTCTCCTGATCTTCTATCATTGCCGAGTAAACCTTCTATCGTCAAGTCTTTCAGCAGAAATTCCTTTCATGCACCTGTTATTACTAGAGTGGACCAAGAACTCACACCCAACACGAAAAGTAGAAACGCCTTAACTATTGAACTAAGTTCATGGTATATAATAACTTTTAGTGGTGGTATAACATGATTTTATTACTAGAAGTCTATTAGAGTTATCTATCAACAAGGGTAATTAAGAACAAAAAAGCAAAGAAGGAAATACCATAGATATTAGTTTCATATTTTCTTATGGTTTAGAATATTGTTCTTATGAGATCAAATACATGACAAGTGCTCTGTTTAGCTTTTAACCCGCCAGTTTGGGAAAAGACAAGAGTTCTTCGAGAGTAACTCAATTACAGCCATAAATTCATTAATATAAATCAAGTCAATGCCAGAGTAGTTATGAAACTGAATGCCAATAAAATTTGAAATGAATTGGCAATTGACGATTAAAGCTCACCACACGCACTCTATCACATTCCTGTGAACACAATCTTTGGGTATAACGGATCCAATTGCATTGACGGATAGATGCGTCAACTTTTTCCTGAATTTTACAAGACAAGCAAAGGAAAACAGATAATTCTGACTAAGGATTTAAATATGTGAAAGAGTGGATATGGGTGCGCCTAAGTCCATATTTACTAACGTACCATGTCAAAAGAACTATGGAACTAATGCAACATCTAAAGATGTACGAAACAGGAATCTCTCGGCTTCTTTTCATACAATGTTCAGTCTATGGGATCGACGAACAGTATATGAAATATCCTTTCTACTTGACCAAACTTCACGACACAAATTTAAGTTATACATTTGCAATTGACGCCAAGTTATCCAGAAAAATAACTTTTGACACTTCAAGAAGTTATGCTTGACTGAAATTTGAGAACAGTATTCAGCACCTGAATTGAAAGGATGCCAGACTGCATGTCAGACCAACAATATGTCAGCTGCCTCAGTTTCATCTACACACTGCCTAGAACGTACCTTGACAAGGTGAGTGGTCAATTTTACCAATTTCTAGATGAAACATGTGAGAAACATGAGAGATTTTATACTGCAACATTTTAGAATAAAACTTGGATAAGGAAAGCAGGGTAAAATCATTTCCTAATTCTCCTAAGCATTCATGGTTGTTATTCAAACCTCCTCAACAGGCGGACGTATTCAACCGTTATTGCTTGCTGAGTTCTTGTACTTCTCCTGTTCCCTACAAAGTTCAAAAGTTAAAAATTACAGAATCTCTAGCACGCAACTTCAAAGCAACAATTAATGAAGAAAAACCTGGACAAAGATACTGAAATTGCAAAGAGCATGTAATAAATATATTTTCTTTTAAATGAAACAGAACTTTCATTGAAATAAGGCAAGATTCTGAAATTACATAGGGCGTGTAATCTTATACTGCACTGTATTAGCTGTGCATCACAAACTTTTCATTACAGTAGTATTGCAGTAAATCTTCTGATTTAGAACAAGCTTAGGAACAATGGAAAGCGGGCTAAGAAATGACTTCAAATATGCAAACGCCTGCGCAAATGATGAGAGATGAGAAAATTGACAAACAAAAACCTTATCATACAACTAGTACTCAATCTAGTATCTATGCTTCATGATGCACCACGCTACATTAATAACTAAATCTAGAAGCCATTACTACTCCCTATCCATATTCAATCTTCAGAAAGAAAACAGATATTATGATCTTACTTTGAAAGGATCCACCTGATACATATCAATACCATCATCTCCCCCAAAACTTGAATACTTTGTGTCCCCAAAAATTCCTGCAGAACATCGTTCCCTGTCAAAACACTTCCCTTAATGTCCACAGTTTTCAAGGATGGCGGGGTTCCGTAAATGAACACACTTCTGTTTTCTCCACGCAGTAAGAAATGCAGGAACTGACAAAAATAGGAAAGGAAACCAAAGATAACATGAACCTACCAAGAGAAGAACCCGATCCTGCCCTGTCTAATTTAGAAGTTGGCACTGAGTTCTTCACATCATGACGGTCAGAATCAATCCAATCACATGCCCATACTTATTCTTCTGAGAATCACTTTCAGACTCGTTATCGAACTCTAAGCATATCAATCTACTGATTCCTGAGGGTTCAATTCAAACAAACGGTGCCAATCTATTTCAGAATATTCTTATCCAGCATCAACAAAGTTTATTTGATCAAAACTACTGCGCAGGAAAATTATTTAACTGATCCTTCACAAGAGGCGAACCGAAACAATAATAAACTACAATTATGAACCAATTAAGAGAATAAAATTCACGAACCATCGAACTTCTGGTCCGTATTCAAATCCTTAGCAAGAAAGTCAAATGCCGCCTTCATACATTTAACAATTACAACGTCATAACTCGGAGGCGGAGAGTTGCGACCTGATTTATGAGTACTCGGATCATCATCAAGCACAATAACAGTGGAGCATATACTAAAAAATGCATCCGATCCAGTTCGACGTTTCTTGGAGTGGATCGGGTAGGGTGTAGAGTCCCCGTCCTCCTCTCCGGAGAGGACAATCGGCTGGGACATCGGAATGCGGCGGAGCAACCTTATCGGAAGAATCGAAGAGGCGAACCGGCAACGGCAACGGCAACGGCAACGGCAACGCGCTAATATTTACGAGTTGAGTTCCGTTTTCGGAGGAGGCTTGTTTGTATTCCAAACGAGCGCGGGATGAGAAAACTGACGAAACGGTGCGTTTTGACCGAATTTGGTGTTACATGAATCTACCTCACGTAAATTTCATGGGTAAAGTTAACTTTACTCATCAATCTAGTTAACAACAATCTATGGTTAGTTACTCACCAATCTGGTTAACAATATATATATATTATAATCAATTATTAAAAATATAATATCTTTAAAAAAAATGCACGGATATTTTTCTTATATCACGAGTTTGTATTAATATTAGTTGAGATATGTAACATACCATTAATAAGAATTACTATACTTTATTTTATTTTAACGTGTGAATCACAAAAATTCAAAATTTCAATTTCATTAGGTTCTCGAACTTAATCTATGAATTTTGAGATTTAAATTATTATTATTATTATTATTATTATATTAAATAAAGGATGTATATTGAGTTAGTAATTGATAGATAAAAATTTTAATATTTTCTAACATTATTTTCGAAGACAATAATTTTTGTTACGTAAATGATTTTATCGATGTCTTTTAATTTTTAAATGAAAATTTTCACAAATTTTTTTAAAAGTTAAATGTGTTAATACCATTTTTAAAAAGATAGTTTTAATAGTTCTGTTAATATATTGGTATATTGGTAGTAAAAATATTTTTTAATTTTTATTTCTAGAAAATTTAATTTATTATTCAAAACTTTTTAAAAGTTTAAAAATATATTTTTAAGATTAATAAAAAGTTAGAGAAATATTGAAATAAATTACAAATTCAAAACTCCATAATGGCTTTTGTCGGCAAAGCTATTTTTTATTTCATAGAAAATATGGAGTCAACATTTTCTCCTTTATTGTCAAAATTTAAAATTAATTTTAAAAATGTTGATATAAGATATTAATTAAATTAAATTTAGCAGATGTGACGTCAAAAATTCAAGACAAATGTATTTATTTTGATAAAGCATAGACCAACCACCATAGTATGTAAACCCTAATTTTAACTTGTATTTGACCTAACTACTTGATCTTGGAAATGAAAGTGATTTACTTTTTTTAATTAGTTTAACCACACAAATCTAACGTTTATTAACCTACATAGATAAAAATTCACAGTTCGAGAGCAATTGAACTAGTTCATCTCACTTTGTGTGGTCGATTATAACAATCCAAACTCACCGTTAGTAGATATTGTTCTTTTTTGGACTTTTCCTTCTAAACTTTCTCTCAAGAATCTAAAACAGCGTATGCTAGAAAGAGATTTTCACACGTTTATAAAGAATATTTTGTTGAAATATCATCACTAGCCCAATAGAGTCAAGCCCAATAATTGTACTAGCCCAATAGAGTTCAGCCCAATAATTGTACGAGCCCATCATATATTTATTTTAGTAGAGATTTAGGAAAAACACCTCGACCCTACCTATCATCCAAGAAATCCAAAAATAATAAAGAGTAGTAGTATTCTACAGAGTGTCTTGTATTCTCTTTTCGATTGGTGTTAATAAAGAGTGCGAGTGTTTCCCACGGAGAGTTGTGTTCAACATATTTCGTTCTCATCTCCCACTGAAGTGGAATCTCACATCGATATTCTATTCTTTTCAACCATTAAGAGTACTATCTTATTCAAGTATAATACAAATTCTAGTCATATATGTAACTGTATATTCATAACCCGTAAAACAAGTTACTGGATCACGTTATCTTGTCGAACTTTTGTCGAAAGCGATCTATCAAATCTCTTTGATTTGGGTTTCGATATCGTGTTTAGTGGTATGGTACATGTGTTTGACCACTCCATTAGGGTTAGTCCGTCTTACCATGCAAAGAAGAATAGGAGATGATATTAGTGAAGCCATTTGTGGCCCTCACTCTCACCACCTTTGTAAATGGGAGAAGTTATGATTTGTAGCTCTCTTTTTTTCTTGTCTTTCAACATCAATTCATGTTTGATAAACCTAATTAATGCTTCAATTTCATTCCCATTTGGTAATTTTGTCTTTTGAAACATCGACATTTAGTCTTTGATGTTTACGTGTATTTCGTATCACTCGTGTTTTCAAACCATTCTCGATATAAAATAGAATGAGTGCTTTGAGTGGAACTACTTTCCACTGGTTATAGTCTGTCTCGAACTCTCGCTTTTTTTTAATTATTATTACTTTCGGAAGTTCAACAAATATAATATAGAGGAAGGTTAAGTTTGTAGCTCGTAGAAGTTATATTGTCTTAACCAGACTAAAAAATGTATTTAATATATACAATAAAATTAAAAATATATTTAAACCGAACACTTTATAAGAAGTGTGCAAATTGAATGACAAGTAACCAACATTCCACTTTTGGTATATATAAAAGTAGTAATCATAACACGGTCAAGTTGTGTTATGGAAAAATTGATGGAACTTAGCTTAATTCACAGTTTCGATAATGTATGTTTATCATTAAAATACTTTCCGATAAAATTTCATAAATAATTTTTATAATTTGATAAAAAAAAAAATTATAAATATATTTTTTTCTTTAATAAGAGTGTTTTATTTATTTTTTCATTTAAATAGATGAAAATTAAGGCCGTAGTTAATAAGAAATAATTACACAAATTTGCACAGTTATTATTTAAGTTTGAATCTCTAATGAAATAAAAATAAAATAAGATAAAATTATATATTTAACTTTTATAATACTTTCAAAAATATTCATTTTAACATAGTTTTTTTTCATTTAAATAATTTTTATTATTAATATTGAATGCCGTATTATACTAAAATTTTGATATAAAAAACAAATAGTTAATTAAAAAAAAAACTAAAATTGAAACTAAACAAATTAAAATTAAAATTACATAGATCAAAATACTAAACTAGAATTATTTATTTTTTTAGAAGATTTAAACACGTAAACTTATTTATTAAATTATGTATAATAATAATAATAATAATAATAATAATAATAATAATAATAATTAATAGTAATATAGAGGCAAGTCGTGGTATCTATAAAATGGTGAAGTTTGAGGAGAAAAGGGGGAGAGATTGCAATGGCACATAAAAACATTCTTCTTCTTTTCTTGTATCTTTTCTGCTTCATTCCCCTTGCAACCCAAGGTAATTAATTACATACAAATCTTATTATTATTATTATTATTATTTTGTTCGTTCTATAATTTTTTTTTAGTTAATCTATTTCATAATAAAATTTCATTGATTTTTGTTTTTGATCTTTTTTGCAGCTCGAAATATTCATAAATCTTGTTATAAATGTGAAATAGAGACGAAAGAAGAAGATTTAAACCCTATGAACGATGATTCAGTATATCATCTTGACTACACCCCACCAAAAAAAAATCGTCCCGTCCATAATTAAAATGTTTTTGGCTGATATATATATATATATATAGATACATATACTTCGATTTAGATTGGAATGTTTATGTATTGATCTTAAAATGAATGTTTTAGTGTGTTGAAATATTTTAGTGTGTATTGGAATGTTAATGTATTGATCTTAAAATGAATATTGTTGTATTTTAATTAGCGTAAATAAAAGGAGTGTTTTAGTGTATACATCAATTTTATTATTTACTTAGTTTTTAGTTTTTTTTTTTTTTTTTAGAATTATTTATAATTTTTAAACAATGGTAAATATTCAATTTACAACCATATTATGATTATTAAAGTATTATAAAAATAAATAGTTTTGATATATAAGCATATAAGTAATATAAATTAATGTTAAATAAACATTTTATTAAAATTACAAATTATGTTGTGACTCTCGGGAATCACAACTCTCTATTATTGTCCACTTTGAGTATAAGCTCTCTTGACTTTGCTTTGAACTTCTCCAAAAGATAGTATTCCTCATTTATAAACTCATGATTTTCTACTAAATTAACCAATGTTCCCAATAATCCGATGACATAAGAGATTAAAAGTACGCAAAAAGAAATATTTGAGACTAAAAGTATAACATTTTAAAATCTAAAACACGAGAGCGTGAGAACAAAGAAGATGATATCAAATTTAAATATTTTTTTAGTGTAACTTCACTCTCGAGATGGACGCAAGAAAAATAAATAGCTTCACTCTCGTGATATAGAATCTTTTTAAGAAATTTCATAAAATTTTAGTCTTTAATTAATTTTGTTTATTTACTTTTTTTTTATTATTTGAAATTTAATTAATATGTTTACACATTAATAAATGATACTGTCCAATTAACTATTTATAGTTTACATTTAGATGTAAAATAAACTTTATTTAAATTGAATTTTATAGCAATATTTTTTTTTTCAATTGAAATTAAAGCGCAATATTTATTTTATTTTACTTTGTTTAATTAATTTCATTTATTGTATATTTGAATTATAAATTTGTAGTTTCTTAAAGACAATCACTAACTATACATTCAAAATACATTAAATATTAATAAGATTATCTAAAATGGTTTAAAACATTAAATATTTTATAAAAATCTCAAACTAATATAAAATTAATATGTTCTATGAAAATAACATATAAAATATAAGACAATTTTGTATACAAATTCTACAAAATAAACGTAATTTTTTTAATAAGATTATCTAAAATGTTGCACTTCTACATATTGCTGGGCTCTTACATTTGGATTTGATAATTCTACTCGAGTTGACCTTTAGGGGATCGCCCACAACCCTAGCGACTGACCCATAAGGGTCGACCAAGGGTAGCATGACCGTTCCCATGAAGGTCAATCGATGGTCAAGAAGGCTTTAGTTTGAATTTTGACCACGATCAACCAATATCTATTTGAAAAATGGTTTGACTAAGTAGTTATTCATCCTTACAATCCCTCCTTATACTTAACACACCACGAGAATCACAACAAGATTATAACACTCTATTACGTCGACAATTTATAAACCCACCCTATAAGCACAATGAGTCAATAGATGGAAAGGTACATTCCAAACACGCAACTATTACCTCTGTCGCTTATTATCGACTCAATTAATACCTGAATATCGGAGAGGGGTGGTTCAATATCACACCCTCGTCCACCTCTATTTGTTTTGATAGTAGAATGTAGTTTTCAAGCAATACAAATTTATCAGTGATCAGCCGATCAAAGAACTTGAACTTTGACTCCGTTGACGATATATAATTTAACTAGTTGAATTATGCTAAGATGGTCTAGCTCCGATCCTGCCCAACCAAACCTACAAACCAATTTATGCGGGACTTTTGCATCATACTATGGTTAATGATCAGAAAACATTGTCCAACCACCTAGAGAATGGCCTTAAAAAATGGAGGGAATGATTCCTCTTCATCACTGAAAACATGAAGCATTGATCTAATGAACTTAGTATTATTCGAGTGAATCAATGTTTACCTCAATGAAGAACAGTATGGTCATCTTGATCCAGTTCATTTGGTTAAGAATTCCGACTTCAATTGGAGCAATTGAGTTGCTGAGGCCATTGATTTGTGACCCATTTTGCCGATCCAGAATCTGAAATCTGTGAAATTTAAGAAGAAAAAGGAAACATCCAGATTGAAACATAGAACATTTGCATATTATTGGTTGAATTGAAACAAACACAATTCATGAGGTCTTACCAGAAGATTTCAACTCCTTCTATGGAAGCAAATTATCATCTGCCATAAGATTTTCCCGTCCAAACTTGTTTGACAGGATCCAGTTCTTCATTCAACTAAATCCCTGAACGTCTCAGCCTTTTCTGATCGATTTCTGAAGGCGAGCGTCTCGGAACAAATACCGAGACGATTCTTCAAAGGTATGCCCATGGCTATCCACAAATATGTGCTATTTGTTGACATCAATAAGTTTGAGAGCCGAATGAGTTACCAAAAATCTCTACATGAGCAGACACCACCATCAAAATGATGGAAGCGATGGGCATCCCTCACTATGATCAATCGGTCTGAAACCTTTGAAACGTATTTAATCCAATTATGGCAATCATTACAAACGCGGAGGTTCTTCATTACCCGTATGGGAATATTATTGCCCAAGTTCAGTAGTCCATAAGCAATTGCTAATTTCTCACTGTGAACGTTCATGGTTGGATCCTTCTTGCCTTCCTCTGTATCATTCAAAAGGCTAAAGCTATCTTGCACGTATCCAAGTTCGGATGTTCGTGTATTTAGATGTTCTATATACTCGTAGATCTGATTCGTAAGCGGATGGAGCTTATCCCCAGCATAGAATGCATGAACTGCGTTCTTAACTTCGATCCAACTACGACCAGGCTCTTTCTTTACTCCCCTGTCCTTCATCAATTTCCTTGACCAATCCCTATGAATCCATTTTCTAGACACTGCATAAATATTTGACAGTAGGACATAGGTTGCTGAGTCTTCAGGTTCCAATTCTAGGAGATGGCGTGCAGCACGCTCTCCTATTTCCATATTCTTGTGGATGACACAAGCACTTAAAAGAGTTCTCCATATCATTGCATCTGCAGGGATGGGCATCGCTTCTATGAAGTCGATTGCACGGTTCAAAAGACCGGCCCGACCTAGGAGATCCACTATACACACATAATGTTCAGATTTGGGAACTAAACCATGCACTTTAGACATGGATTCGAAGTATTCAAGACCTTCATTCACAAGACCGACATGGCTACACGACGACAAAACTCCCACGAAAGTAACATGGTTTGGCACGACCCCACAGTTCTTCATCTCTTCAAAAAGACAAAGTGTTTCCATACCGAAACCATGCTGGGAGTAGCCAGTAATCATGGCATTCCAAGAAATCACATTTTTTTCGGACATGTCGTTAAATTCTCTCCACGCATCATCTATGCTGCCACATTTCGCATAAAATGTTATCAAAGAATTAGAAGCTTCCATTTCAGAATCATATGCCGTTTTCAAAATCATGGCATGGATCTGTTGCCCTTGTTTTATGTTTGCAAGACTGGCTGCAGCGCTAATTGCAGACCCATACGTGAACAGATTGACTTCTACTTCACTCCTTAACATTTGAACAAATACCTGCAAAGCTTCTTCAAAGTATCCACTCTGTTCAAATCCTGAAACCAATGAATTCCAAGAGATATTGTTTTTATCATCCATTTTTTCAAATGCTAAGTATGCTTCCTGAATTCTACCACATCTGGCATACAGACTAATCAGAGCATTGTTAATCGAAAGATCGTCCCCAAAACCCGACACATACGCCTGAGCGTGAATTTGTTGGCCTTGACGGAGTGCCCGGATACCCGCACATGCGCTAATAGCACTAGAAAATCCAATATTGTCAGATACTATTCCAAGATACTCCATTTCATTAAAAAGTTTAAGTGCTTCAGAAAACATATCATGTTGCACATAACCAGCAATCATAGCTGTCCAGGAGACGACATCGTCCTCTGGTAGTCGTCTTAGGATCCCATGGGCGAGTTCTAATTTTCCATGTTTGGCATACATATCTATGAGCACACTACAAACATAGGCATTCAACCAAAACCCTGTCTTTATAACAAGGGTATGAATTTGCTCTCCTAAATCCAAGGCTCCCAAAGATGTACAAGTTTTCAAAATACTTGGGTAGGTGAACTGATTGGGTATCATACCTTCAATCTGCATTTGTCTAAATATTTTGAATGAATCACTAAGATTATCCAATTGTCCATAAGCAACTAGCATCACATTCCACAACACTATATTTTCTGTCTCTGTAGTAAGGAAAAATTTACGTGCAGTCTCCACATCGGCGCACTTCGAATAAAGATCAAGAAGAGAACCTTCGAGAATAATATCTGCAGACATTCCAGCTTTTAATGCATATGAATGTAGCTGCATTCCCTTATGAAGAGCCCCAATTGATGCACAAGCACTCAACAGACTAGCAACCGTAATACAGTCTAGTTTCATGCAATCTCGTTGCATTTTATGAAACAACTCCAGTGCCTTATCACTATATCCTTGCTGAACTAGGCCAGATATAAGTGAATTATACGAAACGCCATCCCGAAATTGCATTGTGCTGAATATCCGCTCGGCGGATATCAATTTCCCAGACCGGGAGTACAATGACACAAGAGCATTGCACACATATGTTTCAGAATGAAATCCCCACTTAATAACTAGACAGTGAAGCTGCTCTCCCAATTTAAATAACTTTTTTTTGGTAGAAGCACTTAACACACTTGACAATACATAAGGAGTGGGAAATATTTCTGATGCATGCATATCACAGAAAAGGAGAATGGCCTCTTCTTCAAGCCCATTTTGAGATAAACCTGAGATCATAGCTACCCAAGTAACAATATCCTTCATATATATGTCATTGAATACTTTTTTAGCTGATTCTATGAACCCATTCTTAGAATACAAATCAATCAAAAGATTAGCAACAAGTGAATTACTATCAAAACCATAATAGATTATCCTAGAATGTACCTGTTCTACATAGTTGAACGCAATGTTGCAACCAACACATGCCTTCAAAATCCCAGAAAAAGTATTTTCATTGGGAGTAATCTTTTCAGCTAACATGCGTCGGAAGAGACCAAACACCTGGGAATTCAACTTCTGCGCAACGAGGCCATGAATCATTTTATTCCAAGAGAAAACAGTTCTGTTGGGATTATCATCAAACACCTTCTGTGCGCCATTTAGATCCCCATGACGAAGATAATTATCAAGAAGACTATCGATTAATAAAGGTTCAACAGCAAAACCCGACTTCAAAATCCTGCAATGGAGCCTCGAAGTTTCAAGCAAGGACCCAAAATTCAAGCACCCATCTAGCAGCCAAAGATAGGTCTGATAGTTGGCACGAATTCCACGTTGTTCCATGAAATTCATCAGCTGAATGCTCTTTGATTTAGCTTGTTCCATATGGAGTGAAAACTCATCAAATGCATGAGAATTTGTGGCACCAACAGCATTGACACGAACTAAATTATAGCTTTTACTAACCCAATCAATGTACTGCGCCCAGAGAGCCAAAGGTTACAAGTGAAACAGAATCAACTGCATATCGTATTTGTTATAGGAAACAAAGAGAACTTACTTTTGACGTTGGGAAGGATGGTCGAAAACTGGAGGTGGGTCGTACCCAAACGCTCGCTGCCGCCATAGCTGTAGCTACGATAGAAGTGAATTGACGGGTACCATCTAGTTAGACAGAGAGAAGGATAGGGAGGGGGCCTCTAAACCCGTCTGTGGATGACATGTTTCGTGAGAAAGAAGGGGCAGAAGGTGAAAACGGCGGGGAGTGATGGCCAATGGCTGACTGCCTTGGCCGTGGGATTATGGTTTTCCCGCTACTTAATCCATCAAATAACCCTTTTTAAGGGAAAAATAAGACTATTTTTTTACACTTAAAGACCAAAGGTTTCAATTAAACATGAGTTATCGTGTTAATATTTGTAAATAAAAGACTCTAATTATATGCTTTAAAAGTTCAATTTATGCCTTTTTTTTTTTTTTTTTTCTTCTTCTTCTTCTTTTTGATGAGCCAATATTCTCTACCGATGATATTAAGATGTTCCAAATGACACTAGAGTCAATGTAACAGCCTAGATCCACTGCTAGCCTATATTGTCCTCCTTGGCTTTCCCGATTAAGATGTTCCAAGTAATACTAGAGCCAATGTAACAGCCTAGATCCACCGTATATTGTCCTCTTTGGCTTAGAGCCAATGTAACAGCCTAGATCCACCGTATATTGTCCTCTTTGGCTTAGAGCCAATGTAACAGCCTAGATCCACCGTATATTGTTCTCTTTGGCTAGGCTTTAAAACGCGCCTGTGGAATTAAGATGTTCCAAATGATACTAGAGCCAATGTAATAGCCTAGATCCACCGCATATATTGTCCTCTTTGGCTTTCCCTTTCAAGCTTTAAAACACGTCTGTTAAGGGAAGGTTTCCACACACTTATAAAGGGTAATTTGTCCTCCCCAACCAATGTGGGACATCACAATCTACCTCCTTTCGGGGCCAGCGTCCTTACTAGCACACCGCCTCGTGTCTACCCCCCTTCGGAGAACAACGAGAAGGCTGACACATCGTCCGTTGTCTATTTGTAACAACCCAAATCCACCGCTAGCAGATATTGTCCTTTTGGCTTTCCCTTTCAGACTTCCCCTCGAGGCTTTAAAACACGTCTGTTTTCACACCCTTATAAAAGGTAATTTGTTCTACTCCTCAACCAATATGGGACATCATAGCCAATCACCAAAATGGTGCAAAGTACTAGTTGAAATAGAACTAATCCTCTCCATAATAGAGGTATAATGGGAAAGCTTAGAAAGAAAATCTCAAAAAAGATAGTATTTAGATGAGTACTAGTCCGTCACAAAACTCTAAAAGATGCATTTCAAAATTGTAGGAATAACGACAATAAATAATAGGCTAAAAGAAACCATATAAGATCATTTCCACCATCTAACTCGCAGGCTAGTGCTTGAATTACAAACAAAATATAAGGATGTCTTTGGCATCCACAAACCTAATTAATACCCAACAAATAATTATGATTATTGAAAAAAACTGTACAGAGATTTTACATTTATACTATAGCTACCCAAACATTTCATTTTCAGTTAAAATAAGGAAGTTGAATCGTTCCTTTTACGAGCAGGAGAATCAAATCCATGTCTAACTTCCACAGGCCATGCACTCCTCACGATTTGTTAGAGAACAAACCATCTGTGCCATTTTTGTACTCTCATCTTCCTCCTTACCCTTTTCCTGCACAAACCCAGCAATGGAATTTCATTATTATGTAATGTTGTAGCTAAGCCAGTGCCTGAATCCAACAGTTTCCATTATATTATACAGTACCTCCTTTAGCATTGATGTATCGACCGTAAATTTGATGGCATCGGCTGCAGCTCGTGTTCGTAGATAATACATTCCTGTTTTCAATCCCTTCATACATAGCAAACAAAAAAATTGAATCAATATTGTTAATAAGATGAATGCAACTATGACAGTATTTCAGTTTGACAATGATATGTACCTTTGACCAAGCATAGAAGTGCAAGGAAGTGAGTTTTCCAAAATTTGGTTGGTCTATGTGAATGTTGAGGCTCTGACTTTGGTCGATGTAGCATCCTCGATCGACAGCCATGTCGACCAATGTCTTTTGCTTGATCTCCCAAACAGTTCTGAGTTAAATATATTAAGATCATGTCAGAAGGACAAATCAACATCAAGTGCAAGGAAAGGGAAATGCAAGGGAGATCAATCATACTTATAAATAGCTCTTAGCTCATCAGGGATTTCTTGAATCTTTTGAACAGAGCCATTCTCATAGATAATCTTGTTTTTCAGTGCAGGAGACCACAAACCCATCTCCGTTAAGTCATGCAGGAGATGCTTGTTCACAACAACAAATTCACCACTGGGGGATGGAAAGAAAGATTTTAGAATCCACATATATTATTAATACAAATGGCTCTAGAAGTTCAAACTGAAATGAAGACCTTAGAACTCTGCGGCTGTAGATGTTAGAAGTGTATGGTTCAAAGCACTCGTTGTTTCCAAGAATCTGGCTGGTAGAAGCAGTTGGCATTGGGGCCACAAGAAGTGAATTTCTAACCCCATGTTTTGCTATTTGTTCTCTGAGAGCATCCCAATCCCATCGCTTCGAAGGAGTTACGCCCCACATGTCAGGCTGAAGAACTCCCTGAAAATATATTGCCAATATAAGAAAATGTGTAAATCAACATAGCATTTATAAGATTAAAAGTCCAATATTTTGCCGGTACACACCTTACTAACAGGACTGCCAGCATACGTTTCATAGGAGCCTTCCACTGCAGCAATCTCACAAGAAGCTTTAAGAGCATTGTAGTATATGGCCTCAAATATATCTTTGTTCAATTGTTGAGCCTGGCATTGAAGAACAAGTTTAGTTGAATGTAAGAGGCTAAGAGCAGAAGGCAGAGATAAAGGCCTGAACTACCTCGGGTGAATCAAATGGCATGCCCAGTAGAATGAAAGTATCCGCAAGACCTTGAACACCAATACCAATAGGTCTGTGTCTAAGATTAGACCTTTTGGCAGTCTCAACGGGATAGTAATTAACATCAATTATCTTGTTCAGATTTGTTGTCACTAGACCAGTTATCTAATTACACAAAGAATAGACAACCAAGTCATTAGATTAGGAAAAAAGAATACACATCATTATAAGTAAATTAAGAAATAGTACCTCAGCTAATTTGTCGAAATCGAAGTATCGATTTTTGAAACTTCTACTGCCAACAAGCTTACATGGGTGAGATTCCATTGGAACACCCTGCAGTTTTAAAAACAGTATGGAGTAAATTAAGAGGTAAAGTAATGATCCACAAGACAACAGGATAGACAACAGGATTTTGGTATAGCCCACCTTCTCTCTGACAAAACGAGGTAGAGCAATTGAAGAAAGATTACACACAGCCGTCTCTGTTGGGCTTGTATATTCAATAATCTCTGTACATAAATTAGAGGATTTAATGGTTCCAAGGTTCTGCTGGTTGCTTTTCCTGTTACAGGTATCCTTAAATAGCATGTAAGGGGTTCCAGTCTCAATCTGAGATTTTAAGATTTCAAACCAAAGATTCTGTGCCTTGACAACCTTCTTGGCCTTTCCCTACAAATTACACAAGATCACAATCAATACAAGAGTCAACAAAAGTTGCCTATATAGTTGCAGGTATCAATAATTGAATTTTATTTACCTGTTGTTCATATCTAACGTATAGTTTCTCAAATTCTTCACCCCAGCAATCAGCCAAACCTGGGGCCTCATTCGGACAAAACAATGACCATTCTCCATTACTTTGGACTCTTTCCATGAACAGATCAGGTACCCAAAGAGCATAAAAAAGATCTCGAGCTCGATGCTCCTCCTAAATATATAACATTTGGAGATTGATTATAGAATGAACTGAATAGAATGTCGCATTAAGTTCACAAAATATATACGTAGAAAGTAATTACCTTTCCATGGTTCTTTCTAAGATCCAAAAACTCAAATACATCTGCATGCCATGGCTCCAAGTATACAGCAAATGCACCTGCAAGTGGCAGTTAAAATGTGAGAATGCAAACAAAGATTAATCATATGAAACTCAATGGAACCCAATCTGCACACTACCTTTCCTCTTGCCTCCTCCTTGATCAACATATCGAGCAGTATCATTGAAAACCCGCAGCATAGGCACAATCCCATTAGAGGTGCCATTTGTTCCACGAATATAACTGCCCATAGCGCGAATATTGTGGATGGAAACACCAATGCCGCCAGCCGATTTGCTAATAACAGCACACTCTTTTAAGGTATCATATATGCCTTCTATACTATCATCCTTCATGCATATGAGGAAACAGCTGCTAAGCTGTCACGTCAATGAGAAACCCCATGAGATTCATGCCCAAAAGGCCAAATTTTCTAATCAACAAAATATATCAACCACGATCATCGTTATTAAAAACAGATATCAATTAACTCAAAACATACTTGGGGTCTTGGTGTTCCAGAGTTGAATAGGGTGGGAGAAGCATGAGTAAACCAGCGTTGAGACATAGTGTGGTATGTTTTGATAGCAGAATCAACATCATCTTTGTGAATACCAACAGCAACCCTCATTAACATGTGTTGTGGCCTTTCCACCACCTTCCCCTGAACTTTCAAGAGGTATGATCTTTCCAGAGTTTTGAAACCAAAGAAATCATAATCAAAGTCACGGTCATATATGATCTCACTATCCAAACGAGCAGCATTCTGGAAATGAACAACAAAAGGAAGAACGAACCATTAAATAAGCAATCATCTGATTCCTAGAGAAGGTAGTACAAGCACGAACATGTGGGCTAGCCAAACCACTTACAGGCATCTAAATTCTAATTAATCAAGCATGATTGAATAAACAAAAGGCCATGTCCAATCAATAAATCCCCTACACAAATTTCATTGTAGAGGTATGCATCACCAAAGGCACATAATATTAAAGAAAGAATAAAAGATTACCTTCATGATTACTTCATAAACATCATCAGCTATGAGAGAAGCCTTTTGTCCTGATCTTTCACTGACATGGTTGTACATATCTCTGATACTGAACACCATAACAGATAAAAAAAATCAGATTCAATTTAATTAACCACTGCAGTTCGATGCTGGAAATGAATCATCCAGAGTAGTAGCAGCATATGCCAAACTTACGTTTCTGAAAATGACTTTTTTGTGTTCTTGTGCAAATTCGAAACAGCAATTCTTGCAGCCAACTGGATTAAACAAACAAGCAAAGTAATTAGCGAGTCAAATCATACTCATTGGCAAACAACCACCAGATATATATGTCCATCAATAAACTACTATCCAACAAGAAGCCAGACATGTAATATGTACATATCTACAACCATATGTCAATTGACTCAGATGCCCTATGAACCCCTAAACAACATAAAAACAAATTGAGAAAGTGAAAGTAACCCGATGAGACAAAATCCAGTTAGGGTTGAAAAATTAACAGAAGAATCCAAAAGGTTAGTTCGGAAAATCAAGATCGACAACAACAATCATAACGAAATCAGAAGTTGCAAAATCGACGGCCCCGGATTGCGAAATAGATGGAGAAAATAGCGAGAACTCACGGATGCATAGTCCGGATGGTTGGCGGTCATAGCAGCGGCAGTTTCGGCGGCCAATTCATCGAGTTGGCTAGTAGTAACGCCCTTGTAAACGCCAGCACAGACCTTCTGGGACACCAAAACTGGATCACAGTGGTCACTACTAAGGCCATAACTAAGCTTCTTCAAACGGGCAGTGATCTTGTCGAAGTGCACTGCCTCTTGACGCCCATCTCGCTTCACAACGTACATCTTTAGAAGAAGAAACTAACCAAGGAATTTCGTCGAACAGGTTCTGTGCAGAAACAGGGGTGAGAGAACAACTGGGTTATATAGAGAATTGGGATTAGCAGAGAGAGAGAGAGAGAGACAAAATGAAATTTACGAATTTTGGAGGTGGGAATTTCAGAAAGTTCGAAATTTTCCCGCGCAAACCATTGGATTTTCTTCTTTTAGCGGGGAAAAAATCGGTGGGATTCTTGATTTTTCTTTTGTTACTTTGTGGTAATGATCTTGGTGGCGGGCACAGAGGACTCAGAACATAGCTATATATTTTCGGTGGGTCCCACGTAGTTAATATAATTTCAAATAATTATAAATCATTTAAATTCACAAAGTAAATAAATAAAATTTAAAATTGATTTATTTATTTATAGAACTATATTATTAATATTATTAATATGCTATGCTAATTTAGATGTCTCTTTCTTTATAAAATTTTAATTTTATCATCATATATTTTTATTCTATTTTTTTCATGTAGGACCAACTTGGTATGAAATTTTAAATCGTATATGCTAATGCTATTTGTTTCCTAATTAAGTTATAGTATTAATTCTTATCGTTTAAAGTATTATTTTTATAATTTTACGAGCATAATTCTCTTCTTTTTTTTTTAATAACAATTCTTTAAAAAAAAAACAATCCATCATTTGACATTTGTGTTCGAGCATCCGAATCTTTTAGACCAAACTTCAAAATATAAAGTTTCATATAATTTCAATTTAACCTATGATTTTAAAAGATATACATTACATAAACATGTTGCAATCTTAATATATTTTAGTCGATAATTTATTAATTATTGTCTTATAAATTAATAGTTTAATTTTCACACTTTTAATCCAGGTATGAAAATAAGAAGAAAAAACAAATGTTTACCTTAAAATTTAGACTTAGTTAATAATTTTATCTATATTTAAAATATTGTAACAACTTAGTGTTTTTTTCTTATTTAATAAAATTAATTATGTAAGTTTATCAATTAGAGGGAGCTAATATATTTATAACTTACCTTTTATAAGTTATTAAATAATAAATATAAATTCTTTAATTTTGAATTAATTTATTTATAATTTAATATGTAAAACTTGGGGGAGAAGCTTTGGATACGGTGGGCGTGCGCGAGAAGGTAGCGGGCAGCGGGCGGGTTTTGGCGGGAATTTTGTAATTTGGGCACAAGTGGTGGAGCACCACCTCCGATTTTTACGGTTGTTTGTACGTCCACCGCGCCCCCTTAAATTGACCGTTTCCCAACTGTCATTTTTTGTTTTTAATACGACCACACGGAAGGCCACGCATGTCATTTAATATTTAACGTTCGATAAAACAAACAAATAAAACAGACACATCCATCGAGAAGAAAATGAAAACATTGTTTTTTTTTTTTTTTTTTATTTCTCTCATTTCTCCCTTATTTTAATTTTCATGTCTACATTGGAGATACAATCCTCTACAAATACTTCCCACGGATTAAAATGTGTCAGGGCACAGCGTAACTAAGAGAGCCATTTCATTTAGGGTGAGCCCGTGTGGTTATGGGGGCGGGCACGAGCGGTCTGGTGTACGAGCCAATTGGTCAGACGACGAGGACTGAACTTATTAGATATTAGTATTAGCCGCCTATTCCCGAAAGAAAATGGGATAATAGAAAGAACGGTAAGCGCGGGAGCTATAGGATTGGTTTTCCCCGACCGGCAGCAGCTGGGTTTCCCCATCTCTCCTAAACTTCCCCCGGTCTGCGGCCCGAGCTGTATGAGGCAAAAACTCGTCTCACGTACGGTTCGGAGGCCATGTGTGTGTAATGTCACACATTGGTTGGGGGACAAGAACAAAACACTCTTTTTTTATGAGGGTGTGAAACCTTTCCCTAACAAACACATTCTAAAGATTTGAGAGGAAGTCTGAAAGGGAAAGCCCAGAGAGAACAATATCTACTAGCGGTGGATTTGGGACATTACAAATGATATCAGAGCCAGACATCGGGCGATGTGATAGCCTTCTCGCTCTTCCCTGAAGTGGGGTAGACACGAGACAGTGTGTCAGTAAAGACGCTGAGCCCCAAAAATGGTGGATTTGGAGGGGGTTCCACATCGATTGGAGAAATGAATAAGTGTTAGTGAGGACGCTGGCCCCAACGGGGAGTGGATTGTGATGTCTCACATTGGTGGAGGAGGAGAACAAAACACCCTATATGAAATGGTGTGAAACCTTATTCTAACAAACGCGTTTTAAAGCCTTGAGTAAAAAAAAAAAAAAAACAATATCTATGCGGTGGATTTTAGTAGTTACAATATAAAGTAAATTTGGTGAGAATTTTGGTATCTTTTTGCTAACTAATATAATTATTTTGTTTATAATTTATAATTTAAATGAAATCGTCTGTTTAAGTTAAATAGAATTTTTAATTATAATTCTAAAAAATAATAAAATTATGGTCTTATGGTTCATAGTTTATAGTACAACAACATCACCTCATCTAAATTTCTGTCCATATATCTAGTGTTTGAAGCACAGAAACTACCAACTACGTACATATCATCGCAATAATATGATAGGTACAAGTTTTCGTGATCATGACTTTATTTTTTTAATCATACAGTCTCATGGTGGCTTAGACCCACACATGTCCATGTTAATATGGCATTATCCGAGTGGGACAGTGACTTTGTTTTTTTAACCAAAACGTATCAAACATAAATGTTGTCTTTTACTTTAATGCTCGACATTTTCCTTGTTTTGAAGGAACACAAGATTTTATTTGCACTCTCGAAAACGCTTTCTTCAAACAAACAAAATATGATTAAACCGTCACTTACGGGTAGACTTTATTTTATGGTGTATGTTTTGGCATGCTTATTCCATATTTGTTTAAATTATATTTTTTATTTTGCTAAATTAAAAAAAAAAAAAAAATTGCGAATTACCCAAAAAAAAAAAAAAAAAAAAAAAAAATTGGAAAACTAAATCTAAAAACGCGTGAAAAGGCCTTTAAAACATAAATAGTTTATAGGTCATTGCAACCACAATAAATCCATTTAAATGTTTTAATTTTCACTTATTACAATTAAAGTCTTCAAATATTACAATTAAATTCCTTAAATATTACAAATTCTACAAAATATGGTAAAATTAATAAAAATAACCATGCCACAAAATGTTAATAACCCACAATTTTGTAGCTAAGGAAAGACGACAAAAAAAAAAAAAATGGTCGAGTTTCAAAATTAGAAGACAATATAAAATTATTTTACAAACGATAGTCTAATATTCTTCAAGATAATCTAGACGAGGACGAACAATCCAATAAATTGTTATACTGTCGTGTTTTAATGTGCGATGAATTTTAAAAAAGCTCTAATATATTGTAGATGAACTAGTTTCAAAATAAAACATGACAATTATTTTGTGAGTTGAAATTAGTTGATGAAAAAAAAAAACAAGAAATTAGTTTATGAAAAAAAAAACTAATTTTGATGTGTATAAATTTATTTATTTTTTGTTTATGAAAACAAGAAGTAACAATATATTTGTCGTTGTTAGTGAAGAAAATGTTATGAATTGCTTAAAAATACATTATCCGTACCCATAAAAACAATCAAGAGACAAATTTAGACTAAAGTAGAACTAGAAGGTTTATCGACGATGAGCGGAGAAAATTATCCGTTTTCTCCGATCATGTTCATCTGCGTAAGCACAGTGAGGACCGGCGGAGTTTTGGAGTAATCGAGACGCCATTAACAGCAAGCGATTATTGCGAGGATAAGGTAGGGCGACGGGTGCTCTTTCTGTACTCCACCTTGTCCAAAACCCCTCCTGATCACGTGGTTATGCGTCTGGCATTTGCTTGCGGTTTCAACTAACCCCATTTTGGCGATTATCTTTTTCATACTGCAACTGCTCGCTGATTGATTCCCTTTTATTTATCGGACGCGGATGATCATTGATGTAGCCACTGTGAAGTCAGATTGTAATTGTTCCTCATCTTTTTTTTCTTACGGTGGTTGTGCTTTTTATTTTCACGTTTGGGTACTGATTTGTCGGATATTTGAGTAGATTTCAACTGATTTTAAGAGAGTTATGGCGGAAGACAAGGAGTCGACCTCGGTTCCTCTTAGTCAAGTTGATAATGGCGGTCAGGATCTTGAAGATCCTGTCAAATCCAAATCTCCTTCGAGTTCTCCCAATTCGTCCACTCGTAAGGTCTGGATTTCATTCCTGCTCTTTAATCTCTGCCGTCTATTTTTGTTTTCTTTTGATTGGGTGTTAGATGGCTCCGATTCATTTGGCCGGGGCTAGGCTCTTTTTCGTTGACGATCTTCTTCTAATATTTGCCCCCGATTGGTCTAAGGGATGTTGAATTATTGATGCTCGAGCCGGTGGTGAATCAGTTCGGATTAGGATTTGATAATTCCGAATATGTGCAGAGCGACTTAAGACTATTATGTGGAAATTCTGAATCAACTTTGATTATGAGTTGGGTTTTAGGGATCGTTGCTTATTGGATGATCGGGAATGATCGAGTTCATACTTCTGATAATATAATGCATCGTAGGAAGTCGTCAAAGTGGGCACTCAAAAGTAATATGGACTTAACTAGGTTGAGTATTGTTTTTTAAGATCATAATTGGGTTATATCTCTTTCGATTCAAAGCGCTCAATGATAGATTTATTGTTAATTATAACATTGGTTATGTTATTAATCAGACTGTAATGGTACAGTCTAGCAGAAAAAAGTCAGCAGCAGGCAATAATTAGTAGAACAATGGCCATGAGATTTGTGGTGTTGGGTGGATTTGACTGGTTTTTGATTCTGCCAATATTTTGCTGGGTCGAAATATGAAAACTGGTATCCTGAGTCTACGAACTCGATGAAAAAGTGTCCAAATTTGTTGCCGAGAATTTTTGTCGAAGGCCTAAAATTGTCGAGGACTGTTCGTTCTTCAATCTGGAGAATTAATCTCCTTTAGAATGAAAGGCAAATATTGAGTCACTTCTAATGGCATCGTTTGTGTTAAGCTACTATCCCATCTAAAAGACCTTCCTTTAGGTTGAATGTTCTGTCACTCCCTTATCAAGTATATTACCAGCTATTCTTCATCTGTATCCAATTTCATACAAGGCTCATAAGTGGGAAACTTGTAAAAAACACATCAAAGGATTTTATGATGAAAACCTCAACTTTCAATGGGATCATGTACTTGATGTCATAATATAGGGTTTAAAGATATACTCGTTCGGTCAATATGTAGGAAATTCTATTCCTTCCCTTTTCTTAGTCGTATATTGAATGCTTAACATGTTATGTCTTCTCATTTTGTTCTTTCTTTTTCTTCTTCTCTTAATTATTGTGGTTATTATTTTTTTCGTTGTTTGGATACCAGACGTTCCTCTTTCTTTCATTTGAATCTGACCTTTAATTCCCCGTCCATATCCTGTCCAGGCGTGCTATTATGTTCTCCAAAGCTGGGTGTCAAAGAAGTTTATGACTGGATGGTAATTTGGCTGGCCATTACCTTTCACTTATGGCTCTTGCTGCATCATAATTTCTGACATTTTGTTTGATTATTCATCCTGCAGTGTGGTTCTTTTCCCCGTTGCTGTTTCCTTTTTTGTTACATGGTGGTTCATTCAATTTGTTGATGGTTTCTTCAGTCCATTATATAAGCGGCTTGGAGTTGAGATATTTGGTAAGGCTTACTTCTATGCATACAAATGCATATTTGGACGTAAATAATTGAAAACCTCATGTTGGCATCGGTGCAAATAATTTTAGAACGTTGTTGCATTCTGCAGAGAAATGAACAACAGTTTTCAGATTATGAGTTGAAGATGCTCATCACTTGCATTTATTTACAGTTGTGTCGCAAACATTAGAATACTTGAGCACTCACTTCCTACTGCTCATTGCAATTTTAGGATAACTTTTTCCATTTGATGGTTACTAATGGGGTTATAGATTATTTCTTCCCCTTCCACTGCTTGTACTGCTGTGCCACTTTCGTAAAACTCTTCCATAGACTTGGATGTCAAAAGGAGAAACTAAGAAAATCCTGGAGAGGCTACATATGACATCTAGAAATATGAAGAATGATTTTTGAAAATAAGCATCTTGTACTGTCATATATATGTCCTAAAAACTACATTTAAGTCACAAAACTACTGCCACCATTGAGAGAAAATTTTCTTTCAGATCTTCCCTTTAAATTTCCTGCTTTGCTTGGGTTGGGCAGAGCAATAGGTTAAGCTGTATTCTTATGTCCATGCATAAATAGGAGCTGAAAAAGGAAAGTACAAGGATATTGGTTCTCATCATGTCAACGGAGGATATGGGTAGTTCTGATATTTGTCAGCTTTCTATAAATTGGTCCTAGCTTTACAGTCTAGGTCTAGGTAAAGTTTGCTTTTATAGACGTTTTAGGTAAATGAAAATTTTCTTTCTAGAACTCCTATGGTTGTGGAGTATGCTATGCATCATAACCTTGCCTTGCATATAAGTTCATCATTTTCGGGTAACGTCGCTTAACACAGGTTTTTCTGATGCAGGACTTGGGTTCATAACGTCTTTACTTTTTGTATTCTTCGTTGGTATATTTGTCTCATCATGGTTGGGTGCTACACTCTTCTGGCTTGGAGAATGGTTCATCCAGCGAATGCCCTTTGTCAGGCATCTATATTCTGCCTCCAAACAAATTAGTTCGGCAATTTCTCCTGGTAATTTTGTATAAGCACTCATATTCTGGTTACTATGTAATGTTGAATGGCAATTTGCGGTCCCATGAGTAATATCTTATGTATAATGGTCTCAAATTCAACTACGAGTTAATATAATAAGTCTCCTATGCAGATCAAAATACCACGGCTTTCAAAGAGGTTGCAATTATTCGTCATCCACGTATTGGTGAATATGCATTTGGGTTTATTACTTCAACTGTTACCCTCCAGGTAATAATCTTCTATGCAATGTAGACCATATCTGCTAGCAACTCTTTAGTACATAACCTTTGATAAACTGCATTTCTTCTGTAAAAACTAATCACGTAACTGAATGCACAAATTCTCAGTGTGGAATGTTGGATTTGACTCATTTTTTCCTTTCAATTAAAGGGGGAGAAGTGTGCCAAAAAAAGGAAAAAAAAAAAAAAAAAAAAAATTAAGGGGGAGAAAAAAGAAAACAAACTTTTATGAACACTGGCTAATTGTAACATCTAATGACTATTAGCTTTCTGGTGTATGTGGTTCTGAAAAGGCACATGTTTATCAGATTCATGTTTCAAGCAATGCTTATAGTGAATAAAGAAAAAACTGAGTATTCCAAAGACTGATCGCATTCCATTTCTATAGGCTGTTTTACAATTTCTTTAACAATTTAACTTTAAGTTATAAACTCTCTGTAATAATATTAGTTGAGAAATACATCTTTAGTTCATATACCTTCCCCCATTAGGACTTCAGGAAACTAATTTCTACAGACATTATAGACCTCAAAGAAAATTGAGGAAGCAATTTGGTAAATATTGTTGAGACAAAATGAGATAGCCTCCAATAACTTACTTTGGAAAGAAACCTGGCGGTATAGATAGTCACATCCTAGAAGACTTGATTGTCTTTCCTATCTGATCTCCAAGTTCTATACACAGATTAGAGCATTCTCTATATCTACTGTTCCATTAAACTATAAATAAACGTGGAGTTCCCCTTGAAGACCGCTAGATTTCGACTAGTGGACGAAGAAATAACTCAAGTCACACCTATTACGGTCGATAAAATGTTTATGGAAAGATCATCAACATACGCCGCTTATGCAATACGGACTGTCTCAGAACCATCTTTTCTGCTTTGCCCTCTGCTCAAAATTTTCAGAACTCTCTTTGAAAAGCTTAACCTGGCATAGTACTTTTCTCCATCTCTCTTAAGCAATTGGACAAATTCAAGTGGATTTCATGGAGAAATCTCGAGTCATTTGTGAAAATGCTACCCAAAAGAAATCTCTGAGGGAAAGTTTCCTCTAACACGTTACTTTGGCTTCAGTTATCTACTTTTTCTCTAGTCACTGGTAGCTTTAGGCTCCAACGTTTTGGATTATGCCATCTTCGTACGGAACATTGACTGTATGCTTTTCTCCATAACTTTCACAAATTTACTCTACGCAGTTTCTTTGCCCTGTTCTTGGTAATCTTATAATTACTAATTGATTTTCATTGCAGAGAGAGAGCGAAGATGAAGAGCTATGCAGTGTTTTCGTGCCAACAAATCACCTATACATTGGGGATATATTTCTTGTTAGTTCAAAGGACATCATAAGACCAAACCTGTCGATTCGGGAAGGCATAGGTATGTTACCTCTCTTTAATTCAAAGCTCGCTGTGGCCTATCGACTAAAAAAGGTTCATTCGTCTGTTTTCATAACAATACTTACAGCTCTTTCAGTGCATAAGATATGCTATTAAGTTTATTCCACAAAGAAGTTCAGTTTGATGCATCGGACTGCATGTTCATTTAATCTATAATGTGAGACATAACTTGGATTTTGGTTCTAGAATCTGCACCTGTGCATTTACACCTAAAAACCTCAGTAAAAGAATTGAGAGGAATGAGATAGAAACCATCAGCTAGCCATAAACTAGATCATGAATTCATCCCACTCATCTTTTTCATCTCATGTTCTTGCAATTGTGCAGAGATTATCGTTTCTGGCGGTATGACAATGCCACAAATTATTACACCTTTGGAGAGAGTTGATAGACAGGCCGAGACAATAGCTTTGAACAGACTAAAGTAGTGGCATGAAGAACATGAGAGATCCCTGGTAATATGAGAAGTTTCTTGCCCTATGAATAGTATGAAAGCTGGCTGTACTTGACGAAGAAAGGCTTGTATGCAAAGGCAACCATTTTGTATTCAAGTGTGAGTCATAAATGGTGGTGTTCTTATTAGTTGTTACTACATTTATTGATGTGTTTGTAGGATTTAGGTACCCATTGGGTGTGTTTATAGCGTAATCATAGGAATGATAGAAATCTTTTGGTGGTCACTATTGTTACACTTCTCAAACTAAATAGGTCAACATAAGAATAATGTTACAATTTGTTTCTAAACACGATCTTGAGGTTTGTATCGATTAAAATTCTATGTTAAAAATGTATAGATGTGAACTCTGAAGTTTTGAAATGTACCCGTTTATACCATTTGTATCATTTTATTTAAAAATAATAGTGAACACTTGTCCTTGTATAGTTAAATTCTAAAAATTTTGTGCGTGGATCAATTAAGATTATTTTAAACTATGCTCGTGTTTATATTCCTTAATCATCAGTCGCAAATAATTTTTATAGATTAAAGTATATAACATACAAGAATGGAAGAACTAAAAAAAAAATAATACTAATTTTAATAAAATTAAACTTTACATGAATTTTAATGAACAAATATACAAATTTAGAGTAAAAATTATTTTATATGTTGGGTGAATTATTTATTTAATTTTTTAAAAGGCAAGGCCTACTCTAGCGATAATAATAATAATTAATATTTGTTCGAAACAACCATAATTAATTATTTTCATCCGTATAAAAAAAAAAAATCCAAGTGCTTCACTCGCGGATTATTGAGAGCTCCAAGCCAACCAATAGTTCCTCTCCCAGAAACCCCTTAAAAAACCCTAGATTTTTCAATTGATCGAAATTTCGTCCCGTCTAGCTCCGCTGATTGCGTTTTCCAACACAAGTTCCGGCGAGATCTTTCGTTTCGCGGGTCCGGTGAATTTCTAAAGATTCGATGGACTTCGACGAGTACGACTACTTGGAGAAAGCTGTGGAGGATCAGGATGATAAGGAGGCGAAGAAGGCAAAGAAGGGCGAGAGTGAGAGGAGCGAGAAAATCACCAGGAAAAGAGAGGTAGACGAAGAAGCTGGCTCTGGTGGTCGCGAGGACGAGGAGCTGAAGGTCAAGAGGTCGAGAAGTGAGCATGAAAATGGGAAGGAGGATAGGGATCCGTCGGGCCGAGGGAGGGATCGGCATCGGAGAGATAGAGAGGAAGAAACGGATGGGGGAAAAGAGAGGGATAGAGAAAGGAACCGTGGGAGAGATAGGGGTAGCAGTGAGAAGGAAAGGGATAGAGACAGAGATAGGGAGGAGAGAGATAGAGACAGACATAAGGAGAAAGAGAGGGAGAGAGACAAGGATAGAAGGGATAAGGAGAGAGATAGGGAAAGACATAAGGAGAAGGACAGAGAGAGGGAGAGGGATAGGAAGGACAAGGAGAGGGAGAGGGAGAAGGAGAAAGAGAGAGAAAGAAGAGAAAGGGAGAAGAGGGAGCGGGAGAGAGAAGAGGAAAGATCCCGGCGAAGCAGGAGTCGGTCTGTTCGGGAGCGAGAACGCGAAGTTGATGTCAGAGAAAACAGGTAATTGTTCATTTCTGCATCATTTGTTAAAACTGGGATCTTGTAAGTTTACCGTTGACTGTTGGGTGTTGCCTGCATACGTTATGGCCGCCTGTTACTCGTGGTTATTCTTGAAAATTCTAGTGCAGTGTGCTTGAAAAAGAACAGAGCTTTTCCAAGATAGATGAAAAGATAGGAAATTGAAGGATACGAACTCCCAATGGGAGGGGAAACAATCATCCAATAAATAAAAGAAAGAAAAGTTCTCAAAAATTACAACAGCCGAAAGATAAACAAAACATTTAAAAACTTGAGTATGATCTAGCAACTCTGAAAAGAACAACATGAGAAGCCAGGCTAAGACAACGAAAACCACTTTCACTGAGCAACAAACACTGCTCCAAATCTACAGCCCAAATGTAGATCAACATCAACTGGAAAACTTCGAAAGCTGGATAGAAAAACTCCTTTACGACAAGCCATTAGCTTTCCAACCTAAGGCTCTTAAGTTAAATTTGCTATTAGATTTGAAATCTTGCAACCAAGCATTCTACTCGGTTTATTTTTAATTTTTTTAATTTTTTTTTAACTCTGTCTTTGTCGCTAGAAAGGATATAGCTCAAGCCAATTTTGAATTTTCACCCCAGAGTCTCTTCTGAAATTAAGCACTCAGCACTCAGTTACTGGCTTATTCGTTGATGCTCTGTGAAAACTTGTGCAGTAAGCTGACTGCAAGAAGTCTAGGATTAGTTTGGAACCCGACTGTACTTTCATATGTCAGAAATGGTAGGACATTGATAAGCATCTAATGATAACGACCATGGTGTTGTAATCCTAGAAATCCTTCATTTTATGTATTTATTTTTAGTTTACTCGGGATTTCCTAGAATGAAAGTGTTAAACGGAATCATAAAAGTTAAGAAAATGTTTTCCGAGTTCGTTTTTTATTTTTATTATTCATTCTCTTTTCTTGGTGCATTCTATTCGCTAAATTGCTGGTATACAGTGATGGTCTTATCTTGAAGGCTTAAATGAAAAAAATAAAAGATTTGGCTTTCGTGTAATCACTGTCCCATAACAATACAGAGTGAGAAGAAGAAACCTGAGTGGTTCTTAATTTCTTAACATTTTTTGGGTTGAATTACTATATTGTCCTTCATTTCCCCCCCTGATGTTTTGGGTGTGCGAATGGTAGGAGGATGAAGGACAAGAAAGACATGGTGGAGCCAGAGGCTGATCCAGAGAGGGATCAAAGAACTGTATTTGCCTATCAGGTTGATAGTCTTCCACGGTTATTTTCCTTACCTTTCATGTTTCTGTTTATATTTTGCTTATATATTTTTTTTCTTCTCTGTATTCTTTGTACAGATGCCTTTGAAGGCCACCGAGAGAGATGTTTACGAATTCTTTTCAAAAGCTGGAAAGGTATTTGGAACTTATTATTGAAGAGAAGTATTTTGAGTGTTTATTTTTTCTTTTGCTGGAAGTTAACAATTATATGTATTAGCAGTCATAGCAGTCATACTTTCATCTATGTAATTTCCATGTGTCATGCCCCTCATACATGTTCACATCTATAGCATGTATTACAATAACATTTTTGTTGCAATGTTATTGCTACAAACGTTATGATTGCTTAGATATTGAGATAGATTTGCTTCATATTGCAGTTACTGTTCCTCTGCCTTCAGTTTCGAAACTATAATCAATTTCTTCTATCTCAACATTCTGTTTATATGGGGTGAGTGAAAATGTATATGAGTTCTGTCGTCATCTCATTGATGGTCTGGTGCTTTGCCCCAAGTGTAAAGAATGGAAACCTTTATTGCTCTTCTTCTTGCTGGCTTCCTAAATAACCTGCTCTCGTTGTTCCTTCTATTTTCAGGTTAGAGATGTGCGGCTGATCATGGACAGGAATTCTAGACGGTCAAAAGGAGTTGGGTATGTGGTCTTGGGATTAGCAATTTTTATACTGCATGCTTGTGATCTTGTTAATATGGTTATTAACATAGTAGTTTTCAAGTATCAAATTTAACTGTATTTTTAAATGAACTAGCAATGCGATAATGATGAGGGATGGTGGGAATACAATGCAGTCATGTTTAATCAATTCATGCTACTTGTTCAAGGTAGATAACATAAACCTGAGGTTTTCTTTGTTGTTTTCCCCATCGTACTCCTAATTCTGCTCTTCTATGTTTTTGTGCAGATAAGAAACAGTCCTAACTCCTATGACTCTGTTATCTCTGTTCTCTGGTCTTGGTTTTACATTCATTTCTTGGCATTATGAAATGTTCTTGGTTCAAATTAACTTTCAGACTTGATTTGTGACACTTCATTAAAATGAACATGCTTGGTTGTGTATCATCATCACTCCGTTGTTGTTGTTGTTTTTTTTATTTTTTATTTTTATTTTTTTTTATTTGAACAAATGCAGAAAGGCTCTGGCTTGGGTTTATTTTTGGGTCTAGTATTAAAATAATAAATAGTAAAGAGAAATTTGGTCTTCTGTGGCATCTTGACTTCCCCATAGTGCCTACTGTGTAATGATTCTCAATGATGATTTTTTTTTTGGGATTATGTGCAAATATGCCCATTGAAAAGATTAGGAAGGTTGATGAATAATCACCATACGATCTCCTCCCACCTCCTCCTTCTAGTCTAAGCTGGTCATCTGCTATTTGGTTTTGTGTTGGCTCTTCATTTGATGAACTAACCTGACTATTAAACCAGTCAGAAGAAACTCAGAAGCTGAAAAGAATCTTATGCTTTGTTAACCTGCCCATTGTGTATTTCGTTTATCTTATGCTTTGTTATGTTTATTAGTTTTGTTGTTTCATGCTCTAATAATTTTACTTTGGGGCATTGATTAAACTGCAGGTATGTTGAATTTTATGATGCGATGTCTGTGCCCATGGCTATTGCTATCTCTGGTCAACTACTCCTCGGTCAACCGGTAATGGTTAAACCTTCAGAAGCTGAAAAGAATCTTGTTCAATCAAATACGTCTGGTGCGTCTGGTGCAGGGCCGTATGGAGCAGTAGACAGGAAACTTTATGTTGGAAATCTACATTTTAACATGACCGAGACTCACCTTAGAGAGGTACTAAAATCAATTAATTTATGCGGGTTTTTTCTTGAGACATTCGCATTTGATTTCCTTTCGTGCACAGTTATTTTCTATACAAGTGACAATGGTAGACTGTCATTGAACAAGAAACAAGTCTATGCGTCAATATCATTTGCAAATGTGTATGCAGTGAACATGATTTTCCTGCTGTAAAATCAATAGTCTATGAATAGTAGATGCCATGGCGGGGAATTTAAAGTTGGTTTCTACGGTTTTTAAAGAATTATATCATTATATCTTTTTGACTACGATAGGTAGCTCCTTTCTATTGGATAAATTTCACAGGAAATCACAACCTAACTTGCCAATGACCAATTTGAGAGGTTCATCAATCTCTCCCCGCTACTGTCAGGTTAACGGACTAAATACAAACAAACATCCTAGTCTTCACCAAATACAGTTATAAACAATGACACAGAAATTACTCAACCGACTGGGGGAGTTATTACCTCCCTGTTAAACATATTTAAACAAGGAAGCCAACTAAAATCGGTTCTTTTACATGTTAGAATTGGTCACATTTTTGTTTTGCCCTTCCTCGAATAAACCTTCTTGATATGAGCTCTAACAGACTATCACTTCTTTTCTGATTAGATTTTTGAAGCATTTGGTCCTGTGGAGCTTGTGCAACTACCTCTTGACCTTGAGTCAGGTCACTGCAAGGGTTTTGGATTTGTTCAAGTGGGTAATCATTTATTATCAAACTTTTCCATTTTTAGATGTACTATGTATCATAGTTAGTAGTTCATAATGATCTGTCTTAATTTTTGAGTTTCCAGTTTGCTCATCTAGAGCATGCAAAGGCAGCTCAAAGCTTGAATGGGAAATTAGAAATTGCTGGCCGAATTATCAAGGTAGCCTTCTACTATATCCTTTTAGAATTTGACTTGTGTTTATTACTAATATATCTGTTTGTTATTAGCACGTCTCTGAAAAATGATGACATTCTTGACTTGATGTGTTTAACAATACTGTTTGTATAGGTTTCATCTGTAACAGACCACATTGGAGCACAAGAAAGTGTTGCAAAATCAAATGACCTTGATGATGATGAGGGGGGTGGTCTGGTTAGTGCATAGTTTTCTTTTACAATTGAAAAATAAATACCTATCTGTAAGTCTTTTAGCATGGTTCCCTTTTCAGACTCCTCTAAAGGCTTGATTTGAACTACCTTCTTTTGATTGCTTAATTAGTTGGAGTTTTGCATCAAATGAGAGAAGAAAAGAGAAGAAAAAGGACGGGCCCATTGTTTGTGAACTGAACTACACACATTGAGTCCTGAGTGGCCAAGTCTTTAGCCTTTGAATAAATTTGTAGGGTGTGTCAAATATTGATTGAAGGCACTGATCTACATTCTCTAGAATGCACTTTAAAGAATATTAGGTTCCTGTAGAATTCTTAGACTCTGGGATTCTGACATGTCATAGGCTCACAATGGGAGCTAGAAAGATGGATCTCTACTTACTTTAAAGCTGAATAAAGTTGAAACTATTCACATGTGAAGGAATTGATTGGGAAATATATTGAAACAACACCTGCTAGTTGTAGATACATTTACGTTGTATAGATTATTCCCTGAATTTTTCTTATATTAGATGACAACACAGGGAAGGAACACGTTGAAATTGTCAATTGCTGATGATCTATTGTCATCATCAAGGAAGAATGATTCTTCCCTGGGGATTCACATACCGAGTTATTTAGACATATATTTCCAATGTTTAACACCTTGCTTAAGCTTTTTTATTTCTCACATATATAAAGGAAAAAGGAGAAAAAAAGAAAAGAAAAGAAAATGAGACTATTGGCTTTAGACTATGAGCATACGTCATATCATTTAGTGATGACGGTTGAACTATGCTGATTGAAACTTCTCTTTGATTACTTCCAACTAGTTTAGTTACACTTTTTCTGTGGCTTTTGTATATTTCATTACATTCAATAAAATATTCCTTTATCGTCAGAACAAGATGTTTGCTAATTGCAACGTTTAATTGCAGGCATTGAATGCTCAATCAAGAGCTCTGCTTATGCAGAAGCTTGACCGTACTGGTATTGCTACTAGGTTTGTCTCCCTTGGTGTGATTATGTTGCAAGATGTCATATTTTCCTTTTGTCTCCTGATTTGGTTGTTTTCTTTTAGAAAAAAAAAATATTGACCAATGAAAGTTAACTGCTTCATGGTTATTGCTTCGTGGTTTCAGTATTGCAGGATCTCTTGGAGCTCCAGTGTTGAATGGGTCAGCCCCAAATCAGAGATCTACGACCAGCTTGCCTCTAAATGGTCAAGCTGCAGTTGTTGCACCAGTACTTCCTGCAAATTTTACTCCACCAGTTTTACAATCTGTTGGAAGTCCTAGTGAATGTTTACTACTGAAAAACATGTTTGATCCATCTTCGGAGGTACTGAGCAATTGTATTTTCTGCTCTCATCTTTTAAGAAGAATTATTTATAAGATTAATCATTCTGCAGACCGCACCAGACTTTGACTTGGAAATCAAAGAAGATGTTGAAGAGGAGTGTTCTAAATATGGTCGCGTTAAACATATATATGTGGATAAGTGAGTACTTATTATCCTGTCCCCATAATCATAACTATTTCAGATCATAATATTGTTTTATGTGTGCACATTTTTTTGTGTGGGTTAGAACTTATATTTCTGTTTTTTTTAAGCCATAGCGATATTATTTATGGCTAAAATGCTTGAACAGGATCTTGTCTTCTGTTCATGTCTTTCTCAAATTTGTTTCATTCTGTGTTGCGGCATTGACTTGGATCTTTGATCCTCATTTGCAGATATACTTCCGGAATAGGGATGGAAAAAAAAATTACTAACGCGTTCATCGATGGAGAATTTTTTTCCTCTTTAATTTTAGGATGGTTATGGAAAGAGGGCTTTCCTACGCTGACACTAGCCCTGAATTATTATAAATATATAATAACTATACTTGACCTACAAACTTTTTCTGTACATACATGCATATACATTGTAGGCATATACATTTTCATCGTCTTTTTCCCCTTTTGTTGTTTTACATTGTGCAGAAACAGCACCGGATGTGTGTATCTGCAATATGATACTATGGAAGCTGCTATAAATGCTCAACGTGCAATGCACATGAGATGGTTTGCAGGCCGACAGATATCGGTCTTGTTCATGGTTCGTTATTAAACTCGAAATCTCTAATCAGTTCTTGATAAATTTCTTAATACCTTTTAGACTGGAATTTAGATTTCCCATTTTCGACTTCTCAACATCATTTTATTCTATCCTTGCAGCAACCTCAGGTGTATGAAGCCAAGTTTATAGGAGCTTGAATACACTATTTGCCGTTCTCATCATTTAGGAGTAAATCAGAAGATTCCTCTAGCCATCCCTGCTTTATATTCTTTCTTGGATGCTGCCCCGTCAATGTCTAATGGCTCCACTTTCTGTAATAGGTGCTCATAGAAGTTACAGGTTAAAATCGAGTCGATTATCTTCATAGAAAAAAAGGAAAACGTTGTGTTGTTTTTGGTGTGGATATGGTACCTATTCTTGATTTCTGCACTAATACATTATTGTCAAGCGAATACTTTTTGTTGGCTTGGATGGATGCATATAAGTGTTGACTTGCAATGCATTTTGCAGAACTGCCGCTGAAACACTTTTTTTGAGTTATTTGAAGTCTTTATTACCATATGATTCGTCTCTTTCAAGTCAGTATTCGGTTCGTCGAAGGCCGAATCAAATATTTGATTCGGGTTTTACTTGAATTGTAACTCGTTTTAACAAAAATAACTAAACTCGTAGGTGGAGTAATATTTATAAGCTCAATTTTCAAATATTATGAAATGGTATTCTAATGATTAATTTTTTTTATTAATAATATTTAAAACATTGAGGAGCTTTGTGAGAATTCAAAATTTGTAATATTTATTTTAGGATACATTAGGGAGCTGTTATTTTCTATTTCATTTATTTTTTTTATACAATTAACTATATTTAGATGTTAGATAAACTTAATTTAAATTGTTCCACTTATTTTAAAATTTGTATTAAATTTTACTTTTTTTTTAATCACTTGTTTGTAATTTCACTTAAAATGAAATTAATATTGTACATTCAAAAGACAAAAAAATTTCATTATCCACCAAAAACATTATTGATGATATTATTACTTCCCTAAAAAAAAAAAAATTTATAATTACTCTCAACTTAACATAAATTAATAATTCCTATAAAATAACACACAAAAACAAAATAATCTAAATTTATATAAAAACAAAACATTATAAGTTTGCACAAAAAAAAAAAAAAAAAAAAACATATAGATTTGAAATATATTAAATTAATATGAATGTTAATAATAAAGGCCAAAATCTAAAAAGGATTAAATAAATTATTATAAGCACTTTGGGCTTTTTTACGTGTATGTTTTATGGGCCGAAGCGGGAGAAATAAATGGGCCGAGCAGAGAGATAGTTAAAAGTGAAGATGTAGGGAGGGAGATTGGTAGATGGCAGTGATCCAGTAAGATCTCGTGCGGTCACGGCGGCGATAAGACCGGGACTCAAAGCCCTACTCTCACTGGTTCAAACTCGGCCACCCCTTCTCTTCTCCTTCTCCCCTTCTATTTATTCTTCCTTCTTTCTCCCAACCCACGGGGTCTTCGGAGGGGGCTTAATTTTTCAAACCACCCATTACCCAATCCAACAGATTTCACTCAGATTCACACAAACTCCCTTCTTCATATCTCTTCCGTGCTTCTCCGGATTCTTCACTCCTTCGTTTATTCTTCTACTACTCAGCTCAGCTCAGCTCAGCTCACTCACGGTAATACCCCATGCCTATCTCTGTTTTTCATTTTTTTTCTTCAGTTGGGTACTTCATTGATTCTAATTTTGATGCGGGTTCTCGCTTGAATCCTCTGTTGTTGTTTAGATGGATAGGTACCAGAGAGTGGAGAAGCCCAAATCAGAAAACACTCCCATAAACGAGAATGAAATTCGCATTACTACTCAAGGAAGGATGAGGAATTACATTACTTATGCCACCACTCTTCTCCAGGTTCATCTCTTCTTCTGCTATGGCTGTTTGCTTAATTTATATGTTGCTCGACTGACATAGAATTATGGGTTATAATTAATGATGTGGGTGAAAGCAGCGGTATAACCTCCAATGGGTACTTCTGAGATCCGCAAAAATCTTTGAGATATTATTGATTATGATTTCTTGTCTCCTTCATAGGAGAAGGGTTCAAACGAGATTGTTGTTAAGGGGATGGGAAGAGCTATCAATAAGACTGTAATGATAGCTGAACTAATTAAGGTAGGGTTGTTTTCTTCACTGCTGTTGTTGTTTGGCGTGCTTGCTATGTCTCTTTTGTAATATCTTCATTTTCTCTGTTCAGAGAAGGATTGCTGGTCTCCATCAGAATACTGCTATTGGATCCACAGATATAACTGATATGTGGGAGCCACTCGAAGAAGGCCTTCTTCCGTATGAATTCCTCCTACTCTCCCATATGCTTCTTAAAATTTACCATTTGCGGTTGTTTTGAAAGCTCATTTTTCTCTGCTTTTGGCAGTCTTGAGACTACAAGACATGTTTCAATGGTGTCAATTACCTTGTCCAAGAAGGAGCTCGATACATCTTCGACAGGGTAAAAATGTTTGGTTTGATGTCAAGTTTTACTTAAAATAATTATACCCTTAGGATTGTATTTTAAAAAGGTCATTGTACTCTTAAATATTTAACTGAATATGCTTGACCAAATATTCACCACCTATGAGATCCCACATCGGTTGGAGAGAGGAACCTCTCCCTAATGGACGGAAACCTCTACCTAGTGGACGCATTTTAAAACTTTGAGGGAAGTCCGAAAGGAAAAACCCACCTGTGATGTGCTTCTTGACCACTTGTGAGATCCCATATCGGTTGGAGAGAGGAACAAAGCATTTCCTAAAGGGTGTGGACTATTAACATAATGACACCGAGCCCTTGTTGCAGCCCGGGCTACTGAATCCGCCACCAACAATTAAGCCCCTACTTGTTGCCATTCTTGGATTCCATTTCCATAAGGTGCCATTCTAGGATTCCATTTCCTAGTACCATGACCAAAATGAACTCCTTCTTCCCTCCTCTCTTCCAAATGGATGTTCCAATATCTTCTTGTCATTTCTCCCCCCACTTCCTCACTCGCTTTTTTTTTTTTTTTTTTTTTTTTTGCTGAAATAGAAATAAATAATTGTTCCCATGGAACCTTATCCAAGCCATTAATTTTTTTCTATTCGTTATGTATATTAAACCTTGAGGGGAAAGCCGAAAGAAAAATCCTAAATAGGACAATATCTGCTAGCGGTGGGCTTGAGCTTGGGCTGTTACCCTGCAATGTTGATTTGTTTTACTTATGTGTAGATACCAATCCCCTCTTCCTGTTGACCAAGTGAAACCATGGAATGAGTTTGAAGATGAAGGAGGTGATTAATATAAAATGTTTTTTATATTTTATTTCCTTCAATTTTGATAATGAGCTGATTTTAATTAATCTGCACCAATTTTGATGTAGAGGGATCACCTAGAGTACGAGGTAGGGGACGTGGTAGAGGAAGAGGCAGGGGTAGAGGTACTATTATTATCTTGGAATACACTTTATGTGTCCGCATAATTTGTAGTCTGTGCCAACATCTATTAAACTGTTTCATGTAGGGAACTACAATGGTACATCTGAGTATCAGGGAGATGGTTGGGATGGAGGGCGAGGTTTCGGCCCTAGAGGAGGTAGAGGACGTGGAAGAGGACTTGCATTCCGTGGCAGGGGACGTGGTTTTGGTCGCCAGTCAGGTGGATATTATGATTATGGAGAACCTATGACTCCAACAGTCCCAGGTCGGGGTAAGCTATGTTGAGATTGTTATTGAGCTGTCGAACACTGTTGTGCATACTCGTGTACATTGTGTTGATGATATGTTATATGAAGGTTTTGTAGGTCGTGGACGTGGGCGGGGGAGGGCTCGTGGTCGTGGTGGTTATTATCGATCAGATGGTCCGGTGCAAGCAGCTGCTGCTTGAGAGGCAAATGGTTACATTTTTTCCGATGGCCTCGAAAATTTCATAGTTATGTGTGTTTTGCTTTTCTTGTTTATGATTGGTTTTGACGTTGGTAAATTGGTTGAATCATGCATGGAGGTAGGAAGGAGGTTTTAGTTTTCTGTAGTGTTCGAGGTAGGAAGATTTGCATAGAGCTTCTAATTAACTTCTCGCAAAAAAATGGGTGTAAATTATATCTTGTTTTTTTCTTATATTCTATTTTCATTAGGACTTAGTGTGTAGCAGCAACCAGTACATTCTTTCATTCTTATATGCCTTTGCATGCTCTAATCTACTACTGATCTTCATTTTTTCATTCAATTTCAACGCAATTTGTTTAAATTTTCTTTTAGTATCATATTTTGACCCTCATATGAATCGTTGGTTGAATTTTGAGCATAAGTAGATTTGCATGGGTCAAAAAGAAATCAAATGGATTCAAGGGGGCTTGCAGAGAACGTATCAATAAGTTTGAAGTTGCTTTATATGCTTTGAGTTGTTTTATATCATATACTCTTGCAACAAACACAGTCTTCTGTTCTTGGAGCTGAAGCTATATTTGCTTAGCTTTACTTTCGTCCTAAGTTATCATTAGAGGATAATATCTTCATGCGGTGGACTTGGTCTGTTATAGTGAGTGGTGTGTTAGCGAGGATGTTGGGTCCCCAAAGGGTGGAGCTATATTTGCTTAGCTTTACTTTCGTCCTAAGTTATCATTAGAGGATAATATCTTCATGTGGTGGACTTGGTCTGTAGTTGGAGTGGTGTGTTAGCGAGGATGTAGGGGCCCCTAAAGGGTGGATTGGGTGGATTGTGAGATCTCACAGCTAGCGTGGGGGAGGATTGTGAGAGTTGTTATCATAACCAAAGACCAGGTGGTGTGAGCGAGAATGTTGGGCCCCCAAAGAGTGGATTGGTTGGAGTTGAGAGCGAAATATTATTATATTAGAGTGTAGAAATCTACTAGCGGGCGCATTCTATAACATTTTTTCGGAAAAGCTCGAAAGAAAAAGGCGGACAATATCGGTTTGAAATTAATGAAATATGGGATGATTTTTGTGTCTAAAACTCCTACCAACCATTACCATTCATCATTAAACTTCACATACACTCATTTTCATGTCTGAACGAAAAAAACTTCACATACACTCATTTTCATGTCTGAAAACAAAAAATTTGAGGTTAGATATTATATAACCTCATCCATTAAATATAAGATAAACCCAGTAAACCTCATATAACATATTGCAGTTTTCAAGTTTGGAGAATCCCCTTACCGGAGAATCTAGCATTAACCAAAGGTTTGGTGTTCATATATATACTTTGAATGGATCGAAACCGTCGCTTATTGGGCCGACAAATTGACCCACAACCTTCTTCATCATCATCATCATCATCCTTCCCAAAAATCTCTTCAATTTTCCAACAAATAGAAGTCTCAATTTCGCATCTCTTCTGATCAACCTCCTCCTCCTCTCCGCCGTCATCGCCGCCGTGTTCCTTCTTCATCTTCTTCTTCTTCTTCTTCTTTCTGTTCTCCGCCGTAACGACATTGCTACTACTGTCGTCCTCGTTGCTGAGCTGTACCAACACCTCCTCTGAGTTTCTCGAACACGACGAGGATTCTTCCTCCATTGAAGCCCAAAAAGCTTTAGAGAGAGAATGAAAAATGTAGTGATCAAAATCGTATCTTTTGCTTCTGGGTGTGATTTCTTTTCGGTTTTTATGGGTTTTGCGAAAGAGCGCGTTTATGGGTTTACGTTCTGTTGAACTTTTTTTAGAGAGAGAAAGAAACAGCAAATTTAGGAGAGAGAAAGTGATTGCAGAAGAAATTGCAATGTTGGTGCCAAGAAGATGGGTGGAAAGAGGCTATTTTTATTATTTTTATTATTATTTTGTTATATAAAGTTTTCGAAAGAGGCTATTTTTATTATTTTTATTATTATTTTGTTATATAAAGTTTTCCGTTGTGATTTGCTACATCCGATTCTATTATATAAAGTTTTTTTTTTTTTTTTTTTTTTTTTTTTTTATTCATTCATTCTTGCGTCTCCTACGGCCCACGTATGCTCGAGCTTCTGGTCCCGATTAAAAAAAAAAAAAGTTTTAGAAAATGGGGCAGAGAGATTTCGAAAAATAGTAAAAAAAAGAAAAGGGTTTGTTTCAGTTCAGTCTTTACTTGTTCCAGAAGGTGAAGGAGAGAAGCGGTAAGACTACTCGATCTCATTGCCTTCGCTCCTCTCCCTCTTGGTCTCACAGCTTTCGCTTCTTTTTTGGAACCTGACGAGAATGAATGAAAGAAGGGAGACTCCTTATTCATGAGAGTTTATAGTGAAAGAAGAGTTTATAGTAAATTCATTCAATCGGTGTTATATGAGAAAGTAAGCAAAAGGCAACAACAATGACTTACCTAGGGAGATATGGCTCGGAGTCTCTATAATTTGATAAAGGAGCGTTGGTAATATTTAAAATTATAATTTTTTTTGAAAATTCAAAATTTTTTAAATTATGAAGTATCATAAATGTCTTTGAAATATTTGAGTGTAGCATTCAAACCATCCTTAATTCTTTATAATTTGTCTTAAAAATAGTAAAAATAGAAATAAACAAATAAAATTCCCAAAAAGGAAAAATCCCTATTTTAATTAAAATGGTCTTTCAAGGTGAGGAAGGCATCTCTGACCCTGACTTACCAAGTCTTCACACGAGACAGAATCCACTGCATGCAATCTCATTCTAACATCATACTCCACCAACCATACGCGGTAATAGGAGAGTGTAAGCCGTCGGATTCTTAGCAACTGAAATCAAACGGCTGTGATTGGTTCGAGGAAGGCAGTTGCAGTCATTTTTTTTAATTTTATATATTCCTCCGTTGGAAATTACCATTTAATTTCTATAGTTTAATTACTCCTACTTTTACCATTATTATTCATTTAAATACTTAAAAAGTCAAATTTACTCGAACAAAAGAAAAACATACGTCTACATCGAATTTTCTCGACTCTTCGGTCTATTCCTCTCTTATCATTTTAGACAGACGAACAAAATTGATGAAGAAAATCCTATTAAAGTTTTGAAAATTTTGACCTCTATTAAGACTACAAATTCTTCTCTTCACCAAACCCGTGACAAAAAAACATACAACTTTCATCTCGGACGATATCAACACGGATACACAAGGACAGGAAATCAGCTAGCCGAACTTGAGAAAAGCTTCAAAGATGGGAACGATGCGATACACATATGAAACACTTGGCATCCGTCATGGTCTTCAGGTGAAGAACAAAGACTTTCTAAGTTGAAAATTCAAATGGGAAGTCATGGTGGGATTGAATTCTATGTTGAAATGAGGAACAGAAGAAGAATGTCAAGGGTTTTACATTAACGAACGAGGACTTCGTCGAGGAACATGGCGAAAACGAGAGTTTGAGACACGTTTTACGTATCGTCCCTCGAGCTTGGCAAGCGAATAAATTATATCATCAGTTCATGTGTTTCCATGGCACAAAAATAAGGAACAGAGGACTCAAAGAATCAAAGATATCTATAGAACAAATAACAATTCCTCACCTCCAACCCCTCTATCTATACATCATCCTGCATCACCTTCCTCAATTTCCTGCAAAAACCATAGTCGTCTCGTCTCGTCCCGTCCTGTCCCGTCCTTACTGACTTGTTCTTAATCACAGTTCAACCCGCAAACTTCTAGAACGGGGCCGTCTTTTGATACAAATGGGTTGATCCTTACCCAAAGTAATGTTAAGATTGAGGCTAAAAGAATGGACCAAACAACAATGATTGTTGGTAGACGATCTTGTTTCCCTACCAATCCCTTCAAGAATGGGTAGAGGTGGATGATCACCCAAAGAGCGAAAAATAGCCTTCCGAAAAGAGGACCCCACGAGTCGTATCCATTGTTGATGGCGTCTGAGATCCCGACGATCACGCCGATGATGTTTATGATCAACAAGGTCGTGGGAGGTATTAATAATGATGTCCATTTGAAGATATAGAGCTCTGAAAACTCACCATCATCAGCTGCTTTGGATGTAACTGTGAAGTTGGTGCTGACACCAGCTAAAACCTTGAGTAGACCTTGGAAAAGAGCAAAAAGATGCGACGAAACGCCTCCAATAACCCAAAACTGCTCGTTTCTCCACCAGTCGTCGATGCCAATACCACCCCATTGCATCTCGAGGATACCGGTCGCAGCAATTGAGATGAAGAGTGCCATGAAAATAAGACTGGCATAGTTGCTTATCTGCAAATGCACACAAATATGGTATTTAGAACGAAACATTCTTTATAAGGGTGTAGAAACCTCTCCCTACCATAAGCGTTTTAAAAATCTTGAAGCGAAGCCCAAAAGGAAAAGTCAAAAGAGGACAATATCTGTTAGCGGTGGGTTTGGGCTGTTACAAATGGTATCAGTGCCAGACACTGGGTGATGTGACACCCGAAGGGAGTGGACACGAGATGATGCGCCAGCAAGGACGCTGAGCCCTGAAGGGGGGGTGAATTGAGGGGTCCCACATTGGTTGGAGAAGGTAATGAGTGCCAGCGAGGACGCTGGGCCCCGAAGGGAGGTGGATTGTGAGATCTCACATCGGTTGGGGAAGAAAACGAAACATTCTACTCTCCCTAGCAAACGTGTTTTAAAAACTTTGTAACAAAAGGAGAAAGATATTACCTCAGGAACAATAAACTTTCCGGTGAGAAGACAGATAGCAGGCAGGCTACAGTAAACAAGCAATGGAATCGAGGTCCACGGATAGACGACCGAGTTTATGTACGAAAATCGTTCCAACCATTTCAACCCGCCTCCATAGCCATACCAGATCGGACAATGTCTGCTCAAGAATATCTCAACAGATCCTAGAGCCCACCGCAAAACTTGGTTTAGACGATCGGAGAGGTTAATCGGAGCCGACCCTTTAAAAGCAGGCCTCTCGGGAATACAGTACACAGACCGCCAACCGTGACAGTGCATCTTAAATCCAGTCAAGATATCTTCAGTAACAGAACCATATATCCACCCAACCTGTAATCATATTGAAACATTTCAGAGACAAAATAAACCTTAAAGAATGCAAAATTCAAACTTGTCTTGCTCTAAAAAAAGTAACCTCTTTCCCCCATTCTGTTTTATCTTCATATCCACAACTGATAACTTGAATGCCTTCTCTTAGCAGTGAGGCAGCACTCACATCATGACGACTTCCTCCACTTTCCGACACGGTCGACGCGACAAACACCGGAGATTGCCCGAATTTCTTCGCTAATTTAGTTTCGGACACGTTCAATTTCTCTATGCTTAGTTCTGCAACAATCATGTGGCAACTCGTGTTGAATATAATATGATATGATATGATATAAATACATCTTGCCAAAATGATTCTTTACCTTCGATTCCATCGATATTCTCGAGCGCATGGATCTGTGTTGTCTTCTTCTTTTTCTCGTTCTTGTTCTTTCTAGACCCACAACACAGACAGCACCATTTTGGCAAGCAGTTGCATGTTTTGCTCGGGCGTTTCTTCTTGGCAGGAGCGTCATTACCGTAGAGGGCAACCCTTCGGAAAACACACCCTGTACCGACATATATCGGTCCTTGTACTCCGTCTAATCCTTTCATGTTGATCTGCATTAAATTTTTTACATTTCAATAGGCATAAGATATACAGGTTTGAGGTAAATTGTTCGACCAGTGATGCGTATACATACATCAAAGAACACAACATTCCGATTTGAGTATCGATCATGTCGATCGATCCCATCAAATCTTTGAGGAAACTGCACATAACAAACTTTCTTCCCGGACGTCGGATCCATCATGAAACACATAGCTTCTCTAAGTGCCTTGCTATTGTTAATGTAGTGATCGCAGTCGACATTGAGTAGATAAGGAGCATTTGACAGAACCGCCGAGACTCGAACCTTCAGACGAAATATGGAGACGAGTAATGTCCTCAAATGCTAACCGTCTACAAATTGAGGGGATAAACATTTAAGCTTAACACGTACCACTGCATTCATGGCCCCGGCCTTCTTGTGATGTTCAAACCCGGGTCGCTTTTCACGAGAAACGTAAACCAAACGTGGCAGCTCTTTTCCTTCAACGTCACAAACTCCATTCTGGCCAAGGAAGACCTGTAAAGACACAAATGTACACGATTAGTTTGCACAAACATGAGACAGAACTGAGCTGTTTCTCCCAATTACAGTCAGAAACAGCACGCTATGGATAAAAATGGTGGACGGATTCAATCGACATATATATTACCTGAATCATGCCAGGGTGGTCTCGAACGTTGTTCCCGGGCCATGGAGTACCATCTTGCATTGTCCAGCCATCCTCAGGGACCTTTTGAGCCATGGAGACCAGCGCATTTATCCGAACCTTAAATTCTCCGTATTCTCTCTGTTCAAAGCGAAGTATACGAACAAAAAGTCAGTAATATCATTGCAGCAAACCGTAAGGATATAAGATACGCAGCCTCTACAACGGTAACGAACCTTCATTGCTCGCCTTTCCCTGAAAAATTCCGGATGGACCTTGTTCTTCAAATAATCGATCTTCTGAGAAAAGTAAAACTCGGGGGCACGGGGCTCAATATTGAATTTCTTAGAGAAAGGAACCCATTTCCTTGCAAATTCAGATGTCTCAGAGAGAGCTTCAAATGTTAACATGGCTGCACCATCATCTGAGACATAGCATGCAACTTTATCGACAGGATAGTCGACTGCAAGGATGGAAAGTACCGTGTTAGCAGTGATAAGTGGAGGTTCTTTCGTTGGATCAACGGTACTGACAAATACGTCCACGCTGGCTAATTCAGAAGGTTTCCCTTCTTTTTCATACCTGAAAATGTGAAAACCAAAAAGATCAGGCAAACGTTCCCAAAGTAGACGACGATAAATGGATTGTGTGCACATCACCTCAGGGATAGCCTATCGAGATACGTTTCCCTTTCAATCGGATACCATTTCGGGAACTGATCGAGAATCCACGATGCCGCAAACCAAATTTCACATATTACTGAAGTCAACCACAGGCCATAAGCATCTTTAACTGGATGAAGAATTCTGTAATGGAAAAACAGGCCGAGAATAACAAGTCGAAGCAAGATGATTAATCTGTACGGGTTTATCATGCTCGAAGAGATGGGCAATTTCCTTGATAGCGGTTGCCTAGCTTCATCCATCCTGTCGAACGAGAACAAATAAATGGTTAGCTATTACATGGCTTACAAAAAAGCCATGGAACTAGTTGTGTTATTGCGTTGAGCTCGGGACAACGAGCAATGAAAATTCATACTAGGATAGTGTCACAAACACGCACGAAACACTTCTAACAGTGGCTTACATGGGCAAATCGGGATCGTCGATATCATTTCCACCGTCTTCAACCCCTTGATGCTTCACCACTTGAAGTTTATCATATCGCTTCTTCGTCCAATCCTCCATTCTATCCTTCCATGCCACACTCCCATAACCATATACAGCAATATCTTTCTCGGGAACCATTGGTCTACGTTGAGCTATCGGATGGCAATCAAAATGTTAGCCATAGTTATCATACACAATAAAAATAACCATCTTGATGCCGACTTACAAGATATCGATGGATCGGGGTACGACATCGAATGGTCTCTGTTTCCACGACCCATAAAATGGGGTACAAGAGCATGTTGATCAGAAGAAATCTCGTAATCCTAGCACAAGAAAACGCATCATTATATCGGTTTGATTGTGAATATCGAAAATTAACATCATAGAGTTGAAGAACTCCAATTACCTCCTCGCCGTATGTCAGGAGAGAAATTTCCGAACCAAGGCGAGACGGTTCGTGCTCCGACTGTCCATTCATGTGAGATGCATTACGGTGGGAACCACGGCTAGTGTTAAGGCGTGAAACAAACGATGCATCGGCAGAATGAGGGCGAAACGAATCGAGATTGCCATAGTCGAACTCGTTATCCAAATCATCGGTATCATCTTCATCGTCATCGCCTTCAACCCGAGGACTACCTACAAATTTGCACCACTGATTAGCTTTGGCACCCGAAAAAGTCACAATAACAGAGAATTGAGATTAAAAAAGGCTACCCTTAATGCGTTTGTATCTGGTTTTACACTGTGGACAAGCTTGATTTCCTTCTCTTCGCTCATACTCATAGCAAGTTCTACAAACTGGGAAGGCACATTCATTACAAGCAACAAAGAGCTCTCCTTCATCAGTTAACTCTATCTCATCTCCACAAATCCGACATGTTTGTCCACTCAATTCCTCCACAGACTTTGTCTGGAAACACCAAACAAAAATCAAACTTGGAAATAAACAAATCGGAGGATCAAAATGCAAGATGAACTAAGAACACAAACTAAATTTCTTCAACTCAAGCAACTCGACATGCAAAGAATCCAATGAAAAAGCGCCTAAAAAAGAGATTCTCAGCAAGAACAGAATCAAAACCCCAAATAGTTCAATCCCAAGTGGGAAAATTCATAAAACGAGCCATTGGGTCGCATAATCTTACCCGAACAGAGTCCTCTGCATTGATCAGAACGAACTCGTTTCTATTATGAGACCCAGCAATGAGTCGACCAGCGGTGTTCATTGTTCACAAAGGTTCAGCTCCTCAAGTGAAACAAACCCAATTAGAAGCCGATCTCTGAGAAGTCACTCAAAGAATAAAAAACTCATCTTTGCCTGAAATAACTCATTTTCCGGCGACCCACCATGGAAAAAGTGGCGTAGAAACGCAGATTTTGGTCCCGCCCGTCTTTCTCTGTGCCACTGCAAAAGGAGGGATGAACAAGAAAAGGACGAGAATTTCCATGTACTTCAACAACGATTATGAACATAGTATCATAATTTATAGAAGCCAATTTATTTTCAAAAAGTTGCTAATTTAAGTTTTTATTGAAAATGAAATTCCAAATATAATAATTAACCAAAACATTAGTTTTTTTTTTTTTTTTTTTTAATAATGATTATATTCATATTACAAAATAGAAATTAAGGAGTTGATATAAACCAAAAAAAAAAAAAAAAAAAATTCAAAGCAAATTAAAGCGGAACCATAAGCGAGAAACTAAATACATGAGTTACTCGTTTTAAAGTAGAAATCGAGAAAAACCCTAATGGTGAGGTTTATAAAACTTTTTTTTCCTACCCGATAGAGGTAATAAAATTACGTTCTTACCCCTCGATCAAATTAAGTTTCAAACTTTTGTCAAATTTCATGTGTTGTTCTTACACATGCAATGATTGAGATACATAAGTCACATTTTAAACCATGCAAGTATAATGATTTTACCTGATAAATGCAATTCACCTTTTTATTTTAAAATACAAATATATATATATATATGTATATGTATATAATTTTTTTTTTTATTAATAAAGATATTCTCTCACGATCTTTTTTAATTAGTCAACGTAGGACTCGAATATAGTATTTGTACTTATTTAAGACCTCAGAAGTTAGAATAAGATCTTGTTCCTCATGCCGGTGGACTTACTGATATACTTCAGCAAGTTACAATTTACATTTAGCTACGCTGTGTTTGTTGTGAATTTATGATAACGGGTACATTGGAGGCTCGTCATTTATGACTATCTCACGCTATATATAGATTCTTTCATTGTTCCAACGCCCATCAAACATGGACCAAAGCTATATCGTAAAGTTTGAAACATAACTCGTGTAACGCTATGTTACAAAAACGACCCAACTCTTGAAACATACTATAATTCATGTAACCAATATCAATAAAATATCTGTGTAGAAACTATTAAATTCATTTTTTGAACTGAGATTTATTTTATTTATTAAATTCTGCATTAATTATTAATTGTATTGTCTGTTAAAATTATAGTTTAATTTAGTAAAATTGCCAAAAAAAAAATATTAATAAATAGAATTGACCGAAAGAGGAGAGGAAGTCACGGAGTCCACGATGGCAGAGATGGATGTCAGATTACGTCATCTTGTGGGCCCCACCATTGAATAAGTAAAATGCCACGTGGTACCAACCGGTGTGGGTGGATGAAAGGAAGGAAACGTACAAGTAAATAGACACGTAGCTTTTTGTTACTTAAATTTTAATTTATTTACTTTTCTAAAAGATTTTCCTTTTTTTAATTTAATGTCACTTTCTTATATTTTCATTTTGCCCCTTTGCTTTCTCTAAATTTGCACTTCTAACCCTTCACATTCTTTGTGTTTTAAAATGAAGCATGGAGTTTGCAGTAAACTTTTAACTTTAAATCAGTTTTTAGAAATTAAAGTTATTTTAAGTATTTTATTAATAAAAATTAAGATATTTTAAGATAAAAATATTTAAATATTTAGATATTTTCTGTTAAATTCGCTAAATTTTTAATCCCAAACAATTCAAGTAAAGTAGAGTGTTGTTAGTTTCTGTCGAGTGTCTGCGAGTGTAATTGTGAGATTTCACATCGACAAGGTAGAGGAACGAGAGGGTGTAGAAACCTCTTTCTAGTTGACACGTTTGAAAACTTTGAGAGAAAGCTCGAGAGGAAAATATCTACGGGCGGTGGGTTTGAGCTATTGCAAATGGTATCAGAATCAGACACCGGAACGGTGTGCCAACGAGAACTTTAGTCTCCCAAGGGAAGTGGCTTGTGAGATCTCGTATAAATTGAAGAGGAGAACGAAACATTCCTTATAAGGGTGTGAAAATTTGTTTTTAGTGAATGCGTTTTAAAACCTTGAGGAGAAACTCGGAAGGCAAAGCCCAAATATGACAATTACAAGGATTACTTCATTGTTTTAACCAATCACCGATTGCCACTCATGAAAAGGGCTTAAAGTGGGACCCACAACAATAAGAAATAATAATCACAATGATAATCAATACTAGCAAAATGCATTAATTAATTAATCGATTTAGCCATTAACGCCACGTCAGTGGGTCCGACAAACGACAAAACGATGTGGGCCCTATTAGCCTTCGATTTTATTGCAACAAGAAAATAAAAAGACAAAAATTCAATTTTCATTCGATTAAAACAAAGTAGTTTGGTTCTAGGTGGGAAACGAGGAATATTTTATTAGCTCGTATTTGGAAAAGGATTTTAATATTTTATCTAGACATATTTATTTATAATAAATTTATTAGTGAATGAAATTAAATCAATTTTAAATTACTTTAAACTTATTTTAAAAAATAAAATAATAAAAATTAAAAGTGATTCTCGATTCCAAATATTTTTATTAATAATGATTTTAGAATAAGTTTTTGATAATAAGGTCAGCCGCAACAATTGCATTATGTCCAATTCGTCCCTATTTATTTCAATCACCATATATAATCAAAATTCTACGCTACATTCTCTACCAACACAAATTCAAAGACTCACCAACCATATACATAGTAGAAGAACAAGAACAAGTCTTTTACGTTCTTGTATGTCCTCTCTACCTTTATTGGTTGAATGGTTAAAACTTCCTAATTCATACCGAGTGAATTAGAGGGTTTGGTTCAGACTGGATGCATACTAACAATATTATAAAATTTGTTAGTCTAATTAGAAAGAAAATCGTTTAATAAAATTTCCATAAATAGTTCATAATTTATATTATACGGAAAGAAAATGGTTTAATAAAATTTCCATAAATAGTTCATAATTTATATTATATGGACTAAATCTTCGGCCTATAATTAAATTAAAAATAAAATTTAAGATTAGGAACATGATTGACAAAATATATAATTTATTGTGAGTGAGAATAAGTTTCGTTAAAACACAATTATGACGCTAACTTTAATTAAATAAATTGATATATTTTATCGATCTAAACATGCTTCAATTCATTGTAATAAAGAACAGATAAAAATAATTTAGCGCATGCTAACATATGGCCTATTAGCTCAGTTGGTTAGAGCGTCGTGCTAATAACGCGAAGGTCGCAGGTTCGAAACCTGCATGGGCCATCCTTTTTTTTTGTTTTCATCTTGTGATTACTTATATAACCAATAGTGATGTAACACGTGTGCCTGCAGAATGGGCTTTGCGAACCCCAGATCACGTTGACTTTTTTTTTTTTTTGACCAACCCAAAAGGAAAGTTACCTTAACCCAATCCTATTTTATTTTTTAAATTCTTAATAATATTTGACATTTGTAACGGATATTAGTAATTTATTATGAGTTATGAATATTTGATATTTTATTAATAATGTTTTTAGAATTAAATGTTAAATAGTGATAGAAGTTTTGATAATAAGGTCAATGGTACACACTTATAGATCAATAATCACATTATTCCTCAACTCGATCCTATTCCTTCTAGTCATCATACACAACTAATTTTTTAAACTGGACCCTTTGCAAACACCAATCCAAAATCCACCAACGTTTTAAAAAGACGAACAAGAATAAGTCATTCGCGTACTCGTATGTCCCCTCCATCTTTATTGACTAAATAGTTAAAATGCTCAGTCATAACTGAAGAATTCGTTCCTACCCGATGCACACCAATAAATTGTAAATTTAGTCGGACTAATTAAAAAGAAATTTATAATTAATATATGGACTAAATCACTAAATTATAACTTTTTCGAACCACAAAAACCAAGTTTATAATTTGACCTGTAATTTAAATTTAAATAAAAATATATAAATTAAAGTTTAGTGGACGTACACATGTGGCCTATTAGCTCAGTTGGTTAGAGCGTCGTGCTAATAACGCGAAGGTCGCAGGTTCGAAACCTGCATGGGCCATCTTTTTTTGTGCTCATTTTATGATTTACTTATATAGCCAATAATGATGTAACACGTGTGCAAGCAGAATGGGCTTTTCGAACCCCAGATTATGAGGTTTGGGCTCGGCCCGCATGTTATTTATGCAACTAAGATTGAGAATTTTATTTTTCTTAGTTTCTATTTTTAATGTTTTTAAAAATAAATTCTTAAATAATGTTATGTATTCAATTGGACAATTCAACACAAACCATAAAAATTGGGTTGGATTTGATTATTATTTTTGTTTGGGTTAGGTTGAATTTCTGCAAAATCGAACAATTCAGGTTAGTTCGTGGGTTGACATTTTTTTGGTTGACCAACCTGAAAACAGAGTTACAACCTAACCCAATATTACTCTACTTTTAAGATTCTTAATAATATTTGACCTTTTAAATCGATATTAGTTATATATTTGTAAGTTATGAATGTTTGATATTTGAGTAGTATGAGATTTTAGTTATTAATATAACATGTACGATAGATAATAATTTTTTTTTAATAATTTTTTAAAAAGAAGAACAACCCAACAACCTAATCTTTAATAGAGAGTTGAGTTGGATCATAAACTCTATTGGAGTTGCTTGAGTAGTTAACTCTATTGGGATTGGTTGGCTCAGTAACAATTGTAGATTGGTTTAAAATATTTTCCAAACTAACTCAGGTACGCTCCAGATATTTTAATTTTAAAATATATCTTGTTTATCTCTAATTTTTTTTTTGTCTAATTAGATTCGATTATACTTGGGTATTGTAGACATTTATAAAAAAAAATCTAATTATTTGTTGGATGAAAATTTTATTATGTTTACTAAATTGCATGAAATTTTACCTTACTTCATACGGAGACATTAATACTCAAATTGAAATTTGTGAAAGAAATTAGTAAATTATATTAAACGGTTTAATAAATTCATCTTAAACCTAACTATCTTGAAAAAATACTAATGGAATGTCAACGTGTCGGTGAAAAATGCACGTAGGCCAAAAAAGACTCAATTTTAAAGAGCTCAAACAATCCATATAAGGTACTAAGACGCTAACAAGAGGACAATGACGTCGATGTCACAACCTATATATATAGATGAGGGGACAACCTTAAATTTGATGGTATTCACCGGGCCAAGACAACCTTAATTGCTTCGATGTATTGTAGGATTAATCTTACCTTTTTTGTTTTCATAAATTCGCGTGATAGGACACAAGTAGATTCGTGCAAAAAAAAAAAAAAAAAAAAAAAAAAAAAAAAAAAAAAAAAAAAAAAAGGTTCGATTCAATTCGATATAATTTCAGGGAAGCCCATGAACGTAATCGAGTCTATAAATTTTTTAATTATTTGAATTTTTAAGTCAATGAATAAGTTTATAATTGAGTTTATGAACCCTAATTGATAAATGGGCGTGGATTTGGGCCATAATGAATGAATAAGGAGTGTTTTTTTTTCATATTTATTGGTTGCACCACGCGCCAATGACTGCGAACGGAATAAGAATTCATTCATAGTTCAGAGCTCCGAGGGGAAGAAAATCCTATCTGGAAATAGGAACGAACAATATTCATATTCTCTCAATTTCTTTTTCCCTTTCTCCGATCAAATTCCGGCCGTCGTTTCAGAAACTTGGTTTTCATTTTCATGGTGGAGCTCTGTAACAATTTAAATTTTGATCAACTAACCCAGAAAGTCCCAAAGGGAAATTTCTCGACCTGTAATTTTGAGGGCGGAATTCGTTTGTTTCTCGTTTTCTTAAGGAATATTCCTCGTGGGTTCTTTTTAATTTATTGTTTCAGTGCCTTTCGGATTCCTGAAACGGTCGGTTGAAGCTTTTGTTGAGGATCGAATCAGATCTGTTCTGCGTTATTTGGGTTTTGTTTCGAAAATTTTCCTAATGGATTATGACGATTTTGCTTTTCCTTCACTGGGTTTTCTCTGTAATTTCTAGCGTTTTCTTCTTCTTCTCCGAGTCTCGAAGTGAATGTTAAAACTGTAATCGTTTTCGCTGCTTCTTATTGGGCGGATTAACTTTCTCAATCGCTGATTATTCTAATCGGACTCTTTACAAAATGGTTCGATTGGATTTAGATGATTTCCGGACCATACTTGATACAGCCGGCGTCGATGTTTGGACCTTCATCGATACAGCTATGGAGGTCGCTTCAATGGATTACGGCAATCAATTGAAAAATCGAAGAGATGGAATCGTCGGGAGGCTCTATACGTTGACCTCGCATCCGTCGCGATGTCGTAACTGCGATACGGATCGTCACCTCGATGGTCGCTCTAATGGCTGTGAAATCAAACAGAGCTCCGCCGAGGCGAAGGAAGGTTCCCCTTCGACGCCGCAGTTCGTCGGAGTTGAAGGGGACGACGATAGAGTAGACCCATATGGCGGTTCGTTTGATGATGAACAGAAGAAGGTTTTAGACATTAAGGAGCAGCTCGAAATTCCTCACCAGGTCTTCTTCCTCTCTGATTGTTTGGCCTTTGGGGATTCTTTTCTGAACTTACCAATTTGGTGATTGTTTGTGTTGTTTAAGCCTGAAGATGCTTTGGTTGATCTGCTTCAAAGCTTGGCAGACATGGATATCACATTCCAAGCTCTTAAGGTTTCTGTTGCTGTAATTCTTTTGAATTTGTGGGTTCTGTTGCTTTCTTCTTCTCTGTTTCTTACCTGTTCTTGTTCTTGTTCTTGTTTTTGTATAGGAAACTGATATTGGAAGGCATGTGAATCGGTTAAGGAAGCATTCATCTAATGATGTTCGTAGATTGGTGAAACATCTTGTCAGGTTCATAACAATTTATATATGAATTCATGACCGATGCTTGGTGAATTTCTTCTCATTTGTGTGTTCTTCATCAGGAAATGGAAGGATATTGTGGATGAATGGGTCAGGTTGAATCAGCCAGGGGAGCAGCCAGCTTCATTAATAGGTATCAAATAAGAACATCATTCATAACTTCATGATTCAATTCCTTCAGACATGATTAGAACTCAAAAGTTTAGCTAAGAAAGGTTTCTACTGCCATTGACAGCTGATGGCGACTCACCTCAACAAAAAGTTCCTCAAAATGGTTACCATCAGGTGAATTGAAATCATTGATCTTATGATTCTGATGTTTGTGTTCTTTGTAGAAAAAGCTTGAAATCTTTCTTCTTTTTTATAGGTTCCTGATTTCGCATACTCTCCGAATCCACACAGTGAGTATCGAGTATCGAATTTGAATCGTATGCGAACTTCTTGTTTCATTTGCCATCATTTACTTACCATGGATTTCATTGTGTTCTTAGATGGAAGTTCTGGGTCAGATCGAAATAACTCAGAGCCAGAACCAAAAGGAAAGCCTATGCCAAGACGAGACGCTCTGCCTAAACCAGCACAACCAGCTTCAACGTCGTCTTTAACTCCTCAAAACGTATGGTAACCAAATTAGAGTCGTTTAACTCTATGTTTGGTTGCCAAAAATGGAGGATGAAAATTGAACTTTCGAATCTTATGCTTCCGAAAACATAACAAACTTAACTCAAACTGCATCAATTGTGTTGAAATTTGACAAATTTGAGTGGTATGTCTGAATTTTCTCAGGTCCTAGATGATATGATATGATATGCACGGTCTTACTTACATTACAGTCTGCCAGTTCTTATTTTCATTAAGAAGGTGTTCTTATTATGTGTTATTTGCAGAAACATAAAGAACAACAGAAGGAAGCAACTTTTGATTCACAAAAGCTTGCTTCAGCTAGAAAAAGGCTTCAAGAGAATTACAAAGAAGCTGAAAATGGTTTGGCTACACCTTTCTTTTTCTTCCCTTTTACTTCATTTTCTGATTCCTTAGGAACAAATCAATACTAATTACTGTTTGTCTGTTGCTCTTATTGAAGCTAAAAGGCAAAGAACAATCCAAGTCATGGACATCCATGACTTACCAAAGCCAAAGAATACCTTCTTCTCAAAGAATAAAAGCGGCGGCGGTGGCGGCGGCGGCTCTCAAGGCAGGCACTGGTGATATTTGGCAAAGCAGCAACATGTTCTGCAATATTAGGTGTTCTGTTATCATCATCCCTTACATCATTTGATCATTGAATTTTTAACTTTCTCTATTAAGTTTAAAAGAGAACCAAAATCTACTTTTTTTTCAGGTAAATTTGGTTATAATAAGCAATGCTATTATTGATATTGTTCATCTGGAAGCTCTGAGTGTTTATATGCAATGCTAATGTTGAAGCTTCCTGTTATATGCAATGTGGGGTTTTTCTGGTTTGGATCATTAGTCACCCACCTTTGACCTTAGAAAAGGAAAAGGTTACTTAAGTTGTGGGGGGCCAGCCACATGGGGGATGTGTATGTGGATGGGGATTGGTTTGTTTGGCTTGTAAGTGCTTTCCCTTTGCTTGCTTCATATAATATTGTTGGAAACATGGGGCTTGGCCTAACATAAACAAAGGCTGGTTTTTCTACATGGAAAAAGCTTTTACTTTTGAAGGGTGTGGGGTAGGTTCAAAGATCTTTCAAGATGTTTTATCCGAAAAGTGTAATAATAGTCAAAACCCACTGCTAGTAGATATTGTCTTCTTGACTTTCGCTCAAGGTTTTTAGAACGTGTCTCCTAGGGAGAGGTTTTCACACCCTTATAGAGAATGTTTTGTTCTCCTCTCCAACTGATGTGAGATCTCACAATCCACTCCCCTTGGAGACCCAGCGTTCTCGTTGGCACTCGTTGTCTTCTCCAATCGATGTGGGACCCCCCAAATCCACTCTCGTCTAGAGTTCAATGTCCTTGCTGGTACACCACCTCGTGTCCACCCCTTTGTTGCTCAGCCTCCTCGTTGACACATCACCCGGTGTCTGGCTCTAATACCATTTGTAATAGCCCAAGCCCACTATTTGGATATTTCCCTTCGGGCTTCCCTTTTGCTAGGTAGAAGTTTTCATACCCTTATAAAAAAATGCTTCGTTCTTCTCTCAACTGATGTGGGATCTTACAATAAGCTTTTGTGTTCTTGACTGCGGTAGAGTGGATCGAAACACACAGTAAGAGGATCTTTCTACTGTCTAGTTACTCTGTTTCTTTCCTAGGTAAGTAATGCATATAAAGAACAACAGAGCCATGAGCATGACTGATAAAGAAAGAAGTGGGGGATGACAGACAACAACACCAGGAGTATGGGAGAGGGGTAAGCTAAATGGCTGTCTTTTCACTGGTTTTTTGCTGTTGGGTAAGGGAAAAGATGAAGAAAAGTTGAGAAATTTGGGAAGAGAAGTGTAAATATGAGGAATTTGGAGGATGGAAATGAAAAAAAAACACAAGATTTATGAGGCAAATTGAGTGTAGTGTAGTGTAGTGTAGTGTAGTGGGTGGGGTTTGGTTGGAGCCGCCATTGTTGACTATTTGTAATGTTTTTGTTAATAAGTTGCTTTCCAAACAATGATAATACTCCAAAAAAAAAAGTTGCCATTTTTTTATAAATGAAAGCAGAGAAAGTAACAGGAACAATGTACAGTCAAAGTCAACAGGAAACAATTAATAAAAGGTGTAACTGTATTTTAGAGCAATATTCTAACATTTTACTTTTAATATTTTAATTTAATTTCTTTCATTATATTTTTAAATACAATTTTCTATGCTAAATTAAAAAGAAATATATGTTTTTTTAGAAACATATTTAATAAAATAAGAAATATATATTTAAACTTGATATTTAATTACATTTTTCATAAATAAGGAAAATATAAGAAAAATACTATGATTTTTTTTCGAGTATGACACTCGAATAAAAGAGGAGTCAATGAATTAGCCGATAACAAAGAAAGACTAAGAATCGAAAATTACTACCTATATGAACAAGGTGCACCTTCCAAAATTAAGTGCGTGTAGTATTCACTCTTGAAAGCGATGAGTAACTAATATGACCATGTTGCAAGGAATACAAAAGAATGTCGTCGACCTCACAGGTATAAAACACGTCTACTAGGAAGAGGTTACCACCCTATTGTAAATAATGCTTCGTTTCTCTCTTCAACGGATATGGAATCTCACAAATAGCAAAATGGTACGTCTAAGCCATACAATTTCTAGAACACCACCCTAACTTCAATTCCTCTCCAACCCTTTAATCTTCCTAACTTTTTTTAGGTAAACCTCTTTTAAAATCCATGTTTACATGCAATGGCCCGCCGGCAACATGGAAAACATTTCTCCAACATTATCACAAAAAAAAAAAATGACAAAGATTGGGTAAACAACCTCTGTAGTTTCGGTTAGCAGCCACGTTAGGAAGTTTCGTTGTTCTTGTTCTTGTTTTTCTAGTCGACTTTCTTAAAGTAGTTCAGTCATTCTCAACCTCATACACGACTCATACATCTTTAAAAAAGTATGTAAAGTCTCCATCTTTTCTAAAAGAATGTTTGGTAAAAGAAGTTGTTTTTGAGTTCCCATGTTTGAGAAAGCTAGCCAATTTCGAGTCTTATATAGTTGCATACTAAAGAATCGAGCAAAGCATTTCTTATAAGAGTGTAGAAACCTTCTTCCTAACATACGCGTTTAAAACCATGAGACTGACAACGATATGTAATGGGCCAAAGACTAGCGGGATTGTGATATGTGTAATATTCTTCAAATTTCGACAATTGAGAATTGGTTGAGAGTTTCCGTTGATAATGCATGAAGTTTCCTTTTCTTTTTATGTAATTTCTTAGAAGATATGATTAAATTATTGTTTATGGTTTAAGAAAGTTTAATGTAAATGTTTTTGACATTCATAAAACATGGGGAAGACACCAAAAAAAACATGGGGAAGCTCATGTTCTAAGAGGTTAGCTGATTAAACCTAACCAACTTTGCTTAGTGGTGACAAGAAAATAAACTAAAGTTGTTTGGTCGAAGTTGTTAATGTTTTGGACATAAAAAATAGACACTTGATGGTATTATTATATATTTGTTTGTTGTATAGTGAAAGTTCATATCTTTACATTTTAATATATAGTTTCTCTTTTCCTTAGTGAATGAATGACGTATTGATGCAATCTATGTGCCTATTAGCAAAGCATATGAACCAAGAGCATATAATTATTGTAAAATAATTAACGCCCTCATAACTTTAAGTTATGCACCTTCTCTGTAACCCTCGAATTTGATACCATTTGTAATCGTCCAAGCCCACTGCTAGCAAATATTATCCGTTTTGGCCTGTTATGCATTGTCATCAGCCTCACGGGAGAAATTTCCACACTCTTATAAGAAATGTTTTGTTCTCCTTTCCAACCGACGTGGGATCTCACAAAGTTCTTTAACGAGCACATTCACACTCGGACGAATTAGAAACAAAAGGAAGGAGATAAGTTCGAAACATGATGAGATCCATCAAACCCATTAGTGAAAAGACTTTAAAAAAAAAAAAAAAGATGAAAGTTAAAGAATCAATTTAAAAAGAAAGACAACAAATCTTTGTCTTTGCATTTGTTGGTCAACAAATGTTATGCAAAGTAAAGGTAGCTTTTTTAATCAGTTTAGTTTGGTAGAGAAGGATCTCCATGATATTCTCATTTTCCTTTTGTTTATTTTTTAAAAATTAACTTTCTTTACCTGATTTTATTCTTTATTTTTAAAAATTAAGTTTATTTCGTATGAAAAATTATTAATTTGAACTCGTGTTAAAGATATTTTTAATATAATAATATATAATTATGAATAGTTGGTTCGTAGAGACACAATATCTACCACTCAAAAGTGTGAATAAATATGAAAATATTATTAAAAACAACATGAAGTTATAGAATTGGGATCCAACGTTCAATTTTCATTCATATTCATAGAATACTAGCTACCAACTAATAAATCAAATCATAAAGATAAAAATATTAACTGATTCATATATTTTATAACTAATATATTCTCAAAATATTAACTAATTATGAATATCTTGACTAATTCAAACTAGCAATAAGTTACACTAAATTTTGACACGAAAGGACGTCGTATATATCAAATTACCATTAATCTTCGAGGTCTTTTTAAATGGAAGGTAAAGCAAGTAAGATTCATTATGATAAAAAAAAAGTATAAGATAAAAGAAGATTCAAGTCCTTAAGTAAACTTTTAATTAATTACACTTTAATAATAATAGGCAATTATTAATGGTCTATGTGCACTAATGACTCATATTACAACCAATTAATTTGATTAACTAAGTTACGAGGATAGAAATATGACTTTTAACAAATAAAGGATGCATATATTGGAACTGAAGCTGTTCGAACTTCTGACCTCAAAATATAAAACAAGGCATATAACTTCGTGTTGATTTATGTGGATATTTTTACTTTTAAGAAGCGAGTAGTAGGTAAGATGACTACGTCGCATGAGATGTAAAGGAATATCAGGACCATCAGTGAGAATGTTTGCATAATCCACCCCACATAAATGGTGTAAAAGTTATCTTATTATATGAAAAGGGTAATAAACGAAAATAACAATAAATGGAAAGATACCTGTGTTAACAAGACAAGTATCTAGATATTTGTCTTATAATAAAATATCAAATATGATATATATATATATATGGTAAACTATAATTTATTACTAAATATCTTTAACAACCAGGTATAGAATCTAAATTCCACTCCTACCAGGAACTGAGTACATACATACATGCAACAAAGACTATATCTAAACCAGCTCGACTTCACCTCTATCCAGACGTGAGTAGATGTCTCCATCAAATGAATTTTGTTAGGATGGTACTGTTTACAAGACAGACGTGTTTGTGTTTGAAGTTTGAGATCACTTAACTACAACTCACTATTACCGTTTCATTAAATGGGATTGGGAATGGGAAGAAGAAAGTCAACTTTTGATTGATTGAATGAATGGTTGATTAAGTTTTAGGGTTCAAAATGAATTGTGTTAGGCACACAATGAGTAGTAGGGAAAACAGGCGGCTTCAAAGCTCAGCCTGCTTTGGAGGGCGAGAGGACATCAAAAAAGAACCCAAAAGAAGCTAAGTGGTTAATTAATTATAAAGTGCATTACTTTGAGTGCGTTCATTCACCTCCCTTTTCCCCCTCCACCCCTTATTTAAAGGCCTCCTGACATGATCAACACACCAACCTATCATTCGCTATGGGTTTAAACAAGCCTTATGTTGCTGCATTCTTCATCCAAATCACCTTCGCCGGAATGAGCCTCATGTCCAAGGCTGCCTTTGCTGCTGGTATGAACACTTACATCTTCCTCTTCTATCGTCAAGCTGCCGGTACCATCGTCTTGGTCCCTCTCACTTTCATCTTAAAAGGGTACGTCAAAGTTTGTTTCTTTCTCTTTTTTACTATAAAGTCTCATGTCGGTTGGAGAGAGTGAACGAAACCTTCCTTATAAGAGGATGTGGAAACTTCTCTTTAGTAGACATGTATTAAAACTGTGAGACTGATGCTGATATGTAACGGGTCAATACGGATAATATTTGCTAGTGGTATAGTTTGACTGTTACAAATGATATTAGGGTCAGATACTAGGCGGTGTGCTAACGAGTACGCTGGGCCCAAGGGAGCTGGATTGTAAGGTCTCACATCGGTTGGAGAGGAGAACTATTAAGGATAGTTCCTTTTATTGTTCTTTCCATATTATTTGTAATTTACCATCATTCTCTATAGTGTACTGATTATAAATAGAGAACTTTCACCACCATTTAGGTGTGGTGGTTTCAGCAAACATTTTCAAGAACCAAACCTTCCTTACAAGGGTGTGGAAATCTCTCTCTAGTAGACGTGTTTTGTGCCAAAGCAAACAATATCTACTTGTACTTTTACGTTTACTCATTTCTAAATGCTCTTAGAGTTGTCGAGAATAATACAACTTTTTTGTTTGATATATTTAAGGAAGGAGAAGCGACCATTGACTTTCAAACAACTCTGCGAGATTTTTGTCATTTCATCGATCGGGTGTGTATTATTATTATTATTATTTATTATTATTTTTATGAAATAGGATGACTTATTATTATTTATTATCTAATGGGTTTAGGATTACTCTTGCATTGGATGCTTATGGAATGGCGATTAATTACACGTCAGCAACTCTTGGTGCTGCAGCATTTAACTGTGTTCCTGTCACAACGTTCTTCTTCGCCGTCTTATTAAGGTCATTTTAAATATTAAAAATGATGAATATTTTATGACGAATTTATAGTAATTGCGTTTACTTTATTTTCCCTTCTATTTTTCTATAAACTTTTGAACACCACTTTTTTGAAAATTAGGCATCGTCTACGGTTCGGATTTCAAATTCGACACCTGATGACTCCGATATTTTCTTATATTTCTTACGATATGATCATACGTTCCTCGTTTCTTAAGAGTGAAGACTATCTCTATAAACCAACACGAATTCTTTTAACATGTTCTGTTCTCACTCAATTGCATCCTAGAAAAATTCCTACGAGGTCACTTAACATAGAATTACTCAAAGTAAAACTCACTTAACTTTAGAGTTCCTAAGATTGAGCTTACCGAAAACGAATATGAAAAAAAAGGTGCACCTTGTTGGTATATATATATATAGTAACTTTCATTTTCTTTAAGCATTTTTTAGGCATTCTATCCTCAAGACCACTCTTATTCGAAAGTGGTCTTAGTTCATTTATATGTCTCTTCTTAACTCAAGTGTACGCATAATTCTTCCAAAATAAGTAGTAGAAAAAAAAAATGAAAAATGAGGTCTATCGGTTTGATCTCAACATTTTCGTTTGATGTTACTGTCAATTTAAATAGAGGTTTTATACACGTATAAGTTCGACATACATTTTACGTACACAGAATGGAGATGGTGAACTTAAAGACAGCGGGAGGAATTGCAAAGGTGGTGGGCATAATGGTATGCATGGCTGGTGCAGCCATTCTTGCTTTCTACAAAGGCCCTTACTTGAAGCCACTTTTCACTCACCAACTATTCCACCATGCCCAATCCCAAGCTCACCACCCTCCTAACTCCCAAAGCACATGGATGATCGGCTGTTTCTTCCTCCTCGTCACGAGTATCTCTTGGGGCATATGGTTCGTCCTCCAGGTAAATCTCCACCAAATTTAGTCTCTAAACTTTCATGTCTCACCTTCTAATTCTAACAATGGTGCACCATTCAAGCGCAGGCTCGGTTCTTAAAGAGGTACCCTCACCTAATGGAGTTCATGTGCGCGCAAACCGCAATGAGTATGGCTCAGTCCTTTGTTGTAGCCATAGCTATGGAAAGAGACCCTTTGGAGTGGAAATTGGGGTGGAATGTTAGGCTATTTGCTGTACTCTATTGTGTAAGCCAAAAAAACACACTTCTTTGCTCTCTTAATTAGATGTTTATATGATATGAAGAAGAGTTATGAACATGGGGTGCAGGGCATTTTGGTAATTGGAATTGCAAATAATGGGCAATGTTGGGTAATCAGAGAGAAGGGTCCAGTTTTTCAAGCCATGACAACGCCGTTGAATTTAATAGCAACAATCATTGGTTCCCAGCTAATCTTGTCGGAAGGAATTTACTTGGGAAGGTAATTAAGATCAATTTTGACTTTTTTTTTTTTTTTTAAAAAAAATTCTATTTCAAAATAATAATAATAATAATAATAATAATAATATATTTGGTTTGACAGTATAATAGGTGCATGCTTCTTGGTGATGAGTCTTTACAGTGTTTTGTGGGGAAAAAACAAAGAGCTTGGAGCTACTTCAAGCAGTCAACCAGCTCCACTAGAGAAAGAGATAGAAGAGTTGACATCTCCAGCTGAAGTCAACTCCTCAATAATCTAATCCAAGACTAGATTTCCTCATTTATTGTGTGATTATATGCTCTTTTTCATGATATTCATTAGGTTTTCTTTTTGTTTTCGAGATATTAAACCTTTTAAATAACTAACATCTTAATAAAAAATTTAAACTCGAGCTGTGTTAACTATATAAGTGATCGATCGATTAATGATGGAAAATCTATACTCATTATTGAATTATCTCGACCAATATAGATTCTTTCAACATGTTTTCTCCTCACTCACATGTTTTTTTTTTAGGAAATCATGCTTAACTTTGAAGTTTTATCATTTGGACGTGATTTCGATTCATTCATATACATCTCTTTTACTCGAGCATTACAAGTAAAAAAAAAAAGGTTTAAATTTATAAACTTGATGATATGGTTAGAACGAGGGATGTCGATATGGTCACTGTGGCGATATTGATGACACGTAAGTTTTTCATGATGACGTGGTCCCATTTAAGTTGTTATAGAAATAGGGTAGCGAAAAAATAAAAATATCTTAACGATGAAAAGATGTTTATGTGAATGTTTCGAAAAGATGATAGAGTAGATTGAGTACTTTTCTAAGATTTAATTAGCATTATTACACTTAAATTTGTTATTATTACAATAATTCTAGGTCAAACTTGGTTGTCATGTTTTTAAAAAATGTACATAAATAAAATTTTAAGAATGAAAAACAACTTTTAAAAAGGATTATAAAACAAAAGTCAAATGTTTATTAGAATGGGATGATAATATAAATATAAATATAAAATTTAACTGTCGATTAACAATCATAAAGTAATTAATTTTATTCTTATTTATTTTATTCCGATTTTTGGAATTTATATTTTTTTTGAGAATTTAATATTTTCTTTAAGACTTTAATTAAAGTTTAGAAAAGCTAAACTTTTAGCTAATTTATCCAACTTCCTACAATTTTGGAGAAAAAAAAAAAAAGAAAAAAAATCCAAAACCCTATTATCATCTTCTTCACTCTCTTCTCTCCCTGTGGCTCAACCACTCCGGGCCGAGAACCGATCTAATTGCAACGTGAACTTGTCTCGACGGATGAGAGTTTGTCTAGCATAGATTGATTTAAGACCACTCTTTATTAAGGAAGCACATAGCGCTTAAAAATGAGATTTGTCTAGATTGATAGGAGTTCACCTTCCTACTTTGGATGATATAAGTTTATAGAGGGTCATTCTTAGAGATGATCGAACCTTAGACGCCATGAAATGACCTTAGATATTTTCATACGATTGCGCTTTGTTACCTTGAGATGACCTTACGTACCTTAAGATCACGAGAACTGCTCTCACCGTGACTTGTGACATTATGTGCCTATTAGCAAGAATGATGGTGCCCGTACATATTAGATTTCATACTAAATATTGTTATACTCGCAATATTACTCTTCTATTTTTATTTTGCATCAATTCGTAATTGCCCATGACTTAACGTCTCTCAAAAAAACCAATTGTTACATGGAGGGATATAGTCCATAGATCAAAATTGTCGCAATAACGAACACATAAACACCACAATGAGCTCAATTATGTCGAAAGTTATCATCGTGAGAAATGGAATTTCTAGAGTCGCTTGTAGATGGGGTTTGGCCAGAAATGGGGTCTCAGTCACCTTGTTCGAGTTTACCAGAGTGCTCGATGGAAGAATATCCCAACGAAGAGAAATCGTAGAAAATAGAAAAGAGTCCCAAATTGTATCCGTTCATTTATGTATTTTTTTTTTTTTTTAATCCAAATGTCTCGATAGAAAATATCTTCTAATGATTATTTGTTTAAATTAAAGATGAGAACATAAAATAAAATAAAATAAAAATAAAAAAGTGTAAGTTAAATTAATCCTCACTAAAATTAAATGGTATGGGAATGTCTGTCACTCCCTCCATTAGAATAAATTCTCCACTTTAATTTAAAAAAAATTACTAATTTTAAAAAAAAGCATATTCGATATATATCTTCCACATAAAATTAGAAAGTTATAAATTAAATTAATCCCAATCTCTCAGACATATGGAATAAGAATAGCTTAACTAAATCACTCTCAACATAAGCCTCTCGAATATTGGAACCCATTTTTGTATGTTTTTTTTTTTTTTTAATATATTTTTTTATTACCTTTTACCTATTTTTAATATAATCTACAACCGCACACCGTCTCTAAAGTTCGATTGATCGACCGTATACTTTTTTTTCTAAGAAAATTTAATAAATCAGGTAGCATTTTTCATAATTATTTGATTTTTTAAAATTATGAGCAGAGACGTCTAACCTCCTCTGAACATAATCTCTAAAAAAAAAAAATTTAATTTAGTCTTTCCGACTTAAAAAAAATATATGTTTATTTATTTACTAAGTAGTAAAAAAAGAAAAGATAAAATATATAATATAAATATACAATACGTTCGTTTTGTGTCATATATATAGTGAGTATGGCGGGCTGACAAAGATCTAAGTTTGGTCAGGATTGGAGACGAGGATGGAAAATATAATCTCCGACTTGAACCTCATTTAGCTAATAGAGAAAAATCTCTCCGAAATCTTTAATTTAAACATAAATCCCACCTCGTTCAAGACCGATCCATACCCTTTAATTATTGTTTATATATATATATATATATAATAAAAGTATTATTATGTTCTTTTTACTTTTTTTTTCTTTGTAATTAAATTAAATTTGAAGTTCTTATTAATCTCTCCTTACTTTTTTCTTTCACACTTTATTTAGTCTCTACTTTTCCTTTATTTTCTAAGTGCCTTTTTTTTTTTTTTTTTTTGTTCACACACAACTATTTTTCTCAATTATCACATTTTTTTTCCTATTTTATTTCTAATAGTTTTTACAAAATAAACAACAGACATTTATTTTTAGGAATTAAACAAAAAAAAAAAAAAAAAGACTTTTTTAAAAAGAAGAAAAGAAAGAAAGGAAGGACTACGTCAGAGACATGATGTCCTCAATACACCTAATAATTGTCCCTTCCCAGAGGCCATAACTGGACTAAAATGCTCCATTATTCATAGTCCATCTTTATCCCAGTCCTGCTATAACTCACATCAACATGACTCTGATACTATATTAGAAATTACAACACCATAATATGATGACTCTGATACTATGTTAGAAATTACGACACCATAGTATGATATTGTTCATTTAGTGTTGGTTATGGGATTCAAAATTTTAATTTAAGATTAAGTTAAAAACTTTTATGAATACTTTCTAATTATTCCATACTTTGTTGTTGGTTGAGTTGGGAAAGGATGGTATTATTATTCGTGAATATCATGGAAGTTGGGTAGGAGAAAAAAAAGGCATAGGAAGCTTGACCAAAATTTAATGAACCCTTTTGAGGTCAACAGTGTTTGTCTGTTTGTCCTTCAATTTGTGTTTAAAGGGTTTGAACTTCACATCAACAACACATTCAGTTCATCTCATTTTCTCTCCACTTTCAATTTAAGATTCAATCAAAGCTTGGTCTCAAAATGGGTTCCAAAAAACCATATTTTGTTGCTGTTTTGACACAGATTCTTCTAGCTGGAATGAGTCTTGTTTCAAAGGCGGCGTTTGCTTCTGGGATGAACAGCTTTGTGTTTGTGTTCTATAGGCAAGCTGCTGGTGCTGTTTTTTACCTCCCTCTCATCATGTTTTTGAAAAGGTTTCATTCTCTTTCTTTGATTCCTTCATAATCCTTTATGTTTTTTTTTTTTTTTTTTTTTTTTTAACCTCTTTTTTTCCTTTTTTTTTTTTCCAGAAAAGAGCCCCGTCCTCTTTCTCTCAGGAATTTCTTGAAGATTTTTGTCATTTCCTTAATTGGGTATGTTTTTATGACGCAGTTGGAGATAGTAAACAAAACATGTCTATGTGAAAACCTGTTCTTAACAGACACATTTTAAAAAAAAAACTGACCATATCTAACTGTGGTGGAACCTGAAGAAGTGAATATGGTGAGATTCCATGTCCATGATTCTAAATTTTATAGTTTGGTGGATGTTTTTCCAATTCAGGATGACCATTGGATTCAATGCATACGGTGTGGCGGTTGATTATACATCAGCAAATTTGGGAGCTGCTGCGTTCAATTGTCTGCCAGTGACAACGTTTCTGTTTGCAGTTTTATTAAGGTAAACAATTCACGTTTGTTGTTGAAGTTTGAGTCAAAAAAGATGGAAGATTTGATGTTTTTAAGGAATTAAAATTCTGGGTTTTGTTTTTGTTGCTCTAAACTCAAATAAAAATTGGTCCTTTTTTGGTGTAAACTTTAATGATAGGATGGAGAAAGTGAGGTTGAGAACAGTGGCTGGAATGGCAAAAGCTTTTGGAATATTAGTTTGCATTGGGGGAGTGATCACACTTGCATTCTATAAAGGTCCTTATTTGAAGCCACTCATCAATCATCATCTTTTTCAATTTCACAAATCCCAAACCCACAAACCTCATATCTCTTCCACAAAAACATGGATCATTGGCTGTTTTCTTCTCTTCCTCTCCAGCATTTCTTGGGGTTTGTGGTTCGTTCTTCAGGTTCGATACTCAAATACTCCGTTCTCTTTTATATTCGATACATCATTTAAAGTTCATTGTCGCTTATAATCCATCCAAGATGTGATTTTGACTTTTTTTTTACATTAAATACTAGAGATGTTCATTTAACCTGTCCTACACGGATGGAGACATTCCTTTTTAGAGGAGAAAAGAAGAAGGGAACATAAGAGATTTCTAAGATCCTGTAATAGCCCAAGCCTACTATTAATAGATATTGTCTCTTTGGTTTTTCCCTTTAAGATTTTGGAGACGTTTGCACCCCTTATAAAAAACGTTTCGTTCTTTTCTCCAAAGATGTGGGATCTCATAATCCACCCCTACAGGACCCAGTGTCCTCGTTGCACTAGTTTCTCTCTCTAATCGATGTGGGATCTCACAATTCGCCCCTACAGGGCACAGTGTCCTCACTCGCACTAATTTCCCTCTCTAATCGACGTGGGATCTCACAATTCGCCCCTACAGGGCACAGTGTCCTCACTAGCACTAATTTCCGTCTCTAATCTATGTGGGATCTCACAATCCACCCCTTGTAGGGTCCAGCATCCTCACTGGCACTATTTCCTCTCTTCAATCGGGATCTCACAATCCACGTCTACAGGGTCCAACCTCGCTCGCACTAGTTCCTCTCTCCAATCTAGGAGGGATCTCACATTTTTTTTCTTACTAATTTAATAGAAAGTGGTTAAATTAAAAAAAAAAAAATAGTGCTTTATCTAAATCTTATTATTATAAAAACGTCACAATCTGAAAGGTTCCACATAATTCGATTGAATAAGTAATGATTTTGATTGAAAAACACAGGCTCATTTTCTGAAGACGTACTCATCACCGCTGGAGTTCATAAGTTACCAAACAATTCTAAGCACAGCACAGTCATTTGTGATAGCCATTGTCATGGAAAGAAACCCTTCTGAGTGGAAGTTGGGTTGGAACATTAGGCTTCTAGCTGTTCTTTACTGCGTAAGAACACACTCATAACCCTTTTTTTTTTTTTTTTAATTACAAACCCCTTTTCCAATTCTTTATTATAATGTCTCTCTTGTCTTAACAACAGGGAATTCTTGTCACTGTTGTTTCAAATTTCTTGCAATGTTGGGTTATCAAAGAAAAAGGTCCCGTTTTTCAAGCCATGACCACCCCTTTGAATGTCATTGCTACCATCATCGGCTCCGAGTTGCTATTGGGCGAAGGCATCAATTTGGGAAGGTTCGTTTTAATAATTCAAACGCAAAAAGTTCATCCATTTCGGAAATTTTTAAAACCATGTCGTGTTGTTTTCAACATTGCAGCCTTATTGGTGCCATGTTGCTAGTGGTGAGCCTTTACAGCGTGTTATGGGGCAAAAGCAAAGAGCTCAACATTATTGATATAGATAGCAATCGACCGATAGAGGTGCCAGAAATGAGGTCACCTCCTCAACCATAGATAGCAAAGATCAAGTTTTGATCATTATAATATATCAAAGCCTATGAGAATTGGCCATGAATTTGTTGAATATTTTGTAACACATTGCTTTGATAAAGTAAGTAAAGGATGATTTGGAAGACTTTTGATCAAGCTCAACTTTAATTCCTACTTGTTTATGTTTATTCAGCAACATAAATGCCAAGCAATTAATAAAATCATAAGACCCACATCGAATTTGAATGGAAGGTGAGAGGTGGAAGCTACCAAACAACTTCCAAAAACATTTTAGGTTTTAGGTTTGAGACCCGAGTCAAATAAGTCAAAATCAAGTCTAGTCGAGCCAAGTTAGAAGATATGTGTCACACACATGTACGTGTGGGTCCTTGAGACAGGACAAGTCGTTTTACACACGCGTGCAAGTTAGTATACACTAAATGTTAAACTAGTTTGAATAAAATATCGCAATCGTGCACTATTGATGTGATCTTTTAACAAACTCTTATTTCTCTTCGACTCAAGTTCACACAACTATACTCGATACTTAGGGTTAGTATACAGTTCCATTTTCTATCCATTAATACTAATACGTAAGGTTTGTGTATTTTCTATTATGATCTTATCAACGTCTTTATAAACTTACTCAATTAATTTTCTCAAATTTTTTAAAAAAAAATTAAACTTACGTTGTACTAGACAAAGATATCATAGCTGGACTACTTATTAAAAAAATGGTGTTATATAAATAAAACATATTATAAACTAAACTTATAATATAATCGCGTTTCTTATAAGAAGTGATCAAATTAAATAAGACATTAATGATATAATTTCAAATTAAATATGTTATCCAAAAAGTGACAAATATTTCAACTACCATATGTTAAAAGCATATATTTAATATATAGTATGGTGCAAAAGGAAGAAAATTAATATTTTGAGAAATAATGGTTGTATGAGTTGAAAAAAGCAAACATTAGTCAAAAGCAATAGGAAGTGGGATTAAAAATAATTTTAAATTTTATTTTCCACTAAATAAGGTTAAATATTCATATATAAATTAATCCAATTTAGCTTATTTATTATTTATTATTTAGTGCTTAGTGGGTATTGTATGATATCCTTTGAAGGTGGGCTTTGATCCACTATGAAGTGTTTTCCACTACTAATAATGGAAATGATATTAAATCACTTTTTTTTTTTTTTTACAATATGATATTTAAAAAATTAGATGCGTGTCAAAATTGGCTTTATTTTTATATATAAGTGAGCCAAACCCGAGAAGAGGGGCCTGGGGTTGGAGATGAAGACGGTGAATATAATTCTCGTCCAAAGTTCGTTTATGAAAAAATTATTCCCGTCTTTTTTCTATTTTCCATTGAAACGGAGATTCTCCACCTCGTTCCAGACACGTTTCAGCAAAATGAAATTAAATTAAAAAGTAATATTTATGTTACGAAAATTGAAAAAAAAAAAAAAAAAACAACAAAAAGCATGGAAGAAGAAATGAGACAGACGCCAAGTTTGTTAATCTTAATTGCTGCTAATTAATTACCTTAACTTCTTTCTCTGCTTCCCAATTTGTTGGGTTATTGTCCTTCTTTGTCTCGCATGGAGTTTCCACCACTGTTGTCTTGTCTGTTACATCATCTGAGGGTGGCAGCTCCGGTGGGTTGGTTTCTTTTTCAGTTTCAGTTTCCGGTGAGGTCTCCGCCGCCACCGCCGCCTTCTCCTTACCTTCGTTCTGTATTATAACAATCATCCAAATAATAAGAAACTACTTCATTATAATAAAAAAAAAAGAAACATTTATTAATTTACTATAATACTAAACTATATCTGTGGGCTGGGCCTAGAATATAGGGCGAGGTTTAAGAATATGGGCTGGCCCAAATTGAGTTCAAACGGGCAGTTTAAGCCCATTTATTTTATTACGTACCCATTTGTAGAAACCAACCTCCATCTTATAATACTTTTTTTTCTTTAAATTATTTTGAAAATGAGTAATAATTGTCTCATATTTAAGTTTTATTAAATTTTAGTTATTAATATAACATTTACAATTATTTTTAATGATTAAAAAAAAAAACAATCTGACGTCACTGATGTCACAAACACAACCAACTCGAGATTTAAAAAAAAAAACAAATAATTATGGCAGCTTGGTTTCACTGAAAATGTCCAATAAAATAATTAAAAAAAAAAAAAAAAAAAAAAACAGGGAAATGAAAGGAAAAAGACAAGCAGCGATGCATTAGAACAGAAGTTCATCGAGATTCCTTTTTTTTTTTTTTTTTTTTTTCCACGCCGGATCCGACACAATTATTATCCCTTTTTCGTTTATTTTCTTTTCCACAATTTTCTGAGCATCCAAACAGATTTTAAGGAGGGAAAAGGAAAAACACATTGAAATGATGAAATCAGGGGCATTATGAATCAAAAACAGAGTAATTGGAAGAACAAATGGTAAGAGAAGGAGAGTTAGAGTAATTCACCTTATGATCATCGACGATCTCCGCCGGAACCTGGCGGGACTCAACCTGAAGAACCTTGGGCTTAGTGGCACAAGCTCCCATCTGCTTAGTCGATCTCAAAATGAACCGAAATGAAATGAGATGAGAGAGGAGGAAGATGGCATGGGGGTTCTTAATGATTTATAAACACAGATTCCGACAAAAAACAAAAATAAAAACAGAACAGGAACATTTATGCTGTATAACGTATGTATAATTATGAATCTCTATTCTATGTTTACACCCTGTCTTTGTTTATTTATTTTTTTCCCATTATTATTTCAATTTAGATAATTATACATTTAGTTTGAGATTTAAATCACTCTGTGAATAAGATTAATCAAATCAAATTTCGGGTGGCGTGATCTAAGCGATTGTAGGTACACGTATGTGCTCTGAATAGAGGTTTGCCCGGACATGTTGGAGAAAAGAAACGCGATGAACATAAGCATACGAACGGAGACAGATGCAATTTGTAAGAAAAGGAAGACAATTACAGAGAAAAATTAAAATAACGGGTACAGTACGACTTTCCAAGTGGTCATCTAACTTAGCACTACTCTCGTTCAAACACGTTTAATAGTAGAGTTATGAAGGGATCTGATGCATTAGTGTTGGTATGATCAAATTTAACATGAAATGGGCAATAGATGCAAGGCAGAATGATCCAAGAAATAGTGGGTGCACGTATGTACTCGAAACGGCTGGTAAAGCCCGCACAGACGGCGTGAATTTACTAATTCAATAATTTTCATTTATTTTTTAAAAAATTTAGAAATTACTTACTAAATTATAATGGTTAAATCTAATTAAACTTTAATATGATAAAATTTTAAATTATGGAAGCAAAGTTTGTGGGCTGCTTATAATTAATAAATAAATATATATAAAAAAAAATTGTACACATTTTATTATATTATAATTAATTTTGTCGGGGTGATAATAGCAATGAAGGCAACGTTTGTGGGCTGCTCATAATTCAAATCGTGGGTGCCCATTATCATATAATTAATTAATTCACCAAAAAAAAAAATCATTTTTTAAGTAAATATGATTGTAACGTGATGCCATGATATTTGTTCAAATCTTTTTTCTTTTTTTTTTTTTAATTTTATTTATAATCAAAATCCTCAAATTTTAAAAATTCAATTAATTACTTATAGTAATTATAAATAAATATTGAAGAAAAAAGGAAATCAATCATAAAAAGTGAAAAGCTTCTAAACTCATAAAGTTCATTATTGACTAACATTTAATTTTTTTAATCCGAATTTTCAATATTGAATTTCCAATTTAATCCGAATCGAAAAATCAAGAACAGAGAAGAACAACAGAGGAAGAAATCATAAGGGCATAGATGATGATCAAGAACCCAAAATGCAGAGCCCAATTTCTCTTGAACTTACCCAAATAGCTTTCCGGCGGCTCCTGGTAATGAATCTCAAAGTCCTCCTCCGCCAGGCTGCCGTCGAACCCTCCGGCAAGCCTCATCTTGATGTTTCTGAGCTTCTGAGTGGCCAAAGCCAGAGTGAGCTTATGGCAGCGGCGCTGGTACTTGAAGCCATTGATGCAGCGGAGGGTCTGAGCGACAGAGACGTAGAAAGAGAGATGGGAAACGGAGAGAAGAGCAATGGGGATCCAGGAATGGCGGCAGTGGAGGCGATGGGAAAGGGATTGGGCGAGGAAGATGAGGCCCAGGAAGATGAAGAAGAGGTGGAAGAGGTGGAAGAGCTGTTTCTTTTGGAGATCTATGGCCCGTTTCTTCTCCAGGGTCTTCTCGAAATGGAGCTGGATTATGGTGTTTAGCGCCTGGAGGGCTGTTTCTTTCGACATTTGGCCAGGGTTGCTTCCCAGATCCGCCATTGATGATGAGCTTCAAGCAGAGGATAGGGGTAAGTGTTGTGCTGGAGTGAGAGCGGTGTGGACACAAGGGGTTGTGTAATTTGGGGGTTTTTGTTGTCGACAAATTTCAACTAATCTTACCATGTGAGAATTAAATATATATATGCCTCTATCACTATTAAATTAATTTATTAGAAATCCCCCCGGCCTAACTTTTTTTTCCATCCCGTCTAGTGATGAGAATGAGGATCACTTCCAAACCGTTGAGAAAGGGAGATTTTAGGGTTAGATCTAAAAGTTCTTTAGCGATCGCGTTCATTCTCTTTCAGACCTCTCAACCGGGTGATATCTAAATTGATTGTCATTATCTCTGTTACCGATGATACCCCTGATGGACGATGTCGGATAAATAGGTTAGTATAGATCTGTTATCTCGAACCCTATTGGATATGCTTCCAAATTAGAAAAAGTGAATTAAATTTGGATACTCCTTTCTATGATTAAAGTTTAATGTTAGCTAATTATTTTATACAAATGAGATAATAAGTGTATTTTTTTAATTGAAAGAATATCTTGTGCCCCACAAAATCATGGGATAAAAAATACTTTGTATATCATAACATTAATTTATTTATAAAACAAAGATTCTTCGAAATATAAAAATGTATATTAAACAAAACAAAAAAACTATCTTTAAGCAGATGAATCTTAGATTAGAGTGATAAAAGAGCATTTTCAATTAAGATAACATTGGCTTCTTCATGTTCATCATGAACTTCTTTCTTACTGCTATGGAAAACGTTTTATGGGGAAGAAATCTTTTAAGGTCACAGGTTGTTGAGTCAAGCAAATTCAAAGATCTTGTGGGGTCGACACCAATTGTTGGGGTCGAGCAAGCTAAATAATCTTATAAGGCCACCGAGCATTGGGGTCGAGAAAGCCTTACAAGTTTGTCCATCATTCAGGTCAAGACGTCCATTATGTTAAAAAAATTAGTTAAAACAAGAAACAAGGCAACAGGAAGATACATCAAGGATCAGCTAGGAGGATGGTCAGAGATGAAAACAAAACCAGCTAGCAACCGATAAAAAGGATCGTGGTCGACCCGAATAGTAGGATACGAACTCGAATCTTAAGAACCGAACATCAAAAGTTAAGTTCATGACTGGAAAGTGACACTAAGATTTCGCATACAATAATAAATATTTAACATTAATGTTCTGAGGGGAAAACCTTCAAAAAAAAAAAAGAGAAGAAAATTGAAAAAATATATATATATTTAAAAAAAGCATCACAATCACTCTTCTGCTACAAATATCCCTACTAAAAAGAAGATGACAGGACAGAACAGAACAGAATATATCTTTTAATGGCCCCAAACCTGGAGGGTCACCAGCAATTGTGAGCTTCCAACAACAAGGCCACCGTATCAATGGAGAATCATAGTAGTGGATCAAATGCTTTCAGATATAACAAATCCAACACAGTTCCTTCAATTCAATAGACCCCCCCTTCCTCCTTTGACGCCAACCAATCTCAGTTCAACATTACATGACACAAAAAAGCCAACTAAAGGGAAATAACTCACCGTCTTCGTCGTCGTCGTCTCATCAAAGAGATTGACGTGCTTAGAAGCACTTCCTGTGGACAATGGATGGACCCGACTCGTCGTATTCACCCTTTGAAATCCACATCTGATACAAACAAAATGAATGTGTGAGCATTGACGAGTACAATAAAACACTAATGGAACAGAAAGTGCTTTCAGCAACTCGAGGATTTACCTGCTGGAAGGTGCTTAGAGATGCAAGAATAGACCCTCCAATCCAGACACTGTATTTCCTTTCTGGTGGGGCAACGACCTTAATCTTCATGCTGCTGGGAGCAAGGGCTGTGATTTCCTTGCTCATCCTGTCAGCAATACCAGGGAACATGGTTGAACCACCACTGAGGACGATGTTTCCATAAAGGTCCTTTCTGATATCGACATCACACTTCATGATGGAGTTGTAGGTAGTTTCGTGGATTCCTGCAGCTTCCATACCGATGAGAGAGGGCTGGAATAGGACTTCTGGGCAACGGAATCTCTCAGCTCCAATGGTGATGACTTGTCCATCAGGCAGTTCGTAGTTCTTCTCAATTGAGGAACTGCTCTTTGCAGTCTCGAGTTCTTGTTCGTAGTCAAGAGCAACATATGCCAACTTCTCCTTCATGTCACGGACAATTTCCCGTTCGGCAGTAGTGGTAAACATGTAACCTCTTTCAGTGAGGATCTTCATTAGAGCATCAGTGAGATCACGACCAGCAAGGTCTAAACGGAGAATGGCATGAGGGAGAGCATAACCCTCATAGATGGGAACGGTGTGACTCACACCATCACCAGAATCCAGCACGATACCTGTTCAAAGTAGGTTCTCGTAATCAATACCAAATTATAGAAGCTCAAAATTACATCATAGTCATTCAAATAGAATATACAAGCATACCAGTTGTACGTCCACTAGCATAGAGTGATAGAACGGCCTGGATGGCAACGTACATGGCAGGCACATTGAATGTCTCAAACATGATTTGAGTCATCTTTTCTCTGTTAGCCTTTGGGTTGAGTGGAGCCTCAGTCAGAAGCACGGGGTGCTCTTCAGGAGCAACACGAAGCTCATTGTAGAACGTGTGATGCCAAATCTTCTCCATGTCATCCCAGTTACTGACAATACCATGTTCAATGGGATATTTCAAGGTAAGGATACCTCTTTTAGACTGAGCTTCATCCCCAACATAGGCATCTTTTTGGCCCATACCAACCATGACACCAGTATGTCGGGGACGACCAACAATACTTGGGAAAACTGCCCTCGGAGCATCATCACCAGCAAAACCGGCCTGCACCATAAAGCATTACATTAAATTAGAGTATATCGATAAATCCAACCGGGCTACGACACAAGAATACAAAATAGAGGAACCAATGAACTGACCTTCACCATTCCAGTTCCATTGTCACAAACAAGTGGCTGAATATCCTCAGCATCGGCCATCTTTTTCAAAAACTAAACAAAGCATTATAAAACGAAAAGTTGAATGAATAAATCACATATAGCAATCTAGAATTCATATGCCTCAGGTATCTTACAACGCCAATTTACAATCCATAAGTTCACTTCATGTAGTTGATCTTAACTCAGCAAACAATACAGGAATCAATATGATTAAAGTCCTGATTATCGTATAACACAGGAAAAACAAGCTGATTATGAACTCTTAAGTATATCCATTTTCAGATCGAGAAGCTACCCAAACTGATCTAACATAAAAGATAACACAAAAGCAGAGAACAAAGCAACTAAATCCGTAACATGAACAAGAACAACAAAACAAAGAAGCATAAAGAAAACAGATCAGAACCCAAGAGACGAAAATAGTTCATCTATCAACTAAACAGACAAGAAATCTACAAGAACATTACTAATCCACAGAAATGCCCCAAGGTACACGCGATTACAGAATTGCATGCAGAAATCAAAAGCTACACATCTCCAAATCCCAGATCTCAGCTTGAGAACCACAAACAGCCAAAACCCAGTCGAAATTTTAAGATCAGCCAGAAGCACAAAGAATTCATGTTCATGACTGAAACAAAAACCACAGATCCCCACCTATGGAACACAGAATTCGAAAACAAACACAAAGATACACAACAATTGACAAACCCCAGATCGAAAAATCAAAACAGTGTGAAAAGAGTGAAGTAAAAAAGAAGAAGAATGGAAGAAGCGAACCTTGGATTAAAGAGAACTTGTGAATGGAGGAGGAAGAAGAAGCCAACCTCCAAAGACGAAGGTGTGGCTGAGAGAGCAGTGAGAGTCGACCTAGCGCTGATGAGAGACAGGAATAAGAGGAAGAGAAAGAGGGGGGAGAAGATGGGGTTTATAAGTAGAGAGAGAGAGAGAGAGATGAAGGGGAAATGCAAATGCAAATGCAAATGCAAATTCAAATTCAAATGCAAATTCAGACCAAATGACGAATTTGGAGAGGGAATTAAAGGAATCATTTCGACCACGAGAAAAAGATAGGGTGACCTGGCTGACAGCCTTTCCCAGCCCCATCCTTCTCCCCTCTCTCACTTTTCTTTAATCTCCACCGTTGGATCTTTCTTTTCCCATCTTACCTCTCTCGCCGTCAGCCGAGCTGACTCCGGCTTGGCTTCGCTTGACTAGCTTCCAGCTTTGTCCCTTTTTTTCCCTTTCGTCAGCCCTCGTGGCGTGTTTGCCACTGTGGAATATAAATATGGATATCTTTTTTTTTTTAATCAATAATAATAAATAAATAGTGAAAAAATTCCAACCCATTTTTTAAATATATATTAAGTAATGTAATATATATTGAATTATGTTCAAATTAAAAAAATTTAATCATCTAAAATAACAAAAAGAAAATGGAGAAATGCAATATAAAATATGCATTATTTACAATTGGGGCAAAGGAAATAATAAATCATAATTATTATGTCCCTCGTTTATTCATCTAATAAAATGGTTTATTATAATTTATTTATTATTTATTATTATTATTATTATTATTATTACTAAAGACAACTTAAAATTTTAATATAGATTAGACTTAAAATTTAAAATCATTTTTATATATAAATTAATATGGTTTTTATAAATTAAGAACGAGAAATACTATTATAGCAGTAATTCAACATAGTATTATCGAATCCAAAAAAATCTTAAGAAAAAAACATTTTTTTTTAATTTCTTTTTGTTGGTTTTACGCTATATCATGTCAGGATTTCTCTTCGACCAACAAACAAGAATGAAACTAAAAGTCATAGAGATCACACATCCAAGACATAGACAAAGACATACACCTAACTTATTGTACAATTATATGTCGATGCAGCTTGGAAGACAGACTTGAACACGAAGAATTGGTTCAACAAAGCTACCCTACTCACAAGAACACATGCTTTTCATTCAAGTCCAATATACGAGGTCTTCCTTCGCCATAAATGTACTGAAATTATATCCAAATGATACTGATCCTCAAGAAAAATAGTTGAGAAAAACTTCAAATGTGAAATCTCACATCGGTTGGAAAGGAGAACGAAACATTATTTATAAAAACATAGAAACCTCTTCCTATCAGACGTGGGTATACCAATGAGAACGGTGAGCTCTAAAGGTGGGTGAATTGTGAGATTCCACATTGATTGGAGGAAGTGGATTGTGAGATCTCATATCGGTTAAGGAGGAGAACGAATCAATCTTTATAAGTCCGGTGGCCTTAGACTTGAGTTATTACAAGTAACTCATAAATAACGTGATCATGTCGTAAGGGAATTCGAATTCGAATTATAAGCGTTCTAAATGATACGAGACTTGATTCGCATATCGAGTATAATTATTTTGAGATACTTATAAAGTTGAATCTTGGAAAGGGATATTGCAAAAGCATTAAACTTTTTTTTTTTTATTTTTATAATTTTAAATTTGAGGAGACTTAAAATATTTGATATGTTGCTTTTAAGATTGCATGTGCAAACATGTGCACAATGTCTTCCGATGTAAACTGTCAGTGGAAATTGTTGGGCAGTTTGGTTGGACTGACTTTTTTATTATTATTATTATTATTATTATTATTATTATTATTATTATTATTATTATTATTATTATTTTCTTCTGAAAATAGATCTGCTTAAATCATTATTATAACCCAAAGTTTGAGATGAATTGATATAATATATGTCACATTCCAAATATATAAAGAGAAGGATTTTCACTATTTTATTCATTTATGCTCTCTTAGTGCCTAACCATTATTATTTCTCGAATTTTAAGGTAAACCACGACATGTTATTTTAATAAATTGAAGTAAGTTATGTCACGATTCGTTGATCTACGTATTATATCATGGTTCGAACCCAAAGTTTCTTACTCTACAAAAAGTTCATCGACCCAAGTCAAATTCTTCGTTTACTATATGAAAACTGGTCAAATTAGGCTCCAAAGAGATTATTAGAGTAATATGGAGAATAGAACGTTCTTTGTATTTTTCATGAACGAATTATCGGGTATACCTGTGAATCGTTAATCAAATTTATCGTAAATAAAAGTAATAATAATTAGAAATGAATTGAAGAGTGGGGGTAGAAGTAAATTAGAAGGAAAGATGAGTTTTTTGAATGTGGGTTTGTTAGGGGTTTAGATTAATAATGTAATGTGTGTAGGGTTGAACACCAAACTACACCCATCTTTACAACTCAAAGTCTCTGGCTCACCATTATTGAGGCTTCTTACGTCCATTTCAAATTACACCTCATCGAATCAATATCAACTTTTATTATTATTTTGACATAATCTTGTTGATATAAATGTAACTAGAGAAGTTCCACCTTTTATATTGTCGAACAAAGAACGGAAGAAGTTACTAGATGATTAGAAGACATGACGAAGCTGCTAGATGTGGACGATCAAAGGACAAACGAAGAAGGGAAGAAAGACGTGACAAATGAAGGAAAAGATGAAGAACTAAGAAGGAAAGGAAGATTGAATGACGGATGATGTCATGGGTGGCCGAGGAAGCTAGAACTAGAACCTTGTAAGATTAATGACATATACTAATATACTGCTATGTAACCTTGGGTTGAATATGGGTTGGACTTGTGTTTGGTCTCAATCTCAAACTCCTCCTCTCTTTTTGATGTATTTGGGTTTGGATGAGTTGATTCAGTTCAGTCCTTTGCACATTGAACCCATATCCAACCCAAATTGACTCGGGTCCAAAAACCTAACCTAACCTAACCCAAAATTAAGAACTAAATAGACATAAACTTAAAAGTTTAGAGATTAGACGTGTAATTTAATCGTATTTTATTTTTTGCTATTATTTGTGGATGAAAACATGGGATCCATTTATCTCGAAGATTGCATATCATTAGTATCCATATAAAAACCAAATAAACTTGAAATAGACAATGAGAGAAAGAGTAGTGGTGAAGCAATGAGTTTGATGAGGGCATTAAATTGAATGTATTTTTGAAGGGTGTGGCTGGTTGGCTGGGTGGCTGCTCATTTTGGGACCCCACCCTTTCAAAACCTCAACTTTGTTTGTCACCAACATTTGGTGATGGTGAGAGTCTCTCAAAATTGTGGCTCAAAGTGGGTCATCCCTTGGCCATGCATTCCAATCTAATTCGAACTACACAAAAATTTCAATTTTTCAAAATACTTGTGATCCTCCGAAATCGAAAAAGAATATAGATGTACGAGAATGAGACAGCTCGATTGAATATAATTCAACTGATTAAGACATTATTTATATATTTAATAGGTTAAAAATGATATTTTTATAACTAAAATGGTTTTTTAATTTATATGAAATAGTCTTCGCTCTTAAAAGGGATGAGTAAACGTGAATATACTAATTTTATGTTTAAAATATTAACAAAAATATAACAATAATTAGGACTTGAAGAAATGGGCCGACCCCATAATATGGACTTTGATTGGAGGCCCATAATGGATGACCAAAATAAAAAGGCTCATTTTTTTAAATATCCAAAAATAAAAACCTTCTAATTTATTTTCTGTAAATCTAAAATTCGAACCTCTTAGTGTATTTTTTTTTTTAATTTTATATTTCAAAATTTTTTATTTTTGTTATTTTCTTTTAATAACATTTTTAAAGAATGTAATTTTAGATTTTATTATAATAGAATTTATTGTTGTTCGAGTACAAAAGACGTGGAAACCTTTTCTTAATAGACACGTTTTAAAATTGTAAGGGTGATGGTGATACTTAACAAATTAAAGTGGACAATATTTGCCTATTATAGTTACTATTAGAGCGAGACACTAAGCTGTGTGACTATGATGACTCTAGGCCCCCTTGAAAATGAGTGGTGAGATCCCATCTCAGTTGAGAGAAAAATGAAGCATTTTTTATAAGGGGTGGAAACCTCAACTTAGGAGATGTGATTTAAAATGTGAAATTGACGAGCATATAGATAATATATACTAGCAATCATATTTTGTTACCAAATTTGGTGGGACATCTTGTCACTCCAAATTCTTCCCTATGACTATTTTTCTTTTATCGGGATGGTGTTCGTGTTTTGTGGGTTGTCAATAGTTGTTATAGATTTAAACTAGCACGTAAATCTGATTACGATCGAGATTGACCTAATAAAAGAAACGGAAGATATTTACATTTGGCCACCTAATCCAAATGAAGAAGAAAAAAAAAGGTGCTTTTTTTGCAAGCAAAGGCAAAAAGCAGCCAAAATGCTCAATCAATCATCCAAAAACAGCACAGCCCATCGGCCCCACAGCCCCACTTCCCACTTCAGTCTCATCTACTACTGTCTCTATAGCTACACGTCAGACCTTCCCGTTCCACCGGAGCAATACCAACATTCACCACCACCTCCTCCGAGGGCGGCGGCCCAACAGAGGACGAACTCCCCTCCACCGCTGACCCACAACCGGCGTCGACCTTACGGGAAGTATCAGAGAGGCAATTACGGCACTTGGGGCAAGAAGTGTGGGAACTCAGCCACTTATCGATGCAATGAACATGGAACCCATGGTAGCATTTGGGCAAAACACGAACCCGATCGCCGGGCTCGAAATCCGCCAAGCAAATCACGCACTCCCCATCCATTGCGATTCCCCTGAATTTATTGCTCTGTTTTGAGTACTCCACCGTCGGGAATTTCTTTAATATATTTCGTCCAACGCCTTTCGGGTGGATCGCTAAATTCCCGCCGTGGCGAGCCGACGCGGAAGCCAGCAAAGTGGAGCATCGCAAGGCGCATTTGAGGATTGCGTTGAGACCCAAAGAGCAAACTAGAGCGCAGAGGAGGACGGATAGGACCATTACAACGTTCATGTCGAAGCTACCAAACCCAGGGCGGGGCTGCGGCAGCGAAGACGGAGTGGCGACGGCGGTGGCGGTGGCGGTGGCGGAGGGGAGGAGGAACCTTCTTGATGTGGAGATAGACATGTGGGCGTGTCTGTGTTGAAATTTGAAGAAAATGGGAATGGGGGAATTTATTTATACAGCGAAAGGGAAATTAGTGGATGATGGGTATAGGAAATTGGGGAAGAAGAAAGCTGACGTGTCCTTTTTATTTTATTTTTAATTGTTATTAATTTATTTGGTTTGTTTTTTCTTTACCTTTTTAAACCTTTCTTCACTATTTAATTTTTTTTTTTAAAAAAAACAATCCATCTTTTATTTATTTATGCAATTTTGATTAATTCAATAAAAATTTCACATCTATCGAGAGAAACGAGTGCTAGCAAGGACGTTGGGTCCCGAATAGGGTGAATTGTGATCAATTAGGGAGGATAACGAAACATCTTTATAAGGGTGTAGAAACCCCTAATTAGCGGACGCGTTTTAAAAGAAACTCGAAACGAAAAGTCCAAAGAATAATATCGGCTAACAATAGATTTGGGCTGTTACACATTGTTGTCACACGGTCAATTCTAACAAAAGACTGTCTAACTTCCTTTCAAATAGTCATCTATTCGTTTATTCTCGAGCTCATCATTCCCAATAATGATAGAGATGCCCGTCTATGAGATAAAATTTGATTTAAAATCGATTGAAGGGAATGTTTTAGGGGTAATCAACAATGGAATTATTGGCACGCCTGCCCACTGAGTTGTACGGCTGCCCTTTTCTTCTTCTTATTCTTCTTTTGTTTACTTTTTGTTTTTGTATTTTAGTGATGAACTCATTCTTTTAAACTTTCTTTATGTAACTATTTATTTCATATTTGGTTAATCCAACCTAAAATAATTCCCTTTATACTCACTCATTGCATCGTGTAATCCATGTGATGGGACATAAAGTTTTCTAATTTAACGTCGACCTATCAACTTTCGACCCATTTTCAATTCAAGTAGAGAAATTTAACTTTGAATTCAATTCTAGGATGTTCATGATTCGAATAACTCGAATTATTCAACTCAGTTCATAAAAACTGGGTTATATTTGAATTTATTTTGGTTTGATTTGTGTGATGTCACAGGTTGGTTGTAGAGGAGAACAAACTACCATTATAAGGGTGTGGAAACCTTCCCGTTTGAGGGGAAGTCCAAGAACAATATCTGCTAGCAGTGGATATGGGCCGTTACAATTTGTTTGGATTTGGGATGACTGAATTTTTAGAAAACAAATAACTCATAGTTTTAGTAAATAAGGGCGTGTGTGTCGATTGAAGGGAATCATAGGTACAAGAAGTAACGTGTCTTATTATAAGGTTAGGAAAAGTTGTTAAAAAGCTTTGTCAAAAAAGAAATAATAACAAAAAAAAAGATGAGATCTTTGAAGCTTGGATTTGATATCATCAAAAAAAACGGATAGATGAAAATGGACAAAACGCTGAATCTAAAGCAAATATTATCTATTTGCATTCCTTTTGGGTAATGAAAATGAAACGTATAATCTAATATAGGATTTTATCATTACGTTATCATAATTCTCGAGCTTGTAACTTAGGTATTGATGCTAGAGATATCTATTTAATTTGCAAGATCGAAACTTTATAGACACCTGCCTCTAATGGGCGATAGGGAGGGAGCAGGGAGATTTCTCTCTGTTATCTAAGTGGAACTCGAGATGAAAAAAATACATTTTCCGTCCTCGACTCTGACTCCGACTTCTCCCAACCACACCTGACCTTTTTTGTTTTTTTTGGTGAAGATGTGATTAGAGGATGAAGATTTGAAACATAAATGTGTTTGTTAAGGAAAACGAGGGCATTGAATGGACGAAGCTTGGTTCATAATCTATAGCTCAAAACTCAAAAGTGGATCTACAGCCTCCAACTTAGCTCCAGAATCACATCGTAACGCATACGCTACCCTTGATTCATTTTCTTCTTCTCTTCCCCTCCAATTTCCCCGTCTTTTTCATTTCTTTTCAAATGGGGTTTCCTTCTCCACTGATTTGATCTTCCCCACATCAACGATCCTTCGTCTCTTGCAGTGAATCGCAGTCAAGTGGGGTTCCTAGCGCTCCAATTCGATTTTCCGGTAAAGGGTTTCTTTCAATTTTACCCGTTTTGCTTTTTGTTCCTTTGTTCTTCGATATGAATTCCAATTCTTCTCACAATACTCATTCCGAAACTGCCAAAGTTGAGCAAATTTTAACTGAATTCTTCCCTAAAACCTTACAAATTATACTTGAATCCAGGTCCCCTTGTAGTATTTCATCGCGTAATTTTAGTGGCGAACAAGTTTTGTCTTCCCCATCTTCCTCTTCCTCCTCCTCCTCTAGTATGAGGCCGAGGGATAAATGGTTCAATCTGGCCCTTCGTGAATGCTCTGCTACGTTAGAGAATATTGATCTCTGGCGTCAGAGCTATCACGAACCCATGGTCATAGATGTTGTCCTGGTCCAGAGACAATTTGGTTTGGACTCGGTTGATGTTTCTCCTAGGAAAGATCTTGTTAGGAACTTGTCCATGAAGGAGTTTGGATGTCAGTCCATGAGTGAAAAGGTTGTCGAGAGATGGATGGTGCATTATGAAAGTAGGAAGAATCGGGATAGTAATTCAGGTAGCAGAAGATCGAGTAATAGTACTGCTCATACCTATAAGAAAACCATTTTACTCTTGAGATCTTTATATGCCCTTTTGAGGCTTTTACCTGTACATAAGGTTTTTCAGGATATTAGTTCATCTAGTCAAATTCATCCCTTTACTCTTGCTCATCGTGTGTCGTCCTTTGTCGAGCCGTTCTCTCGGAGAGAAGAGGCTGAAATGCAGCATTTTGTGTTCACTCCTGTGGATACTTCTTGTGGTAGACTCTGTCTCTCGGTGTTATACCGCTCGTCGCTCTCTGAAATAACCTCTGAACCATCAACTCCAATGTCTCCTCAAGTAATTCCTGAATATGTTGGGAGCCCGTTAGCCGATCCATTGAAAAGGTTTCCAACACTTCCTGTAACAATAGCAACATCTCATGGATCTTCATCGTCGTTGCCATTCTCAAGACGACATAGTTGGAGTTATGACCGATGTAGACCCTCCCCCCCAATCTCGTTTTCTCCTTCACCAACGAATTCGGAGTCTCATGCTACAATTTCAAATCCAGCCTTTTGTCGTTTGCCTCCTTCAAGCTTGCCTTCACAAATGGTTATGGGACATAAAGATAATATGAATTATGATGAATATTATCCTTCCCTCGTCTTTTCGCCCTCACCACCCATTGGCATTCCTGTAAAGCGATTACCAAACGGTCGATTGCAATCTGAAAGCGCTCCTCAAAGTGCACCTACAGCAAAGCTTCCCCACTCCCCTGCATTGTTAAGCAGACCGAATTTGCCACCATCGCCTCCCCTTAAAGCGTTTGGACCAGGTATTCCTAGAATCAATAGAGATGTTGGTCCATTGCAGGCAGGCTCTGCATTTGGAAAGGTATATATTTCTGCTTATCATTATTCCCTCCCCGAATGTGCTGTGTTCAATGTCCTGATTGGTTTTTATCTTCTTTAGTCATCGTCTTTCGGAAGAGATGAAAGCCGACGAATTTCGGGCTGGAGGGTATCATCGAATAACTCACCAATTTCTAGAAGTCCCAGTACATCTTTTCCAGATGATTTAGACGATCCAGAGTTTCCTTGCCCCTTTGATGATGATAATGAGATGACAGATGGAGGTAGCAGGTAATGTTGGAGATCACTGCCTTCTACTTTGAACTCTTTTAGTACTTCTTATGTGCATTATATTTCCACTGTAGTTATAAATTTAGAAAGCCTATAATGCCATGGAGGGATGAATTTTACAAGGCTGCTTTAAGTTCTCTTCATCGATATAAGATTAAATTTACCATAACCTAATCGCTTAAACCTTAAACGTTTGAGCTTACTGGTGATTTAACGTAGTATTAGAGTAGGAGGTCTCATTTATTTTTTTGTTAGTTTACCGTAACCCAACAACTTAAGCTTTTGGGTTCGATGTCGTTTTACAGTATTGTATTGTTGAAAGCAATAGTCACCTAGTTTTGAGTTGGAAACCCGTTAGATCATTGGTATTTCACGTTCCACCACGTAGGTGTATGGTCTTATATTTGTCTAGGTGAAAGATAAAATGGCTGACGACCATGTACCAAATTAAGTGCTACGTATCTAGATTAGTATTGTAAGAGGAGAACGAAGCACCCTTTATAGGAGTTGTAAAAATCTCTCCTTAACCTGCATTTTAAAATCGTGAGGCTATCGGCGATACATAACAGGCCAAAGCGGATAATATCTGCTAGCAGTGGGCTTGGGCTGTTATTATAAATGGTATTAGAGCCAGACACCGGACAGTGTGTGAGTGAGGACGGTATTACTATATTGAACAAGACTTAGGTAGGATCCCAAAGATTTCAACAAGGGAGGTTTGATTCTAGGACTACTGAAACTGACCCCATTGTACTAGAGAGCATTTTGGGGTTAGAATGGCAAGTCAAATGTTAATCTTGGTGTGGGAGGGAAGATTGTTGATATTGTAAGATCCCACTTGACACGAGGCGGTGTCCCAACAAGGACGTTGGCCTCGAAGGGGGGTGAATTGGGATGGGGGTCTCACATCGATTGGAGACAAGGGAACAAGTACTAGACTCTGAATAGGGGTGGATTGTGAGATCTCACATCGGTTGTGTAATGACTTCGAGGTGTTTTAAACAATCGTTGGCTCTATGGTCCGTACTTGAACACACCCACCTCCAATATGATTGTTAACTTAAATGTGTATATCCTTCTTATTATTATTCTTTTATATCCTTCTTGCCATTAGAGAACATAACATCCAATCAAATGTGTATTCTATATCTATTGACTGCCTTATTGAATCTGTACTTTAAATCTCTTCCAGACCCGAGTCGTTCGACCCTAAAGGCAGCAGCAATCTCTGCGACATGCTCGAACCCAGCGGATTTTTCCCAATCCGAAAATCACAAGACGCAGCTGTTGGCGCCCTAGTACGTATGCTTCAAAAGGCTCCACCACTTCGCCAAGATTTCCCTAATTCAAGCCCGAATCTCTCACGACCCCCGACACCTGGTTCCTCAAGCAGCAGAAACATCCAGCAGCAGGGAACCCAGCTATGTGAGACGATAGCGCCTTCAAAGGGTCGGTACGCCGCTTCCTCTAGCATCACAGCCTCTAAAACTACAGCTGATGCATTGGAAGAACTAGAGAGCTACAGAGAGATGAAGAATTTGCTTCTCAGGCAATGATCTCATATCATGTTATGTGCATATTTAAATCATACATTCATTACATGTACAGTAATTAATGACCATATCACAAATAGACTCTGTAAATAATATAAATTCAACTCTTTGATTATTGTTCAAATAATCTCAATTATTTATTTATTTTTTTTAAAATATTTTTAAAAGCAAACGTAAGCTTAGAAAAAAGGTTCAGTTTGGTTGTTAATAAAGTAATTAAATAAATGATTGAAAATGAAAATATGTGTGGTGACGTGATCTAAAAAAGTCATGATTTAAACTAATAAAAACATTATTATTATTAAATAAACCACCAATTATTATTATTATTATTATTATTATTCCCTTAATTATTACATCAAAACACTTTGGAAAACCTTAATTAATTTATGAATATGATTATTTTAAGCATAACCCATACATACAATAAGACAAATATATTCCTTTCATTCTCACTAATTATTATTATTATTAAATATCGAATTTTGAAATAGTAATTTAAAATTTTAAAAATTAAAAAATTAAGAAAAATAATAATTAAAAATGAAGGATGTGACATTGTAGGCTTCAAGTTGTGTCTGGTTGGTGGTGTACTTGGGATTTCTTACCTACCAACTTGGTTCCTTTGGAACATTCCACATATATTCTCTCTTTCTCTAATAAACTATATATATATATATAATATAATTAATTTACTTTCAATTATTTCGGTTTATAATTGTCTCTTAGGGTACAATATATGACACTCGTAGATATTGTTCTCTTTGAATTTTTTTTTTTTTAACTTTTCCTCGAAGTTTTGAAAAACATCAGCTAGTGAGAAGCTTTCACACTCTTTTAATGAATGATTTGACACGAATCTAACTCAAGTTGTGGTTTTCTTCTTGAGGGATCTGTAGTAACCTCTTGTTTCGATTGGAGGTCACTTTTACCATCTGCTTTTTAAGGATACTGGGTGTTTTGCTTTTTATTCTTTGAATAAAGAATCTGATTAGTATATTTATCCCGAAGAAGATATCTAAACGTATAATAGGTCAATTAGCTAGACCCTGTTTGGTTTCTTCTTGAACATAAAATTTGATAAAAAAATATTAAAAGAAATTGAACTTATTTCTAGATAGATTACAACTTGAAACTTTTGTGATTTAGATGTGTACCGATGTCGTTGTGGTTCGTATTATAGTAATAGGAGGGAAGGATGAAGTTGATAATGTTATTAAAATTGATGTTGGATTGAACACAAAATGGTGCGATTGATGAGAGGATTAGTTAGCAAACCCAAAAGGGAAAACAAAGCAAAGCAAAGGAATATCCTAAAGATCCCAAGATTTGTTCTCCCAAAACCCCATTATTAATTTAACACAAACATAACTCATTTGTCCATTTCTATGTTGTTTCCAATCAAACACAAACTTAATTCCCCTTTTTTTTTGTTTCTTTTGAAGTCTTCACTATGCCAAATTTCTTTTATCATATATGAATTAAACAACTCAATTTGGCTCTAATTATTACGGAATATGCTAATAATATTTGAACGCAAGTTCTAATATGTGTTCTGATCTGGCTATGTGGTTGTTTATTGAATGTAAGAAGCTAATTAAAGTAGCAAAGAACAGAAGTACACCTCAAGAAACGAAAGTTTTTTTTAAATATAGGAGTCGAGAAAGACAATGTTTCAAAGATTTACTGTAAGTTTCAACGTGGTATTTATGAGTGACTGTGAAATCTTTTGACTCGCTAATTCCCATGACTTATCTAAGGGAGTAACGGAATAAACCCTTAAGTGAACTTGATGCTCTACATAGTGAGCGTTACACAGAGCTTTCAAAGTATGAGTCTTGGATGAACAAAAATGTTTCCTGTTACTGAATATCAAAGAATGTTGACCATTTTAAATTATGAACATTTTTGTAGTTTGTCCAAGTCACTAATGAGGTCATACAAAAGGTTAGGATGTAGATGCGCACGGTCTGAGGTAAACAAAACAAAAAAAAAAAAAAAAAAAAAAGTTACGTAGACGTAATATGTAAAAATCTAGAGTTTGAAGTAGGCAATGAGATATTCTTAAAGGTGTTCCCGACGAGAGGTATCTTAAGGGTCGGAGGAAGGGGGAAGTTAAGCCCATACTTCATCAAGCCCTTCGACATTATAGATCAAATTGGATCGGTGACATACAAATTAGTCCTACCACCATCCCACTTCGTGGTTCATACCGTATTCCAAATATCCATGCTCGCAAATACTTGGATGACCCAACTCACGTCATAGATTACAAGTCCTTACAAACAGATAATGACCCAAGATACGAGAAAATGACTTGTATGAATTTTTCATTTTGAATTTGGCTGCAGGAGCAAACTTCTTGAGATACTTGATACCATATGTTTGTGTGAAACCTTTTGCCACAAGACGACCCCTCTCAAATGACGTCTACTAGTCCTACTTGTAAATGATGTATATTAAGCGCAACAACTCGATTTCGATCTCGTTGACACAATTGATTGCTCGTGACATTTCCTATCACACAAAATAAAGTAGAATTAAAAGTTTTGACACGATAGTGGGAAGATTCTTCCCTAGTTTAGAATGATACCCGGTAGATTCCACCCTAAACAATATTCAAATCACAATAAAATAAAAGGGTTGGAATCTTCAAAATATTAAATCAATAATCATACAATTGGGTTCATGATTACATCAATTTCTTATCATCTCTCTTACAATTGGGTGCTTTATGTGGTCACCATGGGGCTTCCACCTCCACAAAATGATACTCATATATGTGTATGTATATATATATATACACACACAGAATAGTAGAAACTATACCCCTAGCCCTTCAATATTCATTCATAAAGCTAACAGCTTTATGAACACAATGGAACTTGAACCCATTGATTTCCTCACAAATTACTCTTACTTTTCCCAACAAAGCCATGAATTTGGTGAATGCAGCCTCACAAATTCTTGTTCTTCTCTCTCAGAAAACTCCTCTCAAAATTCCCTCCAAGATGGATACTTTTTGGAATATGCTGATCAAAATCTGGTTCAACAAGAATTGGATCAATTTGATCCAATCAATTACAACTTTGAAGAATTCCTCGCTACCACCATGGATCATCAAAGCATTCCAGAAATGGGCGATTCAAGATCAGTTCAAGAAGATGAAGAAGAAGAAGAAGAAAACTCCAAAACTATGTTTAAGGGAATTCAAGCAGAGTTAATGGAAGAAGAGAGCTTAACAGATCTGTTATTAGCAGCAGCTGATGCTGTTGATGCACAAAACCATCCCCTTGTTTCAAATTTGATTCAAAAGCTCACGAATTTGCTGTTATGTGATATGGGTTCATCATCATTCAATCAATTGGCTTGGTTTTTCACTCAAGGGCTGCATTACAAGACTGTTGGTTATGATATTGCAACTCATGAAATGGCAGAACAAGATCAAACAATGAATAAGAACTCCTTGTCAGCGTTTTTGATGCTGCAGCAGCTTTCCCCTTACATAAAGTTTGCTCATTTCACTGCTAATCAAGCGATTCTTGAAGCATCAGAAGGAGAAAAAATGATTCATGTTATAGATTTTGATATCATGGAAGGGATTCAATGGCCGCCATTAATGGCGGATCTTGCTGCTAAGAAACAAGTTTGCTTGTTGAGACTAACAGCCATTGAACAGGGCAATGGAAATGAACAGAGAAGGATTGAAGAAACAGGGAGAAGGCTTAGTGAATTTGCCAAATCAATCAATCTCCCTTTCAAATTTGATCATATGGGTATTGAAAAAGATGAAAACTTTGAGCAAATTCAAGTGTTGGGTCAGACGGTGATAGCCAATTGCAGTGGAATTTTGCACAGTTTAAGCCATAGAAACTCATCAAAGCTTGAAACTTTCTTAAATGGGGTAGCAAAACTATCCCCTAAATGTGTAGTTCTTGTTGAAGAAGAGCTTTTTAAGGTCTCTAAGGCTCAACCCATGTCGTTTGTGGAGTTTTTCTTTGAGGCTTTTCACCATTTTTCATCTCTTTCAGATTCACTTTTGAGATGCTTTTCTGGGGTTTATGAAAATGGGTTTAAACAGGTGATGGATGAGTTCTTGGGGACACGAATTTTGGAGTCAGTCAGCCAATTCCCTTGTGATAAAAATGCGATGAACTTGCGGGAAAAGGCGTTTGATTACTTGAAAGGCTACAAGAAAATCCCTTTCAGTTCTTTCAATTGTTCTCAAGCTAAGTATTTGATTACTCTGTTCAGAGGAGATTTCTGGGTTCAGCATGAGAATGGCAGCCTAAGTTTGTGCTGGAAGTCAAGGCCTTTGTGTTCAGCTACAATTTGGGTTCCAACAGCAAAAATATGAACAAATACAATCATTTCATTCTTTTTTTCAATATTGTTATTAGGTGTATATAATATATGAACACATTTCTCTAGCCTTTTTATATATCTTAACTAGTTAGGTCCGAGATCAAATTGAATTACTCACGATTTAGAGAGAATAGTGAAAGTAATGATTAATTAGAACGAGTATGATTGTGAGATCTCACATCGATTGAGGAGGAAAACGGAACACTCATTATAAGGGTATGAAAACCTCTCCCTGACATACGCGTTTTACAAACTTTGTGTAGAAGCTCGAAAAAGAAAGTCCAAAGAATACAATATCTGTAGCAGTGGGCTTGAGCCGTTACAACGATCATCGTAGGCATAATAATTTATGAATAAAAAATTCAGTACTCCAATAAACATTGTTCTTCAATCACTTCAGTTGCCGTCTAAAACAGGAGAATTTTCGATAATGAACAAACAAAATGGAACTTTTTTTCTTGGGCATGGACCCATTATAATAACCTTATTTAATTACAACTTCAAGACAAAACACCTGATGTAATAAACTGTTTCTTGGAGCAAAATATGAGGAACAAACACAATGACAACTTCAACTTTGTCTTTAGTTGGGCATATGTTTTTAGGATTCTTCGCTTACTGATGTCGATGTTTTGGTGTTTTTTCACCTTAAAATCTTTTATACCTATGATTCATCCGAGTTGCTAATCTTCGGTTGACTTGAGTTAGTTGAAAGAAGAACTCTCTTATCTACTTTGTATAGAACGATTTAATCAGCTAAGTTATATTCAAAACAAACTATCGCGAGGATTTATTTATGCGTTTTTCCAATATATTCACGAGTTTCAAACTCGGTTTGCTCTTCTTCGGTGATAGCAACTTAATCTTCACCGGCCTGCAAATTTTTTTTGTTTTTGCAGATACTCAAGTTGATGGTTTTACTACTTCATCCCTTTTGATTTTTTCCTTGAAAGAGACATCCAACGGCAGAGAATTGATGCCATTTAAACGAATAGACATGACAAAAATCATTTGTTTTTTTTTTTATATATAAATTTGTAACTTGTACAACATTTAATCATATAAAGATCCGAAAGCAATTAAATTTAATCAAGCAAATGAATAAAGGGTAAGAGTAAAACCTTCTCTAAAAGTTCTATTGCTAATTATTAGGTGAATTACTGATAGAATGTCTTCTTCATTCTTTGAATTTGGAAGATAGGACACAACCAATAGTATTCAGCATTATCATCTTCCTCCACCCTTCGAGCTTGGCTTCTCAGATTCCATTGAAGTGAACACGAAGTTCCCAGAAAAAATTGCTTCTTTGTCTGTCAGTTCAAATGCAGAATTTGTCAGTCAGAAATTGAATGAAACTTGCAGGTTAAGAATTTACAGATTCGTGACTTCAAAATACTGGGATTTCCAGAGTTAAGACAGATAATGTGATGTAGCATAATTAGTAACTATTTTGATTTGAATGGCTAATTGTTTTAGTTAGTAATTAGTTAACCGTTTACCTAGTTAGTAGAAGGTTGTAGGTTAACCCATTAGTTATCTACTATAAATAGAGGATTAATTTGTGAGATCCCGTCGGTTGGGGATGAGAACGAAGAGTGTGGAAACCTCTCCCTAGCTGATGCATTTTAAAAGCCTTGAAGGGAAGCCCGAAAGGGAAAGAGAAAGTCCAAACAGGATAATATCTGCTAGCGGTGGGCTTGAGTAGTTACAAATGGTATCAGAACCAGCTACCGGGTGATGTGCCAGTGAGGAGGCTAAGCCCGAAGGGGTTGGACATATGAGGCGGTGTGCCAGCAAGGACGCTGGGCTCCGAAGGGAGTAGATTGGAGGGTCCCACATCGATTAGAGAAAGGAACGAGTGCTAGCAAGGACGCTGAGCCCTAAAGGGGTAGATTGTGAGATCTCACATCGGTTGGGACGAGAACGAAGCATTCTTTATAAGGGTGTATAAACCTCTCCTTAGCAGACACGTTTTAAAAACTTTGAGGGGAAGCTCGAAAGGGAAGACCCAAAGAGGACAATATCTGCTAGCGGTGGACTTGGGCCGTTACAAAGATTCCGTTATTGGCTTACTTTTTGTTCATAATAAACATCTTTTGAGGAATCTGGGAAATTTTCTCCTTTGATGCTTGGTTTCATCCTGATGATCTGGACACGACCCTAGGTCTACGAACAAAGATGTAGACCTATTGCCCTATTGATACGAGGTTGAACAAATTTACCATCATTCTTCTCTCTTTAACAATGAACATGGAAGACACGATCCATGAGCAAAATACAATGGAAATTGGGCCAGAGTGAAAGTACAGGGTATTAACATCAGTGCTTTCAATATTCATTCATCCATAAATTTTGAACGATGGGGCAAACAGATTCTCCAAAGCTAAAGCTACAAAGGAGGTTATCTATGAATATGTCACCTTTCCGTGGAAAGCAAAGTATTATTCATCAGTGGGGAGTCCCATATTAGCTAATTAAGGAGATGATCATGGATTTATAAGCACGGAGAATACATCTTCATTGGTATGAGGCCTTTTGGAAAAATCAAAAGCAAAGTTATAAGAGTCTATGCTCAAAGTAGATAATATCATACCATTGTGGAGGGTCATGATTCCTAACAAACCATTGAGCAGCTACAGAATATATATGAGAATGTGTGTATAAAGAATAAAATTTCAATCTACCCATCATGGACAAGCAAGTAACTTCACGATATATATGAGAATGTGTGTATAAAGAATAAAATTTCAATCTACCTGTCATGGACAAGCAAGTAACTTCACGACGCGTATACCTAGCCATTGCCTGCATTTACATAAAAGAAAAAAACAAGTCATTGAATCATCTAAAGAATATGTCTAAGAGATGATGGCTTTGACTCCAAATATAAACTTTGGATATGGGATGTTCCCTTAGAATCAAGGTCACATCATGCAGAATTAATCATGGCAAAAACTTACCTGCACTGCTCGTAATGCAGCAGCATCATTTGGCATTGATGATCCATCTTCAGAATATATATTCCTGTAAAATACGACAATCAAATACTGGAAAGAAGGGTACAAAGGATAATTGTCAACAGAAAAATAAGAAAAAATAATTTATTTAAAAAAGATGCAAAATCATGATTCTTATTTTCAGTTTAGGGGGCATTTGGATTGAGTTTTGTGAATGTCCATTCCATTTCGAGAAGGGTTCTACCATGAATTCTTGATAGAGAATGAAATGCCTTCCTTTGAATCCTTTGAAATAGGGAAACCTCCCTTGTAGCAAATCGGCCGTATCTAGGCATTTTTATTTGGGTGGTTGTTGACAAGAAAGTAGTTGTGTTTGACTGAGACTCACAGGATTCAAAAAGCAATCGATAATTCACGGTCAAAAGAAATATTACTTGTTCCCTAATTCTTTCAATGTTTTTTTCCTTCATAGACATGGTCGAAAATGTTAGAAAGAACAACTAAAAGGCTAGGAAAGATCCATCATGGAAGTAGGTACCGAAGAGGCTATAGGGGTGTCTCAATTGGTCGTATGCTCGTCCAGTAGATTCACATTGCAGTGTGTTGTTTTGTTGTCACTCGGATTAAAAAGGTGATATTGCATAAAACTTCAAAGGTTACAACTATGAAAATGTAAAGAAAGCCTTACTTCCATATTACATTCCGCAGCTCATCTTGTCCAGCTTCTGGAAGCATGGCAGAATCATAAGCAACAATATTTCCATAAAAGATTTTCTCTAAATCTTTCATCCAACGAATCAAAAGCAAATTGACCTGCCAGTGAAAAATAAAGTAAAATACCTCCTCATATGTAAAGCCTATTTCATGGTAGCATGTATATGTGGTATCACTCACAAACAGTTTTGCACTACAAATTTATGATATTCACAACGTTTCGTCCCTACAGATCTCAATATGAAAACTAAACATCTCAGTTTTCATTGCCAAAGAAGGATAATCTAAAATACAACAAATAATATGGAAGAGATTAAAATAATAATAATATTGGAAATACAAGAAAAAAATATAACTTAGCTATGTCAAGGAACTCCCTAGATTCCACCCTATGAGCTAAGCTCCAAGTCCTCATTAGAATCCTCTTCATTACTCCACTATCCTCTCCATCCTTTCCAACAATATCCACAGCTGAGGATCTCTTATAGAGTTATTTTGAAGGTGTTTATAAAACTATCTTGTTTATTGGAACAAAAACTAACTCATTGTACAGCTACTTGGGTATCAAACAGGAAAATGTGGAGACACTGCAATTGTGGGATAAGGAATGCCTTATTCCTCATTATACAATAATTCTTGCCTTCAATACATGAGTACAATTTATTCAACAGTTACTATCTTAATCTTTTAAGGTGATGATTTTTTTAAACTTTGAATATGAACATCTTGGAAAAACATAGGTAATACAAAGGGTGCATGCCATACACAGAGACATAATATATGCAATAGAAGCATTGAAAATTTAATGAATCTAAATGTTAGAAAATCATGGATTAAAATGTATGCGTTGGTTACAAACCCCAGCTTTAGACACTCTTAGCTCCACATCATGATTGTAAATTTCATACACGTATTGCCCACGTTCAACACCTTCCTTTCCTTCTTCTTTCAAGCGTCGCAGGCAAAGCCACATGTGAAGAACAAGCAGAGAGAATGTTGTTTTAAACGTTTTCTCCAAATTGAACACTGCACATTGAGAAGAACAAGAATACCACACAACTTTCAAGCTATTGTTGCCAGCTGTGAACAGAAAAATAGTCACAAATTTGCTAATAATTTTAATTTAGGCACACAATAAAATAATACAGCAATTAATTCTAGCTCCTAGATCTTATAAAGCTCTAGTACTTGAACTAGTTGGACGAAGCCTTTCTGATTACTGTGGGTCAACATCCAGCCATTATATGCAGAATATTTGAATACTCCACCTATTTAAGACTTGGCTCAAGCTAGTGAATCGATGTTTCCCGTTCCTAGCTTGCTAAAAATTGTCCTCGAAGACACTTAGTCCTTTGGTTAGGGTATCACGTATCAGTTTATTGATTTCAAGTAGACACGAACAGTCGACAAATTAGTCCATTGTCCAGCTTCTCCTTCATGAAGTGTCTTCAACCGCTACTCGTTTAGTGTGGTCATGATCCAATGGATTGCATGACATTAACAGTTAGCTTCTTGTCACTGTATAATTAATGGTGTATTCCTCTCGAATCTTGAGGTCTTGTACTATTTTTTTAAAAAACAGCAAGAGATGAAAATTTCATGTACTGATTCTTTACCATAATGTTTGCAAATTCCCAACTAAATCATAGATGGCAGAAAGGATTACCATCATATATGGCAGGTTTATCAACTTGAGAAACAATTCGCCGGTATATGACATTTGCCGCTCGAATATGCTGGCTTTGTTTACTATAAAACAACATCATCCTGAGAAAAAGACGCTTAATTCCCTCATACTGTGGTTCATCCATTCTCAATGGTGATTCCTTGGCCAAAGCTAGAGAACAAGGCTTGGACAAGAACAATTTATCCAAATGCACCTGTTTATAATCAAATATTTCAGTTGCAGTTGCAGGATAACCAACGAACAAACAATTCAAGCTAAGCACATGAATCCTTGCGAAACTCCAATTCAGAATGAAATAATTGAATCAAAAGCTTGGTTAACCAAAACTGAATTTAGAGAAACCATCAAGGAAAAAGAACATTGATTTCATCTAATGCATAAATTGCCACAAAACTAGCTTAAATTGCCAGAATAATGATTAAATCGTCATCTAATGCATAAATTAATAGTGACACACAATTTGAATCGAGGAAAAAAACAAGCACCAGAACTCTCTTGCGGAACTTGAAATTAGTGAAAGAAATACACACCACATGGCCGCTGGATAAACCCTTTCCCAATTGACCGATATTGGGTGCAACGGCGGCTGCAACTTTGGCGTAGCTTCGATGATGGAAAACATGGAGATCGGCACTAATTTTCAAGTGGCTTTCCGCTCCAATCCTCCAGAGATGGCGGGGGATTCTGCTCCACTTCGCCAACATTGCTACTGCTACAGCTACAGCTCTTCGGGGGTTTGGGTTCGGGAAATTGGGCTTAATATCATAATTTTATTTATTTATTTTCTTTTTTTTACATTCAACAAATATTTAAGGTTAAGTTAATGTGAGTTGAAAATAATAATAATAATAATAATAATAATAATAATAATATAATAGAAAGTTTAAATTTTTATTTAATTTAAAAAATTTAAAAATCTATCAACCACAGAATAAAAAACAAAATTTTAATCCTTTATTATCTACTTAGAAATTTATCAAAACACGTTTTTTTCTAAGTACTTATGAACATAATCCTAAGAGTTTAAAAATTAAAATGTTATTTGATTATGAAATTATGAACATCGGGCAAATCATAACTTTTGAGTCATTTTTTTATCGGGAGCCTTACCTTGAGATCCCACTTTGGTTGGAGAGAGGAATGAAACATTTCTTACAATGTTGTGAAAATCCCTCTAATAGATCGTTTTAAAACTATGAGGTTGACGGCGATACGTAACGGGCTAAGTGGATAATATCGGTTAATGGATGGCTTGGACTGTTACAAATGGCATCAAAGCCAAACACCGAGTTGTGTGTCAGAGAGGACGCCGGGCCTCTAAGATGGGTGGATTGTGAGATTCCACGTTGTTTGCAGAGGGAAATGACACATTTCTTGTAAAGTTATAGAAACATCTCCCTAATAGATTTAAAATCGTAAGATTGACGACGATAAGTAACCGTGGGCTTAACAAACAATATCTACTAGAGATGGACTTAAGCTGTTACACTTTAGGTCAATTAAAGAAGACTTAGCATCTTGTTGATAGTTGGTGCACATTCATGGGGAAGGAAACCTGCAGCTCTTGTCTCGACTGCTACTTTAAAGCCTTAAATTAAGGAGTTTCGAACAATAACTAGCAAAAGAACGATGATACTAATGATAGGACGTATCGTTTCTAGCCTATACTTGCTCTAAAATAGAAGACATCGACAAAGACGGTTGCAGCCGATCCGTCTAAACCATTGTTAGAACTGGTTTGGTTGAAATACATATTAAGAACAACATGGTGCATATCAATTTGTGTGAGACCCTGCTGCTGCTGCAAGAAGGATGAGTATAATGATGCTGAGATCTGCTGCTATAGCACACCCCTTGGAGCGCTGGTTGGGCCAAAAAAACATGAAAATTGAACAACACTTATCCATTAACAAGGCATGCTTCTCAAACAAATTGAAGTGGGATGCCTTTCCTTGCCTGATTTAATTAAATGAATTGGTGTCCCTTCTTCAGGAACCTCCTGCCCTAAACTTTAGCTCACTTTACCATTTCATCATTGCCTTTCATATCTCTTAGTTTCGTGTGGTTAATGATGCTTCCCTCCCCATTCCTTACCACGTGTAATCAATGTCCCTTCAACCTCATATTGCATGTGTGTGTATCATAATCTTCGTGTACACTGTGTCACGGTACTATCTTAATACGATTATGATAAGCCATATAAAGAGAACTCAAGTCTCATTCTAGTTTTTCACCCACCAAACACAACCTATATAGAAACTAAGCTTGTTCGATCATACATGTTGACTAAACGTACATGCCAATTATTGTGGCTCTAGCTAACTTGTCTCTGCCCTAAGCCAAATTTAGCGAGTTTTCATCTTTCACATGTATTGACTTGACTCTAGAGCCACATGTCAAAACCCACACCAAAACTCCAACTTTTGAGCTTATGGCCTAGAGTCCTACCCGACCCATTTCGAGCATGTCTCTAACACTCATAACGACTTGTTACCCTTAATCTTACTTATGTCTCACCTTGACTTTCATGCACACTCTTCTTGATGTGTTAGTTAATCATGATCCTCCTCGATCACATCATAACAGTTGTTTGTTTCAACCCTTGTGTAGTTGGATAGATCTGCACGTGAGGTCACAACTTACTATCTTTTTAGTACGATTGCGACATATATATATATATCTTAAAATCATATGTATCAAGGAATTTTACACGAATCACATTGGAAAAGAATAATACGTTGAACAACACAAAAGGAACTTTGTGATAATGTAAGAAACGAAGAACAATCAATTGAACTTTAACTTGATCAACTTTTGGTGTTCATTGGAATTTTTAGTAATCATTCAAAAAAAAGGGTATTGAGAAATTTCTCTCTCCTAAGCTCATAAACTTAGTTGGTATTACATTCTTACATCGATAGATAACAGGTAAAAAGATTACCTTGACAAGAAGGCTCGTTATTTTAATCACATAACTAATATTTCGACTAAATGAATTACGATTATAAAACGATAATAGGGTTAAAAAAGAGGGAATGATTAAGGAATGTAATAATGCATTAATCCTTATGTTTACATCTTAATGAAAGTGGTATCTGTTTGTTAAACTTTCTTAATCAACAATAATTACATATGGATTGATGAATGTGTACACAAGCACGCTTCACAAGTTTGACAACAGAAAAGGTTGGGGAGAAATGGAACCAATTAATTAGGTTTCCCTTTTGTAAAAGTGATTTCTTTTGGCGTTATTCACGTTCTTGTTAATGTGACATGTTTTATTAATAATTAGCGTTAAATATATTATTTATAATAATTAAGATTCAGATTAACATTCAGAATCTGAATTTGGTCTCTGTTAGGCGTATTACCTACTTCTCGCATCTAATGGTGATGACTATCTCCACAGATCATTTGGATGTTACAAAAAAAACGATTTTTTTTTAATCAATTATCGTTAAATTATTATTCTATATATATAATAATTAAAATGTGGGCCTATATGGTATAATAATATAACTCGAAAAAAATTAATTCCTCTGTATTTGGTAGCTCAAAAACATTATAAAATTTAGATTCTCTTACTTTATATGTAATATATCTTTCCTTTTGCCATTAAAACATGGAAGTGTGGGAACCATTGCCCCTCTTTGAGTACATTCACCTTGGTCAAACAATTCAACGACTAAAAAGTCTATATTTTAATAGCTTCGGACCACACACACCTTTTTTGGAGGCTCAGTGTACTCGTTGACACATCATTCGATGTCCAGCTCTATATTTCCACCTAGTTTGGAGCTCAATGTTCTCGCTTGCACATCAAGCTTTGATATCATTTGTAATAGCTCAAAGACACCGTTGGTAGATATTGTCTGATTTTGCCCGTTAGTTTTTAAAACGTGACTGCTATAGAGAGATTTCTATACCCTTATCAAGAATGTTTCGTTCTCCTATCTAACCAATGTGATATTTCACAGAAGACTATCCCCACAAACTAACACATATTATTATTTATTTATTTATTTGTCTTCCTTTTTAGGCTGTCAACATGTCTCAACAATTTAGAAAATGAAATTTCTTGTTGTTTCTTCTTTCTTCCCTCTTTTCATTTTCCTTATCCCATATACAATGGATACACACAAATAATTGAAAAAACCCGTCCCACTTTATTATTATCATTACGTTCGGTGTAAACAATACATTATTCGATCGAGAATTTGAATATCTAACCTTTGAAAACATACCTAACCTTGCTTTAAATTATATTCAAATTAGTCGAGTTAATTTCGAAATTTAGAAATTCATCTAAATAATGATTTGGTTAGATTTGAAGACAAATTAAATTCTATGATAATGATTCCAATATTAGAAACTAATAATTATTTCCTAATCATTAATCTATACAAAAAAAAAAATTCATTCACAACAACAAAAAGGGTCTCCCAACATGTTTTAAATCAAAACCATAAATTTCATAAGAAAAGGAGAAAGAAACGAAGCATTCATTACATACAAATATACGTCTGAAATATACGAAAAGCGAGAAAAAGATGAAATTTTGAGACTAACCCATGAAACAATCCCATGTACAAAAAGGACCCAGCAGGTTTGTTTTGAAAAAAATCAAGGGGATCTCCAGGTTCTTAAGCCAATAGCGTTGTGTCTTCTTGAAGGACCAGAGGCAGGAATGGGTACTCTTCTGGGGAAGAAGGCAAAGAAATGGCCATAAAAATGTGGGTTTGGAGGGGGATTGAAGGGCTGTTGAGGTGGGGAGGCATTGCATGGAATGGATTTGGCAATAAAGAATAGCATTAAGAGGAAGATGCAAAGAAGGTGGTGGGTTGTGGATGTTCTTGGAGAAATGAACATGATCTTGAAGAGATGGGGTTTGGAGAAGGAAACATAGAAAGAAGATGATGAGTTTAAACAAATCAGATGCTTCTGCGTTGCTGAAGTAATGTTGGAAGCAGAAAGTTGAAAAGGGGGTTTGAAAGAAGCCTTTTTGAATGGGTCTTTTGGGTAACTCTGGCAATTTTCTCATTAAAAAACACCTCAATTTTTGAAGAATAGTACACAAAATAAGAAATCAGTGAGAGAAAAAGTGGGCGTGTTATTTATGTTATCGTCTCGTAGGGTTTGGCGAATGTTGTTATGATACTCTTGAAGAATTCATAATGAGTCAAAACGAACAATTTCTGTTAGCGGTGGGTTTGAACTATTACGAATGGTATCAGAGTCAGACACTATTCGTGTGCTAACAAGAATGCTGGCCCCTAAGGGAGAGGGTAGATTATGAGATCCCACCTCGATTGGAGGGAGGAACTAAGCATACGAAGCATACGTAATAGGCCAAAACGGACAATATTTATTAGTGGTGGACTTATGTTGTTTCATATTGTTGCTTTTGATTCACTCTAAAATGTATCGTGAAGTCTTACAGCTTTTTTGTTTGACACACTGAACATTTTACTAACATAGCTAAATTAAGAACATGACTCTGATACCACTGTTATGGACGGTTAAAATGACAATGAAGGCGACAAAATGTATACATTCAATACATCAATTGTAATTCTTCACTGTTTTTCACTTTCCCTTTTCCTCACAACCCCACATCTACGCTGCCACTCTCTCATACTCATTTCTGTGTGTCTTGTCTTTTCTTTCTTTTTGTACTCACACCCCACCACCTCCTTCCTTTTCTAATTTCCATTGACCTCTAACACTTGTGTCGGTAGTTATTGTCTGCTTCGGCTCATTACATACCGTTATCATTCTTACTATTTTAAAGTTTGTCTGTTAGGAAGAGATTTCTATACCCTTATAATAAATGTTTCGTTCTCCTCTTTAACTGAAGTAGGCCTAGAGAAGTTTCTAGACCCGTATAAGGAATGTTTCGTTCTCTTCTTCAATCGATGTGAGATCCTGAAATTCATTAAATTGACCTAAGATATTGTGTTTAGTAGAAACAAATGAATAATATTTTGTAAGAATCGAGATTCAAACTTCTCACTTTTTAGACGAAGCGGAGCACTTAAAATGAATCAGAAGATGAAGAATTATTAGTGATTGATGCAGCACCAAATTGAAAAATATTTGAACCAAGAAGTGAGAATTAATGGAGCACAGTCAATTGTTTCTCCTGTTTCATAGGTTTCATTAGGGAATGGACCCAAAGTTCTCCATATTTAGACGTGTGAAAGAAAGATGCCTTCAATGCTGTTTGGCCTAATTCACAACAACATGGGAAGGCTTGAGGACCATTGCCATACACGTTATACAAATCTTTTGATCGATCGAGATATCGGGATCTTACACGACCAGACCAAAGTTCAAATATTCATGAAAAGACTTCAAACTCCACAATGGTATGATATTATTATCCACTTTGAACATATAACCTCTCGATAGTATTCCTTACTTATAAACTCATGATTTTCTCGTTAATTAGTCAATGTGAGACTTATTCCAACGATCTTCAACGACCCATTAGAAATATTTATAATCTTAACCAATCTCGTTAGAAATCGACGGGTACGTGGGCGCCACCTGTTTGATGAAATGCTGGGGCCGGATTAAAGAAGAAGATTGGGCACCCAAATGGACGTCACAGAGGCTCAGTTTTAAATGATGAACATACAACAGACCCTTTGACTGCCTTTGAATTTCTTGTCCCACCGATGTGATATTGCATTTCCTATGTATCCTCTCATGAATTTAGTTTATAAATTTTAATTTGTAACGAGCACTTTTAATAGCGTGTAATAATTTACGCTCTTACTTTACAATTAGTAAAGATAATAAAAATTATTGATATGACATTCGCTAGCTAAAAATCGAAGCTATTTAGATTTAGTGCATATGAATTAATGTGAAGCTTGGTGGGTCTACGGAGCGTGGTCTATAGCTCAACCAAGGTGATATTAAAAAGTTGTCTAAGTTGGATGAGTCTAGTATCTGATTGCTAGTATAGGTAATTAAGACTAGGATGTTACCTATCATGAATGAGTTAAGGTACTGAGTAGCTCGACTCAAACGAGTATCACCCATCGAACTATGTTAAGGGTCGAGAGAGAGAAGTATCATGATACGATATAAGAGGACGATGCATTATCTAACACTCTAATAAGTGTGTACAAAACATCAAGACAAGATACAAACAAGAAGAAAAGGGAATAGGGTCGTCGGTAATGTTAGAGATAAGTTTAATGGAATTCAAATGGGCCTTGGGTCAAACTCACGACTTTGGAGTTAAGTCTATATCAATGAAAGATATAAGCTCACCAAATTTAATATCAATCAGATACCAAACAAGTATTTAATATTGGCATATGACTCCTCACTCTTGGACCGTCTAATTGTAGTTTGAACTTACTGTAACGAGTGTTCTTCGATTAAACGACGGAAGACACGTCAAAACTTAATCCGATGACTCGGAAGACTTTAAAGAAGGTCGGGAGTAAGGACCTAAATTTTAATTAAAATAATTGTATTAATTCTCCTCTTGTTATTTATATATAATTATGTATTGAAATAATTATTTTTACTATTTATAGTTGGAAAAGAAAAAAAAGAGTTTATTTAATGCAATTTTAAAAGCCCAGACTGTAATAATGCTCTATAATAGAGGGGCCCATTACCTAATTAGGCCCATTTTTGTAACAAACTTAAAAATTCAGACATTTATTGTACACAAAATTAAATAAACATAAATTGTTAAATTTCCTATTTTTCATTTATAATAAAATATTATAAATAAATATAAAAAAAAAAACCCATTAAATGAAATTTAATAATTCCTCTAAAAAAACAGGTAACAATTAATACATTGCATATCCCCCAACTCCTCTTTTTTTTTTTTTTTAATCAATAATTGAAATCTCTCTGATTGGCCAACATAAATAAATAAATAAATTAATTAATTTCTGTTTATATTTTAATTATTTTTCCATCAATAATTGAAAGGGAAATGCTTATAAAATTTAGGCCATTTTCAAACTTGTGTTGGCATTAAGTCAAAAGTGAAGAAAATAAATTAGGTTTAATTGGAGGAGAGGAGAATATGATAATGGAGATGGTGGGTTTGGTTTCGTTTTTTCTCGGACTCCATTTAATATCGACATCTTTTACGTGTGAATATTTGAAAAAGATAAAAACAACGTGAAGTATTATATACGAGATCACTCAACATAGAATTGGTTCAGCAACACATACTTAATGTTAGAGTTTCTATAATTGAGGCACCGAAAAAGAAAGTGCACATTTTTTAGTCATCTGGGTTCGGTTCGTTTCGTTCCCCTCTCCAACTAAGGCCCAAAGTGGACAATATCTACTAGGAGTGAACTTAGGCTGTTACAAATGGTGTTAGAGTCAGACATTGGGCTCCCAAGGGTGGTGGATTGTGAGATCACATATCGGTTGGAGGATGGAATGAAACATTGCTTATAAGGGTGTGTAAAGCTTTCCCTAATAGATGCATTTTAAAACTATGAGACTAACGACGAAACGTAATGGACAAGAGCGGATAATATCTACTAGTGGTAAGCTTGGACTGTAACACATCTTATATTAAGGATTACTCTCGTTCGAATATGGTCGTGGTTCATTCATGAACCTCTCGTTTATACAGTAGTGTAACAAAATCAACGAAATTCGAACGATCTCGAGTCAAACATGATGTTTGAAAATGGGAAAGAAATTGGGGAGTGAGTGGTAAGAAACCAATATGAAGAAAGGGAAATTGAATTGAATTAGTGTTTTATGGGTTAGGTATAGTTTGGTCAATTGGTTGAATTTTGAACCACTCGCGTCCTTTTCACGCCCACTCTACGTACCTTTGACTTCCAATTCCCCCACTTTGCTTCTATTTTATTTTTCCACCCTCCATTTCTTTTTTTTATTTAAAAAACTTTTCAAAATTTTAATAAACCACCCTCTGTTTTCGAGTTCGATTATAACCCTATTTTCGAGTTGATCAAGTTGACCAATCAAAAAAATGTCAACCTATGAACTAATCTGAATTGTTTCAACTCAATCGAAACCATAAAGTCTAAGTTTGGTCATTCGAGATTATACATTAAACTTTTTCTCTTCATTACATTGAATCGAATATAAAACGAGTCGGGGTAGCTTTGAAAACGCTCACTTTTTTATCGAAAAGAAAAGACATTGAATTCCATTAGTGATGCATGGTGTTTGGAGCTTCATAATTACAAGTGAAGGATCATCATCACAAAAGCCAAAGAAAAATAAACTCTTCTTTTGAAGCCTTTTCTTGTGACTCAAAATTTGAACCCAAGGATGCTTTCGGTGCCATCATTCTTATGTTTGCCTTCAAACTTGTAATGATTCTTCAAACACGTAATAATTCTCGTTTCTTTTACCTTTTTTCGTGGGTTTTTCACACGCCCACTTGGGTATTATGGTCAAGATCTCATTATCAAACTCGGTTGTTCGAATCTGTTAGTTTCTAATGTCTTGTATAAGTGATTATTTTGCTTAATAAGAATAATCGAGTTAGGGTTTATGTGAGTTAGAATAGAGCTCGAGTTACGTGGGTAGGGTTTCAGTTAGTTATACTTCTTTTTCTTATTTAAGATAAGGGTCGGAGAATATAACTACTTTAAGTTGCACATTCGATGGTTCGTATTGTGTCTAGACGTGGAGTATAGTATTTTTCACGTGTGTAAAGACATCTACTTCAGCGAGGAATGATTTTTCAGTGGTTGATGGTAATTTTATTAAAGATATAAAGGATAGACCTGTTCAAATGTTGACCGTAATCCACGTTGAAAGGATGAGAAAGAATACGACAAATACGCTGAGCTCATATTGGTGGGACTTTTTGAAATCTTTTTGTCATTTCCTAAGGTGTATGTTTGTGATTCCATAGTGGCGATTCTTCTTCAAATGAGCTCATGACTCTTGGTGGACCTTGAGGCTTCTACTCACCTCTCGTTTAAGGATCAACATATGCTCTTTCGAATATTGAGCGTGTGCGGCCTTTTATCAAATCTTTCGAGCTTATTACCTATTTTCCTCAAACATACTCATATGCTATTTCATAGGGGAGAGGTAATGCTCATTTTCTACGTAGCCTACGAACCTAATAATCTATGACTTTGTTAAACGTACTGAGCATTTTTTCGTTTCTCTTTTATATCTGTGATCGGACGTCATTTTTCTCATTTTTTCTTTTTAAATAATAAATAATTAAAATTCTAATTATAAAAAATAATAATAAATAAAAAAGAAAATTGAAGGTTGGAGAAGAGGGAGACAGAAGTGGAAGAGCAGCTCCTTTCAATTAATATATTAAATTTAAGTAATAATTAAAAGAGATTATATTTAGTTTATAATTTATTCGACTGAGAATTAAAGTAAACAAAAAGCGAGGTAATCCAACCGACCAACAGAACCTTACGGTGGTCCCCGCCGTATACAATCGGGCAGAAAAACCTCCTCCCTGTTGGGTGGTCCCCACCGATCCCACGTGTATCTCAATCTTATCCGTCCATTTCAACGGCCGTGATTCCACCAAAACAAACACATCATCTTCATTGACCATTGACCAAACCTCGAATATTTATTCAAATAATTTTTAGAAAAGCTGACGTCACAGTACCTTTGACTCTTTCTCTCTCTTCCTTTAAACCCATACCCACTATCTGTTCTCCGCCTGCGACTTCTCTCTTCTTTCTCTCTCTCTCTCTCTCTCTCTCTCTCGTCCGATCCGACGATTCTTTTCTCCGGTGGCGGCGGTGCGGTGGTGGGCGGTGGTCAGTTGACGGAAGATGGTGAGAGATGACTTGTGTATTACAATTCCGAGCGATTTCAGATGTCCGATCTCGCTTGACGTCATGAAATCCCCTGTAAGTTTGTGTACCGGAGTTACTTACGATCGTTCCAGTATCCAGAAATGGCTCGACAATGGAAACAATACTTGTCCGGCTACCATGCAGATCCTTCAAACTAAGGAGTTCGTCCCTAACCACAATCTCCACCGCCTTATTCAGATTTGGTCCGATTCTCTTCGGCACCGAGTCCACTCGCCCGATTCCTCCCCTGTTTCCGACTCGGTTCTTTCCTCCGATCAAGTTCTTGACCTCGTCAAGCGCATAGAGATCGATCAGTCTCGCACCGACTCGCTTCTGTGGCTTGTCTCTTTCGCCGCTAAATCGGTGGAGAATCGGAGGCTTCTCTGTGGAATCGGCGGTTTCGTGCCGGTTCTTGTCGATCTTCTTAGCAATGTCAATGGCGGCGTATTGGTTGAGCAGACTGTGAGGTTATTGCATTTGATTCGAAATGAAATAGAAGATAAGGAGAGGTTTGTGAAATCGATATTGAAGAGCGATCGTAATTGTGTTTCGTCTCTGCTTCTGATTCTGCGGAAAGGAACCGTCGAATTGAAAATCTGTTCAGCTAGTCTACTAGAGCATCTCGCAATCGACGCCGAATCGAAGATTGTAATCGCCGAAACGGATGGATTGATGCAAGAATTACTGAAATTAACAAACTCTGAGAACGATTCAAACCTAATCGAATCGGTTCTATCGTGTTTAATTTCAATTTCAATGCCGAAACGGATCAAAATCAAATTAGTCCATCTCGGAGCGATAAAATCGGTAACGAAGCTTCTCTCAGAAGCGAACTCAAGTTCGAGCGTTTCAATAACGGAGAAGGTTCTGAAAGTGCTGGAAACAGCGTCAACGGTGAGGGAAGGAAGGATGGAGATCGGAGAGGACTCAACGTGCTTAGCAGCGATCGTACAAAAGGTAATGAAGGTGTCGAACACGGCGACGGAGCACGCGGTGACGACGCTGTGGAGCGTGTGCTATCTGTTCAGAGATGAGAAGGCAGCAGAGGCGTTAACGAAGGCGAACGGATTGACGAAGATTTTACTGTTAATGCAGAGCAATTGCTCGCCACCAGTACGACAGATGGCGAGAGATTTGCTGAAGATTTTCCGAATCAATTCGAAATCGTGCCTAGCGAGTTACGACACGAAAACTACGCACATCATGCCCTGTTAGAACCGATACGCTTTCTTCATCTTCATCTTCATCTTCTTCTTCTTCTTCTTCTTCTTCGATTCTCTCTGTAAGTTATTATGGAGATCTGGGGAGAGATTTTCGTTTTCATTTTCTGCTCTGTAAATCAAAGAAATTTTGTCAGTGAATACAAACAAAATTATTCGATTTTCACGCAGTTCTTGCATTTTCGTGCAAGTCTCTTCCGATTCAGTTCAATTTTTTTTTTTTTTTTTTTTTTTTTTTGTTAGGAATTTATATGGAAATATTTGCCTCAAAAATGGTAAATTATATCTTATGGACTGAATTATGAACTAAACCAAAATAATTTAATTATAACAAATGTGACTGAAAATTCGCTAATAATTATGAATTATACTATTTGTACGGTAAATAATTATTATTACTTTTTTAATTACCAAATTTTGTATTTAAAGAAAACTTTTTAATAATTCAACCTTGGTATCTAAGAATTTATAATGTATTATTCTAAATTTGGTCTAACAATTAAGACTTTTAACAATAAAAATAATGGAACAATAATTAATTTGTATTTCAATAAAATTAAGTTATTAGTTATTTTTCAAATAATTTTTTACCCTAATTTAATTATTTTTTCCAATAACTTTTGTTTGGTTGGAAACATAGCGTAAAAAAATTAGTATCGAAAAATAGGTCATTAAATATATAATAACCCAATTTCTTAGTTAAATATATAATAGTTTGAACCGTAGGTACATCAATATCTCTTTTTTAAAATGAAGAAAAAATGATTATTATGTTTCTGACACGAATAACGAAACACAAAATTGTGAGGTGATTAGGGTTTTTACGCTCATACAAGAACAAGTTGAAGAAGAACGAGCTCTCTCTCTCTCTCCAAATCTAAAGAAAATGAAATTCTCTCTCCAAAATGAGAGAAACCGACAAAGAGATATCTTCATGATCAACACCAAACCCATAACACGTTTATAAAAACAAACCAAACCAAATCTACTACTGCTTAACATTGGTCTACTTACTTCATATCGCTGAATATATACGTAGATTATACAAGGCTATGCATGATATCAATATGGTCATTGGGTACTCGCCAAACAATCTCCGAATCTTCTTCTTACTTTGACTATCTTACGTAGAGCAAAATTAGATTTCTACCGGAAAAAAAAGAGACAATTGGACGAAAGAAAGCGACGCTATATGTCCACTTGAAGGTGGTGGTGGTGGGTGTGTAAAGGAAACATAGTTGAGTGTGATGGGAGCTTCTCACTTGCTTGAATGCAACACTTTCCCCTCCTCACCATATTCAAAACAAAAACACTTTTTTTTTTTTTATTTCAAACCCTAATTAATTGGGAAATTACAATTACATGAACAATGGGATGTTAAAAAAAAAAAAAAAAAAAAAGTTTCCATTATCCCATGGTGTAGGGAGTCCAATCAAAGCATCCTGTTGAGAATGATAGGGATCAAACCAAACAAATTTTGTACCTATTTTATAGATTTTAGTGTTTGAGTGATGCAAGCTTAGTGGATTCCCAATTCCCAATTCCCCCTTTGGTCCCAATTTTATTAAACCTTTCGAATCTTCATTTCATTTATTTCTATCCCATAGTGCATGTCCTTCTCACTTTCAATTTCCCGCCCTCTCGTAGGACTCGCTTTACCCATTTGCCCTATATGTAAGATCCCACATCGATTAGAGACAGAAACGAGTGTCAGCGACGACACTAGACCCCAAAGAGAGGTGAATTGTGAGATCCCACATCGGTTCTCGAGAGGAAAACGAAACATTCCTTACAAGGGTGTAGAAACCTCACCTAGCATACGTGTTTTAAAAATTTTGAAGAGAAAGCTCAAACAAGACAATATGATATTCTAATGAGCATATCGACGCATATCGACCCTAAGAGATAGTATATATATATATATATATAACTTGTGTCTTGTAGGACTCACTTTACCCACTTGTCCCATAAGATATTCTTACGAGCATATCATCCCTCAAGAGATAGTGTATATATAACTTTCTTCTTGTAGGACTCATTTTACCCACTTGCCCCATACGATATTCTTATGAGTAGGTCAGCCCAGAAGCAATAGTATATATGTAACTTACTTTTTGTAACACTCGCTTTACCCACTTGCCCTATACGATATTCTTACGAGCAAATCATCCCTCCAGAGATATTTTCTATAACTAGCTTCTTGTACGACTTGCTTCACCCATTTGCTCGATACGATATTTCATGACAAGACCAACCCTTAAAAGATGGTATATAAACATTCAAGTTATCAGAAGACTGCATGGAGTAAAACGACTGTTCGGACAATGATTGCATATGATAATCGCTTATTTGATTAAAACAAAAACTAAGGTTGGTTGCATAAGTGAAGTGGGGTGGGGTATGATTTGATTAATTTAGGGTTAATGTCCAAAGCATTAAGTGGTGCAATGCTTTGCTGACTGTAAAGACAACCTTTGGCTATCAATTTTTATTTGTTAATTTTTGTTTGATAGCCACAAAGTAAAGAACATGAAAAAGGAAAGCTGGAATCTTCGTCTCAACAAAACTCATACTTCTTTGACCATTCCATTTCTTTACAATATCTTCTTAATTTTATGTTTTTTTTTTTTTTTTTTTTTTTTTTTTTTTATGAAAGATTTGAAATCATGTTACACCCTTCAAAGTGCACGATCTTCTTCTCTCATTTATATATATTTTTTTCTTAAAAGTAATTATATAATCTTAAAGTAATCGCACGATCTTTGTTTCAAAATATGGTCTAGGTCTAGAGCGAGAGCGAGTTAAAGTAGATATTAATGAATTCGCTATTGCCAATTGTCGTCTACTGTGTGAGGACTTAGATTGTGATGTCCCACGTTGTTTGGAGAGGAGAATAAAACACCCTTTATGAGGGAGTTGAAACCTTCTTCTAGCGGATGCGTTTTAAAGCCTTGAGGAGAAGCTTGAAAGGGAAAGTCCAAAGAGGACAATATCTGCTAGCGGTGGATTTGGGTCGTTACAAATGGTATCAGAGCCAGACATCAGACGATGTGTCAGCCTTCTCACTGTTCTCTGAAGGGGGGTAGACACGAGTCGGTGTGCAATTAAGGACGCTGGCCCCAAAAGGGGTGGATTTGGTGGGGGTCCCACATCGAATTGGAGAAATAAACGAGTGTCAGCAAGGACGCTGGGCTCCAAAGGGGGGTGGATTGTAATGTACCACGTTGGTTGGGAAGGAGAACAAAACACCCTTTATAAGTGAGTGGAAACCTTCCACTAGCAGACGCGTTTTAAGCCTTGAGGGAAAACCCAAACCGTGGATCTGCATCATTACCACTCCACACATGAGAAACTGTGGATCTGATTCGTTACATTACTCCCTTCTTTGCAAGTTCCCTCTTAAAAAAACAGCTCCACACATGAGAAACGGTAAAATCTCACGTTGATTGGAGAAGGGAACGAAACATTTTTTATAAGAGTGTGGAAATCGTGAGGAAAAGCTCACAAGAAAAAGGTATGAGAAGACAATATTTGCTGGCAGTGGATTTTGGCTCTTACATAAACTCTCAACCTGACCTTAGCTAGAAAAATATGACCCTTCCAGAAATATCTCGGGTTGATGAAAAATTTCAAGATCAATCTCATTCGAATATGACGTGGATTTGTGTATTTTTATGAAAGGGCAAAAAAAGGAAAGTGTTATATTTCCTTCTTTTTTTTTTTTTTTTTTTTTTTTTTTTTTTTTTTTTTTGAACATGCAACATTATTAAATGGAAGGTGATGGTTGTTCCAAGCACTTAAAAGAGGTAGAAAATGGGTCACCTACATAGCCTTTTATTTGCATTACATGGGGACGTGGGCTTTCGATGTTCAAAAAAGGGGGATTCTGGTTAACCTGATTTGCTGGATTTGTGCTGTGTTGGTCTAAAACATCATCATGGGGTTCCCAACTTGGTGCAGTTATCATCACATAAACAATGCCTGCTCCACTCTCACGTGACCTCAACCTGTTCGACGAAATGCCTCAACCAGACATATGTTCATTTGCACTCCCCCAAACCCTATGCCAACAGCCCCCATTAAAGCCTTTTGTGTAATGATATCATCAGAAATTATCCATATCTACGTGCGTCTTTGTTTTTGTGTGTATTTTTTTAAACTTATGATTATAAATTTTTGTTTTCACTCACGAGCAACCTTGTCGTTCTCACCATGTGTAATGATGTTCGTCGTGGAGTTGGTGGATCATAACTAAAATCTTTTATACATCTTTGTGAATTTAAAATCTATAGATACGTGGGACCAAACACTCCACCCCTTGGAGGCTAGCACGTTGTCAAGTATCTGACTCTATTAACATTTGTAACCGTTCATAAATATTGTCCGTTTTGGCCCGACCAATGTGGAATCAAACACTCCGTTCCCTTAGGGATGCACACTGTCCGTGTCCGACTCTTGATAACATTTGTAACAATTCAAGCCCACCGCTAGTAGATATTGTTCAATTTGGTTCGTTTCGTATCATCGACTTTCTTACGATTTTAAAACGTGTTTTCAGAGAGAGGTTTACATACTCTTATATGAAATGTCTCGTTTCTATCTCCAACCATGTAAATCGGGACGCTCTTTTTTTCTTTTACTTTTATTTTTTCTAGCATAATAATTAATGAGTAAAATAAATGAAGTTTGTTTAATTTTGAATAAATGCTTTATATATTAATTATTCAAAAATGATTTTAAAGTGATTAATTAATATTTTTATTGAAATTATTTTCTAAAAGGTCTTCCTCATCATTGGGCCAGGTCCCCTAAAACGTATAAGCCCAAAGAAGTCCAGGCCCAAGCCCAGCGATCTAAGACACTATTTGAGCTTGAATCGGGCCGGCCCAAACTTCAATAGCCCAACGACCATTTTAAAATTAGTTTCAATGATTTATAGTGAATTAAATGAGAGCTTTTTTTTTTAATTATTTTTTTGGGTGATAAAAACTTGCGAAAACGTCATGTCGTTGAGTGGACATCGACGATGTCGGCCATGTCATTTACTGCAACCAACTCTTAAACCACGTCCTCTTCCGTACACACATTTATTATCATTTCCCAACTCAAACAAAACATAACCCTAATTATCTTTATTTTACATCAATCTATTTCTTTTCTTTTTCCCCATAATAATAATAATAATAATAATAATAATAATAATAATAATAATAATAATAATAATAACAATAAATATTATATCCTAACTAACTTTTTTAATTATTATTGTTTGTTTGTTATAGAATTTCTCCAATTTTATTTCAATTATTTTTTTTTTTGGTTAATTTTTATTATCATTATTCATTTTTAAATATTTTTGTAAATTTAATATATATATATATATATATATATATATTATAATGTACTAAAATTGGTAAGAAAATTAACTATCGAATCTTAACGAGCCTGTTTGAGTTACCGTTATTGATTCGTCTGCTTTTGAGCTAGCTGCAGTACAGCTGGGCAAACAAACAATAGGCCAATGGGGTGGTGGGCTCTAATAAACATATTCTTAATTTTATTATAAAAATATTTTTTTTATATATAAAATATAATTATTTATAGACGCTTAGAGATGCATTTTAAAATTGTAATGTTGACGGTAATACGTAAAAAACTAAAACGGACAATATCTTCTAGTGGTGAGCTTAAGCTTATACAACTAGTATCAGAGTCAATCACTAGATTGTGCGTGACACTAATTGGTGTAGGGCTATACCATTTCCATAGTAAACGCATTTTAAAAATAGTGAGACTGACAACGATACATAACATGCAAAAGTTGATAATATCTACTAGCAGTGGATACATTTAGTAACCTCGAGAGATACGAAATTGTAAGGTAGGGACGAAATTGTAAAATAACAATTTGGGGGAGAAGAAGGTAATATCGATGAATGAAAGGACTGAAAAGAAATATATGTGGAGGGAGGGTTTTCAAAATAACATAAATTCATAAACTAAAAATTAATTAATTAATTAAAGTTGGAAAAATGAAAAAGGTATAAAATTCTATGAATATTAAACAGAAGTAGATAAATATAGATAAGACGTGTACATGATCAGAGTAAATACCAAATACAATTAAAATTAGAAATGTTCATTTTATCTGTGGGGTCGAGAAGCTAAATGAGAATGGTAACAAGATTCCCTATTCCGCCCTCACCTGTTCAACTTTTATATATATATATATATATATATATATATATATATATATATTTTAAATATTCGTTGAATTATTGAAATTTTGTGTTTAAAGAAAATTATATATGAATGAAAAAAATATTGGATCGGATCATAAATGAAAATTTTGTGGAGATAGAGAATGGAATAAGCGGTGGAAAGAGAGATGAGAAAGTTTTTTTCATCCTCACCCCACTCGTCAACATCTCTAGAGTTTTCACTTTATCATTGCATGACAGAAAAGATCTCTCACGTGAACATTTCATCGTCACGCTCATATCACAACAAAATACAATATTTTATTCGTAACGAACAGTACATCTAGAAATTCTATTTCTCCTACAAACAAAACAAACCTACATCCTATATGACACAATAATTCTCTTTCAATGTATTTATACGCTTAAATTATTACCTCATTAGGGTTTCTATTCAACTCACGAACTCATGTATTAGCTCACATACACCGAATTTAAAACTAAATAGTATAAGACATACGTAAAGACGGTTCGTTCGAGTCGAACCAAACGAGAGAAAAAACACGAAAGAAAGAGAAATTTCTTGGCAAATGGGAGGGCAGAACATGTGATAAAATACAGAACCCTACTGTTCCATGTTGTTTGTGCAAGAACCCTAATTTCTTCTGTTTTTTTGTCTTCTAAAATCAATTATATTTCTATTCAATCCACACGTTTTAAAACTTTATAATTACAATAATAATAATAATAATAATATATTCTATTTCTTGGAAATTGTTGTTAGTATAATAATTGTTCCATATGGGACTGTTATCAAAGTAGTGTCGGACATGTTTGGTTGCAAATGGCTTAGGGTTATTATTTTGTTGGCTTTGGAGTTCATCATTATGGATTTGCTAGCTTTTGATTTGAGGTGTTTTGCCATCTCAATCTAAGGCAACGAGTAAACTACTTGTCTCTTCGTTCTTTATCTAGATGCCGAAACAAGTAGCTCGGTCGAATATTACATGTACTTACAGATAAACAGGCAAAACCCAAGTCAAATCCATCTATTTTATTGGCTTAGCTAGTGTCGGTCATATCAGGTTGGAAAATTTAAACCTGGTGATAATGTTCAGGGTTAGGTTCAAAATTTTGAGTTGATTCGATCGTTGACTTGAATGATTGAATATAGTTTGACAACTCAACCATACTGGGTCCATGAATTGTATTTTTTTAAACTTATCTACCATACATGTTACATTAATAATTAAAATATCGTAACATTGAAATATCAAACATTAACAAGTCACAATACGAAATATCGGAAGCTTGTTCCTACTATGTCCGAAGTCCTATTCCTTGTGCCAGTGAGATAGAAGTGGTTGACACGAGAGTTTCGAACCTTCTTAAGGAGCAGCACACAAAAGAGAAAGCCGAGGAGATCGAGATTTTTGTTCCATTTTAAGTAAGGTAGAAATATAAGAACAAAAATAAATAAATAAAAGGAAAAAAAAAACAAAAATATATTATTATCAAATTGTTTTTATTTATTTTTTAAAACAAACATCATTTCCATCACTTCATTAATAATTAAGTGGACCTTGATTTAGAAACTTTAAACTATATATTATATTATTCAACGTGACATCCTAACTATGGCATTTAAATTTCATTTATGCGTCAAATTCATTCAAATCATTTCGTTATATATTACACAGATGATTAGATGGATAATCATTTAATTATTTGTTCCTTTCTTAACATCACAATTTATTCATTAAAAAATAATTTTAATTAGGCTCGTATTCACATTTCTACTACTAAGTCGTATCTATCAGATTTGGTTACATTATTTTTTTTATCGTAAAAGTTTCAGTCCACGATCGAGCATTTGAATAATAAGACAACAAATACAGATAGAGAAAAAAGTGAAAAACGAAAAGGGTTATCGACGAGGTATTAAATTAATAATATTAATGATTCTCAAAGATCATTGCTCGTCGAAGAAAATTCTAAAATATTGAAAATTTTAAGGCGGGTGTGATTTTTGTCAGGTGTTTTTATTTTAAAGGGAAATCATGAATTAGGTAGGTGTAAATATATGAACGCACATGTCCTCTGTCACGCCACGCCTTATGATTTTAGTATATGGTTTGGGTGTTAATAATATCTGATTAATGAAGCATACAAATCTTTATAATGTAAAGAATATGAATTAAAACTATAGAAGAAATCAAAATAATGAAACATATGGATGAGTGAGATCCAACAACATAAATTGCCAGTGAAGCATCCCAACCAAATGGAAAATTAATTAATTATTTAATTAAAAAATAATAAATGTTTGGGATTTGGCAGAAAGTGCAAAATCCAGAAGTCAAAGGATAGAGAGGAAGTCAAATGGGTGTTGAAAGGAAACAAACAAGAAGGCATGTGAAAATGGGGAAGCTTTGGTTTTATTTATTTATTTATTTATTTAAAAAAATTAATCATTAACAACCAAACATTGCATTATAATTAATTAAGGAAGACCATGCCCTAATGATTTATTTCATTAATTTCATTCTTCTTACATTAATTCAAGATTATTTTTAGGAGGTAAATAAGATTTTAGCAATCGAAAAATATTATTTTTTTTATTAGGGTGCTAAAGATCACAATCAACCCAATTAAATCTGTACTGTTTGGGTTGAGTTATGAACTTATTTAAATTGAATTCGATGTAAAGAAATGAAGGTTTTTCGAAAATAGAAAAGAAGTTGGGCTGAATCGGATGATCTGGGTTAGAAAGATGTGGTTTCTCGAGGAAGTCCCGAACTCTTTCGGTTGGAAAGAAAATAATTAATCAGGTCATGGAATTGTGAGACCCATATAATAGGCTTAAGAGAGAAACGATGAGACGAGAAGAGGAGAGAAGCAGTAAGACCGAATTTTGGATTAAGTTAGTTTATGAAATTCTCTAAATAGATTAGATTGAATCAAATTAACACCAATTTATTGCTAATTATAAAATATATATTTTTGCATGCAAAATAATACTATATAGATATATTTACTTAATTTTATATTTATCTTTTTTATTATTAATTTTTAAATAAATCTTAAAAATAATTTTTTTAACTATTTAAAAGATAATTTCTGCAAATATTTACTAAAATTAAGCGATAAATTTTAAATAAACAAACGGTTTATAAACTAACATTTTATTTTTATAAAAAAAAAAATTAAAATTAATGATTTAAATAATCCAACCTAATCCAAAAACACCTCTATTCTTTTACCCATATGGAAATTAGTCACAATCATATTAAAAAAATTTTCTTATTAAAACTTTAAAATAAAAATAAATAAATAAAAAGCTTTTTTAATTTTTTAATTTTTTAATTTTTTAATTTTTAATTTTGAAAACCCATCAATTATTTTCCATATTTGAATAGTAAAAAGCAGGGTAGATGTATGGACAGTTTTTATTTTCAATTAAAAAAATTACAAAATTATTATTATTATTATTTGGCAATTGGATTATTTATTTATTTATTTATTTTTAATTTCATTCTGGAACAGACTAGATTTAAAAAGTAAAAAAAAAAAAAAAAAAAAAAAAAAAAAAAAAGAAATCTTGTAATTAAGGTGGCTGTCCAAATCTTCATGTCTTTTTTTATTTACTGGTGAAAATGAAAAGTGGGAGAAAATAAATCAGGTCCCATAAAATGTCACAATAATAACACTATATTTGATTGAAACATTTTTTTTTTACGACAAAAAAAAAATAATAATAATAATAATAATAATAAATAATATTTTAATTATTAAACCTTTTATTTTGCGTGTTTTTCTTTTAAATGCTATTTATTAACACAAATTATTACATTAAAGGTCGATTTCATCATTATTACTACTAAAAATCAGCATCGAGTATATTGAATACCATAATTCTTGATAATGACGTGTCATTTTCAAATTAAAAAAAAAAAAGTTTGATTCTTTTTCTTTTTCCGCTCTCGGTAGCCCCTCTTTTCTCTCACGATTAAATTCTTTAGTCGGTAACGAGGTCTAGCATCACTGATACCAATCATCTGGTGGGGTTCATCCGATATTTAAAACTAAATTTTAAGACGAGTTAGCAAGTTTTATGTCTCGTATGTTTTACGAAGTTGTATACGTGGTTGCATGCATGCATGACTAACTCCATTAATGACGATAAGAATAAAGTCATGTACAACGCGACGAATGATGATAATGCCGATTAACTATTGTGTCACGAGCTATGCTTCTGCATTAGCATTGACTTGAACTATTTTTCGATCGGTTTTAAATGTTAATAGCGTGTAAAAACTTTATGACTCGACCGTGCCTATAAATGAGATAACATTGTTCATTCGAACAGGTAAAAACGAGATCGAGAGAAGATTGAGCGAAGATATGCAATAAAAAGGACCCCATTCCATTTCCTCTAATCTAATACTCTCTCTCTCTCTCTTCTTTTTATTTTCCTCATTAATTATTATTTTTTAATTATTCAACATATAAATATTTCACCCTCCTCCCTAAACTCATCCACAATTCTCCTCTCTCTCTCCTCTCTCTCTCTCTCTAACACCATTTTTGAAGCCAATTCTGCCATTGTTCTTCCTCTTCTTCACAAACCAGTTAGTCTCTCTCTCTCTCTCTCTCTCTTCTCTGTAATATTTCTCATTTTCTCTCTCTAAGATATGATATGGGTTTTGTCGATTATCTAGCTTTTTTTAAATCATTGTAGATTTGAAACGTTCGACGTTCAAAGATATATGTCTTAATCGATGGATTATATGTATCAAGTTTCGATTTTTTTTTTCATTCTAGATTTAGAGTTACATTAATGTTTTATTGTTATTGTGTGGAATGTTTTTGAATTTATATGATGTGAGAGACCGACCAACCCGAATTCGTTAGGTTAGTTTTTTCCTGATTTGGGTTGGATTAAATTTTTGAAAAATAAAAAATTAAGGTCGGTTTCACTATGTTGACACTTTTGTGTTCGGATCAACCTGTAAATAGAGTTACATCCCAACTCAACTCTACCTGACTTTCATTGAACCGATATTAATGATGCGTTATGTCTTGTGAATTATCTGAGATTTTAGTTATTAGCATGACATGTATTAGAATAAGTACTCTACTTCAATTGCTTGAGTCACTAACCCTACGAACTCAAAATTTTGAGTTCGTCCAAAAGGTTTTTCCAACACAATTCAGATACGACTATTCTCCATTTACGAGCTGTTTGTTTCCCGAGAAAATGAAGGAAAAAAAAAAGTAATGTGCAAAACACACCACACTTTGGTTTCTCCCACTAAATTTACAAACTTTTTTTTTTGGGGGGTCACAAAGAAAAATACATTATTGGGATGAACAGTAAATTAGAAAATGAAAGAGAGAGAGAGAGAGAAATAAAAAAAATAATAAAAAAGTGGGGAAAATCTGAAGTTGTGATTGGGGATGCTGTTGCCAAACATATGATTCAAATAATTGAGACAGAATGATTCTGCATAATTTTAAACCAACATTTTTCCATTTAAATAATCCTTATCCAACCAATCAAATTGCTCTATTATGCGATCCTCTTTGGGATAAGTACCAATTAATATTCAAATAAATCAATCAATAATTAACCCTTTTTCTCTTCTAATTTCTTCTATGTTCGTCATTTAGTTGTTGCATTTGCACCAAAATCGATTATTTTATCTTTTTACAAGTAACCTAACACGACACTATGATTATTCTTCCTACATTTGACTGTTTTCTGTCTTCTTTGAGGCGTATTTCACTTTTGATCTGTAATGGGGTTCGATTAAAATGGGTTTTTGTTGGATTAGTCCATGAAAAAAGTTGAGTTTATTGCAAATGAAACGGGAAATCTTCATGGGAAATTGGGGATTTTGGGATTTTGGGATTTGGGGTTCTTCTTCTGTTGGATGAGCGGCGGGTACGGATCATCGTGAGTGCCACTACCATTTGGAAGCTTCGTGAAAAAGACCCATTTCATCTTATCTTACTGCTCCTTACTCAATATTTTAGTCTCTATTTCTGGCGCTCTCTCTTTAGCCAAATGGACGCGCTAACACTCTGCTTGGGTTCTTCTAATATCTTCTCTGTATGAATCAAGAACCGTGTGAAGTTCATACAGGAAGATGAGAGCACTGAGGATATGGTGATGCTTCCATCTTCTTCTTCTTCTTCTTTACTCTTTCTCTCTGTGTTGCTTTATTTTGTTTGGATCTGTTGTCCCGTGAGTTTCTTCTTATGAATCTGATTCGTATTCGCAATTTCTGATCGAAAAGAAACCGACCCATTTGGAGGACTTGCGGCATTTCTGGAAAGAACTATCTAGTTTTCATTATTGTCTCTGTTTGGTAGAACAGGGTAAGATAGATCGGTTTTTGAAGAAATCTGGTACTAATTTGAGGTATGTATCATAGAAATGGGAAATGGGAGAGACCCTTTTCGACCCTTTTCGATTGATGTTTAGATACTATAAGGATGCAAGTCAAATACATGAACCCATAAGAGAAAACCCAGAATCCAGTGTTCTTATAATCTCTGCCAACAAGAGCCCCAAAAGAAACCCAGAAACCAGAATGAGAGTGTGTAGCTTGCCTAGCCCATTGCATCTATTATTTATTATGTGGAATTGAACAAAACATTTAGCTGGTGTAGCCTGCTGCACGAACCCCGATGAGTTTATATCAGAGATGATAAAAGAATGGCAGCTGAGAGATACATATAGAAAGGCGAATTGATTGAGGGGCGTTGTGGAGTTAAAAGAGAAAGAACAAGTCCCGAGTGTTTGGTTTAGGTAAGTTAGGTCGGAGCTTTTCAAATTATGGGGTTTTCTTGTTAGTTAAGAGGATGATTTTGCCATAAACGAGTGTTTTGTGTTTGGTTTAGGGCGATTTGTGGCTGTAGCAGAGGAGGGGGGGCTTTCTCAGACCGCCTGTCTGCTTCTTTTTCACCGTTTCCTCTTTATATTGCTGTGATTTGTCTATTAAATGCTTCTTTTCGAAGCACTCAAAAAGGCTATTATATATTGTTGCTGAGCTGAACCCAACTGTTCTTCTTTTCATCTTTTGATAATTTTTAATCGTTTAAATCTCTCTTTACTCAACTGGGTTTGGGGATTTAGCTTTATTTGAGCGTTTTGTTGCACTTTTCCCATTTGGTTTGGCTGAAATGTGGACGAGTTAGGCCTTCTTCATTGAATTTGCTCCACCAAATAAGCATCATTCTGAGAAACCCCACGATCCTTGTTGTGTATAATGCTCGAGCGTCTAATGGGTTTGTTTAACAAGATGTAATTAGAATGAATTTATATCTAATACCCATTTTTATTGGTTGCTCACATAGATTGGTGCGCTTTGCAGATAAGTAGGCGAACACAGAGTGGCTGCAGAAGCACAACAACAGCCACAGGCTCCTGTTTATCGAACCGCGCCGCTCTTGTTTGTCGCTCGTGCGTTTACAATTTCAAACACAGATCTCGAGACCCTTTTCCTCTTAGCTACAACAGCTGACATCTGTTTTGCTTTTGCACCAATTTTTCCGGCCTTCCCCTCCCATTCTCTCTTATTTATGTAGACCCCGATCTTCCTCCTCCTCCTCCTCCTCCTCCTCCATTGGTTTTGAACTCGATTCAAAGTACTTGGACGAGTTTTTCGTGGCTTTGTTTTATACTTTCCTCAAAGGCGTGGGGTTTGACTCTATGAGAAGAAGCTGTATTAGCCACAATCTCAGCCGGGTCGGTGACATAGTGTTGAATTTTGCTGTTGCTTTACGGTGATCTCGAGGTATAGCCTTCGAACCTTGCTGCCTTGGGCTGTGTTTCCTGTATTTGATTATTCCCATCACTTCCTTTTCTTTTGGGTCCATTTTTCTTTCTTTAATCCAAAGTCGTGTGGTGAGTAATTGTATTAAAAATCTTAGAACATGCAAAAACCAGCGGCATTGATACATTCCTGAGGTTGGTAGTTGAGTTGGTCTTTTGTACTTACAATTATTTGGATATTATATCTTCTGCCGACTCATTACCTGTGGACCATGTTCATTGTTTAGTATATTATTGCTGAGTGAAACTCGGGCCGTGATAATTGGATTACGTCCATATTAAAGAAGCTGCTGAGTTCTTTCCTTTGCTGTTCTTGTAGAATTGTTAAGTGTTTGGCCTTTGATGTGGAATATTGCTCCTGGAACAAGACATGCTGAGTTCTGACAGAGACACAGATGTTTTCTTCGACTCAGAAGATTACTTGCCATTAGAGGACTCCTTGGTAGCAGAAGAAGTGGGTTCCAACAAGTTGGGATATGAAATATGGATGAGTGAGCCACAGAGCATTAAGAGGAGAAGACAGCGTTTTCTTCAAGAAGTTGGATTACTTGAATTTGCGTCTTCAAGAACTTGTGCACATGATTTAGTGATTGAATCAAGTGATTCATCAGGGAGGATGGAATTGGAGAGACTTACAGAATTCAGTGGAGCTGACTCAAGTTCTGACTATGCTCCTACCTGTAATGTGGAGGAGAATGATTTAGAACTATGCTCAAATGAGATGCTTCTACCAGTTTCTGTTTCGAACTCCGGTTCTCGACGTTGCCATGGCGAAGCTGATGTCGAAGGTTGCCGGGATATTGATGTCGGTAAAAGGAAAATAAAGAAGTGGTGGAGATCATTCAAGAACAAGGCGGCGAGATTAAGAAGTACAGAGTTTTCTGAGGAATTGAAAACAATCCCAGCAGAATCCAAAACTTGCAGAATGAAGGTGTATCAAAACAAGAAGAGATGCTCAGAGTTTAGTGCTTTGTATATGAGACAGCAGATTGTTGCACACAAGGGCTTGATTTGGACAATGAAGTTTAGTCCAGATGGGAAGTATTTGGCAAGCGGAGGAGAAGACGGAGTCGTACGCGTATGGCGTATATCGTCTGCAAATGCCTCTACTGAATTCTTAGCAAATGATGGTAATTATAACAACAAACCAAGAGAAGGGAAGTCTAGCTTCAGCAGCAAACCGTTGAGATTTGCCACTGTTGTCATTCCTGAAAAGGTTTTTCAGATTGATGAGCAGCCAGTGCAAGAGTTCTATGGGCATTCCAGTGATGTCTTGGACATAGCTTGGTCCAATTCAAACGTAAGACATCTACGACAACTGTTTGTTTGTTTGTTTTTTGGACTGTCGAAGAAACAAAGCTAACTAGATCCTCTTGCTGCAGTGTCTTCTTTCATCTTCAAAGGATAAAACTGTGCGCTTGTGGGGAGTTGGCTCTGATCAATGTCTTGGTGTTTTCCACCACAAGAACTACGGTAAGTTTTGAAATCATGCATCCATTCAAGTTCTTGCCGGCTCCATTCTCTTTTCTAAAGTGTTCTTACTTTGTTTTTGGGATCAGTGACTTGTATCCAATTCAATCCAATGGATGAAAACTACTTCATCAGTGGCTCAATTGATGGCAAAATCCGAGTTTGGAGTGTGTTGAAACAGCGGGTGGTTGATTGGGCTGATGTCCGAGATGTCATTACTGCATTAGCTTATCAACCAGATGGGAAGGTGCGAGTTGTGAACTCTCTCAAATTGAATGTATATGTCTTCCACAGTGCTCTGATCATACCTTGTTCTTCTATGTGAGCAGGGTTTTGCTATTGGCTCGATTACCGGCACGTGTCGTTTCTACAAAACGTCAGGTACGAATCATGGTGCATTCGACGAATTTGACATTGTATTCTGATGCTGCCCTTCAACTCCTTTACTGATTTAGATTGTTGTGATTTTGTAGGTGATTATTTTCATTTGGATGCACAGATCAATGTTCAAGGGCGAAAAAAGGCCTCTGGCAAAAGGATCACTGGCATTCAGGTTTTGCTCAGGACTTTGATAGTTCCTTTGCTAAAGCATATCTTAAATACCATTGCCTTAACTTGAATGCCATTCTTTGCAGTTTTGCCGGGAAAACTCTCAAAGAGTGATGATAACTTCGGAAGACTCGAAAGTACGCGTATTCGAAGGAATCGAAATCGTCAACAAATATAAAGGTACGAATCCAAAATGATTACTCTCTTATGGTTCAATCAGAACAATTATACTGGATGTTTGTGAGATCCCACGTTAGTTGGAAAGGGAAAAGAAGCATTCCTTATAAGGGTGTGGAATCCTCTCCCTAGAATATGTGTTTTAAAACTATTAGGCTGACAACGATACGTAATGAGCCAAAGCGGACAATATCCGTTAGCGGTGAACTTAAGCTGTTACAAATGATACCAGAGCTAGACACCGAACGATTTGTTAGCGAGGACGTTGGGCTTCCAAGAGGGATGGATTGTGAGATCTCACATCAATTGGAGAGGGGAACGAATCATTCCTTATAAGGATGTGGAAACCTCTCCCTAGCAGATGCGTTTTAAAATCGTGAGACTCAGACTAATGTTCTACCAAGAACAATCTTTCGCCCTCTCAACTAGGAATCCATTTTTCATAAGAAAAATGATTTCAACCGATGCTTTAACATTACAACTACTGGTTTAGTGTTGAATGGTTAATTACTCAAAAATCTCTACAATTACCAAATGAGTTCATGCAAGCTGTTCTAGTTAAAGCATGAGGGGGGTCTGCATTGACTTTCTCTCAATTCTCGTGTTTATTCATTTGAATTATTCATAAACAGTGATTGATAGCCATGAAAACCATATTTAATTATAAATCAGAGATGTCCATTGCATCTGCACTTGACTTGTAAAAATCTATTGATGGGAAGTTCTGTTTCTCTCTCATAATAGCTGTACACTGTTCTATCATATTATTGGCTTGAAATGAGGAAGGCCAGGGATGTCAACTGATCTGTAGTTCAATGAATCTTTTAAGGTTTATATGCTTAGATTCTCGTTTCGAAATGCAGGTCTACCGAAGTCGGGGAGTCAGATGTCTGCTTCTTTTACAAAAAATGGGAAGCATATAATATCTGTAGGAGAGGACTCTCGTGTATATATGTGGAACTATGATAGTCTTCACCTCCCATCAATGAAAGAAACGAAATCTCAGCAGTCTTGTGAGCATTTCTTGTCTGATGGTGCTTCTGTTGCTATACCATGGCCTGGTGTTGGAACAGAGATGAAATGCTTTGGCAACAACCAACGGCAGTTCTCACAGAGACAGGATAACCAAGGGGCTTCAGAGCGTTTTTCCCTTGCTAATTGGTTCTCTGCTGATAATCTGTGCCGTGGATCCGCAACATGGCCAGAAGAGAGGCTACCTCTCTGGGATTTACCAGTTGCAGATGATGAACATGGCAACCTGGAACACCATAATAGTCAGGGCGACGCCCACGACCACGTAGCTCCACCCGACACATGGGGCCTTGTGATTGTCGTGGCTGGATTAGATGGAACTATAAAGACATTCCATAACTATGGATTGCCCATCAGGCTTTAGGAATCCAATTGAATTCCAGGAGCTTCTAAAAGCTAAAAAATGGTTGATTCTTTCTCCTTTTTGTATCTTCCAGTCAGTGCTATAGAGAAAAGCTTTCTATTTGTTTATTCCTTCTAAAAATGTATGTTTTAGAGGTCTGAAAATTTGTAAATCTACCCCTTTTTTCTTCTTGTTTAGTTTATGTGAATATTACTGCCAATATAAACGGAATACACTAGGCAGATTTTTGGCATTTGAGTGATTTTTTCTCATTGACATGAAGAATTTGAATCTTCGACAAAACAACTCTGCTCTGCCTTGTTCTTGTATTTGAATCGTTATGCAAATTGAAAGGAAACCCATTAATCGTTCATTCGTTGATTACTTACCATCCTTTTTGTTTGGGAAAAGGTAAGATTTTGAACGAATTAGAATGCGAGAGAATGAGAGTTGTGAATTGGGTCTGCAAAGAGAAAGAAGCTTAGCGACAGAGAAAATATTTTCTACCTCTCTCATAAATCGTGCTTTATTAGTGTGTTTAATCTCTTCATTGGTGCAAATTAATGGTGGGGACAGCGATTCTTCCACCCATTACTCGGGTTTTTAAAAAATTAAGAAGAAACGTGGCCAAATCGCGAGCGCACTCTTCCCCTCCGAGTATCTTCAGTTCATATAAAAGCTCACGCGAGCGGTATATTTCCGTTGAGAAAATGATGTTATCCATAACATACAAGCTCCAACTCCCTCTCGATTTCATCTTCGTCCGGAATAACGAGTTGGGTGTGTGAGATAGAACCCTAAACCCTCTCACAATTCGGCGACGAGGAAGACGGCCTTGTGGGAGGTGACAATCATTCTTCTTTGTTCGTTTCTCTAATGGCAATCCCCACGTCTCTCTTTCCCTGTTTGTCTTTCGACTCCATGTTCAGTTCTGCTTCTTGTTCTTCCTCGTCGTTATCCTTGCAATCTCTTAGTCCCTTCAAGCCCCATTGCCATGGTTTAAAGATGAACACTCCCACCTCTAATGGGTCACTCGTTGTTAACTGTTCCTCTCGCGAAATGGGTTCCAGCTCTGACCCTTTGAACGGGAGGTATGGATATGGCCGGCGCCGCCCCTGTTTTTCTTTAATTGCTTTGAAATTATGGACTGAAATCTTGATTAAGTGAAAGTGATTTGTATGTGGGAAATGGTTCGATCTCTATGTTGATTTGTTTTGGTTTTTGATGAACTTTTGAGGTGTGGTAGCTTTTGCATAGATGGTTTTGTTGTCGTGAAGTAGATTAGTGAAGGTTTTTTCTGAAGTAATAAGTCGAGTGTGTGAAGGATGAGATGTTTCCCATTGTTTTGGAGATTGGATTTGTCTTTTTTCGTTATTTTCTGTACTGTTGGAATTACCTAGGATGGTGTAGAAACGATTACTTCGAGGATGGAAGATATCATCTTTGTTCTTCCCAACCCAATAAACTCCTTCAGTGCTCGATTGGGTATTTGTCTTTCTCGTCTTTTATCTTTAGAAAAATGAAACATAATACTGTCCTGAATGGGATTGCTTGTCATCAGGGTTTCTTAGTACTTGTACATGAATCTTGTTTTTTTACTAGCTTCTGAATGAGTATATGTACATGGTTTGTTGTGAAAGAAGTGATAAGGATCTCATCCATGGTTTAAAATCTAGGGTGTGAACCTCTCTCTCGTTTTAAGAACCTTGAGGGAAAGCCCGAAACGGAAAGCCCAAATAGGACAATATTTGCTAGTGGTAGGCTTGGACTGTTATAAATGATTTCAGAGCCAGGCACTGGGGGTGTACCAATGAATATGCTGGGCCCCAAAAGGGGTGGATTGTGAGATCCCACATCGGTTGGAGAGAAGAACGAAACATTCCTTATAAAGGTGTGGAAACCTCTTCCTAGCCGATGTATTTTAAGAACCTTGAGGGAAAGCTCGAAAGGAAAAATCCAAAGAGAACAATATCTGTTAGCTGTGGGCTTGGGCTGTTACATGCTTATTTAATTAAATAATTAAAGAGTAAATGATAGCTCCAATTTGAATGGGTCTCCTTTTCCTTAATGGGTCCTCTGTCATTGAGTTGGTTCAGTTAGCAAAGCCTTGAAATCCGACTCATTGTTCTTAAGCTACCGTTGGATCGTTCTCCAAATTGACTTTGGACAAGGCTTTTCATTTGATCTTCTTGGGAATGAAGGTGATTTACTATGATTGTGGAACTATTTATACTTAGTGATGGCATATACTTCTCATTGTTGTTCTTATTTTCTGTGGCCTTCTTTGAATGAATTCTCTGTTTATGATGACCTATGACTCTCATTCTGTTGTTTAAAGAGATTTGGTGTTTTTCTCTTCCTTTTTCCTTATAATCTTTTACTTTAGCATGAAGCATCAGATATCATCTATGGCTCCCAATGGGATGATATTAAATGAAGCTTCAATGTCCATGCCATCGTATAAATGGCGACGAGTATTGCTCAAAGTAAGCGGCGAAGCACTTGCTGGTGATGGATTGCAGAATATTGATCCAAAGGTTGGTGTTTGAAGGATGACAGTGTGTTACATGCTTCTTTTTAATGATGTTTGGCACCTTGCAGTTCTTTTGAGCTAACTTTTGACTGCAGGTTACCATGGCAATAGCGAGGGAGGTTGCAGCTGTAACCCGTCTAGGCATCGAGGTAGCCCAACCTTTATACGTGTGCAAGATCTTTTTCATGTTCATATGTTCATGACTTGTTCTTGACCAATTTTTTCCCTTTTAACTCTCAAAAGAACTGAGTAAACAGCTTTGGAGAATCTGATTCTTCACTTGCACACACCTTACGTTTGTAGACTAGGCCAATGCTATCGTTATGGATGATGTTTTGTTTCAGGTTGCTATAGTAGTTGGTGGGGGTAACATTTTCCGTGGATCTTCGTGGGCTGGAAGTAGTGGTTTGGACCGTTCTTCTGCTGATTACATTGGGTAATTTTCGTTGTACTAGATATCTCTAGACTTTGGCAAACCATTTGCTGTTGGTACCACATTTTGATATTGCATATACCTTCATACAAACAACATGAAAATTCATACAAAATGAAGATAGAATAGGAATATATCTCAATTATGTTGTATATATGAAAGGATATCACCCACCGCTCTATTTCGATCCATTATGTATCGCCGTCAGCCTCACAGTTCTAAAACGCGTCGGTTAGGGAGAGGTTTCTACACCCTTATAAAGAATGTTTCGTTTCTCTCTCCAACCGATGTGGGATCTCAGAGTCCACCCCCTTCAGGGTCAGCGTCCTCGCTGGCACTCGTTCCCCTCTCCAAATGTGGGATGTCTCAATTCACCCCCTTCGGGGCTCAGCATTCTCGCTAACACACCACTCGGTGCCTAGCTTTGATATCATTTGTAACAGCCCAAGCCCACCGTTAGCATATATTGTCTACTTCAACCCATTATGTATCACGTTAGCCTCACAATTTTAAAATGCGTCTGCTAGAGAGAAGTTTCCACACCTTTATAAAAAATGTTTTGTTCCCCTCTCCAACCGATGTGGAATCTCACAATCATACTGGAGTTACATTCCTAGAAAGTAGAATAATCACTACTAGATATTTGACCTTTAGTCTCTAGTATTAATATAGCGTGGAGTCGGGCAATCGTCAGGAGAGAGTAGTCGAGGTGCATGCAAGCTAGTCCAAATATCGAGAAAAAGCATGATGGTGGACATTTTACTTTACTGGTTTTGAAATTTTGGTTGTATGTTTCAGGATGTTGGCAACAGTAATGAATGCGATATTTCTTCAAGCGACAATGGAGAGTATCGGTATTCCTACACGAGTGCAGACTGCGTTTCGAATGTCGGAGGTCGCGGAGCCATATATTCGACGAAGGGCTGTCAGGCACTTAGAAAAAGGAAGGGTTGTGATCTTTGCAGCTGGTACAGGCAATCCCTTTTTCACTACAGACACTGCAGCAGCCCTCCGTTGTGCAGAAAGTTAGTCAAATCATTGAACAATACTTCAACTAATGGCTGAAACTTGCTTGGTGTTTAGCTACAAATTATCTTAATAGCTGACTTTCAAATCATCTATTCAGTTAACGCCGAAGTTCTGCTGAAAGCGACAAATGTCGATGGAGTTTACGACGATGATCCAAGGCGAAACCCGAAGGCACATCTGCTAGAAACTCTTACGTACCACGAAGTGACTTCGAAGGACCTTTCGGTGATGGACATGACTGCCATTACACTATGCCAGGAAAATAACATTCCTGGTATGTATAATAACTCATCATAGATCACTGTTCTTCCAAATAGCTGAGTAACATAAAGCAATGCAAGCTGATAACATTTGCTTAGAATATAAACTGAACCAATGATTATTTGCTTCCTCTTGCAGTTGTTGTCTTCAATCTAACGAAACCGGATAACATATCGAAAGCCATAAAAGGCGAGGGAGTCGGGACATTGATCGGAGGAAAACGAAACTCAATGGTAGTAAGTACATGATGATTATGCAGGTATCGGACCATCCATTCTGTAAGAGCTCATGAGTAGGGATTTGATAGTAGATTTAGAACGATCTCTATATCTTATCTGTTTTGAAACTTTATAAACTCTCGTGGCTTTACTTTTGGTTTTTCCAAAAGGCTTCATATTAATAGAGATGTATTCTTTATTTATAAACCCATGATCAACTCTTTAATTAGTCGATGTGGGACTCCACTCCCTTAATTGAGGCTCGACTTCTTCTCTGAAGCCCTCGAACAAAGTACACCCTTTGTTAGACACTTGAGTTACTTTTGACTACACTTTTGAGGCTGACAACTTCTTTGTTCGACATTTGAGGATTCTAAGGGCATGACTCTGATACCATGTAACACGTAACCGTTTGAGAGATTTGCCCATTTGGTGATAATTCCATACACTCTTTCATCTATATTATAACATGACATCAGACCTTACATGGACAAAAGCCGAGTCCCTCTCATTCCACCTTATTCAAAAAGTAAACAATATGGTTTAGAGGTGATTATGGTTGAATATAGGTGAGGAAGAAGGGTGTGATGGTGGATTGTGCATCTGTTTGAAGTGGTGGCAGAGATTTGAGTTATCCCAACAATTGCTTTAAGCCTTGGACATGGCTTCTGATACTCACCTACTATGAATCAGGTACTCATGTACTGTCTCAAGTCCTCACATGTATAGCCACCCTCCAACTCACCTTCCTTGCTTTGGCCGCAAATTTGACACTATTTGGCTCTCACATGATAAAAGGAAAGGAGGTGGGTCAGATTTGTTTTCATTTTTCCCTTCAAAATTTGCTTCACTTATATTCCTTTAAACTCAATCCATCTAAGTTCTTCATATCTGAGTGTTTCTAGAGAGTGTTCTTTCAAATTTATGTCTTCGTTTGATAACCACGAGTGCTCGTGGGTTAGGTTGAATTGATGATCAAGTTGGATTTTTTTTTATAAAACTCGATTGTTCGGGTTGTAATTGTTTTCAACCTTAATAATTTTTATTAATCAAACCATAAAATATTTATGTTTGATTAGTTTGGGTTATCTGTCTAATAAAAAAAATTATTTATTTACTTTTAAATATTCAATTAAGATTTAACACGTGTATATATAATTGTATGGTAAGCAAAAAAAAAATAATAATATTTAAAAAAAATTAAAATTTTGTAGATGAATAGTTTAATTAAAAAGATTTAATATAAAGTTTATGAAATATATTAAGGTATTGGATAATTTTTTATAATGTTATTCTATTTTTAAAATCTCTGCCTCTCACACAAACACTTTCCGTCGCTTTGCTTTCAATTCAATCTTCACAATTCCATTTTTGCCCTTCTGATTTATTTTATTTTATTTTTTTTGTTAAATAAAAAAAAGTATTTGGAAAATTATTTCATACGTAGCGATAGGTGCAAACAAACCCCTCCCACCACCGTCACCATGCATGACGTTCATCACAAACAACCTTTGCTACTGCCACCTGTCACTCTCCTGTTGGTCTGTTACTTTTTTTACATACTCATTCCTCCTCATACTCTAATTATCTAATTTCCTTCCATGTTCACCTAATTCTAAAAAATTAAAAAAAATTAAAAAAAAAAAACATTTTTGAATCTAAAATTAAGAAGGCTTCCTCGTCATGAAACGTCGACGTTTTCGACTTTCAAGTGCAAGCCTTCACCTACGAATACGATGCCTCCAACGTCCGAGGCTGGATTCTTAAGAGTAGTGGTGCTATCAATGTCACTGTCACAATCTACGATATGATTGTGTCCCAAAAAAGTTATCCTAGGCTAGATCAAGTGGGAGAGAGTGTCACAACCTCAATTAAAGAAAGTAGGTTGTGACCCCACACGTCAAGACAGACAAGAGGCGACCCTCAAGTAGGCTCATCCAACCATGTTTAGGGCAAGAATGACAAGTGCCAAAAGTGTGCATTGAAAATAAATCGACACATACACAAAGTTCGAGAGAACGAGGCGACACGAATATCGAAACAAACTCGAAGAGAACCAAGTAGGATCCAACAACAAAAGTCGGGAGTTTAGATATGAATTTCGGTATGCGACTCGAAAATTAAATCCGTCGATAAGAAAGATGAAAGCTCACTAGAGTATTAGTGGAAGCGATCAATAATTCTATGGAAGATCAAGAATCAAAATCTATTATCTCGATACGTTGTATAGAGCTTTATACAATATACCTAATAAATAAAAAATTAAATCGACCTATTTAGAAACAGTTATTCGTGAAATTATAATTAGTAATGGTGTGAGTTAGGTGATGAAAGGGCCCTTAAACCTTAAATCATCCAATCATCTTCACCCTTACTTTCTCTATAAGAAATAATTAAAAATATATATATATAAATACATAAATAAAAATTAGGTGCTTTAAGTATCCATCCCATTTTTGAAGTTATATGCCAACTTACTTTGGTCAACAACAAACATAATAATCAAAAGTAGAAAAATGACAGCGAAGGGTAATCTAATTCCCAAAAATTACCTTCACATTAGTTTTGAGCTAACATTTAAGAAAATAAAGATTCATTTATTGTCTTAATTGGGTTAATTTAATGAAATATATCCATCTATTGTCCTAATTTCACGATCAATAAGTTATCGATAATCTAATATAAATAAAATTGATTTTTATGTATATGATGTCTCTAAATTTTTAATTTGACAATTGGGTTTTTAACAAAATGTCGAACAAAAAATGTTTTTTAAAGTTCAGAGATCAAATAGACACAAATATGAACGGAGTGGGAGTGAGAATATTGATGAAGAAGCAACTTGACATGTCTATATGTTCTGTCCTTAAACTCACTCCGGGGCGCCCTCATCTCTCAATTCAGCTGAGTGGAAGCTCCAACTTTGTGAGGTACTTTGTCTTAGAAGTGCTAACATGCCTAGTTCTTAGGCTTTTGAGCCATAAAAGAAGTGTTGATCATGTTGCTTTTTTGAGTTCATTTCTTCTTTTTTTCCTTCTCTGTGCTTCAAGTTATGACTGAGTTGATTGACAACTCTTGCTTAACAGCAACCTCAACCACTTCTCTAACTACTGTTCCTTTAACTCTAATTATTCTATACCATCATCTCTCCAGTTGGGGTTTTGAGTTTTTGAGTTTTGACCACTTTTTCTGTCTATATATTCTCTGGTTTTTACTTTTTGCTTCTGCTTTGGCTTGTTTCTCTCCAGCTTTGTAGCTTTTTTGTGTTTGTTTTGTTTGTAGTTCAGATGTTTTAGAGCTGTTTTTGTGTGCAAAACGGAGCAATGGGCACTTTCCCGCTTGAAACCAGACATAGATTGCCTGCATCAATGTAAGTTTTTTCTTTCATCTTCATAGCTCTGTTTGTAAAGGATGGATTTAGTTCATAATCCAATTGGTACGAGTCTGTCGTGCGTGACAGGCGATACGTAATGGGTCAAAATGAACAATATTTACTAGAAGTGGGTTTGGTTTGTTATAAATGGTATCAGAGCCAGACACTAGGCGGTGTGTCAGTGAAGATGTTGGCCCCTAAGGAAGGTGGATTGTGAGATCCTATTTCGGTTGGAGAGTGGGGAACGAAACATTCTTTACAAGGGTGTGGAAACCTCTACCTAGTAGATACGTTTTAAAACTGTGAAGCTGATGACAATATGTAACGGGCCAAAGTGGACAATATCTACTAGTTGTAGGCTTAGACTGTTATAAATGGTATTAGAGCCAGACACGGGGAAGTGTGCTAGCCAGGACGCTCGGTCCCTAAGGGGGGTGGATTGTGACATCCCACATCGATTGGAGAAGAAAACGAAGCATTTTCATAAGGGTGTGGAAACTTATTCCTAGTAGACGCGATACGTAATGGGCCAAAGTTGACAATATCTACTCGTGGTAGGCTTGGGCTGTTACAAATGATATTAGAGCCAAACACTGAACCGTGTGTCAGCGAGGACGCTGGGCCCTCAAGGAAAATGGAACATTTTTTTATAAACCTCTCCTTAGTAGACGTATTTTAAAACCATGAGGCTGACAACGATACGTAACGAGCCAAAACAGACAATATCTAGTGGCGGTGAGCTTGGGTCGCTACATTTTCATGTCTACTGATATATCTGAAATGCCGTGAAACTAGCGATTAGGTCGAGATATAAACATTCTGACATCAAATCTATTTTCTATATGGCATATTCCAAAAGAAAACTGCAAAGAAGCAAAGTGAAAGATCTGGAAAAGCCCTTAAACTTATCAACCCATGAAAGATTTACAAGATGCAGGCTTCCTCTCTTGAAACTTGTTCTTCTGTTTGCTGTTTCCGGCACTTTTGTCACACTTTTATACTCTCCTGATGTAAACAACCACATATCAAACACAGCTTCAGGGTATGCTTTGTTCTCCTTCTGCTATTAACTCTGCAGTTTCTAGATCCAAAACAGGCTGAAACTTGCTCATTTTCAGGCAAAAGTTTGTGAATCGGTGGATATGGGGCGGCCTGGATCTTCGATATGTATCTCGTCTCGACATTGTTTGGAACGATGTCGTTGAAGTTCTTGATAAGTTAGGAGACAAAAAGGAGTATCAAGGCATTGGGCTCTTGAACTTCAACAAGAGTGAAGTTATCAATTGGAAGCAGCTCAATCCTGATGCAGAACACACTGAGCTGCATTTGGACTATGCTGAGGAAAATGTGACATGGGATTCCTTATATCCTGAATGGATTGATGAGGAAGAGGAAGCTGAAGTTCCCATTTGCCCGTCTTTGCCGAAGCTACGAGCGCCCGGGAAACGACTCGATCTGATCGTCGTTAAACTTCCTTGTCGAAATGAGGGCAATTGGTCTAGAGATGTAGCTAGACTTCACTTGCAGCTTGCAGCTGCTAATGTTGCAGCCTCTGCTAAAGGAAACTATCCTGTCCATTTGCTTTTCATCACAAACTGCTTCCCTATACCGAACTTGTTTACGTGCAAGGACCTCGTTGCACGCCGTGGTAACGCGTGGCTGTACCGACCAAACTTGAGCGTGATCCGAGATAAACTCCAGCTCCCAATTGGTTCTTGTGAACTTGCACTTCCCTTAAAGGGCAAAGGTCAGTCCTATTACACAACTTTGCTCCACAAACACTTTTGCTTCAACTAATCTAAGAACTTATCTTGCAAACACAGAGGTTGCATACTCAGGTAATGTGCTACGAGAAGCATATGCTACAATCCTCCATTCAGCTCATGTTTATGTCTGTGGAGCAATCGCAGCAGCACAAAGCATTCGAATGTCGGGGTCGACACGGGACCTCGTGATCCTTGTCGACAAGTCAATCAGTTCATATCACAAGAGTGGCCTAGAGGCAGCTGGTTGGAAAATAAGAACAATGGAAAGAATCAGGAATCCAAAAGCAGAGAAAGATGCATACAATGAATGGAACTACAGCAAATTCAGGCTATGGCAGCTAACAGATTATGACAAGATCATCTTCATCGACGCCGACCTTCTAATCTTCCGAAACATCGATTTCTTATTCGGAATGCCAGAGATCTCAGCAACAGGAAACAATGGCACCCTCTTCAATTCAGGAGTAATGCTCATAGAACCATCAAATTGTACATTCAAACTCCTAATGGATCATATCAATGAATTTGAATCCTACAATGGAGGTGATCAAGGATACTTAAATGAAGTATTCACATGGTGGCATAGAATCCCAAAGCACATGAATTTCTTGAAGAACTTTTGGATGGGTGATGATGAAGAAACAAAACAAATGAAAACAAGGCTATTTGGGGCAGACCCACCAATCCTTTATGTTCTTCATTACTTGGGAAACAAGCCATGGATGTGCTTCAGAGATTATGACTGCAATTGGAATGTGGACATACTCCAAGAGTTTGCTAGCGATGTTGCGCATCAACGATGGTGGAAGGTCCACGACCAAATGCCGGAGCTTCTGCAGCAATTTTGCTTGTTGAGATCGAAGCAAAAGGCCCAACTGGAATGGGATAGAATCCAAGCGGAGATTGGGAATTACAGCGACGGCCATTGGAGGATCAAGGTTAAGGACAAGAGGTTGAAGCGATGCATTGACACTGTGTGTTCTTGGAAAGGGATGTTGAGGCATTGGGGCGAGACGAATTGGACTGATGATGAGTCTTATGCGCCGACGCCGCCGGCTATCAAGGCCGCCGCCCTCTCTGTTTGAACAATTTTACGCCATTTTTGAAGATTCTGGTTGATGGGGTTGTGAAATCTTGAGCCGGAATTTTGAAGAACTGATTCAAAATTTTCTCTTTTTTAATGTTGGATTTGAAGTGGATTTAGATTTAGTTGATTTCTTGCAATTGGTGCTTTTTTAAGAACGATTGATATCACTCCAGAGCTGGATCATGGGTTCTTAGTTTATATGATGAGAAACAAAACAAAAAAAAAAAAAAAAAAAAAAAAAGATTTCTTTTTCCAAAAATACAAATTTAGTTATTCAACTATACATACTTAATAAATTTATCTATTAAAAAAAATATGTAAAAGTTTGAAATATTTATAAAAAGTTTTTAGTTAAATTTTTGTTTCAATGATATTGAATTTAAAAAAAAAAAAAAAAAAAAAAAAAAAAAATATATATATATATATATATATATATATATTGTCACGAAAACTATTTATTTACACGAACATAACATTTCTCATTTTTTTTATTTTTTATTTTTACATTCCAACTGTCGATTTATTTGAAATTATATTGAGTTAAAAGATACTCGATATTCTCCTTTTTTTTTTTTCTTCTCTCATCTATTCATAAAAGTGGTTATCGAGCCAATCGCAAATAATAAATGTGTTGAGCTCAATATGGCTTGACGGACAGAGAATTGCGTCTCGACTCGTATCTAATTTTTTAGTGTATTTTAATGGATGATGTTAGTAAGTAGGTTCAAAATTATTAACAAAAACATTTTTTTTTATTTAAATTAAACTATTTTTTTTAGCTAAGTTAATTTAGTATATAAATATTAAGAGAATGAGATTATCTAAATTTTAAATGTTACAAAAATTAAATAAATTTCGTCTATCAAAAAAAAGGAAAAAAAGAAAAGAAAAAAAAGGAAAATATATCGGGGGAAAAGAAAACTGTGTTCGCCCCCAAAGTCTTTGAACCCTTTTTCGCCCATAGCTACTACCTTACTCTTCGTCTTCCTCCCACTCACTCTGCAACACAAGATGCTCAAAATATCCGCTCTGAAGATTTAGCTAAGCTTGCCATACGCCTGTATTCTTCTTCAATCATATTCTAGGGTTTACACCGTCGCCGCTTTCTGCCGGAAGCTTTATTCTTTCATGTGAGTTCTATGTTTCCCTCTTCCTTTAATCTTCTGCAATTTTGTCGTGTTCATGTTTTCAGTTCTGGGTTTTGATCTCTTACTCGTCTTGTATGGGACTGTATGTGCTGCGAGGTTCTTCCACTTCAAAGTTTGGACCTTTCCGATTATTACTCCCCATGTCCCCAACGCAAATAAATACGCGCTTCTTGGTTTTAGTTTTGCTTTCGCAACTATAGTTTTCTTCTGTGCTCGAGATTGTTTGTGATTGTGTGTATCTTTGGGAATCGATGACTTGGGATTGAGTTTTTTTTTTTCCCCTTCTGCTGAAGTATTTCAAGTGAGAGATACCCTGTGATAAACGGAGCTGATCTTTCCTTGGAAATTTACTAAACTTACGTACGGTTCTAGTTCAACTGGATTTTTAGGCGAAGCTAAGTTGATAGACTGAATAGTTGCTGAGTCGAAGATGATCGTTTGGTGGCCAAAAAGAATGCTATATTCTGTTCTCCCGTTGACAAATGCTACACTATGGAGTTGATAGAACTCTTATAGTTTACTTGATTGTCGAAAGTGATTTTTCTTACTGAAGAAAAGGTTAACTGGCTTATGATTTTTGCCGTGGAATTTAACCACACGTGTACTGCCTGATGGCTCTCCCACCAACGTAACACTTGTAGTTCAATTGAAAGTCCAGTCTCTTTTAGCATAGTTCTCAATTCATTCAATATTTGGAGGAGATTGAGATAGGGAGCTCAGGCTACTGCTTCAGATGCGACCATGACATTCCTATTTGGCTCCAAGTATTGGACATTGCCCCTTTTTGTTACCGTTGAAGGGAGGTTTCTTGATTGTGTTTTAGAAGGATGGAGAGGGTGCACATGATTTTTTAGCCTCTTTTAGTCTTTTTTTACAAGTGAAACTCCTCATGCCTGGATGGTAGCTCGTGGAAGGATTTATTCAAATAATTGCATAAAAGGAAAATTGTTTCTAAGCACATCTCTTAGGTGCATACATGATTAAAATGAAGGCCGAATCATGTGCAGATTTTTAGTGCTTATTAGTGCTGCAATGGACTCCTTTCCTTGATGTTGACATATACAGTAGAGTGGAATGCTCGTGCCTTGTTTATTTTATGGTAGAGGGAAATGTATGTACTTTTGAAGACCCAGCCTTTTAATTCCACAGAATGTGGTATTTTATATATATTTCTTTTAGAATATTGTATGACAGGTCTATGTAATTAAAATATTTGTAGTTTGATTGATTTTCTGTCGTAAGTTGTAAATTAGATATGATTATCATTTGTATTGCTTATTAAAACTTTAGGATGAATCTTAAATGATTTAGCTACTGGTTGTATATAGTTTTTATTTTACCTCTTGCTTAAGTCGTAGGTTCTTTTTCCTGCCAAAGTTAATTGATTAGACCCCAACATATTAGGTGCCTTGATAGATGTCCTCTTCTGTAGTTAATGTATCACGTTGAGTGTGCTAATGTCAAAATATAATTTTATGCAGTATCTTCACGTGGTTGGTTGATGGAAAGATTAGCAAGGGTGTACAATAATAACTTATGGCAATGGCTTTCTGTTCCACCACAAGAGCAATTGGGCATTAGCACAAATTCATGGAACTAAGTCACCTTTTGTATACAAGCTTGTTTCGAAGGACCTTTATGAGAAAACTATAGCTCATCAAACACATTGGGAATGAATCATGGATTACCTGAGTTGTGATAAATTACATGGTGAAGGGAGGGATGTATTCATCATAAAATTGACTTTAGAACTTAATAGTTTGAAGAGTACATATGGTTTGTATGAAGAATTACCAAGAGTAATAGTTCAATTGGTCTATCCTTATGGATGTCGTCCACTTCGAGCATTGTAATTGTACCCTGAATGACAATGTAACTTGCGAAATGAGCAACTCCCATCTACTTTTGTGACCTTTAAGTGGCTTTGTCATGGTTTGCTACATTGTCTTTCCCTTGTACTAATAGTGACTAATGTTCCATACCTTATCGTTTTTCGATCTTCAAGCAACCAAAGCGACAAATATGGTGGATAAAATGCGGGGGGTTGATCTCCACAAAGAAGAGAAGCCATGTTTGCCACTAAGTTTTTCTAACTGGAGGACATAATTTTCACTTTTGAAGTTTGGAGGAAAATTTAAGCAAACAAGCCTCTTTGGTGACGGTGTTGAACTAAGAGGTCAACAAGATGAGAGATTTTTGGGTTAGAGACAGATAGTGTGAAGGTGTTTCATCTCGTACGATTATTTTTGCTCGATTTCCATGTGAGAGTACATTAAAGACAATGGGAAAAATCTTGTTGGTCTATGGTATTCGAGCGGATGGACAGTGGTTCCATTGAGGAAGTTGGTTGACGTTGGTCATGGTGGTTGAAGAAAAAACAGGCACTTAGAAATTAGGGAGAGAGCATTTTGAGGGATCTAACCGTACAAAACAATGATCGATATAGAAATAACTGCTCAGTGATAAGAGGAGAGAGCATTTTGAGTGATCTAACTAGGGATGTTCAAAGGAATTCCAAAAATCAATCTGACTGATGAAACCGACCAAGTTGGTCAATGTTTTGCATTATACAAAACTGACCAATTGGTTGGTTGGAGTAAAAAAAAAATCAAAACATCACTGACCGACCAGTCGATCGAATAATACAAGAATAATTAATAGGAGAGAAAATATGGGTTCATGGTTACTTCCATTTCTCATTAATGCTATTATTGATGAGGGTTTTGAAAAGAAGAGGGCATCCAGGATTTAAAAAGTAAACAATATTTTCCCATCATCTTTCTCCTCTCCTCCTACACGACTTCACTTTTCCTAATTTCTCATTTTCTTCTCTCTTCTCCTCTCTCCATTGAGTCTTACCTATTCTCTCTCTTCTGTTCCCTCCTCCCATCGGCCACTGACACCGACACCAACCTATCGATGAACACCTGAGTTCTAACATAAGTCAATTTATGCTTATATTCTAGTAAAGGATGTAAGTAAGCTTTTTATGGAAACAACAAAATGAACGTTAAATATTTTGGGGTACACTAAGGATCATTCTTTAGTCCACTTTTTCTAAAGTTTGCTAATGATTTTGAAAAATGCATGCCCTTCCTATGATGTTTCTTTTAAGAATACCATAACACGTGAGGGTAGAGGTTCAAATTTACGACTTGAGCTATGCTCATGTTGGTCATGTCCTTTCAATGTTAGTCTAGGTTTGTACGTTTTTAGGAAGATAGGGTGATCTGTCATGAAGCTTCTAAGTTGTTATAGTGGACTTAGGATAAAAAAGTGATTCCTTTGCTTGTTTCAACAGTAAATACTTTTAAGAAGGAATGAATTGAATCTAGGGATCACATGAGCTTTGGCTTTTAAAAATGCAGTCAAGAATCTTTATGTCCATTTTAATTCTTGTTTCGGTTGTGTAGGTTCCTGCGGAATTCGATCCTTTTGCAGCATCAAACAATGTGATGCTTAGGAATTATTTGTTTGGCATGGAAGATTATGTGAAACTTGAAAATCCATGGACACCTATGCTTACTTGATTTTTTTACCCCTCTATCTGGATGAAAAATAAGTATGGCATAACTTCAGTAGTGCGTATATAGGAAGGTTGTAGGGTCTAGTTTCATCAACATTGAAGAAGTCTTTGATTGAGTGTATGGAAACTTGTGTGTACGGCAACTGTTTGTAGGGTCTGGTTTCATCAACATTGCATATGGTCTTTGATTGTGTGGAGCAACTCGTGCTTATGGAAACTTTAGGTCACAGTATAATGTCCTGCCGTGCCTCTCTTTGTGTGCTTGCTTGATTTTTCTCGTTGCGCATGATATTAATGATATCTTAGTTAACACGGAATGCCATTGCTTTTATATCCTTGGAATTTCTCATCCTGATGGGTTTTTTTTTCTTCATATATCTGGCTAAACTTTTTATAATGATCACAAGTTGGAATTCTCCAGCTTCCCGCAAATAACTTTTCCTTGAAGTTGTTCCTACAAGCTTCTTTTGATTTGAAATGCATCTAACATTTTTCGAAGTATTGGTTGATAGGTAGCAGTATTTAGCGGCAGGAAATTTGGTTATATTGTGAAATATTAGTTATTTGTGAATTATGTAACATAACAACTAAGGGAAGATATAAAGCTCCTCCAGTAATATATAACTGATTACAAGTGAGAATATTCATGCTAAATACAAAAGGCTTGGGAAATGAAATGTTGTTTTTTTGTTATTCTTGCGAGATGATTTTATTACATATTGGGTTTCTCTTCTACCTGCAAGTGGAGGGATTCCATCTCATTTAGTGTTAATGTGCCAGATGATTCCAATTGAGGTCAAATTGTCTCTGAATTTCGATAGGGTCATGTGGCCTAATCTATTATTTTCCAAATATCAACCAATTCAATATATACTATATATATGACTTGGACTTGACAACAAGGTGGTGAGGACTCGTCATTAAAATTAACTTATTTTCATCCTGCCTTCAGATTTTACTGTATCCAGGAGAACATCCTTAGTGTTATGAGTGGAAGTGGCAGAAAACGCTCGTCAAAGTGGGATTTGAGAGAAGAATCAAGACCTGGTTGGATTTCTCCCGAACTTGCAAGTGATGATGGTTCCAAGCGGTCTGGTATGGAGACCACCAATACTGTTTCAAAATCCAAGAAAGATTGGGGATTGCTGTCAAAGGAACCTTTATCTGAAACCAGAGATTCACATAAGGAGGATTACACTAATAAAGGCTATAATAAAAATATGGAAGGCACTGCTGAGTGGGATGCTGACAAAAGCTACAGCACAAGAATGTCTCCTGGTTTAGATGGATGGAGAAGACATAGCTCTAACCCGTCGGATAGAAATGATTGGAGCAGGTCAGTGAGGTTAGATACAATGGTATTAGCTGAGCTTATATTAACATTGTCATCATAAAAGTATTCAATCTCAAATTTTGTCGCTGAAGTCGCATTTCTTGATGAGTCATTCAAATCTCTGAAGTTTGATCCTGAATTTTCATGTTTGTATATGCATCCATTTTGTTCATATGCATTAGTTATCTGGATTTATGTTATTTCTATTAGGATTGGTTAGTTTTGCAATTTCATTATTCTTTAAACTTGCTTGTTTTAATTGTGTTTCAGGGGTAGGAGTAGAAGCCGGAGTTGGAGTAGAAGTCGGAGTAGAAGTAGAACTCCTCCTCGTAGTTTTAAGCGGGACTCAGGATTTCATGATAGGAACAGAAACAGAACCCGTGTTTCAACTCAATTGTGCAGAGATTTTGCTTCTGGCAGATGCAGGCGAGGTGGTGGTTGTCCATTTCTTCATGCAGAAAATCAAAATCTGGATGACAACTGGGAAAGTCGGAACAAGAAGGGGGGCCGATCCTTAAGATCAACTCCCCATGATTTTAGGGACTATTCCAGGAGTGGAAGGTCAGCTGCTCCTTGTACCGACTTTGTGAAGGGAAGGTGTCATAGGGGAGAATCTTGCAAGTATCCTCACGACAGTGGATTTCATGAACTATCACGAGGTTCTTCAAATGATATTAGTAGAGACAGGGAAAATGACAGGAGTAAAGAAGCATATTTATCACGTGGTGAGCGTGAACCTTCCAGTAGCAGTCTTGTTATCTGTAATTTTTTTGCTGCTGGAACTTGTCGTAATGGAAAAAATTGTAAGTATTCTCATCAGAGCCAGCCATGTGCGAGTCTAGAGAGGAAGTCGAGTGCTGATGGATGGGAACAAGTCGAATGTTCAGATGGTAGGGAACGGTTGTGGGATGGCTCAAAATCAAATGAGTTGGCTAGTCGTTCAGATTTTACTCAGTTGAGAGAGGAAAAAAACAAACAAATTGCTAGTCAAGAATCAAGATATACATGGCCTTCGGAACTAAAAGGAGGTCATGGTTTGAATAACGAGAGCAAAATTCAGTGGGATCAAGCTGCTAGCATCAAGGCAGTTCAGAACAGCAAGAATGATACCATTCTGAGCAAGCCTGAGGATGCTGGTGGTTGCATAGGCACTTCTGATTCAAGAGGTCACAGAAAGTGGCCAAGTGATGATATGGAGATGTCTCCTGATTGGCACTTCCCGGTGCAACCATCGAATCACGTGGTGAAAGGAGATTGCAACATTATTCTGGATTCTGGCTCTCAAACTTCCATGGCTTTAGCCACTCTCAGTCATGCGATAGTTCAAGAAGCTTTGGCTAAGAAGCAAGACGTTACCATAGAGCCTCTGACAGTTGATAATACTCATTTTAGGCAAAACCATAATTTAACAAAAGATCTTACTATGGCATCAGCATTCAATGATAAGATAACAATTGACAAAACTATTGCTTCACATGCTGAAGGCAATCCTTCTGGTAACATTGTCCTTGGACAAAAAATGGCATATCACACCAACCATCCAGGCGGAAGTGTAATGAATCCGAACGTTGCAGATGGCATTTGCAGAGTCAAACCACGAGAGGACGATAGGAGCATGCCAGGGATTAATCCTGTAACAACTATCACTCCGAACATGGTAACCAGTGAACAAATTACCCAATTAACTAACCTTTCCATTTCTCTTGCTCAATATTTTGGAAATGTGCAACCATTGCCTCACTTATATGCCTCCCTTAGTACACATAATGTGTCAGAAATACCTTCCTTCCCTTATTCTGATGCACCAGTCGGTGCTTTGGGTACGTTGATGAAGACAAGTCCTATAATTGAATGCTCGAAGCAACATGACTCTACTGTCTGCAATAGCTTAGAGGTGAAGAAGCTTGAAGCCACTAAAATACCTTCAGACTCTTTACTGAATTTCACTGGACAGAAAAGCATGACAGATGCGAAGGATGAAGTACAGATACCAATTTTTCCTCTATCATCCGATCCTTCAAACAAGATTGTCATCTCTGCAAAAGAAACACCGAATGAGAGTGATGCAATCAATCATGGGAAGCGAGCCGCTGAAGGTGAGGCTAACGACAAGAAGAATGGTGATGGGGATAATGAAAACAGGACTGAAGCAGGGGCGAATGAGGATTCTGAAGAGAATGATACTACAGAAAATGCGAATGGAAATGATGGGGTCCATGACAAGAAGAAAGGTAAGGATACTAAGGGAATTCGTGCTTTTAAATTTGCACTCGTGGAGTTCATCAAGGAGCTTCTAAAACCTACATGGAAGGAAGGTCATATCAGCAAAGATGTTTATAAGACCATAGTCAAGAAAGTGGTGGACAAAGTAACAGGTACCCTGCAGGGAGGTCATATTCCTCAAACGCAGGAGAAAATTGATCAGTATCTTTCATTTTCAAAATCAAAGCTCACTAAACTTGTCCAGGTAACAAATTTCTTTTCAACTTTCTCTTCCCATCATTCTTTTTTTTCTATTTTATGCTTTGCACTGGACATGGACTATTTATCCTACTTTAACACTACTAACTGCTGCTTTTTATAATTTGTTATTCCTTCTAAAGGCCTCATATGTTCTTTTAATAAATAAATTAGATGCCTTAATTACGCCAGTGCAGCAGCTCTGGGAGGATCATTAGCATTAAACATGCTTTATCAGCATTGTTTTGCTTATTTACTTAATAACCCTTCCTGAAAACTTTCCATCATCTCCTCGGTTATTTGTTTGTGAGACTGCTACACTTTGTTGATATTTTTTTTAAGTTATTCTCCCTCCTGTCCTTATTATAGCTGGGTATTCTATTTCCAGTTTGTTTGGGGCGGTCGTTCGTAGTCTCTTAATCCGTCATAATCTTTTCTTTTTTTTGTTAGTAATTGTATCCTTGTTTGATTTTATGTTTGTCCCCTTCCTAGACTTGTTATTTCTTCTCTTCTTTTTGGAAGCTTAAACTTTAAAATCTCGAAGAAGGTTCATTTTTTCACTTGGTCAGTATTCTTGGGAAGGATTAGCACTTTAGACATTTTGTGGAGATCCTCCAAAAGGAAAAATTACCTAAAATCTAAAAACAGGTGGTTGTTTTAGATAAGTGCATTGTACGCTGCCAAGTTTTGGTTGCACAACAGGTGGTTGTTTTAGAAAGCAGCGTAACTGGTCAAAGTGGGATGCGAGCATTGGTTTTTGGCTAATTATTTGTAATGAAAACCTTTTTTTTCTTTTGGTATTTCTTAGTTAGTGAGTGTTAGAGCACCCACTTGTGGAATGAGTACATATCATGTTCTGCTGTTTCTTAAATTTATTTTACGTTCATATGATTAGTACAAGTCCATTATGAAATGTGAATAGATAACATATAATTAGGAATCTTAATTCTTACGGTTCTTGATCCATTCCAATACACAATGCACATTAGGTTAGAATAATCATTCACATTTTAATTAACAATCTGACTGCATTTTTTTTAAGATTGATGAAAAGTTGGAGCAATACAAGAATGGTCTAATCCCTCAACAGGTAAAGAAGTACAGAACTTTATGATCTCTCGCAGCATTTTATGGTACAAGTGCAATGCGGAACTCAATTGAAGCCTGTTATAACATCCAAGCCCACCGTCAGTAGATATTGTCCGCTTTGGCCTATTACATATCTCTGTCAGCCTCACGGTTTTAAAACACGTCTACTAGGGAAATGTTTCTACACTCTTATATAAGGGATGTTTCGTTCCCTTCTCCGACCAAGGTGGGATCTCACAATCCACGCCTCTTGGGAGCTCAGCGTCCCCCCTGGCACACTGCCCGGTGTCTGCTCTGATACCATTTGTAACAACTCAAGCCTACCGCTAGCAAATATTGTCCATTTTGGCCCGTTACGTATCGCCTTCAGTCTCATGGATTTAGAACATGTCTACTAGGGAGAGGTTTCCACACCCTTGTAAAGAATGTTTCGTTCTCCTCTCCAACCAATGAGGGATCTTTAGTAACTATGTTCCTTCTACCACAGTTTAACAAACTTTTCTCATTTGAAGAGGACACCCCTGGATAAGGATTGAAGGAAAATATTATCTCAAGAAAGGCAATATCTATTAAATATTACAGTGAGAAACTTAGTGAAGCATGCCAAAAGTTGAATAACCAACAAACAATGCTTACTAGGGCCTTAATTTTGGGAGCATTATTTGCTTGGCTGGGAGCATTAAGGTTGGTTTCTCCGTTACGACATTTGCTCAAGAGCTTCGAAAGAGTTGCAAACCCAAGTCTGTTATTGTGATTACTCTGATTGAAGAGCCTTTGTTTGATCCCTTCCTTAGGATAGAGGCCCCTTTCCCTTTTGTCCCTTGATTGTTTAATTGGCTTGGTTGTTCAGTTTCCTACCAATAATATTAGCAATACTAACGATAAAAATGTAAATAAAGCGTTTTGCTAATGCATTGAATAATGTTTATCAGGTTGTCAAGAAAGAAAAAATCATTCTCAATGTGTTCTCAAAGCAACATTTATTATTGTTGGTTGATATAGCAAAAATGGCGCCGCATCCTTGTTGCAAGACAAGCGATGCTGCCAGAGACTATTATGTGCGACAGTATGTTTTTCAGCTATCATGGGAATCATACTGTGAAATAATCCTGGACCATAATTGAAAGCTTAGCACTATGTGCCATCCGCGAATTGATGGCCTAATGAAATTCACAGAGCATTCGGTACAGTAGAATCTAGCATTTCGGAGCGAAAGATGATATACCGAGGCTCTTAGACTGACTGAATTTAATGCACTTTCTTACATCAACTGATGGTTATATCTAAAGTGCAGTATAAAATCCATTAGAGGGTCGTGCAAAACTTGACTGGAACGCATCGAACTTGTGCATTAGTCTGCTAATAGGAAAAAAAGCTTGAAAAGGGTGACTTGATATAGCTATCTTAGGCTTTTTTTGAAGATCCATGTGAAAGTACATCTTTTTATGGTCATTGTTCTTATGTTGTGTGGCATATTCATTCTTGATAAAGTGATGTATTTGGTTCAGTCTCTTTTAAGAGTTCTGTTGCTGATCTTTCCAGATTAGAATTCTCTATGTTTCTTCCTCTATGTTTGAGTTGAGACCGTTATTTCTGTATAAAACGTTTCGTCAATGTCTCTTGTTTCCTTATCAGGCATACGTGGACAGAGTTCAGAAGACGAGTTGACGAGGCGAGGTTGTCGAAGAACATCGTATTTTTTCCTTTATATAAATCCTGTGTACTAATTTGATAGAATGATGCAGCATTCTGAATGATGTTTATCATGTCTTACTAATGTAGTGTAATGTATGTCCCTATTAGCAGTCTTAGGTACACCTTTCTTTCTTCTGCCTTCTGCAAATTTGTTGCGTTTAGTTTGTGCATTCTTCATCTTTTATTGTTGTATGAATGGCTACCACTTTTCCAGGACCTCATTCTTCGCCAAGGCCTTGCAATTTTTTTTACTTTTTATAAATAATTTTATTTGTTTGTTTGTTTGTTTGGGTTGAATCAACTCGGTTCATCGCCTATGGTGTTGGTAGGGTCGGGATCGTGGGTGATCCTTTTATACTCTTGTTAGAAGTGAATTGTCTCTCGTGTGTGAGCATGGAGCGTGAACAATTGTTATTCTATGTTTCAAGTTTGGAATGGACGATCGTCTTCGTTTCAAATCAAATAATTGTGTTCGTTTCAATTGCTAGAATCAAACGATATGGTATGAACCATACTTATTCATTTTAAACAACTTGGAATGACACATAACGAATGGAAATGGTGACAATGACTTGGTGTATTGGAGATAAAACGAGGAGGTCGGAGGTCGGAGGAGGATAAGAACACGTATGTTAAACGCATATTTACCCGAATCGAGTGAATTCAAATACAAAAATCAATTCAAATCGTTTATGAAACAAACAATATACCCAATAATGAATGAGTTTGTGAAGGGTAGAAGAGTGTAAGGATGTGTTAGTCAGAGCACAGATTAGGAGGAGGAGGAGGAGGGGCAGTGGGGTGCACAAATTTTGTAAATTGATATCAATGACTGTAAATGCATGCTTTTCTGTTCCTTTCCCTATAAAAACCTTACCCTTCCATTTTCCTTTGCTCTTTTTGGTCAATTTTCTCTTCCAAAAAGCATCCAACCACTAACAATATGGTGTGGGAAAAGTGGTTTGTCTAAGTACTTAGCTCAGAAGACTCATTGTTTCGGGTCTTCACAAAAATTCAAAATATTCATACTTGAGATTAGAACGAACGGTGAATAAGTGTCTATATTCATACTTGAGATTAGAACGAACGGTGAATAAGTGTCTATTTTTTTTCTCTCTAAAGATTTACCTTATCTTTGTTTACGTCCCAGATGACGAAATCTCAATATAACAATAATATATTTCTACTCGGTTTAGGGCAAAGAAATTGTTAGTAAAGAAACTTGAAAATCGAAACAATAAACAAAAAATCAAATGGGATTTTAGGTTTTCAATTTTAACATTTTTTTGCTCTAGCAGAGATTGGGAACATGTTGTGTACAAAAAAAGCTAAATTAGTATACCCTTTATGGCCTCCCTTTATGTTGACTCCATCACTTGATGGTCCTTGCCCTAAAGTCCTTCCTAACTTTTACAATACAACCAATAAATGGTCAAGTCTTTAACCCTCCTACTCCATATCTAGGGTTTCTCGGGTAAGATTACGTAAATCATAGCGATCGAGTGTCGGTTTGATCGCAATTATATGGTAAACTCTATGACATTAGGGATCATGATCTTAAAACTGTTATTTTCATCGAGTTTTGATTAGCTGATTATATAATTAGACACTGACATAATAAATTCATCGTTGAAATTTTTTATTCATATAAATTTCTTCGCTTCAAAAAATTATTTATTAAAAGAAAGATGAGCGAATTTGTGTATTTCATGCAAGATAATAAATATGTTCAAATGTAATGAATTTGAAAGTTTCTTTTTTTAGTTGGGCTATTAAAGCTTTATATAAATTTCATTAATTTCTCCAAATTTTAGCTATAAATTTCGAAAACATATTACACTCAAATCATTCATGGCGTATAATTCAAACGCTCATCATTTCTCAGTAACCCGATTTAAAGCAAACCTCATATTGTTCAAGAATGAAACGAACACAAACCCTAATCAACAAGAACACGAAGCTCAAAAGCGTTACAAAAATAGTCAAACCGAATCGAACAAGTACACATTTGGAAGCTAATGAAGAACTCATATCACTACAAAAAGTATAAGAACTAGTAGTATAGTGTATGTGTTTGAGGATAATGAAAAAAAGCTTACAAAACCCTAGCTCTGCCTAAAAATGGAGGCTCTGAAAACCCTAGAATGATTGCATTAGGGCATGCGCAAAATTGTATGAAAAACATGCCTCTTCTCAAATCTTTTCTCATTGATCTTAAGAATTTGAATCTAAAACTAAAAACCCTTTCGATCTCTTGATGATCTTAAGAATTTGAATCAAAAACCAAAAACCCTTTTGATCTCTTGATGAATTTGAATCAAAAACCAAAAACCCTTTTGGTCTCTTGATGATCTTATGAATTTGAATCTAAAACTAAAAACCCTTTTGATCTCTTGATGATCTTAAAGAATTTGAATCAAAAACCAAAAACCCTTTTGATCTCTTGATGTTCTTAAGAATTTGAATCAAAAACCAAAAACCCTTTTGATCTCTTGACGATCTTAAGAATTTGAATCAAAAACCAAAAACCCTTTTGATCTCTTGATGTTCTTAAGAATTTGAATCAAAAACCAAAAACCCTTTTGATCTCTTGACGATCTTAAGAATTTGAATCAAAAACCAAAAACCCTTTTGATCTCTTGATGATGTTATGAACTTGAATCAAAAACTAAAAACCCTTTTGATCTCATGATGATCTTCATATCTAATTTGGAGTTAACCTAAAAAAATTGATACTTTAAAAGGTGATGACAAAAGAAAGCCCAGCAGATGGGGTAGCAGAAGATGAAGGAATATGGCAAGGCCTTTGATTACTAGGGGCAAAATCTTCCATAAAAAGGCACAAAATAATGTTAGCCCTAGATCACTCCTTTTTCTTCTTTGCCCATCCAAATTTCTTGCCATTTTCTTCATCCCTTTCTCTTAACCATCTTTTTCACTTCTTCTACCACAAAAAACCCTCTTTCTTTGTGGCCTTTTATAGAATCATTTCAACTTCAATTCCCATACCCTAGTTTTTCTCCACCCCATCACCCTCTTCCATGGACCCCCATCACCTCCCAAACCCCTCTTCCCATCTCCAATTTTCCGCCATCGATGATCCCGACATCGTTCACCTTCACCATGTTCACGAGCTCAATTCCATTTGGCCGTCGTTGTTGTTGCCTCATCAACCGCTCCCTACCTCATCCACCCACCTGATGTCAGGCTACGGTATGTTTAAATAACATTACAAGGGTTCGAACATAAGATTTCGTGTTAAATCGTAATTTAAGTGAATTGGGCAGGTAACGATCAAGAAGAGCCAGAAGAAGAGCTTGGTGCTATGAAGGAGATGATGTACAAGATCGCCGCGATGCAGCCAGTCGATATCGACCCATCAACTATTCGAAAACCCAAGAGACGAAACGTTCGAATTAGCGACGACCCACAAAGCATTGCCGCTCGTCTTCGTCGAGAAAGAATCAGCGAAAAGATCAGAATTCTTCAAAGGCTCGTCCCCGGAGGAACAAAGATGGATACAGCTTCAATGCTAGATGAAGCCATTAGGTATGTCAAGTTCTTGAAAAGACAAATCCAATTTCTTCAGTCAACTCAGCCGAGCACCGGCGACGACGCAGTCGTCGGAGGGTGGCCATTTCCATTCCATAAGGCTAATACTTCAAACTCCTCGTCCACTTCCATGGAAGCTACTCCAACCATTATGCCATCAGGATGGTGAGCATTAATATCAACCAAATTAAGTGTATGGTTGTGATTAATTACTAATCGATATGTTCGTAATTGTACGTTCAAATAGAATCGTAAGGATAAAACACTAAATCATCGACGTTTGAAACAACAATTTGATATGTTATGAAACGAAAAATCGAAGGTCTAAACGTAATTAAACGATTAAAATCATTGTTAACTTAAGGGAGGTGGAATAATGATTAGTGTATGCTAAGGTTACGTAGGATCATACTATGATATGTTAAAAAGGGAAGTATCATTTGGAGTGTTGAAGTATGGCAGGAAAGGTTGTTTGGCCGACTCTCCTTCTTGGAATTAACACTGACGTGAGGTCATCTTCAAAATCATTACAATTTTTTTTTTTTTTTTTTTTTTCATGAATCTCCTCTTTGTCCCTCACAATATAGAATAAAGAGAGACTTAAAAGGTGAAGATTTTCAAGATATGTACTAAAAAGGAATAAGAGAATAAATGTATTGTTTTATGTCATTGTTTTGGTATATAAAATTCTTACATGATGTGGTAGGTTCTTTCAAAGTTCGAGTAGGGTCTGAGATCGTTAGGTGAGGTTTAGCTCGTTGATTTTAATATGTAGTTGTTTTGCTATAACTCGATAGTAAAACTGTGGGATTTTATGTGGGTTGGAGAGGGGAACGAAGCATTTTTTATAAGGGTGTGGAAACATCTTTGTTTTAAAAAACTGTGAGGCCTATGACGATACGTAATGGGCCAATGTAGACAATATTTGCTAGCGGTGGGTTTGGGATGTTACAAATGGTATCAATGTGATGTCCCACGTTGGTTGGGGAGGAGAAAAAATCACCATTTATAAGGGTGTGGAAACCTTCCCCTAGCAGACGCGTTTTAAAGCCTTGAGGGGAAGCTCGAAAGGAAAAGCCTAAAGAGGACAATATCTGCTAGCGGTGGATCTGGGCTGTTACGATCAAAGTCAGACATGAGGCGGTGTGCGAGCGAGAACACTAGGCCACCAAGAGAGGTGGATTGTGAGATCCCACGTTGGTTGGAGAGAGGAACAAAACATTGCTTACAAGGTGTGGATCTGGGCTGTTACAGTCAAAGTCAGACATGGGGTGGTGTGCGAGCGAGAACATTGGACCCCCAAGAGAGGTGGATTGTGAGATCCCACGTCGGTTGGAGAGAGGAACGAAACATTGCTTACAAGGTGTGGAAACCTCTCGCTAGCAGACCCGTTTTAAAAAATCATGAGGCTGATTGCGATACGTAACAGACCAAAGCGGATAATATCTGCTAGCGGTGGATTTAGACTATTACAAATGTTATCAAAGTCAGACATCGGACGGTGTGCCAGCGAGGATGCTGGGCTTCCAAGGGAGGTGGATTGTGAGATCTCACATCGATTAAAGAGGGAACGAAATATTGCGAGGACGCTAGGTTTCCAAGGGAGGTGGATTGTGAGATCTCACATTGATTAAAGAGGGGAACGAAATATTTATTATAAGGGTGTGGAAACCTCTCCATAGCAGCCACGTTTTAAAAAATCGTGAGATTGACGACTACATAGCGGACAATATCTACTAGTGGTGGGTTTTGGCTGTTACAAAAATTCTAAACTGATAGGTAAATATGAGATATGCTTAGGTTAATGGAGTTGTTAAAACAAGACATGTTTTTTAGTATTTTTGAATAATTTCTTCTAATATAATTCCCTTATCGAACACAACACAGATTGTACATCTATAACATAAGTTATGGCCGATCATGCAAGAGTCGATCATTAAAATACTTATAAAACTCTTACCATCAAGAATATTTAGTTAATCAATATCTATCATTAGCGACCAAATGGAGAACCAGCTATATATATGAACTCTATAGAGATTATTACTATATAATGACAAATATTAATTTTAAAGACAGGATTATTATAATGTTTTTTTTTTTTTTGCTCAGTAACTATGAAGCACAAGAACATGAAAGATTATAAATAGGGCGATCATCCGAGTGCCCATATGATCATATATGAGTATCTGCATCGTGATTATGATCATACTCAATCATTATATTCTTAGGTTATATATGAGACATGACGTTCATATTAAATGATACTCAATGTACTTTGGTGATGTCTTATTCAATGATCTCACATGAATTTTGGTATATAGAAAGAACGTTGTGTGCAAACTTGAATAAAGTACATTTTGGAACACCAGTTTTCTTACCGTGAAATGCCTTCAAAATAATTGTGATGAATCGATCGATACAACCGAACAACTATTTTTGGATGCATTTTCATCACTAATCCATCCGTCAATATTATTAAACCAACACTTGATTTGCAATTTGAGCTACATATCTTAACTCGGTGTCAATAACCATCGATCATTCCTCGCTCTACCGTTTGATTCGAACTAAGGCTATCCAAAAAAGGCGCCAAATTGGGAGCGACCATCGCATTTCGACACCCTCCATTGCAAGGGGCGCCAAATTTCATCAGCTTCCAGTTCCTCTTTCCTTCTCCAATTTAGCCCTAAAATTTCTCCTGCGATTACTCACTTGATTGTTCAAAATTCGGAGCAGGACGAAGAAATAAAGAGTGGAACGCTTCAAATCAACTGGCTGGACTCAAAGTCAGTGTTTACCCTAGACCTTCATCCACTTTCATGTCTCCTTGCAACCGGCGGGGCTGATTTTGATATCAAGGTCTGCATTCTGTTTCCCTCGTCGCTTCTGATTTTGATTTTTTTTATGAAATTAGGTTAGCCATCTTCGATTTTCAGTTGTTTCAAACTTAGGCTTTCAACGGACATGTTCTGAGTATTTAGATTTGAGTGGTTGGTTGAATATTTAGCCATGGGCTAACTGTTCCTCTCGATTATTGAATTCTGGGGAAGAACAGAATAAAGCCCCTGGTTCTGCTGTTAATAGCCTTCGCTTCTCACATTCTGGTATGTAGAAGTATTTCTGGATCTCTCAACATTAAGTTTAGTGTTCTGAAGCTGAGTACATTTGGTGAGAAGAATTGAAAAGAAATTTCTGGATCTCTCATTTTAGTTTCTGGATCTCTCATTTTAGAATTGAAAAGAATTGAAAAGAATTGAAAAGAATTGAAAAGAGTACATTTCTGGATCTCTCAACATTAAGTTTAGTGTGAGGAGAATTGAAAAGAAATCCGATCTGTATCACACCCTTTAAGCTTCATCTTTAAGGCATCATCTTTTTTACGAATGCAAAACCTGGCCAACCCTAGACTGAGAGCTCATTCCACCAGGTTGGGGTCCAGCCATGCTGTAACAGTTCAAGTCCACCGCTAGCAGATATTGTCCTTTTTGGATTTTTCCTTTCGAGCTTCCCCTCTTTAAAACGTATCTGCTAGGGAGAAGTTTCCACACCCTTATAATGGTTTGTTCTTCTCTCCAACTGATGTGGGATCTCACACGTGCATTTTTAAATCTAGAAGGAGTAGGTCACTATTTAAAATTCTCGAGTAGGAGGAAAGTTAAAAAATGATATGATGTTATTCTAAGAAGTCTATTTAACTTTGTAGCATATAGAGCTCTACTTTCCAACATTTGAAATTCGTCGAATTCTGTAAAAAGAGGACCTTCTTTCATGTAAGAGCGTGTAAAACTAATCACCCTTACTTGGGAATGTTTTTGTTATTAGAAAACAATTTCATTAATGTATGAAATTCACAAAATTCAAGGATGGTAAGTCCATGATGATCACAAAACACTTTTCCAATTGGTTAAAAGGGATACACAGCTATAAGAAGATTGACAATTCACACCAAGAAATAGCATGGTAAATAACAAGATCAAAGAGAATTCCATGAAGCTGCTCTTTTTCCATAAAATCTCTTCGATGATGGTAGTACTTCTGCTGATTGCAGATGTTTGTTTTCAAGTACATGTTTGAGCCAGTAACTAAATCCTTGGAGATTTAAGTTCATCTTAGTTTTCATTTCCTGCAGGAGGTGAGCTGATCATATGGAAATTGCACCATTTGGAAAGTGGCCAGACTTGGAAGGTCCTGGAGACGTTATTGTAAGGCTTATAAATTTTTAAAATTTTTTTATTTCAACTTGTTTAGAAGCCATGAAGCTCAAAAGTTCTAGTTGTCAATAAAGTCCAATGTGAATAGGAAATGGCTTTGAAGGAATGGATTGGGATCTAATGTCCTTCAAGTTTTCTTGTCAATAAAAAATTGTAGGGTTAAGATGGTTGTCTTGTGAGATCAAAGGTGCACACAAGTTGACCCAAACACTCACGCTATATTTCACCGCCAGGATGTGCTTGAACTGTGGTGGTCTCATCGTGATACATATTTGATATCTGGATCCGTAGATAATTCTTGCATTATATGGGATGCAAGCAGAGGTTGGATAAAATACACACACGCAAAAGAAAAAAAAGAAAGAAAGGAAAAGATATCTATTTCTAGAATTCAGCTTATTTGTTCCATTAACCTTTTAGCTTTGGTTGTTCTCTCCCGTTCTTCAGGTTCTGTCTATCAGATTTTAGATGCCTATTTGCACTATGCTCAAGGTGTAGCGTTGACCCATTCATCCTAGAGATATAGTTAGAGATCGGTCAGGAATATGGTTTGTTCCTCACAAACTCTCCTTCGTTAAGTTGCCAAAATAGTTGTCCAGTTATATATGCTTAGATAAACACTGGAAAGCAAATGGGATGATAATCCTGTCTATGGGAAAAGTTCAAGTGTGGAACACTACTTAAGTTTTCCTGATAAGTATAAGGGGAAGAGTAGAACAATTTGGTTTTTTTTTTGTACACATGATCATTTATTTTTACTACGTCATAATTTTATTTTGGGAGCTACAATACAGCTACTTTTGGTGACTCAATAAAATGATGCTCTTTTAATATTATTTTTAACCGTATGCATCATGTTAGTAAATATCACTTGTTCTCTTCCATCCTACAACCTCTTGTTTCTATACGGTCCACAATCATATTTCTTCTCCGCAAACTTTTGTTGATTTGCTTACTTTCTCTTTTCAGGTATTTGTAACATATCACCAGCAGCTGAATCAGTTAATACAGCCTATATATTTTCTAGAAAGGGTCTTTCGAGGCAAGACTCAATTATGTGTAATTACTAGTTTGCTTATAATGATAAATGATAATCATGATGAAGCAATAATGATTCGTGATATCAAGCATCTTTGTACATCTATGACACTGAAAGTGGTGTGCCACTAGCAATCATGGTTGGTCTTCACTGTGCTGCCATAACTAATGTTGCGTGGTGAATTCTCTGCTCCTCTCTCCTGTCTACTCTTGATTACTTTCTTTCTATTGTAGTTGTTCATTTTCTCAATTTTGAAATGCTTGTTCTTTGAAGGTTGGCAGATGCTCATTATTTAGCACTGTCTTCTCAAGTTCTCAATTTTGAAGTGCTTGTTCTTTGAAGGTTGGCAGATGCTCATTATTTAGCACTGTCTTCTCAAGTTACTGCACTGTGGTGGAATTTGAAAATGATGAGCTGGGATCACCAATCGTGTTATCAGGTCAGATTTACATTTGCTCATTTCCTGTCATGTTTTCTCGAAGTAGTTGTTTGTCTTTCATCTTTCAATAATTTGTTCCTCATAGTTTATTTCCAAATGATATAGATGATAGAACATGCACAATGACCAATCAGAATACAAGTTCAACAGATGCGGTGATTGTAAACGAGGATCAAAATAGGAAAGCAGAAGCAAAAGTGAAACAAAAAGAAAATAAAAGCGTTGAAAAACCAGATAACATAGTGGTTGAAAAAATAGCTGACAGGAAAGGACATGAAATGGAAAAGAAAACAAGTAAACACAGGTACATAAGCTCTTCCTTCAAGCCACTCAGTTTCTAGCAAGCCAGCCAAAAGGAGCATTACACCCATGGTTATTGATTCATGAGAGAGGTACATTACCTACTGTATATTATCTTCGTCGTGACAGATTTTGCTAAATTTTTAAATGCATTTTGTTGCACTGCTGGATCAAATGTTGGTCACTAATATAATCGAAAATCAAAATGATAACTTTTTAAATGAGTGGTGTATCATCCTTGATCTTATTTTCCTGGTAAATATTCTAATGATATTGGGAAGAGTTGTATGATATTATTATTCAGTTTTCACTTTTTGTTTTGGATTGCATGCTTCCCAATGACTTCTATCAATTTTGTCTAATAGATTCGGACTAAAAACTAAAAAATTTGTGTTAACTTGGAAACTTGTGAACCCAAGAGGAATAAAAGAGTTTGAGTTGACATGACGATGAGGTTATATGTAGGCCCAAGTGTGTTGGACCAGATGATTTGTTGGGTTGTGTCACAAAGGTCACATGAATTGACAAGACCCATTGGCACAGCTTGCAACTTGGCTGGACTTGCAGGTAAGAAACTAGGATAACTCAATGCTCTACGTAGCTTATAATTCAAAATTAGGTTGATACAATATAAATATGTATATGTTTATGAGTTAATGATAAAGTAATTTAATTGAAATTTTGTTTTGATATATCTACTTTGATAGCTTCCTATTTTGGTACTATACTTTCGGTTTTGGTCCACTTGACTTCCTTTACTTTTCAAAACAAGAATCTGGAAATTCATATTTTTAAAGTGCCATCTGGTTTTCTCTGGTAATTTTTTCTCCTCTTTTTATTATTTTTTCCCCAAAATTTCAACATACAATAAATTTCTTTAAATATTGTCGTAGCTTAAAAAGTTCTTATTTTGTATAGACTTTGTATTAGAAATTTTCAATTTTGGTCCCAGAATTTTGCAATTTAACATTTTTGTTTGAAAATTTTGAATGTGTGATAATTCATGTTGCCATATTTGTAAATATAGCAACAAACTTTTAACTCTCATATAAATTTTTGATATATTTGTAGATCTAGAATGTTTTTATATTTGCAAGTAATTGAACTAGTGTTTTTGCACAGACTGTGTTAATTTCCAATTATTCTCCGCTTCATACATTTTTTTTAATATATTCTTGGTGTGATTTCATATTGGTTGGAGAGGAGAACAAAACACTCTTAATAAGAGTGTGAAACCTCTCCCTAACCGACGCATTTTAAAATCGTGAAGCTGACAGTTACACGTAACAAGTTAAAAGTTGACAATATCTGATAGCAGTAGGCTTTGACTATTAAAATCTTAGTTCACATGTAGATGAGAATGAGAGTTTTAAGTTATAATGGAGGTTTGATAATATACTTATCTGAGCATTGATTTAGGGTTTTCCTCACTTTGTTTTGAATAGGGTTATGAGAAAGTCACCTCGTGTTAAACCCAGAGCTGCAGAGAGAGCAACACTTCTGATACCGCAAGGCAGCTGCCTCGAAGCCTGTATCTATCTATGAGTAGCTACCAAAGACCTAATGAATCTCAACCCATCAAACCTTCCACAAATTTCTTCTGAATCTGATTCCAAAACGAAACCCTAAAGATACACTCCACCAAATCAAAACCCAATCAGGTAATCAAACTTACTCGAAATTGAAAATGGAACACTCAAAATTAAAGGGTATAAAGATTATACCTCATGAGTGGGAGTATAAAGAGTGAGGTCACGATCTCCATTGGAGGAGGATGAAGAAAATGAGAAACCATGGTCGAGGTGAGCAAAAAAAAAAAAAAACAATTTTGTTTTTTCTTTCTAATTTTGAATTTAACTTTAACAAGGATCTAACGTCCATTGGGGTTGAAGTGGGGAACGAATTATTCTTTATAGAGTGTGGAAATTTCTCCCCAACGTCCATTGGGGTTGAAGTGGGGAGCGAATTATTCTTTATAGAGTCTGGAAACTTCTCCCTAACAGACATACTTCAAAATTGTGAGACTAATGGCGATATGTAACAGACTAAACTGGACAATATTTGTTAGCAGGGTGAGCTTGAACTGTTACGAAAGTTATCAGAGTCAGACATTGTGCGGTGTGCTACAGATTTCACATCGGTTGAAGAAGGGGAACAAAACACTTGAATCCTCGATAGAAATAAATTGTGAGATCTCATATTAGTTGGAGATACGAAACATTATTATTTATAAGAGTGTAACAAAAGTAGAACAAAACACTTAGAGATTTCACATTAAATGAGGGAAAGAAGCGTTATTTATACAAGGTGGACAAAGATTCAAACATTAAAAATGTATTAGATCATGATACATATATTAAGTAATAGAATTATATTAAAAAATAAAAAATAAACACACATACAAAGCATTCTATTAAATTAAGAACATAAAAACATAAAAAGTTAATTATTCGAAGCTTCAAGTTCCACAAGTTCTCAATCTAGAAGAAGTAAAATAACTGAAAAGATAAAACAGTCATTAAATCTCTTAAAAAACACATCAACAAACCATCTAAAAAGAAGAACAACAAAAGCAAAAGCCGAAAACAAAAACCCAATTCAATTATGATCACCATTTCACCAACCAAGAACATCCAGAATCCCCAAAACCACTCTGCAAATACGCTTCAGCCCTTCTTCCCTCCGGCCAAGCTTCGCCGGATAAGCCACCGTCGGGAACCCTTTAAACCCATCATGACAAACATTGGCATAATCCGCCGCCGCAGACACATGCATATAAGCATAGTCATAAGTCTCCTCAGCCAAATCCTTCAGAGAGGCTCGAAGGGCTTCCGCTGCAAATCCATACTTTTCGGAGCATTGTCTTAAGAGCTTCGTTCTGTTGTTGTTGGCAGCGGCGCCGGCGGAGGTTGGGAGCTGGGTGGAGAGGTAGGTGGCGGTGGCTGTGGCGTTGGAGACACCGATGGAGACCATGATGGCAGCGAGACCCTTGGTGTCGGCGGTGAGGCTGGTGGGGTCGGATTTTAAGGATGACATGCAGAGGTCATAGTAAAGGGTGTTTCTGCATGTTTTCTGGATTAGGGTTTGGTCGGCGGCCACAAATTTCATGGTATGGTAAAGAAAGATTGATGGGTTTGCAAGGTAGAGGAGAAATATGAGGAAATTCTTCATACCCATTTGGAATTTGGCTGAAAAATTCGATCTTTTTCTCAATTCAAGAGAGAGAAAGAGAGAGGATAATGAAGAAAGAACATGAAATTCTCTAGAAAAACAAATTCGAATGTTTCTTCAAAGGGAGAAGAATGAATTAACAAGGCCCAACAAGTAAGTAGTGAAGTGTTTATTGAGGAGAGAGAAAGAGAGAGAGAGAGGAGAGAGAAAGATTAAGAACAAGAGTATGAAGAATGTGAAGGTGATGATGATGAAAAGTTCATATACGAATGAGAAGTGAGATACAGCGTTTTAAATAGGATACAAACGAAAATATTTTATACTAATCAACCTCTGAAAGTAAGATAAAATGTACTACTAACCAACTCCTAATCTAACTTCAAGGCTCTCATAGAGATCGAGTAGAGAATTGAGGATTCCATCCAATCAGGCTTTCAATGCATTAATCCTTCCTCCGATGAGTCAATCTCTGCTCTATGGTAGGGCAAGCACACAGTAAAGTATCAATCAAAATGTACACTCTATCTCTGCCTATCATTTACAGTCGAGCTGTTTCGTTTCATATCTAACTGATTATAGTTATACAAACTATATTCTATGAATATCTTTATATCTTAAATGGAATTTCATAATAAAAAGAAGAAGGAAACAGAGAATCTAGTCTGAAAAATTGTTTTGATTCAGCAGATGGAAGCAGCTTTTGTGAAGAATTATAGGTACTTTACATAAAGCAAGAAGAAAAAGATAAGAAAAGAAATGATTTTGAAGGAAGAATGATTCGATTCTCTCAAACCCCATTTAATATAATAATAAGATGTTTGACTGTGAGGAAAGGAATTGATGTGGCTTAATTACCCTTTTCATTAATCAGATTATTATTTTGGAACAAGACAGAGACACAGACACAGACACAGACAGTGAGAGAGAGTCACGGGCCAAAGGGTATAAAGTGGCAATGGACAAAGACAAAATGCCATTTTTTGAAGGCTTTTTTTTGTTTGATTTTGGTACAATTGGCCTCCTCCATCATTTCTGCTATGGATTCTCTTTGTTTTCACTGTCTGTGTGTGTGTGTGTGTGTTGTCTGTGTGGGGTAAATGTGCTTTTGATTGCCAATTATTGCATGCATGCACCCAAGTTTTTAAGGGCTATCATCAATGGCGTTAGTGCTTTTGGATTGTGATATGCCCATATAATGGTTTCATTGTCTTTGTTCTCTAAAATCCTTTTCAAGTTTCAACCTCGAGCTAGTTCTTTAAAGGTAGCTCGATAAGTAAGTCTTGAGTGAGTCGATCATTGTAACCTCTAATGTCTCGAGTGCATATATCAAAAACAAATAGCTTGATGAGTCAATCATTATAATGATAGTCTTAGGCTCGAGGTTAGTGTGGCAATTGGAAGTTTTTCCATTTTATGTGTTAAAATGTTGAAACTTGTAAAAAATGGAGGAGCATTGAACTCTGTACCTCTCACATGCAAAGCGAGCACTCTACCATATGAGCTACACCCTCAATGATGATGTAAAATTAATACATTTTTTTCGAAGATTAAGGTAATTATATTTTTGTGTCTTAAAAAAAATTGAGAATGTTATATCTATGAAAAATGGAGGTGCAGGGAATCGAACCCCGTGCCTCTCGCATGCGAAGCAAGCGCTCTACCATATGAGCTACACCCCCAATGGTGATCCAAAATAAATACATTTTTTTCGAAAATTAAGGTAATTATATTTTTGTGTCTTAAAAAATATTGAGAATGTTATATCTATGAAAAATGGAGGTGCAGGGAATTGAACCCCATGCCTCTCACATGCGAAGCGAGCGCTCTACCATATGAGCTACACCCCCATTGATGGTCTAACATAAATACATTTTTCTGAAGATTAAGGTAATTATATTTTTGTGTCCAAAAAATTGAGAATGTTATATCTATTGGAAAATGGAGGTGCAGGGAATCAAATCCCGTGCCTCTCACATATGAAGTTAACGCTCTATCATATGGGGATATATTTTTTAAAATATAGAGTAATTATATTTTTGCATCCAAAAAAATTGAGGAAATTATATTTTGCATCTAAATATTAAAAAAAATTAATAACAATAATAAAAGTGGGTATCAAATTTCATACCTCTTGCATGCAAAGCTAGCGATCTACCACATGGAGTGAGGAACTAATAGAAACGAGCTCGTAACTTTGCAATGGGACAATTGTTCGGTACAAGAATGATTAGAAAAAACGATTAGCGAAAATAAAAAATAAAAAAATAAAAAAAATCTATATTTTTGTAAATAAAAAAAATAAAACCAAAATTTAACTTAATAGTTAAGATATGAATATATATGAAAAAAAAAAAAAGTGAAGAAAAACATTGAAGTAGATATTGATGAGTAAGCTTATCCTTGAGGACATTCACGTGTTATGTTTGGAATTTATTCCAACAACTAATATATATATATATATATATATATATATATATATATATTCCGAATGTTACAAAAATAAGTCTATCTTGTTATCTCGAACAAAATTCTACCATAGAAAATTTAATTCCATAAATATTATAATTCTTTGCATAATAACAACAGGTGTTAAAAAAATTTAATGACACGAAAAACTCGATCAATTCAATCTAATTCGTATGATTTCAATTGGATTATAAACTTATTTGAATTGGTTTAGATAAATAAAAAATATGCACTCGGTTGATTTATGAAATCTAAACGATCTGAAATTAAAAAAAAATATATTTTTTACTTACGTATACTTATTTTATTTTTATTTCATTTCATAATATTTGGCTCAAAATCCTATCTGTGTTCATACCCGTTCAAATCTGTTCATAGCTTCCAGTGAAATTGATGATATCATATTCTCATACCCACTATTATTAATGCAATGGTCAAACAGATCTTAATTGTTCTACCAATACATTAGAATATATTGGGACCAATAATAAATAAGCCTCCATTAATTGTACTTTCTTTTTTTTGTCTGGATCAATCTATCAATTTTGCGAGAATAATTTGCATTGTCAAGCTTCGTCAATATCAAAATTTTCAGCTACCTACTTCAAAAGCAAGGAGTATCTTAACGAGACATTCACACTGTGACAACTTCTCAATATTTATTAGATGTGAATCGAAAAATTTAGGGGTGGTTAGAAAAGTCTTGATCTAAAAAACTTGATTAACTCAATTGTACGACTTGGGTTGGGTTATGAGTTTTTTGGGTTAAATTCCGTTCAATAAATGAAGGCTTTATGGGTTGAGTTGGGTTGGGTTGGTTCGTGAGTTTCCCTAAAACTAGATCACGTTATTATTTATTCTTCTAACAAATTTCAAAAATAATTTGAATAAACGACCTAAACAACTCGAACCAACCTAATTCAAAATATTTACAAACCCGAACAATTAGATTGAGACTACAAACTCAACTCAATTCCCGAGTACCTCTAGAAAAATTGTCAAACCCTAATAATTACTTAATAAATATTCGAAAAACTTTATATTTTCACTTGTATATCAAATGGGGTAAAACTTTCTATCTTTGTTGGGTTAATAAATATCTATTCTAATAAATACGTTATTTTAGAAAATCAACCATATATTTAATATTGCGTTATGATCTAAATTACTCATTAAACTCACTTTTATTAATTTAATCGTCGTCATGTTACCCATCGCTATTGTTATCACTCTAGCGTGGATCATCGTTCATCATAATTGTCGCCATTGACTTTAATAAGCTTCATTACTCTCACCGACGATTCACAATCGTAACCCTAAAGTTATTCTTCAAGTGTGAGACGAAGACAAGTTTTTTTTTTTTTTTTTTTTTTTTTCTTTCTTTCTGACGACACGAACACGTCGTCAGCTCCATCTCCAACATCCTCACCTCTGATCACTTTCTCGTCATCTTCTTTCACATCAGTGAATTTGTCTCTCGATCGGCTAAGTCAAATTGGCAATAGACACGAGTTTTAAGTGGCCAAAAATCCTAAAATAAAAAATTTTTTATTTTATTTTTATTAGTTTTCTTAGATTTTTATTTTGATTAAAAAAAATATTGGACGTTGACATAAGAAAATAAGATAAATAAAGGCTTTATTTATTGCTTTAGGTGACAATAAAGGAAAATGGCCTAAATCGGCCAGCTTATCTCTCATTGGTCAGAAGCAATAAATACACCTTTATTTTAAATATTAAATATACAAATATGCAATTTAAAAATATAAGTTATGTGGCCAAAAAAAAAAGGCTCATTTAGATAATTTGCCTAATTTTAATTAAATAAGTTTAGGACAACCTAAAATTCTTTGAGTAGGTAATTTAACATAAATACCCCTAAAGATTTAGATTTGAGATCGTATACGGGTCTTAAAAATCATACTTTAATAATAATTTACATGTATTCTTGTGATGCCCGAGTAGAAAGGGTATATGAACGAACGAATACTACATTCAAATATAAAGTGATATTGAGAATAGAATGGTTGAGAAAGACTTACAAGAATTGAAGTTACTATTTATATTAACAATGGTTGTGTCATTTCCTAGCAGAAAGTCGATAGGGTTCTGCACTTCAGGATAGGTCCCAAAAAAGAACGCGCTACCCCCGACCCTCTTTCCAGTAGATGAGAGAAGGATGAAATGAATTGCTTTCATTAACATTTAGTGAAGGTGCATAGCTTCTTTCGACGGGACTGATCTCGAAAGAGATCTTTTTCTCGAGTTACGAAATCACATAGGTTGAAAAACAAGTCTATTATGCCATAAGTCAAACGGGTGGATGAAGCAAGAGTCCTTCATTGCACTCACACTAGAGAAAGGAACATCTCCACTATAATTGGTTGGTCTTATCCCCTTATTAGTGGCCCGAGTGTACATTTTATAGGGGTGTACATTCAACTCGACAACCCGACAACCCAGACCAACCCAACCCAAACCATAAGTGTTGGGTTGGGTTAGATTAGCATTTTGGGTATGGTTGGGTTCATTTTTCTGAATCCGAATTGAATCGGTTCGATTTCAGGTTAGTGGAACAAAATCCTCGGGTTGACCCGAGCGACCCGAACCATATATATAAACTATATTAAGAATCATTCCGTATTAGTGGGTTTGCCAGAGTAGTATTTTGGCCAGTCTAGTGAGATCTACAATCATAGAAACTTCTAAAAATAAGCATATTTTTTTTTTTTTATAGAAAATATGTAAGTGATAACAAAACATACTAAAATAACTTGTTGGTTCATAGGAACAGTAATCTTCGCTCTTAGAAAGAACAAGTAAACAACATAGTCACGTGAATACGAAAACAATATTAAAATGATATCATTAAGCTTAGCCCACCATAGTTTTTGATATCTAAAATGATTGGTCAAAGTTGGAGAGCTACCCATCTCATCACCTTCCCCAAAGATCATGTCACCCATCTTGTTTTGGTATAAATACCCTTCCAACTCCAACTCTCTTGGAGAATGAACCAAAAAATAGAGAGATTGTTCTAAAGCAGATTACAAAATGGGCATAAAGCCATCTAAGAGTAAGAGATCATCCCATTTCAAAGCCAACAACACAACCTCCTTTCTAATTCAAGGTATGTATATATGAATATATAATCTAATCTTTCTTCTCGTTCTTTTCTCATTTTTTTTTTCGTTTTCGTTCTTTCTACTTAGACATTAAATTCGAAATATGTTCAAACATGTTTTTATAGTTAATTTTTTTGTTCTGTATTACATGTCGAAGAGAAATATGTAAAAAAATAAAACAAAAAATAGAATACGAAGAAAAAACTTAAAAAATTGGAGCTAGTTCATGGTAGGCTCGAGTAAAAAAATACGTAGCAAAAACAAAATTTTACGAAAAAATAGATTGATTTTGAACATTAAATGGATTTATTCATGAAGCATTATAGGGTCTAATAAGTAATAAATATGGTTGTGGTTATTTATGAAATAATAATAATAATGATAATAATAAATAATAATAAATAAAGAGATCCATATTTTATTTATTTTTAATTTAAAAATGGATTCAATTTGATTTGGAATTTCAAGAAACTCAACGTTGAATTCCATGGTTTGAATGTTTTAGCTTCTAAAATCAATTTCCATAATTAAGCAAATAAATGACGTGGCATTTTTTTCTTATATCAAAATTCTTGAAAACTATATCAGAAAAAATCAAACGATGATTTCATAATTTAAAAAAATAAATAATTTTTTTTTGTGGTTATTGTGGACCATCAACCTATTTTACTGAGTTGTATCAATTCTCTTATGGTGCATAAGCGGGGATTTTAGAAGATTTCACCCAAATGAATGAAAATTGGCATCCAGTGAGCTGAGACGAGTCGAGCCTATCCTAACTCTAACTCATCATGATATTAAATGGGTAATTATCATAATGTGTTATGACAATACATGTCATTCATATTTTTACGTGTGATCTTTATAATTAGCTTTTCTATGTACATAAATAAATAATAATAATAATAATAATACATCAATCCATTTCAATTCTAAAAATGGAGAGATTTATTTCCTATATAAAAATAATAATTTAAAAATATGGTTTCATTCATGAAATTAAAAGTTTAACACTCCCGCTGTTGCATGCAAAGATATTGGTCAATTTTCAAATTTCAATGTTCAATGCTTTGACAATTATTTTTTATTTTAAAGAATAAAATAATAATTATTAAAAAAAAGAAAAGAAAAAAGAAACCAAGCAACCGTGTTGCTGTGGGAGATCCAATTTTCCAAATCTCCTATTTATTTATTATTTTATTTATTTTATTAAACAATTTGCAATTGCAAAATTGGACCCATTTTCGTATTTCCAATGTTCTGCCTTTCCCAAATGTCGCCGCCTGATTTTTTCTTCTTGTCATTTCACCTAATTTTATTTTATTTATATAATTATAATTAAATTATAATTGACTATAGTTTAGATCTTGGACCTCTTGTATTAAATAATTTAATGTGGATATAACATTATTTTATTAGCATTTTTGTTTGAAGGTTGAAATAATTTTAAATTTGTGGGTTTGTATTAAAATTTATCATTTTTTTTTCATGTTTATATAATAAATTGGATTTTTTTCTAAAGAAAATATTTCTAGAGTTTTATTATTATTATTATTATTATTTTTGGAGAATAAAGAGTTTCTAGAGTTAATTTCACAAAACATATACATAGAAACCCATACTCTTTTTATTTCTTTTATTGCCCGTTTATTTTTAGACAAAATTTCATGTTTATCAAATATGGTATCAATGAACTCTAAACAAATATTAAGTACCGAAAAAAAATAGGGATCCAACTCAAGAACAGCGAACCTAAGGAAGTCCCGTTACAGAAACCTCGTAAGATAAAAAAAAAAAAAAGAAAAAAAAAAAGAAATCAATTCGAAATAGTGAACTTAAAAAAGTATAGTTAGAAGGACGATTCATAATTGTGAACTTAAAATACAATTACCTATTTTTTTTGTATTATTCTAAGACTTATTATTTTCAAATATCTATTTGTTGTCCAATCAAACGGCCGAAAATGTGTATAAACCCACCGGAAATCCAAACTTTCCAAGCTTTCCAAAACCTCGTCCACCGTCCACAACTTCACTTATTTATAACTTCGTTGTTTTTCTTCTAAAGCTAAAGCCATGGAGTTGAAGGTGGAGAATCCCACGTTGAGAAAAGCTCCCCATGTCGGTGAAACTTACAGAAGTGACAGAGTGTATGCAGAAGCCGCCGGAGAAGATGAAAAAAGTGGCAGCACTGTCCGTACTGGTGACGGAGATCATCAAGTTTGCAGTCGGTCGAGGACGTTTCAGACGGTGAAGATCGACGGCGTTCCTTTCTCCGGCAAGGTGGAGGAAAGGCTTGATTGGTTGCGTTCTCAGATTATAGGTGGAGATGCAGAGTTTGATTCTCCATTTGGAGAAAGGAGATTGTGTTATGCTGATCATACAGCTTCTGGTCGTTCTCTTCGTTATATTGAAGATTTCATCCTCAGAAACGTTCTTCCCTTTTATGGTTAGTTCTATATTTCTCTATCTAACATTTAAATTATGAATTTAGAACTTAGAAGGGGTTTGGCTATATCAATTCATGCATATTATGCATTATATCATGCTATTATCTGATTCTGCATATATACAAACAACATTACTCACGGTTAGACGAACATGACTCTCCACAATGGTATGATATTTTCCACTTTGAGCATAAACTCTCATGACTTTGCTTTGAGTTTCCCCAAAAGGCCTCATACCAATGGAGAGGATATTCTTTAATTATAAACCCATGTTCATTCCCTAAATTAGCCGATATGAGACTTTCATCATCTAACACTTACAGGATGAACTCAAAATGTATATATATATATAAAAGAAGAAAAATTATTATCAAACAGAACAACTGATAAAGAATGGATTACGTACCATATCTGCAGGCAACACGCACACATGCGACAGCTACGTAGGCCAGCATACAACAAAGATGGTGGCCGATGCAACGACGTACATCAAGAGGTACTTGGGTGGTGGAGAAGAAGAAGCGCTTCTATTCTGTGGACAAGGCACAACGTCTGCCATTAAAAGACTGCAAGAGGTGATGGGCATTGCGGTGCCATCCATTCTGAGGGAGAGGGTAATAGAGACCCTAAAGGAAGAAGAAAGGTGGGTAGTTTTTGTTGGACCTTATGAGCATCACTCCAACCTCCTCTCATGGCGGCAGAGTTTGGCTGAGGTGGTGGAGATTGGAATGGATGAGAATGGGCTTTTAGACGTTGAGATGCTCAGATCTCAACTTGAGGCATATAAGAAAGCTGGAAATAGGTCAATTTTGGGATCTTTCTCAGCTTGTAGTAATGTCACTGGAATTTATTCAGATACAAGAGCTATTTCTACACTTCTTCATCAATATGGAGGCCATGTTTGCTTTGATTTTGCTGCAAGGTACCTGAATTTCACACGTTAACTTGAATCAAAGCATCAACTAAGAATGATTATTGAGTCTGTTCGTTTGTGGTGCAGTGGTCCTTACGTGCATATTGATATGCGGTCGGGGGAAATCGATGGCTATGATGCTATTTTCTTAAGTACACATAAGTTTCTTGGAGGACCTGGCTCACCTGGAATCCTTCTGATGAACAAAAGTCTTTATAAGTTGAAATCATCTCCTCCATCAACTTGTGGGGGTGGCACCGTGAACTATGTCAATGGCTTCAGTGAAAAGGTAAATGAAAAACTCACCCAATTTAAATTGTGTTTTGAACAGAATCCGATTGGTCGAAACTGAAAATTCGGCATATTTTGACGTGTTTCCTTGTTCTCTGGAATTTTTTCTGCAGGACACACTGTATTATGAAGACATAGAAGAGAGGGAAAATGGTGGAACACCACAGATTATAGGAATAATTAGAGCAGCTTTGGCTTTTTGGGTAAAAGAATACATCAGCTACCAAGAGATAGAGAAGCGAGAGCACCAGTATGTAGAAAGGGCTTTGAAGAAACTTCACCAGAATAGAAACATCTGCATTTTAGGGAGGACGTCTTCTAAGCGACAGGCCATATTATCTTTTATCATTTACTCTTCGACGAACTCGTCGCTCAACTGTATCACAGATAAATTATGTACAACTAACATCAGAGAAAAGGATGAAAAGCTTTACATGTGGGGAGAGATGGGGTGTATGAGAGCAAAACCTCTTCATGGTCCTTTTGTTGCAGCACTCCTGAGTGACCTGTTCGGCATTCAGGCTCGTGGGGGATGCAGTTGTGCGGGGCCTTATGGTCACAAACTGCTAAACATTGATGAAGCATGCTCGCACGCCTACAGATCTGCCATTGCTAAGGTATAATCAGATTGACCTTTCAATTCTGCATACCAAGAAACAATTAGATTTGTCCCTAATCTTTGAATTTGATCTTTAACAATTTAACAGGGGTATGCTGGAATAAAACCTGGATGGACAAGAGTAAGCTTTCCCTACTACATGCCAAATGAGGAGTTTGAGTTCATTTTAAAAGCTTTGGAATTCATAGCTGATTATGGACAAAGATTCCTTCCCTTGTATGCCTTCAATTTGAGAACTGGGAGCTGGACTCTGAAGAAAAAAGACCTCGCCGACCTACTCGGAAAGGACAATTACAGTAATGGTCAGATCTTAACATTAGAAAACCAGTGTGCCAATGCAGAGGCTAAGTTAGCAGCAATAGTATGCAAACATAAATCATATTTAGAATCTGCCAAAAAAATTGCCAATCTCCTCCCCAAGTTCCCTCCCGAGAGAAAACTTCACGAGGACATTGAATCCTCTGTATTATACTTCAGAATCTAGAAGAAAATAAAAATAAAATAACACTATTAAACATAGAATAGATCATATCTGTACATAGTAAAATAATCTATGATTTACTTGTTATTTGTTACCAAATCTATGATTTCATGGTTTGTTGCAATGTAATTCTCATTATACACATCTATAAATACATGAGATCGTGACCCATATAGGTCACAGTGCCATTCAACCTAACAAACACATCTTAGTTGCGTTGTAATTTTGGTTAGCATAAACAATGCACTTTGCCCACTTCTCCAGTTATCACAATCCCCTCCTTTCAAGTTAACAGCGTCCTAATTTATAGAATTCTTAAACAATACGAACAAAGCATAAATGAAAGGAATAAAATACTTCTCGTTGATAAATATTAATTATGATGTGGTGTGTACAAAACCTTGTGAAAAGAAATCGATAAAAACTTTAATCTAAACCAACTAAAAATGATATGATCCAATAAACAAATGGCACAATTTACAGGGACTAGTACAAACAAATACCTCTTCTCAGTAATAATCTGCATAAGCTACTTAACATCAGCAATTTTTCACAGCATAAAATAAAATGACTAAAGCAAATAAAAAAAACCACAATCTATAGTGAAGCTTTAGCAGAATTATTAACCAACTGGACAAACTTTACATAAATCAGACAGGAAATGTTCAAAAAATTGATCGAGGATGTTTCTTTACCGACTCTTCTCCAAAGATCCAAGTGCACTGCGCTTGAGTGGTAGTTTAGTTATTTTCCTAGGAACTCCCAGATCACAAGGTATCAACCTTGCATATATTGGTCTCATCAAGTTATCAATCCAAAGATATAACGCAACAGAGAGTGTTAGAGACATAGAACAACAAGAATGTCTTAAAAGCTAATTTACAACAAAAATGTCTTAAAAGGCACAAGAAATTTTGTAATATCTCTTTCGTTTTTTACAGTGGAGTTTTTTTTTCTTTTTTCTTTTTTCCTTTTTCTTGCTTCTAAATAAACTAAACAAGAAAAATGTGCACGAGTTCTAAAATATAAAGAGAATGTACTGAGACTACCTGACAATGTTTGGCCATAATTTGAGTACTCAATGAACTGGACATTGCTTGCAATCACTAAAATTAATTTTGTGCGAGTTCTCGGGATCTCTTTCAGTTCCCTTTAATTTTCCCCGCATGGTCAGTAAGGCCCTGCCAACTAGAAGCCATTACAAGCTGCCTCTCTAATTGCAAATTCACCTTCCTCTGAAGCTCTTTCAACTTGTTTACCCGTTGTCGCTCAGCATCCTTTAATTTCTGAAAAACTCAAGACTCGCATACATGAGATTAAGAAAAAAGTTCGAGAATCAAATCAGTATCGGCTATCACCTAGGAAAGAAGTTCTTAAATTGTTGATAAACATATGTGCAGACACGCGTTGAATCGCTGACAGCCAAACATATGACTAATCAATTGATTCTCATTAGAAACGAGGGTGTCTGCTCAACAAACGGAGTCAATGCAGAATTAAAGACCACAAACAGAACGATTATTGCATCAAACGCATTCCACACAATGCTACTTTTAATCGTGAAGTAGAAGTTCATTTTCTGAACATAACTTTCAATTTCAGGAACTGGAGATCACTTCTCTCGTGTTCAACGTCAAATAACATGTCAGCCTCTTCCACATATTCAGTAAAATGCGTGCAAAAACTAAATTACTCTTGATGTTCTCATATATCTCATTTATAAACATCAATCCAAATTTAAAGGCATAAATGAGGAAAAACCTCGAATAGCTGAGCAGACTCGACGTCTTCCTCCACATTTGTGGAGGCTACCACCGCATCTGTGTCCGAACTTGAAGCTTTTGGAGTGAAAACTCGATGATTACAGAACTTCTGGAAAGTAGAAATGCGGTTTCAGGAGCGATCTTTAGTAGCTGAACCATGATTACTACACGATGAAGAACAGGATGAAACTAGCTTAATTCGACAAAGAGATGAAGCAGTGGGAAGAACAGGATGATAAAATTGGATGAATCAAGTGCGTTTGATGCCATAAACATCACTATTCCAGCATTTGAGAACGCCTTCTACTCTTCTTTCTGGTTGTCTGGCGCGCTTCTCACCTTCGTGAGGAAACAGAAGAACGGTGGTAGTACTGAATGGAGTTTTATCAGAGGTTTTTGTGTATGAACTGAAAAATATATATATTTTTTTAAACTATAAATTAAAGATTTAATAGAACAAAATTAAAATTTTAATTAAAAAATATATTTTAAATTAAAAATATTAAATAATTTTTTTTTTTATTAATTATTATTTAAACTCTAAATTGAGAAATCAAAATTTAGTTTCCTCTGATATATTGAACACATTTTCCACTTCCGACAATTCACTTTGGAACCTATTTCGGAGGTTAGCATCGAGCGCAATGGCTCGTATTTATTATCTTAAGCTGACTCGGGAATCTTTTTCAGTAGGATCGAGCTAATTCTTTGCGCCAAATTCCTCCACACGCCAAAAATTGTTGCAGAACGATTGAGATCTGTAGTTGAAATGGTGAATCGAAGCTTTCCCCAACATAGGGCCTCATCGAATTCCAGATTTCTTCTACGAAAATCATCCCCTTTTGCGTTTTCCCTCTGTTTGATTTTCATTTTTGCATCTTCGATCTTTGTCTTCTTCTTCTTCTGCGCCAGAAATGTACTGGAAGATGAACAGAAGCCGCTGTTTCCAGAGCCAGAGGAATTTCCGTCTCATTCTCATGCCAAATCTGAGCAGGTAGGGTGTTTTCTTCGTCTAATTTTCGTTGTAATTTGTTGTTATAGTGTAATGATTATTGTTTGATATTTTGATTTGATGCCAGAATTAGTTTAGTTTTTGCTTCCGTCGCTACATTTTCATGATGAACCTTTTATTTTCGAGATGGCTGCTGCCTGGGATCTGGTAATTTGGATTTAAACTACATGCACACGATTATGAGAAGTGTTTTAATGAAGTCTGATAACCGCGGATTAATTTGGCTGCATGGGCTGCAACCTTTTCCGACTGGCCGTGAAAACCATCCTAGGCTCTTTATTCTGTCTGTTTGTCGTCATACGTTTGTTTCAATTTTTATTACACCATTTATAGATTAAGGGAAATGTACCTATGTCGAGAAAAGGAGGAGGATGAGGAGGAGGAGGGAAAGGAATGTTCCATTTGGAAAACAAGATGAACTGGTTAACAAAATAAAGGATTCGAAAGAGTTAGTGCGAAGTTAAATGAATGTCTATTACACCTCTTTTGCTTACTTTATTCTGTTATAAAATTTAATTTGTAATTCCATGTAATATATAGATTCTGCGAGCTAATTAGCTAGATTGAAGAAGAGGATTAAATAAGAGCAACCGTGAGGTAATGTAAATTTTTCGTTCATTAAATAGAACCTTAAAGATGGGGACTGAAGAAGTAATCTTCCAAGATTCAATATCATTCAAAGGGTGAATAACAAATACTCTAGCTTAAAGCACCGAGCCTACTGCTAAATTGTTTCCTACAGCTTCAATAATGTAGTAATTGCACTCCAGCTAGCTCCCTTTTTTTTTTCAAAATTTAATGAAGATGAAAGTATCTTCTAATGCAAAAGGGTAGTAACTAAATTAATTTTTCTCCCTTATGAAGAAATCAGTTGATCACCTATGGGATGCTCCATTGAGTCACGGGTTCCATCCCTGTGTCAAGCCTACCTCAAGATATGAAGGTAACTTTGTCCCTTGCTTCCTTCAGTTTTGGATAGCAAGCATGTTCAAATAGTGGTCGTGTTCTCATTTGTTGTTGAAGTTTAAAGAAAGAGATTTAAGATTTTGATTATCTAGTAGATTTCTTTTTTTTTCATAGGAAACAAGTGAAGGGATTATCACTGAATTGTTTCTTGTTCAAAAAATTATCTTATGGATTTTTGTGTTGATTTACTTTAACATTATGCAAAGTATTACATTCATAGTCCATGTTAATTTCACTAATAATCGTGTGTGCGAACTTGCAGTAACTTTGATAACCTTTATAGTTCTTAGCTTTTGGTTATTTTTTATATCACTCGATGAAAACTCATAGTGCATGCCCCCACACAAACCACTAAGCCATCGTCATTTTTATGTTTCCTGTCCACTTGATGAAACTTAATTGGTGCACACGAACACCAAGAAAAAAACCCTTCTATTCTAATTTCTGGTTACTGTTCCAGCTGCCCAAACCTCGGATCGTTACATCACAGTGAGAAGTAATGGGGGATTAAATCAAATGCGAGCTGGTGTAAGTTGCTGACTTTGTTACTTATGATAGGAAATTGATAAAATATTCCCAAGGATGTAGTGCCATCTAGTTTTATGTGTAAAACTTAGTTGATTACAAACATTTTGATGCTAAACAATGAAGTTAATTCTTATTACGTGTACTTGTGTTCAGATTATACATTGGTTTAGCTGTAGCAACTCTTAGCATTTATATTCTTCATTTTTTACCTTTTTTATAAATGATTAAACCAACTTTTGTCAAGACTAGTAGTAGCACACAGGAGAGCCTCAATAATGAAAAGAATGCCTGCCTAACCAACATATTGTTACAGTAGAATTACAAAAAAAGGAGCTCCAAAGAGAATAAACAAAAGAAAAACTTGGTCCCAAATATCCTTCCATGACCTATCATTACCTCTCCCTATTACTTCAGTTACCATATATACTTACTCGGTTCATTCCTCTTCCTGCCTGCTAGCTAAATTAGTTACAATGGTGCCCATACTTATCGATTATATCAACCTGCTTGGTCCCCCTTTACTCTTTATCTGCTATATATACTAATAATTAGGGGAATATCACTACCCTGCCCTCAAAGCACCATCCCTAGTGAAATTTTTATTACTTTCACGTAAGACCGCGTACTTTGGTTTGTCTACTGTCTAAGAAATAAATCATGACATGCAAATTTGGATAACTTTTTAATTTATTTTTTTCTTATGAATAGATTTCTGACATGGTGGCTGTGGCACACATTATGAATGGAACCTTGGTTATCCCTCAATTGGATAAACGTTCATTTTGGCATGATACAAGGTACTTAGATATATGTTTTCATGCCAATTTGTCGATCAGTTGGTTGTTGATTGCGTTTTTAATTTAACCCCTCTAAGTCATTTTACAGTACATTTTCAGATATTTTCAACGAACATCACTTTATCAAAACCTTACAAAGTGATATTAAGATAGTCAAGGAGCTCCCCAAGGAATTGGAGTCTATTCCTCATGCTCGTAAGCATTTCACTTCATGGGCTGGCTTTGGTTACTATGAAGAGATGACGCGGTTATGGAAAGATTATCAGGTATTTTGACTGTTTGAAGATCTTGTATATATGAGTTTGAAGTTCAAACGTGGAATCTTCTGGTTCTTTAGTAACCTGTTTTAAGTGGATTCCTCCATTTTTTCTAATGTTAGTTACCATCCTTAGTTTAGATGCAGTGGTGAAAAAGAGGTCCAACCACTAAAGAAAAAAAAGCGTGAATGTTATCCAAGGAGCTCCTTTCCTCTAGACAGAACTTAATCTGTAGTATCATTCTGAAGCTCTGTATAATCTTTATGATAGCTTGACTGGTTGTAACATCTAATTTGAACTACAATTGTAGTCCTGCATGTATGTATGTGTGTGTGCGCGCGTGCGTGTGCATGTACTCTTGTTAAATTATTTACTTCCTATTTTCAACGGAAAAGGTTTCATTTGTTTGATTTCTGATTGTCCCTCTACTTGGACTGTTAATAATTTCTAGGAAGAATATGCAGCTGTCTTATCGAGTATACTTCTGTAGGTCATTCATGTCGCAAAATCTGATTCTCGATTGGCAAATAATGATCTACCCTTGGATATTCAGAGACTCAGATGTCGTGCAATGTATGAAGCCCTTCATTTTGCTCCACCAATTGAGAACTTTGGGAAGGTCTGGATTGTTGCTGGTTTTAAAATATATGTTAGCACCTGCTTCACTAATAATTTAATGCCTATATCCAGTGTTCAAGCATCGAACATGTTGGAGATATTTGAATTCTTGAATTGGTTTAGTTTTCATAAATGCATCAAAATAACATTACTCTGGAAAGCTCATCTAGAATTGTATGAGAAATTCATCTGACAGTGGAGTGATAATGAACGTCAAATTAACTTTTATTCCAGTATCTATAAGTTTAAGAGGTCTCCTATGGGGCTTCCTGCTAAATTAGGTACTGAGCATGCATCACGGTGACACCACAGAAGCTGGCCGAGCGGCTTCGATTGCGTGGAGGAAGATATATTGCCCTTCATTTGAGATATGAGAAAGACATGCTATCCTTCACGGGTTGCACTTATGGTTTGACTCATCTTGAAGCCGAAGAGCTAGAAATAATGAGGTGAAATTATGTAGGAATGCTCTAAAAATAAAGTATGTGGAGTTCTTTCAGTCTTCGTCCTTCTTATATTGCTCAATGTTGTTATTTTTTTCTAGGGAGAAAACACCACATTGGAAGATCAAAAATATAAACTCAACGCAACAAAGAATAGAGGGCCTTTGTCCTCTGACTCCGAAGGAAGTGGGAATATTCCTGCAAGCTCTTGGGTATCCTCCATCAACATTAATCTACATTGCAGCTGGGGAGATCTATGGTGGCGATACTCGACTTTCTGAGCTTTCTTCTCGGTTTCCTAACATTGTTACCAAAGTTAGTCTACCATAAATTTTTATATCCTCGATAAGAAGTGGTATTATTATGTCAACCCACAAATTTGGTGCAGTTGTAGCTAATTGTGGTCTCCTAACAGGAAACACTTGCAACAGAGGAAGAATTGAAGCCATTCATCAATCATGCTTCGCAGAGTGCTGCACTTGATTATATTATTTCAATTGAGAGTGATGTTTTTGTTCCAACATACTCAGGGAACATGGCAAGAGCAGTTGAGGGCCACCGTCGATACCTAGGGCACCGCAAAACGATCACTCCAGATAGGTAATAATTAGCTTAAAGCTGCCAGGCCCAGAGAAGTTTCCTCTAGAGTATATTGTGACTGGTTTAGGCGTAGTTATGCCTGCAAAATGATTACTCCCATACCTTCACACTTCATTATACATGATTTAGTTCCATGGAAACTGTGACTGTTTTTAATCCTTTTTCTTAAATTGCAAGCAACTTCCAAGGTTTAAAACATAAACAAGACTTTCTTTCAGGGCTTCATATGTTCTTAAAACTATTTGAAGGATCTGCTTGCAATGAACATCCCAAATGATAGGAGGGAATGGGTTTAGTCATGATGGTCATCTGCCTAGAATTTAATATCCAACGTGTTACCTTGCCAACCTAATCTAGTAGAGACATCAGAATAGCTGGGATGCGTAGAAGATGGCCTAGACGCTTGTAAATGTCGAAAAAGGGGGAAAAAACTAAAGCCTAAGACTGATTGAGGTGAAGTTACAGTATCAGATGGTTGAGAATTGAGCGTTGTCGTAAAAAGGTGGTTGAGTGTTAGTCTACCAATTATAGCGCAGCTGTATTGCCTCTTCTCCGAATACTTAAGCAATAAGTCCAATAACGTGAGAAGAGAAAATACTCGATCAAACGAACTCTCGTTCGAGTGGAAGTTTTATGATGACAGTTTTAACTTCAAGCCAGACTCACCTAGTGTGACTTTTAGGGGAGAAGATTTTCGTCATGAACCAATCTGCTACTTGGAATATACAACATTCCTGGGATAGCAATATCTATCTATATATATATACTGGGTACATTTTTTAGCACAATTGAAATGATTTTAAATATCCAGTGTTCATGATAGATGTTGTTGATAGCTGTCTTATCTGATAGAAGCTTCTTAGGACTGATTTGTTTTCCCTCCCTATTCCACTATCTATTCACAGTCTTTATCATTTGCAGAAAAGGACTTGTTGACATTTTTGATAAGCTGGAAAAGGGACAGCTAAGAGAAGGATCCTCGCTGTCAGATCATGTGCGTAGGATGCATAAGAACAGGTAAAGTTGGTTTCAACTTGTATAACTTCCCTACTTAGTTGTCTTCACAAAAGCTATTTTCACATCTTTCAAAATAAAGGCAGGCGCCAAAGTCTAAAATGATTGAGACATTTTTATTTACCTGGCTGTTAAACAGCAAAAGAACATGTAATTTACAATCAAAATTCTCACAGACAAGGAGGTCCAAGAAAAAGGAGAGGTCCACAACCTGGAATAAAGGGTCGAGCACGATTCAGGACCGAAGAATCATTCTTCGAAAACCCATACGAGTGTATATGTAAATCTAAACAACAACTCTGAAATCACCTAAAGATGCAGCACAGCTCTACGGTTACTTCTTCGCGTTCTTGAACCCACTTTCAAGTGACCAAGTTCATTAGAAAGTCCTAAGTCATTGAGACGTGCTGCTTTTTGTAGTCGGTATTCTGTTCTCAGATCATCTGGGTCGCTAACTTGAGAATGTTTGCCAGCTATCTCAGAAATCAAGCAAGCTCCGGAAGTTGTGCCTGATTTCACTATTTTTCTTCTGCCCTCTCCATTTTTTCATAATTTACAGCCGTTGTTTACATTGTTATGTGCCAGAAGATACGCCTTAACTAGCAGCCAAGAACCTTTCTTTTGTAATTTTATCGGTTTAATATATGTCCTCTCCAGTTATTCATAATTTATAGCTGATATTTACAATACTTTCATCTTGTGCCATTTCTACTCATATTTTGTTTTACTGATCCTTTAAAGTTGCTGATTGGCTCAAAGTTAGGCTCAAATTGTGATGTTGTGAAATGTATTTGAACACTAGGACCGATCTGTTTATTAACTTCGAAGTGAAAGTTCGATCCTCAAACATGGGAAAGGAAAAAGAAAGAAGGAGGAGGAAAGATTGGTAAAGTGTTTAAAGAAAGTATGGGTATGGAGGAAGCAGCCGAAGCAGATCCGTAAAAAGAAAAAGTAGCACCAGCTCCACGAAGTCAGAACCGAATCTTTTGGCTTTTCCAAATTGAACTCTTGAACTAGGTAAGCTAGGTAAGCTGGAGAATCAGCGACTGAACTTGATTGAATGTTTCCTTCTATACTGCTTCCTGACGAATGATTCATAGGTACGGATTGCCTGGTCTTCCCTGCCTACATCGTTGAAGTGAAAAGAAACAGGAGCTAGCTCAACTTGGGAAGAGACTTTCTAATCTCGTATTAGTGGAAGTATATGTTTATCACTGTTGAACTATATTTACTTTGGTTCTCTATTTCTAATCGAGCTCCTTATGTGTTCGTGAACATTTTTCCTTCTCAAGCATAACATTCTAATCGAGCTCCTTATATGTTCGTGAACATTTTTCCTTTTCAAGCATAACCGAAAGGAAAAAAAGGGTACAAAAGCAACACAATTTAAAAAGTTATTCTCACACTACTTTAAAAAGAAGAATATGTCATTACTTAGCTTCTCCGATATAGCCTTTCTAACATGTCGTCTTAAACTAGTTGGAATTATACAATAAAGCCTTTCTAACATGTCGTCTTAAACTAGTTTGAATTATACAATAAACATATTTTATATCAATTCCAACAAAAAAAAAAATAAATAAATAAAGGTCCGAATTTTTACTTATTCTTAGATTTCAAAATTAAGAAAAAAAAAACTATTTAAATTAAAAATGCACATTTGTAATAATTCAAATTCATAAATTAAAAAGAATGTATAACCACGAAAGTCCGAAAGGATAAAATTCGTAATTTGACCTAAAAGAAAAGTTAAAAAGAAAATGAATTATAAGAATTTGATATGATTTATTCCTTTTTAATAATAATTAAACGCATGGAAATGGAAGCTTTGGATCCAAGAATAAAATAATAATAATAAAAAAAAAAGTTCAAAATCAAAATAATTAATTTTAGTTAAATTATAAAATTTGATTCAAGATTTAGTCTTTACAATAATAATAAAAATAATTTCGTTATTAAATATTACAATATTTATTATTGGAGAAAAATTGCATAAATAATCTATAATAAAAATTATGAGTTTCATAATATAAATAAAATATAATAACCATAAAACTGTTGTAACGAAATTTCAACTTTCTCAAACCATATAATTAAATCCGTAATTAAGAATGAAGATTTAAATTATAAAATGAATTAAAAATTGAAATTTAATTGTTACTTACATCCTGTCTCTCTCTGTCTCTCACCTTCGACCTTTCTTTCTCTCTCCAACAGCTTCGACGACGACCACCACCACCACCACCTTCACCACCTTCTCTGCACTACTACCCAACACCACCGCGTCTCCGCCACTTTACCCTCACGCTGCTGCTCAATTTCACCGCAGGATTCTAAGATCCACACGATCAACCTGAGTTTTTTCTTCGTGCCATTCGCCAATTTCTGTTTCGGAAGCAATTTGATTTCAGTTCCTGCTCAAGGTGTGCGGTTTTCTATTCACATCCCTCTTTCTCTCCCCCTTCTGATTGATTCTCTGTTGTCTACTTACTTGCTTTCTGAGTTTGGTGTTGCTGTTGATTTTTGGTTCGAGGGGGCTGAAGGAATCGATTCCCTGTCGATTTCTTTAAGAAAGAAATTGGGACTTGGGATTCTGATTGTTGAATGTGATTCAGTGAGGGCGTTGGAATTTAGTGATTGCGGGGTCTGAAGTCAGTAGCTGGTTTTAGGAATTTGGGTTGTTTGTGGAGGTTTGAGTAGGATTTGTGATGGATGAATAGTTTGGTTGTAGCGGTGATCTGAATTTTGAGAGGATTTTGGGGTTGCTGGTTCTGTGTGAGTTTTTATTTGGGTTTATGATGATCGAGTGAGAATGGTGAGGTTTCTGGGACTCGCTCGTGGTGACTCTTATGAGTCACCTCGAGAGATCGCCTCCAGGGCCACAACGGCAAGCGAGAATGGCGAAAGTGGTTGGCTTATTCGGTTCTTTGATTCGGCTTTCTTCTGTGAGTGGATTGCTGTTAGCTATCTCTACAAGCACGAGCACTCGGGGGTCCGTGATTATCTCTGTAATAGAATGTATACACTGCCTATATCAGGTTTGGAGAGTTATTTGTTTCAGATATGCTACTTGATGGTGCATAAGCCTAGTCCTTCATTGGATAAATTTGTAATTGATATGTGTTCGAAGTCTCTTAATATAGCTTTGAAGGTGCATTGGTTTTTAGCTGCTGAGCTTGATGACTCGGATGATACTGATGGGATAAGTAGGATTCAGGAGAAGTGTCAGATTGCATCCATCTTGATGGGTGAATGGTCGCCTCTTGTCCGACCTCAAGGAGAATCGATGAGCCCTGGAAGCAAGAACCAGGTTTTGAACAGACTATTATCATCAAAACAGCAGTTATTATCCCTTGTGTCTTCTCCGCCTGACCGAAGGTCCATGTCATTCTCACCTTCATCAGGGAACAATTGGCAAGAAGATGCTGGTCAATTATCGCCTGATGAAAACAATATTTTTAAGAAATTTATCCCAAGCCCAAAAGTTAGAGATGCATTTTCGTTTAGGAAATCGGCAGAAAAAGATGGTGATGAAAATGAAAAGGATGGATTTTTCAAGAGGCTTTTAAGGGACAGTAGAAATGGTGATGACTCAGGTTCTAAGATTCGGGATACTCTTCTCTTCCGGAAGTCATCAGAAAAAGATGACAATGACTCTGAAAAAGAGAGTTTTTTCAAGAGGTTTCTGAGGGACAGTAGAGGAGAAGATGAGGATGCGACTTCAAGCTCAGAGGGCTTTTTCAAGAGATTGTTTCACGATAACAAGAATGACTCTGGGGATAAAATACCTTCCAAGTCTGGGGAGATAGATGAAAAGGACGGCTTTTTTCGAAAGATTTTCAAGGATAAGTTTGAAGATAAGCGAGATGGGAATAACAGAAATGAAGATGATACAAACTCTGAAGAAAAATGTTCTAAATCCAGGGAAGATGATGAGAAGGAAGGATTTTTTCGCAAACTTTTTAGGGATAAATTTGAGGACAAAAATGATATAACCGATAAGGTTGAAGATGCCAACGGGAACGGGGAGGAAGATGAGCCTTCTGATTTCTCATTGTTCCGTAGACTGTTTCGTGTGCATCCTGAGGAGGTAAAAAGTATTGAATTAAATGACAATAATAACATAGATAGCCTGCCTGAAAGTAGTCGAGGTACGGAAAATTTTTTTCGCAAGTTGTTTCGAGATCGTGATCGTTCCATTGAAGACTCAGAGCTTTTTGGATTGAAGAAGCACAATGAGGTACGTTTACTATTGGCCTCTAATTCCTTTTCCAGAATGAAAAACTTATGTCCATTTTTCACCTGGGAGTTTCAAAAAGAGTCTCCAAATTGGCAATAGAACAGAAAAAGTAATTGTGGAGGAACTTAGGCTAATAAAACCAAGAGGAATTCAAAAGAAAAAAAATGCTGCCCTAAATTTCCTCAACATTCCCTTAACATAGAGCATTAAAAGGGGACAGAATAATGCAATATTTGAACACCCTACAGTTTAGACTGCTTCAGTTGCTCGACTCTCTGCTACAACTTTTTGGCACCCTTGTCTGAACTATATGCTCATAACTTTCTAGAAGCATCCGGGGTCTCCAAAGCAGCAAAATGAGAAGTCAAGTGTGAAGCCTCCACTTTCAAATAGTACTGCTTCTCAATTCCGAAAAGGAGCTTATCATGAGTCGTTGGAATTCGTTCACTCTTTATGTGAGACCTCATATGGATTAGTGGATGTATTTCCAATTGAAGACCGCAAAAGTGCACTTAGGGAGGTTGTTTATAATTTTCTGCCAGTTAAACTCTTATGTTCTTATATTTTTTCTTGAGTTCCTCACTGAAATAGTTTGTACATTGTTTAAAGTCTCTTGCAGAAATAAATTTAAAAGTAGCTGAGGCTCAAAGTAATGGAGGTATGATATTATTTGTAAGGTATCTATATGATGCTGATTTAGAAGCATTTTGTTTCTTAGTGCAACATGTAGCATATAATGCTAATATATTCAAAATGGTCTGAAGTGTCCATAGAAAATAATGCAATTCTTTTTGGTCTCAATTTGCTATTCAATTTCCAAAATGCAGTTCAAAAGGTTATTAGTTATCCCTGCTTGAGATCTTTCAAAACTATGCATAAATTTATGTCCTAGGTGTGGATCCGTGTCGCAATTTGCAAACATTTGTGCTGTTGTAGTTCTTTCACATACACAGATGAAAATGAGTTTTTATGCAAGTTTGTAATTGTCTATTTGCTTGCTCTAGTTGGTCTTTTCTGTCCTGAAAGTTTGAATTGGTGCTGTATTAGAGATAACAGCACTTTATATGTCTTTCGGGAATAAGAGAAGGGTTCTATGAAGTGGTTTTATTTATTTATTTATTATTGGATATTATGTGGAATATTTAGTTGAGAGAAATTGGAGAAATTTTAGAGAAATTTTAGAGATCTTTGGAGGGTCGAGAGTTCCTGGGGTGGTGTGCTCCATGGTTTGCTTGAAAACCATAAAGTTGTGTGATGAACTTCTATTTCTTAATGAATGTTTGGTTTTCCATTAGAGAAAATTGATGTTGACCCTAGGCTATTTGGCTGGTGAATAAGGAAAATCAAATGTTATTTATTTATTATTTTTTGTAACATAAGAAATGAGAGACTATATTGATCAAAAAGGCTCATTACAAAAAGGGGGATTGAGCTATCCCTTAAAGCCATTGGATTAAGGAAACTCAAAAGTTATTTGGAAAAACGCCACTGGAGCTCTCTTTTGGTTTCTTTGATGGAAAGAAACAGTAGAACATTCTTAAGTTCAATGTAAAGCCTTTTGTTCCTTAGTTCTTTTTTCTTTTTCTTTTTTCGGACGTTCCACAATCCTCAGCTTCATCTTGGATATCAATTGCATATGCTTTTTGTGCTTTCTCTACTTCATAATAATGAGAGAACTTTGAAGCTGCTGTCTAACAAGTAAAAGGAGTTTTCTACAAAAGAAAAGCTAGGAGTTGGTGGTAATTGGGTCTCCTTTCTGTTGCCTCCTCGCTTAGTGTTGAAGAAAGATGTCTTGCTTCCTTTCCTTCATTTTATACGATTTCACATTTTCACTTGCATATGGATGGGTGATTTCTCTACGTGTTCTAGTAGATGTGCAACGCTATGATACTTCAAGGAATTTGTTCTGGAAGTTGCGTTTTTTGATTATTCAGTTACTGTTTGTATTTACAGGGGTTTCCTTTCCTATGGGAAGAGGGATGTATCGTGTTGTCCATATTCCTGAAGATGAAGCTGTGCTTCTCAACTCTAGGGAAAAAGCACCTTACTTAATATGTGTTGAAGTAGTGAAAAGTGAAGTTCCAAAGTAAGTTCCAGCAGGCTTATTTACTTTGATGGCAACTAAGTCATAATTGTCAACCCAGCCATCATATTAATATTGATATTCAAGACTTTGACTTCTTTATCTCTTTAAATTAACTTATTTATCAACTTCTTTTAGCAACATAAAGGACGCCTCCAATGCTCAAAAGTTATCTAGAGGAGGGATTCCTTTAGCAAATGGAGATGCACTCCTACCAAAGCCACCTCCTTGGGCTTATCCATTGTGGACAACTCAGGAGGCGTACCGGAATAGTACTGATCGAATGTCCAGTTCTACTGCTCTAGCAATTGATCAAGCAATGTCACATAAGTCAGAGGCAAAAGTGAAATTTGTAAGTTTGAAACTTTCTGTGGAGAAGCAAGTGCAGAATGAGTCAAAGATCACCGAGATAACTGGTTCAGACCCTGATGAAACTGTGTGTAGTCAACAAGGTGCAGTAGATGTTGCTCATGGTTCAGGAGCAGCTCCGAGCAGTGACTTGGAGTGGGTGAGAGTTGTGCTCACTGCCGATCCTGGAACTAGAATGCAAGACATTGAAGTACAAGGAGCACCACGTAGGAGGGAACACCGCCGGGTCCCAAGTACAGTAGCTATAGAAGAAGTAAAGGTGAGGTGTTGCATTTGCAAATAGCATTTACACTTGCGGACACCAATCATCATCATCATCACTATCACCAGTTGCTTAGAGCTTGGTGATAACATCCCAGATGCTAACTTTCTTTAGAATTATTTTACTTGTGTGTATTTTTGTCATCCAACGAATTTCCTCCTCAGTTTTGCATGCGTATGTAGTAGATGGTAGAGGTCCTACCTCGTCCTACCTCTAGGGGCACTTGGTAAACTTTTAAAGCAATCACAAAACCCTTGCTGGGAAACACAGTGGAGGGAGAAAGAAGCCGGAACCATAGACCCTACTCGGAACCATGCACTCTACTTTGCCTAATCCTTTCATTAGTCCTAGTGTATACCACTTTTTTTATATCTTCCTTTTCGTTTCCCTTCGATTGAGCACCTCAAGATGGCTATTGGCAACCTCCCAAGAGTATGAACGAGGCCACGAAAATCCTTATGCTCACAACCATGTTGGATCAAATGTTTTTCACCATCTTAATTTCTAATCTGCAGTTTAAGTAACTGAACATTTTATTTTCTTCTTTTCTTTCTGCATCAATTTCAGTGTGATGGCTCATTTTAAATTTTTGTAGGATGACATTAGACGACTTTTTCCTTGCATTATTTGTTTGTGATACCCTTAAATTGTTATACCTTCAATCATGTTGCTGCTGCTTTTGGCAGGCTGCAGCAGCAAAAGGGGAGGCACCTCCTGGACTTCCCCTAAAAGGGGCTGGTCAGGATTCAACGGATGCACAGCCAAGGGTGAAGACTGAAAAAATGTTTATGTTTTTCTCTATCATGCAATTTTGGTAGTTCAGAGGTTAAAGATCTCTTTTTAAAATAGGAAAATGGCAGCATACCCGAGGCAAGTGATGCCTTATCTGGAGAACTTTGGTCAGTTAAGAAAGAAAGGATACATAAAGCTTCAAAATTTGGAAAGTTATCTGGTTGGGACTTGCGTTCTGTAAGTTCTGTTTAGGTTTTCTCCGTTCTTTTTCTATTCAGCACTTATTTTCTCTATGTCTGTATTTTCTTTGGTGAGAATTTTCTTTGGTCGTATTTAAATCATCGTAATCTTGATACTATTAAAATTGATGCCCGTGGTAGATATAGGCATGGACTTGATAGAAGAATTTTCAACATCCCAAGGGCACACGATCTCGAATAGTGGATAGGTACTCTCTAGTAATGGCCACTTCATATCTTTAAAGCATTTATTTGGAGCCGCTAAAGTACCAAGATCTTTCTTTGGAAATAATGCTAATATGAGAGGATACCAAGCATTGTCTCAGATCGAGACAACATTTTTTTTTAACTTACTTCGGGCTATAGTGTTTCATCTGTAAGGCAAGGTATTGCACAACTTCTGAGACAAATGAGAACACCTTTAGAAGCTCTCAGATGAGCAGAATCAAAATGATCGAACCAAGGAAGATGCTTATCCTCGAATATCCTGATATTCCTTTCTATCCATATTTCTTATAGAAGAGCTTTAATTGCCTTTATCCATAGAAAATGTGGCTTAGAGACCAATGAAACCCCTCAATGAGGCTAATGAAACCTACAAAGAAGGTGCTGAATATTATTCCTTCGAATTGAAAATGAATACCCATTAAACTTTGAAAGTAGAGAGAAGCTTGAACCAACACTTCAATGAGTAACTGCAACCAAAAAATAAGTTAGATAAACAATCCCCATTCTCACGGCAAAGGGGGCAAACCGAAGCCATATGAACAAAAAAAAAGGGAAGCTTCCTTTGTAGGACTTCTGAAGTATTTAGGCTGCCATTTATTAAAATCCATAGAAGAACGATGATTCTCTTTGGTCTTTTTGATTTCCAAATAGCCCGAAATAAATCTTGATGCAATGGTGAAGAAATAATGTAAAATAACTATCGTAGTGTGAATGCAACCGATTTGGAAATTTTTAGCATAATTTGCTACATAATGCACTTTTTTTTTTACATATATTGTCGTACATCATGAGTATTAACTATCATTATCGACTTCTTTCAACTTGATGACATTTAAATATGTAACTAAACACAGCAATGCTGTGATGGTTCTCTATTTTTCTGTAACTTCATTTAGTGTATGGATTGTCAGGTTAGCCGTTGTTTATTTTCTCTTTTCCTCTTCGTAGGTCATTGTGAAGAGTGGAGATGATTGCAGACAGGAGCATCTTGCTGTCCAACTTATCTCACACTTTTATGGTATGACCAGTTTTCAGGGTTTCATGTTCATTATTCAATCTCTTGGCTAAAGGGCCAAGGGGATGAGACATTCCTATTGCTGAACTTTGATGTAGAAAGAAGATCAATGCAGGGAATTGATAGGATAAGTATTTTAATTTAGTCACTTAAGTTTTAGGTCGATAGTTCATTTTAGTTTTATTAATTTGTTAATTGCTTGGTTTTATTTCCTTTGTTTTGTGAAGTTATAAAAATCTTAAGAAGGGGAAGTATTGGGCAACTTAATATGATACCAATGAATTAAAATGGATAGGGAGTTGCTCCATCTTTTTTTAATATTTTAATTTCTTTTTACTCCTCCCATTGAATCAATCTATCTTCCAGGTATAAATGAAAAACCTAGAAAAGAATGACCTAGACAAAGGAACCATCCGGAAGAGGGAAAAAAACAAAAGAAAATAATAAAACATAAGCCCAAGAGACTGCCTTAATTGTTAAGAATCGGAAAAAGAGGATAATGTACAAAGCACTGAGTAAAGAACATCTAGAGAGATGCATTGAAATGTGCCCCATTGTAAACCTTCATTTCAGACCTTCTAGAATTTCTTAGCTCCCCTAAAAATTGTACTATCTTTATCGAGCATAGGTGGTACAAAATAGGAAAGAACGCTACTTGCCAAAGAATGTAAAGTCTGAAACCTATTACCAAAAGGGCATTATCAAGCTCCTTCTCCATCATGTCCTAAAAGTGTGGAAGAAGCCAATTCCTCTACTCACAAGTCTCAGCCAAAAGAAAATTAATAGTTATACATCAAATTTCTTGAGCATTATTGTGTATTGACTTGTTTTTTTTACATCTTTGTTATTCATATCGCTTGTGACGCCAGATATATTTCAAGAAGCTGGTCTTCCTCTCTGGTTACGACCCTATGAAGTCTTAGTTACGTCTTCTTACACAGCTCTTATTGAAACAATTCCAGATACGGTAATCTTATACTCTGTTTTTAATTTTATTAATAATGGAAAATAAATGAAAACCAATGCAGATCACCACTATTTCTCTTCAGGCTTCACTTCATTCTATCAAAAGTAGATATCCTGGCATCACTAGTTTGCGCGACTTCTTTGTTGCTAAATATGAAGAAAACTCTCCAAGTTTTAAACTTGCCCAGGTACTTTTCTCTTCTCTTTTTTTTTTTTTTTTTTTTTTTTTTATATATATATATATATATATATATATATATATATATATATATTTAATTTAATTGCAGTTTCTTGATATTGTACATTAAATATTCCCTGGAAAGCTGTCTTTTCTAAACTTCTAGGTTTCCCCTTCTTTCCAATTGTTTGAAATTTTAAATTCTCTGGAGTATAGAGGATCATTTCTGGGGCTATCTCTTCTAGACTTCTAGTTTTCCTTCTTCTTAATTAAGTTTTCCTTCGTTAAACTTGCCCACTATCATTGTTGTTTCTACTATTTTTGCTAGTGAAAGCATTCCCTCTTTTTTGACGTTTTCCCATTTACTGCTAAAACTGTTAACAAATATCTGATATAATACTGCCACCAGCGCAGGGGGATGTTTTCTTGTTGCATTTTATCCAAACTCTGTTAGCCAACGTTTTTCGAAGTTCAAAATAATGTATAAATATTTGATTGATAATGACTCAGCGTATCTGATATTCCCTTCTTATTTTACACTGCTGTTGTGATTATACCATTCTCCTTTGAAATCTGAACAGAGAAATTTTGTGGAAAGTATGGCTGGATATTCCCTCGTCTGCTACCTTCTGCAGGTATGTTACGTTTTAACATATTGTAAGATTTTCTAAATTTACAGATTCAGTATTTTCCTGAACCACCCCAAACATTTGAAAAGAATTAGTGCTTGTTAAAAAGGGAACGACTCAAATATTGTTTGTCTTTCCATATATTATAATTTCAATTGTTTCATTATTAGCTAGAGACTTGATTAGCTTTCATGCTTCCATGACTTTTAATTGTTGGTTGTATCAACTGACAAGAACGACTGCATTGAGGGATGAGGGAGAAATAAATAGAGTTGCAGATGAAATTATTTTTAAGCACGTGATTTATTCTGTCCTCTTCTATTGTTTTCCCACTGTTTTCTCTGCAGATAACAAACAAGAACTATGTGCATGTTTGTGCTTGCATTTCATTTTCAAAAGCTTTGAGAGAGTTTATTGATTTAGATTTTCCAAAAATCAAAGAAATAAGGTCTTTTTTTTGGGTGGGGGTAGGGATAGGAAACAATTTCATTGATGATATGAAATTTTACAGGGAAAAAAAAAAAGAAAAAGAAAGAGGGATAAAAGCCCCATCCAATGATGTTAAAAAACTTTTCCAATTGGATCTAAGAGTTTTCAAACTATAATTGCAAAAGGGTGAAACATTATTACTGCATTTATTGTAGTAATTAAACATTTGTTGATATTATCTTCTGCATTGTTTGTTTAGCTACAGAACCTCCTTTTTTTTTTTTTTTTTGGTTCTTAAAACTAGATCATTTGCCTCCTAACTGTTGTTAAGAATTTCATGCTAGAAAATTAAGTTTGTGCATTAAGTTGATACAGATGCCTTCTTCGAGTATATTTGTTAACAATGGCTTATAGCACCTCATTTTATTGATTGAAGGAGCTGTTGCCAATTCATCCATCTGAAAGGAGATATCATTTTAGTTCCTACCACATACAATAACTTTTTTTCTATTCCTCGAAAAGTTTGTCATTTCTGTCCTTTGCATGTTGAAGATTGCTTCTTATTTATTTATATCTTTTCTGAAGTATATTTTCTTTCAGTTTGGTTTCCATCAGGTCATTGTTTGTTCCTAGAATCCTGCTTCAGATTTTAAATTGCAACCTAAGCCTAGAATTTGATTTTTTTTTTTTTTTTTTTTTTTTTTTTTGTGGACTTTTACTACTGGGCATCTTGGCAATATTCTTCTTGTCATTGTAAACAACTAGGGTTATAGGTCTCCCATGTTATATTCTTGAGTATTTGGTTGTGTTAACCCAACATGTTCTCTTTGCTTTCGAGCTTTTGCTAGCCTTTTCATATTAAGAAAAAAAATTTTGCCCACCTCCACATGATGTTGTTCCCAATCAATGACCTTATTTCTGTTTCGCATAAAAAAAAAAAAGATTAATAAATTTTTGTTGAGTCTTCTGATTCATTTTTCCTACTGGTTCCTAGGTGAAAGATCGACACAATGGAAATTTGTTATTGGATGAGGAGGGTCATATAATACATATTGACTTCGGTTTCATGCTCTCTAACTCACCTGGCGGAGTAAATTTTGAGAGTGCTCCTTTCAAATTAACTCGGGAGCTTCTAGAGGTGTGTTCAGTATTATATGAGACATACTTGGCTGACAACCTATATCGCATCTTTCTATTTTTCTTCTTTTTGATGATTTGACATCTTATGATTATTCCCATTTTTGTTTGTTAATTGTCAAATAATTGGAATACTGTTGCTAGGTCATGGATTCGGATGCTGAAGGAGTTCCAAGCGAGTTTTTTGATTATTTTAAAGTAATCATAGACCTTCCTTTTCTCTCTTGACGTTGATACTCGTCATATCTTCCCATCATGCATAAGGTGGGCTAATTTTATTGCTGCTTCTGCCTTGAAATCAGGTTTTATGCATTCAAGGATTTCTTACATGCCGTAAGCATGCTGAACGTGTTATTCTTCTGGTTGAGATGTTGCAGGTAGAGTTTTTTTTTTTTTTTTTTTTTTTTTTTTCACTTATGCCCAATATTAATCCCTACACTGAACTGAAGCTTCAGCTAAATACTTATTTCTTGTTAAGTCATTGAATTGTAAAATCTGATGTGTTCTTCTATGCTGTGGAGGAAGTCCAGATGATCAGAATTCTATTCTTCTTGTGGTCACATTAGATAATATTTTAAAATTTTCTTTTCTTATCTTCATTTTGATTAGTTTTTCTTTCTTGTTTCATATTTATTGAAATAGAAGAGGTATGCACTTGAGATCCATTCTTTTGCTTCTTGTAGTCTCTTTTTTATTAAAAAAAACATCAATGCATTAGATAACTATAATTTTATGTTCCCTCTTCTCTGATGAGGCGTGGTTACTGGAGCTGTTTTTTAAGTACCCATTTGAATAACCCTTTGGTGTTTGAAAATTAAGTTTGTTTTCTCATCATTGAACTTGGTCTTTCTTAAGTAAACATTTGATACCTTAATTCCAAAAACAAAAATAGGTTTTTGAGAACTAATTTTTTATTTTTAAGACTTGGTTTGATTTTTGAGACTATATGTAAAAAGTAGACAAAAAAATTCATGGATGGGATAGGATTTGTCGGCTTGATTTCAAAAAACCAAAAGCCAATAGTTATCAAGCACACCTAAGTTATTACTTTTTAGGTTTTCTTGTAAATTTTTTTAAAAGATACTTGAGAATATCTTTATTTTGTGTTTTCTAATCAGATTCTGGAAGCTTGGTCTTTATATGGTTGAGTATGAGTTTGTCAGTATTTACTATCATGGTCGATGCAAATCTGAAGACCATATGGTTGACTGCCCTTTATTTCTTTAAGAATTTGGACCAAGAAATAAGAAACCGGGATTAGAATATTATCAAACAATAGGCCCTCAAATGAAGCTGATGACTCTGAAGAATTGATAGTTTCTTTTTCTCTTGACAAGAAAATGGAACGTTTCATTGAATAAATGGTAAGAGATTAATGCTCTAGAGATACAAATCCCACAATGGAGTAAAAAAAAAAGAAGAAAATGGAAAACTGAACTAATATAAACGCCCCAAAAATGAACGAATGCTTTGAACCAGTGAAGCACAAGGGTGCTAGTTCTTATCCATATAAGAAAATCAAGATGGGATCTTATGACCACCATTTAAAATCTTCAAGTAATGGGGCAGAGCATATTGATATGCCCCCATAGATTTCATTATTCTAACAGACAATGTCGACAAGAGGGTAGGAGTATAAGAATGTTTTCTTTCTTGATTCTTTGTTAACACTTTTTTTTTTTTTTTTTTTCTGAGACTCGATGCTTCCATCGTGACACTTCTTTGTTTACACATTTGATTTCTCCATATTGGAATCAGGACTCTGGATTTCCATGCTTTAAAGGTGGCCCACGAACAATTCAGAACCTTAGAAAACGATTTCACCTCAGTTTGACTGAAGAGGTCCTATTTTATTTCATTTTCATGCTTGTACTGGATGTTGCATTGATAGGTTGGTAACTGAAATTTTCTCTCTCGCAGCAATGTGTCTCTTTAGTGCTTTCACTTATCAGCAGCAGCTTAGATGCATGGCGAACCCGGCAGTATGATTATTATCAGAAAGTCTTGAATGGAATATTATGAGGTTAGATTTCCACGGTGGTTCTGGTTTCTTTGTTTTACCATTTGAGACTGCCAACCTAGTGAACCATTTTGATTGAGATTGCATCTCTAACCAACTAGCTGTTTGAGGCTAGTTTGTTTCTGTTGGGGTAGCATAGCTTCAAAGTTTCCCTGAATGTCCAAGTAAATTCCTTGCTATTGCTGCATGGCCCGTTTTTTCTGCACGAGCGGTGTGAATCGGTGATTTTATAAGCCGATAGAAAGTACTGCTGGCTGATCAACGGCTGGAGCAGTATTCATTTCAATTTTCTCATTTGATTTAGTGGATAACTTGGCTGCTTGCTGGGATGGCAGATTCAGCCTTCCCCTCCCATACCAAAAAGCATACCCTGTATATAATAATTCCAGTTTCTATGGAGAAGACAGACCCAACTTGCCGTTGCTGCCTGTACCGCCTGGGCTTAATGATATCGTGATTGCAACTACACATCGGGGTACCTAATGTGAAGCAACTAGGCATTAGTGTCAGCACATCTTGGTGAATGAACGACAATCTCTCGTATTATATAAAGGTTTATTTTATCTAGTGTACACTTTTGAGATGTTTTGATCGTGTGCTTTCCAACTCGTCTGATCCTCTCTACACTTGTTGTACTAAAAAAGGTTTGATAGAAACAATTTGTTCTGTGCATCAGTATCTGTTTCTTGTGCAAATTGATTCCAGTTTCTCACGCTGGAAAATTCTCTAATATGATGAGTTTCAGTGGCCTTGATCTCTGCTGTTATTTATATTTATAAATTAGCTAGAAATGATCATAGAAAATGTGAAATATTTGACAGGATTCGTGTTCGTTGATATTCTATTGTTAGCGATCTATGCAAGCGGATTATCAGCTTAAATTCTTGAATTTCGACTGTCCCATCAGCTTTGATCAGAGGCAAAATATGAACTTTCGTAGAAGGCAAAGACTTAAGGTGGAGAATAACTTTTACACTTCACTTATTTATTGTGCAGGTTTTTCATGTTACTAAATGCTTTCTGATCCTTGCTTTAGCTCCTCCATGATTATAAACCTTTAGTTTGGTTTACTTCACTTTGTTAGCACGCTCAGCCATAGCCTTGAATTGCTAGATCTCACTGGTAAAGTCTGTTAGCTTTATGTATGAACTGTTTATAACACCATATGAAATTGCTATCAGATAGGCTTGGTTGATAGATTTCTGAACTCTTAAAAGGTCGATACCATTGATTTGGAGAAAACTAGAACTTGGTTCTTGTGAATTTAAAGGTTAGAATCTCGTCTTTATAGTTTGATAAAATCTCATGAACGGTCCTTATTTGGGGACTATGTATGAGAGTTTGAACTATAAAGGTTATTTCTAACGTTTAAAACCACACAAGCTAAAATATAAGTTTCTCCAAATCATAGAGAACAAAGTTGTTATTTAACTCTTTCCTTTTATTATTTGAGTTGTGATTATATTTTTCGAACGCGATCTTAGTTAAAATTCTAGTTTTGTATGTGTAGCAACTCCAAGATCTCTAAGGTTCAAGTCGTTATATTTTTTTATAAGGTGCCAAGGGAATAATCGTAAGCTTAATATTTGTGAACTCCAAGAACTCGAGTTAACTTTTATACCAGTCAGTACTTTTCACAACTCACCTCTATAATGTATTAGGTTTGATTAAGTGTCAAAGTGAGTATAAGTCGACAATAAGTGATATACATTCTTTCTCTTGAAGTCGGTAAAAGAGTTCTCAAATTTTAGCTCGTGTTGAAATTTATTGTGAATAAGATTCATATTTGATTTTTTCAGAATTATTGATGTGATTTTTTTTTTTTTTTTTTTTTTTTTTTTTTTAGTTTTTGCATTTATTTATTTAAAACTCTTAAAATTTATAAGAAGATTAGCGTTCTTCAAACAAATGGTGCAAATTATTACACTTTAATATTTTAATTAGTATAATCTCAAAATTAAGGGGCAAAAATTAATTTTGCCTTAATTATTTAATTGGGTGAAAATGAAATGAAATGAAATGGAAATTGTTTGTGAGATTCTTGCCGACTAGTTTGGGTCAAAATGTGCCGTACGGAATCGAAAATAAAACTCATAAATAATAATATCTTTTGAAATGTCACATTTTTTTCCATAATTAAATATTAATAATATTAGTTGAGCTTTTTTGGCACCTTCATCATATAATCCAACATCTAATACTATTATAATATCAAAATAAATGTAGACTAAATAATCATAATCCATTAATTTTTTTATTTTATTAATTAATTTCTTTACTTATTTTTCAATTGAGTCTCTATAATTTAAAAAATAAAAATAAAAAATCATTGCCTTCCTTTATTTTAAATTAAAAAATATTATTTATTTACACCATGGAGTTCGTGTTTTGAAATATAATTTAATGTATATATGTTTTTTTTTCCCTTAATGTTTAAAACTTTTTAATTATAACTTTTACATTAATTTATATAACCTAATATTTATGGAGTTATGGATAATTAAAGTAAAAAATATATATAAATCTCGTTTCTCCTTTATATTCTATAAGGTTAAAATGTAATTTAGAATTTAAATTCAACACATAAATATTAGAAATTTAAAAATATATTTTATTATTAAAAAACATTAATTTATATTAATAAAAAACTTTAAACTTTGTCATTTATTTTTAAAAAATCTTTATATAATGATTTTTGTTCTTAAAATATAATTATATAAATAAGACTATTTTATAAAAATAAATGAAAATGATATAAATAAGAGTATTTTTATAATTTAGAAAAAGAAAATCCCATTTCTCATTTTTGTAATAAAAAAAAAAAAGAAAAAAAAAATAGGAAGGTTTACGATATTTTGGGAAATAAAAAAAGAAAAATATATTTCCAGCGTTGCACGGAGATCCTCTTCACCCCCCTTCCACAGCAAGGCACTGATCTCTGCTAAGCTCCATGTATATATAAGCTCTCTTCCGCCTTAATTCTTCCTTCTTACGCTACTACTCCTCTTCTCCCTCTCTCTTTAATCCGTTCGTGGCGGCTTTCCTTCTCCATCTCCGTTTCTCCCCCGTTCTCTTCCTCGCTAATCCGGTATGGTTTATTGGGGTTTTCTTTCAAAATCTGTTCATATCGTTTCCCCATGGCGATGAGACGATGCTTGGTGTTTATGATCGCCTATGGGGATTTCTAGGTTTTCGTTGTTTCTGTTCTTGAGTTGACTTCGTTGGTAGCTTTCTACTTGGTTCAAAAAAACGAGGGTTTCCCTGGATTATTCTCTGCATTTTCTTAATACCCTTTTGATCAGCGTTGGAATGCTCTGTTTTGATTCTGCAGCTGTTAATTCGATGTTCGTGTTTAGTAATGTGTTTTTTCGGTTGTTTTGATTGCTCTATTTGCGAAAGGCGTGTTGTTTTGTTCTGTCTCGTCTTCTGTGGAAACTGTTGTGTGGTAATTTGTGAATCGTTTTGAATGAATATCTCACTCCTTATTTGGCTCAACGATGATAGTTTTGTTAAGTGATCGAACGTTTTTTGAAGTATCGTTGCCTAATGTGTCATCACTGCGTCTAATGTTCTTCCAAACAGGGTTTTCATAGCATACCAATGTATTTTGAACTCCAGAGGAAGAACTCGTCTAGACCATATGATTTTTGTTTCATGAACCGGGGGAGATTGTGGTGCCTGTGGAAGATCTTGTTTCGTCACTGGACTTGACGTCTAATTTTGTTTCTCTCCTTTCCCACCTTCTTTTTTGTGGAGAGGAAAACATACGAAGCTATTTGAGGATTGGATTCAACATTTGGGTATATTCTTCTTTTTTATAACACTTGTTTTGAGAGCTCTTCGTTTTAAGCTGATCGAGATACGAGAAAATTAAGATTTTTTTCCATCCTGCTCGTGGGAAGTTGTTTATACGAGCTTCACAGTGTATACACAGTACTGAAGTCTCTAGATTTACAATGAAAAGAAGTTCACAACCTCCTGGGTTTCGGTTTCAGCCAACTCATGTTGAGTTGGTAATGTTCTATCTAAAAAGGAAAGTAATGCAGAAGAAGCTTCCTAGGGGAGTCATTTCTGAGTTAGACATATACAAATATGCGCCCTGGGATCTTCCAGGTACTTGCTCGTTTTGTGGCCTATCTTCGTTTTATTTATCGATCATATTTGCTTGTTGCCGATACCACTATATGCTTCATAAGGAAACTGGATTGTTTATTTTTCAGATAAATCGTGTATGAAAAGTGGAGACCTAAAATGGTACTTCTTTTGTCCAAGAGAAAGGAAGTATGCAAGCGGGGTTCGTATGAATCGTGGCACTAAATTTGGGTTTTGGAAAAGTACTGGAAAGGATAGGCCTGTGTCTTGCAATAATGAAGATGTTGGGCAGATTAAGACTTTGACATTTTTTAGAGGTAAAGCACCAAAAGGGGATCCCACTAATTGGGTCATGCACGAGTACCGAATTGAAGAAAAGAAACTGTCGTTACAAAATGTTGCTCAGGTAATCAATCTTTAGAACTTCGATTCCATAACCTTGAAATTTACTTCTTTCCTGTGGTTGTTTTAGTCTTTAGAGTTGATGTTGTGGTTTAAACTTTGAATGTGCAGCACATATGTAATACTTGGTTATCACTTCTTGTAACTGCAATTGTTGCCTGGAGTGTGTCAAGAATTTATAAAAAGTGATGTGTAACAAAATATAAAATGATTAATGGAAGTGATACCTGTGATACCAATGTAATCATGTTTCCTATGCCAGGATGCATACGTTCTCTGCGTAATATTTCAGAAGGATGGTCCAGGTCCAAGAAACGGTGCCCAGTATGGAGCACCATTTATAGAGGAAGATTGGGATTCTGACGATCCAGAGGACGTTGATAATCCTTCCGGTCTGTCAGTGCTACCTAGTACAGAGCCATCAAATTCATTTGCTCCAGACACCTCTACAGCACCGAGTAACATTTTTGGTTGTTCGTCTGCATCCTATATTACTGAAAATTTGGCATCTACTTCGAAGGAGATTCCTCAAATTGCATGCGGGAGTGTTGCTCCAGTGGAGATGCCTCAGAATTTAGATAACATGAATGATGGGATTACTATGGAAGAACTTTTTCCCGACGGAAACTCAAACTTCAACAATGCTAATGGATTTCAGGTGCACTTTGCTGCCTTAGCATTTCTTTGTTTTCTTAATTTGATTATGATGAATGAATTGTTCAAATTTTCTCCTTGGTGCTATAAAGTTTCTTATCTTCTTTTAACCTATACACCCTACATCACTATATTGTCTTCATTGCATAATTTAGTAGCTTTTGGTTTCTATTACCCATACACCCTGCATCACTATATTGTCTTCATTGCATAATTCTATTCTCTGCATCTGAATTGATTAGATTTCAAGAGTTTGTTTGAACAACATAACGTATAATTTCAAGTTACCACAAAATAGATGGATCTAAAGTACTAGACCTTAAATCATCATGTATTGGCCTAGTGGTAAATGTGGCTAGTGAAAAAGTATAGGAGGATGCATGGAAGAGCTGAAATTTTAGTGACTACCTACGTAAGATTTAGAATCTTTTTAGTTTTCTTCTCAACTTAACTCAACAACACTTGTAGAAATTTAAAAATAAAAATAAAAAAAGAAAAAAACAAGTAATAGACCTATCTTTTAGTGTTTTTTTTTTTTTTTTTTTTTTTTTGCGGTTTTCCTCCTTTTGTGAGCTCTCTTTTTGTCTATGTATTCTTTCATTTTTTTTCTTTCAATGGAAGCTCAGTTCCTAACAATTGGGAGGTAAGTCATGCTAATAACATTTGAAACTATTGTTAAGAAACCTTGGCCTTCTTTGATGCAGCCATTTGTTATTAACGAGTCAATTTTAAGTCTACCTGCTGGTTGGTTATTGATGTTTCCTTTTGTGCCTTTCAGTTGCCATGAAAGATGTTCATGGTGTCCCAAATGCTTATCTTCCCTCACAAAGTGGAAACTTTCTTGGATTCTTCTTCTTTAATTCCTTGTTTATTTGATTCATCTCCCGTATTCTTTGATTAAGAAGAAGAACCAATCTAAGTAAATGAATATAAGAAGTAAGAAAATGGTGAGGAAGAATCGAATGAATTGGAAGAAGCTACTCTAAGTCTGACACCTAGGTGTCAAGTTGTGTTTTCTGTTAAGTCTCGTCTAACAATGACTTCGTTTTTAGTCTTATGTTTTTAAAATTTATGCTTGTTTCTTCACAATTTCTTTATTATTGGTTCCACTTTCTTAAAGAAAAGTTTGAACTTGTAGTCAAATTCCCAAAACAATGAATTTTTTTTTCTTTTTTTATATATGAGAAACAAAAAGCCATGATTTTGCTTAGACGAGTATACAAAAGGGGAGATAGAGATACTCACTAAGTCAAAGGGTTACAAGTAGGACACATAATTGGCAATAATATGGACAAGATCATAATTACAAAGAAAAAAAAATTACAGGAGAAAACTAGCCTAATGCAATCCCATAACTCCGAGACTACGTGTTTTCTCTTTGGAGACCTTATGGTTTCTTTCATTCTGCAACTTTCACAATGACTTTCAACCACAAAATTCTAGTCTTTTCCTAAGGGAGTTCCAAAAAATAGCTGTATAACTTCCTCATTAACTCTATTAAGGAAGCACCAATTCGAACAAAACACTGGCAATTTTTTTCCCCAAATAGGTCAATAGATGAAAAAGAGGAGTTTAAAGTAATTTTCTTAGTTCATTGTACATGACACACCAATTGGGAAAAAAGTACCGAACCAACCGTCTCCTTTAAAGCACATGTTGTATTAAGTTTTTCCCTTGTACGAGAACCATAAAAAAAATTTAAAAAATTAAAAAAACTTCACTTTCCTCAGGGCCTTGACTTTCTATATGGCCTTGGTCATCTAAGCATCAATGAGGGCTCAATAATCATTCAAAGCAAGAGATGAAGATCTCACGGTGAAGGAACTGTCGTTTTGGAGGGATCACCTTTAGAGTCTTCTCTTAATGAGACTGATTGGCTCCAACATGGAATGTGAAGTTGCCTTTTATGGGAACTCACAGGGAAGGAAAAAATTAGAACTTCATTTTCCTCTTAACCTTGGCTCTCTAGATGGCCTTGGTCATCTCAACATCAATGGGGACTCGAAAATCATTTTATGCTAGAGTTAAGGATCTCATCGTAAAACAACCATCATTTTGGAGAAATCATTATTTAGTCTTCTCTAGTAGATAGTTTGATTGACTCCAACATGGAATGTACAGTTGCCCATTCAAGAGCTTCCTCATCGGTTAAGTTCCATCTAACAAGCACGAGACAATTGTTTAAAGATTCAAACCAACAATGACAGACCACACACTCCTTTGTAGTTGTTATGTTATAGAGTCTCGGGAGGGAGAACCTGAGAGCTCTATCACCAACCCATAAATCCTCCTAAAATTGAATTCTATCACATTTGCTCAAATAGTTTTGTACCATTTATCAGCTATACAACCGGCTTTAAGTACGGACTTCCAAGTTCCTTTTGATTGCCTATAGGTTTTTTATTGCCTCCTTGGGCAAATAATGACTTGCAATAACCTTTTTCCAAAGACAATGCCCCTCCTTCAAATTTCTCCAACCTTATCTAGCTAATAAACTTAGTGTTTTGCTCCCCAACTCAAGGCCACCTTTACAAATGGGAAAGGAGGTGGCCTTCCATTTCACCAAAATACTACCACTATCTTTAGAGGCACCTTTCCAAAAGAAGTCGCGAATAATCGTCTCTAACTTTTTTAAAATCTTCAATGTATTGAAAGATTATAAGGAAATAAATGGGATACTAAACAAGATTACATTAGCTAGGGTACGTCTTCCTCCTCTTGAACGCAAGAAGTTGCCCCAACCCATATGCCTAGAGTTAATCTTCTCCTCCACTGGTGCCCAGAAAAAAAAAAAGAAAAAAGAATCATAGTTGCTGCTGACCTTCGTTTTAAATTCGGTTTCAATCATATTTTTGAAATGTTTGAAAAAAATCTCACTTCTGATCTTTTGTCATTAATTAGACCCTAGATAGACGTGTGTGGTCATCAATAAAAGTAATGATCCATTTTTACCACTGTGTGTTATGATCTTTAAATATTGAGTACTAATTTTGCATATAACTTCTTATATGTTTTACTATTTTATTAAATGCATCCATCTTCTTTCCTTTTTTGTTGCCTTAGAGCACAATTTTCTTTGAAGATACTGGTGAAAACTTAACAACCATGACAAGATGAAAGCAGGAATCTAACAAAAGAAGTAGAAATAGGCTTGGGTTTAATTTTTGAAGTTATGTTGAGTCATGGTGATCTGGGTTTCGATCTGTTATAGATGGGGTTATACTCTCGTGTGATATCTCCTAACACTACAGAACATGTCTTTGTGATTTACAGGCTACTGTTGTTGCTTCAAATAATGCAGATCCAATTGATACTATTTTTGACGGTTTAGAAAATATAAACGGCTGGTCTGATGCATTTAATGGAAATGGGAATGGTTATATCACTGACCATCAAGTGATACATAGTTCAACGTTTCCAATTGACAGAGCAATTGTTAGTTCAGACCCAATGTCATTCTTGGAGCTGACTGATCTTGACATTCCGTTGAGTCCAAATTACCAGGACCCAATGTCATTCTTGGAGCTGAATGATCTTAATGCTACATACAATCGCGATAGCGTTAATGAGCCGGGTTTCCCATTTAGTTCTTTTGGAGCTGCCTATAATCCTGGATACCCCGATTCCCACATCTCTGGTTCCAGCCAGTTTGCTGGGCTGCAGGTACATAATCCACAAAATGGGTGAAATTTTCTGAACTTTTAAATAACAAACCTCACTGTTTAATTTATCATTTCTTTTTACTTAAATTGAACATGTGAACGTTTCAGGAAAACGTTCCTCCCAACTCAAATGAGGGATGTAATGGCTTTGAAGCTTCCTGGCCAAAATTTGATTGGAACTCCCATTAAGGTAGTCCATATTAAAGCCTTTGAAGAGGACGTCTGGTTTTATCATTTCAATGCCATAATTGCACTGATGCAGCAGCTACAATCTGATCTGAAAAGGAATATGTAAGCATCATACAGTATAAATTCCTTATAAGAACCTTCTAGTAATTTAAGATTATCTATTGTGAAGAACTTTACTGCAGGGATTTCCGTGACTGATTGTGAATAATTATTTTTTGTGTTGAGATGAGTAGGATAGGCTCTCTCACACATCTATGCTGCCTCCTTTATCAAATGAATGTCTAGACTGAGAATAATAGCGATTGTGGTGGCAGATTTTCTAATTAGGAAATGGATGACCACTGCCTACTGCTCTTACAGGTTTGTGAAAGCTGTTTAGTTTTATTGGACAAACAGAAGTATTCAATCTTTTACCATAAGGAAGATTGGCCATTTGGGACTTTTTATGATATTATTTTGATTTTCGTGTTGAATTGGTTTTTTTCTTTTAAATAGTTCTGAATTTGCTCTTTCATTTGTTCCATAAATGCATGAATCTCCAGCTCTTACCACAACTATCAAAACTCAGCTCAAGTTTTAATGGATGATTATTCTATCATCACATTTAGTTTTGGAAACAAAAACCACAAGGGGATTTTGCCTACGGCCCTCGTGGTAAAATGCCTGGACCGTTTGAAGATTTCCCGAACCTTGGGCGTTCAAGCGGGGCTGAAACCCAGCCTCGTTGATCCTCATTTGTTATCCTCAAAGTTCCTGCCACAAGGGCGGACGATTTCAAATTCAAAGTGGACTCCAATTCATTAGATAGAGAAGATTGCCAATATTTCGTGTTTTCTTCATGGCTTATCCTTCCACACCCATAACAGAAGTCTAGTAGTTTTCCGTACTATATCGAGGTCCAAACTTTGTCTGCCATGGAGATCCTACTTTAATCAAGCTTGTTGATATGTATTTGAATTCTTTCTCAAAGCTCCACGGACCTCCATTGACTATTTTATTCCACTCCTTGTTCATACGAAAGTATATTTCTCCATTTGTGAAAACTTCCCCATAAATGGTGTTGCTTGTTAAGATTTTGCAGGGCACCATGTGTTTTTTAATTGTTCTCAAAGTTCTTCACCCACAGCTCCTTCATTTTCTTCTTCAATTACTTCATACTTTGATCGTATAATAATTTATAATTCTATAATTTTATTAGTTTTTAAAATCTGGTAGTATTATAACTGTAAATTATTAATAAATTTTCTTTAAAGAATTAAAGTTGATTTTTTCTAAAAACAATTCTAAAAAAATAACAAAAGGTAGGGTTGTTGAAAGAGAATCCAATCTATCAAAATATTTAGATTGGTTTTAATAATAAAATTTTAATTTTTTTTTTTAAATATCAACAATAATCTATGTATATTTATTATAATTTTATTTAGTTTCATAATTATTCTTATTATTTATTCCTTAATATTCTTAAAAATAAAATTTAAATGTTTGAAATGTATTTTACTTATTCCTATTATATTTTTATTAAAAGAAATACGAATCAACGATTAAACTAACTTAATCCAATATTTTATAATTGAGTAGGGTTCTTATTTAACAATAATTATCAACTTAAAACTAGACTTGAACTAATCTATTAGCACCTCTCGCTGTGGTTGTGGGTGCCAATAAAGTCATCTTTTCTCCTGGGAAATTTTTTTTTTTGGTAAAATAAATTTTAAAAATTATTTTCTGAAATATACACAAATCATTCCATTTATGAATATAATTTTTTAAAATGGTTAGAATTTTTTTCTCTTATATATATATATATATATATATATATATATATATATATATATATATATATATATATATATATATATATATATATATATATATATAATTGTTTTAATTTTGAGAAGTGTTATTATAAAGCCATAATGAACTCAAGAATAATATTAGATAGGAATATGGTTAATTAATAATAATGATGCCTTTCTCTAATAAATAGCATTTATAAATGTAGATTCCAAAGTTCAAAATTCTTTGTGTGCCCATTTCACCTCCCACCTACTTCATTCATTTCTTATTTAATTATTCACTTCAAATACACAAAATCAATCCACTCCATTATTTTTATTCCATATCATAAAATAAATTAAATTATTATTCTAAATATAACTCAACAATCCAAATAAATTTCTATTCTACAAAAAAAAATAGTTAAAATATTTCAAATGGAAATTTTTTAAAATGAAATCCTTTCTTTATCAATTATCATTCCATCAACAATAAATACATAACTCGAAAAAAACAATAATAATAATAATAACAATGACTAGAAGAGATTTAAAGTCCTAAAAAAAATAATATTACGATAAGATTTTCTTAAAGAATAATTTCGTTAAAATATTAAAAGAAAAATTTAGATACATTTTGGCGATATTTTGATTACTAAGATGTTGAAGGATAATATGAAGAAGTTAAAAGGTGAATTTGAATGTGGAAAGACATAAATGATGGAGAATGAAACATAAATAATTGAAATGATACAAATTAAGAGAAGAGCGGAAGGGACATTGCGTAGCAGTGAGAGTTCCTTCAACTTTCCCTTTTTCTTTTCTCTTTTCTTTATCATTTTCCATTAAAAAAAAAAGCTGTTTTTATTTTCTTGGGAATCCAAGAAGATGGAGAGACCTCAACGCGATTCCAATCCAAATCAATTTCCTTTTATCTTTACCCAATTGTGTTCTTAATCTGACAGATGGGTTTTGTTTTCTTTTTCATTTTATTAATTCCCTCTCTCTGTAATCCGCCATTAAACTAACATACCGAACTAAGCTCCAAACCTCGCGATTCCCCAAACTTTCATGAGCGTAACGGAAAGAAAAAACAACCCAAAAGCGCCCAACCCATTTCATCTTACCCTCTTTTTTCACTCATTTCTCCTTCACTAATCGATTCTCTACAAACCCTTTTATTATTCCTCTCTCTCTCTCTCTCTCGCTCGATTTCTTCTTCTCTCTGTAATTCCCATCTGGGTTTCGCCGCCGATCCGCCTTCCATGGAGGATTCTTCCCGGAAAAAGTCCGGCTCAGTTTGGGAGCCTCGTTCTCGTCGGAGATCTTGGTGTTGTTCATTTGCGGTGCCGCCGTCCAGTCCCGATAACTTCGTGATTTCTCGGTCTAAAACCCCTCGAAATAAGTCGGAGAGTGTAGCGAAACCTAATATCTCTGTGCCCAATTCGCCTCAGAGCTCCAAATCTGGGTTGGGTTTGGTCGGTCGGATTGACCCTCGAAGGATCTTGTCTCCGGGGAGGGTTTCGCCGATTGATTCCGACCAGAATGTTGAGGGTTTGGCTCAAGAAATGGGCACGGAGAACTCTGCAGTTATCGATTCGATCATCCAACCGCGAGTTGAAAGCTTTCGAGCCCCGAAAGAGAAATATCGCGATCCTCCAGCTAGCTTGTCCCGCACTGGTTCGATTGTTGGATATGATAAGAAGGATGTGTTTGATGTGAGATTGAATTTGAGGGGAAAAAACGGCGGCTGCTTGGTTTTGGAGTTGAATTCAGAGGCATTGTGTGCTAATTCAGAGGTTTTTTCTGAGCTGATTGTGAAACATAAGAAGGATTTAGCATCAAATGGCAGCCCTTCGCGTTCTAAACTGTGTAGAATTGAAGTTCCTGAGGTGGATAACTTGGGGGTGTTTAGGGACACTATTGAGCTTATGTTTGAGGATGATATTTCAAAATGGCTCGTGAAGGTCGGCGTCTACCGGGCTATTGACATACTTGAGGTTAGTGCCTTTGTACTCTCCATTATTAGTGTGTTCTTTGTCCTTTTGGTTTATGATTTGATATCAAATTTGTTCATCCATGTGTGCTTGGTTAAGAATAAGCTTGCGGGGGGTTGGGACTTTGGGGCCAATAGTGATCTTATAGCGTGAAGTCATCTTAAGAACTGTACATCTGAAAGAATTTGGACTCATTGGTGATATTAGAGGTCAAATTTTGTAACAATCTAAGCTCACCGCTAGTAGATATCGAGGTTTCCACACCCTTATAAAGAATGTTTCGTTCCCCTCTCCAACCAACGTGGGATCTCACAATCCACCCCTCCCCCTCGGGACCAGCGTCGTCGTTGGCACTCGTTCCCCTTTCCAATCAATGTGGAATCTCACAATCCCACCCTCCTTCGGTGCTCAGTGTTCTCGCTGGCACATCGCCTAGTATCCAATCCTCTTTGGGGCTCAGCTTCATTGCTAGCACACCGCCCAGTGTCCACTCCACTTTAGGGTTCAGCTTCATCGTTGGCACACCGTCGGGGCATAAGCGCCCGGTATCCACCCCCCTTTGGGGCTCAATGTCCTCGCTAGCACACCGTTCGGTGTCTGACTTTGATACCATTTATAACAACCCAAGTTCACCACTAGCAGATATTGTTCTCTTTAGGCTTTTCCTTCCGGGCTTCCCCTCAAGGTTTTATAATGCGTCTGCTAGGGAGAGGTTTCCACACTATTTTAAAGAATACTTCGTTCTCCTCTCCAATCAATATAGGATCTCACAAATTCTCTCGAACCCACCTACTACGGTCATATATAGAAATATCCTTCTCCATCATGTTTTAACCATCAAATGTTATAGGGCTGGACTATGGTTTTCTGTTGAACATTGAAATGAAAAAAACCCAATCGAGCAGCTCAATGGTTCCAATGTCCTTTTTCTTCAGATATCAAACTGGAACAGCAGATGATGGCCCCTTAGGCCGATTTGACTAGATCGAAAACCCAAAACATCCTTGATATCATGAAGTGCACCTAGATCGAAAACCCAAAACATCCTTGATATCATGAAGTGACCCTCGTGCTTAAAAGCACTGGAATATTTGTCCAACTTAATGAAATACCTTTCCGCACCTAATTGACCTGACCCAACCATTGTACAACTGACTGATGGCTTATCTCACCGAGAGGGCATAGCTAACCATTAAGCTTTGTAGCAACCCCATTAAGCATTGTAGTTGTATAAGTTTCATGTTTCTTTAAAGAAGAGAAACAAACTTCATTAATGAATGGAATAATGCAATAGAAACTCCAAACACTTATAGATGGATTACAAGAAAGCCTTCCAACTCGAAATTCAAAAAGAAAGACTATAATCTGAGAAAGGGTGTTTAGGTTTCATGTAATACATTATAGCTATTCAATACCCCTTGAAACTCTTTCAAGAGACTACGCCCTACGTTAACCTTGGCGTGGTACGAGGTTTCTTGTATGTAGGACGGTCCGAGTTGTGTAGGAGAACTTCGCATGTGTTAAACTAAATCTCCCCCCCACCACATACACACCACATGTAGTATATGCTGCTTCAGTTTTTACAAACTAGATCTTACGTTGACGATCGGGACAAGTTATTTCCGATCCAGTAGGACACATTTAATGAAATATCGATATATGTTAAATGAAATACCGAACTTTCATTGAGAAAAAATGAAGGAATACATGAGAATACAATATAGAAGAGGGGAAGTCGAGTTACAAAAAACGAGCTCCAATCAAGTAGGATAAGATTTATCGATAGTTACAAAATAGTCTTGACACCGAACTCGAAAGAGAAACATAGAATTTAACAAGGGACCACACATGACTAAAAGATCTCTCCCACCCCTAAAGATTCTATTATTTTCTCTCACTCCACAAACTCGACGAAATAGTACGAACCTGAGTCTGCCACAAAAACAACCCTTTCTCACGAAAAGGTGAAAAAAGATGCTCAACGAACAACTCGCTAATACCTCGAGGTCTGACAAGGCTAAAGCCGAACTCCTAGAAGAAACGACTCTAAACAACACGAGAAAAGTCGCAATTCTAGAGGATATGATCAAGGTCCTCCTGTTGTTATAACAGCTCAAGCCCACTGCTAGTAGATATTGTCTGCTTTAGCCCATTACATATCGTCGTTAACCTCACGGTTTTAAAATGCGTCTACTAGGGAGAGTTTTCCACATCCTTATAAGGAATGTTTCGTTCCCCTCTCCAACCAATGTGGGATCTCACAATCCATCCCCCTTGGGGGCAAGCATCCTTGCTGTTGGTACACCACCCGGTGTCTAGATCTGATACCATTTGTAACAGCCCAAGCCCACCGCTAGTAGATATTGTCTGCTTTGGCTTGTTACATATCGTCGTCAGCCTCACGGTTTAAAACGTGTTTACTAGGCAGAGGTTTCCACACCCTTATAAGGAATGTTTCATTCCCGTCTCCAACCAATATGGGATCTCAGACGTGTATATATCAAAGTAACCAAACAATTTCTTTTCCAATGAGTCTTGGCTCTATCTTGGAAAGGCTTACGAAACAGCATCTCGTCCAACATTCAACCACAAGGCTAAAGTTCTCTAGAAAACAAATTTGGAATAATATAGTACCAAGATCTCGAGAACTGATGCAAATTGCTTCTAAACTTTGCAAATAACCTGTAACCACTGAAGAAAATGCTCAGTAAAGGTAATGGTGTTAATCCTCCCCCTTGTCAAGCAAAAAAATTTACTTTTTTTAAGATTTTAAGGATAACGGGGAGGAATTTGACAAAACTGAAGGAACAATCAACTGAGAAAAAAGTTGCAAGTAAAGACACTTGATCTGAGGATCACATTACGAGAATCACCAATTCCCGAACTAAGAGAGATGAATGCTGCCCAGTTAAAATATAAGATCCTACATCGATTTGAGAGAGGAACGAGTGCTAGCAAGGACGTTGGGCCTCGAGTGGAGAAGGGAACGAAACATTTTTTATAAGGGTGTGGAAACCTCTCCCTAGCATACGCATTTTAAAAACTTTGTGAGAAAGCCCGAAAGAGAGCCTAAAAGGGACAATATCTGCTAGCGGTGAACTTGGGCCAAAGGATGCCACAATCATAGTTGAGAGGGAAATGCCATGGCCATTATATCAAGAGAGCTGAATTCTTAAGCGATCCTTCTCACTAATCTTCGAAACAATGTCGGGTGTCATTAAATGAGACCAATATGTATTGTTTTTTTCATATAGACCTTTCTACAGTCACTATTTTTCTTAAACAAAGTAACAGTAAACCGTTGAATGTTGTAGCTCAACTGTCCAACAATGGTTGACGTTCACAAGTTTTGAACACAGGTATATTTTTCTAAACATAGATGTTTGACATGTGTCCAAAAGCATATGATGCATTTTTCAATATCGTTTAAATGTTCGTAACAAGCAGCTAGTGCATGTCTAGCAACTGTTGGAATGTCTGATTGTCCAATAGGATGTTTGTAAGTGATTGTACCACACTCACTCTCACCACTGGGTTTCAGCCAACTCGAAATCATGTCACGTTTGGCCGGACAACGTATACCCAAGCTTCTAGCCCTGCTTAAGAAGAAGGTTTTAGAAAACGGGTGCAGAGAGATCTTAGAAAGTGAGTTTGAAAGCAAGATCGAGAGAAATGAAGAAAGCAATATTTAGGCTATAAGCGAAAAAGGCAACACAATGGCTTAGATAGCATATAACTCCGGGTAGGAATAGTTGACAACTAGTCGCATCCCCCTATAGTACATTCTAAGGCATTTCAGGTCTACCAAACATAGACATGATTCTGCCGAAACATCATACACTTAGAAAATACAATAAGGAAACTATACATCATGAAAGCGGTAAAAGAAAGCAATAAAGTGATACAATACAAGTGTCTTGGCATGCAACGGGCATGCGGCCATGAGCAACACGCCATGGACAAGCATACACATGACCATAATGAATGTGTCAATACTTGATGTAGTACCCTTTATGTCATTTGATTACCTATGTGCATGCCACCAATATTGATTGCATTAGAACATATGATCTGATAATATCATTAGTATTATGAAATTCGGCCAATCTTCTGGGGAAGATCAAATAAGTTTTAGCACTAACAAGGAATATCTTTTATCACTTAGGTATCTGCAGGTATCATGTTCACAAAGTGTGTTGCTTCATGTTTAAACTACTTAGAGGCCGTGCCTTGGACAGAAGAGGAAGAAGAGAAACTGAGGAATCTGTTCTTAAAAGTCAAGTTCGACGATGCAACGAGTAGAGACGTCATGGCCAGATTACGCTCGCTCGACTCAGTAACTTCACAGCAATGTGTAGCCAGACAGCTTGTTTGGTCTATTTCCACGTGTACGAATTCCGTTGCAAGGAACGAACTGAAGTGTTTAGTCAAGGCCCTTCTGTGCAAAAGCTCAGTCTATGAGAAACATCATCTAGACCTCAGTAAAGAAGACCTTTATGCAGTTTTCCATACTTGTATAGCTTCTTTAGTCAGCCTCTTAAAGGGATCCTCGGACAGCGTCTCCCCCGAAAGATGCTTAAAGAATATAACCCCGAAGCCATTAATCGAACAAATCGCACTGGAGGTCGATAACATCAACTGGCTGCTTGAAATCTTACTTGATTGGCAAATGGCTGAAGAATTCGTCAACATATGGGCAGATCAGAAAGAACTGATTAGGATGCACGAGAACACTTCACCGATGGTTCGGTACGAGCTCAGTCGAGTTTCAGCTTACTTATTCATTGCAATGGGAACGAGAAAACTGAATTGTCGTTCAGAATCACGGTCGGGACTGCTACAGGCATGGTTTGGTCCAATGCTACTAGACTTCAGCTGGTTACAGCGCTGCAAAAAGGGACTGGATATGAAACTACTGGAGGAAGCCATGGGTCAGGTATTGCTTACTCTACCTATGAAGCAACAACATTTGCTATTCATGGACTGGTGTCGGTTCTTCTCGAAGCGCGGTACCGAGTGTCCTAATCTTAGTAAGTCGTTCCAAATATGGTGGCGTCGTTCGTTCCTTAGAGGATCGGAGACCTACTCCATTGAATCTAGGTAAGCTGTCCCTGCACCACAAGTGAAGCAGTTGTGTGTACACTTGAAAGTTAACAATAGGATGCTTTTAGAGCAACAGACAAGTTCATAATTTATTAGAGATTGTATTTGTGAAAAATTATGTTCTTAAGAGAAGGGCTAATGAGATTGTTTATGTAAATTTTCATAATAGAGTTGGATCTGTCCCAGCTGAATGGGTCTCAAAACATAAACTCTGTTACTCCAAACAACAGATCAACCAACCAAAAAACACTCTTTAAAAACAACAAAAACTCGTGAGGAACACTCTAAATGTAATAATTCAAGTCTATCACTAGCAAATATTGTCTATTTTGGCCTCTTATGTATCACCATTAGCCTCACAGATTTAAAATGTATCACCATTAGCCTCACAGATTTAAAATGTTTTGTTGTCCATTTTGACCCGCTATGAGAAATGTTTCGTTCCATGAGTCTATTGTCCATTTTGACCTGTTACGAAGAATGTCTCGTTCCTCCAACTGACATGGGATCTCACATTAAAAACAACATATATCTTAAATCTCTCTGCCCCGCTTTCTAAAACTTTATTCTCGAAACGGGCCAGAGACTTAAGCATACATCATTTAGCCGTAGGCGACGCGATCTTGAATTGCTTGACTCACTCGGAATCGAAAATAAGTGTCATCTGGCGTAGGCAACAAATGTCGCACAATTTTGAAAGACAAGAACAAGTTTTCGGAAACATTTCCAATCCCCATTGAATGGGAGAGACAACAACCTTAACCTTAGTCTTAACCTTATCGGATCACTGTTAATACATTTGACCTTTTCTTTAATTACAAAATCTTTGCCAATAAATGCGCAACACCATCACTAGACGCCACAAATATATATATATATATATATATATATATATATATACCATTTTTAAGACATTGGAAATTCTACAAACCTTTTGTTTTGTTTTTATTTATTTATTTAATAATAATAATAATAATGAAAAGATGGAAAAGGGAATTTGGAGGTGGCGGCCGTGTGTTCGACCCCTTGTGGTCTCAATTTATCAATTTTCGGCCCCAAACCTAATCCACCCTTTTTCTTTCTCATTCTTTTTTGGTGGGACCCACTCCATCTATAAATATTTTATCTATTAAACTATATACTCTTTATTGGAATTTAAATTAGAGATATTTGCGTGACCCGGTGAGCTAGCCTTCTTCGTCTTTACTCTAACTTTTTATTTTAGTCTTCATTTTATTTTTATCGGGATCAAGTAGAAATTAATTCACCGAAATCGCATTCATGGCAAGATTTTTTTTTCCATTATTTGAAAGAATTTTTATTGGACAATTTTCATTTTTCAATATTATTTATATTAAAAAAACCCTAAAAGAAAATTCTAGTATAATATAATTTTTAATATAATTTTTAAAAATTTAAATTTCAACGGTACATTATAGCCTTTCACACTAAAAAAAAAAGTATATTCATGAAAATTAAGGACCGACAAGTCGTGAACATCTCTAATTTAAATCTCTTATTTTACGAAAATGAGTATATGCATTAATATCTTTTAGAAAATATTATATTTTATATATTAAAAATATTATTAAATTTTTTTAAAAATAGATAACTTTCTATGACTCCCATACAACATTCCTTCCTTTTATCTTTCAATCCAGTGGGTCCCACATGCTTTGAGTTTTTAATCAATAAAATCATTATATAATAAAATGTTCATAATTGTTTTTTTTTTAAAAAAAACCACTACGATTGTATATTAATTTATATTTTTGCATTATACATCAAATTATTTTTAGAATTTTTTTAAAAACTATATCTAAATTATAAAAAAAAAAAAAAAAACAACAACAATAAGAGAAAATAGTTTCTAAAAGATAGTTTTTTATTTTCACAAATTTTTCTAAAAGTCAAAATCATTTTCGAAAAATAAAACACAAAATATTAACCCCGAAGAATTGTTGTAAAAATATTTTGGTCTAATTAATTTATTATCGTTATATATATATATCCATCTTTTTCAATTTCATATTGTTCGAGGTAAACCCTGTAAAGTATGATTAAAATGATAAATTAAATTAAAGTAGAAATTAAAATTTAATGTTATACGTACGATATACGCATGTATGTATGGCATGTATGTAAACGAAATGGCCCATCATTGACTAGGTTTCTATTTCAAGTCTCTTAACTCAACCCAAACAAGACTTTCAAAGTTTTATTTAATTCATTTATTTACCTTTGAAATAATAATATATTTCAAATTAAAAAAAGAAAAAAATTAAAAGAAATGCCACGTGTAAGACTAGGTCTAGGAATAGGGTCAGACCGAGTCCCCAATCAGGTCTCCTCTGTAATTTTGACTCGTTCAAACGCGGCTGCTTCCACAACCCAACAAATTTTTTATTATTATATTAATTTCCACCACACCCTTTTTTTTTTTTTTTCTTTTTTTAATATTTATTTTATTATTCTTATTTTAAAAAATAATTTTTTTAAAAAGTGGGACGTGTACCAGATCAAATCAATCTACTTTTGGGACTCATTTTCGCATGATATTTTCTTTTTTTAATTCTTAATTTTTTTTAAAAAATATTTTATTATAAAAAAAAAACAACTTGCTTTGTTTTTAAGCATATTTTTAGCAGCTGTGTTTAAAATTTAATTAAATTATATTTTTAGTTAAAAAGAATAAATAAAAGCTTAATTTGTACTATTAGCCTTTTTTTAAATAATCATTTTTAAGATCAATCACGAATAACTAAGTAGATTGGATTTTTATTTGACCCAAACAATTTAATATAAATTATTTTAAATCAAATTTAATTATTAAACTTTTTTAAAAAGATTGTTAAATGATTTCACTGTAATTTCCATGAGCTAATTATGTGGAATTGGCCACTAATTAATTTTATTTAATTTGCATGATATTTTGCTTCAATTTTAAGCTGAAATTCACCCCCACATTAACGCATTTGATTATGGAAAATTTTATTCTTGTTTTTTATTTTCTATAAAAAAAAAAAAAGAAAAAAATTGATTAATATAAATATTATAATCCGATTTAGGAGAGTTGACATTTAATTCCATTGCTGAATAATATAATGATTAAGCTTCCGATATTAATTATGACATGGAGGAGTATATGAATAAACCGAGACCACAGTAATTCTGTAATTAAGATGTTTTATTTAGAGTAATTCTATATTGAGGACGTCTTAGAAATTTGAATGAGGACATAATATGCTGGAAGGACTAGTGTTGGTTTGCGGAACTTAAAAAGTAAAAAATAGGTAACATGACCATGTCGTAGATGTGATGTCCCACATTTGTTGGGGAGGAGAACAAATCACCCTTTACAGGGGTGTGGAAACCTTCCCCTAGCAGACGCGTTTTATAGCCTTGAGGGAAAGCCCGAAAGAGAAAGCCCAAAGAGGACAATATCTACTAGCGGTGGATCTGGATCGTTACAGTAGATGATGCATGAGAATGTCGAGGAATTATTAGGTGCTAGTTTTTATTGTGGATGGATAAAGTGGGAGGGTCATGGGAATTGAAGGAGACATGGATATGGATGTAAAAGTATGGTGTCCAAATTTGGTACATGAGTTTTGGTGGTCCACCTTAACAATTATTAAGATGCTAAAAAGATAGGTGGGGAAGTGTTCGTGAAAATGACTTTTAGCTACTAATCATTTCGTATTTTAGATAGATATATAGGTGGGTGGATTGTGAGGTCCTACGTCGTTTGGAGAAGGGAACGAAACATTTCTTATAAGGGTATGAAAACCTCTCCCTAATAGACACGTGTGATACGTAACGGGTCAAAACAGACAATATTTGTTAGCGGTGGGCTTGAGTTGTGACAAATGCATATATCTCCCTGTATAATTGTATGATATTGTTCACAATATAGACCCTCGTGACTTTGTTTTTTTGTTCCACCCAAAAGGAATCTACCAATAAAGACAACTTTCCTCACTTATCTACTCACGATTTCTTCTTTTTTTTACCCACCGTGAGATTTTGTTTGTAACAGCCCAAATCTGCCACTAGCGGATATTGTCTGCTTTGACCCATTACGTATTGCTATCAGTCTCACAAGCACATCTATTAAGGAGAGATTTCCACACCCTAATAAAGAATGTTTCGTTCTCTTCTCCAACCGATGTAAGATCTCACATTATTTCATATTAGAATTTGAAATCCGTATTTGACACCTTATAACCTTGATATTCCTCTACATCCCTACGACATGATTCCGTCACCTACTTGTTTGAAACTACTTCTAAAAATGAATCATTCACATACTTCTTAAGAAAATTTTATAAACACGTTCGATTTTGAAAGTTTTATAATTGAGTCACTAAAAAAAAAAAACATCTTATTAGATTTTTTGAAGCATTTTTTAATTATTATATTATCATAATCACTTTTATTCCTGTATTATCTCAGTTCATTTATATACTTCTCATTTACACGAATATAAATTATTTAAATTTTAATTTTAATTTAATTAGGAAGGGATTCCAAATATTTATTGACGTGGGGTTTCCGTACAATGACGACGTAATTTAGGCTTCGCGTCAATTTCCGGTTGGCTCCCAATAAATATTTAAAAAATTATTATTATAATAAAGAAAATGAAAAAGACTTTTGGACAGAGTCTCTTCTCCCAAGTCCAACGCTGTTCCTTCAAGTCAACCCTGTTAGGGTTTGTTCCATTCTCCTCATTTCCCCCCCCTTTTTTTTTTATTTCCATTTTTTTTAAAAATATTCCATAAATGTTAAAAATCTAATATAGACAAAAAAAAAAAAAAAAAAAAAAAAAAATCAACATAGCGGTGAAAGAACGATATCCAAATACGTCGACGAATATACATTTTTTAAATAAATAATAAAGCTCGTAAATATTTTATATATAAAAAATTAAAAATTCAAGAATTTATTAAACACATATCGAGAATTAAAAGACCTAGATAGACACCACCATAAAAATTTATCGACATATTAAATATTTTTTAAAATCTTTATGAATGGGTAAAATTTTTAGCAATTTTATGACGTTGACTTATTCTATCTAAGTCAACCAAAAATAATATCAAACCTTCGGTGTTACTCCAAAGAAAGAGTACAAGAAAAAAAAAAAAAATACTTTAACTATATATTATATTAACAAATATTAATACGAGTAAAAGATGGGATATGCACGTAGCATCGATCTTATCTTAGATAAAAATTTATATAAAATATTTTTTCAAAACCTATTTCAATTTTGTTTTTTTCATTTAGTTCTTATATTTTGACTAAATCTCACAAAATTCACTCGTTTTCTTTTAAAGTTCACTCTAAACGTAACAAATTACCAATTTGAACAAATCTCAAAGAGTTTTATTAAAATATAACCATTAAATTAAATATTCAATTTAAAATTAAGTCAAAATTTTAATAATTTCTAATCCAACTCCGTTGTCTAAAAAAAAATAATGGATTAATTTAGTTAATAAATTCTCGTAATTTTTTCTTTGAGACACAATTATATATATATATATATATATATATATATATATATATATATATATATATATATATATAGTATAATTTTATAATTAAACTAAAATTATAAAAGTAATAACAATGGGTTTTATTTATTGAAACGTACAATAAAAGTTAGTTTACTTTCATTAAGAAAAGGAAAAAAAAGAAAGGGAAAAAAAGGCGTTGGCACGTGTGAAAGAAAGAGAAAAAGCAGAGAGCAGAAGGAAGGGGAGGAAGAAGATGAAGAAGAAGGTTCTGAGGCAAGTGGTGGTACACAGAAATCAATTCTAACAAAGCTTCGTCTTTTACTCATCACAACAAACAAATAAACTTTCCCACACGCGCTCTCTCTCTCTCTCTCTCTCCTTCTTTCTCTCTCTAAACATGCTTCACCTTCTCTCCTCCATTTCCCATGAATTTGCCACGTCATTTCCCCCACTTTATCCAACCACCGCCTGCCGTCCCCCCTCTCCATTTCACTCCAATTCTCTCTCTCTTCCTCTCTCTCTCTCTCTCCTCAGCTTCAATTTCCTCACCTTCCTTATTCCATTTTTCTTCCTCTCTTTGTTCATGTCATTCACTCCCTTCCTCGAACCCCACTTCGATTTGATTCTATTCAATTCGATTTGTTTCACAGCCCCTTTTGATCCATAGTTTCTTCTCTCTCTCTGATTTCATCTGGGGTTTGCTTATTTCTCTTCCTTCTACCATGCCTGCTTGGTGGGCAAGAAAATTCAGTAAAAACAAAGAGCATCACAATCCCCCCACTAATTTTCTCAACTTCTCTAAATCTTCTACTTCATCCCCTAAATCTGAGCCTAAGAAGGGGGCAGACACCCCCAGGAGCTTCGATGACCTCTCTTCTCTGATTTTCTCTCGTAATTCCCCCAGGCCTTCCAGGGATCTGGCCTCTTCTGGGGTTGCTGATGGCGGCGGCGGCTCTTCTGGGTTCTCTGGTTTTGACTCCGATAGTGGGGATAAGAGTCACCCTCTTCCGAGACCTGCTACTCCCCCCGCTTTTGGGATTGATCATGGAGTCGGGATTGGATCTGGGTCTGTTTCGGTTTCCAGTGTTAGCTCTTCTGGGTCTTCGGATGATCATCCATCGAATCAAGAACAGCTTCAGTTTGGAGCTTACAGGTGGGTGGGTTTCTAATTTTGAAGATTTTTCTTGTTTGTGTAGTGATTTCTTGTTCTGAGTTTGTGGATGATTCTAGGTTTTTGGCTGGAGATGACTTATCGTTTAGATCCTGTTGTGAACTTGAAGGACTTAAGTCCTCTGTTTAACAGAAGATTCCCCTGTTTCTGTATAATAGAGGATTTTATTGATTGATCTTATTGCGTAGTGTTTCTGTAATAGAGGATTTTATTGATTGATACTTCCATTTTCAAATCTACTCGTGACTGCTTCATAAGGTTTCACTCAACTGAACGAAAAGAATTTAGAGTTTGTTTTTACAGGACACTCATAGTTCCATCGGTGAGATATTTAGAAGTAATGGCTACTCAAAAGATGAAGATCTGTAATGCTTTTAGTAATTTTAGTCCATATGTTTCGAATTTTACTTAGAGGATTTGCTGATACCAGAATAGAGGCAAGGCCAAGAAGTCCTGGTCCAGGATCGAGAGGACCCACGAGTCCCACATCGCCTCTAAACTCACGGTTCTGTGGCATGAGTCTCGAGTCTCCGACCGGCAAGCTAGATGATGGGAAGAGTCGATGTCATAAGCTGCCGCTTCCTCCAAGCTCTCCCACCAGCCCTTCTTCGTTGACCAGCACGAAAGCTGTCAATATCGGTGATAACGACCCGGCTACCCAATCGAAGTGGAAGAGAGGAAGGCTTCTAGGAAGGGGAACATTTGGGCATGTTTACCTTGGATTTAACAGGTAATGGTGGTTTTGATTAAGATATTTTCGTGTTCACATTGTAATAAGATGGATTGGAACTATATTTTCAAATTTGGGATTGTGTGTCGACCAAGATACGATTCATAAACGATGTTGTACACTCTCGGTTCGTATCTTGCTTAGTTGATCAAACGAACTAGTTTGTAGTTAACCTCCCTGTTAGCATCTCATAGGAGCACTTAGTCGATCAAACGAACTATTGTGTTAGTACTTCTCTAATCCTTCTTCTTGGATTCATTGCAGTGTAAGTGGCCAAATGTGTGCAATTAAGGAGGTCAAGGTTATTAGCGATGACTCGACATCGAAGGAATGTCTCAAGCAATTGAATCAGGTTGTTCTTATTCTCCAGTTCGAGTACTTAGGTGTATATTTGTTTGCTATATTCGCTTTTAAGCTATACGTTTTACTATCTTGATACTTGGTTGTAATTCTAACCTATCACTCCGTCTAAACAGGAGATAACCGTGCTCAGTCAGCTGTCGCATCCGAACATCGTCCGGTACTATGGTAGTGAAATGGTAAGCACTTTCATACTCTGTTGAAGGCTACTTTCTAATAATAATGAACACAAGTTTCAAAACTTCTGAACCAATCTTACGTAATAAATTTGCTCTATCAGGGTGACGAATCGCTCTCCGTCTATTTAGAATACATCTCTGGTGGCTCAATCCACAAATTACTACAAGAATATGGCGCCTTCAAAGAACCTGTTATAAGAAATTATACCCGAAAGATTCTTTCTGGGCTTGCGTATCTGCACGGGAGAAATACAGTGCATAGGTATTTTGGCTGTAAATACTGCTCTGGAATCGTATGTTCATACGTGTGGGTCCTTATGTACTTCTCATGGCAGGGACATCAAAGGGGCTAATATCTTAGTGGATCCAAATGGCGAGGTCAAGTTGGTCGACTTCGGCATGGCAAAACATGTATGTGAATTAACTCGTCTTCTCAAATGTTACTATTTTTTCCTTGTCCTCGACCGAGCCACAGTTCTAAATAAGTAACTTCAAATGCTTTGGCTAATGGAACTGACTGCTAAATTTACTTTTGGGTTAGAAGTTCTGATATCAAAATATTTTGACAATTTGATTGATTTAGAATTTATGTTTTCTTTTTTGTTTGAATCAGATGACGAATTGTACTTCGATGCTTTCGTTCAAAGGCAGTCCTTATTGGATGGCCCCTGAGGTACTTTTTATCACGTTGTTCCATTCCCCCTGCTTTAAATAACAGACCGAAAAGCGAGTACTACAAAAAGAATTAACGAAAAGGAAGAATGTGAGATCCTACCTCGGTTGGAGAGGAGAACGAAACATTCCTTATAAGGGTGTGGAAACCTCGAAAGGGAAAGCTCAAATAGGACAGTATCTGCTAGTGATGGGTTTGGGCTGTTACAAATGGTATTAGAGTCAGACACCGGGCGGTGTGCCAGCGAGAACGCTAGCCCCCAAGAGGGTGGATTGTGAGATCCCACATCATTGGGGAGGAGAACGAAGCATTCCTTATGAGAGTGTGGAGACCTCTCCCTAGTAGATGCGTTTTAAAAACCTTGAGGGAAAGCCCAAGGAGAACAATATCTAGTAACGGTGAGCTTGGACTGTTACAAATGGTATTAGAGTCAGACACCGGATGGTGTGCCAGCGAGGACGCCGTGCTCCCAAAGGGGGTGGATTGTAAGATCCCACATCGTTGGAGAGGAGAACGAAGCATTCCTTACAAGGGTGTGGAAACCGCTTCCTAGTAGACGCGTTTTAAAAACCTTGAGGGGAAGCCCATAGAGGACAATATCTGCATGCGGTGGGTTTGAGCTGTTACAAATAATTACATTCTTCTGTATTATATTGAACCTTTTCTTTTACTTGTACACCTACACTATGTCCGTCTTAACAGTTTCTCATTTCTCGTTTCTCGTCGTGGAATCTCAGGTTGTGATGCATACAAATGGTTATAGTCTTGCTGTAGATATTTGGAGTTTAGGGTGTACGGTTCTCGAAATGGCAACGTCTAAGCCACCTTGGAGCAAATACGAAGGGGTACGCATCTTCCTCGAACATTTCTCTCCGAGTTTTTGTTTACTCTTGATGTTAAATTCTCTGGGTCCATATTTATCTTATATTTTGGAACTAACAGGTGGCTGCCATATTCAAAATTGGAAATAGCAAAGATATGCCTGAAATCCCAGACCATCTCTCCTATGATGCTAAAAACTTTGTGCAGCTATGTTTACAACGCGATCCATCGGCACGTCCTTCCGCTGCAGAACTGCTGGATCACCCTTTTGTTCAAGATGCAGTAACACCAAGAGCATCAGATGTCAACTTTTCCATGGATGCATTTCCCTTTAGCTTCGACGGATTCCAGACTCCGGTAGGTTGCTCGTGTTATTTGAATCGCTTGAATTGAGAGACCTCTTGGATCGTTCTGCTTAATCTGTTTAAAGTTGATTATAGAGTTGAAATCTTTGCATCTATGTATGCAGCCATTGTTAGATCAGCATCCAAACAGAAAAAGTATAAGCATATGTGATGGAGACTACGTGACAAACCCGACAACCTCGTCGAGAGCTTTGAGGAGTCCTCCTAGGTACTCAACATCCTGTCCTTTACAATCTCCTCTTTGTCTTAGACCATGTCTCAGAGATTGATGCATCATATGCTTTATGTGCAGGGGAAATGCACGAATGATCACGTCCTTGCCTGTCTCTCCGTCTTCGAGTCCGTTACGGTCGTATGGCCCGCTACACCAGAGCTGTTATCGTTCACCACCTCACACATCTTACATGGGGTTGGGTCAAAGCTGTTACAATTCAAACGAATACGCATATAACACGAGACCAAACACATTGTTCACTCTCGACCCATCACGAGATTCATCGCTATTGAAAGTGCAGACTCATGGTGGATCACCAAGAAGACCTCTTTGACTATAAACGTTTAATGAAAAAGAAGAAGAAAAAGACATCTTCCTCATATCCTCAGGTGTAAATTTATCCATTGTGTATCAGAGAGATTTGAGTTATTGATGAATGGACGATGGTGGGAATGGGATAAAGCTTTCTTAAGCAATGGGGATATGATGTATTTTCTTGGAGAAATCTTGTGAGTTATAACAATATTTTTTTGGTTCTTGTAAAGGAAAGGTGGTCTGTACATGTAATAATCAGTTTTTGTTTATTACTACACCGTGACACCGACACCGAGTGTAGCGCACTGCAGTTTAATCTGTCGTTTTTTTAGCTTGACTTGCTAAAAACGTCATTGATAGCCACAAAAAGAATCCATAAAACTTTATCAACTCGCACAATTTGACCCTTCGAACATAAAAACATAGTTAACAATCTAAATCAAGTTGTTAATTTCGACTAAACGATGCTCCAACATTTTGTAATACCATTTTAAGTTCGAAATTTGCCCCAAAACGTTTTTCTTTCTAGAATTTTGAATGAACTTAAACATCTCTTCGAGAATCAAATTGATGATTGGATTTCGATACAACTCACTATATACATTTGTTTAACAATGATAGGAATGTAGATCGAATTATCTATCGGTAAAATTGGTATTTTTTGTATTGAGTTATGCTCAAATTGACTATTAAATATATCTTTAGTACATTAACAAAAACAAAGGCTAAAGCAATAAAGCAATAGATTTCTAGGGTTTCTACTTTCTCATTTGGCTTCTTTTGGTCTGAAAGAGAAGAAAGGAAGCAATGGAATTGGACTTAATAAAATTTCACACTTCTTAAAAGTTGAAAATTAGATACAAAGACTTCAATAAATTGTTCTGTTCTCTTCACCATTTCCAGAAGACATTGGAACCACACTTGTACTTGTCCTTCCCCTCACACTCCAATTCCAAATCATCAGAGATAAATGGGACTTTCTGCATTCATCAAAAGCAGGACAGAGAAGTAACTTAGTGCTTAACATAAACACATTTACTTGTACTCAAAATTTCACAGCCAACGGTGATTATAACTAAGCAATGAATGTTCATACCTTTTGTTTTGCAAGATCTTGGCACCCTGTGAAGTTCTCTGGGAACTTGCATGATCCAAACTGAACAGTGTATGCCCTTGCAAAGTTTGCTCCACTTGTTGCTAATCTTTTCTTGTCATTCAGTTCCTGTTGCAATAACAGAGTTAAGAACATGATCGGGTTACCATCCCATTGACTAAATTCTGTTTCATTCACTTTTGAAATGTATGTGAGATCCCTCGTCGGTTGGAGAGGAGAACGAAGCATTCTTTATAAGAGTGTGAAAACCTCTCACCAACAGACACATTTTGAAAACTTAGAGGGGAAGCCCGAAAGGGAAAGCCGAAAGAGGACAATATTTGTTAGCAGTGGGTTTGAGTTGTTACAAATAGTCTCAGAGTCAGACATCGGACGATGTGCCAGCAAGGAGACTAAACCCCCAATGGGGGTGGACACGAGGCGGTGTGTCAATAAGGACACTAGGTCCCAAAGGGGGTGGATTGGGGGATCCCACATCGATTGGAGAAGGGAACGAGTGTCAGCAAAGACGCTGGGCCTCGAAGGGAGGTAGACTGTGAGATCTCACATCAATTGGGGAGGAGACCAAAACATTCTTTATAAGGGTGTAGAAACCTCTCCCTAGCAAATACGTTTTAAAAATCTTGAGGGAAAGCTCGAAAGGAAAAACCCAAAGAGGACAATATCTACTAGCAATAGGCGTGTACCATGGAAGTAGCAAGAACAAGAACCGAACACACTTTTGAGCTAAGTCAAGGAATGAAGAACAAGACTCATTAATATGCCAAGTCAAAGAATCCAAACAGAGCATTTGAAAGTATATTAAATGGAATAGAGTTCATAGACCGAAATAGGATCTAAAACTAAATGATAAAAGCAATTTGAATGTTCATGAATAATCTGGATATCAAAGTGTAGCTTACCTTGTTAGCTTTACTCTTCTCAAGGTACTCTTCAATGACTCCAGCATTAGCCGAAGAGTTGGAGGAAGCAGCAGCCGCAGCAAAGAGGGAAGCTCCAAGGAAGAGAAGCGCAGTTCTCCTTCCTTCATTCTTAGCTTCAGGAACCCTAGCTTGTTGAGCCCTAATCGCAGGCAACTTGTAACCAGAAACCCCAGGCGACGCAACAGAAGTCACGGCGCTGAGTTTCGAGTTAAGCTCGGCGGATCCAGCACCTGAAATGGCGTAGTTGCAGGCCAAGACGCTGGAATTCATGGTCGCCATTACTCTCTGTAACTTTTGTACAAAATCCGAGTCCTAAGGCTCGAAGGAGGAGGATTAATGGTGGAGAGTTGCTAATGGGGAAATGGGATTATGAGGGAATCTGATAAATGAACGACGTCTGAGATGGAATTGGATAAGGAATTGTGGTGACAGTGTGGATAAGGTGAGATTTCCTCACTCCCAATTGGCAATCCATGGCTGTGATTAGGGTTTTTTGGACATGAAAATGTGTGGCGAGCTTCAGTTTTGGACCCACTTTGAAATCTAAACGTGATGGGGAACGTTCAAGCAAATTGAATTTTAGTTAAATCGGTTAAACTAGAATGGCTCTAAAACTTCAAAAATTATACTAAAAAAACTAATAATTTTCTTTAACTTTTAAGCCTAAGATTAAGATTAAAATGTTCAATTAAGTGCAGAAAAAATTATCATATATATTGGCACAACTTTCATCATTCAATGCCATTTTGCTGGAGCTAGTTATTGAATCAGAGAATCAACTTACACGGCTAGAAACATTTTGACTTTATTTTCGGATTGAATGTAAGTAGTACAGATATCTAATTAGTACATGATCTGTGTTCCCTTCAATACATGATGGCAACAAACTAGGCAATTTGCCATTGTAAAATCGGAGTACAGTTTCTGGAGTGGTTATTTATAACAATACTCCAAACCCATCGCTAGCAGATATTGTCCGTTTTGGTCCGTTATGTGTGAACGAGGACGCTGGCCCCCAAGGGGGTGAATTGTGAGATCTCACATTGGTTGGAGGGGGGAACAAAACATTTTTCATAAGAGTGTAGAAACCTTTCTCCGAGGAGAAGCCTCAAAGGGAAAGCCCAAAGAAAGTGCTAGCCCACTGCGCTGGGCTGTTACACTCCCCAACATCAATTCTACTCCTACTCTAGCTACCTGAAATGAACAAGTACTTGAACTGATCTTATTTAACAGTTTCTATATACACATTCCTGCAGAATTCTGAAGCATCAACTTAAAATATAAGTGTATATAAAGGATCTGAAAAAGATGAAACATAAATTATGTAAACGTAGTGCAGAAGGCCAAAGAGGTGTAAGAAGTCTAACCTCAACGACAAGACTCGAGCGGTGCCTCCATGTGGGCGGATCTACACGCCATAACAAATGCAACGTCCAGTTAATCTTGGGTGTGTTTGTAAAATGATCATACTTCAATCTTAAGTTACTCAACAAGCCACCAAATCTTATATAACAATCATATAAATTGAGATCAAAGTATTGAAAAGAGCCCAATGGAAATAAAATAGCAAACAAGCTGGGCAAGCTATCTTGGTCTGGACAATCTTTTCCTTTTCCGGTTCCTTGGCATGGCCTTTCTGACAGTATTGGGCACCGATGGAACAGCCATGATAGATGATGGCTTCCTAAAACTGGTTCTTCCCTTCCCAGAACCCCATTTCAAGGGCAGCTTATTTACCGCAGAGCTTATATCAATTGAAGAACTCAATTCAACTAGCTTCTGAATTTCATCCAGAATCTGATGGGTACAAGCCATTGACACACCAAGGCAACAGAATCATCAATTGGTATTTTCTACATATACATCAATATCTTCTCAAATGATTGAAAAGACAAGGAAGGTTTGTAACTTGGACAATGATCACGTGTTTGCAAAGATTTCGTTGCATTGACCAAGAACAAGCACAAAATGAGAATTCTGACCCTGGATTCCACACTACATGTGAAACACTGCTGTCCTTTTGGCTCAAAACTTCGGCAAAAAGGTGATTCTCGTCATCCATGGTAACTGAAGAATCCAGAATTTGCAAAGCACGGTGCCAAGGAGTAGAAGAAATATACTCATCCTCGACATTTTGAAACGAGTTACTTTCATCAGCATAGGAATGCAACTCCGTGATCATGGTGTTCAACATTGCCAAACTTGGTCCAAGTCAAATCAGCAGAATAGAACTCTTCCTCAGGTTGATCTTGTACCTGAAGATCAAGTATCGATTCAACAATAGCCATCAAAATGAAGCTACAAAGTCCAATTTCTAGCTATCTGCAAAATACAGGCATGGTAGAATGTGACTCAACAATTGTATAATCACAACTCACAAGCAGTCACAAAAATTAAGAGAGAGATAATTCACGAATATACACACTACATTTTCTTGTCAAAGAGTGAAGAACAATATGTATTTCTTCCAGGATTCAATATAGACCAAAAAAATGTCCAGAACACCATACTCATTATGGGAAGAATAAGTGAAAGGATTAGTTTGAATAGAAGAACTATCATTATCTACGAAAGGCATCATTTGGGTATCATCTAACTATAATTTGAGTTCTTAGATATCACAGTTTCGTATTACATATACTCTTCACCAATTTACAAGGCTTTGGGCTGTCAATTCTATTAAGATGTTGAATGATTTAAGAACTAATGGAGTATGCTTTCTTCTTTCCGCTTAAACATTATTCTTATTTTTTCCTTCTCCTTTCAACCAAAGGCGTCATGAAACATTTAGATGAAATTTAACACTATCACTCCTAAAAGAAATCAATCACTTCATAAGATGTTTTTACAAGAAAAGCAATCCGTCGGTATAATTAATCACACAGACTTTTAAGTTTGAATCAAATGCCAATATCCCATACTAAGAATTCCCAGACATGAGCAATAGAAAACAAACCCTAAATCATAAGGGAGAAGCAAGAAAATCAGAAAAATACAAAAATTTGGGAGCAATTATCTTATGCAGGTTCTTACATAGCATCAGACAAAACGAAATTCGGTTAGAAACTTGAATTTTAAATGCAACTAACCTCGTCAATAAATTTGGCTGTCTGGTTGCTCATCTGACAGTGGAAGGTAAAAACGAATTCCATTGTGGAGTTCTTGATTTGAAGCGGGCGGTCACGGTGAAGCAAGAAAAGAGTTCGAAGGAAGAAGATGTTCGTAAGAAACCAAGCAATTTCTTGAACAATTTAGAACAAAAAAAATTTCCATAAATCTTTATAAATGTTGCTGTTCATCTTCGTCATTAGCCTGGACCGAGAACAACCAAAATACAGGTTAAAGAGCCTCTGTCTAAGCCCTAAGCCCAATTGGCTTATCATTGGATTGGCCCACTAAATGGATCTGAAGAAAGCCCAAAACAAGTTGGCCCAATGAGTCGTTTCTATTACGAAACAATAGACTTTATAATTTAACGATTTTATTTGAGAATAATAAATAAAATTATAAATGGTCACGTTTTGGAGGGTAACAATATAGTCTATGGATCATGGACTAGCAGATATTGTTCTCTTCGGGTTTTTTTTTTCAAATTTTTTTAAAACGCGTCTGCTGGGAAAGGTTTTCATACTCTTGTAAGAGAGGTTTAGTTCTCCTCCCAACCGATGTGAGATCTCACAATCCACCTCCTTTGGGATCTAGTGTCTTCGCTGACACTCGTTCCCTCTCCAATCGATATGGGATCTCACAATTCACCCCTCTTCGAAGCCTAGTGTCCTCGATAGCACAAAGCCCAGAGAACAATATCGGCTAGCAGTGGGCTTGAGCAGTTAAGGATTGACTTACAAACCAAATTTAGAATTACAAACAAGATAATTATCCTATGATACTTTTGATATCAATTTTTAAGAGAATCAATACCATATTTAATAAAGAATAATAATCTTCAAGTTGTTTAGATAAGAGAGAATTAAAAGTCAAATCAGCGACATAATTCGAATATCATCAAGTTTAATTTTGTTATTGATTAAAGTAAAATGATATAAGATACGAATATCGAAGTATTGAACAACATAATTCACGTGTTTTCTCTCTCTCTTAATGAGTATGATAATTAAAGCACACCTTTCTTGAAGGATATCTACGGATCACATTCTTTATGTAGATAGGAACGTTTTTCTTTATCTACGATTATATCCACCAACCATAGAGGGAAACACCTTCCTCTCTATAAATATCAAACTCTTGTTAGGAAGTGAGCAAACAATTTCAAAGCTTGTCGACTATCGGTTCTAAGTGACAATGAGTTCCTCTCTTGGAGGTCAGGTGCCGGTTGATCCAAAAGATCCACATGTGCGAGATATTGGAGAATGGGCAGTGAACGAACACAACAAAAAGAGTGGGGATTCACTAAAGTTTCTTGAAGTGGTAAGTGGGTCGAAGCAAATAGTGTCTGGAGTGTTGTACAAGCTTGTGTTGTTGGTTGATGTTGGTGCAAATCATCATCGAAAATATGAGGCTAAGGTGTGGGAGCAACCATGGTTGGAGCCTCCTCGGAAGCTAGAGTCTTTCCACGTTCTTCTTCAGGAGTGAGATGTTTATGTTACAATCTCTTTCGTGTATCAAAATCCATATCTATAATGGAACAATAAACTAAAACTTCTTATGAGTCCTTATTTATATATTTTTGTTTTTCTTATCCTCGCATTCTATTTCAATCTCTATTCGGGTGAAAACGTACATTAAATTTTCATTTATTTTAATCTAATTCAATCTAAATAAGTTCATAATTCAAATCCGGAATGACATTGGTCTGATGAAGTTGATTAGGTTTTTTCGAGTCGTCGTGTTTATTAAACACTAATAATACAAATACAAATGTCATGAATATGAAAGTACAAATAAACATATTCGCCTTTCTGAGTAAGTTCGTTGCAAAAAGTTTGCCAACTTGACGCACAATTAGTCTTCATGATCCGTAAACGGCGTGAGAGTATTGCTCCGTCCATCTTTAAAATTAAAAAACTTCTTAATTGATAGTTCTAATGATTTAGTTTCTTCTCCAACCCGTACTTTAGGAGCAACAGGTTTAGGACTTCAAGAATCGTGGAATTTAAATCTAAAATTTTCCTATAAAAATTCTTTATTATTAATTCGGGACCAAAACTATTAAAACTTTTGTTTTCTTTTTTTCTTTTCTACTTCAAAAACACCTTTAAGGTTTTTTAAAAAATTTAAAAATATATTTTTAAAAATATATTTACGGTTGGTACTACATTTCAAAACTAAACTTTTTAAAGTAACATGGAAAGGTTTGTAGATAATTTAGGAAGGGATGATAGATGATTTTCATCCATATATTGAAGTACCAAATTTTTTAACCTTTTGTTTATAGAGGTAAAAGATATCAATGCTACTTTTAAAATTGTGTGAGTATTTATTTAAACATATTACTAAAGGCAAAATAAGAGTATTAATAGCCCAAAATTAAAAAGGAAGAAAACAAAACAAAATAAAATAGAGTTGCCTCACGTCTATTGGTGTGAAAAAGTGGAGACTTGAACTCGTAAGTCTTAAGCTTATTGAGTTACAACAATAGCTCATTTTTATGTTAATTGAATGGTTTAGTATCAATTGGAGAATACATTTTCTAATGTCTCCAAGTCAACTTCTCGGCTGATTCAGTTTGAGTCTGTTATGCTCAAACCTTTTCAATTCTTCAGAGACATTTACGGTTAAAGTTAATTTTCATAATAGAATTTTAAATTAGGGTTGTTGCTCCACTCTCGATATGGTTGGATGAATTGAATGATGTATGAACCACACGTGCTCTGTGACCCCTCCATATACTTATCACATGAATTATGTTATGTCATACTACGTGATGGTGTATTATGACTTATATTAAGCTATGATATGACATGGACACCATGTTAGCAAAATTGTTTTCGATATTGTGAATTGTGGATATGTCAAGGATGTATTCCTGAAAATGTTTATGAAAGAACAAATGGACGATTTGCATGTTACATGATCTGAAGCTACTGAGACCTCACGCATTTTTGTGTGTCATATGCATCGAAATACTTCTCCATTAATTTTTGTGTGTCATATGCATCGAAATACTTCTCCATTATAATTAGTATGGATGCATAACTTAAGAGAAAGGCTCAAAGAGTTTAAGCATTAAAAAATATTTTAAAGTATTTTGTAATGCCCATATTATTAAAAAAAAAAAATATTAACAAAAATCAAGAAAGTCATCGGCCACTATAGGTACCGCCGACAATTGTGTGCGTTGGCACGAGGGAGAGAAGAAAACACGTAATGTAAGATTGATCAAAGAGATTGAATTTCGACTCCACGGGTAAGTTTTTCTTGTAACTTTTAAAATCTTCCTCGACTCTAAATGAATTTTGTCGATTCTCGTTTTAATGAAAACTATAAGTTTGTAGAAGAAATTTTAAGCAATCAAGGCCTAAGACGCAAGGTTCAAATGAAGGAACGAACGAACGCGTGTAGCTTGTTGACTGGAATCTGTCCGCCTATTGCTGGCCATCGTGGCACATCATTCCTGGGAGGTCCACCACATGGACGTGAAATCTGCATTGCTCAATGGAGAGCTGAAGGACACCGTCTATGTTCGACAACCACCGGGCTTCCTGGACAACGACAACCTTGACAAGGTATTGCGCCTGCACAAGGCACTCTATGGGCTTCGGCAAGCACCACGAGCCTGGAACGCAAAGCTCGACAGTGCCCTACTGTCACTGAAGTTCAAGCGCTGTGCCTCTAAGCATGGCATGTACAAGCACGGGCACGGCGAGCAGCGACTGATCGTGAGAGTGTACGTCGATGACCTCATAATCACTAGAGGCAACATGGAAGTCCTCAGAAGATTCAAGAAGGAGATGTCAAAGAACTTCAAGATGAGCGATCTCGGCGTGCTCAGCTACTACCTCGGCATCAAAGTGCAACAGAGTACTACTAGCATCACCATCTGTCAGGGTGCGTACGCAAAGAAGCTGTTGGACAGAACTGGGCTAGCGGACAGTAACCCTACAAGGACGCCAATGGAAGCCCGACTTCAACTAAGGAAAGTCGGCACTACAACGACAGTCGACTCCACCAATTACCGCAACATTGTTGGGAGCCTGCGGTATCTGGTAAACATACGCCCTGACCTTACCTATTTTGTTGGATACTTGAGTATTTTTATGGAAGCACCTAGGGAGGAGCATCTTGTGGCTGTCAAGTGCATCCTGCGCTATGTGGCCGAAACCAGAGGCTGGGGTGTGAGATACTGCGCAGGGAGAGAAAATGAGAAGCTTGAGTTGGTCGGCTACAGTGATAGTGACATGGCCGGTGACGTTGATGATCGTAAGAGCACCAGCGGGATGATTTACTTCCTCTCAGGTGGTGCGATCTGTGGCAATCAACTAAGCAAAATGTAGTTGCTTTATCTTCTTGCGACGCAGAGTACATTACGCTTCGACGGCAGCAACACAGGGGGTCTGGATTGCACGACTGATGGAAGAACTCATCAGAAAAGAAAGCGACCAACCAATGCTTTACAGGGACAACAAAACTACGATCTCCCTGATAAAAAGTCCAGTTTTGCATGACCGGAGCAAGCACGTAGAGACCAGGTTCCATTACATTCGGGAGTGTGCAGATCGAGGACTTATCAAGATTGGCTTCATCCGAACAGAGGAACAGCTTGGAGACATCTTCACCAAGTCTCTGGCGCGGGTAAAGTTTGAGGAACTTTGTTCAAAGATCGGAGTTCAAATAATAAGGTAGATACCACGGGTTTTAGGAGGAGATTGTTAGATAAAAGTCTAATGTTTCCTTCTTTTACAAGTTTTACTCGGAATATTTTCTTTTGACCATTTGACAAACACGTCTAATGGATTACCATTTTCTTCCAACAAATTTCCTTGGCCGTTTTTAGACGATTTCCTCTCGATTGTCAGAAGTCAACATGGTCGCTGAGCGACGATCCCTCTTCAAGGGTTAGGCATATTCTCGCTGAAGCCAAAGCAGCATCACCGCTAAGCGACAATCCCTCTACAGTTTTAGATGGGCAAAAAAGTGTTTCTCTACGCCTACTCCGAACCAGGTTGTTGACATTTTTACGAAAAATGTTTCTCGACCACTCATTGAATTTTTCAGATCCAAGCTTCACGTTCGTTCAAAACCGACGCTCAGCTTGCAAGGGGTGTTAAGGATATTTAGTACTAAATTATGGTTTACCATATATATGGTATTTGATATTGTATTACAAGTCAAATATGTTCTCACCATAGGTATGTTTCCATTTATTACTCTTTTCATATCTTTGTAATTTATTTCATTATAAATAGATAACTTTTACACCATGTAAGTGTGGTGGATTAAGTAAACATTCTCGTCATAGACGGATTTTAACTATATATTGACTGTCCTAAATTTTTAACTTTTTTTTATAGAGGTAAAGGATATTAATGCTACTTTTAAAATTTTGTGAGTATTTATTGCAAAAATATTTTTGAACCTCTTTAAAAAAAAATCGAACGGTATTAAACAAAATCAAATAAAAGTTATCTCACATTTGGTGTGAGAGAGTGAAGACTGGTTATTAGTCAGTAAGTTACAACAATTCCTTCATCTCATCTTAACAATTACGTGCCGAGAATATATTTTCTAACAGCTCCGAGTCAACTTCTCTGATTTAGTTTGGGTTTGAGTAGTTCAGACTTTTTCAATTGTTTAGAGACATTTAAGGTTAAAGTCAATTTTCATAGTAGAATTTTGAATTAGGATTGTTGCTCTACTTTTGACATGGTTGGATGAATTGAATGATGTATGAACAACACGTGCTTTGTGACCCCTCCATGAAAATGTACAATTAAAATGAAAATGAAAATGAAAATGTTTATGAAAGAACAAATGTACAATTTGCATGTTATATGATTTGAAGCTACGGAGACCTCATACATTTTTGTGTGTCATATGCATCGAAATACTTCTCCATTATAATTAGTATGAACGCATAACTTACGTCACCGGCCCAAAGAGTTTAAGCACTAACAAAATATTTTAATGTATTTTGTAATGCCCATATTATTAAAAAAAGTAATACTAATAAAAATAAAGAAAGATGTCGGCCACCATAGTTACCCCCGACAATTGTGTGCGTTGGCATGATGGTGAGAAGAAAGCACGAAATGTAAGATTGATCAAGGAGATTGAGTTCCTACTCCACCAGTAATTTTTTCTTGTAACTCTTAAAATCTTCCTCAACCAATTTCTTCCTCGACTCTAAATGAATTTGGTGGAATCTCGTTTTAATGAAATCTATAAGTTTGTAGAAGAAAATTTGAGCAATCAAGCCGTAAGATGCAACGTTCAAATGAAGGAACGAACGAACGCTCGTAGCTTGTCAACGCGTGATACAACCATTCCAATTTAGTTTGATTGGACTAGTCATCGATTTTTTAAAATTCTCTGAGTGAAACAAATTTTTAACCTAAGTTGTAAATATAAACAAATTGGGAAGGATTGAGTTACAAAAAAAAATTTAGAATTGAAAACAATATGGTTATCGTATGATACGTTTGACATATCATATTCAACAAAGAAAATCATATTTAAGTTGTTTAGATAATAGAGAATTAGAGGTCAAATCAGCAACTAAGATGCAAATATCAAAGTGTGATCCAAATGACCCACACGTGCAAGATATTGGACAATGGGCAGTGAACGAACACAACAAAAAGAGTGGGGATTCACTAAAGTTTCTTGAAGTGGTAAGTGGGTCGAAGCAAATAGTGTCTGGAGTGTTGTACAAGTGTAATGACCGAGATCCACCGTGAGCATATATTGTCCTCTTTGGGCTTTTCCTTTTGGGCTTCCCCTCAAGGCTTTAAAACCCGTCTGCTAGGGGAAGGTTTCCACACCCCCTTATAAATGGTGGTTTGTTCTCCTCCCCAACCAATGTAGGACATCACAATCCACCCCCCTTCGGGGCCCAGCGTCCTCGCTGGCACTCTTTCCTTCCTCCAATTAATGTGGGACCGCCCCCAAATCCACCCCCCTTTGGGGCCAGCGTTCTTACTGGCACACCGCCTCGTGTCTACTCCCCCCCCCCCCCCCACCTTCGGGGAACAGCGAGAAGGCTGACACATCGTCCAGTGTCTGACTCTAATACCATTTGTAATGACCCAGATCCACCGCTAGCAGATATTGTCCTCTTTAGGCTTTTCCTTTCGGGCTTCTCCTCAAGAATTTAAAACGCGTCTGCTAGGGAAAGGTTTCCACACCCTTATAAACGGTGGTTTGTTCTCCTCCCCAACCAAGGTGGGACATCACAACAAGCTTGTGTTGTTGGTTGATGTTGGTGCAAATCATCATCGAAAATATGAGGCTAAGGTGTTGGAGCAACCATGGGAGGAGCCTCCTCGGAAGATCGAGTCTTTCCACGTTCTTCTTCAGGAGTGAGATGTCTATGTTACAATCTCCTTCGTGTATTAGAATCCATATCTATAATGGACAATAAAATAAAACTTTTTATCAATCCTTATATATTTTTGTTTTTCTTATCCTCCCATTCTATTTCAATCTCTATTCGGGTGAAAACGACCATTAAATTTTCATTTATTTTAATCTAATTCAATCTAAATAAGTTCATAATTCAAAACCCGAATGATATTGGTCTAATGAGGTTGATTAGATTTTTTTCGAGTCATCGAGTTTATTGTACACTAGTAATACAAATACAAATGCCAAAGTACAATAAACATATTCGTCTGTTTCTTGAGAAACTTCTTAATAGACCGTTCTAATTGTACACCCGTACTTAGGAGCAACAAGTTTAAAACTCCAAGAGTCCTGAATTTAATTCTAAATTTTTTTATTAAAAATACTTTTATTTTTTAAAACAAACTCCAAAATCATACTTTTTAATTTTTTTTGGTTTCTTTAAAAATTTAAAAATGTATTTACTTTTCCTACTACACTCATAATGTAACATTTAAAAGTTGGTAGATAATTTATTACATATCAATAGACACAATACTAAATTTTTTAACTTTTTTTACGGAGGTAAAATGCTACTTTTAAAATTTTGTGAGTATTTATTTAAATATAGTACAAAGAGATAAAACAAACCAAACAAAATAAAATAAAAGTTGTCTCACATCTATATTGTTGTGAGAAAGTGAAGACTTGAACTCTATTCGAATGTCATTAGCTTACTAAGTTACAACAATTGGTACTTATATATCTTAATTGGACGGTTCAGTGCTAATTGACTTCGAGTCAACTTCTCGGCTGATTCAGTTTGGGTCTGATACGCTCAGACTTTTTCAATTGTATAGAGACATTTAAGGTTAAAGTTAGTTTTCATAGAAGAATTTTAAATTAGGATTGCTGCTGTACTCTTGACATGGTTGGATATAAATTGAATGATGTATGAACTACACGTGCTCTGTGACCCCTCCATGTACCGTATTTTATCACATGAATTATGTTATGTCATACTCCATGATGGCGTATTATGACTTATATTAAGCTATGATATGACATGCACACCATGTTAGCAAAATTGTTTTCGAGATTGTGAATTGTTGATATGCCAAGGATGTATTCGTGAAAATGTTTATGAAAGAACAAATGTACGATTTGCATGTTATATGATTTGAAGCTACAGAGACCTCACGCATTTTTGTGTGTCATATGCATCGAAGTACTTCTCCATTATAATTAGTATGAACTCATAACTTACGTCACCGGCCGAAAGAGTTTACGCATTAAAAAAATATTTTAAAGTATTTTGTAATTCCCATATTACTAAAAAAAATAATACTAGTAAAAATCAAGAAAGTCGTCAACCACTATAGGTACCGCCGGCAATTATGTGCGTTGGCATGAGGGAGAGAAGAAAGCACTTAGTGTAAGATTGATCATTCCGACTCCACGGGTAAGTTTTTCTTGTAACTTTTAAACTCTTCCTTGATTTTAAATGAATTTTGTCGATTCTCATTTTAACGAAACCTATAAGTTTGTAGAAGAAAATTTGAACAATCTAAGGCCTAAGACGCAAGGTTCAAATGAAGGAAGGAACGAATGAATGCTCGTAGCATGTCGGTGAGAGATACAACCATTCCAATTTAGTTTGGTTGGACTAGTCATCCATTTTTTAAAATTTTCACGAGTGAAACATATTTTTAATAAGTTGTAATTATAAACAAATGGTGAAGGATTGAATTACCAACCAAATTTAGAATGGAAAACAATATCATATTAAAAAAAAAAAAAAAAAAAATCTTTAAGTTGTTTAGATAAGAGAGAATTAAAGGTCAAATCAGCAACACCACACATAATCTAAACATCATCAAATTGTTTAATTTTGTTATTAATTTAAGTGGAATGATATAAGATACGAATATTAAAGTGTTGAACAACATAATTCACGTGTTTTTTTTTCTTAATGAATATAATAATTAAAACACACTTTTCTCGAAGGATATCTACGGATCACATTCTTTATGTAGATAGGATCGTTTTTTTTTTTAATCTATGATTATATCCATTAACGATAGAGGGAAACACCTTCCTCTCTATAAATATCAAACTCTTGTTTGAAAGTGAGCATACAATTTCAAAGCTTGTCGACTATCTGTTCTAAGTGACGATGAGTTCCGTTCCTGGAGGTCCAGTGCCGGTTGATCCAAATGACCCACACGTGCGAGATATTGGAGAATGGGCAGTGAAGGAACACAACATAAAAAGTGGGGATTCACTAAAGTTTCTTGAAGTGGTAAGTGGGTCGAAGCAAATAGTGTCTGGAGAGTTGTACGAGCTTGTGTTGTTGGTTGATGTTGGTGGAAATCGTCAAGGAAAATATGAGGCTAAGGTGTGGGAGCAACCATGGGTGGTGCCTCCTCGGAAGCTCGAGTCTTTCCACGTTCTTCTCCAGGAGTGAGATGTTTATGTTACAATCTCCGTCGTGTATCAAAATCCATATCTATAATGGAACAATAAAATAAAACTTCTTATCAATCCTTATATATTTTTGTTTTTCTTATGCTTGCATTCTATTTCAATCTCTATTCGGATGAAAACGTCCATTAAATTTTTATTTATTTTAATATAATTCAATCTAAATAAGTTCATAATTCAAAACCCGAATGATATTCGTCTAATGAGGTTGATTAGGTTTTTTTCGAGTCATCGAGTTTATTGAAGACTAGTAATACAAATACAAATGCCATGAATATGAAAGTATAAATTAACATATTCGCCTGTTTCTAAGCAATTTCATTGCAAAAAGTTTGCCAACTTTATGCACAATTAGTCTTCATGATCCGTACACAGCGTGACAGTATCGCCCCGTCTATCTTTAGAATTAAGAAACTTCTTAATTGATAGGTTTAATGATTTGGTTTCTTCTCCAACAGCGCTTAGGCGCCACAGGTTTAGGACTCCAAAAATCCTCGAATTTAATTCTAAAATTTTGGTTTAAAAATACTCTTATTAGGATGAAAACTATTAAAACTTTGTTTCAAACCTATTTTATAGTTAATATTCTTAAAAATTATTTAAAAAAACTTCAAAACCATACTTTCTAACCTTTTTTTTTTAATTTTTTTTTATAACTTCAAAAACACTTTAAAATTAAAAAATTAAAAAATATATTTACCATTAGTACTCCATTTCAAAACTACTTATAAACTATGAGGTGTCTATTAAAGATATTTAATACTAAATTATAGTTTACCATATATATCAAACACAAATATCTAGATATTTGCTTTCTATATCTTTCCATTCATTACTATTTCCATAGGATTGTAATTTATTTGATTATAAATTGATAACTTCCACACCATTTAGGTGTTGTAGATTAAGCAAACATTCTCATGCTATTAGAGCCGTTTCGGTTTAACAACCATAATCCTTCCTTTTCAACGGCTTTTGAAATCCTCTACTGTTCTTCTCCACCACCATTGCTGGCTTTGACGACGCAGGGGCAGTCGCCATGGCTGCCACATGCAGAGTCGATCGATTACTCTTCGACAACACCCTTTTGACCTCCAAATCACCCTTCGCCATGCTCTGTACATACAACCTCACCTTTTTTAACACAATCGATTTTCCTTCAACCAACATAGTCTCTCTTCCTAACCTCAGAATCTTCATAAGCATTCCTATAAAAAATATACAGAGTCTCGAGAAACCTATCGACCTTCTGCAAAGATTTACCTTTGGAATCTGGGCGCTGCACTAGCCTCTTCGCCAACTAAGTTGCCGCCGCCCTTCTCACCAAAATTGGCCCCTTCGCCCAATGTGGGGGCTCTTTCGGCTTTAACATTGTCTTTGTCCCTTGCTCTAGGTTTCCCCTTTCTACTTCTTGGGTTAGAAAGATTATCACCGGAGTCAAGGCAGCATCGTCGCTGAGCGACGATCCCTCTTCATGGGTTAGACATATTCTCGCCAGAGCCAAGGCAGCATCGTCCCTGAGCGACGATCCCTCTTCATGGGTTAACACATATTCTCGCCGAAGCCAAGGCAGCATCGCCGCTAAGCGACGATCCCTCTACAGTTTTCGATGGGCAAAAAAGTGTTTCTCTACGCCTCCTCCAAACCAGGTTGTTGACATCTTCACGAAAAGTGTTTATCGACCTCTCTTTGAATTTTTTAGATCTAAGCTTCACATTCGTTCAAAACCGATGCTCAGCTTGCATGGGGTGTTAAGGATATTTAGTACTAAATTATAGTTTACCATATATATCCTATTTGATATTTTATTATAAGGCAAATATCTTGCCTTCTTACCATAGGTATTGTAACGACCCTAAATTTCCACATACTCAGAGTCGCTACTAACGTCTCGTGCTCATCTATAATGCGGAAATATAACTCTTACATGAACATAACTGATAACGTAAACTTAAAAAAAAAAACGTTTAAAACAACTTCTTCTCTGGAAAACACAGTCATGGTCTTACGTGTTTAAATACAAAATACTCAAGTTTAGAGAAAATAAAAACAAATACAAAGTAATTTAAAACAATGGAATGCAAAACAATCTATTCTAACTTAAAATTAAGAATTTAAATATGAATCTATCCTATGCACGTGCCACAGTCTCTGCTCGCGATGTCGCCGTCCTCCGTACAAGTGCGCCTTGCCCTTTACCTGAAAAACGATGTGGCACACGGCCTGAGTATTTCAAAGAATACTCAGTAAGTGGCCCCACTATAGGGGCCATGCAAATGCAAACACATGCAATCATGATTTAGGGACCTATCTCTAATCATCTTAGGGGTGGCCTCTAGTCTCGGACAAATTGGATGTGTAGTACTTCCCTACACACGACTCACACGTACGAGTGTGAATCTCCAGGGCGCTCGCACACCCCCTGGACCCTCTGGTCAAGCTAATCTGTAGCGACGTCCGGAGGTCAGCGGAACCCCATAGTGTCATGCACCTCATGAACACCCTCATCTGTGTGCTTTCGCACCTGTGCGCATACGCGCTCATCATACGGTGCGCGTCCGCACTCATCATCTCTAGGGGAAGTAGCCCTATGCTTATGAACATACAATATGCATGAGGTCCCTCTAAATCCATCATAATGTCTCTTCTGACACAACCCTCTAGTCTCATCTCTTTGTTACTCTAGGTAACACATACTCGTGGATATTTATATTAATATCATTTTCACGCTCTTAGGGTTGTGTCCTATGTCGATCTAACGACATGATGCAATATGGCACTCATCATCATATGGCATGCTCAATATAGAAAACATCATCATATGGCATGCTCAATATGGAAAACGTCATCATATTAAGGTAAACGTCACGCAATCATCATACTCATCATATTGCCACAAAGTGCACCAAACATATCAAGTACGACATTCATCAAAATATATATATACTGAGCACATCATCAGGTATCATAACCCACACATCATCATAAGTCATACATCATCATAACTCATATACCGCATCGTACGACATAGTTCATACAACATCGAACCTCATACAATTTTTAGCCTATCCTATAGTAAGGCCACTTACCTGGTTGGCCTTAGCCGAAGTATTCCCTAATTTATTTAACGTAAGCTCCCGTTCCTCCAGAACTACACCAAATGTTGCCAAGGTTTGCTTCCTATCACATCGTTCGTCACCTTTTGTTAGTATTTCACATTTTAATTAATAATCCAACTAACCGTGTGAAATACGGCTCTAAACGGTCTCAATAAATGAATTCCATGTTTTCATTGTTTCTAAATTATATAGGATAATAAAACTTAAAACTTAAATTAATAATATGTCAATATTATTAATATTTCAAGTGGCTTGTATAATTCAACCTTTAAAGTTATATCTATACAAATATAATAATTACTCATATTTTTCATTTTCCTTCTACCGTACTTGAATAGTACTTGCTATTTTCAATCCGTTCTAATTTTCTTTTCTTTCCTAAAATCTCTCTCTTTTGTTTTTCTTTGAACTCTGATGAGTTGTTCAATTCTACCTCTCTATCTAATTATTTTAAGCAATTTAAATCTAATTCTTTTAATCACTCTCTATAATTCTTTTAAGCAATTTATTCCAAGGGCTTTAATTTTACTCCTATATCTAAATAAATTCTGTTCAGCAGTTTAATTCTATTCCCATATTTTTTTTTTCTTTGGCTTTACTGTTCCCTAATCTTAGGTTTATTTTTTTTATTTTTTTATTTTTTTATTTTTTTATTTTTATTTGAATATGTTTTCCCGATCTAATTTTAGTCCTATATCTAAATAGTTTAATTGTGTTCCGCAGTTTAATTCTATTCCCAGATTTTTTTTCTTTGGCTCTACTATTCCCAAATACTATTCCCAAATCTTAGGTTTTTTTTTTTATTTGAATATGTTTTCCCGATCTTCCTTTTTACTGTTTGCCAAATCTTGGTTTTTTTTTTTAAATTTGAATATGTTTTCCAAATCTTCTTTTTCCCTATTTCCTGATCTTCCTTTTTAATGTTTGCCAAATCTGGGTTTTTTTTTTTTTTTTTATTTGAATATGTTTTCCAAATCTTCTTTTTCCCTATCTTCCTCCTCATCCTGTTTTCCAAATCTTAGTTTTTTTTTTTTTTTTTATTATTTGAATATGTTTTACCGATCTTCATTTTCATCATGTTTTCCAAATCTTGTTCTTTCTTTTTATTTGAATATGTCTTCCAGATCTTTCTTTTCCCTATCTTCCTCTCTTTTTTATCTATCTATTCCTGGACCAATTTTAATGTACTCGCTAGGATAGATAATTTCTAATTCAGATCATTAACAGATAATTTCTAAATTTCTAACTCAGATCTAAATAATTGTTAATATCCTTCTAACTCAGATCTAAATAATTGCTAATATCCTTCTTAGAAAGGAAAAGGTAAATATGAATACTAATCTTTTCAAATGACATCTCTCTTCTGCCTACCATCTCTCCATTATCTGCCTTCCTTCCCGATCTCCATTATTGTATAACCATCTCTCCATTATATGCATTTTTTTCCTCCAAAAAAATATTTTCTTTCTATTTCTGTTTTTGCTGAATTATTGAGACTAAATGAAGGAGATATTTTAGGGGATGGACGGAGAGATTAAAGGAGGTGGTCAGTTTTTTTTTTCTTTTATTTATTTTGTTATTTTTATTTTAATACATATATATATATATTAAACCTAACGGGACGTTACAGGTATCTTTCAATTTATTACTCTTTTCATATCGTTGTAATCGTCCGAAGTATCTTTCAATTTATTACTCTTTTCATATCATTGTAATTTATTTGATTATAAATAAATAACTTTCACACCATTTAGGTGGGGTGGATTAAGTAAACATTCTTAGTGTCCATAGATGGTTTTCATCCCATATATTGTGAGTACAAAATTTTTTAACTTTTTTAATTGGAGGTAAAGAATATCAATGCTACTTTTAAAATTTTGTAAGTATTTATTGCAAAAATATTTTTGAACTTCTAAAAAAAAAAACCAACAAAATAAAACAAAAGTTGTCTCACATCTATTGGTGTGAGAAAGTGAAGACTTGAACTCTATTGGTATGTTCTTAGCTCACTAAGTTACAATAGTTGCTCCTTGTATCTCTTAATTGGACGGTTTCATGCTAATTGGAGAATACATTTTCTAATGGCTCCGAGTTAACTTCTCAGCTGATTTAGTTTGAGTCTTATACGCTCAAACTTTTTAAATTATTTAGAGGCATTTAAGGTTAAAGTTAATTTTCATAGTAGAATTTTAAATTATGATTGTTGCTCTACTCTTGACATAGTTGGATGAATTGAATGATGTATGAACCACACGTTCTCCTGTGACCCCTCCATATACCGTATTTTATCATATGAAATATGTTATGTTATACTCCCTGATGATGTATTATGACTTATATTAAGTTATGATATGACGTGCACACCATGTTAGCAAGAATGTTTTCGAGATTGTGAATTGTTGATATGCCAAGGATGTATTCGTGAAAATGTTTATGAAAGAACAAATGTATGATTTGCATGTTATATGATTTGAAGCTGCGAAGATCTCATGCATTTTTGTATGTCATATGTATCGAAATACTTCTCCATTATAATTAGCATGAACGCATAACTTACGTCACGGCCCAAAGAGTTTAAGCATTAAAAAATATTTTAAAGTATTTTGCAATGCCCATATTATTAAAAAAAAAACTAATAAAAATCAAGAAAGTCGTCGGTCACCATAGGTACCGCCAACATTTGTGTGCGTTGGCATGAGGGAGAGAAGAAAGCACTTAATGTAAGATTGATCAAGGAGATTGAGTTCCGACTCCACGGGTAAGTTTTTCTTGTAACTTTTAAAATCTTCCTCAACTTTAAATGAATTTTGTCGATTCTCGTTTTAACGAAACCTATAAGTTTGTAGAAGAAATTTTGAGCAATCAAGGCCTAAGACGCAAGGTTCAAATGAAGGAAGGAAGGAACGAACACGCGTAGCTTGTCGATGCGAGATACAACCTATCCAATTTAGATTGGTTGGACTAGTCGTCGTTCTTTTTTAAATTTTCGAGTGAAACAGATTTTTAACCAAGTTGTAATTATAAATAAATCGTGAAGGATTGAGCTACAATCGAAATTTAGAATTGAAAACAATATCGTTATCACATGATTCGTTTGATATATAATATTCAACAAAGAATAATCATCTTAAAGTTGTTTAGATAGGAGAGAATTAAAGGTCAAATGAGCAAATCTAAACATCATCAAATTATTTAATTTTGTTATTAATTTAAGTGGAATGATATAAGATACGAATATTAAAGTGTTGAACAACATAATTCACGTGTTTTCTTAATGAATATGATAATCAAAACACACTTTTTTCAAAGGATATCTATGGATCACATTCTTTATGTAGATATGATCGTTTTTTTTTTAATCTACGATTATATCCATTAACGATAGAGGGAAACACCTTCCTCTCTATAAATATCAAACTCTTGTTTGAAAGTGAGCATACAATTTCAAAGCTTGTCGACAATCTATTCTAAGTGACGATGAGTTCCGTTCCTGGAGGTCCAGTGCCGGTTGATCCAAATGACCCACACGTGCGAGATATTGGAGAATGGGCAGTGAAGGAATACAACAACAAAATTGGGGATTCACTAAAGTTTCTTGAAGTGGTAAGTGGGTCGAAGCAAATAGTGTCTGGAGTGTTGTACAAGCTTGTGTTGTTGGTTGATGTTGGTGCAAATTATCCTCGAAAATATGAGGCTAAGGTGTTGGAGCAACTATGGGTGGTGCCTCCTCGGAAGCTCGAGTCTTTCCACGTTCTTCTCCAGGAGTAAGATGTCTATGTTACAATCTCCTTCATGTATCAAAATCCATATCTATAATGGAACAATAAAATAAAACCTCTTATCAATCCTTACTTTATATTTTTGTTTTTCTTATCCTCGTATTCTATTTCAATCTCTATCCATTAAATTGTCATTTATTTTAATCGAATTCAATCTAAATAAGTTCATAATTCAAAACCCGAATGTCATTGGTCTAATGAGGTTGATTAGGTTTTTTCGAGTGGTCGAGTTTATTGAACACTAGTAATACAAATACAAATGCCACAAATTTATAATATACTAGTAATATTTTATAATTTTATTTAGCTCCAGTCAACCCGAAGGTTTTGCTCACGAGCCCGAAACTGAACCGATTTAGTTCGGGTTTAGAAAAATGAACACAACCCTACCCGAAATGCTAATCCAACCCAATCCAACCCAACCCTTATATTTCGAGTGGGTTGGTCTGGGTTGTCGGGTTGAATGTACACCCCTATCGGCTAATTTAGGGAATGATCATGAGTTTATAATCAAAGAATACGCTATATGTTAGCTTTTTGGTCTTTACTCTCATTTTAATTAATTTCAATCAATTAATTCATTGATATTTTGATGATAACAAACATACTTTTAATTATTAAATGCAACTAACCTCCTAAAAAAATTTGGCTGTCTGGTTGATCATGAGACAGTTCTTGATTTGAAGCGGGCGGTCACGGTGAAGCAAAGTTTTTTAAAACGCGTCTGCTAGGAAAGGTTTTCATACCCTTGTAAGGGAGGCGTCGTTCTCCTCCCAACCGATGTGGGATCTCACAATCCACCCCCTTCGGAATCTAGTGTCCTCGCTGACACTCGTTCCCTCTCCAATCGATGTGGGATCTCACAATTCACCCCTCTTCGAGGCTCAGTGTCCTCGCTAGCACACCACCCAGAGAACAATATTTGCTAACGTGGGCTTGAGCGGTTAAGGATTGAGTTACAAACGAAATTTAGAATTGCAAACAAGATAATTACCCTATGATACTTTTGATATCAATTTTTAAGAAAATCAATACCATGTTCAATAAAGAATAATCATCTTTAAGTTGTTTAGATAATAGAGAATTAAAAGTCAAATCAGCAACATGACAACATAATCTAAACATCATCAAGTTGTTTAATCTTGTTATTGATAAAAGTAAAATGATATAAGATACGAATATCGAAGCATTGAACAACATAATTCACGTGTTTTTTCTCTCTCTTAATGAATATGATAATTAAAGCACACCTTTCTTGAAGGATATCTACGGATCACATTCTTTATGTAGATAGGAATGTTTTTCTTCATCTACAATTATATCCACCAACTATGGAGGGAAACACCTTCCTCTCTATAAATATCAAACTCATGTTTGGAAGGGAGCAAACAATTTCAAAGCTTGTCGACTATCTGTTCTAAGTGACAATGAGTTCCTCTTTTGGAGGTCAGGTGCCGATTGATCCAAATGACCCACATGTGCGAGATATTGGAAAATGGGCAGTGAACGAACACAACATACAAAGTGAGGATTCACTAAAGTTTCTTGAAGTGGTAAGTGGGTCGAAGCAAATAGTGTCTGGAGAGATGTACGAGCTTGTGTTGTTAGTTGATGTTGGTGGAAATCGTCAAGGAAAATATGAGGCTAAGGTGTGGGAGCAACCATGGGTGGTGCCTCCTCGGAAGCTCGAGTCTTTCCACGTTCTTCTCCAGGAGTGAGATGTTTATGTTACGATCTCCTTCGTGTATCAAAATCCATATCTATAATGGAACAATAAAATAAAACCTCTTATCAATCCTTATTTATATATTTTTGTTTTTCTTATCCTCGCATTCTATTTCAATCTCAATTCGGGGGGAAACGTCCATTAAATTTTCATTTATTTTAATCTAATTCAATCTAAATAAGTTCATAATTCAAAACTGGAATGACATTGGTCTAATGAAGTGGATTAGGTTTTTTTCGAGTCGTCGTGTTTATTGAACATTAGTAATACAAATACAAATCCCACGAATATGAAAGTACAAATAAACATATTCGCCTGTTTCTGATTAAGTTCACTGCAAAAACTTTGCCAACTTTACGCACAATTAGTCTTCATGATCCGTAAACGGCGTGAGTATTGCTCCGTCCATCTTTAGAATTAAAAAACTTCTTAATTGATAGTTCTAATGATTTAGTTTCTTCTCCAACGAGCAACAGGTTTAGGACTTCAAGAATCGTGGAATTTAAATCTAAAATTTTCGTATAAAAATTCTTTATTATTAATTCCCGACCAAAACTATTAAAACTTATTTTTTATTTTTTTATATTTTACTTCAAAAACACCTTTAAGGTTTTTAAAAAAATGTAAAAATATATTGACCATGGGTACTACATTTCAAAACTAAACTTTTTAAAGTAACATTTAAAGGTTTGTAGATAATTTAGGAAGTGGTGATTGATGATTTTCATCCATATATTGAAGTATGAAATTTTTTTTTAACTTTTTCTTTACCGAGGTAAAAGATATCAATGCTACGTTTAAAAGTTGGTGAGTATTTATTTAAACATATTATAAAGGCAAAAATAAGGGTATTAATTGCCCAACATTAAAAAGGAAGAAAACAAAATAAAATAAAATTAAATAGAAGTTGCCTCATTTTTATGTTAATTGAATGGTTTAGTATCAATTGGAGAATACATTTTCTAATGTCTCCCAGTCAACTTCTCGGCTGATTCAGTTTGAGTCTGTTACGCTCAGACCTTTTCAATTCTTCAGAGACATTTACGGTTAAAGTCAATTTTCATAATAGAATTTTAAATTAGGGTTGTTGCTCCACTCTCGATATGGTTGGATGAATTGAATGATGTATGAACTACACGTGCTCTGTGACCCCTCCATATACTTATCACATGAATTATAATATGTCATACTACGTGATGGTGTATTATGACATATATTAAGCTATGATATGACATGGACACCATGTTAGCAAAATTGTTTTCGATATTGTGAATTGTGGATATGTCAAGGATGTATTCCTGAAAATGTTTATGAAAGAACAAATGTACGATTTGCATGTTACATGATCTGAAGCTACTGAGACCTCACGCATTTTTGTGTGTCATATGCATCGAAATACTTCTCCATTAATTTTCGTATGTCATATGCATCGAAATACTTCTCCATTATAATTAGTATGGATGCATAACTTAAGATAAAGGCTCAAAGAGTTTAAGCATTAAAAAATATTTTAAAGTATTTTGTAATGCCCATATTATTAAAAAAAAAATACTAACAAAAATCAAGAAAGTCATCGGCCACTATAGGTACCGCCGACAATTGTGTGCGTTGGCACGAGGGAGAGAAGAAAACACGTAATGTAAGATTGATCAAAGAGATTGAATTTCGACTCAACGGGTAAGTTTTTCTTGTAACTTTTAAAATCTTCCTCGACTCTAAATGAATTTTGTCGATTCTCGTTTTAATGAAATCTATAAGTTTGTAGAAGAAATTTTAAGCAATCAAGGCCTAAGACGCAAGGTTCAAATGAAGGAACGAACGAACGCGTCTATGTTCGACAACCATCGGGCTTCCTGGACAACGACAACCTTGACAAGGTATTGCGCCTGCACAAGGTACTCTATGGGCTTCGGCAAGCACCACGAGCCTGGAACACGAAGCTCGACAGTACCCTACTGTCATGTCACTGAAGTTCAAGCGCTATGCCTCTAAGCATGGCATGTACAAGCACGGGCATGACGAGCAGCGACTGATCGTGGGAGTGTATGTCGATGACCTCATAATCACTAGAGGCAACATGGAAGTCCTCAGAAGATTCAAGAAGGAGATGTCAAAGAACTTCAAGATGAGCGATCTCGGCGTGCTCAGCTACTACCTTGGCATCAAAGTGCAACAGAGTACTACTAGCATCACCATCTGTCAAGGTGCATACGCAAAGAAGCTGTTGGACAGAACTGGGCTAGCGGACAGTAACCCTACAAGGACGCCAATGGAAGCCCGACTCCAACTAAGGAAAGTCGGCACTACAACGACAGTCGACTCCACCAATTACTGCAACATTGTTGGGAGCCTGCGGTATCTGGTAAACATACGCCCTGACCTTACCTATTCTGTTGGATACTTGAGTAGATTTATGGAAGCTCCTAGGGAGGAGCATCTTGTGGCTGTCAAGTGCATCCTGCGCTATGTGGCCAAAACCAGAGGCTGAGGTGTGAGATACTGCACAGGGAGAGAAAAGGAGAAGCTTGAGTTGGTCCGCTACAGTGATAGTGACATGGCCGGTGACGTTGATGATCGTAAGAGCACTAGCGGGATGATTTACTTCCTCTCAGGTGGCGCGATCTGCGGCAATCAACTAAGCAAAATGTAGTTGCTTTATCTTCTTGCGATGCAGAGTACATTACGCTTCGACGGCAGCAACACAGGGGGTCTGGATTGCACGACTGATGGAAGAACTCATCAGAAAAGAAAGCGACCCACCAATGCTTTACATGGACAACAAAACTACGATCTCCCTGATAAAAAGTCCAGTTTTGCATGACCGGAGCAAGCACGTAGAGATCAGGTTCCATTACATTCGGGAGTGTGCAGATCGAGGACTTATCAAGATTGGCTTCATCCGAACAGAGGAACAACTTGGAGACATCTTCACCAAGTCTCTGGCGCGGGTAAAGTTTGAGGAACTTTGTTCAAAGATCGGAGTTCAAATAATAAGGTAGATACCACGGGTTTTAGGAGGAGATTGTTAGATAAAAGTCTAATGTTTCCTTCTTTTACAAGTTTTACTCGGAATATTTTCTTTTGACCATTTGACAAACACGTCTAATGGATTACCATTTTCTTCCAACAAATTTCCTTGGCCGTTTTTAGACGATTTCCTCTCGATTGTCAAAAGTCAACATGGTCGCTGAGCGACGATCCCTCTTCAAGGGTTAGGCATATTCTCGCTGAAGCCAAAGCAGCATCACCGCTAAGCGACAATCCCTCTACAGTTTTAGATGGGCAAAAAAGTGTTTCTCTACGTCTACTCCGAACCAGGTTGTTGACATTTTTACGAAAAATGTTTCTCGACCACTCATTGAATTTTTCAGATCCAAGCTTCACGTTCGTTAAAAACCGACGCTCAGCTTGCAAGGGGTGTTAAGGATATTTAGTACTAAATTATAGTTTACCATATATATGGTATTTGATATTGTATTACAAGTCAAATATGTTCTCACCATAGGTATGTTTCCATTTATTACTCTTTTCATATCTTTGTAATTTATTTCATTATAAATAGATAACTTTTACACCATGTAAGTGTGGTGGATTAAGTAAACATTTTCAGCGTCATAGACGGATTTTAACTATATATTGACTGTCCTAAATTTTTAACTTTTTTTTATAGAAGTAAAGGATATTAATGCTACTTTTAAAATTTTGTGAGTATTTATTACAAAAATATTTTTGAACCTCTTTAAAAAAAAATCAAAGGGTATTAAACAAAATCAAATAAAAGTTATCTCACATTTGGTGTGAGAGAGTGAAGACTGGTTATTAGTCCGTAAGTTACAACAATTCCTTCATCTCATCTTAACAATTACGTGCCAATTGGAGAATATATTTTCTAACAGCTCCGAGTCAACTTCTCTAATTTAGTTTGGGTTTGAGTAGTTCAGACTTTTTCAATTGTTTAGAGACATTTAAGGTTAAAGTCAATTTTCATAGTAGAATTTTGAATTTGGATTGTTGCTCTACTTTTGACATGGTTGGATGAATTGAATGATGTATGAACAACACGTGCTTTGTGACCCCTCCATGAAAATGTACAATTAAAATGAAAATGAAAATGAAAATGTTTATGAAAGAACAAATGTACAATTTGCATGTTATATGATTTGAAGCTACGGAGACCTCATACATTTTTGTGTGTCATATGCATCGAAATACTTCTCCATTATAATTAGTATGAACGCATAACTTACGTCATCGGCCCAAAGAGTTTAAGCACTAACAAATATATTTTAATGTATTTTGTAATGCCCATATTATTAAAAAAAGTAATACTAATAAAAATAAAGAAAGATGTCGGCCACCATAGTTACCCCCGACAATTGTGTGCGTTGGCATGATGGTGAGAAGAAAGCACGAAATGTAAGATTGATCAAGGAGATTGAGTTCCTACTCCACCAGTAATTTTTTCTTGTAACTCTTAAAATCTTCCTCAACCAATTTCTTCCTCGACTCTAAATGAATTTGGTGGAATCTCGTTTTAATGAAATCTATAAGTTTGTAGAAGAAAATTTGAGCAATCAAGCCGTAAGACGCAACGTTCAAATGAAGGAACGAACGAACGCTCGTAGCTTGTCAACGCGTGATACAACCATTCCAATTTAGTTTGATTGGACTAGTCATCGATTTTTTAAAATTCTCGAGTGAAACAAATTTTTAACCTAAGTTGTAAATATAAACAAGTGTAACGACCCAGATCCACCGTGAGCAGATATTGTCCTCTTTGGGCTTTTCCTTTCGGGCTTCCCCTCAAGGCTTTAAAACGCGTCTGCTAGGGGAAGGTTTCCACACCCTTATAAATGGTGGTTTGTTCTCCTCTCCAACCAATGTAGGTCATCACAATCCACCCCCCTTCGGGGCCCAGCGTCCTCGCTGGCACTCTTTCCTTCCTCCAATTAATGTGGGACCGCCCCCAAATCCACCCCCCTTTGGGGCTAGCGTTCTTACTGGCACACCGCCTCGTGTCTACTCCCCCCCCCCCCCCCCCACCTTCGGGGAACAGCGAGAAGGCTGACACATCGTCCAGTGTCTGACTCTAATACCATTTGTAATGACCCAGATCCACCGCTAGCAGATATTGTCCTCTTTAGGCTTTTCCTTTCAGGCTTCTCCTCAAGGATTTAAAACGCGTCTGCTAGGGAAAGGTTTCCACACCCTTATAAACGGTGGTTTGTTCTCCTCCCCAACCAAGGTGGGACATCACAACAAACTTGTGTTGTTGGTTGATGTTGGTGCAAATCATCATCGAAAATATGAGGCTAAGGTGTTGGAGCAACCATGGGAGGAGCCTCCTCGGAAGGAGTCTTTCCACGTTCTTCTTAAAGAGTGAGATGTCTATGTTACAACCTCCTTCGTGTATTAGAATCCATATCTATAATGGACAATAAAATAAAACTTTTTATCAATCCTTATATATTTTTGTTTTTCTTATCCTCCCATTCTATTTCAATCTCTATTCGGGTGAAAACGACCATTAAATTTTCATTTATTTTAATCTAATTCAATCTAAATAAGTTCATAATTCAAAACCCGAATGATATTGGTCTAATGAGGTTGATTAAATTTTTTTCGAGTCATCGAGTTTATTGAACACTAGTAATACAAATACAAATGCCAAAGTACAAATAAACATATTCATCTGTTTCTTGAGAAACTTCTTAATAGACCGTTCTAATTGTACACCCGTACCTAGGAGCAACAAGTTTAAAACTCCAAGAGTCTTGAATTTAATTCTAAATTTTTTTATTAAAAATACTTTTATTTTTTAAAACAAACTCCAAAATCATACTTTCTAATTTTTTTTGGTTTCTTTAAAAATTTAAAAATGTATTTACTTTTCCTACTACATTTCAAAACTACTCATAATGTAACATTTAAAAGTTGGTAGATAATTTATTACATATCAATAGACACAATACTAAATTTTTTAACTTTTTTTTTACCGAGGTAAAATGCTACTTTTAAAATTTTGTGAGTATTTATTTAAATATAGTACAAAGAGATAAAACAAACCAAACAAAATAAAATAAAAGTTGTCTCACATCTATATTGTTGTGAGAAAGTGAAGACTTGAACTCTATTCGGATGTCATTAGCTTACTAAGTTACAACAATTGGTACTTATATATCTTAATTGGACGGTTCAGTGCTAATTGACTTCGAGTCAACTTCTCGGCTGATTCAGTTTGGGTCTGATACGCTCAGACTTTTTCAATTGTATAGAGACATTTAAGGTTAAAGTTAGTTTTCATAGAAGAATTTTAAATTAGGATTGCTGCTCTACTCTTGACATGGTTGGATATAAATTGAATGATGTATGAAACACACCTGCTCTGTGACCCCTCCATGTACCGTATTTTATCACATGAATTATGTTATGTCATACTCCATGATGCCGTATTATGACTTATATTAAGCTATGATATGACATGCACACCATGTTAGCAAAATTGTTTTCGAGATTGTGAATTGTTGATATGCCAAGGATGTATTCGTGAAAATGTTTATGAAAGAACAAATGTACGATTTGCATGTTATATAATTTGAAGCTACAGAGACCTCACGCATTTTTGTGTGTCATATGCATCGAAGTACTTCTGCATTATAATTAGTATGAACACATAACTTACGTCACCGGCCAAAAGAATTTAAGCATTAAAAAAATATTTTAAAGTATTTTGTAATTCCCATATTACTAAAACAAATAATACTAGTAAAAATCAAGAAAGTCGTCGACCACTATAGGTACCGCCGGCAATTATGTGCGTTGGCATGAGGGAGAGAAGAATGCACTTAGTGTAAGATTGATCAAGGAGATTGAGTTCCGACTCCACGGGTAAGTTTTTCTTGTAACTTTTAAAATCTTCCTTGACTTTAAATGAATTTTGTCGATTCTCGTTTTAACGAAACCTATAAGTTTGTAGAAGAAATTTTGAACAATCTAAGGCCTAAGACGCAAGGTTCAAATGAGGGAAGGAACGAACCGATGCTCGATAGCTTGTCGGTGAGAGATACAACCATTCCAATTTAGTTTGGTTGGACTAGTCATCTATTTTTAACAAAGTTGTAATTATAAACAAATGGGGAAGGATTGAGTTACAAACCAAATTTAGAATGGAAAACAATATCATAAAAAAAAAAAAAAAAAAAAAAAAAAAAAAAAAAAAAATCTTTAAGTTATTTAGATAAGAGAGAATTAAAGGTCAAATCAGCAAAACTACGCATAATCTAAACATCATCAAATTGTTTAATTTTGTTATTAATTTAAGTGGAATGATATAAGATACGAATATTAAAGTGTTGAACAACATAATTCACGTGTTTTCTTAATGAATATGATAATCAAAACACACTTTTTTCAAAGGATATCTACGGATCACATTCTTTATGTAGATAGGATCGTTTTTTTTTTTTTAAATCTACGATTATATCCATTAAGGATAGAGGGAAACACCTTCCTCTCTATAAATATCAAACTCTTGTTTGGAAGTGAGCAAACAATTCCAAAGCTTGTTGACTATCTGTTCTAAGTGACGATGAGTTCCTCTCTTGGAGGTCAGGTGCCGGTTGATCCAAATGACCCACATGTGCGAGATATTGGACAATGGGCAGTAAACGAACACAACAGACAAAGTAAAGATTCACTAAAGTTTCTTGAAGTGGTAAGTGGGTCGAAGCAAATAGTGTCTGGAGAGTTGTACGAGCTTGTGTTGTTGGTTGATGTTGGTGCAAATCGTCATCGAAAATATGAGGCTAAGGTGTTGGAGCAACCATGGGTGGTGCCTCCTCGGAAGCTCGAGTCTTTCCACGTTCTTCTCCAGGAGTGAGATGTTTATGTTACAATCTCGGTCGTATATCAAAATCCATATCTATAATGGAACAATAAAATAAAACTTCTTATTAATCCTTATATATTTTTGTTTTTCTTATCCTCGTATTCTATTTCAATTTCTATCCATTAAATTGTCATTTATTTTAATCGAATTCAATCTAAATAAGTTCATAATTCAAAACCCAAATGACATTGGTCTAATGAGGTTGATTAGGTTTTTTCGAGTGGTCGAGTTTATTGAACACTAGTAATACAAATACAAATGCCACAAATTTATAATACACTAGTAATATTTTATAATTTTTATTTAGCTCCGGTCAACCCGAAGGTTTTGCTCACGAGCCCGAAACTGAACCGATTTAGTTCGGGTTTAGAAAAATGAACACAACCCTACCCGAAATGCTAATCCAACCCAATCCAACCCAACCCAACCCTTATAGTTCGAGTGAGTTGGTCTGGGTTGTCGGGTTGAATGTACACCCCTATCGGCTAATTTAGGGAATGATCATGAGTTTATAATCAAAGAATACTCTATATGTTAGCTTTTTGGTCTTTACTCTCATTTTAATTAATTTCAATCAATTAATTCATTGATATTTTGATGATAACAAACATACTTTTAATTATTAAATGCAACTAACCTCCTAAATAAATTTGGCTGTTTGGTTGATCATGAGACAGTTCTTGATTTGAAGCGGGCTGTCACGGTGAAGCAAAGTTTTTTAAAACGCGTCTGCTAGGAAAGGTTTTCATACCCTTGTAAGGGAGGCGTCGTTCTCCTCCCAACCGATGTGGGATCTCACAATCCACCCCCTTCGGAATCTAGTGTCCTCGCTGACACTCGTTCCCTCTCCAATCGATGTGGGATCTCACAATTCACCCCTCTTCGAGACTCAGTGTCCTCGCTAGCACACCGCCCAGAGAACAATATTTGCTAACGTGGGCTTGAGCGGTTAAGGATTGAGTTACAAACGAAATTTAGAATTGCAAACAAGATAATTACCCTATGATACTTTTGATATCAATTTTTAAGAAAATCAATACCATGTTCAATAAAGAATAATCATCTTTAAGTTGTTTAGATAATAGAGAATTAAAAGTCAAATCAGCAACATGACAACATAATCTAAACATCATCAAGTTGTTTAATCTTGTTATTGATTAAAGTAAAATAATATAAGATACGAATATCGAAATGTTGAACAACATAATTCACGTGTTGTTTCTCTCTCTGAATAAATTTGATAATTAAAGCACACCTTTCTTGAAGGATATCTACGGATCACATTCTTTATGTAGATAGGAATGTTTCCTTATGTAGATAGGAATGTTTTTCTTTATCTACCATTATATCCACCAACCATAGAGGGAAACACCTTCCTCTCTATAAATATCAAACTCATGTTTGGAAGTGAGCAAACAATTTCAAAGCTTGTCCACTATCTGTTCTAAGTGACAATGAGTTCCTCTTTTGGAGGTCATGTGCCCGTTGATCCAAATGACCCACATGTGCGAGATATTGGACAATGGGCAGTAAACGAACACAACATACAAAGTGGGGATTCACTAAAGTTTCTTGAAGTGGTAAGTGGGTCGAAGCAAATAGTGTCTGGAGATATGTACGAGCTTGTGTTGTTGGTTGATGTTGGTGCAAATCGTCATCGAAAATATGAGGCTAAGGTGTGGGAGCAACCATGGGTGAAGCCTCCTCGGAAGCTCGAGTCTTTCCACGTTCTTCTCCAGGAGTGAGATGTTTATGTTACAATCTCATTCGTGTATCAAAATCCATATCTATAATGGAACAATAAAATAAAACTTCTTATCAATCCTTATATATTTTTGTTTTTCTTATCCTCGCATTCTATTTCAATATCTATTCGGGTGAAAAAGTCCATTAAATTTTCATTTATAATCTAATTCAATCTAAATAATTTCATAATTCAAAACCGGAATGATATTGGTTTGATGAGGTTGATTAGGTTTTTTCGAGTCGTCGAGTTTATTGAACACTCCTAATATAGATACAAATGCCACAAATATGAAAGTACAAACAAACATATTCGGAGCAACTACACTATAGTCAACTTTACGCACAATTAGTCTTCATGATCCGTAAACGGCGTGAGAGTACCGCCCCGTCTATATTCTCAGTTGATTCAGTTTGGGTCTAATATGCTCAGACTTCTTCAATTGTTTAGAGACATTTAAGGTTAAAATTAATTTTCATAGTAGAATTTGAAATTATGATTGTTGCTGGACGCTTGACATGGTTGGATGAATTGAATGATGTATGAACCACACGTGCTCTGTGACCCCTCCATGTACCGTATTCTATCACATGAATTATGTTATATCATACTTCATGATGATGTATTATGACTTATATTAAGCTATGATGTGACATGCACACCATGTTAACAAGGATGTATTCCTGAAAATGTTTATCAAAAAACAAATGTACGATTTGCATGTTACATGATCTGAAGCTACTGAGACCTCACGCATTTTTGTGTGTCGTATGCATCGAAATACTTCTCTATTATAATTAGTATGGACGCATAACTTACTTCACCGACCCAAAGAGTTTAAGCATTAAAAAAATATTTTGAAGTATTTTGTAATGCCCATATTATTTTTTATTTTAAAATACTAATAAAATCAAGAAAGTCGTCGGCCACCATAGGTACCGCCGACAATTGTGTGCATTGGCATGAGGGAGAGAAGAAAGCACGTAATGTAAGATTGATCGAGGAGATTGAGTTCTGACTACACGGGTAAGTTTTTCTCGTAACTTTTAAAATCTTTCTCGACCAATTTCTTCCTGATTCTAAATGAATTTTGTTGATTAACGTTTTAATGAAATCAATAAGTTTGCAGAAGTAATTTTTAGCAATCAAGGCCTAAGACGCAAGGTTCAAATGAAGGAACGAACGAACGCTCGTAACTTGTCAGTGAGAGATACAACCATTCCAATTTAGTTTGGTTGGACTAGTCATCGATTTTTTAAAATTCTCGAGTGAAACTGATTTTTAACCAAGTTGTAATTGTAAACAAATCGTGAAAGATTGAGTTACAATCGAAATTTAGAATTGAAAACAATATCGTTATCGTAAGATACGTTTGGTATATCATATTCAACGAAGAATAATCATCTTTTAAGTTGTTTAGATAAGAGAGAATTAAAGGTCAAATCTAAACATCATCAAATTGTTTAATTTTGTTATTGATTTAGAATATCAAAGTGTTGAACAACATAATTCACGTGTTTTTTTCTTTATGAATGTAATAATTAAAACACACTTTTCTTGAAAGATATCTAGGGATCACATTCTTTATGTAGATAGGATCAGTTTTTTTTTTTTTTAATCTTCGATTATATCCGCTAAACGTTAGCGGGAAACACCTTCCTCTCTATAAATATCAAACTCTTGTTTGAAAGTGAGCATACAATTTCAAAGCTTGTCGATTATCTGTTCTAAGTGACGATGAGTTCCGTTCCTGGAGGTCCAGTACCGGTTGATCCAAAAGACCCACATGTGCGAGATATTGGAGAATGGGCAGTGAACGAACACAACAAGAATGGGGATTCACTAAAGTTTCTTGAAGTGGTAAGTGGGTCGAAGCAAGTAGTGTCTGGAGTGTTGTACAAGCTTGTGTTGTTGGTTGATGTTGGTGCAAATCATCATCGAAAATGTGAGGCTAAGGTGTGGGAGCAACCATGGTTGGAGCCTCCTCGGAAGCTCGAGTCTTTCCACGTTCTTCCTCCGGAGTGAGATGTCTATGTTACGATCTCCTTCGTGTATCAAAATCCATATCTATAATGGAACAATAAAATAAAACCTCTTATCAATCCTTATTTATATATTTTTGTTTTTCTTATCCTCGCATTCTATTTCAATCTCAATTCGGGGGGAAACGTCCATTAAATTTTCATTTATTTTAATCTAATTCAATCTAAATAAGTTCATAATTCAAAACTGGAATGACATTGGTCTAATGAAGTGGATTAGGTTTTTTTCGAGTCGTCGTGTTTATTGAACATTAGTAATACAAATACAAATCCCACGAATATGAAAGTACAAATAAACATATTCGCCTGTTTCTGATTAAGTTCACTGCAAAAACTTTGCCAACTTTACGCACAATTAGTCTTCATGATCCGTAAACGGCGTGAGTATTGCTCCGTCCATCTTTAGAATTAAAAAACTTCTTAATTGATAGTTCTAATGATTTAGTTTCTTCTCCAACGAGCAACAGGTTTAGGACTTCAAGAATCGTGGAATTTAAATCTAAAATTTTCGTATAAAAATTCTTTATTATTAATTCCCGACCAAAACTATTAAAACTTATTTTTTATTTTTTTATATTTTACTTCAAAAACACCTTTAAGGTTTTTAAAAAAATGTAAAAATATATTGACCATGGGTACTACATTTCAAAACTAAACTTTTTAAAGTAACATTTAAAGGTTTGTAGATAATTTAGGAAGTGGTGATTGATGATTTTCATCCATATATTGAAGTATGAAATTTTTTTTTAACTTTTTCTTTACCGAGGTAAAAGATATCAATGCTACGTTTAAAAGTTGGTGAGTATTTATTTAAACATATTATAAAGGCAAAAATAAGGGTATTAATTGCCCAACATTAAAAAGGAAGAAAACAAAATAAAATAAAATTAAATAGAAGTTGCCTCATTTTTATGTTAATTGAATGGTTTAGTATCAATTGGAGAATACATTTTCTAATGTCTCCCAGTCAACTTCTCGGCTGATTCAGTTTGAGTCTGTTACGCTCAGACCTTTTCAATTCTTCAGAGACATTTACGGTTAAAGTCAATTTTCATAATAGAATTTTAAATTAGGGTTGTTGCTCCACTTTCGAGGTTGGATGAATTGAATGATGTATGAACTACACGTGCTCTGTGACCCCTCCATATACTTATCACATGAATTATGTTATGTCATACTACGTGATGGTGTATTATGACATATATTGTGAATTGTTTTCGATATGACATGGACACCATGATAGCAAAATTGTTTTCGATATTGTGAATTGTGGATATGTCAAGGATGTATTCCTGAAAATGTTTATGAAAGAACAAATGTACGATTTGCATGTTACATGATCTGAAGCTACTGAGACCTCACGCATTTTTGTGTGTCATATGCATCGAAATACTTCTCCATTAATTTTCGTATGTCATATGCATCGAAATACTTCTCCATTATAATTAGTATGGATGCATAACTTAAGATAAAGGCTCAAAGAGTTTAAGCATTAAAAAATATTTTAAAGTATTTTGTAATGCCCATATTATTAAAAAAAAAATACTAACAAAAATCAAGAAAGTCATCGGCCACTATAGGTACCGCCGACAATTGTGTGCGTTGGCACGAGGGAGAGAAGAAAACACGTAATGTAAGATTGATCAAAGAGATTGAATTTCGACTCAACGGGTAAGTTTTTCTTGTAACTTTTAAAATCTTCCTCGACTCTAAATGAATTTTGTCGATTCTCGTTTTAATGAAATCTATAAGTTTGTAGAAGAAATTTTAAGCAATCAAGGCCTAAGACGCAAGGTTCAAATGAAGGAACGAACGAACGCGTCTATGTTCGACAACCATCGGGCTTCCTGGACAACGACAACCTTGACAAGGTATTGCGCCTGCACAAGGTACTCTATGGGCTTCGGCAAGCACCACGAGCCTGGAACACGAAGCTCGACAGTACCCTACTGTCATGTCACTGAAGTTCAAGCGCTATGCCTCTAAGCATGGCATGTACAAGCACGGGCATGACGAGCAGCGACTGATCGTGGGAGTGTATGTCGATGACCTCATAATCACTAGAGGCAACATGGAAGTCCTCAGAAGATTCAAGAAGGAGATGTCAAAGAACTTCAAGATGAGCGATCTCGGCGTGCTCAGCTACTACCTTGGCATCAAAGTGCAACAGAGTACTACTAGCATCACCATCTGTCAAGGTGCATACGCAAAGAAGCTGTTGGACAGAACTGGGCTAGCGGACAGTAACCCTACAAGGACGCCAATGGAAGCCCGACTCCAACTAAGGAAAGTCGGCACTACAACGACAGTCGACTCCACCAATTACTGCAACATTGTTGGGAGCCTGCGGTATCTGGTAAACATACGCCCTGACCTTACCTATTCTGTTGGATACTTGAGTAGATTTATGGAAGCTCCTAGGGAGGAGCATCTTGTGGCTGTCAAGTGCATCCTGCGCTATGTGGCCAAAACCAGAGGCTGAGGTGTGAGATACTGCACAGGGAGAGAAAAGGAGAAGCTTGAGTTGGTCCGCTACAGTGATAGTGACATGGCCGGTGACGTTGATGATCGTAAGAGCACTAGCGGGATGATTTACTTCCTCTCAGGTGGCGCGATCTGCGGCAATCAACTAAGCAAAATGTAGTTGCTTTATCTTCTTGCGATGCAGAGTACATTACGCTTCGACGGCAGCAACACAGGGGGTCTGGATTGCACGACTGATGGAAGAACTCATCAGAAAAGAAAGCGACCCACCAATGCTTTACATGGACAACAAAACTACGATCTCCCTGATAAAAAGTCCAGTTTTGCATGACCGGAGCAAGCACGTAGAGATCAGGTTCCATTACATTCGGGAGTGTGCAGATCGAGGACTTATCAAGATTGGCTTCATCCGAACAGAGGAACAACTTGGAGACATCTTCACCAAGTCTCTGGCGCGGGTAAAGTTTGAGGAACTTTGTTCAAAGATCGGAGTTCAAATAATAAGGTAGATACCACGGGTTTTAGGAGGAGATTGTTAGATAAAAGTCTAATGTTTCCTTCTTTTACAAGTTTTACTCGGAATATTTTCTTTTGACCATTTGACAAACACGTCTAATGGATTACCATTTTCTTCCAACAAATTTCCTTGGCCGTTTTTAGACGATTTCCTCTCGATTGTCAAAAGTCAACATGGTCGCTGAGCGACGATCCCTCTTCAAGGGTTAGGCATATTCTCGCTGAAGCCAAAGCAGCATCACCGCTAAGCGACAATCCCTCTACAGTTTTAGATGGGCAAAAAAGTGTTTCTCTACGTCTACTCCGAACCAGGTTGTTGACATTTTTACGAAAAATGTTTCTCGACCACTCATTGAATTTTTCAGATCCAAGCTTCACGTTCGTTAAAAACCGACGCTCAGCTTGCAAGGGGTGTTAAGGATATTTAGTACTAAATTATAGTTTACCATATATATGGTATTTGATATTGTATTACAAGTCAAATATGTTCTCACCATAGGTATGTTTCCATTTATTACTCTTTTCATATCTTTGTAATTTATTTCATTATAAATAGATAACTTTTACACCATGTAAGTGTGGTGGATTAAGTAAACATTTTCAGCGTCATAGACGGATTTTAACTATATATTGACTGTCCTAAATTTTTAACTTTTTTTTATAGAGGTAAAGGATATTAATGCTACTTTTAAAATTTTGTGAGTATTTATTACAAAAATATTTTTGAACCTCTTTAAAAAAAAATCAAAGGGTATTAAACAAAATCAAATAAAAGTTATCTCACATTTGGTGTGAGAGAGTGAAGACTGGTTATTAGTCCGTAAGTTACAACAATTCCTTCATCTCATCTTAACAATTACGTGCCAATTGGAGAATATATTTTCTAACAGCTCCGAGTCAACTTCTCTGATTTAGTTTGGGTTTGAGTAGTTCAGACTTTTTCAATTGTTTAGAGACATTTAAGGTTAAAGTCAATTTTCATAGTAGAATTTTGAATTTGGATTGTTGCTCTACTTTTGACATGGTTGGATGAATTGAATGATGTATGAACAACACGTGCTTTGTGACCCCTCCATGAAAATGTACAATTAAAATGAAAATGAAAATGAAAATGTTTATGAAAGAACAAATGTACAATTTGCATGTTATATGATTTGAAGCTACGGAGACCTCATACATTTTTGTGTGTCATATGCATCGAAATACTTCTCCATTATAATTAGTATGAACGCATAACTTACGTCATCGGCCCAAAGAGTTTAAGCACTAACAAAATATTTTAATGTATTTTGTAATGCCCATATTATTAAAAAAAGTAATACTAATAAAAATAAAGAAAGATGTCGGCCACCATAGTTACCCCCGACAATTGTGTGCGTTGGCATGATGGTGAGAAGAAAGCACGAAATGTAAGATTGATCAAGGAGATTGAGTTCCTACTCCACCAGTAATTTTTTCTTGTAACTCTTAAAATCTTCCTCAACCAATTTCTTCCTCGACTCTAAATGAATTTGGTGGAATCTCGTTTTAATGAAATCTATAAGTTTGTAGAAGAAAATTTGAGCAATCAAGCCGTAAGATGCAACGTTCAAATGAAGGAACGAACGAACGCTCGTAGCTTGTCAACGCGTGATACAACCATTCCAATTTAGTTTGATTGGACTAGTCATCGATTTTTTAAAATTCTCTGAGTGAAACAAATTTTTAACCTAAGTTGTAAATATAAACAAATTGGGAAGGATTGAGTTACAAAAAAAAATTTAGAATTGAAAACAATATGGTTATCGTATGATACGTTTGACATATCATATTCAACAAAGAAAATCATATTTAAGTTGTTTAGATAATAGAGAATTAGAGGTCAAATCAGCAACTAAGATGCAAATATCAAAGTGTGATCCAAATGACCCACACGTGCAAGATATTGGACAATGGGCAGTGAACGAACACAACAAAAAGAGTGGGGATTCACTAAAGTTTCTTGAAGTGGTAAGTGGGTCGAAGCAAATAGTGTCTGGAGTGTTGTACAAGTGTAATGACCGAGATCCACCGTGAGCATATATTGTCCTCTTTGGGCTTTTCCTTTTGGGCTTCCCCTCAAGGCTTTAAAACCCGTCTGCTAGGGGAAGGTTTCCACACCCCCTTATAAATGGTGGTTTGTTCTCCTCCCCAACCAATGTAGGACATCACAATCCACCCCCCTTCGGGGCCCAGCGTCCTCGCTGGCACTCTTTCCTTCCTCCAATTAATGTGGGACCGCCCCCAAATCCACCCCCCTTTGGGGCCAGCGTTCTTACTGGCACACCGCCTCGTGTCTACTCCCCCCCCCCCCCCCACCTTCGGGGAACAGCGAGAAGGCTGACACATCGTCCAGTGTCTGACTCTAATACCATTTGTAATGACCCAGATCCACCGCTAGCAGATATTGTCCTCTTTAGGCTTTTCCTTTCGGGCTTCTCCTCAAGAATTTAAAACGCGTCTGCTAGGGAAAGGTTTCCACACCCTTATAAACGGTGGTTTGTTCTCCTCCCCAACCAAGGTGGGACATCACAACAAGCTTGTGTTGTTGGTTGATGTTGGTGCAAATCATCATCGAAAATATGAGGCTAAGGTGTTGGAGCAACCATGGGAGGAGCCTCCTCGGAAGATCGAGTCTTTCCACGTTCTTCTTCAGGAGTGAGATGTCTATGTTACAATCTCCTTCGTGTATTAGAATCCATATCTATAATGGACAATAAAATAAAACTTTTTATCAATCCTTATATATTTTTGTTTTTCTTATCCTCCCATTCTATTTCAATCTCTATTCGGGTGAAAACGACCATTAAATTTTCATTTATTTTAATCTAATTCAATCTAAATAAGTTCATAATTCAAAACCCGAATGATATTGGTCTAATGAGGTTGATTAGATTTTTTTCGAGTCATCGAGTTTATTGTACACTAGTAATACAAATACAAATGCCAAAGTACAATAAACATATTCGTCTGTTTCTTGAGAAACTTCTTAATAGACCGTTCTAATTGTACACCCGTACTTAGGAGCAACAAGTTTAAAACTCCAAGAGTCCTGAATTTAATTCTAAATTTTTTTATTAAAAATACTTTTATTTTTTAAAACAAACTCCAAAATCATACTTTTTAATTTTTTTTGGTTTCTTTAAAAATTTAAAAATGTATTTACTTTTCCTACTACACTCATAATGTAACATTTAAAAGTTGGTAGATAATTTATTACATATCAATAGACACAATACTAAATTTTTTAACTTTTTTTACGGAGGTAAAATGCTACTTTTAAAATTTTGTGAGTATTTATTTAAATATAGTACAAAGAGATAAAACAAACCAAACAAAATAAAATAAAAGTTGTCTCACATCTATATTGTTGTGAGAAAGTGAAGACTTGAACTCTATTCGAATGTCATTAGCTTACTAAGTTACAACAATTGGTACTTATATATCTTAATTGGACGGTTCAGTGCTAATTGACTTCGAGTCAACTTCTCGGCTGATTCAGTTTGGGTCTGATACGCTCAGACTTTTTCAATTGTATAGAGACATTTAAGGTTAAAGTTAGTTTTCATAGAAGAATTTTAAATTAGGATTGCTGCTGTACTCTTGACATGGTTGGATATAAATTGAATGATGTATGAACTACACGTGCTCTGTGACCCCTCCATGTACCGTATTTTATCACATGAATTATGTTATGTCATACTCCATGATGGCGTATTATGACTTATATTAAGCTATGATATGACATGCACACCATGTTAGCAAAATTGTTTTCGAGATTGTGAATTGTTGATATGCCAAGGATGTATTCGTGAAAATGTTTATGAAAGAACAAATGTACGATTTGCATGTTATATGATTTGAAGCTACAGAGACCTCACGCATTTTTGTGTGTCATATGCATCGAAGTACTTCTCCATTATAATTAGTATGAACTCATAACTTACGTCACCGGCCGAAAGAGTTTACGCATTAAAAAAATATTTTAAAGTATTTTGTAATTCCCATATTACTAAAAAAAATAATACTAGTAAAAATCAAGAAAGTCGTCAACCACTATAGGTACCGCCGGCAATTATGTGCGTTGGCATGAGGGAGAGAAGAAAGCACTTAGTGTAAGATTGATCATTCCGACTCCACGGGTAAGTTTTTCTTGTAACTTTTAAACTCTTCCTTGATTTTAAATGAATTTTGTCGATTCTCATTTTAACGAAACCTATAAGTTTGTAGAAGAAAATTTGAACAATCTAAGGCCTAAGACGCAAGGTTCAAATGAAGGAAGGAACGAATGAATGCTCGTAGCATGTCGGTGAGAGATACAACCATTCCAATTTAGTTTGGTTGGACTAGTCATCCATTTTTTAAAATTTTCACGAGTGAAACATATTTTTAATAAGTTGTAATTATAAACAAATGGTGAAGGATTGAATTACCAACCAAATTTAGAATGGAAAACAATATCATATTAAAAAAAAAAAAAAAAAAAATCTTTAAGTTGTTTAGATAAGAGAGAATTAAAGGTCAAATCAGCAACACCACACATAATCTAAACATCATCAAATTGTTTAATTTTGTTATTAATTTAAGTGGAATGATATAAGATACGAATATTAAAGTGTTGAACAACATAATTCACGTGTTTTTTTTTCTTAATGAATATAATAATTAAAACACACTTTTCTCGAAGGATATCTACGGATCACATTCTTTATGTAGATAGGATCGTTTTTTTTTTTAATCTATGATTATATCCATTAACGATAGAGGGAAACACCTTCCTCTCTATAAATATCAAACTCTTGTTTGAAAGTGAGCATACAATTTCAAAGCTTGTCGACTATCTGTTCTAAGTGACGATGAGTTCCGTTCCTGGAGGTCCAGTGCCGGTTGATCCAAATGACCCACACGTGCGAGATATTGGAGAATGGGCAGTGAAGGAACACAACATAAAAAGTGGGGATTCACTAAAGTTTCTTGAAGTGGTAAGTGGGTCGAAGCAAATAGTGTCTGGAGAGTTGTACGAGCTTGTGTTGTTGGTTGATGTTGGTGGAAATCGTCAAGGAAAATATGAGGCTAAGGTGTGGGAGCAACCATGGGTGGTGCCTCCTCGGAAGCTCGAGTCTTTCCACGTTCTTCTCCAGGAGTGAGATGTTTATGTTACAATCTCCGTCGTGTATCAAAATCCATATCTATAATGGAACAATAAAATAAAACTTCTTATCAATCCTTATATATTTTTGTTTTTCTTATGCTTGCATTCTATTTCAATCTCTATTCGGATGAAAACGTCCATTAAATTTTTATTTATTTTAATATAATTCAATCTAAATAAGTTCATAATTCAAAACCCGAATGATATTCGTCTAATGAGGTTGATTAGGTTTTTTTCGAGTCATCGAGTTTATTGAAGACTAGTAATACAAATACAAATGCCATGAATATGAAAGTATAAATTAACATATTCGCCTGTTTCTAAGCAATTTCATTGCAAAAAGTTTGCCAACTTTATGCACAATTAGTCTTCATGATCCGTACACAGCGTGACAGTATCGCCCCGTCTATCTTTAGAATTAAGAAACTTCTTAATTGATAGGTTTAATGATTTGGTTTCTTCTCCAACAGCGCTTAGGCGCCACAGGTTTAGGACTCCAAAAATCCTCGAATTTAATTCTAAAATTTTGGTTTAAAAATACTCTTATTAGGATGAAAACTATTAAAACTTTGTTTCAAACCTATTTTATAGTTAATATTCTTAAAAATTATTTAAAAAAACTTCAAAACCATACTTTCTAACCTTTTTTTTTTAATTTTTTTTTATAACTTCAAAAACACTTTAAAATTAAAAAATTAAAAAATATATTTACCATTAGTACTCCATTTCAAAACTACTTATAAACTATGAGGTGTCTATTAAAGATATTTAATACTAAATTATAGTTTACCATATATATCAAACACAAATATCTAGATATTTGCTTTCTATATCTTTCCATTCATTACTATTTCCATAGGATTGTAATTTATTTGATTATAAATTGATAACTTCCACACCATTTAGGTGTTGTAGATTAAGCAAACATTCTCATGCTATTAGAGCCGTTTCGGTTTAACAACCATAATCCTTCCTTTTCAACGGCTTTTGAAATCCTCTACTGTTCTTCTCCACCACCATTGCTGGCTTTGACGACGCAGGGGCAGTCGCCATGGCTGCCACATGCAGAGTCGATCGATTACTCTTCGACAACACCCTTTTGACCTCCAAATCACCCTTCGCCATGCTCTGTACATACAACCTCACCTTTTTTAACACAATCGATTTTCCTTCAACCAACATAGTCTCTCTTCCTAACCTCAGAATCTTCATAAGCATTCCTATAAAAAATATACAGAGTCTCGAGAAACCTATCGACCTTCTGCAAAGATTTACCTTTGGAATCTGGGCGCTGCACTAGCCTCTTCGCCAACTAAGTTGCCGCCGCCCTTCTCACCAAAATTGGCCCCTTCGCCCAATGTGGGGGCTCTTTCGGCTTTAACATTGTCTTTGTCCCTTGCTCTAGGTTTCCCCTTTCTACTTCTTGGGTTAGAAAGATTATCACCGGAGTCAAGGCAGCATCGTCGCTGAGCGACGATCCCTCTTCATGGGTTAGACATATTCTCGCCAGAGCCAAGGCAGCATCGTCCCTGAGCGACGATCCCTCTTCATGGGTTAACACATATTCTCGCCGAAGCCAAGGCAGCATCGCCGCTAAGCGACGATCCCTCTACAGTTTTCGATGGGCAAAAAAGTGTTTCTCTACGCCTCCTCCAAACCAGGTTGTTGACATCTTCACGAAAAGTGTTTATCGACCTCTCTTTGAATTTTTTAGATCTAAGCTTCACATTCGTTCAAAACCGATGCTCAGCTTGCATGGGGTGTTAAGGATATTTAGTACTAAATTATAGTTTACCATATATATCCTATTTGATATTTTATTATAAGGCAAATATCTTGCCTTCTTACCATAGGTATTGTAACGACCCTAAATTTCCACATACTCAGAGTCGCTACTAACGTCTCGTGCTCATCTATAATGCGGAAATATAACTCTTACATGAACATAACTGATAACGTAAACTTAAAAAAAAAAACGTTTAAAACAACTTCTTCTCTGGAAAACACAGTCATGGTCTTACGTGTTTAAATACAAAATACTCAAGTTTAGAGAAAATAAAAACAAATACAAAGTAATTTAAAACAATGGAATGCAAAACAATCTATTCTAACTTAAAATTAAGAATTTAAATATGAATCTATCCTATGCACGTGCCACAGTCTCTGCTCGCGATGTCGCCGTCCTCCGTACAAGTGCGCCTTGCCCTTTACCTGAAAAACGATGTGGCACACGGCCTGAGTATTTCAAAGAATACTCAGTAAGTGGCCCCACTATAGGGGCCATGCAAATGCAAACACATGCAATCATGATTTAGGGACCTATCTCTAATCATCTTAGGGGTGGCCTCTAGTCTCGGACAAATTGGATGTGTAGTACTTCCCTACACACGACTCACACGTACGAGTGTGAATCTCCAGGGCGCTCGCACACCCCCTGGACCCTCTGGTCAAGCTAATCTGTAGCGACGTCCGGAGGTCAGCGGAACCCCATAGTGTCATGCACCTCATGAACACCCTCATCTGTGTGCTTTCGCACCTGTGCGCATACGCGCTCATCATACGGTGCGCGTCCGCACTCATCATCTCTAGGGGAAGTAGCCCTATGCTTATGAACATACAATATGCATGAGGTCCCTCTAAATCCATCATAATGTCTCTTCTGACACAACCCTCTAGTCTCATCTCTTTGTTACTCTAGGTAACACATACTCGTGGATATTTATATTAATATCATTTTCACGCTCTTAGGGTTGTGTCCTATGTCGATCTAACGACATGATGCAATATGGCACTCATCATCATATGGCATGCTCAATATAGAAAACATCATCATATGGCATGCTCAATATGGAAAACGTCATCATATTAAGGTAAACGTCACGCAATCATCATACTCATCATATTGCCACAAAGTGCACCAAACATATCAAGTACGACATTCATCAAAATATATATATACTGAGCACATCATCAGGTATCATAACCCACACATCATCATAAGTCATACATCATCATAACTCATATACCGCATCGTACGACATAGTTCATACAACATCGAACCTCATACAATTTTTAGCCTATCCTATAGTAAGGCCACTTACCTGGTTGGCCTTAGCCGAAGTATTCCCTAATTTATTTAACGTAAGCTCCCGTTCCTCCAGAACTACACCAAATGTTGCCAAGGTTTGCTTCCTATCACATCGTTCGTCACCTTTTGTTAGTATTTCACATTTTAATTAATAATCCAACTAACCGTGTGAAATACGGCTCTAAACGGTCTCAATAAATGAATTCCATGTTTTCATTGTTTCTAAATTATATAGGATAATAAAACTTAAAACTTAAATTAATAATATGTCAATATTATTAATATTTCAAGTGGCTTGTATAATTCAACCTTTAAAGTTATATCTATACAAATATAATAATTACTCATATTTTTCATTTTCCTTCTACCGTACTTGAATAGTACTTGCTATTTTCAATCCGTTCTAATTTTCTTTTCTTTCCTAAAATCTCTCTCTTTTGTTTTTCTTTGAACTCTGATGAGTTGTTCAATTCTACCTCTCTATCTAATTATTTTAAGCAATTTAAATCTAATTCTTTTAATCACTCTCTATAATTCTTTTAAGCAATTTATTCCAAGGGCTTTAATTTTACTCCTATATCTAAATAAATTCTGTTCAGCAGTTTAATTCTATTCCCATATTTTTTTTTTCTTTGGCTTTACTGTTCCCTAATCTTAGGTTTATTTTTTTTATTTTTTTATTTTTTTATTTTTTTATTTTTATTTGAATATGTTTTCCCGATCTAATTTTAGTCCTATATCTAAATAGTTTAATTGTGTTCCGCAGTTTAATTCTATTCCCAGATTTTTTTTCTTTGGCTCTACTATTCCCAAATACTATTCCCAAATCTTAGGTTTTTTTTTTTATTTGAATATGTTTTCCCGATCTTCCTTTTTACTGTTTGCCAAATCTTGGTTTTTTTTTTTAAATTTGAATATGTTTTCCAAATCTTCTTTTTCCCTATTTCCTGATCTTCCTTTTTAATGTTTGCCAAATCTGGGTTTTTTTTTTTTTTTTTATTTGAATATGTTTTCCAAATCTTCTTTTTCCCTATCTTCCTCCTCATCCTGTTTTCCAAATCTTAGTTTTTTTTTTTTTTTTTATTATTTGAATATGTTTTACCGATCTTCATTTTCATCATGTTTTCCAAATCTTGTTCTTTCTTTTTATTTGAATATGTCTTCCAGATCTTTCTTTTCCCTATCTTCCTCTCTTTTTTATCTATCTATTCCTGGACCAATTTTAATGTACTCGCTAGGATAGATAATTTCTAATTCAGATCATTAACAGATAATTTCTAAATTTCTAACTCAGATCTAAATAATTGTTAATATCCTTCTAACTCAGATCTAAATAATTGCTAATATCCTTCTTAGAAAGGAAAAGGTAAATATGAATACTAATCTTTTCAAATGACATCTCTCTTCTGCCTACCATCTCTCCATTATCTGCCTTCCTTCCCGATCTCCATTATTGTATAACCATCTCTCCATTATATGCATTTTTTTCCTCCAAAAAAATATTTTCTTTCTATTTCTGTTTTTGCTGAATTATTGAGACTAAATGAAGGAGATATTTTAGGGGATGGACGGAGAGATTAAAGGAGGTGGTCAGTTTTTTTTTTCTTTTATTTATTTTGTTATTTTTATTTTAATACATATATATATATATTAAACCTAACGGGACGTTACAGGTATCTTTCAATTTATTACTCTTTTCATATCGTTGTAATCGTCCGAAGTATCTTTCAATTTATTACTCTTTTCATATCATTGTAATTTATTTGATTATAAATAAATAACTTTCACACCATTTAGGTGGGGTGGATTAAGTAAACATTCTTAGTGTCCATAGATGGTTTTCATCCCATATATTGTGAGTACAAAATTTTTTAACTTTTTTAATTGGAGGTAAAGAATATCAATGCTACTTTTAAAATTTTGTAAGTATTTATTGCAAAAATATTTTTGAACTTCTAAAAAAAAAAACCAACAAAATAAAACAAAAGTTGTCTCACATCTATTGGTGTGAGAAAGTGAAGACTTGAACTCTATTGGTATGTTCTTAGCTCACTAAGTTACAATAGTTGCTCCTTGTATCTCTTAATTGGACGGTTTCATGCTAATTGGAGAATACATTTTCTAATGGCTCCGAGTTAACTTCTCAGCTGATTTAGTTTGAGTCTTATACGCTCAAACTTTTTAAATTATTTAGAGGCATTTAAGGTTAAAGTTAATTTTCATAGTAGAATTTTAAATTATGATTGTTGCTCTACTCTTGACATAGTTGGATGAATTGAATGATGTATGAACCACACGTTCTCCTGTGACCCCTCCATATACCGTATTTTATCATATGAAATATGTTATGTTATACTCCCTGATGATGTATTATGACTTATATTAAGTTATGATATGACGTGCACACCATGTTAGCAAGAATGTTTTCGAGATTGTGAATTGTTGATATGCCAAGGATGTATTCGTGAAAATGTTTATGAAAGAACAAATGTATGATTTGCATGTTATATGATTTGAAGCTGCGAAGATCTCATGCATTTTTGTATGTCATATGTATCGAAATACTTCTCCATTATAATTAGCATGAACGCATAACTTACGTCACGGCCCAAAGAGTTTAAGCATTAAAAAATATTTTAAAGTATTTTGCAATGCCCATATTATTAAAAAAAAAACTAATAAAAATCAAGAAAGTCGTCGGTCACCATAGGTACCGCCAACATTTGTGTGCGTTGGCATGAGGGAGAGAAGAAAGCACTTAATGTAAGATTGATCAAGGAGATTGAGTTCCGACTCCACGGGTAAGTTTTTCTTGTAACTTTTAAAATCTTCCTCAACTTTAAATGAATTTTGTCGATTCTCGTTTTAACGAAACCTATAAGTTTGTAGAAGAAATTTTGAGCAATCAAGGCCTAAGACGCAAGGTTCAAATGAAGGAAGGAAGGAACGAACACGCGTAGCTTGTCGATGCGAGATACAACCTATCCAATTTAGATTGGTTGGACTAGTCGTCGTTCTTTTTTAAATTTTCGAGTGAAACAGATTTTTAACCAAGTTGTAATTATAAATAAATCGTGAAGGATTGAGCTACAATCGAAATTTAGAATTGAAAACAATATCGTTATCACATGATTCGTTTGATATATAATATTCAACAAAGAATAATCATCTTAAAGTTGTTTAGATAGGAGAGAATTAAAGGTCAAATGAGCAAATCTAAACATCATCAAATTATTTAATTTTGTTATTAATTTAAGTGGAATGATATAAGATACGAATATTAAAGTGTTGAACAACATAATTCACGTGTTTTCTTAATGAATATGATAATCAAAACACACTTTTTTCAAAGGATATCTATGGATCACATTCTTTATGTAGATATGATCGTTTTTTTTTTAATCTACGATTATATCCATTAACGATAGAGGGAAACACCTTCCTCTCTATAAATATCAAACTCTTGTTTGAAAGTGAGCATACAATTTCAAAGCTTGTCGACAATCTATTCTAAGTGACGATGAGTTCCGTTCCTGGAGGTCCAGTGCCGGTTGATCCAAATGACCCACACGTGCGAGATATTGGAGAATGGGCAGTGAAGGAATACAACAACAAAATTGGGGATTCACTAAAGTTTCTTGAAGTGGTAAGTGGGTCGAAGCAAATAGTGTCTGGAGTGTTGTACAAGCTTGTGTTGTTGGTTGATGTTGGTGCAAATTATCCTCGAAAATATGAGGCTAAGGTGTTGGAGCAACTATGGGTGGTGCCTCCTCGGAAGCTCGAGTCTTTCCACGTTCTTCTCCAGGAGTAAGATGTCTATGTTACAATCTCCTTCATGTATCAAAATCCATATCTATAATGGAACAATAAAATAAAACCTCTTATCAATCCTTACTTTATATTTTTGTTTTTCTTATCCTCGTATTCTATTTCAATCTCTATCCATTAAATTGTCATTTATTTTAATCGAATTCAATCTAAATAAGTTCATAATTCAAAACCCGAATGTCATTGGTCTAATGAGGTTGATTAGGTTTTTTCGAGTGGTCGAGTTTATTGAACACTAGTAATACAAATACAAATGCCACAAATTTATAATATACTAGTAATATTTTATAATTTTATTTAGCTCCAGTCAACCCGAAGGTTTTGCTCACGAGCCCGAAACTGAACCGATTTAGTTCGGGTTTAGAAAAATGAACACAACCCTACCCGAAATGCTAATCCAACCCAATCCAACCCAACCCTTATATTTCGAGTGGGTTGGTCTGGGTTGTCGGGTTGAATGTACACCCCTATCGGCTAATTTAGGGAATGATCATGAGTTTATAATCAAAGAATACGCTATATGTTAGCTTTTTGGTCTTTACTCTCATTTTAATTAATTTCAATCAATTAATTCATTGATATTTTGATGATAACAAACATACTTTTAATTATTAAATGCAACTAACCTCCTAAAAAAATTTGGCTGTCTGGTTGATCATGAGACAGTTCTTGATTTGAAGCGGGCGGTCACGGTGAAGCAAAGTTTTTTAAAACGCGTCTGCTAGGAAAGGTTTTCATACCCTTGTAAGGGAGGCGTCGTTCTCCTCCCAACCGATGTGGGATCTCACAATCCACCCCCTTCGGAATCTAGTGTCCTCGCTGACACTCGTTCCCTCTCCAATCGATGTGGGATCTCACAATTCACCCCTCTTCGAGGCTCAGTGTCCTCGCTAGCACACCACCCAGAGAACAATATTTGCTAACGTGGGCTTGAGCGGTTAAGGATTGAGTTACAAACGAAATTTAGAATTGCAAACAAGATAATTACCCTATGATACTTTTGATATCAATTTTTAAGAAAATCAATACCATGTTCAATAAAGAATAATCATCTTTAAGTTGTTTAGATAATAGAGAATTAAAAGTCAAATCAGCAACATGACAACATAATCTAAACATCATCAAGTTGTTTAATCTTGTTATTGATAAAAGTAAAATGATATAAGATACGAATATCGAAGCATTGAACAACATAATTCACGTGTTTTTTCTCTCTCTTAATGAATATGATAATTAAAGCACACCTTTCTTGAAGGATATCTACGGATCACATTCTTTATGTAGATAGGAATGTTTTTCTTCATCTACAATTATATCCACCAACTATGGAGGGAAACACCTTCCTCTCTATAAATATCAAACTCATGTTTGGAAGGGAGCAAACAATTTCAAAGCTTGTCGACTATCTGTTCTAAGTGACAATGAGTTCCTCTTTTGGAGGTCAGGTGCCGATTGATCCAAATGACCCACATGTGCGAGATATTGGAAAATGGGCAGTGAACGAACACAACATACAAAGTGAGGATTCACTAAAGTTTCTTGAAGTGGTAAGTGGGTCGAAGCAAATAGTGTCTGGAGAGATGTACGAGCTTGTGTTGTTAGTTGATGTTGGTGGAAATCGTCAAGGAAAATATGAGGCTAAGGTGTGGGAGCAACCATGGGTGGTGCCTCCTCGGAAGCTCGAGTCTTTCCACGTTCTTCTCCAGGAGTGAGATGTTTATGTTACGATCTCCTTCGTGTATCAAAATCCATATCTATAATGGAACAATAAAATAAAACCTCTTATCAATCCTTATTTATATATTTTTGTTTTTCTTATCCTCGCATTCTATTTCAATCTCAATTCGGGGGGAAACGTCCATTAAATTTTCATTTATTTTAATCTAATTCAATCTAAATAAGTTCATAATTCAAAACTGGAATGACATTGGTCTAATGAAGTGGATTAGGTTTTTTTCGAGTCGTCGTGTTTATTGAACATTAGTAATACAAATACAAATCCCACGAATATGAAAGTACAAATAAACATATTCGCCTGTTTCTGATTAAGTTCACTGCAAAAACTTTGCCAACTTTACGCACAATTAGTCTTCATGATCCGTAAACGGCGTGAGTATTGCTCCGTCCATCTTTAGAATTAAAAAACTTCTTAATTGATAGTTCTAATGATTTAGTTTCTTCTCCAACGAGCAACAGGTTTAGGACTTCAAGAATCGTGGAATTTAAATCTAAAATTTTCGTATAAAAATTCTTTATTATTAATTCCCGACCAAAACTATTAAAACTTATTTTTTATTTTTTTATATTTTACTTCAAAAACACCTTTAAGGTTTTTAAAAAAATGTAAAAATATATTGACCATGGGTACTACATTTCAAAACTAAACTTTTTAAAGTAACATTTAAAGGTTTGTAGATAATTTAGGAAGTGGTGATTGATGATTTTCATCCATATATTGAAGTATGAAATTTTTTTTTAACTTTTTCTTTACCGAGGTAAAAGATATCAATGCTACGTTTAAAAGTTGGTGAGTATTTATTTAAACATATTATAAAGGCAAAAATAAGGGTATTAATTGCCCAACATTAAAAAGGAAGAAAACAAAATAAAATAAAATTAAATAGAAGTTGCCTCATTTTTATGTTAATTGAATGGTTTAGTATCAATTGGAGAATACATTTTCTAATGTCTCCCAGTCAACTTCTCGGCTGATTCAGTTTGAGTCTGTTACGCTCAGACCTTTTCAATTCTTCAGAGACATTTACGGTTAAAGTCAATTTTCATAATAGAATTTTAAATTAGGGTTGTTGCTCCACTCTCGATATGGTTGGATGAATTGAATGATGTATGAACTACACGTGCTCTGTGACCCCTCCATATACTTATCACATGAATTATAATATGTCATACTACGTGATGGTGTATTATGACATATATTAAGCTATGATATGACATGGACACCATGTTAGCAAAATTGTTTTCGATATTGTGAATTGTGGATATGTCAAGGATGTATTCCTGAAAATGTTTATGAAAGAACAAATGTACGATTTGCATGTTACATGATCTGAAGCTACTGAGACCTCACGCATTTTTGTGTGTCATATGCATCGAAATACTTCTCCATTAATTTTCGTATGTCATATGCATCGAAATACTTCTCCATTATAATTAGTATGGATGCATAACTTAAGATAAAGGCTCAAAGAGTTTAAGCATTAAAAAATATTTTAAAGTATTTTGTAATGCCCATATTATTAAAAAAAAAATACTAACAAAAATCAAGAAAGTCATCGGCCACTATAGGTACCGCCGACAATTGTGTGCGTTGGCACGAGGGAGAGAAGAAAACACGTAATGTAAGATTGATCAAAGAGATTGAATTTCGACTCAACGGGTAAGTTTTTCTTGTAACTTTTAAAATCTTCCTCGACTCTAAATGAATTTTGTCGATTCTCGTTTTAATGAAATCTATAAGTTTGTAGAAGAAATTTTAAGCAATCAAGGCCTAAGACGCAAGGTTCAAATGAAGGAACGAACGAACGCGTCTATGTTCGACAACCATCGGGCTTCCTGGACAACGACAACCTTGACAAGGTATTGCGCCTGCACAAGGTACTCTATGGGCTTCGGCAAGCACCACGAGCCTGGAACACGAAGCTCGACAGTACCCTACTGTCATGTCACTGAAGTTCAAGCGCTATGCCTCTAAGCATGGCATGTACAAGCACGGGCATGACGAGCAGCGACTGATCGTGGGAGTGTATGTCGATGACCTCATAATCACTAGAGGCAACATGGAAGTCCTCAGAAGATTCAAGAAGGAGATGTCAAAGAACTTCAAGATGAGCGATCTCGGCGTGCTCAGCTACTACCTTGGCATCAAAGTGCAACAGAGTACTACTAGCATCACCATCTGTCAAGGTGCATACGCAAAGAAGCTGTTGGACAGAACTGGGCTAGCGGACAGTAACCCTACAAGGACGCCAATGGAAGCCCGACTCCAACTAAGGAAAGTCGGCACTACAACGACAGTCGACTCCACCAATTACTGCAACATTGTTGGGAGCCTGCGGTATCTGGTAAACATACGCCCTGACCTTACCTATTCTGTTGGATACTTGAGTAGATTTATGGAAGCTCCTAGGGAGGAGCATCTTGTGGCTGTCAAGTGCATCCTGCGCTATGTGGCCAAAACCAGAGGCTGAGGTGTGAGATACTGCACAGGGAGAGAAAAGGAGAAGCTTGAGTTGGTCCGCTACAGTGATAGTGACATGGCCGGTGACGTTGATGATCGTAAGAGCACTAGCGGGATGATTTACTTCCTCTCAGGTGGCGCGATCTGCGGCAATCAACTAAGCAAAATGTAGTTGCTTTATCTTCTTGCGATGCAGAGTACATTACGCTTCGACGGCAGCAACACAGGGGGTCTGGATTGCACGACTGATGGAAGAACTCATCAGAAAAGAAAGCGACCCACCAATGCTTTACATGGACAACAAAACTACGATCTCCCTGATAAAAAGTCCAGTTTTGCATGACCGGAGCAAGCACGTAGAGATCAGGTTCCATTACATTCGGGAGTGTGCAGATCGAGGACTTATCAAGATTGGCTTCATCCGAACAGAGGAACAACTTGGAGACATCTTCACCAAGTCTCTGGCGCGGGTAAAGTTTGAGGAACTTTGTTCAAAGATCGGAGTTCAAATAATAAGGTAGATACCACGGGTTTTAGGAGGAGATTGTTAGATAAAAGTCTAATGTTTCCTTCTTTTACAAGTTTTACTCGGAATATTTTCTTTTGACCATTTGACAAACACGTCTAATGGATTACCATTTTCTTCCAACAAATTTCCTTGGCCGTTTTTAGACGATTTCCTCTCGATTGTCAAAAGTCAACATGGTCGCTGAGCGACGATCCCTCTTCAAGGGTTAGGCATATTCTCGCTGAAGCCAAAGCAGCATCACCGCTAAGCGACAATCCCTCTACAGTTTTAGATGGGCAAAAAAGTGTTTCTCTACGTCTACTCCGAACCAGGTTGTTGACATTTTTACGAAAAATGTTTCTCGACCACTCATTGAATTTTTCAGATCCAAGCTTCACGTTCGTTAAAAACCGACGCTCAGCTTGCAAGGGGTGTTAAGGATATTTAGTACTAAATTATAGTTTACCATATATATGGTATTTGATATTGTATTACAAGTCAAATATGTTCTCACCATAGGTATGTTTCCATTTATTACTCTTTTCATATCTTTGTAATTTATTTCATTATAAATAGATAACTTTTACACCATGTAAGTGTGGTGGATTAAGTAAACATTTTCAGCGTCATAGACGGATTTTAACTATATATTGACTGTCCTAAATTTTTAACTTTTTTTTATAGAAGTAAAGGATATTAATGCTACTTTTAAAATTTTGTGAGTATTTATTACAAAAATATTTTTGAACCTCTTTAAAAAAAAATCAAAGGGTATTAAACAAAATCAAATAAAAGTTATCTCACATTTGGTGTGAGAGAGTGAAGACTGGTTATTAGTCCGTAAGTTACAACAATTCCTTCATCTCATCTTAACAATTACGTGCCAATTGGAGAATATATTTTCTAACAGCTCCGAGTCAACTTCTCTAATTTAGTTTGGGTTTGAGTAGTTCAGACTTTTTCAATTGTTTAGAGACATTTAAGGTTAAAGTCAATTTTCATAGTAGAATTTTGAATTTGGATTGTTGCTCTACTTTTGACATGGTTGGATGAATTGAATGATGTATGAACAACACGTGCTTTGTGACCCCTCCATGAAAATGTACAATTAAAATGAAAATGAAAATGAAAATGTTTATGAAAGAACAAATGTACAATTTGCATGTTATATGATTTGAAGCTACGGAGACCTCATACATTTTTGTGTGTCATATGCATCGAAATACTTCTCCATTATAATTAGTATGAACGCATAACTTACGTCATCGGCCCAAAGAGTTTAAGCACTAACAAATATATTTTAATGTATTTTGTAATGCCCATATTATTAAAAAAAGTAATACTAATAAAAATAAAGAAAGATGTCGGCCACCATAGTTACCCCCGACAATTGTGTGCGTTGGCATGATGGTGAGAAGAAAGCACGAAATGTAAGATTGATCAAGGAGATTGAGTTCCTACTCCACCAGTAATTTTTTCTTGTAACTCTTAAAATCTTCCTCAACCAATTTCTTCCTCGACTCTAAATGAATTTGGTGGAATCTCGTTTTAATGAAATCTATAAGTTTGTAGAAGAAAATTTGAGCAATCAAGCCGTAAGACGCAACGTTCAAATGAAGGAACGAACGAACGCTCGTAGCTTGTCAACGCGTGATACAACCATTCCAATTTAGTTTGATTGGACTAGTCATCGATTTTTTAAAATTCTCGAGTGAAACAAATTTTTAACCTAAGTTGTAAATATAAACAAGTGTAACGACCCAGATCCACCGTGAGCAGATATTGTCCTCTTTGGGCTTTTCCTTTCGGGCTTCCCCTCAAGGCTTTAAAACGCGTCTGCTAGGGGAAGGTTTCCACACCCTTATAAATGGTGGTTTGTTCTCCTCTCCAACCAATGTAGGTCATCACAATCCACCCCCCTTCGGGGCCCAGCGTCCTCGCTGGCACTCTTTCCTTCCTCCAATTAATGTGGGACCGCCCCCAAATCCACCCCCCTTTGGGGCTAGCGTTCTTACTGGCACACCGCCTCGTGTCTACTCCCCCCCCCCCCCCCCCACCTTCGGGGAACAGCGAGAAGGCTGACACATCGTCCAGTGTCTGACTCTAATACCATTTGTAATGACCCAGATCCACCGCTAGCAGATATTGTCCTCTTTAGGCTTTTCCTTTCAGGCTTCTCCTCAAGGATTTAAAACGCGTCTGCTAGGGAAAGGTTTCCACACCCTTATAAACGGTGGTTTGTTCTCCTCCCCAACCAAGGTGGGACATCACAACAAACTTGTGTTGTTGGTTGATGTTGGTGCAAATCATCATCGAAAATATGAGGCTAAGGTGTTGGAGCAACCATGGGAGGAGCCTCCTCGGAAGGAGTCTTTCCACGTTCTTCTTAAAGAGTGAGATGTCTATGTTACAACCTCCTTCGTGTATTAGAATCCATATCTATAATGGACAATAAAATAAAACTTTTTATCAATCCTTATATATTTTTGTTTTTCTTATCCTCCCATTCTATTTCAATCTCTATTCGGGTGAAAACGACCATTAAATTTTCATTTATTTTAATCTAATTCAATCTAAATAAGTTCATAATTCAAAACCCGAATGATATTGGTCTAATGAGGTTGATTAAATTTTTTTCGAGTCATCGAGTTTATTGAACACTAGTAATACAAATACAAATGCCAAAGTACAAATAAACATATTCATCTGTTTCTTGAGAAACTTCTTAATAGACCGTTCTAATTGTACACCCGTACCTAGGAGCAACAAGTTTAAAACTCCAAGAGTCTTGAATTTAATTCTAAATTTTTTTATTAAAAATACTTTTATTTTTTAAAACAAACTCCAAAATCATACTTTCTAATTTTTTTTGGTTTCTTTAAAAATTTAAAAATGTATTTACTTTTCCTACTACATTTCAAAACTACTCATAATGTAACATTTAAAAGTTGGTAGATAATTTATTACATATCAATAGACACAATACTAAATTTTTTAACTTTTTTTTTACCGAGGTAAAATGCTACTTTTAAAATTTTGTGAGTATTTATTTAAATATAGTACAAAGAGATAAAACAAACCAAACAAAATAAAATAAAAGTTGTCTCACATCTATATTGTTGTGAGAAAGTGAAGACTTGAACTCTATTCGGATGTCATTAGCTTACTAAGTTACAACAATTGGTACTTATATATCTTAATTGGACGGTTCAGTGCTAATTGACTTCGAGTCAACTTCTCGGCTGATTCAGTTTGGGTCTGATACGCTCAGACTTTTTCAATTGTATAGAGACATTTAAGGTTAAAGTTAGTTTTCATAGAAGAATTTTAAATTAGGATTGCTGCTCTACTCTTGACATGGTTGGATATAAATTGAATGATGTATGAAACACACCTGCTCTGTGACCCCTCCATGTACCGTATTTTATCACATGAATTATGTTATGTCATACTCCATGATGCCGTATTATGACTTATATTAAGCTATGATATGACATGCACACCATGTTAGCAAAATTGTTTTCGAGATTGTGAATTGTTGATATGCCAAGGATGTATTCGTGAAAATGTTTATGAAAGAACAAATGTACGATTTGCATGTTATATAATTTGAAGCTACAGAGACCTCACGCATTTTTGTGTGTCATATGCATCGAAGTACTTCTGCATTATAATTAGTATGAACACATAACTTACGTCACCGGCCAAAAGAATTTAAGCATTAAAAAAATATTTTAAAGTATTTTGTAATTCCCATATTACTAAAACAAATAATACTAGTAAAAATCAAGAAAGTCGTCGACCACTATAGGTACCGCCGGCAATTATGTGCGTTGGCATGAGGGAGAGAAGAATGCACTTAGTGTAAGATTGATCAAGGAGATTGAGTTCCGACTCCACGGGTAAGTTTTTCTTGTAACTTTTAAAATCTTCCTTGACTTTAAATGAATTTTGTCGATTCTCGTTTTAACGAAACCTATAAGTTTGTAGAAGAAATTTTGAACAATCTAAGGCCTAAGACGCAAGGTTCAAATGAGGGAAGGAACGAACCGATGCTCGATAGCTTGTCGGTGAGAGATACAACCATTCCAATTTAGTTTGGTTGGACTAGTCATCTATTTTTAACAAAGTTGTAATTATAAACAAATGGGGAAGGATTGAGTTACAAACCAAATTTAGAATGGAAAACAATATCATAAAAAAAAAAAAAAAAAAAAAAAAAAAAAAAAAAAAAATCTTTAAGTTATTTAGATAAGAGAGAATTAAAGGTCAAATCAGCAAAACTACGCATAATCTAAACATCATCAAATTGTTTAATTTTGTTATTAATTTAAGTGGAATGATATAAGATACGAATATTAAAGTGTTGAACAACATAATTCACGTGTTTTCTTAATGAATATGATAATCAAAACACACTTTTTTCAAAGGATATCTACGGATCACATTCTTTATGTAGATAGGATCGTTTTTTTTTTTTTAAATCTACGATTATATCCATTAAGGATAGAGGGAAACACCTTCCTCTCTATAAATATCAAACTCTTGTTTGGAAGTGAGCAAACAATTCCAAAGCTTGTTGACTATCTGTTCTAAGTGACGATGAGTTCCTCTCTTGGAGGTCAGGTGCCGGTTGATCCAAATGACCCACATGTGCGAGATATTGGACAATGGGCAGTAAACGAACACAACAGACAAAGTAAAGATTCACTAAAGTTTCTTGAAGTGGTAAGTGGGTCGAAGCAAATAGTGTCTGGAGAGTTGTACGAGCTTGTGTTGTTGGTTGATGTTGGTGCAAATCGTCATCGAAAATATGAGGCTAAGGTGTTGGAGCAACCATGGGTGGTGCCTCCTCGGAAGCTCGAGTCTTTCCACGTTCTTCTCCAGGAGTGAGATGTTTATGTTACAATCTCGGTCGTATATCAAAATCCATATCTATAATGGAACAATAAAATAAAACTTCTTATTAATCCTTATATATTTTTGTTTTTCTTATCCTCGTATTCTATTTCAATTTCTATCCATTAAATTGTCATTTATTTTAATCGAATTCAATCTAAATAAGTTCATAATTCAAAACCCAAATGACATTGGTCTAATGAGGTTGATTAGGTTTTTTCGAGTGGTCGAGTTTATTGAACACTAGTAATACAAATACAAATGCCACAAATTTATAATACACTAGTAATATTTTATAATTTTTATTTAGCTCCGGTCAACCCGAAGGTTTTGCTCACGAGCCCGAAACTGAACCGATTTAGTTCGGGTTTAGAAAAATGAACACAACCCTACCCGAAATGCTAATCCAACCCAATCCAACCCAACCCAACCCTTATAGTTCGAGTGAGTTGGTCTGGGTTGTCGGGTTGAATGTACACCCCTATCGGCTAATTTAGGGAATGATCATGAGTTTATAATCAAAGAATACTCTATATGTTAGCTTTTTGGTCTTTACTCTCATTTTAATTAATTTCAATCAATTAATTCATTGATATTTTGATGATAACAAACATACTTTTAATTATTAAATGCAACTAACCTCCTAAATAAATTTGGCTGTTTGGTTGATCATGAGACAGTTCTTGATTTGAAGCGGGCTGTCACGGTGAAGCAAAGTTTTTTAAAACGCGTCTGCTAGGAAAGGTTTTCATACCCTTGTAAGGGAGGCGTCGTTCTCCTCCCAACCGATGTGGGATCTCACAATCCACCCCCTTCGGAATCTAGTGTCCTCGCTGACACTCGTTCCCTCTCCAATCGATGTGGGATCTCACAATTCACCCCTCTTCGAGACTCAGTGTCCTCGCTAGCACACCGCCCAGAGAACAATATTTGCTAACGTGGGCTTGAGCGGTTAAGGATTGAGTTACAAACGAAATTTAGAATTGCAAACAAGATAATTACCCTATGATACTTTTGATATCAATTTTTAAGAAAATCAATACCATGTTCAATAAAGAATAATCATCTTTAAGTTGTTTAGATAATAGAGAATTAAAAGTCAAATCAGCAACATGACAACATAATCTAAACATCATCAAGTTGTTTAATCTTGTTATTGATTAAAGTAAAATAATATAAGATACGAATATCGAAATGTTGAACAACATAATTCACGTGTTGTTTCTCTCTCTGAATAAATTTGATAATTAAAGCACACCTTTCTTGAAGGATATCTACGGATCACATTCTTTATGTAGATAGGAATGTTTCCTTATGTAGATAGGAATGTTTTTCTTTATCTACCATTATATCCACCAACCATAGAGGGAAACACCTTCCTCTCTATAAATATCAAACTCATGTTTGGAAGTGAGCAAACAATTTCAAAGCTTGTCCACTATCTGTTCTAAGTGACAATGAGTTCCTCTTTTGGAGGTCATGTGCCCGTTGATCCAAATGACCCACATGTGCGAGATATTGGACAATGGGCAGTAAACGAACACAACATACAAAGTGGGGATTCACTAAAGTTTCTTGAAGTGGTAAGTGGGTCGAAGCAAATAGTGTCTGGAGATATGTACGAGCTTGTGTTGTTGGTTGATGTTGGTGCAAATCGTCATCGAAAATATGAGGCTAAGGTGTGGGAGCAACCATGGGTGAAGCCTCCTCGGAAGCTCGAGTCTTTCCACGTTCTTCTCCAGGAGTGAGATGTTTATGTTACAATCTCATTCGTGTATCAAAATCCATATCTATAATGGAACAATAAAATAAAACTTCTTATCAATCCTTATATATTTTTGTTTTTCTTATCCTCGCATTCTATTTCAATATCTATTCGGGTGAAAAAGTCCATTAAATTTTCATTTATAATCTAATTCAATCTAAATAATTTCATAATTCAAAACCGGAATGATATTGGTTTGATGAGGTTGATTAGGTTTTTTCGAGTCGTCGAGTTTATTGAACACTCCTAATATAGATACAAATGCCACAAATATGAAAGTACAAACAAACATATTCGGAGCAACTACACTATAGTCAACTTTACGCACAATTAGTCTTCATGATCCGTAAACGGCGTGAGAGTACCGCCCCGTCTATATTCTCAGTTGATTCAGTTTGGGTCTAATATGCTCAGACTTCTTCAATTGTTTAGAGACATTTAAGGTTAAAATTAATTTTCATAGTAGAATTTGAAATTATGATTGTTGCTGGACGCTTGACATGGTTGGATGAATTGAATGATGTATGAACCACACGTGCTCTGTGACCCCTCCATGTACCGTATTCTATCACATGAATTATGTTATATCATACTTCATGATGATGTATTATGACTTATATTAAGCTATGATGTGACATGCACACCATGTTAACAAGGATGTATTCCTGAAAATGTTTATCAAAAAACAAATGTACGATTTGCATGTTACATGATCTGAAGCTACTGAGACCTCACGCATTTTTGTGTGTCGTATGCATCGAAATACTTCTCTATTATAATTAGTATGGACGCATAACTTACTTCACCGACCCAAAGAGTTTAAGCATTAAAAAAATATTTTGAAGTATTTTGTAATGCCCATATTATTTTTTATTTTAAAATACTAATAAAATCAAGAAAGTCGTCGGCCACCATAGGTACCGCCGACAATTGTGTGCATTGGCATGAGGGAGAGAAGAAAGCACGTAATGTAAGATTGATCGAGGAGATTGAGTTCTGACTACACGGGTAAGTTTTTCTCGTAACTTTTAAAATCTTTCTCGACCAATTTCTTCCTGATTCTAAATGAATTTTGTTGATTAACGTTTTAATGAAATCAATAAGTTTGCAGAAGTAATTTTTAGCAATCAAGGCCTAAGACGCAAGGTTCAAATGAAGGAACGAACGAACGCTCGTAACTTGTCAGTGAGAGATACAACCATTCCAATTTAGTTTGGTTGGACTAGTCATCGATTTTTTAAAATTCTCGAGTGAAACTGATTTTTAACCAAGTTGTAATTGTAAACAAATCGTGAAAGATTGAGTTACAATCGAAATTTAGAATTGAAAACAATATCGTTATCGTAAGATACGTTTGGTATATCATATTCAACGAAGAATAATCATCTTTTAAGTTGTTTAGATAAGAGAGAATTAAAGGTCAAATCTAAACATCATCAAATTGTTTAATTTTGTTATTGATTTAGAATATCAAAGTGTTGAACAACATAATTCACGTGTTTTTTTCTTTATGAATGTAATAATTAAAACACACTTTTCTTGAAAGATATCTAGGGATCACATTCTTTATGTAGATAGGATCAGTTTTTTTTTTTTTTAATCTTCGATTATATCCGCTAAACGTTAGCGGGAAACACCTTCCTCTCTATAAATATCAAACTCTTGTTTGAAAGTGAGCATACAATTTCAAAGCTTGTCGATTATCTGTTCTAAGTGACGATGAGTTCCGTTCCTGGAGGTCCAGTACCGGTTGATCCAAAAGACCCACATGTGCGAGATATTGGAGAATGGGCAGTGAACGAACACAACAAGAATGGGGATTCACTAAAGTTTCTTGAAGTGGTAAGTGGGTCGAAGCAAGTAGTGTCTGGAGTGTTGTACAAGCTTGTGTTGTTGGTTGATGTTGGTGCAAATCATCATCGAAAATGTGAGGCTAAGGTGTGGGAGCAACCATGGTTGGAGCCTCCTCGGAAGCTCGAGTCTTTCCACGTTCTTCCTCCGGAGTGAGATGTCTATGTTACGATCTCCTTCGTGTATCAAAATCCATATCTATAATGGAACAATAAAATAAAACCTCTTATCAATCCTTATTTATATATTTTTGTTTTTCTTATCCTCGCATTCTATTTCAATCTCAATTCGGGGGGAAACGTCCATTAAATTTTCATTTATTTTAATCTAATTCAATCTAAATAAGTTCATAATTCAAAACTGGAATGACATTGGTCTAATGAAGTGGATTAGGTTTTTTTCGAGTCGTCGTGTTTATTGAACATTAGTAATACAAATACAAATCCCACGAATATGAAAGTACAAATAAACATATTCGCCTGTTTCTGATTAAGTTCACTGCAAAAACTTTGCCAACTTTACGCACAATTAGTCTTCATGATCCGTAAACGGCGTGAGTATTGCTCCGTCCATCTTTAGAATTAAAAAACTTCTTAATTGATAGTTCTAATGATTTAGTTTCTTCTCCAACGAGCAACAGGTTTAGGACTTCAAGAATCGTGGAATTTAAATCTAAAATTTTCGTATAAAAATTCTTTATTATTAATTCCCGACCAAAACTATTAAAACTTATTTTTTATTTTTTTATATTTTACTTCAAAAACACCTTTAAGGTTTTTAAAAAAATGTAAAAATATATTGACCATGGGTACTACATTTCAAAACTAAACTTTTTAAAGTAACATTTAAAGGTTTGTAGATAATTTAGGAAGTGGTGATTGATGATTTTCATCCATATATTGAAGTATGAAATTTTTTTTTAACTTTTTCTTTACCGAGGTAAAAGATATCAATGCTACGTTTAAAAGTTGGTGAGTATTTATTTAAACATATTATAAAGGCAAAAATAAGGGTATTAATTGCCCAACATTAAAAAGGAAGAAAACAAAATAAAATAAAATTAAATAGAAGTTGCCTCATTTTTATGTTAATTGAATGGTTTAGTATCAATTGGAGAATACATTTTCTAATGTCTCCCAGTCAACTTCTCGGCTGATTCAGTTTGAGTCTGTTACGCTCAGACCTTTTCAATTCTTCAGAGACATTTACGGTTAAAGTCAATTTTCATAATAGAATTTTAAATTAGGGTTGTTGCTCCACTTTCGAGGTTGGATGAATTGAATGATGTATGAACTACACGTGCTCTGTGACCCCTCCATATACTTATCACATGAATTATGTTATGTCATACTACGTGATGGTGTATTATGACATATATTGTGAATTGTTTTCGATATGACATGGACACCATGATAGCAAAATTGTTTTCGATATTGTGAATTGTGGATATGTCAAGGATGTATTCCTGAAAATGTTTATGAAAGAACAAATGTACGATTTGCATGTTACATGATCTGAAGCTACTGAGACCTCACGCATTTTTGTGTGTCATATGCATCGAAATACTTCTCCATTAATTTTCGTATGTCATATGCATCGAAATACTTCTCCATTATAATTAGTATGGATGCATAACTTAAGATAAAGGCTCAAAGAGTTTAAGCATTAAAAAATATTTTAAAGTATTTTGTAATGCCCATATTATTAAAAAAAAAATACTAACAAAAATCAAGAAAGTCATCGGCCACTATAGGTACCGCCGACAATTGTGTGCGTTGGCACGAGGGAGAGAAGAAAACACGTAATGTAAGATTGATCAAAGAGATTGAATTTCGACTCAACGGGTAAGTTTTTCTTGTAACTTTTAAAATCTTCCTCGACTCTAAATGAATTTTGTCGATTCTCGTTTTAATGAAATCTATAAGTTTGTAGAAGAAATTTTAAGCAATCAAGGCCTAAGACGCAAGGTTCAAATGAAGGAACGAACGAACGCGTCTATGTTCGACAACCATCGGGCTTCCTGGACAACGACAACCTTGACAAGGTATTGCGCCTGCACAAGGTACTCTATGGGCTTCGGCAAGCACCACGAGCCTGGAACACGAAGCTCGACAGTACCCTACTGTCATGTCACTGAAGTTCAAGCGCTATGCCTCTAAGCATGGCATGTACAAGCACGGGCATGACGAGCAGCGACTGATCGTGGGAGTGTATGTCGATGACCTCATAATCACTAGAGGCAACATGGAAGTCCTCAGAAGATTCAAGAAGGAGATGTCAAAGAACTTCAAGATGAGCGATCTCGGCGTGCTCAGCTACTACCTTGGCATCAAAGTGCAACAGAGTACTACTAGCATCACCATCTGTCAAGGTGCATACGCAAAGAAGCTGTTGGACAGAACTGGGCTAGCGGACAGTAACCCTACAAGGACGCCAATGGAAGCCCGACTCCAACTAAGGAAAGTCGGCACTACAACGACAGTCGACTCCACCAATTACTGCAACATTGTTGGGAGCCTGCGGTATCTGGTAAACATACGCCCTGACCTTACCTATTCTGTTGGATACTTGAGTAGATTTATGGAAGCTCCTAGGGAGGAGCATCTTGTGGCTGTCAAGTGCATCCTGCGCTATGTGGCCAAAACCAGAGGCTGAGGTGTGAGATACTGCACAGGGAGAGAAAAGGAGAAGCTTGAGTTGGTCCGCTACAGTGATAGTGACATGGCCGGTGACGTTGATGATCGTAAGAGCACTAGCGGGATGATTTACTTCCTCTCAGGTGGCGCGATCTGCGGCAATCAACTAAGCAAAATGTAGTTGCTTTATCTTCTTGCGATGCAGAGTACATTACGCTTCGACGGCAGCAACACAGGGGGTCTGGATTGCACGACTGATGGAAGAACTCATCAGAAAAGAAAGCGACCCACCAATGCTTTACATGGACAACAAAACTACGATCTCCCTGATAAAAAGTCCAGTTTTGCATGACCGGAGCAAGCACGTAGAGATCAGGTTCCATTACATTCGGGAGTGTGCAGATCGAGGACTTATCAAGATTGGCTTCATCCGAACAGAGGAACAACTTGGAGACATCTTCACCAAGTCTCTGGCGCGGGTAAAGTTTGAGGAACTTTGTTCAAAGATCGGAGTTCAAATAATAAGGTAGATACCACGGGTTTTAGGAGGAGATTGTTAGATAAAAGTCTAATGTTTCCTTCTTTTACAAGTTTTACTCGGAATATTTTCTTTTGACCATTTGACAAACACGTCTAATGGATTACCATTTTCTTCCAACAAATTTCCTTGGCCGTTTTTAGACGATTTCCTCTCGATTGTCAAAAGTCAACATGGTCGCTGAGCGACGATCCCTCTTCAAGGGTTAGGCATATTCTCGCTGAAGCCAAAGCAGCATCACCGCTAAGCGACAATCCCTCTACAGTTTTAGATGGGCAAAAAAGTGTTTCTCTACGTCTACTCCGAACCAGGTTGTTGACATTTTTACGAAAAATGTTTCTCGACCACTCATTGAATTTTTCAGATCCAAGCTTCACGTTCGTTAAAAACCGACGCTCAGCTTGCAAGGGGTGTTAAGGATATTTAGTACTAAATTATAGTTTACCATATATATGGTATTTGATATTGTATTACAAGTCAAATATGTTCTCACCATAGGTATGTTTCCATTTATTACTCTTTTCATATCTTTGTAATTTATTTCATTATAAATAGATAACTTTTACACCATGTAAGTGTGGTGGATTAAGTAAACATTTTCAGCGTCATAGACGGATTTTAACTATATATTGACTGTCCTAAATTTTTAACTTTTTTTTATAGAGGTAAAGGATATTAATGCTACTTTTAAAATTTTGTGAGTATTTATTACAAAAATATTTTTGAACCTCTTTAAAAAAAAATCAAAGGGTATTAAACAAAATCAAATAAAAGTTATCTCACATTTGGTGTGAGAGAGTGAAGACTGGTTATTAGTCCGTAAGTTACAACAATTCCTTCATCTCATCTTAACAATTACGTGCCAATTGGAGAATATATTTTCTAACAGCTCCGAGTCAACTTCTCTGATTTAGTTTGGGTTTGAGTAGTTCAGACTTTTTCAATTGTTTAGAGACATTTAAGGTTAAAGTCAATTTTCATAGTAGAATTTTGAATTTGGATTGTTGCTCTACTTTTGACATGGTTGGATGAATTGAATGATGTATGAACAACACGTGCTTTGTGACCCCTCCATGAAAATGTACAATTAAAATGAAAATGAAAATGAAAATGTTTATGAAAGAACAAATGTACAATTTGCATGTTATATGATTTGAAGCTACGGAGACCTCATACATTTTTGTGTGTCATATGCATCGAAATACTTCTCCATTATAATTAGTATGAACGCATAACTTACGTCATCGGCCCAAAGAGTTTAAGCACTAACAAAATATTTTAATGTATTTTGTAATGCCCATATTATTAAAAAAAGTAATACTAATAAAAATAAAGAAAGATGTCGGCCACCATAGTTACCCCCGACAATTGTGTGCGTTGGCATGATGGTGAGAAGAAAGCACGAAATGTAAGATTGATCAAGGAGATTGAGTTCCTACTCCACCAGTAATTTTTTCTTGTAACTCTTAAAATCTTCCTCAACCAATTTCTTCCTCGACTCTAAATGAATTTGGTGGAATCTCGTTTTAATGAAATCTATAAGTTTGTAGAAGAAAATTTGAGCAATCAAGCCGTAAGACGCAAGGTTCAAATGAAGGAACGAACGAACGCTCGTAGCTTGTCAACGCGTGATACAACCATTCCAATTTAGTTTGATTGGACTAGTCATCGATTTTTTAAAATTCTCGAGTGAAACAAATTTTTAACCTAAGTTGTAAATATAAACAAATTGGGAAGGATTGAGTTACAAAAAAAAAATTTAGAATTGAAAACAATATGGTTATCGTATGATACGTTTGACATATCATATTCAACAAAGAAAATCATATTTAAGTTGTTTAGATAATAGAGAATTAGAGGTCAAATCAGCAACTAAGATGCAAATATCAAAGTGTGATCCAAATGACCCACACGTGCAAGATATTGGAGAATGGGCAGTGAACGAACACAACAAAAAGAGTGGGGATTCACTAAAGTTTCTTGAAGTGGTAAGTGGGTCGAAGCAAATAGTGTCTGGAGTGTTGTACAAGTGTAATGACCCAGATCCACCGTGAGCATATATTGTCCTCTTTGGGCTTTTCCTTTTGGGCTTCCCCTCAAGGCTTTAAAACCCGTCTGCTAGAGGAAGGTTTCCACACCCCCTTATAAATAGTGGTTTGTTCTCCTCCCCAACCAATGTGGGACATCACAATCCACCCCCCTTCGGGGCCCAGCGTCCTCGCTGGCACTCTTTCCTTCCTCCAATTAATGTGGGACCGCCCCCAAATCCACCCCCCTTTGGGGCCAGCGTTCTTACTGGCACACAGCCTCGTGTCTACTCCCCCCCCCCCCCCCACCTTCGGGGAACAGCGAGAAGGCTGACACATCGTCCAGTGTCTGACTCTAATACCATTTGTAATGACCCAGATCCACCGCTAGCAGATATTGTCCTCTTTAGGCTTTTCCTTTCGGGCTTCTCCTCAAGAATTTAAAATGCGTCTGCTAGGGAAAGGTTTCCACACCCTTATAAACGGTGGTTTGTTCTCCTCCCCAACCAAGGTGGGACATCACAACAAGCTTGTGTTGTTGGTTGATGTTGGTGCAAATCATCATCGAAAATATGAGGCTAAGGTGTTGGAGCAACCATGGGAGGAGCCTCCTCGGAAGATCGAGTCTTTCCACGTTCTTCTTCAGGAGTGAGATGTCTATGTTACAATCTCCTTCGTGTATTAGAATCCATATCTATAATGGACAATAAAATAAAACTTTTTATCAATCCTTATATATTTTTGTTTTTCGTATCCTCCCATTCTATTTCAATCTCTATTCGGGTGAAAACGACCATTAAATTTTTATTTATTTTAATCTAATTCAATCTAAATAAGTTCATAATTCAAAACCCGAATGATATTGGTCTAATGAGGTTGATTAAATTTTTTTCGAGTCATCGAGTTTATTGAACACTAGTAATACAAATACAAATGCCAAAGTACAAATAAACATATTCATCTGTTTCTTGAGAAACTTCTTAATAGACAGTTCTAATTGTACACCCGTACTTAGGAGCAACAAGTTTAAAACTCCAAGAGTCTTGAATTTAATTCTAAATTTTTTTATTAAAAATACTTTTATTCTTTAAAACAAACTCCAAAATCATACTTTCTAATTTTTTTTGGTTTCTTTAAAAATTTAAAAATGTATTTACTTTTCCTACTACATTTCAAAACTACTCATAATGTAACATTTAAAAGTTGGTAGATAATTTATTACATATCAATAGACACAATACTAAATTTTTTAACTTTTTTTTACGGAGGTAAAATGCTACTTTTAAAATTTTGTGAGTATTTATTTAAATATAGTACAAAGAGATAAAACAAACCAAACAAAATAAAATAAAAGTTGTCTCACATCTATATTGTTGTGAGAAAGTGAAGACTTGAACTCTATTCGAATGTCATTAGCTTACTAAGTTACAACAATTGGTACTTATATATCTTAATTGGACGGTTCAGTGCTAATTGACTTCGAGTCAACTTCTCGGCTGATTCAGTTTGGGTCTGATACGCTCAGACTTTTTCAATTGTATAGAGACATTTAAGGTTAAAGTTAGTTTTCATAGAAGAATTTTAAATTAGGATTGCTGCTCTACTCTTGACATGGTTGGATATAAATTGAATGATGTATGAACTACACGTGCTCTGTGACCCCTCCATGTACCGTATTTTATCACATGAATTATGTTATGTCATACTCCATGATGGCGTATTATGACTTATATTAAGCTATGATATGACATGCACACCATGTTAGCAAAATTGTTTTCGAGATTGTGAATTGTTGATATGCCAAGGATGTATTCGTGAAAATGTTTATGAAAGAACAAATGTACGATTTGCATGTTATATGATTTGAAGCTACAGAGACCTCACGCATTTTTGTGTGTCATATGCATCGAAGTACTTCTCCATTATAATTAGTATGAACTCATAACTTACGTCACCGGCCGAAAGAGTTTACGCATTAAAAAAATATTTTAAAGTATTTTGTAATTCCCATATTACTAAAAAAAATAATACTAGTAAAAATCAAGAAAGTCGTCAACCACTATAGGTACCGCCGGCAATTATGTGCGTTGGCATGAGGGAGAGAAGAAAGCACTTAGTGTAAGATTGATCATTCCGACTCCACGGGTAAGTTTTTCTTGTAACTTTTAAACTCTTCCTTGATTTTAAATGAATTTTGTCGATTCTCATTTTAACGAAACCTATAAGTTTGTAGAAGAAAATTTGAACAATCTAAGGCCTAAGACGCAAGGTTCAAATGAAGGAAGGAACGAATGAATGCTCGTAGCATGTCGGTGAGAGATACAACCATTCCAATTTAGTTTGGTTGGACTAGTCATCCATTTTTTAAAATTTTCACGAGTGAAACATATTTTTAATAAGTTGTAATTATAAACAAATGGTGAAGGATTGAATTACCAACCAAATTTAGAATGGAAAACAATATCATATTAAAAAAAAAAAAAAAAAAAATCTTTAAGTTGTTTAGATAAGAGAGAATTAAAGGTCAAATCAGCAACACCACACATAATCTAAACATCATCAAATTGTTTAATTTTGTTATTAATTTAAGTGGAATGATATAAGATACGAATATTAAAGTGTTGAACAACATAATTCACGTGTTTTTTTTTCTTAATGAATATAATAATTAAAACACACTTTTCTCGAAGGATATCTACGGATCACATTCTTTATGTAGATAGGATCGTTTTTTTTTTTAATCTATGATTATATCCATTAACGATAGAGGGAAACACCTTCCTCTCTATAAATATCAAACTCTTGTTTGAAAGTGAGCATACAATTTCAAAGCTTGTCGACTATCTGTTCTAAGTGACGATGAGTTCCGTTCCTGGAGGTCCAGTGCCGGTTGATCCAAATGACCCACACGTGCGAGATATTGGAGAATGGGCAGTGAAGGAACACAACATAAAAAGTGGGGATTCACTAAAGTTTCTTGAAGTGGTAAGTGGGTCGAAGCAAATAGTGTCTGGAGAGTTGTACGAGCTTGTGTTGTTGGTTGATGTTGGTGGAAATCGTCAAGGAAAATATGAGGCTAAGGTGTGGGAGCAACCATGGGTGGTGCCTCCTCGGAAGCTCGAGTCTTTCCACGTTCTTCTCCAGGAGTGAGATGTTTATGTTACAATCTCCGTCGTGTATCAAAATCCATATCTATAATGGAACAATAAAATAAAACTTCTTATCAATCCTTATATATTTTTGTTTTTCTTATGCTTGCATTCTATTTCAATCTCTATTCGGATGAAAACGTCCATTAAATTTTTATTTATTTTAATATAATTCAATCTAAATAAGTTCATAATTCAAAACCCGAATGATATTCGTCTAATGAGGTTGATTAGGTTTTTTTCGAGTCATCGAGTTTATTGAAGACTAGTAATACAAATACAAATGCCATGAATATGAAAGTATAAATTAACATATTCGCCTGTTTCTAAGCAATTTCATTGCAAAAAGTTTGCCAACTTTATGCACAATTAGTCTTCATGATCCGTACACAGCGTGACAGTATCGCCCCGTCTATCTTTAGAATTAAGAAACTTCTTAATTGATAGGTTTAATGATTTGGTTTCTTCTCCAACAGCGCTTAGGCGCCACAGGTTTAGGACTCCAAAAATCCTCGAATTTAATTCTAAAATTTTGGTTTAAAAATACTCTTATTAGGATGAAAACTATTAAAACTTTGTTTCAAACCTATTTTATAGTTAATATTCTTAAAAATTATTTAAAAAAACTTCAAAACCATACTTTCTAACCTTTTTTTTTTAATTTTTTTTTATAACTTCAAAAACACTTTAAAATTAAAAAATTAAAAAATATATTTACCATTAGTACTCCATTTCAAAACTACTTATAAACTATGAGGTGTCTATTAAAGATATTTAATACTAAATTATAGTTTACCATATATATCAAACACAAATATCTAGATATTTGCTTTCTATATCTTTCCATTCATTACTATTTCCATAGGATTGTAATTTATTTGATTATAAATTGATAACTTCCACACCATTTAGGTGTTGTAGATTAAGCAAACATTCTCATGCTATTAGAGCCGTTTCGGTTTAACAACCATAATCCTTCCTTTTCAACGGCTTTTGAAATCCTCTACTGTTCTTCTCCACCACCATTGCTGGCTTTGACGACGCAGGGGCAGTCGCCATGGCTGCCACATGCAGAGTCGATCGATTACTCTTCGACAACACCCTTTTGACCTCCAAATCACCCTTCGCCATGCTCTGTACATACAACCTCACCTTTTTTAACACAATCGATTTTCCTTCAACCAACATAGTCTCTCTTCCTAACCTCAGAATCTTCATAAGCATTCCTATAAAAAATATACAGAGTCTCGAGAAACCTATCGACCTTCTGCAAAGATTTACCTTTGGAATCTGGGCGCTGCACTAGCCTCTTCGCCAACTAAGTTGCCGCCGCCCTTCTCACCAAAATTGGCCCCTTCGCCCAATGTGGGGGCTCTTTCGGCTTTAACATTGTCTTTGTCCCTTGCTCTAGGTTTCCCCTTTCTACTTCTTGGGTTAGAAAGATTATCACCGGAGTCAAGGCAGCATCGTCGCTGAGCGACGATCCCTCTTCATGGGTTAGACATATTCTCGCCAGAGCCAAGGCAGCATCGTCCCTGAGCGACGATCCCTCTTCATGGGTTAACACATATTCTCGCCGAAGCCAAGGCAGCATCGCCGCTAAGCGACGATCCCTCTACAGTTTTCGATGGGCAAAAAAGTGTTTCTCTACGCCTCCTCCAAACCAGGTTGTTGACATCTTCACGAAAAGTGTTTATCGACCTCTCTTTGAATTTTTTAGATCTAAGCTTCACATTCGTTCAAAACCGATGCTCAGCTTGCAGGGGGTGTTAAGGATATTTAGTACTAAATTATAGTTTACCATATATATCCTATTTGATATTTTATTATAAGGCAAATATCTTGCCTTCTTACCATAGGTATTGTAACGACCCTAAATTTCCACATACTCAGAGTCGCTACTAACGTCTCGTGCTCATCTATAATGCGGAAATATAACTCTTACATGAACATAACTGATAACGTAAACTTCAAAAAAAAACGTTTAAAACAACTTCTTCTCTGGAAAACACAGTCATGGTCTTACGTGTTTAAATACAAAATACTCAAGTTTAGAGAAAATAAAAACAAATACAAAGTAATTTAAAACAATGGAATGCAAAACAATCTATTCTAACTTAAAATTAAGAATTTAAATATGAATCTATCCTATGCACGTGCCACAGTCTCTGCTCGCGATGTCGCCGTCCTCCGTACAAGTGCGCCTTGCCCTTTACCTGAAAAACGATGTGGCACACGGCCTGAGTATTTCAAAGAATACTCAGTAAGTGGCCCCACTATAGGGGCCATGCAAATGCAAACACATGCAATCATGATTTAGGGACCTATCTCTAATCATCTTAGGGGTGGCCTCTAGTCTCGGACAAATTGGATGTGTAGTACTTCCCTACACACGACTCACACGTACGAGTGTGAATCTCCAGGGCGCTCGCACACCCCCTGGACCCTCTGGTCAAGCTAATCTGTAGCGACGTCCGGAGGTCAGCGGAACCCCATAGTGTCATGCACCTCATGAACACCCTCATCTGTGTGCTTTCGCACCTGTGCGCATACGCGCTCATCATACGGTGCGCGTCCGCACTCATCATCTCTAGGGGAAGTAGCCCTATGCTTATGAACATACAATATGCATGAGGTCCCTCTAAATCCATCATAATGTCTCTTCTGACACAACCCTCTAGTCTCATCTCTTTGTTACTCTAGGTAACACATACTCGTGGATATTTATATTAATATCATTTTCACGCTCTTAGGGTTGTGTCCTATGTCGATCTAACGACATGATGCAATATGGCACTCATCATCATATGGCATGCTCAATATAGAAAACATCATCATATGGCATGCTCAATATGGAAAACGTCATCATATTAAGGTAAACGTCACGCAATCATCATACTCATCATATTGCCACAAAGTGCATCAAACATATCAAGTACGACATTCATCAAAATATATATATACTGAGCACATCATCAGGTATCATAACCCACACATCATCATAAGTCATACATCATCATAACTCATATACCGCATCGTACGACATAGTTCATACAACATCGAACCTCATACAATTTTTAGCCTATCCTATAGTAAGGCCACTTACCTGGTTGGCCTTAGCCGAAGTATTCCCTAATTTATTTAACGTAAGCTCCCGTTCCTCCAGAACTACACCAAATGTTGCCAAGGTTTGCTTCCTATCACATCGTTCGTCACCTTTTGTTAGTATTTCACATTTTAATTAATAATCCAACTAACCGTGTGAAATACGGCTCTAAACGGTCTCAATAAACGAATTCCATGTTTTCATTGTTTCTAAATTATATAGGATAATAAAACTTAAAACTTAAATTAATAATATGTCAATATTATTAATATTTCAAGTGGCTTGTATAATTCAACCTTTAAAGTTATATCTATACAAATATAATAATTACTCATATTTTTCATTTTCCTTCTACCGTACTTGAATAGTACTTGCTATTTTCAATCCGTTCTAATTTTCTTTTCTTTCCTAAAATCTCTCTCTTTTGTTTTTCTTTGAACTCTGATGAGTTGTTCAATTCTACCTCTCTATCTAATTATTTTAAGCAATTTAAATCTAATTCTTTTAATCACTCTCTATAATTCTTTTAAGCAGTTTATTCCAAGGGCTTTAATTTTACTCCTATATCTAAATAAATTCTGTTCAGTAGTTTAATTCTATTCCCATATTTTTTTTTCTTTGGCTTTACTGTTCCCTAATCTTAGGTTTATTTTTTTATTTTTTTATTTTTTTATTTTTTTATTTTTATTTGAATATGTTTTCCCGATCTAATTTTAGTCCTATATCTAAATAGTTTAATTGTGTTCCGCAGTTTAATTCTATTCCCAGATTTTTTTTCTTTGGCTCTACTATTCCCAAATACTATTCCCAAATCTTAGGTTTTTTTTTTTATTTGAATATGTTTTCCCGATCTTCCTTTTTACTGTTTGCCAAATCTTGGTTTTTTTTTTTAAATTTGAATATGTTTTCCAAATCTTCTTTTTCCCTATTTCCTGATCTTCCTTTTTAATGTTTGCCAAATCTGGGTTTTTTTTTTTTTTTTTATTTGAATATGTTTTCCAAATCTTCTTTTTCCCTATCTTCCTCCTCATCCTGTTTTCCAAATCTTAGTTTTTTTTTTTTTTTTTTATTATTTGAATATGTTTTACCGATCTTCATTTTCATCATGTTTTCCAAATCTTGTTCTTTCTTTTTATTTGAATATGTCTTCCAGATCTTTCTTTTCCCTATCTTCCTCTCTTTTTTATCTATCTATTCCTGGACCAATTTTAATGTACTCGCTAGGATAGATAATTTCTAATTCAGATCATTAACAGATAATTTCTAAATTTCTAACTCAGATCTAAATAATTGTTAATATCCTTCTAACTCAGATCTAAATAATTGCTAATATCCTTCTTAGAAAGGAAAAGGTAAATATGAATACTAATCTTTTCAAATGACATCTCTCTTCTGCCTACCATCTCTCCATTATCTGCCTTCCTTCCCGATCTCCATTATTGTATAACCATCTCTCCATTATATGCATTTTTTTCCTCCAAAAAAATATTTTCTTTCTATTTCTGTTTTTGCTGAATTATTGAGACTAAATGAAGGAGATATTTTAGGGGATGGACGGAGAGATTAAAGGAGGTGGTCAGTTTTTTTTTTCTTTTATTTATTTTGTTATTTTTATTTTAATACATATATATATATATATTAAACCTAACGGGACGTTACAGGTATCTTTCAATTTATTACTCTTTTCATATCGTTGTAATCGTCCGAAGTATCTTTCAATTTATTACTCTTTTCATATCATTGTAATTTATTTGATTATAAATAAATAACTTTCACACCATTTAGGTGGGGTGGATTAAGTAAACATTCTTAGTGTCCATAGATGGTTTTCATCCCATATATTGTGAGTACAAAATTTTTTAACTTTTTTAATTGGAGGTAAAGAATATCAATGCTACTTTTAAAATTTTGTAAGTATTTATTGCAAAAATATTTTTGAACTTCTAAAAAAAAAAACCAACAAAATAAAACAAAAGTTGTCTCACATCTATTGGTGTGAGAAAGTGAAGACTTGAACTCTATTGGTATGTTCTTAGCTCACTAAGTTACAATAGTTGCTCCTTGTATCTCTTAATTGGACGGTTTCATGCTAATTGGAGAATACATTTTCTAATGGCTCCGAGTTAACTTCTCAGCTGATTTAGTTTGAGTCTTATACGCTCAAACTTTTTAAATTATTTAGAGGCATTTAAGGTTAAAGTTAATTTTCATAGTAGAATTTTAAATTATGATTGTTGCTCTACTCTTGACATAGTTGGATGAATTGAATGATGTATGAACCACACGTTCTCCTGTGACCCCTCCATATACCGTATTTTATCATATGAAATATGTTATGTTATACTCCCTGATGATGTATTATGACTTATATTAAGTTATGATATGACGTGCACACCATGTTAGCAAGAATGTTTTCGAGATTGTGAATTGTTGATATGCCAAGGATGTATTCGTGAAAATGTTTATGAAAGAACAAATGTATGATTTGCATGTTATATGATTTGAAGCTGCGAAGATCTCATGCATTTTTGTATGTCATATGTATCGAAATACTTCTCCATTATAATTAGCATGAACGCATAACTTACGTCACGGCCCAAAGAGTTTAAGCATTAAAAAATATTTTAAAGTATTTTGCAATGCCCATATTATTAAAAAAAAAAACTAATAAAAATCAAGAAAGTCGTCGGTCACCATAGGTACCGCCAACATTTGTGTGCGTTGGCATGAGGGAGAGAAGAAAGCACTTAATGTAAGATTGATCAAGGAGATTGAGTTCCGACTCCACGGGTAAGTTTTTCTTGTAACTTTTAAAATCTTCCTCAACTTTAAATGAATTTTGTCGATTCTCGTTTTAACGAAACCTATAAGTTTGTAGAAGAAATTTTGAGCAATCAAGGCCTAAGACGCAAGGTTCAAATGAAGGAAGGAAGGAACGAACACGCGTAGCTTGTCGATGCGAGATACAACCTATCCAATTTAGATTGGTTGGACTAGTCGTCGTTCTTTTTTAAATTTTCGAGTGAAACAGATTTTTAACCAAGTTGTAATTATAAATAAATCGTGAAGGATTGAGCTACAATCGAAATTTAGAATTGAAAACAATATCGTTATCACATGATTCGTTTGATATATAATATTCAACAAAGAATAATCATCTTAAAGTTGTTTAGATAGGAGAGAATTAAAGGTCAAATGAGCAAATCTAAACATCATCAAATTATTTAATTTTGTTATTAATTTAAGTGGAATGATATAAGATACGAATATTAAAGTGTTGAACAACATAATTCACGTGTTTTCTTAATGAATATGATAATCAAAACACACTTTTTTCAAAGGATATCTATGGATCACATTCTTTATGTAGATATGATCGTTTTTTTTTTAATCTACGATTATATCCATTAACGATAGAGGGAAACACCTTCCTCTCTATAAATATCAAACTCTTGTTTGAAAGTGAGCATACAATTTCAAAGCTTGTCGACAATCTATTCTAAGTGACGATGAGTTCCGTTCCTGGAGGTCCAGTGCCGGTTGATCCAAATGACCCACACGTGCGAGATATTGGAGAATGGGCAGTGAAGGAATACAACAACAAAATTGGGGATTCACTAAAGTTTCTTGAAGTGGTAAGTGGGTCGAAGCAAATAGTGTCTGGAGTGTTGTACAAGCTTGTGTTGTTGGTTGATGTTGGTGCAAATTATCCTCGAAAATATGAGGCTAAGGTGTTGGAGCAACTATGGGTGGTGCCTCCTCGGAAGCTCGAGTCTTTCCACGTTCTTCTCCAGGAGTAAGATGTCTATGTTACAATCTCCTTCATGTATCAAAATCCATATCTATAATGGAACAATAAAATAAAACCTCTTATCAATCCTTACTTTATATTTTTGTTTTTCTTATCCTCGTATTCTATTTCAATCTCTATCCATTAAATTGTCATTTATTTTAATCGAATTCAATCTAAATAAGTTCATAATTCAAAACCCGAATGTCATTGGTCTAATGAGGTTGATTAGGTTTTTTCGAGTGGTCGAGTTTATTGAACACTAGTAATACAAATACAAATGCCACAAATTTATAATATACTAGTAATATTTTATAATTTTATTTAGCTCCAGTCAACCCGAAGGTTTTGCTCACGAGCCCGAAACTGAACCGATTTAGTTCGGGTTTAGAAAAATGAACACAACCCTACCCGAAATGCTAATCCAACCCAATCCAACCCAACCCTTATATTTCGAGTGGGTTGGTCTGGGTTGTCGGGTTGAATGTACACCCCTATCGGCTAATTTAGGGAATGATCATGAGTTTATAATCAAAGAATACGCTATATGTTAGCTTTTTGGTCTTTACTCTCATTTTAATTAATTTCAATCAATTAATTCATTGATATTTTGATGATAACAAACATACTTTTAATTATTAAATGCAACTAACCTCCTAAATAAATTTGGCTGTCTGGTTGATCATGAGACAGTTCTTGATTTGAAGCGGGCGGTCACGGTGAAGCAAAGTTTTTTAAAACGCGTCTGCTAGGAAAGGTTTTCATACCCTTGTAAGGGAGGCGTCGTTCTCCTCCCAACCGATGTGGGATCTCACAATCCACCCCCTTCGGAATCTAGTGTCCTCGCTGACACTCGTTCCCTCTCCAATCGATGTGGGATCTCACAATTCACCCCTCTTCGAGGCTCGGTGTCCTCGCTAGCACACCACCCAGAGAACAATATTTGCTAACGTGGGCTTGAGCGGTTAAGGATTGAGTTACAAACGAAATTTAGAATTGCAAACAAGATAATTACCCTATGATACTTTTGATATCAATTTTTAAGAAAATCAATACCATGTTCAATAAAGAATAATCATCTTTAAGTTGTTTAGATAATAGAGAATTAAAAGTCAAATCAGCAACATGACAACATAATCTAAACATCATCAAGTTGTTTAATCTTGTTATTGATAAAAGTAAAATGATATAAGATACGAATATCGAAGCATTGAACAACATAATTCACGTGTTTTTTCTCTCTCTTAATGAATATGATAATTAAAGCACACCTTTCTTGAAGGATATCTACGGATCACATTCTTTATGTAGATAGGAATGTTTTTCTTCATCTACAATTATATCCACCAACTATGGAGGGAAACACCTTCCTCTCTATAAATATCAAACTCATGTTTGGAAGGGAGCAAACAATTTCAAAGCTTGTCGACTATCTGTTCTAAGTGACAACGAGTTCCTCTTTTGGAGGTCAGGTGCCGGTTGATCCAAATGACCCACATGTGCGAGATATTGGAAAATGGGCAGTGAACGAACACAACATACAAAGTGAGGATTCACTAAAGTTTCTTGAAGTGGTAAGTGGGTCGAAGCAAATAGTGTCTGGAGAGATGTACGAGCTTGTGTTGTTAGTTGATGTTGGTGGAAATCGTCAAGGAAAATATGAGGCTAAGGTGTGGGAGCAACCATGGGTGGTGCCTCCTCGGAAGCTCGAGTCTTTCCACGTTCTTCTCCAGGAGTGAGATGTTTATGTTACGATCTCCTTCGTGTATCAAAATCCATATCTATAATGGAACAATAAAATAAAACCTCTTATCAATCCTTATTTATATATTTTTGTTTTTCTTATCCTCGCATTCTATTTCAATCTCAATTCGGGGGGAAACGTCCATTAAATTTTCATTTATTTTAATCTAATTCAATCTAAATAAGTTCATAATTCAAAACTGGAATGACATTGGTCTAATGAAGTGGATTAGGTTTTTTTCGAGTCGTCGTGTTTATTGAACATTAGTAATACAAATACAAATCCCACGAATATGAAAGTACAAATAAACATATTCGCCTGTTTCTGATTAAGTTCACTGCAAAAACTTTGCCAACTTTACGCACAATTAGTCTTCATGATCCGTAAACGGCGTGAGTATTGCTCCGTCCATCTTTAGAATTAAAAAACTTCTTAATTGATAGTTCTAATGATTTAGTTTCTTCTCCAACGAGCAACAGGTTTAGGACTTCAAGAATCGTGGAATTTAAATCTAAAATTTTCGTATAAAAATTCTTTATTATTAATTCCCGACCAAAACTATTAAAACTTATTTTTTATTTTTTTATATTTTACTTCAAAAACACCTTTAAGGTTTTTAAAAAAATGTAAAAATATATTGACCATGGGTACTACATTTCAAAACTAAACTTTTTAAAGTAACATTTAAAGGTTTGTAGATAATTTAGGAAGTGGTGATTGATGATTTTCATCCATATATTGAAGTATGAAATTTTTTTTTAACTTTTTCTTTACCGAGGTAAAAGATATCAATGCTACGTTTAAAAGTTGGTGAGTATTTATTTAAACATATTATAAAGGCAAAAATAAGGGTATTAATTGCCCAACATTAAAAAGGAAGAAAACAAAATAAAATAAAATTAAATAGAAGTTGCCTCATTTTTATGTTAATTGAATGGTTTAGTATCAATTGGAGAATACATTTTCTAATGTCTCCCAGTCAACTTCTCGGCTGATTCAGTTTGAGTCTGTTACGCTCAGACCTTTTCAATTCTTCAGAGACATTTACGGTTAAAGTCAATTTTCATAATAGAATTTTAAATTAGGGTTGTTGCTCCACTCTCGATATGGTTGGATGAATTGAATGATGTATGAACTACACGTGCTCTGTGACCCCTCCATATACTTATCACATGAATTATAATATGTCATACTACGTGATGGTGTATTATGACATATATTGTGAATTGTTTTCGATATGACATGGACACCATGATAGCAAAATTGTTTTCGATATTGTGAATTGTGGATATGTCAAGGATGTATTCCTGAAAATGTTTATGAAAGAACAAATGTACGATTTGCATGTTACATGATCTGAAGCTACTGAGACCTCACGCATTTTTATGTGTCATATGCATCGAAATACTTCTCCATTAATTTTCGTATGTCATATGCATCGACTCCATTATAATTAGTATGGATGCATAACTTAAGATAAAGGCTCAGAGAGTTTAAGCATTAAAAAATATTTTAAAGTATTTTGTAATGCCCATATTATTAAAAAAAAAAAAATACTAACAAAAATCAAGAAAGTCATCGGCCACTATAGGTACCGCCAACAATTGTGTGCGTTGGCACGAGGGAGAGAAGAAAACACGTAATGTAAGATTGATCAAAGAGATTGAATTTCGACTCCACGGGTAATTTTTTCTTGTAACTTTTAAAATCTTCCTCGACTCTTAATGAATTTTGTCGATTCTCGTTTTAATGAAATCTATAAGTTTGTAGAAGAAATTTTAAGCAATCAAGGCCTAAGACGCAAGGTTCAAATGAAGGAATGAACGAACGCGTGTAGCTTGTTGACTGGAATCTGTCCGCCTATTGCTGACCATCGTGGCACATCATTTCTGGGAGGTCCACCACATGGACGTGAAATCTGCATTGCTCAATGGAGAGCTGAAGGACACCGTCTATGTTCGACAACCACCGGGCTTCCTGGACAACGACAACCTTGACAAGGTATTGCGCCTGCACAAGGCACTCTATGGGCTTCGGCAAGCACCACGAGCCTGGAACGCAAAGCTCGATAGTGCCCTACTGTCACTGAAGTTCAAGCGCTGTGCCTCTAAGCATGGCATGTACAACCACGGGCACAGCGAGCAGCGACTGATCGTGGGAGTGTACGTCGATGACCTCATAATCACTAGAGGCAACATGGAAGTCCTTAGAAGATTCAAGAAGGAGATGTCAAAGAACTTCAAGATGAGCGATCTCGGCGTTCTCAGCTACTACCTCGGCATCAAAGTGCAACAGAGTACTACTAGCATCACCATCTGTCAAGGTGCGTACGCAAAGAAGCTGTTGGACAGAACTGGGCTAGCGGACAGTAACCCTACAAGGACGTCAATAGAAGCCCGACTCCAACTAAGGAAAGTCGGCACTACAACAACAGTCGACTCCACCAATTACCGCAACATTGTTGGGAGCCTGCGGTATCTGGTAAACATACGCCCTGACCTTACCTATTCTGTTGGATACTTGAGTAGATTTATGGAAGCACCTAGGGAGGAGCATCTTGTGGCTGTCAAGTGCATCCTGCGCTATGTGGCCGAAACCAGAGGCTGGGGTGTGAGATACTGCGCAGGGAGAGAAAAGGAGAAGCTTGAGTTGGTCGGCTACAGTGATAGTGACATGGCCGGTGACGTTGATGATCGTAAGAGCACCAGCGGGATGATTTACTTCCTCTCAGGTGGCGCGATCTGCGGCAATCAACTAAGCAAAATGTAGTTGCTTTATCTTCTTGCGACGCAGAGTACATTACGCTTCGACGGCAGCAACACAGGGGGTCTGGATTGCACGACTGATGGAAGAACTCATCAGAAAAGAAAGCGACCCACCAATGCTTTACAGGGACAACAAAACTACGATCTCCCTGATAAAAAGTCGAGTTTTGCATGACTGGAGCAAGCACGTAGAGATCAGGTTCCATTACATTCGGGAGTGTGCAGATCGAGGACTTATCAAGATTGGCTTCATCCGAACAGAGGAACAGCTTGGAGACATCTTCACCAAGTCTCTGGCGCGGGTAAAGTTTGAGGAACTTTGTTCAAAGATCGGAGTTCAAATAATAAGGTAGATACCACGGGTTTTAGGAGGAGATTGTTAGATAAAAAGTCTAATGTTTCCTTCTTTTACAAGTTTTACTCGGAATATTTTCTTTTGACCATTTGACAAACACGTCTAATGGATTACCATTTTCTTCCAACAAATTTCCTTGGCCGTTTTTAGACGATTTCCTCTCGATTGTCAAAAGTCAACATGGCCGCTGAGCGACGATCCCTCTTCATGCGTTAGGCATATTCTCGTTGAAGCCAAAGCAGCATCGCCGCTAAGCGACAATCCCTCTACAGTTTTAGATGGGCAAAAAAGTGTTTCTCTACGCCTACTCCGAACCAGGTTGTTGACATTTTTACGAAAAATGTTTCTCGACCACTCATTGAATTTTTCAGATCCAAGCTTCACGTTCGTTAAAAACCGACGCTCAGCTTGCAAGGGGTGTTAAGGATATTTAGTACTAAATTATAGTTTACCATATATATGGTATTTGATATTGTATTACAAGTCAAATATGTTCTCACCATAGGTATGTTTCCATTTATTACTCTTTTCATATCTTTGTAATTTATTTTATTATAAATAGATAACTTTTACACCATGTAAGTGTGGTGGATTAAGTAAACATTCTCAGCGTCATAGACGGATTTTATCTATATATTGACTGTCCTTTCTTTTATAGAGGTAAAGGATATTAATGCTACTTTTAAAATTTTGTGAGTATTTATTGCAAAAATATTTTTGAACCTCTTTAAAAAAAAATCGAAGGGTATTAAACAAAATCAAATAAAAGTTATCTCACATCTGGTGTGAGAGAGTGAAGACTGGTTATTAGTCAGTAAGTTACAACAATTCCTTATCTCATCTTAACAATTACGTTCCAATTGGAGAATATATTTTCTAACAGCTCCGAGTCAACTTCTCTGATTTAGTTTGGGTTTGAGTAGTTCAGACTTTTTCAATTGTTTAGAGACATTTAAGGTTAAAGTCAATTTTCATAGTAGAATTTTGAATTTGGATTGTTGCTCTACTTTTGACATGGTTGGATGAATTAAATGATGTATGAACAACACGTGCTTTGTGACCCCTCCATGAAAATGTACAATTAAAATGAAAATGAAAATGAAAATGAAAATGAAAATGTTTATGAAAGAACAAATGTACAATTTGCATGTTATATGATTTGAAGCTACGGAGACCTCATACATTTTTGTGTGTCATATGCATCGAAATACTTCTCCATTATAATTAGTATGAACGCATAACTTACGTCACCGGCCCAAAGAGTTTAAGCACTAACAAAATATTTTAATGTATTTTGTAATGCCCATATTATTAAAAAAAGTAATACTAATAAAAATAAAGAAAGATGTCGGCCACCATAGTTACCCCCGACAATTGTGTGCGTTGGCATGATGGTGAGAAGAAAGCACGAAATGTAAGATTGATCAAGGAGATTGAGTTCCTACTCCACCAGTAATTTTTTCTTGTAACTCTTAAAATCTTCCTCAACCAATTTCTTCCTCGACTCTAAATGAATTTGGTGGAATCTCGTTTTAATGAAATCTATAAGTTTGTAGAAGAAAATTTGAGCAATCAAGCCGTAAGACGCAAGGTTCAAATGAAGGAACGAACGAACGCTCGTAGCTTGTCAACGCGTGATACAACCATTCCAATTTAGTTTGATTGGAATAGTCATCGAATATCAAAGTGTGATCCAAATGACCCACACGTGCGAGATATTGGAGAATGGGCAGTGAACGAACACAACAAAAAGAGTGGGGATTCACTAAAGTTTCTTGAAGTGGTAAGTGGGTCGAAGCAAATAGTGTCTGGAGTGTTGTACAAGTGTAACGACCCAGATCCACCGTGAGCAGATATTGTCCTCTTTGGGCTTTTCCTTTCGGGCTTCCCCTCAAGGCTTTAAAACGCGTCTGCTAGGGGAAGGTTTCCACACCCTTATAAATGGTGGTTTGTTCTCCTCCCAACCAATGTGGGACATCACAATCCACCCCCCTTCGGGGCCCAGCGTCCTCGCTGGCACTCTTTCCTTCCTCCAATTAATGTGGGACCGCCCCCAAATCCACCCCCCCTTTAGGGCCAGCGTTCTTACTGGCACACCGCCTCGTGTCTACCCCCCCCCCCCCCTTCGGGGAACAGCGAGAAGGCTGACACATCGTCCAGTGTCTGACTCTAATACCATTTGTAATGACCCAGATCCACCGCTAGCAGATATTGTCCTCTTTAGGCTTTTCCTTTCAGGCTTCTCCTCAAGGATTTAAAACGCGTCTGCTAGGGAAAGGTTTCCACACCCTTATAAACGGTGGTTTGTTCTCCTCCCCAACCAAGGTGGGACATCACAACAAACTTGTGTTGTTGGTTGATGTTGGTGCAAATCATCATCGAAAATATGAGGCTAAGGTGTTGGAGCAACCATGGGAGGAGCCTCCTCGGAAGGAGTCTTTCCACGTTCTTCTTAAAGAGTGAGATGTCTATGTTACAACCTACTTCGTGTATTAGAATCCATATCTATAATGGACAATAAAATAAAACTTTTTATCAATCCTTATATATTTTTGTTTTTCTTATCCTCCCATTCTATTTCAATCTCTATTCGGGTGAAAACGACCATTAAATTTTCATTTATTTTAATCTAATTCAATCTAAATAAGTTCATAATTCAAAACCCGAATGATATTGGTCTAATGAGGTTGATTAAATTTTTTTCGAGTCATCGAGTTTATTGAACACTAGTAATACAAATACAAATGCCAAAGTACAAATAAACATATTCATCTGTTTCTTGAGAAACTTCTTAATAGACCGTTCTAATTGTACACCCGTACTTAGGAGCAACAAGTTTAAAACTCCAAGAGTCTTGAATTTAATTCTAAATTTTTTTATTAAAAATACTTTTATTTTTTAAAACAAACTCCAAAATCATACTTTCTCATTTTTTTTGGTTTCTTTAAAAATTTAAAAATGTATTTACTTTTCCTACTACATTTCAAAACTACTCATAATGTAACATTTAAAAGTTGGTAGATAATTTATTACATATCAATAGACACAATACTAAATTTTTTAACTTTTTTTTACGGAGGTAAAATGCTACTTTTAAAATTTTGTGAGTATTTATTTAAATATAGTACAAAGAGATAAAACAAACCAAACAAAATAAAATAAAAGTTGTCTCACATCTATATTGTTGTGAGAAAGTGAAGACTTGAACTCTATTCGAATGTCATTAGCTTACTAAGTTACAACAATTGGTACTTATATATCTTAATTGGACGGTTCAGTGCTAATTGACTTCGAGTCAACTTCTCGGCTGATTCAGTTTGGGTCTGATATGCTCAGACTTTTTCAATTGTATAGAGACATTTAAGGTTAAAGTTAGTTTTCATAGAAGAATTTTAAATTAGGATTGCTGCTCTACTCTTGACATGGTTGGATATAAATTGAATGATGTATGAACCACACGTGCTCTGTGACCCCTCCATGTACCGTATTTTATCACATGAATTATGTTATGTCATACTCCATGATGGCGTATTATGACTTATATTAAGCTATGATATGACATGCACACCATGTTAGCAAAATTGTTTTCGAGATTGTGAATTGTTGATATGCCAAGGATGTATTCGTGAAAATGTTTATGAAAGAACAAATGTACGATTTGCATGTTATATAATTTGAAGCTACAGAGACCTCACGCATTTTTGTGTGTCATATGCATCGAAGTACTTCTCCATTATAATTAGTATGAACACATAACTTACGTCACCGGCCAAAAGAATTTAAGCATTAAAAAAATATTTTAAAGTATTTTGTAATTCCCATATTACTAAAAAAAATAATACTAGTAAAAATCAAGAAAGTCGTCAACCACTATAGGTACCGCCGGCAATTATGTGCGTTGGCATGAGGGAGAGAAGAAAGCACTTAGTGTAAGATTGATCATTCCGACTCCATGGGTAAGTTTTTCTTGTAACTTTTAAAATCTTCCTCGACTCTAAATGAATTTTGTCGATTCTCGTTTTAACGAAATCTATATGTTTGTAGAAGAAATTTTGAACAATCTAAGGCCTAAGACGCAAGGTTCAAATGAAGGAACGAACGAACGGATGCTCGTAGCTTGTCAGTGAGAGATACAACCATTCCAATTTAGTTTGGTTGGACTAGTCATCCATTTTTTAAAATTCTGAAGTGAAACATATTTTTAACCAAGTTGTGATTATAAACAAAGGGGAAGGATTGAGTTACAAACCAAATTTAGAATTGAAAACAATATCATATTAAAAATAATAATAATAATAATCTTTAAGTTGTTTAGATAAGAGAGAATTAAAGGTCAAATCAGCAACACCACACATAATCTAAACATCATCAAATTGTTTAATTTTGTTTTAATTTAAGTGGAATGATATAAGATACGAATATTAAAGTGTTGAACAACATAATTCACGTGTTTTCTTAATGAATATGATAATCAAAACACACTTTTTTCAAAGGATATCTACGGATCACATTCTTTATGTAGATAGGATCGTTTTTTTTTAATCTACGATTATATCCATTAACGATAGAGGGAAACACCTTCCTCTCTATCAATATCAAAATCTTGTTTAAAAGTGAGCATACAATTTCAAAGCTTGTCGACTATCTGTTCTAAGTGACGATGAGTTTCGTTCCTGGAGGTCCAGTGTCGGTTGATCCAAATGACCCACACGTGCGAGATATTGGAGAATGGGCAGTGAATGAACACAACAAACAAAGTGGGGATTCACTAAAGTTTCTTGAAGTGGTAAGTGGGTCGAAGCAAGTAGTGTCTGGAGAGATGTACAAGCTTGTGTTGTTGGTTGATGTTGGTGCAAATCATCATCGAAAACATGGGGCAAAGGTGTTGGAGAAACCATGGGAGGAGCCTCCTCGGACGCTCGTGTTTTTCCAGGTTCCTCTCTAGGAGTGAGATGTCTATGTTACAATCTCCTTCGTGTATCAAAATCCATATCTATAATGGACAATAAAATAAAACTTCTTATCCATCCTTATATATTTTTGTTTTTCTTATCCTCTCATTCTATTTAATCTTTATTCTCGTAAAAACTTCCATTAAATTTTTATTTATTTTAATCTAATCCAATCTAAATAAGTGAATAATTTAAAACTCAAATGATATTGGTTTGATGAGGTTGATTAGGTATTTTCGTGTCCTCGAGTTTATTGAACACTAGTAATACAAATACAAATGTCACGAATATGAACGTATAAATAAACATATCCGCCAATTTCTGAGCAAGTTCACTACAAATACTTTGCCAACTTTCCACATAGTTAGTCTTCATGATCAGTAAGGGGTGTGAGAGTATCACCCGGTCCATCTTTCGAATTAAGAAACTTCTTAATTGATACGTCTAATGATTTAGTTTCTTCTCCGACCAGTACTTAGGTGGGACACGTATAGGACTCCAAGAACCCTGGAATTTAATTCTAAAATTTTGGTTTAAAAATACTCTTATTATTAATTTGGGATTAAAACTATTAAAACTTTGGTTCAATTCTATTTTATAGTTAATATTCTTAAACAATTTTTAAAAAGACTCCAAAAACATACTTTCTAACTTTCTTTTTTTTTTTTCTAACTTCAAAAACACATTTCAGGTTTTTTAAAAAATTTAAAAATATATTTACTTTTGGTACTACATTTCAAAACCTTCAAAGTAACGTTTAAAGGATGAAAAGGTAATCTACTCTTAATAATGTTCGATTAATCCACCACACCTAAATGGTGTGAAAGTTATCTTATTTATAATCAAATAAATTATAAAGATATGAAAAGAGTAATAAGTGGAAATAACAACAAAGGGAAAGATAACTATGGTAAGAAGATATTTGTCTTATAATAAAATATCAAATATGATATGTATGGTAAACTATAATTTATTACTAAATATTCTTAACACCCCATCGCAAGCTAAGCGTCGGATTTAAACGAACATGAAGCTTGAATCTGAAAAATTCAAAGAGGTTGAGAAACATTTTTCGTGAAGATGTCAACAACCTGGTTCAGAGGAGGCATAGAGAAACACTTTTTTGGCCATCGAAAACTGCAGAGGGATTGTCCCTCAGCGGCTATGCTGCCTTGACTTCGGCGAGAATATGTCTAACTCATGAAGAGGGATCGTCGCTTACCGACAATGCTACCTTGGCTCTGGTGAGAATATGTCAACCCAAAAAGTAGAAGGGGAAACTTAGAGCAAGGGATAAAAACAATGTTAAAGCCGGAAGAGTCGCCACAGTTGGCAAAGGAGTCAATTTTGGCTAGAAGGGCGGCGGCGACTTGGTTGGCGAAGATGCCAGTGCAGCGCCCATATTCGAAAGGTAAATCTCTGCAGAAGGTTGATAGGTTTAGGTTAGGATTTATGTGAAGGATGAAAGGAAGATTGGGAAGAAAATGAAAGAGACTATATTGGTTGAGGCAAAATCGATTGTGTTGAAAAATGTGAGGTTGTATGTACAAAGTATGGCGAAGGATGATTTGGAGGTCAAAAGGGTGGAGCCGAAGAGTAATCAATCGGCTCTGCATGTGGCAGCCATGACGACTGCCCCTGCGGCTTCAAAGCACGCAGTGGTGGTGGAGAAGAACAGTAGAAGATTTCAAAAGCCATTGAGGATCTGGGTTGCTAAACCAAAATGGCTCTATACCATGAGAATGTTTGACTAATCCACCACAACTAAATGGTGTGAAAGTTATTTTATTTATAATCAAATAAATTACAAGGATATGGAAAGAGTAATAAGTAGAAATAACAATAAATGAAAAGATAACTACGGTAAAAAGGCAAATATCTTGCCTTATAATAAAATATAAAATATGATATATATGGTAAAGCTATAATTTATTACTAAATATCTTTAACAACTTTCAAAATGTTTAAGGTAGAGGTCGTGGAAGTTGCGGAAATGGTCGAAGTAGTCAAGGTAACAGTTATGAAGAAAATTATGAGAAGAGACTATCGAGCCAAGCAAATTGGCGTGGAAGAGGACACAGTCGAGGAAGAGGTCGCCGATTAAACATTCAGTGCTATAAATGTCAAAACTATGAAGTCTCATCAGAAAAGGACAAGCTCAGTTTGTCGCTCGAGGACAAGGAGAGAAAATTGAAGAAACCACGATTGAGCTCGAGAAAACGAAAACGGCGCAGATGGAATCATCAAATATAGCATTTAAGTTTATGGGGGAGTTTTGTTGGAAATGGGAAAAGGTAGTTTTAATTTTTGGTAAGTTCAGTGGTTTTTTTTGAAATTGAGTGTCAAAAGAAAAGAACAAAAATAAAAAAGAAAGGCCAATAACTCTGGTAGGAACAGTGGCAACTGCTTCCGTGAGAGAGCGGGTCAGAAAATGTCTCATCTAACACACAATAGAAAGTCTCTCTACTCTCGACATCTCCTTCATAGTTATATTATGGGTCAAATACCACTACCACCATTAACGAAGACAAGCTACGAGAAGTGGAGCATCCAAATGAAAGCTCTTCTCGGTTCTCAAGACGCATGGGAGGTGGTCGAAGAAGGTTTCGAAAAACCAAAGGATACCACGGGTTATACGGTGGTGCAAAACAAAGCGCTAAAAGAATTGTGATCAAAGGATAAGGCAGCATTATACATGCTGTTTCGGGCTGTTGACGAGTCGGGCTTTGAGAAGATTGCCCGGGCAACTATTTCAAAAGAAGCGTGGGACACTTTAGAAAACGTGTTCAAAGGAACCGACCGAGTCAAGCAAGTGCGTCTCCAAACTCTGTGTGGCGAGTTGGAGAGCATGAAGATGAAGGAGTCAGAAAATGTATCTGACCACATTACGCGCGTACAGACCATGGCAAATCAACTAAATCGAAACGGAGAAATGCTACCCGAGACGCGAGTTGTGGAGAAGATTTTGAGGTCGTTAACCGACAACTTCGAGAATGTTGTATGTGCGATAGAAGAGTCAAAGGACCTAGCGAAGTTCACAGTCGATGAGCTCGCTGGTTCTCATAAGGCACACGAGCAACGTAAGAAAAAGAAGGAGGAGACACTCGATCAAGCGCTTCAGATTAAGGCATCAGTAAAGGATGAAAAGGTACTCTACTCTCAAAATGTTTAAGGTAGAGGTCATGGAAGTCGCGGAAATGGTCGAGGTGGTCAAGGTAACAGTTATGAATAAAATTATGAGAAGCGATTGTCAAGACAAGCAAATTGGTGTGGAAGAGGATGTAGTCGAGCGATTGTCAAGACAAGCAAATTGGCGTGGAAGAGGATGTAGTCGAGCGATTGTCAAGACAAGCAAATTGGCGTGGAAGAGGATGTAGTCGAGGAAGATGCGACCGATCAAACATTCAGTGCTATAAATGTCAAAAATATGAAGTCTCATCAGAAAAGAACAAGCTGAGTTTGCCGCTCGAGAACAAGAAAAGGAAATTGAAGAAACCACGACTGAGCTCGAGAAAACCAAAACGGCGCATGTGGAATCATTGAACATAGTATTTAAGTTTATGGGGGAGTTTTTGTTGGAATAAGAGTTTTTGTTGGAATAAACTTAAATGGGAAAGGTAGTTTTAATTTTTGATTTTTTGAAATTGAGTAGTTGAAAAAAAGCCAAAGAAAATATGAAAGACTAATAACTATTTCAAGAATAGTGAGAACTGTATGAGAAATTGTGGTTTAGAAAATGATGGCATATGTAAATGTATAAATTAGTTTGTCTCTCCCTCTCGACCTCTAGTTTCATGAGTGTTATTTTAACAAATTAATATTAGAGCGAGTTTTTTTTGTTGAGATATAATATTTAGAGTATATATTATTTATGGAATATATCTTAGATATTATATTTTAATATTTTTTATTTTTTTATTTACAATATATTTTATTTTATTCTCAATATTTTAATTATTTTATATTTTTCTCATTTGCAGGCATTAATTGCTAGCTTGTATCCTATTTAAGCTTATAAATATCAATGAGAATATACAAGTTCGATCTATTTCTATTTCTCATTCTTAACATGGTATTAGAGCACCGATCTTGGTATTCTTAGATATCAAAATTTTCTCTATGGCGGAATCAGCTAAATCCAACTTCAAAATTTCGGATGTTGATTTAACACATTCTTATTATATTCATCACTCTAATCAGGTAGGATATTCACTTCGTTCCAATCAAATTAAATGGAACAAATTATCAATCCTCAAGTAAATCAGTTATGCATGCTCTTATTGCCAAAAAGAAAATTGGCTTCATTGATGACACAATTGAAGAACCGTCTCAAGATGCAAATTCAAACGAATTTGAATTATGGAATCAGTGCAACGGTATGATAATATCTTGGTTAACTCATTCAGTTGAAGCAGATATCGTTGAAGGTATTATTCACGCCAAGACAGCTCATCAAGTGTGGGTTGATCTTCACGATCAAGTCTCACAAAAGAATGCTCCAGCAAGTTTTCATATACAAAAGTCTATAGCAATAATGTCACAAGGAACCATGACACTGTCAGTATATTTCACCAAGCTCAAAGCACTCTGGGATGAATTGGAAGCATACCGCACACTATTTACCTGTAATCAACGTCAAATACATGTTGATTAACGCGAAGAAGACAAGTTGATGCAACTACTCATGGGGCTCAATAAGTCTTATAATACAGTGAGACCTAACATATTGATGATGACTCCATTACCTAATGTGAGGCAAGCCTATTCATTACTTGTACAAGAAGAGATGCAGCGTCAGGTAACTTTTGAACCTACTAAGAATTTCTCGATTACATCAGCAGTGTAGAAGAAAACAACATATTCAAAGTTCGCCAAGAATAAATCATGTGCACACTGCAATAAAAGTGGTCATACAATTGATGAGTGTCGATTTCTTAAGTTTCACTTTTGTGATAGAAGGGGACATACAGAAGATCGATGTCAACAGAAAAATAATTCTAGAAGGGCAGTACAAATCAATCAACGCAACAATCGAGGTATCGATCATCTGCAAATATGGCCGATGTTTCTCAGTTGAATACAAAAGAACAATCACCAAATTTCATCCCAAATTTTTCTTCTGAGCAATTACAACAGATTGTACAAGCCTTATCTGCACTCAATCATCGTCCTTTTGGTAATTCTGATAATAACATCAATGTTGCAGGTTTGTTTCCAGTATCTGCATTATCTATTAACTCTATGAGTTCTAATCCATGGATTCTCGAAAGTGGAGCTACAGATCATATAGTATCCAAAGCTTCTGTTATGACTGAACCAAAGGCTACCACCATATCTACAATAAATTTGCCAAATGGAGGGACAACACATGTGTCACATACTGGCAATGTTTCTTTTAATCCTGACCTTAAATAAACAATGTTTTATGTGTGCATTCATTCAATTTAAACCTAATGTCCATCAGCAAACTTACCATTCACTTGAAATGTTATGTGACTTTTTATCCTGATTCTTGTGTTATGCAGGACTTGGCTACGGGGAAGATGATTGGCTCGGGTAAACAATTCGGAGGTCTCTATCATATTTCTTTATCTCCTATCAAATATTCAGCAAATCAAGTATCTCAGTCATCTCATTTGTGGCATCTACGCCTAGGTCATCCTTCTCCTTCTCGTTTTAAATTTCTAGCTGATCAATTGCATCTTAATAATGTTACTCTTTCTCATGATTGTAGTATTTGCCCATTAGCCAAACAAACTAGGTTGTCTTTTCAAAAATTCAATAACAACCCATTCTCCCTTTGATATGTTACATTGTGTTGTTTGGGGACCACATAAAATTCCAACCCATTCTGGTTTGCGGTTTTTTTCTCACTGTTATTGATGATTTTACTCAATGTACTTGGGTTTTTCTTATGCAACACAAATCAGAAGTACATCATTTGTTAGTAAACTTTGTTAAATTCGTTCAAACTCAATTTCATACAACTATCAAGATAGTTAGGTCAGACAATGGGAATGAGTTCCTATCTTTGCAACCATTTTTTTACTTCTCGTGTCATTGAATTTCAGCGCACTTGTGTCTATACTCCACAACAAAATGGAGTCGTAGAACGTAAGAATCGTCATATCCTAAATGTAGCTAGGTCTCTTCTTTTTCTGTCACATATTCCACTTAATTTTTGGGGAGAATGCATTTTAACGGCTGTTTATCTTATAAATAGAACACATCACCATTGTTATCTAACAAAACACCCTTTGAAGCACTCTACAAACGACCACCTACATTTCACCATCTTAAAGTTTTTTGTTACAAGTGTTATGCAACTGTAGTACATCCTAAGCAAAAATTTGAACCTCGGGCAATTCCTTGTGTTTTCATAGGATATCCTTGTGGTCACAAAGGTTACAAGTTGTATGACATGCAATTTAAAAAATTCTTTATCAGTCGTGATGTTAAATTTTGTGAAGATGATTTTCCTTTTTCATCAGCTTCACAAACTTTGACATTAGCTCATTCAACTCCCGTTTTACCATTTCATGATCCATCCTACCCAAACATCCATTCTAATACTTCTATTCCTTCGTCGTCTTCTCCGCCTTCTATTCCTTCTCCAAATTCATAAGTTCCAGATTCACCCACTAAATCTAATCTTATCCCACCTGATACATCAGTTCCACTCCGCGTTCTACTCATACCAAACAACCTCCAACTTATTATAATGATTATGAGATGTCTTCTGGAGCCAATCATTTAACTCTAGCTCAAGTCCCAACTCTGGCACCAAGTATCCCCTTCATCATTACCTTTCATTCTCTCATTTTTCTCCTACTCAACGTGCTTTCTAGCTCTTATTACAGTCCAGACATAACCTAAAACCTATGATGAGGTAGTTGGCAACCCATTATGGCAGCAGGCTATGAATGATGAAATTGTAGCTTTGGAACGTAATCATACTTGGTCTCTCGTTCCTCTACCACCTGACCTTAAAGCTATTGGTTGTCGTTGGGTGTACAAGATTAAACACAACTCTGATGGTTCTGTTGAATGTTACAAAGCTCGACGGGTAGCAAAGGGATACACTCAGGTTGAAGGTGTTGATTACAAAGAGACATTTTCTCCTACAGCGAAACTTACTACACTTCGTTGCTTACTCACTATTGTCGTTGCTCGAAAATGGTTCACTCATCAGTTGGATGTTCAAAATGCCTTTCTCCATGGTAATCTAGACGAGGAAGTTTATATGTCTTTACCACCAGGTATTCGCTGACAGGGTGAGAATACAGTATGTTGGCTCCATAAATCTCCTTATGGTTTAAAACAGGCTTCTCGCAATTGGTTCTCCATATTCTCTACCACTATACAAAATGCAGGCTACACTCAGTCCAAAGCAGATTACTCTTTATTTACTAAGAGTAAAGGTACTTCTTTCACTGAAGCTCTTATCTATGTTGATGATATTCTGTTGACAGGCAATGATCTCAAAGAAATTCAATATTTCAAGACTAGTTTACTCAAGAAATTCCTAATCAAAGATCTAGGGAATTTGAAATATTTCCTGAGTATTGAATTTTCTAGGTCTAGAAAATGAATCTTTATGTCTCAAAGCAAGGATGCTCTAGACATTTTTCAAGACACAGGTCTTACAAGAGCACGTCCAGAAAAATTTTCTATGGAGCAAAATCTGAAACTTTCTTCAACAGAAGGAGAAAAGTCGAATGATCCAAGTAAATACAGATGGTTGGTTGGCAGATTAATATATTTAACCGTTACTATGCCTGACATAGTGTATTCAGTTCGTATGCTTAGTCAATTTATGCATGAACCAAGAAAACCACATTAGAAGGCAGCTCTTCGAGTTCTGAGATACATCAAAGGTACTCCTGATCAAGAACTTCTACTACCATCTAAAAATAACTTGAGATTACAAGCATATTGCGATTCAGACTGGGGTGGTTGTCGAACTTCCAGATGGTCTATTTCTTGGTTCTGCATTTTCCTTGGAAATTCAATTATTTCTTGAAAGTCTAAAAAACAAACTAATGTGTCCAGATCATCAGCAGAAGCCGAGTATCAAGCTATGACAAATACTTGTTTAGAGTTAACTTGGTTAAGATACATTCTCCATTTGAAAGTTCCACTGTCCGAACCAACATTATTGTACTGTGATAATCAAGCAGCATTACACATAGCAACCAATCCAGTTTTTCACGAACGTACAACACATTGAAATAGATTATCGTAGAAAAATTACAAGCTGGAATCATCAAACCGTGTTATGTTTCGACTAAAATGCACTTGACAGATATTTTCACTAAAGCTTTGGGAAGACATCAATTTGATTTTTTGAAAAACAAGTTGGGTGTGATTGACCTGCACTCTCCAAGGGGAAGTGTTGAGATATAATATTTAGAATATATATTATTTATGAAATATATCCTAGATATTATATCTTAATATTCTTTATTTATGATTTGATTTACAGTATATTTTATTTTATTCTTAATATTTAATTATTTTATATTTTCCTCATTTGTACGCATTAGTTGCTAACTTATATCCTATTAAGCTTATGAATATCACGAGACTATACGCCTTCGATCTATTTCTATTTCTCATTCTTAACATTTTTTTTTTCAACAATTGACGTCTTCACGAAAAGTATTTCTCGTCTCTTTGAATTTTTTAGATCCAAGCTTCACATTCGTTCAAAACCGACTCTCAGCTTGCAGGGGTGTTAAGGATATTTAGTACTAAATTATACTTTACCATATATACCATATTTGATATTTTATTATAAGATCCTTACCATAGGTATCTTTCCATTTATTACTCTTTTCATTTCATTGTAATTTATTTGATTATAAATAGATAACTTTCACAGCATTTATGTGTGGTAGATTATGTAAACATTCTTAGTGTTGTTTTCATCCATATATTGACAGTATGAAATTTTTTAACTTTTTTTTTACAGAAGTAAAGGAAATCAATGCTACTTTTAAAATTTTGTGAGTATTTATTGCAAAAATATTTTTGAACTTCTTGAAAAAAAAAAATTGAACGGTATTAATAGACAAAATAAAAACACCCGAAAAAACAAACAAAACAAAATAAAATAAAAGTTCTCACATGTATGGGTGTGAGAAAGTGAAGACTGAGCTTACCTAAGTTACAGCAATTGCTCATTCTCATTTTAATAGGATGATTTGGTGCCAATTGGAGAATACATTTTCTAACCGTTCTTAGTCAACTTCTCCACTAATTTAGTTTGGGTCTAATAAGCTCAGAATTTTTCAATTGTTTAGAAACATTTAAGGTTAAAGTTAATTTTCATAGTAGAATTTTAAAATAGGATTGTTGCTCTACTCTTGACATGGTTGGATAAATTGAATGATATGAACCAAACGCTCTCTGTGACCCCTCAATGTACCGTATTTTATCACATGAATTATGTTATGTCATACTACTTGATGATGTATTATGACTTATATTAAGTTATGATATGACATGCACACCATGTTAGCAAGATTGTTTTCGAGATTGTGAATTGTTGATATGCCAAGGATGTATTCGTTAAAATGTTTATGAAAGAACAAATGTACTATTCGCATGCTATATGATTTGAAGCTATGGAGACCTCACGCATTTTTATGCTTCATATGCATCGAAATACTTCTCCATTATAATTAGTATGGACGCATAACTTACGTCATGGGCCCAAAGAGTTTAAGCATTAAAAAATATTTTAAAGTATTTTGTAATGCCCATATTATTAAAAAAATAATAATAATACTAATAAAAATCAAGAAAGCCGTCGGCCACCATAGGTACCGCCCACAATTGTGTGCGTTGGCACGAGGGAGAGAAGAAAGCACCTAATGTAAGATTGATCAAGGAGATTGAGCTCCAACTCCACCGTTAAGTTTTTCTTGTAACTTTTAAAATCTTCCTCAACCAATTTCTTCCTCAACTCCAAATGAATTTTGTCGATTCTCGTTTTAATGAAATCTATAAGTTTGTAAAAGAAATTTTGAGCAATCAAGCCCTAAGACGCAAGGTTCAAATGAAGGAATGAACGAATGCTCATAGCTTGTCGACGCGAGATACAACCATTCCAATTTTGTTTGGTTGGACTAGTCATGGATTTCTTAAAATTCTCGAGTGAAACAGATTTTTAACCAAGTTGTAATTATAAACAAATCGTGAAGGATTGAGCTACAATCAAAATTTAAAATTGATAACAATATTGTTATCGTATGAGGTTTGATATATCATATTCAACAAAGAATAATATCTTTAAGTTGTTTAGATAAGAGAGAATTAAAGGTCAAATCAGCAACACCACACATAATCTAAACATCATCAAATTGTTTAATTTTGTTATTAATTTAAGTGGAATGATATAAGATAAGAATATTAAAGTGTTGAACAACATAATTCACGTGTTTTTTTTTTTCTTAATGAATATAATAATTAAAACACACTTTTCTCGAAGGATATCTACGGATCACATTCTTTATGTAGATAGGATCGTTTTTTTTTTTTAATCTACGATTATATCCACTAACGATAGAGAGAAACACCTTCCTCTCTATAAATATCAAACTTTTGTTTGAAAGTGAGCATACAATTTCAAAGCTTGTCGACTATCTGTTCTAAGTGACGATGAGTTCCGTTCCTGGAGGTCCAGTGCCGGTTGATCCAAATGACCCACACGTGCGAGATATTGGAGAATGGGCAGTGAAGGAACACAACAAACAAAGTGGGGATTCACTAAAGTTTCTTGAAGTGGTAAGTGGGTCAAAGCAAATAGTGTCTGGAGTGTTGTACAAGCTTGTGTTGTTGGTTGATGTTGGTGCAAATCATCATCGAAAATATGAGGCTAAGGTGTTGGAGCAACCATGGGAGGAGCCTCCTCGGAAGCTCGAGTCTTTTCACGTTCTTCTCCAGGAGTGAGATGTCTATGTTACAATCTCCTTCGTATATCAGAATCCATATCTATAATGGACAATAAAATAAAACTTCTTATCAATCTTTAGGTATATAGTTTTGTTTTTCTTATCATCACATTCTATTTAATCTCTATTCTCGTGAAAACTTCCATTAAATTTTTATTTATTTTAATCTAATCCAATCTAAATAAGTTCATAATTCAAAACCCGAATGATATTGGTCTAATGAGGTTGATTAGATTTTTTTCGAGTTCTCGAGTTTATTGAACACTACGAATATCACTCATAAGATGCGTAAGTGGCTTGAGAATATGGACTCCATCCATGTTTAGAATTAAGAAACTAGTTTTTTCTCCACGGAGTACTTAGGAGTCGCACGTTTATTTATAGGACTCTAACAATCGAGGAATCTAATTCTTAAACTTTTGTTAAAACATAATTGTTCTCGATTGATTTTAATAACAAAATGTGAGTGTTTCCCACAAATAATTGTGTTCAATAGTCCTTAGCTTACTAAGTTATAATAATTGCTTCTTTTCATTCCACTTGAGTGGTTCAAAGCTAGTCAGAGAATACATTTTCTAACGACGCCAGATCGACTTCTCTGGTGATCTAAGCTTGAATCTGATACGTTTGAACCCTTTCAACACCTTGAGGCATTTAAGGTTGCTCTACTATTGACCTCTCCATGTACGATAGTTTGTCACATGAATTATGTTATGCTATGTTATGTAATGCCATACTACGTGATGATGTATTATGACTTATGGTGTCCATGGACACCATGTTAGCATGATTGCTTTCGAGATTGTGAATTGTTTATATACCAAGAATGTATTTATGAAACTGCTTATAAAGAAACGAAGGTATGATTTGCATGTTAAATGATGTGAAACCATGTTTGTCATATTCTCATTATAATTAGTATGAACGCGTATCTTTCAAGTCATGACCCTAAATGTTTGAAAAGAGTTTAAGGATTAAAAATATTTTGAAGCAATTTGTAATGTCCATAATATTTAAAAAAACTAATAATATTAATCAAAATCAAGAAAGTTATCGGCCTCTATAGGTACCACCGACAAATGTGTGCGTTGGCGTGAATATAAAATTTGGTTACACAGTTATAAGGGGTACATTATCGAACTCGTCCAGTGGACCCATGTGTATTTGTGCACCGTATGTAAATAAGTACTATAAATATAATCTAACGCAAAAATAAATAAATAAATAAAGTAGAACCCAAAAAATTACGGGTGTACATTCAACCCGACAACTTTGACCAATCCAACTCGAACTATAAGGGTTGAGTTGGATTGGATTAGTTTTTCGGGTTGGTTTGAGTTCATTTGTTCTGAATCCAAACTGACTCGATTCGATTTCAGGTTCATGGGACAAAATCCTCGGGTTGACCTAAGCCAAATAAAAATATATAAAATATACTAAGAAATTTATATTAATGACCATACTTGTTCAAATTTAAAACACTTACACGTGAGTTTGACCTCAATTATTTTATTATTTTGTTTTTTATTTCTTAATTTTTATTTTCTTATATAAATATTATAAAAATACCTTAATATTTCATAATATTTTAAAATACTTGTAATTAACCTATAACTATTCTAACCATTTTTAGTTTCTTATATAAATATTTTTAAAATACCTTAATATTTCATATTATTTTAAAATATATTATTTATAATAGGAATAAATAAACATGTAACTATTCTAACAGTTTCTAACCAACAATCATTTAATTTAAGTATATAATTTAGGATAGATTTATTAATTATAATTTATACAAGGTTATTTTGAAACGAATACGTATAGTGTTCAATGTTCATAGATTATACATATATTTGAATAATTTTTACTTTCCATCTATCATCTTTCTCATTGGATTAGGTGGAAAGTAAATAAATTTAAATGCCAAATTTTATCAAAAGTTGTCTAAAATATTTGGACCATTTTAGTGTTTACTATAGCTTCTGAATCAACAAGTTTTTAACACCTAAAATAGTGGACACAATTAGATGGATAAAAATTTAGTTTGTTATAAAATTAAGATAAGTGTAAATTTTAATGTATTTATTATCTATTTGTTGCAATATTATTATATTACCATTTATATATAATTTATATATATATGTATTTTTTCATTTTTTCTAATAGTTTTGGGTTATCTAACTCTAACCAAACTATTATAATATTTTTCTGTTATAATAATATTTTTAAACTAATCTTTTTTTATTTTATTTTTTAATTTTATGATCTATCTTATATCTTTTAATTTTAACTAATTCGGTGAACAAGTGTCTATATTTTAGTTGTTTTTAGTTCTATAACAATGTTGAACTATGTTAATATGTTATCATTTTTGCTTTCTGGATTGAATTTTTTATTTTATTTTTTTGTGAGCAATTATAGATTGATTTGTGTTTGTTTGTAAACTTTTAATTATCTTTTATCTAAGATATCCGAATAATTATAAATGGCGGATAAATAAAACTTTTTTTTGAAAAAATAATTTTTTTTAACAACCCGAACGGTTAGGTTGGGTGAGGGGTGTACATGGTCCGGATTGGGTTGGGTTGAGGGATTTTTTTGACCCAACCCAAAAATAAGGGTTGGTTGGATTGGTAACCCAACCCAACCCGAAACTTTTCACAACCCGACCCAACTCAATCCTCTACTTTCGGGTTGGGTTCGGGTTGGGTCCGGGTTGGGTTGTTAATTTTTTTTTTTTTTTTAAGTTTTATTTATCCACAATTTATAATTATTCGGATACAATCTTATATAAAATATATTAAAAATTTACAAACAAACACAAATCAATCCATAATTATTAAAAAAAAAAAAAAAATTCAATAAAAAAACAACGAGCGAAAATTGTAACATATTAACATAGTTTGAGTGAAAATTGTGACATATTAACATAGTTCAACATGTCATAAAACTAAAGAATGCTAAGTACCGACATTTCTTGAAAATGAGTTAAAATAGAAAAAATATAAGAATATATCATGAAATTAAATAAATAATAAAAATGATTAGTCTAAAGATCGTAAAAAAACAAAAAAAAAACATAAATATTTTAGTTGAAATATGTTTACTTTATACGTGATTTATGAACGGTTATGTTAGTAAAGTATTTTTTAAAAATATATATATAAAAGAAAAAAAACATGTATTTGCATATATATATATATATATATATATATATATATATATATATATATATATATATATATAATTTATGAAAATATAATTGTTTGTTAGTAAGGTATTTTTAAAATATATATATAAAAGAAAAAAAAAACATGTATTTACATATATATATATAATTTATGAAAATATAATTGTTTGAACATATAATTGTTATGTTAGTAAAGTATTTTTTTTAAAATATATATATATATATAAAAGAAAAAAATAAATATTTGCATATATATAATTTATGAAAATATAATGGTTGGTTAATAAGGTATTTTTAAAATATATATAAAAAATATAATTGTTTGTTTGTAAGGTATTTTTAAAATATATATATATAATATAATTGTTTGTTAGTAAGATATTTTTAAAATATATATATATATATATATATAATATAATTGTTTGTTAGTAAGGTATTTTTAAAATATATATATAATATTAAAAAAAAACGTGTGGCCACTCTCGCAAACCTATTATATTATTTCAAAATAATGCAAAAACTCTCAAATATATAATAATTTAAATACAAATTAAACAACTTTTGTAGTTCAAACTCCATCGTTAACATTTATATAAATTTCGAAGTATTTCTTTACAACCGTTACAAAAGACAACTTATGAATAGAGAGGAATTATGTAACAGTTCAAGTCCACCGCGAGCAAATTTTGTCTACTTTAACTCATTAGATACGCATTAGATCTCATAGCTTTAAAACATGTCTGTAGAGAGATTTTCACACCCTTATAGACAATGTTTCGTTTCTGTCTCCAACCAATGTGAGATCTCACAATCCACCTCCCTTGGTGGCCAACATACTCGCTGGCACACCATTCGGTGTCTGACTCTAATACCATTTGTAACAACTTAAGCCCACTGCGAGTAGATATTGTTCGTTTTGGCTCGTTACGTATCGCCGTCAGCCTCACGGTTTTAAAATGCATTTACTAGAAAGAGATTTTCACACCCTTCTAAAGAATACTTCATTCCCCTCTCTAACCATTATTGTGATGTCCTACATTGGTTGGGGAGGAGAACAAAACACCATTGATAAGGGTGCGGAAACATTCCCCTATCAAACGCGTTTTTTAAAGCCTTGAGGGGAAGCCTGAAAATGAAAGCCCAGAGAGTACAATATCTGCTAGCGGTGAATCTCGACCAAGTACTTGAACTTTTAAGTACTTGGTCGAGATACCTCGAGGATAGACACGAGACGGTGTGGTAGTAAGGACACTAGACTCCAAAGGAGGTGGATTTGGTGGCAGTGCTAGTGAGGGCGCTGACCCAAAGGGGGTGGATTGTGATTTCATTTTAAACTCATCAACAAAGAACTTAGAAGTATTTCTTTATAACCGTAACAAATGACAAAATTTATGAATCGAGAGGAATCACATTTGATAATTTAGAATTAAAAACAAGATCGTTATCCAACAAAGAATTAAAAATATCCAATTTTAAGAGAATCAATACATATTCAACCTTCAACATAGAATAACTATCTTTACATTTTTTATTAGTGGCTTAATTTTATTGTATGATACTAAGTAGAGTGATAATATTACCAAAGTATTTAATTAAACGAATATGAAGCTTAACACACCGGCATTGCTCACTTTCTTAAACAATTTACGAATCACATTCCATATACGGATAGGATCGTTTACCATAATCTACAATTATATCCACAAACGATCGAAGGAAACACCTTACGATCATGTCTATAAATACCAAGCTCTTGTTTGAAAATGAGCAAACCATATCAAAGTTCGTTCGTTAGGTATCTACGCAAAAGTCAAGATGAGTTCCTCTAGCCTCGAAAAATATGTAAACCCAGGAGGTCTGAAGGACGTCGATCCAAACGACCCACACGTGGTGTTTATTGGACAATGGGCAGTGAAAGAATACAACAGAAGATATGGGAAATCACTGATCTTCCTTTCGGTGTCACGTGGGTGGATCCAGGTGGTGGAGGGGTTTATGTACTACCTTGAGCTGGTGGCTGATGATGGCCCAAATAACCCTAAAAAATATGGGTGCAAGGTGTGGGAGAAATCATGGGAGAATTTCTTGGATCTCTTAGCTTTTGAAGAGATTTACGGTTGATGAATCCATGTCTATGTTGCACTCTCCTTTACGTGTCGATCCATGTCTATAATGGAACACTGAAATAAAACAAAATAAAAGCTCTTATCTTTACTTACAACTTTTTTTGTTTCTTTACGGTTTTCTTTACTTATATTACTTATTTTCTTCGGTGTGAAATCTCACATTGGTTGGAGAAGGAAACGAAACGTGTTTTAAAACCTTGAAGGGATGCCCTTCAATATGAGTGGGGCTTAGGTTGTTACAAATGGTATTAGAGTCAATACACTGAATCGTGTGTCAGCAAGGACGCTGGCTTTCAAGGGGGTGGATTGTGAGATCCCACATCGGTAGAACAAAACATTTATTATAAGGTGTGGAAACCTCTCCATAGTAGACGTGTATTAAAACCTCGTGGGGATGCCCTTCAACGGAAAGCCCAAGACAATATCGGTGGGGCTTGGATTGTTACAATGGTATTATAGCCAGACATTGGATCGTGTGTCAGTAAAGACGCTGGCCCTCAAGGGAGTGGATTGTGAGACCCCACATCGGTTGGAGATGGGAACAAAGCATTCATTATAAGGGTGTGGAAATCTCTCCATAGTAGACTTGTTTTAAAATCTTGAGGGAAGTTCTTGAAGGGCAAGTCTAGAGAGGATAATATCTGCTAGCGGTGGAATTGAGCTCTTCCAAATGAAGATATCAAAAATATGTCTTGCAAATTTGCATAAATATAACGGATCCAACCTATATAAGTCTTACTCAAAAACAGTAGAATCGAGCATGGATCGAAAAATCCACTGAACCACTCGAGTCGATGGAAAACAGTCGAGCCTACCCAAACTAGTGAAGAACTAAAACCAAAGAGGACTTAAACGTTGAACTAGTTGATGAAGGGGAACGATAGCCTTCTTGTGCACGACCAACCATGCACGTAATTAAATAAAAATAAATATAAATGAAAATCGATAAAAATTAAATGAAAATAAAAATATACAAACAACACCAAGACTAAATACATTAAAACCGTTCAAAAATTCAATTTAGTTGAATTGGTGACCTCACTTCGTAATCAACCTTAGGATTATAGGCTAGCTCTAGCGCGCATCCTTCTCGATTTTCATATTTTAGCTACTACAAGTGAGCTCCAAACAGGCTTTGATTCTACTCGGTTTCTTCACTAAAGTTAAAGCTTTCCATCTTACGAACACATTCGTCCAAGAATCGTTCATTACTATTTAGAAACGAGGACAATTTTAGAAAATTAAAACTCGTATTCTTAATTTAAGATGTTTAAATATTATTGCTATTTTTTTTTTTTTTCACCATTAGGAGCCATCCGTAATTTTATTCCACCGTTCGAATAAAGAAACCAACCAGCGAAACACAACACTAATTCAAAAAACATCGTGACAAATTTTATTCATTAGTTGATAAAACCTGATATAGAACTTGGTTACACGTGCATAAGGGGTATATTAACGAACCCGTCCAGTGGGCCCACGTGTATTTATGTCCTGGATGTAAATAAGTACTATACATATAATTCTATGTTGTATGTGTATCCATTTTTCCACCTCAACATTGGAGGAATTTCTCGAGTTTTTTAGGTAAGGAACCAATGTACAATTGACGGCTCGAGGAATGTTCATTAAAAATTTAAATAATCATCCTTCTCGTCGTTTAGCGTGGATGACATGGAATAAAGAGTTTAGAAAATTTTTGCATTATTCCGTATTTTTTAATTAATAAGTACATTATTTTTATCCCGTTCCTAAATTTCACTTTAGGGAGCTATTGAATACTCGGTTTATATATATATACATACATATATATATATATATATTTATTTAGATGATTTTTTAAAAATAAATGAATTCCTAAACGAATTTAGAATTAAAAACGAGATCGGACATCTTAGGATACTTTTGACATCAATTTTAACGGAATAATACCATATTAAACAAAGAATAATTATCTTTACATTTTTTTTAATTGTTTAGTTTTGTTATATAAGACTAAGTACAGTGATAATGTTACCAAAGTATTTAATTAAATGAATATGAAGCTTTAACACACCCGCATTGCCCACTTTCTTAAACAACCTACGAATCACATTCCATATGTAGATAGGATCGTTTACCATTATCTACAATTATATCCACAAACGATCGAAGGAAACACCTTACGATCGTGTCTATAAATACCAAGCTCTTGTTTGAAAATGAGCAAACCATATCAAAGTTCGTTTGTTAGGTATCTACGCATAAGTCAAGATGAGTTCCTCTAGCCTCGAAAAATATGTAAACCCAGGAGGTCTGAAGGAGATCGATCCAAAGGACCCACACGTGGTGTTTATCGGACAATGGGCAGTGAAAGAATATAACAGAAGATCTGGGAAATCACTGATCTTCCTTTCCGTGTTACGTGGGTGGATACAGGTGGTGGAGGGGTTTATGTACTACCTTGAGTTGTTGGTTGATGATGGCCCAAATAACCCGAAAAAATATGGGTGTAAGGTGTGGGAGAAATCATGGGAGAATTTCCTCGATCTCTCAGCTTTTGAAGAAATTTTCGATTGATGAATCCATGTCTATATTGCACTCTCCTTTACCTATCAATCTATATCTATAATAGAACAATAAAATAAAAGCTCTCATCTATTTTTTTTTTCTCTCTCTCTTTTGTTACGTGGAGTTTGCTCGATAATAGTCGTTAAGTGATCGTAACAGCTCAAGTTTAACTCTAGCAGATATATTGTTTGCTTTGACCCATTACGTATCGTCATCAGTCATCAGCCTCACAATTTTAAAACAGTCTATTAAAAATAAGTTTTCACAACCTTTTAAAAATTATTTGTTTTGTGAAGTCTAATTTTTTACTTCAGTGTAGATACCAAAAGTATATCTCACAAATACCAATTTCATTGCATAAACCTAAGAAATCCAACTTATACAATTCTTACTCAATAAATAAATAAATAAATAAATAAATATATATATATATATATATATATATATATATAATCCAACTTATACAATTCTTACTCAATCAATCAATAAATAAATAAATAAATAAATAAGTAATAATAATAGCTTTTGTTTTATCATTCAATTATGTATATGAATAGATAGATATAAATAAGAGTGAACCATAGGCATCTCAAGAACAAAACTCTATGCATTTTTCATAATTAATCAAGTTAGATATTTATAGAGAGGAGGGTGTCTCTATACCGTTCTTGGATATAATCATAAATAGGAGAAAACGATCCTATCCACACATAGAACGTGATTCATAGATGTGCATCATACAAAGGTCTGCACAAAAAAAAAAAAAAAAAAAAAAAAAAAAAAAAAAAAAAAAATCATTTATTCGTTAATGAAATCATTAGTTGGTATAAAACCCTTGATTATACAATTGTTTAATATGACCAAATATCAAGAACGACAGTGCCATCACTTCTCACTACTAACACTGAATGCCCCATTCCAATGCTCATCTTCCTCTGAACCAATCACCAAAAGTAGAGGTTGCAAAATGCAAGTTGGAAAGATAAAGGGAGCAAATCTGAATGTCCAAAAGGTGAACGTTTAAGACTAAAAGGAGCTATATTTGTGCAATAAGAATCTCGTTCCACGTATCCGGGATACCAGGTAGACACCAATGCAAGCAATCACTACCGCCCGAGGTTCCTTTAATACTGAAATGGGATTTATGAGCCTCGTCCCTCAACTGAGAAAGAGCAGTTATATCTAACATCTTTACCTTTGTACCTCTTACAGCACTCTCAACTATTGCATCACTTGATTCATTCTGTTCAACATTGCTTCCTCTAGTTAACGGTGTGGTATTGTCACAGTTACCACCAGTATTCCATTCCCCATTACGAAAATGGCGAGGAGATATGGTCCTGAAAAAAGCCTTGAGTCGAGGATGAGAGGGAAGTTGCGAATCAAGCCATTTGATGATACTATGCACAGTAAAATTCTTAGCTATGTCAATTTCTTTCAAGTTCCCGAGTTCACTACGAATTCCATCTTTGTACATTATCCATCTATTTTGTCTAATTTTTCCTCTGTTCCAGTGATGTCCTGTATTAAGAACCAACACATCAAACCGATGGAGGAACTTTCTCAGAAATACTGGAGGACGATCAAGATGCATGGCTACATCAGTGGTTGGGTCTGAGATGTTCAAAGGCAATAAATCACTAAGGCTTGATGACCAATAGTATAAAATAGTAGTATTGGTGCTCGGGAAACGATAAGCCCAGCCATCTGGACGAATAGCACCCTTAGCTTTGACAAGACCATATTCCTTTCCCACGTCTTTAACATCAGGACTCTCTTCCCCACCAGTGACCATACACATCAAAGACTGAAACTGCTGCCTTCCTAATGAATCGCCAATGAATGCGATGGTTTTGTCCTGCATTCTGAAAAGAACATACTAAGGTCACTTAAAAGAATATACTAAGGTCACTTAAAAGAACATTAAGAATGGCAGAAAGTAACCTAACAAAATCACAATAATTAAATAGTTACCACTAAGACAGACAAGTTGACATTGTACTATCTGGACCCTAAGATAACTATACAATATTTCAGAATTCATGGCAAGGGTGGAACTTGTTTGATTGCATATTTTAAAACCTGTTAACTAAATAAAACAAGACAATTATGTATAAACTAATTTAGATGTTTCAAGTTCTTTTTGTTTGACAACTATCATCCCGAACTTGACATATGCACAAATCAAGAGGGAAGTCAAGTACCTTTGCAGAAATGCAGACCGCTGGAATGCTGGCAACGCACAATCTTTGGGAACCCAACGATATCTCTCATAAGAAAAATCTGTCCTCTGGGTCAGTCTACATGCCCACATAGCAGATAACCATCGCTTACACCCAAAACCAGAGTATAGCGGTCGACTATCATCAGGGACCCATCCACCATTTCCATAGCTACAGGCTGAAGAGTTTAAGGAATAAACAACCTCGGAATCAAAACCAACTAGTATGAGCTATAACTCTAATTCTACTATATGCAGGAACGGGGCCAGTTATTTGTAAGATGGTTAATGACATTCTTTTGGTGAGAACTCAGAATGTCTACGGCATGAGAATTGTGAATCTAAACGAAATTATTTCTATTAGTAAACAAGAAACTTTTTTGTTAGTAATACAAAAGTACAGAGCAATACACGATCTTCCTTATCCATCTGACTATTTCACAAATGAGTTTAATTGATATTAGTAGACTTACTAATCAAATATTAAGTTGACAATAAGAAAATCAATATCTAATAAATTTCATTTACTATACCTATATAATGCTAATTAATCCAATATAAATTTCATTTGAATTAGTTTTATCAATCAAACTTAAATGCATAATATGCCCCACTTACCGATTTAATGACAATTAAATTTTCATTTAATGAGGAAAACATAGACCTTAGCAGAGGAAATATTATTCTATGACGCCATAATCCATATGGTTTAACAGTAAGAAACTTCCAACAACTTTTTGTCCAATTTCATAAGATTCGAAACAAAAGGAAAAAGAAGTAACGATGTCATCTCACGCCGCCCTCAAACTTTCAAGTTCAATTAATCGCCCTCAAACTTTACAAGTTCAATTAATCTACTATTAAATCTTGCTCTTTTTTCTTTTTTCTTTTTCTTTTTCTATGGGATACCAGTCAGATTTTTTTTCTTACAACTAAATCTTTAATCAAGAATCTTTACATCCAATAAAGCAAACATATGACTGATAAATGAGCACAATCAAAACTAATCATGAGTTTCAAGAGAAGAATACATCCCCTATGTACTCTTCATTTTAGACCTTTCCCTTGTACAAATAATTCAATGATATTCAACAAAAGTTACTAAGAAAGAGGCTCAAATCGCAAGCAGGGATCATGCCCCCATGAAACTCCTGACGGTTTCTCAATTGTATATATCATGCTAGCAAGAAAATTGGAAAAAAATACCACTAGTTTGGGCTAAGTACTTACTGTTCTCATTACTCTGGCTCCTGTTAAGAATTATTGTGGATGCAAAGTCTGTGGGTGTAACTTCTGAGTGTGCACTATCTTTTACTGTCTCTTCTTTTGTACTTGAATTTGAATATGTTTTTTCAGTATTCTCCTTTGCTGTGTTAGGTAATTCAGAACTGTTCGTCGGACCTACAATGAATCCTAAACAAATAAAATCATCAGTATGGTACACAAATAGCAAGAAAGGAAAGTCACTAATTCTGGATTTGAATGTGTTTAGGCATTCTACTAAATTCATTACATATATGAACCATCTCTTGCATTACCAATTTTGACATTATCAATTTTGCTCTCGAAGTATCAAAAGTATTCAATTGCATCCCTACGCAACAAATGTGGTTGAAATTGATATTGTAACGGTGATGCAGAATTGTCAAAATATTGTTTTCTGTGAATTGACATTTGTTTAATCTTAAATAATTACCCGACCCTTTTACTTTAAAAATCCAACCAACTACTTGAGAAAGGAAAATCCATGGGCTTAATTACTAAAAGAAAAAGAAAGGAGGATAACACGTTCATTTGGTAAGTTTTCAATTTTGACGACATTAAGGCTGAGTACAGGGTTTCGAGAAGAGGGATAGAAGCATGTATCAACAGAAAAGGTTGCACCAACGGTTAAATGGAGTGAGTTGCAAGAAAAAGGAGCATGCTCACTGAAGTTGCAGAAACTATAAAGGAATGGGTTTTTCTTTTAATTGGATAATATCAAGTAAGTTTTTATTTAGGTAAGGCCAATAGGATTTTCTAATTTGGATGGAGTGAAATAAAAGTTATCATTAAAAAACTATCCATATATATAACGTATAATTTATAAACGTTAAGTACCACGAACTTTATATTTTGTCTAAAAAAAATATTATTTAACTTTCAAAAGTTTCAATAATATCCTTAAGCTTTCAAAAAGAAAAGTTCAAAAATACCTTACCATTAGAAGTTCATGAGTACCCTTAAAATGACGTTTCCATCCATCTCTAAAAGCTCATGGATATTTTTTAAATATGGCATTAATAGTGAGGGTATTTTTTAACTTTTTGAAAAAGTTGAAGGGTATTAATGAAACTTTTTTAAGTTCAAGGGTATTTTTGAAACATTTGTTGGTATTTTTGAAATAAAGTACTAATAGCTTCCATCCAAAACTAACAGTAAAGGTACTTCTAAAATTTTTTAAAAAATTTTAGAATATTATTGAAACTTTTAAAAGTTTTAAGGGTATTTTGAGACAAAGTACAAAAGTACAAAATTTAGGGGTAACTTATTAATATGTATATTAATGTAGCATAAATGTTATGTTATAATTTCTCTATTCAATTCCAACTACGTTATATAGTAACTAGATTGAAATCTTCAATGCCTTGGAGAGTAAATTGAAAATTTTAGAGTATGGGTGAAATCGAAAATTGTGTATAAAGGCCAAATGATACTTAGGTTACCTTTTTTACCTAGCAAAATTTTCCAAGAACTAGTCGTATTAAAGATTAGACCCACCCCTGCATGTTTTCAAAATGAGACCTACATTTATAAACATGGATTGAAAAGCATACCTGCATAAGAAGTTCTATACCATGCTTGAACAGATTGAGACGTGGAAAGAAAAGGATTTTCCTGCCACGCCCACAACACCAAGACAGTGAATGCAAGAGCAACCACGACAAAAGAAAGATATTTCCCTCTTACAGGGAAATTATTTCTGAATTTCATCTCTGCATACTAACTCATAAGACAGAGATCGAACAAACTTTACACCTGCAAATTTTTTGTCTAGATTAAGAACAACAGAATTTCATCATTTCTTTTAGCTCCAGTAACAGCAATCTTTCTGGAGGATGATTAAAAAAAAGGAAGTTATGAACAAAGTCGTCAATACATAAAGAAAAGCAGCATAATCAAGGCCACCTAAAGAGTCACGTTTCATGGGAGATATCTCTTAAGCAAATACAATCCTCCTATAGGGTTACAGAAATTGAAGTAATGATCAGTCATCAATATGGTATGAAGAGCAACAAAATGAAAATCCCAGTCATATTTCATAGAAGATATCTCTGAGTCAAATACAGTATCATGTCTAATCAAAAACTATTTGTCAAGTATGAACATATGCAAACAATACAGAATTGAATATTTTGCATAGAAGGTTAATTAAAATAGTCAAAATTCATAGCATTTTTACCCAAGGACAGAAAAATTGTTAGAAACGTCAATTTAGATCAAAGTTCAAGTACTATATCCATCACAAAAGTAAATACCACTGTCAAAAAGCATGTAACCAAAAAAAATTCATATGATCTACAAGTATAAACGTCAGCTCATATATCTCACCCATATGCCTATGGGAAGTATCTCTTGCCACAAGCTTACGTCTTGTATTTCTAATTTCTATGCAGTCATATGCTACTCCCTTCTTGAAACCTCTTTCCACCATGAGTTTTCTCACGCTATGGGCATTCATCCATCTATTTGCTGCAAATACATTAGATAACATTATTTATCTTCCAGCGTTATCTGGCTCCATCTCAATCAAAGTTTCTGCAGCTCTCATAGCCAGGTCCAAATTTTCGTGCATTCAACAAGACCCCAGAACTGCACCCCATGACGTGTTTTGATCCATTAGGTGCCCTGGACATTAAATCCAATACTTCGGCAAGTCTATTTTTTCTTCCAAACATATCAATCAAGACTGCATAATGATCTAACTATGCTTAATACCACAAAACTGTTCCACTAACTCCGAAATATATAATCCTTTAGATGACAAACCAGTATGGGAACAGGCAGACAGCACACCTAGAAACGCACTTTAGGTCTTATCCCTACATCTATCATTCTCCTAAAGTCAAGAAGAACTTCCCTTCCAATCCCATTTATGCATACCCAGTTATTAATGAATTCCACGACACTACATCTTTTTCAAGAATCAAGTTAAATAATGTCTTAGCTGATTTCATGTCCCCACTCTAACTGTACAGATCAGTTATAGTGTTGCATATAAATACCTTTGAAAAATTAAGGCCACTATTCCTTCTGATTATGAGTCCATGAATCGTTTTGCCTTTTGCTATTAAACCAAGATCTACACAAGCACCTAAAAACCTACAAATGTCAAATCATTAGGAAAAAATTTTTCCTCCAGCATTTGTTCAAATAAATCCAGGGCCTCATTTCTATACTTGTTGCTTACAAAAGAATTAATCAAAGCAGTCCAAGTATGGACATTTTCTCCGGCATACAACTTAACACTCCGAAAAACACCCTCTAACATCGATGTCTGAGAATAGGCTACAACCATTGAGGTCCAGGTAACAACATTTCTCTCCTGCATTTGACTGAAAATAGAATATGACGTATCCAGTTCGCCAAATTTACCATATGCATCAATTACAGCATTGAAAACAATCACATTAAACTTGAACCTGACACAATGATTCCAGAGCTCCCAAACAGGGACAAGTACCCACTATACTCGCAAGAGTAAACTTGTCTAAGACTAAAAGATCAAAATCTTGTTGCAATTGTCGAAAGATATTCATTGATTCTACATTCAACCCATCGTGAGTAAAGCTAGAAATCAAGGTATTGTAGCTAACAATATTTGGATGAAGCATTTCATGAAAGACCATACGAGCTTGACCCAAAAATCCAATACATGAGTAGGAGGCAAAAATGGTATTCTAAGAGTGAATATTTCTAATTGGTAAATCATCAAATGCCTTCTGTGTATTTTCCATATAATTAATTTAGAATACACGTCGTCAATAAGACGCTTTTCAAGGGAGAGTTCAAATGAAAGCGCAATTTTGATAAGGTGGGAGTGCAAGGACATGCCAACCTGTAAGTGTCCTGTTTTATGCATACTGAGATAGAAGATAACAGTGATCAAAGGATGGGAAAAAATCGTGGGCACCATTTTTAGATCGTATAGCAACCTAGAAGAAGCAAGGTTTTTGCTAACTATACAACTTCTACTGATTAGCATAGTTGAATAGAACAAACACCTTGCTGGACATGAAAATAAACAATCAAGGAACTGAACTCCTCAATCAAAACGGACAATGAGAAGGTTGGGAAATTAATTAAATCCTTAAAGTGGGCTAGTTCCTGCAAATCATCTACAAATTACTCATTATAATGCCCAATATCACATTGTTGACTATCCGTTCTCATTCTAGTAGACAACAGTAGTGTGTCGATAAAATTACCCCACTCGATGGATAATTCACCAGCAGTTAACGAAACCCAAACACTTGAAGATAAAATTAACAGACTAAAAACTCGTTAGAACAAAGAAATTCCCATTACAAGGATCGAAGAAAACTTAGAGAACCAAACAGAACAACAATAAAATCGCACAGCCAATATATCATACAATAGAACAAGTTCTACAAGAAAAACCTTCAACGAAATCAAGAGAGTTGAATCGAAAATTAATATGTAATTACTAACTTAAATGCATCCAAATTTCTACTAAATCAATACGCAAAAGAAGAAACAAATACCTTCACGAATTCCCGAAACTTGAACAACGAACTGTTAGCGGATCATCTATCTGCTCGCGAAATTGATGGGTTCACTAGAAAAAATTTGACCAAAAATGAACAGAAAGCTGAACTCACAAGTTTCCTCTCTCAAGTAACAAGTTTTCTATTATATCTTTCTTTAAAAACTCGTGACCCATAAATATATAATTTAGACAGTTTTTTCTCTTTTTTTTTTTTTTTCCCTTTTTTCCTCCCCTTATTATTTATATATTTATTTATTTTAAATTATAAATTTAGTTTTTAAAAAATAATCTTTATATTTTAAATGGACTCTTTATGATAATTTTATCAAACAATAAAAATTATTTTTTAAAATTTTGAAATAATATAAAGAAGAAATTCAAATTTTAAAGATAATAAATTTTGAATTTTTTCTAAACTAACTATTAAATTTATAATTGCAAATTAAGAAATATGAAAATAACAATAATTATGAGTTTGTTATGATTTGACCAACCTTATTATAGGTAATTAATAATTACCTCTTCTTTTTTTTTTTTTTTTTACGGCTTATTTTAATACTTTATATTTAAATAATGTCTTAAAATAATTTAAAAGATAAATATTATAACTCGAACAAAAAAAATTAATAAATACTTTGAACGCATTTTTTTAATAATGTTTAGAATAATTTTAAAAAATAATAATTGAATATTTGGAAGAGGAGTACTCATGAACTCACAAACCACCATGTGCAACAATTAAAAAAAAGTTGAATTTAATAATAATAAATGCTATTTTAGGAATTAAAATAAATAATAATAATAATAATAATAATATATAAGTATAAAGGAAAAAGAAATAAATAAGTTAATTGAGGATCAATTAAGCCGCGTAGATCCGGAGTCGCTGTCACGTCCTCAAGAAGATGGAGATCGAGATCTAAGTGCCACCTTACAATATTAAATTAAATTAAATTAAATTAAATTAAATTAAATTAAATTAAATTAAATTATTGACCGAAAATAAGAAAAATAATTTAAAAAATCTTTAAAATAAACTTCGATTTATTTATTTATTTATTTATTTTCAAAATATACTTTAATTCTCAGTAACCAATAATCTTTAAAATATTTGATATATATGCTAAATTAATTTTTAAAAATATTCTTAATATTTGAATTTTTTTTAAAATTTTAAAATTTTGATTAATACTGTTCGACCTTTTTATAATGGAAATTGTATACTTTATTTCAGTTTCACACTATTTAAAAATTTCAATAATATTCTTCGACTTTTAAAAAAGTTTCAAAAATATTTTTTTTATTATTAGTTTGGTATGAAAATCTTAAACATTTTTAAAATTTGAAAAGGTTTCAAAAAATATTTTTAAAATTTCATAAATTTTATTAATACCCTCCAATTTAAAAAATTAAAAATGCCTTAAAATTAATACCATATTGTAAAAAGTACCGTTAACACTTTTCACATTAATAATTTGAAAAAAAAATAAAAGTTATATCGTTAATCTTGGAACAAAAACTATCTATTTACCCGTCAAAACTCATCTCCCCACTTTATTTTTAAGGTATACAAATAATAATAATAATAATAATAATAATTTAAAGATATTAATATTAGTTTTAAAATTTTATGAGTATTTTTTAAATGGAGGTACTAATTATTTAATTTATTTATAAATTAAAGATAATTTTAAAACTTTAAAAAAGAAAATTTTGAAAACAAAATAAAATACTTACTTTTATTTTATTTTTTATTTTTTTAAGTTTAAAGTTTTATTGAAACTTTTAGAATTAGTTTTAAAATATTTTTATTAATTTAATTGTTATTTAATCAAAGGATTTAAATTGGTAATTTGAGAGAAAAATCCAATAAATAATGTTCATTGGCCGGAAATTATCTCACGCGCGAAACTCGCGCGTGTATTTCTCTATCTCTGTCCTCACCGCGTGCTTTTTGTCTATTATTTCCGAAGGTCAGTGTCGGTGTGTATCGGAACACTGTCGGTAAAAAAACAAAAGAAAGTGATTAACAAATTAATCACTTAATTACGAATCATTTAATTCAACTAATTTTAATTAATTTCAACACCTACAAACTTACTCTCTCTCTTCTCTTATTCTCTCTATTAAATCTCCCTCTTCCCCTTCATTCGCTCCACCACTACATTTCATCTTCTCCGTTTGAGGAAAATGGAGGAATAGTGTTTCAAACTCTCTTTCCTTCTTCGCTAGATCTGTTCTTTCCAAGGTAGGCAATGGCTTTATCCTTACTTCCGGATGTTTAGATCCCTCAGATCTCGTGTTTATTGTTCTATAATTTGCTTTCTTTCTTTACATTTAGCCTGTTCTTGCTTTTGCCCCTTCTTTGCTCTGCTTTCTGCTTTCTACTTCCGGTTTCGTGATGTTTATTCGTTTCTGCGCGTTTTTAATGTAGATCTAATTTGGTTTCTAGCAAACTTGAGTTTCTTTTGTTGCTTTTTTGGCGCGCATTGGTGTTTGATTTCTTCTTTTTTGTGATGTTTGTGTGTGGATCTCATGGAGTTTGTTTGTATTCTTGTTCTGTTTCCTTGTACGTGAATGAATTGTGTTATCTTTTCATTCTAACGTTATGTGTTACGCGGTTAATGTATGTATTTCTTTTCTTTGTTCTGGATCGACGTTATTTGGTGTGGACATAGTAAATCATTGGTTGATATGCTTTAATGTCTTTCGAAGTTGATTTAGCCGATCTTCCTTGTTTATGTATCAATTTACGCTAGTGTTTGATTGCAGTAAGTGTGCCGTGAATTATGGCTGAATTTTCTCCGTTGGATATTTTTCTTTGTGCTCTAGTCAGATTTGTGTTAAATTTCTCTCAAGTTGAATTTCTACTTTTCTGGAACTTGTAACTGTTGGTTTGACGTTAATGTTTGAACGGCTTTTTGGGACCAATTATCACTTTTCATGGTATCCTTTGCTAGTATGAATGCAGGCTGTCGGTGATCTTTGTGTTCAGCTAATTAAAGCATTTATTTATTTCTTTTATTGACTATTCTGTCTATACTCTTTCCATTCTCAGGTGCAAAACCTATAGGACAAAATTTTACGGATAGAAATGGCATTAGGGAAGTATTCAAGAATAGATAACCGAAGGTCCTCTTCGAGTTACTGCTCAACAGTGACCATTGTAGTATTTGTTGCATTGTGCTTGGTTGGGATATGGATGCTAACATCATCATCTGTAGTTCCGGTTCAAAATATTGATGTGCCAGTGGAGAACAAAAATCTGGCAAAAGAGCAAGTGATTGAGACCAGTGATGGCAAGACTCAACCCTTTGAAGATAACCCAGGAGATTTGCCTGATGATGCAAGGAAAGAGGGTGACAGTCAAGCTTCTAATCAGGAAGAGAAGCCTGAAGCCGAAGAGAAGCCTGAAGAGAAGCCCGAAGACAAGCCTGAAGAGAATCCCGAAGACAAGCCTGAAGAGAAGCCAGATGAACAGAATGAGGACAAGAATGGAGGGAATGAAGAAACTAAACGAGACGATGAAAGAGAAACAGAAAATGGTGATTCTAAGGAGGAAAATGGAGAACCAGATTCTGAAACTAGGCCAGAGGCTGGTGACAATGAATCCGGTGGACAGGGAGATTCTGAGGAGAATTCTAATGAGAAACAATCAAATTCAAATGATACAGAAGAGAAAAATGATGATGAGAAAAAAACAGATGACCCAAGTGACACTAAAGACGGAGAAAATGTTAATGGTCAGGAAGGGGAGAATGTGAAGCTAAATGACAAAAGCTCTGATGAAACAAATGAAAATAACCAATCCAAAAACCCGGCTTCTGGTGAGGTGTTTCCTTCTGGTGCTCAGTCGGAGCTTTTGAATGAAACATCAACACAGAATGGATCATGGTCAACTCAGGCAGCAGAATCAAAGAATGAAAAAGAAACTCAACGATCTTCCGCGAAACAATCTGGGTATGAGTGGAAGATTTGCAATGTTACTGCTGGATCTGATTACATTCCTTGCCTCGACAATTTGCAAGCAATTAGGAGTCTTCATAGTACAAAACATTATGAACATCGAGAGAGGCATTGTCCTGAAGAACCTCCAACCTGCCTTGTATCACTTCCAGAGGGCTATAAACGCCCAATTACATGGCCAACTAGCAGGGAAAAGGTTAAAGCAATTTAACATTTTTACTTCAGAAAATACATTTTATGTTTGTTCAGTTTTTTAATTGTTGTTTCTTTCTTTCATTCATTGATGGGATAATTGGGTGTGTTTCTACAGATATGGTACTATAATGTTCCCCACACAAAACTTGCTGAAGTTAAGGGGCATCAGAATTGGGTAAAAGTTTCTGGTGAATACTTAACATTTCCTGGTGGTGGGACCCAGTTCAAGCACGGTGCTCTTCACTACATTGACTTCATACAAGAGGTAACATTCTTCTCCTTAATCTCCTGTTAGTATGGTATGTTACATGCTCGTTTGGTTTGCATATTTGCATTTTCATTGTTGGTGGTTGTATTTTATGTACTTAATGTATCTGGATACTTTTCAGATCTTGGATTGTAGTGATGACGCCATGTCTTTTTATATGATCGTTCTGATTGTTATTTTCATGCTACTTCTTTGATAAGTCTTTTTGTTTAAATTGAATGCACTTTTGAGTAAAGTTGTCTTTCTTTTTTAGATTTATGAAATGACTGTAGTATTATACCTATGGAACTGAAGAACACTGCTTTGTGGTTTATGCTTTAAAAACCTCAGCAAATGCAAAAATTTTACAAGTGGTATAATTTGAATGATGCAGGCTGTCAATGATATTGCTTGGGGAAAACGATCACGCGTGATTCTGGATGTTGGATGTGGAGTGGCAAGCTTTGGAGGATTTCTTTTTGAAAGAGATGTACTAACCATGTCATTGGCCCCAAAAGATGAACATGAAGCACAAGTCCAGTTTGCACTTGAGAGGGGCATTCCTGCTATATCTGCTGTTATGGGGACGAAAAGACTTCCTTATCCAGGAAGAGTGTTTGATGTTGTCCATTGTGCTCGTTGTAGAGTCCCATGGCACGCAGAAGGTAATGTGATTACTAGTCTGTTTCAATTAATATTTTCTCTTAAATTTTGAGATATTGGTTAAATTTCTATGATTTGGAACCACGATTCATTTTCATATATCATGTAGTGAATACACTAAAAGTCCATTATACCAGTGACTGAACTTAGCCATTTTGTCAGTAGCTTGAGTTTCAATGTTCACTTTCGAAGAAACTGTGCAGGTGGCAAACTTCTGTTGGAGCTGAATCGTTTGTTGCGGCCTGGTGGCTTCTTCGTCTGGTCTGCCACACCGGTCTATCAGAAGAAGGCTGAAGATGTTGAAATATGGAATGGTTGGCAATTTCTAAACCCAACAACTTACGATCCTTTAGAAGTTTTAGTTGTAAATGTAAATGTAAAACTAGAGCGCGTCAAAGTTTAGATGTTCTAACAAATTTGCATCTTGTGGAACTATTTACAGCCATGAAAGAACTGACGAAAGCAATGTGCTGGGAACTTGTATCAATTAACAAGGATACAGTAGATGAAGTTAGTGCAGCCATATATCGAAAGCCTACCAATAATGATTGTTACAAACAGAGGTCCGAGAAAGAGCCACCTGTCTGCCCGAATTCAGATGATCCAAATGCAGCCTGGTACTTATCTGTTCTGATTTTAATTTCCCAAGTTAGCAAATGTGTACTTACATTCTATCGAAGATCCAATTTGTAACAACTGAAGCCCACCCCTTGTCTACTAGGGAGAGGTTCCACACTCTTGTAAAGAATGCTTCGTTCTCCTATCCAACCGATATGAGATCTCACAATCCACCCCCCTTTGGGGCCGAGCGTCCTCGCTAGCACTCGTTCCCTTCTCCAATCGATGTGGGACCCTCAAATCCACCCCCCCTTCGGTGCTTAGTGTCCTTGTTGGCACATCGCCAGGTGTCTGACTCTGATACCATTTGTAACTGCCCAAGCCCACCGCTACCAGACATTGTCCGACTTTCTAGGCTTCCCCTCAAGGTTTTTAAAACGCGTCTATTAGGGAGAGGTTTCCACACCCTTATAAAAAATGCTTCGTTCTCCTCTCCAACCGATGTGGCATCTCACCCAATTATTGGGAAAGGATCCATTAAAATATTGAGCGTCTAGTCCAGAATCATTCCCCTTCATATGTGCTTTCTTGTTCGTTCTATTATTATTTCTAAATTAGAAATCACAAAGCTTAGACTAGACACATTTAGAATATAAGACCATGAGAGATTTTCCTTCAAATGCCGTACTCGTGAATTATTTCAGAAGATTTATTGCATTACAGATAGTACAACTGAGTTTGTTCAAACAATTTGCAGGAATGTGCCACTTCAAGCATGCATGCACAAAATCTCGACAAATGCGTCAGAACGTGGTTCTAAATGGCCAGAGCAATGGCCATCAAGGTTGGAGAAAACACCATACTGGCTGTTGAATTCTCAGGTTGGAGTTTATGGAAGACCTGCTCCAGAGGATTTTGCTGCAGATCACAAACACTGGAATAGTGTCGTTACAAAGTCATATCTAGCTGGCATGGGAATCGACTGGTCAACGGTGCGAAATGTCATGGACATGAGAGCTGTCTATGGAGGGTAAGATTCTCCACCCCTCAAAGGAAATGTACTTCGAGATAGCTATCATATTGCTGTCCATTGTCAATAATTTCTCCACCCTCAAAGTAAATCCTTTATTTTTCTGAGTAAAAATATAAATGTTCTTCATTTCCTCGCAGATTTGCTGCTGCATTGAAAGATTTGAAAGTGTGGGTCATGAATGTCGTCTCAATAGACTCAGCCGACACTCTCCCGATTATCTACGAACGAGGTTTATTCGGTATATATCACGATTGGTGTGAATCATTCAGCACCTACCCGAGAACATATGACCTTCTTCACGCAGACCATCTTTTCTCCAAGATCAAAACGAGGTGACCTTAACCTTAAGCACCATATTTTATCCCTCTTCTCCTTCACTCCAATCAATGCCTTTTGCTAATGCATTACTCGGTTGACATACAGGTGCAATCTAGCTGCTTTAGTTGCAGAGACCGACCGGATCCTCAGGCCAGAAGGTAAGCTCATCGTCCGGGACCTTGCAGAAACCGTAAATGAGCTCGAAAACATGTTCAAGTCAATGAAATGGGAGGTTCGGTTTACTTATTTCAAAGACAATGAAGCATTGCTCTGCGTTCAGAAGTCAATGTGGCGACCAAATGAATCCGAAACACTCCAATTTGCAATTTCTTAGAGCCCGTCGTCGTCGTCGTCGTTATCGTCATCGTCACCGTGATCCCACTTGTTGGCAAGGAGAGGAAAGGTTAGGTCAATCCCTTTCTTGTTTTGGTAATTCAAAGTTTCAATTTTATGGCAATGTTACGTCCTCTAATTAGACAGTGTATCATCTCTCATATCTCTTCTAGGGCCTTTGGGTGTAATTCATTTTTTCTTCTGCTCCTCCCTATATTCCTTAATCCAAAGGCTGCTCCTCAGTTTTCCCTGTACTACGATACTGATAGCTATTAATGAAAAATCATATATTCTTGTATATGCTTTTTTTCATTTATGTTTTAGGTACTTCGTCTGAATCTAGGATGATTTTGTTTCTAGTTTTTTTTTTTTTTTTAATGTTTAAATTATTCTTTGACCATTTTTTTTTTCCTATATATATATATATATATATATATATATATATATATATATATAAGTATGAGATGTCAAGTAATTGAATAGGGAAATGTTTGGTAAATGTCTATTTAAAAATTAGTTTATTTAGTCATTTTTTAATTACATTTTTTTTTATGAAAAATAAATAAAATTTACCTCTAAATATGTTAATTTTTATTAAAAATGTTGGTTCATGAACTAACGTGATCCATGTGAGTTGGAGTGGATTGTGCATGGACGCATTAAATTATAATATTAAGAATGCTTTCGCTTTCGCTTTGGCCGACCACCTTAATTCTTAAGCCAATTAGCCACATCTCTTTGCTTGCAATTGCTACAACAATTTTTTTTTTTTTTTTTTTTTTATAAAAAAAATATTACTAAATAAAATAATGAACCATTGAAGACAATATTTTATTCTAATTATTATCGGATCTAATGTGAGATTTTGTTACGGTTCAAGTTCACTGTTAACAAATATTGTTCGTTTTAGTTCGTTACATATTGTTATCGATCTCATAATTTTAAAACATGTCTATTAATAGTGAATTTAGACGGTTACAATTTAACTTTTGTTACTGTAAAATAAAATATTGAATAGATTTGAAACTAGCGTACAAAGGGCTAGTTTTTTCAAGTTTATAAGTAGATTAAACACACATTATGAACATGTGAATTTTCCAACCATTACATGGTTGGCACCATATAAATATATAATCACCCATCAACATTTATAAATGTTTGTTTCTATCCAATTGTAATACTCTATTGTAGGAAAGGTCGATATAACAAATTGGATTGGTCCCATTTGATCGATATCTTCAACCCAATAATTCGAATCAAATCCATTTAAACCATTCCTTTTGCAGTAGGTTAAAAGGTCCTGAAGGTAGACCCTAGGGCGGTTTGACCAATTTATTGAGGGCTAAATTGGTCGATCCCTTAAGGAGTCAACCTAAGTCGACTTAGCTGCTCAAGGAGTTATCTTAGTTTTCTTGACCAAAATCCTAGGATCAACCAAGGCTTTAACCAATCTCTTCAGAGTCAATTGAGAATATTCATACAAACCTTGAAACAAAACAGACTTAAAAGGGTGAGAGAGAGACCAAATGTTGCCTAATAACCAACCCTTCGGCACCCGAAACTTCTCCTTGAATTCCAAGAGAATGGACTGAGAAGGAGCATATTGTAATTATAATAACCCGAGAGTCCAATAAGATACTTAAATATATGCTACGAGCGTCTGAGTAAATATATGACTTTTTCCCACAATATAATTCTAAAAAAAAAAAAAAACAATATATATTTTTGTATTATTGTATATTACAAATAATAAATAGTATTAAAAATGATTATTAATATAATATTTGAGAAATGGTGAGCAGTAGTAGTCTGGAACGGATCTATTTGAACATGGGTGATGGGTGCACGCATTAACAACGAACCCTTTTGCTTCAAAGTCTGAGATGACAATCAACAGAAGGAATCTCTTTCTATCATTTACAAATCGCATATTCAAAACTATTCTTAATTCCCCTTTGACCTTCTTCTCCGTTTGCATCTCCCTCCATTGCAGCCCATCCAAAGCTCTCTCTGTGAGTTACTGCTTCCTATTAAATGCGTTCTTCTTCTCTATGGCTTGATTTTCTTTCTAGGTCTGCTCAATTTAGCTTGTTCGCAGCTTTAAGTTGCTGTTCTTTGCTTCAGTCATGCTATCCTTCTTGCTTCTAGCATTTATGAATCGTTTTGGGGGTGTTTTTTAATGCGATGATCATAGATTTTCAATGCTTGATTTAGCAAGTTCGAAGGAATTGATCGGTGACTTGATATCAAGTTCTTTTGGGGTGCTATGCATGTGGATTTTGCCATATTGATTTCATTGTCTCAAGTTCAGCGAAAAGGGCATCCTAATTGATTGTTATTTTTCCTTTCAAGAAGTGATTGATTCTTTAAATGTATATTTGGCGTTCTTGAAGAGTTCATTTGAGATTGGGGATTATGGAATTACTGTATTATAGTTATGTTGATGAGAGCCTGCTTGAACCTTCTTGTATGCAGAGAGTTAGATGGATTCAGATCATCATCGGAACATAGATTTTCGACATATTGCTGATAATTTCAGCTCATTGGATCAGGTTCACTCTTTTATCTTGGCTGCTTAATTCATGTATGAAAGCATGCTGAACTAAATCTATATTCTATCTAAGCCGCTACTTTTTTTGGTTTATGTGAGATCTCACGTCAGTTGGAGAGGGGAACAAAGCATTCCTTAGAAGAGTGTGGAAACCTCTCCTTGGTGGATACGTTTTTAAATCTTGAGGGGAAGTCCGAAAGGAAAAGCCCAAAGAGAACAATATTTGCTAGCGGTGTGCTTGGGTTGTTCCAGATGGTATCATAGCCAGACACCAGGTGATGTGCCAGCGAGGTTGTTGGCTCCCAAGGGGGTGGATTGTGAGATCCCACATCGATTGGAGAGGGGAATGAAACATTCCTTACAAGGATGTAGAAACCACTCCCTAGTAGACGCGTTTTAAAACTATGAGGCTAATGGTGATACATAATGAGCTAAAGCGGACAATATGTGCTAGCGGTGGGCTTGGGTTGTTACATGAAGCACTTACATATAGTAGAATTGCTCTCTTCTAGTCTGATAGATAGATAGAAAGATATTTGTTATCAATTTCACCATACCCCTCGAGCAGACAAAGCACTTACATATAGTAGAATTGCTCTCTTCTAGTCTGATAGATAGATAGAAAGATATTTGTTATCAATTTCACCATACCCCTCGAGCAGACAAAGCACTTACATATAGTAGAATTGCTCTCTTCTAGTCTGATAGATAGATAGAAAGATATTTGTTATCAATTTCACCATACCCCTCGAGCAGACAAAGCACTTACATATAGTAGAATTGCTCTCTTCTAGTCTGATAGATAGATAGAAAGATATTTGTTATCAATTTCACCATACCCCTCGAGCAGACATTGACACAAGTACTTGCATACTGGAAATACACGACACTTCGTTCAGGTTATATCTGCATTGAGACACGAAGGTCTTGAGTCATCAAATTTAATTCTCGGTATCGACTTTACAAAGAGCAATGAGTGGACAGGTGAATCTTTCTTTATTTAACAATTGTTATGAAGATTGTGAACATTTCCATAAATTGCTAGAAGTTACATTTCACTGACTGCAGGCAGGCATTCTTTCAGAAGAAGAAGTCTGCATTCCATTAGCAGCATACCCAATCCGTACGAGCAAGCGATTTCTATAATTGGTCAAACATTGTCTCCTTTTGATGATGATGGCTTGATACCTTGTCTCGGTTTCGGTGATGGTTGGTATTGGTTGTGATCATTTCTAGATCCTTTGTTAGTGTTAGTAACCAACTTTTCTCTTGTCTGATTACCTTATTTTCAACTTCTTTCTTTAGAATCGACGCGTGATCAGCATGTATTCAGCTTTTATCCCGATCACAGGCCATGTAGAGGTTTCAAGGAAGCGCTTTCTCGATATAGAGAAATTCTGCCATTCCTAAAATTATCGGGTTCGTTTGAACTTTCAGTTAACTTTACAAATATGTTTAGCTATTTGTCAGTATTATTCATGGTATAGATTAAAATGCAGAGCAAATTTGCTTTTAAACCTTCTGCCCTAACTTGGTTCATGAAGATTTATTTCATTATGGCAGGCATAATGTAATGATCAACGAGATAAATGCTTTCGATGATAATGGTACTTTAGTATCTTGTCGTATAGGAAAAAAAGGCTGGGGTGTAAATGGGTATTTTTAATCGAGGTTAAACCTGATGAATAGGAGGTAAACTGTAACAGCTCAAACCCACCGCTAGCAAATATTGTCCTCTTTGGGCTTTTCCTTCTGGGCTTTCCTTCAACGTTTTTAAAACGCGTCTGCTAAGGATACCATGAAGAATGCTTCATTCACCTCCCCAACCAACCGATGTGGGATCTCACAATCCACCCCTCTTCAGGGCCCAGCATCCTTGCTAGCACACCGCCTCGTGTCCATCCCTTTCGGGGCTCAGCCTCCTCGCTGGCACATCACCTGTTGTCTAGCTCTGATACCATTTGTAATGGCCCAAACCCACCACTAGCAGATATTGTCCTCTTTGGGCTTTTCCTTTTAGGCTTCCCTTCAAGGTTTTCAAATGTGTCTACTAGGGAGAGGTGATAAGCGCCAACAATGCTGGATTTTGCAAAGCTAGAGGTCCTTCTAGAATCCTTGCCAAAACGTTCACAGAGAAAGCTAACTTAACGGATTGATTCCAACCAAGAGCTGGTTAGAAGATGAATGACTCTTAGATTGAACTTGGAATCTATGGTCACTCTTAGATATCAAGACAATTCACTCCAGAATTAGCTTGATCAAAACTAATTCAATGAATCGGTTTAAACATCAAACCTAAAGCAAGGTTTGAAAAAGAATAACACCAAAAGGGTATCAAGAAAACACAGGTTTTTTTCTGTATTCAACAAAAATCCCTCAAACATGAGTATTACATGCCTTTAAATAGGTCTAAAAGGTAACCCTAACATAATAAAGTTCAGCCACCAACCACAAATTACTAATAAATGCTATTAAATACAAATTGAAGCAAATAAGGCATTAATAAATTTCCTTAATTGGTAATTCAACTATCAAAGGCAAGTCTTCTAATTACTTTCTATAAATTTCCTTAATTGGTAATTCAACTACTAAAGGCCAGTCTAATTCAACTACTAAAGGCCAGTCTTCTAATTACTTTCCAATATCAGCCACTCCATTATTTTCTTGATTTGATTCTTGAATCTTCTTTGTATTGCTTCTTGTAATTGCTCGTTCGGGTACATGGAAGTGATCAGTTGTTGGATTCATATCAAGAGGTTTCCACACCTTTATAAAGAATGTTTCGTTCTCCTCCCCAACCAATGTGGGATCTCACATAAACCATGTAGTACTCCGTTGATACCTAATTTGCAACTCACCAAAGAAGAAGAATCATTTAAAGAATCATTTAACATTTAGTGGGATGCGTTCCCCTCTCCAACCGATTGTCATCTATGGATTATTTTGTAAATGCTTTGGCTGGATAATGTACTTTTCTTCTTCCTAAGTTAAGGCGGTCCTAACGATGTGCTTAAGCTTATTTATGTAGGTCCAACCTCTTTTGCCCCTGTTATAGATGCTGCAATAGGCATTGTTGAGAAAACCAATTGGCAGTATCATGTCCTTGTTATTGTTGCAGATGGACAGGTTGTTGGATGTGCTCGGTTTATATTAATTCTTACTTCTCACTGTCTCGTGTATACTTCATTCTCTTTAAGTCCTAAAAGTGTACAACATCGAACAGGTTACGAGAAATCCCGACATACCACCAGGCAGATTAAGTTTTCAAGAGCAGGCAACCATAAACTCCATTGTTGCTGCTAGGTAAAACAATAATTGTTATTCAGTTTGGTTGCTTTTGCGCTCGAAGTCTCATAATACTTGAATCACCAGCCATTATCCTCTATCGATCGTTCTAGTCGGGGTAGGGGATGGACCGTGGGATGCTATGCGGCAATTTGATGATAACATCCCTCAACGTGCATTTGATAATTTCCAGGTATTTAATTAATATTTCATTGAATTCTATTGTGAGATTCCACATCGGTTGGAGAGGAACAAAGCATTCCTTATAAGGGTGTGGAAACCTCTCCCTAGTAGACACGTTTTAAGTAACGGGCCAAAGCGGATAATATCTACTAGCGGTGAGCTTGGGCTCTTACACGTATGGTTGTGTATTTCACATTTTCTATTAACTTCATTTGATGGTGTGGGATATTCTTGGAGATCTGAATTCAACCTTCATATTTCATTTCCAAAAACTAATATGATGAACATCGCGTTAGCGTTCTTTAAATATTCGTGAATCCAGAAAATCAGTCAACTTTCTTTTGGTGAAAAATATTTTGACTGAAATTTGTAGTTGCTTTTGGTTAAGACCTCTACAGTTCATGAGTATATGTGGCTGGTTTTGTTGTCGTATGAAAGCTGTGGACATCGATGTTTGACCGTGTTTCGTCGAGTTTGTAACTTCACTTCATATCTGCTTCTCTGTATTGGTTCAGTTTGTAAACTTCACAAAAATCATGTCTGAGAGCAAAGAAGAATCAAAGAAGGAAGCAGCATTTGCTCTGGCTGCGCTCATGGAAATCCCATTTCAATACAGAGCCACTCTCTCTCTGCAGTATTCAAAGTAAGCTAAGAGTTTTCAATTCCAAGAGAATTTAGAATTCCTTGCAGACATGATGGGGTCTGTATTATGCAGGAGAGAATCTGTATATAGCAAAAGTGCAGGGCCAGTTCCTCCTCCTCCTGAAGTTATCAACCATGACAATGCAGTTGCAAACCAAAATTTAATCAAAGCTAATGCTGAAAGGCAGAGCTCCTCGTCTGAATCGGTAACTTTCTTTTTCATTTTGTTTATGGAGTTTTCTGAGAATGGGAAAAATAAGGTTAGTTTTGAAAACTTACGGAGCAAATAGAAACAATAACAGCCCAAGCCCACTACTAGTAGATATTGTCCGCTTTAGTCTGTTACCTATCGCCGTTAGGCTCATGATTTTAAAACGCGTATGTTGGGGAGAGGTTTCCACACCCTTATAAGAAATACTTTGTTCTCCTCTCCAACCGATGTGGAATCTCACAATCCACCCTCCTCGGGGGTCCAGCGTCCTTGCTGGCATACCACCTGGTGTCTGGCTCTGATACCATTTGTAACAACTCAAGCTCACCGCTAATCGATATTGTTCGCTTTAGCCCGTTACCTATCGTCGTTAGCCTCACAGTTTTAAAACGCATCTGTTAGGAAGAGGTTTTCACATCCTTATAAGAAATGCTTTGTTCTCCTTTCCAATCGATGTGGGATCTCACAATCCACCCTCTTTGGGAGCCCTAGCAACTCAGTGTGTTGCTCTAATATCATTTGTTACAACCCAAGTCCACCGTTAGAAGATATTGTCCGCTTTAGCTCATAACCTGTCGCTGTCAGTCTCACAGTTTTAAAACGCGTCTGTTAGGGAAAGGTTTCCACACCCTTATAAATCAATGTGGGATCTCACAATCCAACCTCCTTGGAGGCCCAGCGTCCTCGCTGGCACACCGCCCAGTGTCTGGCTCTGATATCATTTGTAACAACTCAAGCCCATCGCTAGTAGATATTGTCCGCTTTATCCCGTTACCTATCGCCCTCAACCTCATGGTTTTAAAACGCGTCTGTGAAGGAGAGGTTTCCACACCTTTACAAGAAATGCTTTATTCCCCTCTCCAACTGTAATAAAAACAAAATTCAAATTTGAAGGAACGATATTAATAGGAACGAAACTGCATAGGAAAGTATAAGTTAGTCGGGTATCAGATGAATCTCTGATAAACTGGGAATATGAATTTGTCCTGCTGAAAATGCATTGAGTTGTGAGAGTATTACCTTGAGAATTGAAACTTTTTTATCTCTGTTTTGGCTTCATTGATATTAACTTTTTATATCAATTTTACTTGTTCAAGGTCTGCCCAATATGCCAAACAAACCCAAAAGACATGGCTTTTGCTTGTGGTCATACAGTAAGTTTTCTACCATGAAACTTTTTCACAGTGCTAGAGATAGGTTGCAGTTTTTTGTTGGTAACTTTGTCCCTAAGGTAACCACGTTCTTTCAAAAGTTGAAGTTGAAATATTATCCTGGACCTTCTATAAATATTTCATAGCTACCTTGGAGTAAAAAATGGTTAGAATGTTGAACGAAAAGTAGACGTGTCTAAATGTCGTTATTTCAGACATAATCCAGGCAAGCATCCTAGCTACTGTCACACCATTTTAAGTAATTGCCACGTTGATTTATTGTCCTAAGTTCTAACAAATTTCTACTCCCATGGTAGTTTTGAAACATTTTTGAAAAGTTAGTGGTAACGTTTCAACTTGTGAAAGAACAAGGGACAAAGTTCAGCAGTAATTTTCATAGTTTAGCTAAAGAGTTCCCGTCAAATTCGAATTCCAAATTCCTATGCCAACTATTTATTTGCTATTCTTTTTCCAGACGTGCAAGGATTGTGGGGTTACCATCTCGACATGCCCGTCGTGTCAAGAACCTATAAAGATGCGCGTGAGACTATATTAGTAAACAAACAAAAGAACTTCGTCATTGCCCTGTCAAAGTATTGAAGTTTGTTTACTGTTATGAGTAAACTTGTACTGTACAGTTTGTGAACGGCTGATGAAGATGAACCAACTTTTATGGGGTTTTTCTTTTTCTGCTAAGAACCAAATCGGCGTGGTCCGGTCGCGGGTGACCAGCACGGCCGAAATGTGAAACTATCTCATAAGATACACTGTGCATCAAATGGGGAATATTGCAATAATTCTGTTGTATAAGTAACTGTGCATTGTAAAATTGTTACAAAATGTTGAGAGTATGGAGTTGAGGATTAGGACACTCTCATAATGTTTCTATAATGTTAAAAACTATCTTCCTTATTTTTTTTAATTTATGTAAATATCTTATGTTTACTTCAGTTTTTCAAATGAGTCGGTGCATACAATCCCGAACCACAAGCCACAGAGAAATTGGAATACGTCTAAACTTGCGAATCGGTCATCCACATTGTGACAACCTCCGATCATTTCTCGAAAAAAATAATAATAATAATAATAAGGATCCTCGGTGAAAACTAGGTTTAAGCATTTTTTTGCATTTGAATCTAAGTATAATACGTGGACTTACCAATATAAGAAATTTTCCGTACATATAAGAAATTTTATTGAACATTAAATAATATTTTTTTAATAAAATATTATTGAATTTACTATAATGTAACATTATATTGAAACAGAAGATTATCCATTACAAATAAAAAAAAATTAATATATTTAATTTTTTTTAGGAGAAATTATACTTCCAATACAGACAAAAATAAATTTTTAATTTAGAAATATAAAATAGGAGGCGTATACAAGACAAAATATTTCAGGTTGATATTTGTATTAAAAAAAATTAAAATATATAATAAATTAAAGTAAGTTTTTTTCTTTTTCAAGAAACACTCCTTTATATAAAAAAGATTATCGATCCTTAATACTTTTACTTTTATTAAAAAGAGTTTTGACCATAAAAAAATACATTAAAAAAAAATTAAAAAGGTTTTGACCATAAAAAAAATTAAAAAAAAAGTTGACCTCAACCTTTCTCCATTATCTATATTTATATTTTGAAATGTTGTAATAATTATAAAAGTATTTAAAAAAAAAATAGATATTGATGGAATTTAAATTATCTAAACACGAAAAATATCACAGAACATAACTCTTTTATCATGTTTTAGTCCAACGATAGGTGAGATGATAAACTTGAACTTCTAACCTCTTGATCGAATTTACCCTAATTTAACGGATCGAACCGAGATATTTACCACTCTCTTAGTTTCATTAACACTAATGGGTAGTGTACAAAATGAACAAACAAAACAAGCACCCACTTGGAAGAGTTAAAAAAGTAAAAAAAAAAAAAAAAAAAAAAAAAAAGCATTATTACCACAAGAAGAAATGGAATAAGAGAGAAAGGCAGGGCATAAAACAGCCAAAATTGCAGCAACATCATTACTAGCATTTAGGTAAGACCCTCCAAAAGCAATATACAAACAAACACAAGGACAAAGCATTGGGCAGAGACAATAAAAAGGAGAATATCAATAAGAACAAAGTAGAAAATTGTGTAAAAACTTTCGAATATTTTCTCGACACGATAATCCGAAACGATATAACAGTGACAAGAATAAAAGAATAGTGTTCGAGTACGTCAATTCTAGATAATTTTGTTATATTGCAATTTTTAAAAGAATAGAGATAGCGGGGACGGTTGTTAAAAGGAATGGGAATGGGAGGGTCGAAGCCAATGAACAAAGCTTTGGAGTGTAGCAACATCAGCTCTATAATGGTTTTGTGTAAAGTCCAAAAGATCTGACCATGTAAAATCAGGGTACTTTCTTGGCCCTTCTCTGCCCACCAAATCTTGTGGGGGTCTCACCACTTTATCATCTTTTGGGCACACGAAGAACGCCAGTGACCTCCTTTCTCTCTTCCTGTTCACCACTGCCCTATGCAGGCAGCTCTTGTACGCCCCGTTCGATAGTGCCTGCATCATCGTTCAACTAGTTAACACATATAAAAACCTCTATTTAACCATCCATTTTGAACAGGATAGAGAATTTCCGTTTATTTCGAAAATGAGAGAGAGAATAGGGAGAGATTTAGATAACTTCTCAAAGTTGGGAAATGAAATAAGAGACGGGACAGGGACAGGCTTTCTCGTCCCTATCTTGCCCTGTGGACACCTCTAAAATTGAGGCTTTAGGAAGACCCATCTTGAATAGGGTAGAGAATTTTCGTTTACACACGAAGAGATTTCTACCCGTCAGCTAAATAGATAACTTCTCAAAGTTGGAAAATGAAATAAGAGACTAGGATGGGACGGCGACAGACTTTCCCATCCCTATCCTGCCCTGTGAACACCTCTAAAATTGAGGCTTTAGGAAGACCCATCTTGAACAGGGTAGAGAATTTTCGTCTACACAGGAAGAGATTTCTCCCCGTCAACTCAATGGAGAATTTCTAAAAGTTGGAAAGTAAAATAGGAGACGGGTACAAAGACAGGGACAAGGAAGACTTTTCCATTTCTATCCTGCCCTGTAGACATCTCTAAAGACATGTATCACGTGAATAAAAATAACAGGGTCATAGACATATTTAAAGACATAAATCTTTAACAAAAGAACAGTAAGTTCTATAGAGATAAAAAAAAGTGTGAAACAGAAGATGAGAGAACAAGAACAAGAACAAGAACAAAGAAGACTTCCCCGTTCCGACCCAGCTTAGTAACCATTTCCAAAGACATATATCTTCGATCAACGATAATAAACGAAGAGAATAGCAACGAGTGGGTACCATGAAGGTGTCACCAATATTAATAACCAAAGCATCCGGTCGTGGCTTGACAGAAAGCCATCTATTATTAGCAAAAACCTGAAGGCCACCAACTTGGTCTTGGTGCAGAATTGTTAGAGACGTCGGGTCACAGTGCGGCCCAGTCCCTAGCGTCAGCCCTGCATTCTCACACGGTGGGTAATAATTACACCTCATTATTGACCTCCCATCTTCAAAAAACTCCCTATAATGCCGTCTTTCAACTCCCAAACTTATAGCCAAAAGCTCCATTATCATTAGCCCAATTCTTTTCATCTCCTCGCAGTAACTCTGGTACACCCATCTTCATAAACAAACACGAGTCATTATTAATTTCTTCCGGTCATTAAAAAAAAAAAAAAAAAACAGAGGACTCACCCTGTTTTCTCGAATTCGCGACCCAATAAGGACTTGAAATAATGAAGAACATCAGGCCATTCAGAATCATCGCTACAATACTCAAAAGAAAACGTCTCTTTCCATGGCAATTTAGAGGAGAATCGCTCTGCATGGGCCCCTGAATATCCAGACACCCTTCCAGGCTTCTTTCGGACACTAATTTTCTTGACTAAAGGCATATTGAAAATGGTCTCCACATGCTCGTATGCGGCGTTTATTAGATCTGGGTCCATGCCATGGTTCGTCACTTGGAAGAACCCATGGTTCCTACACGCTTGGCGGATTAGAGCGGCGGCTTCCGCTGTCGCCGCCGCGTCCCCTCGCCGGAACCCGGATAAATCGATTAATGGCTCTTGAAGCTCTTCTGGGTCGTCGGCATTTGTGGCTAAGTCGGCGTGTGGCCAGAGGAATTCCGTTGGGAGATTGGTGGTGGTGCTGGCGGCGGCGGCGGCGGCGGCGGCGTTGTGAAGCATGTTGGTCAGAATTGCGGTGGTTGCTGCGGCGGAATCCATTACTTGGTTTGTTGGGTTAGAGGAATTTGAAGGGGTTGGATTCGTTTAAATAAATGGGCCTAAAATATCTACGTGTCTCGATCATAATATTATTTATATTCGTTTTTTTAACGTAGCTACCAAGACATAATGTCACGTTTAATCCTCAAGCTCATCACATTGGTACAGTTGCACGTCCACTCATTCAAGAAAAAAGAGTTCCAGCCACCTACTCGGGTAAAAATTATCGTAAAGAGATTATTAACGATGTTGGATGATGGAAGTCCCATATCTACTAATTTAGGGAATGATCTTAGGTTTATAGGTGAGAAATACTAACTCCATTGACATGAGGCTTTTTAAGAAGTCCAAAGCAAAGTCACGATAGTTTATGCTCAAAGTGGACAATATCATACTATTGTGGAGAGTCGTGTTCGTCTAACATTGTATCAGAGTCATGCCCTAAACTTAGTTGTGCCCAATAGATTGGTGGTCGGGTCGAATCTCGATTAAGGGGAGGTGTTGGATGAGGCCTTTTGGCAAAGCCATGAGAGCTTATGCTCAAAGTGGACAATATCATATCATTGTGGAGAGTCGTGTTCGTCTAACAAGCGACACTACACGTTCAGAGATGCATATCTTGTTGAATCTTTTTTTTTCTTTTTTCGTTACATTGTGTATAACGAGAATCGAATCTCATCAACCCGAAACCCTAAAGAGGTGGGAAAGAAAACGAGAGTTCTCACGACTTTTTCAAATATGGGTATATTTTCATAAATCTCAATACCATAACGGGTACTATCTTACCCACTGTAGTCCCCTCCGAATAGTCTGTTACTCACTCTAATACTTATCTTAGCTGGCAAGACAAATTGCTCTGCTCGAGTAAATATCTATATGAGCATGTTCGAAATCATGTAATATTTTTTTAACATGTGTGCATTTTTTATTGTTTTCATCTTAATATAAAGTTTTTAATACACATCAAAAGATTGGACTAAGTGATAAGTCAGCTCAACCAACTAGTTGATTGTTTTAATTTATTTGTCCACAACATGATGTGTGTCACATTCAAAAGACAAATTTATAATTGCAATTTGCAAGCTGCATCCTATTTTTGGAAATTTTTCATTAATCATATGCTCCAGATCTAATTATTATATTTTTATTACTATTACCCTATTTTTATAAATAATAATAATTGGAATAAACCATTCACTTAAAAAAAAAATCAAAATTAAATCTCAAATTTATTGTTTAAGAGCTTTTTTTTTTAAATTTTAAAATTAAATTAAGAATTCAAAATTTTATTTTAGAGAAATAATAACTTTAATTTCAATTTTGATATCTTTTTTTTATAACAACTTAAAAGAGGGAGATGTTCGTTTTGAAATTTAAATTAATAATATATTAGATCTTTTAAAAAAAAAAATTGTGACATTTGTATTTATTTTTGTTTAATTTATTATCGATATTTAATATTTCAAAATTCACAAAATATTTATTTGAAAATTGAATTTTTGTTGTCGTTTGATGCTTGAAATACTCACGTGAATAATTTTTTAATATAAACTTTTGATTTCATATAATTTAGATGTTAGACTTTGTTACCATGTCGGGAATTATTTAATATTTACTAATTTCAATAAATAAAAAAATAAAACTCACTTATTTTAATAATATAATTTTTTAAAATGTCTTATTAAACGTTACTATTCCAAAAATGGCCTTTTAATTTACTTTTATTTAACTAAAATTTAAAAAAATCCAAACTATCCGCCATATTTTTTACCTTTATTTTCTTATATCAACAAAATTTGGATTTATTCAAATTTTTATATCAATTATTTTTCTCGATTTTTATCAAATAATTTCATATTTATATATATTGAAATTTATGTTTCATTTCACGATTAATTTAAAAAAAAAAAAACACGGCCACAAATGATTATTTTAAAAAATAAAAAAATAATTAGGAGTACTAAAATAGGTTAAAAAAAAAAATATATATATATATATATATATATAATTTAGCGCAGTGATCGACAGAAGGCGACAAAAGAAAATTAGTCCAGTTGTCGTTTGCCAGCAACGATACAAATTGCCCAACGGAGGGGTTGTCTGCGGGCAGGGAGGGTGAGACAAGGAAGCAGACCAAAGAGCTTCACGTGGGTTTTATTCCCATGCGCTGCGCCCACAACCATTTCTGTCCCCACCAAACGGTCCTGTAGCACGTGCTTCTCACGTGAGTTCCATATGCCTTAGTTCTGTGGGCCCACCCCCTCTTTTTTCCTCTTTTTTTTTTTCTTTTTTTTTTTGCCTCATGGAAAAAAAAAATATTTTATATATATTATGGGCGAAAATGCTCCCTTTTTCTTTTTTTTTTTTTTAATTTTTAAAATGAATTTTAATTGGCCTGCCTCCAAATTTGGAAATTTCGGGATTCGTATTATTAATATTATTTATTTATTTATTTATTTGGTAGATGCTGATTCTAGTAGTCTACACCAATAACATTTTGAGTCTAGAATGGTCTTAGATTCCACAAAGAATTTCATTTTTGGTTCTTCATGTGAAAGATTCTACCTTTATCCTATTTTATTCCAACAAACAATTTAATTTAAATTTATAAAAAATAGCGGATATTATCCGATTTGACTCGTCATATACTGTCGTTAACTTCACAGTTCTAAAACACGTTAACTAGGGAGAGATTTTGTAACAGCTCAAGCCCACCGGCAGTAGATATTGTCATCTCTAGACAATCCATCAAAGTTTTGAAGGTTTACACACCCTTGTAAACAATGATTTATTCTCCACCCCCATCAACAACATGGGATCTCACAATGTCTTCACTAACACACTGCTTTTTGTCTGACTCTGATACTATTTATAAAAATTAAAAAAAATTAGGGCGTTATAGGTTTCTATGTCCTTATAAGGAACGTTTCGTTGCCATCTCAAATCGACGTGGGATCTCACAGTCCACCTCCTTAGGATCGAGCGTCTTCGCCGACACACCACTCTAGTCCCACTCTGATATAATTTATAACTACTTAAGCCCACTACTAATAAATATTGTCTGCTTTATAATTTTTATTTTTATTTAAGTATTTAAAAAAAAAAATTAATAATTTGTGTAATGATGTGGAGGGGAGGACGAAGACAAGAGCATTAAATAATTTGCGTAATGGATCTTCCCAGGTGCTATGTCCACGTGAAGCTAAGTCGTCAGCCTAGGAAAAGTTTGGTGTGACAATTACACATCTGCCCCCACTTAGATTTATTGACTAATTTAGAACCCAATAATTAATTTTTATTTATTTATTTATTTATTTATTTATTTATTTATTGAGATGGTAAATACAATACAAGTGCCTTTCAATAATTTAATACCCTTGGGTTGGGGTGGGGTTTTGTGGAACATAAGAAAGGGAACATTATTTCAACCCAACATTTAATAATATATCAATAAATTGTTTCTTTGTCTTCACTTTATTTTTATATATATATATATATATATATTTTCGGTCGAGCTATGTTCAAATTGACATAAATAATAGTCTATTTAAATGTAAGATTAATTTTAATATAATTAATTTTTTATTTTTTTAATTTTGACTAATAATTCAAAAAATATATATTTATTATGGTATAAGGCATGGAGATTTGATATCCATGAACCCATTATGGGCTTAAAGCCTCTATTTGGGCTTTTAAACTGGGCTCAAAGCCTCTATTTGGGCTTTCTAATTGGGCTTAAAGCCTCTATCGTGATTAATGGATAGCCCATGGATCCAGACGTTCAATAAAGTTTAAATTTTAAATTTTATATCTAATATGTTTTAATTTTCAATTTAGTATATAATAAATTTAAGTCCTATTTAAAATTTATAAATTTATAAATTTATTCGACGTAAAATTAAAATTTATGATTAAAAGAACTTTTAGCACGATGGTAACAATTTATCAACATTTTTTATCATTAAAAATTTATTAGGCGTCAATTAAAAATTGTTAAATTATTATTTTTTTTTTCAGTTTTATATTTAATAAATTAATGAATTTTAAATGTTTAATAAATTCATAAAATAAAATAAAATAAAATAATAATAATAATAAAAAGCTCTTTTAGGGACAAAATAACGCCATTAAAAGGTAAGAAGTAAATTAATAATTTTAAGAATTTTAGAAAGTAAGACCGTCGTTGAATCCAAAAACCCTCACTCACAGGTCCCAAAACCCTCACCTCCAGCTATCGTCTCCACCACCGACGGCGATCATGTTGCACCTGTGGGCTTCCTCCTCCGTCCTGCAAGAGCCGTCGACTCTCCTCTGTAAGTTTCTTGAATTTTCAAAAATTCTCTATCTCTCACTGTCTTACATTGAAAATGATCATTTGGTTCTGGAAATTTATGTGTGAATCTTGTTCCTCGTCTTTTGCTGTGGTTTTGAGATTGGAGGTGGGTTAGATCAGATTTCTCTTTGCTCTAATCTGAGTTTTGTTGATTCGAATTGATCCTCTATCCTTGTTGCGGGTTGTGCGAGTTGACATTCTTCCTTTTCTGTCTCCATGTTTCGAGCTCGCCTTGTATGTATTAAGCCGCCTCACCCTTTGGTAATTATGGTTTGATTTCATTATTTTTACATGTCCTTGCCGCATTGAAGCATTCTACTCCTTGTTGCCTTGCTGTCGCTGCTCGCCGCGCGCTTGAATGATGTTAGAGCAGAGAGGAAGAGCGTTGTTGAGGATTGATGAACTTGACCAATAAACCCGAACCAGAGTGAATTAAACTGCCTCAGTTTCTAACTAATGTTTGGATTGATCCCGCTTATCCATATGATCAAGCCGACGATCATTTTTTATATTATAACAAAAAACTGAATTGAATCTGGATTGCAAAAATTTCTATGTTTTCAACATGGATAAGAGTGCTAGACTTCTAGGAAACGTTGGTTTATTTATGTTTTTATTTTCTGTCTGCAGATTGAGAAGGTTAAGAAGATTGATGCAGCTTGTGTAGAGTAGTGAACTATAAGTCAAAGGCCATAACGACCACCACCATGGCAAACAGACGGTGTGTACAAGTACTAACTCGTCATGCCTCGGCCATTTTTTCTGGAAAGCCATATATCCACTCGCTGAAAATCACATCTTCCTTCCTCTACCAGAATTACCACCATACACGTGCCTCTACATCAACCTATCTTTTTACTAAAACTGATCCTTGGTGTAAGTGCTGGTCACACTCCCAATATCTCTCATCTGATAGTCGTAATGGCAATGATGATGATGATACTGAAGAAGATGAAGATGAAGATGAAGATGAAGATGAAGAAGCATATGATAGTAGTGAGGATGATGGTATTTCAGGGTTGAGTAGGGGTATGCAGAAGGAGTATACAAAGGAGGAGAAGGAGGCAGAAGCGGCTGATATTGGATATAAAGTAGTTGGGCCACTTGATCGATCTGATGGCGTTTTCAAGGGTTATGAGCCTGTTTTTGCTGTTGTTCAGGTACAAACTTGTGGCATGGCTTCATGAGTTTTTTGAATTAATGGTTGGATACTTATCATTTATGCACTCTTTTCTTTTGGCTGTTTCTGTAGATTGGCTCACACCAATTCAAGGTTAGCAATGGAGACAGTATTTTTACTGAAAGATTAAAATTCTGCGATGTGAATGACAAGGTTCGTAACTCCTATTCCATTTTCCATTGTGGATGTTTCAGTTATCGTTATTTTTTTTTTCTTTTTTTTTTTTTCAAAACTTACATCCTAGCCTTCGTCCATGTTCTACATGGTCTCCCGCTTGAATGAGCCCTCCATGTTTTGACACTGCCTCTTTAAATGGCGTTGAACTCGGAAGCAATTTTTGGGACCTAGAATTGAAATGTTGTTTGATTTAAGACTGTACTCATATTTTTTATATTCTGCTATTGTTTCCAGATTGTAATTAGCTAAGCTAAAGTTGTGGTACTTCTATGATGTCTTGATGGTTACAAAGATTCGACTTAAACATTAATTTGATAGGCTGCAGAGCAGTTTTTGGGTGAATTAGTATGGAAGAGCCCTTTTTTGGGGCAGTGTGTGAAAGTTTAGAAAGGCTTCTAAAAGGCAACTGTTTTACATACATGAAAAGTTGCACTTTTCAGGTTGTCATAGACGAGGCTAAATTAAGTAGTCATGTACTTTGTTTCATGAGAAGTATCGCTTCAAGCAAATTAAAGAACGAGGAAAATATGAAATTTATCTTTTGGTAGCTTTTATTTAAGTTATTGTTACTCACTTGTGAGCACAAGAGGATCTTTTCTGCAATTTCTATTGCTCCATTTTCCTTGTCGGACTTGAATGCGCTTTTGTAGATTTTCTCATGGTTGTTGTTATATCTTGCCCAGTTTAGGATTCTGATTATGTGTTGAATTTTTGAACCTTTTCTGTACTTCATCTTGAGCAGGCTTTAATGAATTTTTTTTTTTAATAAATGGATTTATCTTTCGCAGTTGATATTGAATAGGGTCCTCATGCTTGGCTCAAGTAGCCAAACAATTGTAGGCAGGCCAACAATCCCAAGTGCAGTTGTTCAAGCAGTTGTTGAGGAACATGTAAGAGTGACGGCGAAACTATTTGCTTTTTGTTGTTAATGCATTATATTATAAACAATTTTGCTGTTGTGTTCTTTCTGATGTGCATTGTTCTCTAGTGATTCTCGTGGACCATTGCAATGCATTTTTTAAGGACTAGTTCTCTAGTTCTTTATGCGCTTTATAAAATATACTTCTAGTCTTAGCCGCATTTGGGAACTTATACATTAAATGGATTTAGACAACGCAATTGTTAAAATAGGAAGATCCAATTTGTTAGCCAGGGGGAAAGATTTACATTCTAGTTTTATTATATCCATCAGGTTAGAAGAAAATAATAAAATCTGGAGACTTTACAATGTTCTGAAGAATTCAAAAGGCATTTTCTTCGAGCAATTATTGCTTAAAAAATTTGTGAATGACAGAGGGCTTTGGTATATGAATTAGCCGAATTGGCAATAAGTGTAATATGTTGCAGTACTTTATTTTCTATGATCATATCATATTAACTGTGGTGCTCTGTGACTCTGGTTAGTCTGCTGAGTGTACATTTTTTCTTTCCTGGCTCTCTTTTTTTGTTTCAAATTCCCAACGACATATATCTTGAAAGTTCAATTCTCAAATTTGTGTTCCAATTCGTAAGATCTGAATGCTTTTTCTCTTTTCTGAAGGCATTAGATGCAAAAGTAATCATCTTCAAGAAAAAAAGGAGGAAGAATTACCGCCGAACCAAAGGACACCGCCAGGTATATCCTATTCCTATCCAGACTTTCCAGAAAGAAGTAAAAAGTTTATTATCCAAGTTTTCTGATGATCCTTTCTGGCAACATTTTATATCTTAGGAATTAACAAAGTTGAGGATCATCGATATCCAAGGTATTGACAAACCCGAAAACATTGGAAAGCCTTCAAAAACAGCTGATAAGAAGCAAGAAAAATTTGCAGTAGCAGCTTAGAAATAGGTTCCATGATTCTTACTATCTGGAACTGCTAAGTGGGTGTAGCTTTTTCTGATCTCATATGATATACTATACTTGATTCTAATTCTTTGATAGTGCGACTTAGGCATGTTTTGTAGGAATGCCACTTTACTATGATTCCCATCATTTTTGTTCCTTGACCTTTTCTATTTAAATAATTTAAATTTGATCATGAAAATTGTTGTCATCATACATTTGTCAATAAGTTGAAATTGCATCAAATAAGATTATTCCATAATTATGTACGAGTTTGTTGTACTGAGATTTGGTATGTTCATAATTTTTGAGACCTTTCCTGGATCATACATTCAATGCATATGTTTGCTTTTATTTTCTAAATCTGCACAAGGATCTGGAACCTGAATAATCTTTTGTAATTTCATGGATTGAATAATTTACTAGTTTCATTGTATCTGGGCTTCCCCTCCCAAAACCAGATTATTTGTGTGGGTGAAGGTCTATGTATACATAGTGAACTGTTGACGTTTAGGATGATAATTAGTGCCTTTTTTTTTTTGTAGAGTTATGTTGTAATTGCCATAATTGACGTTTAAGATGGTAATTAGTGTTTTATCTACCGCTTAGTTCAAATTGATTGGTTGAAGTTGTAAAATATCCAAAAATTCCAAAACGATAAGTAGTTAATCTATTTGATGATCAAGGTCAAGAGTAAAGAAAATTGTTTTGAAACCTCTCGAATCACTTTACAAGATAGTTTGATCAGAGCTACATGAATGACTGACTTATCATTTACTCTAAAGTCTTTGTGGTAGGATCAAGACACGTTCTAAATTATTGTGTTGAGTTTAGTTCCGTGAAAGTGAACGACCCACCCTTGTGAACAAATTTTATATGCTTCTTTTTATCTTTTAGCAGGAATTCTATTCTCTTACTTTGCCATCAAAAGATGCCACACTGCGTCTAAACAACACTACCCCTAAAGTTTCTGAAGTATCATGCTAATATGAATTATTTATTTATTTTATTTTATACATTATTCGATAAATTATAAAAAAAAGAAGCATTTTCAAACATTTATAATTTTTACGTAGTTTCTTACCAAATGCAACTATGTCAATTTAAGTATAAGCATAACTAACTATGTCAATTTAAGCATCATTATAGAATTTTATGTCAATTTAAGCATAACTAACTGTAGTTTTATATAAACATCTGCAATTGCATAATAGAATTTTATATTTGAAATTGATACACGGTAGTTTTATATATACCTTCGTATTGTGTAGACTTAATTCAATGTAATACGAACAATCTTATTTAGACAAATAAATATAAAGTTTTTAAATAAAATTTTAATATTTTTTATTAAAAAAATAAAATATTTCTAAAAATAATTTTGAAAATTTTGAAAATGGATGAGAAATATCGAAAATGGGCGGTTTGAGATTTATACATATATACATATACATATATATTTGAAAACCCATACATATACATACATACATACATACATATATATTATATATCATTTTTAGCTGGACGGGTCTGTCTTTCACTCCCGTGCTTCAAGAAAAAAGGAAGTTAAAAGGGAAAAAAAAAAAAAAAAAAACGAACTGGACAAGCTAATTCGAGTCACCCTCTTCGCAAATTGTAAGCTTTTGATTTCGCGGCTATGTTTTTTCCTTACTGAATTGGGATAAGGTTTTTTTTTTTCTTTCTTTCTTTTAACCCATTCGATGGAAAGTTATCAGTATTTTCTATCTACCCTTAATTTTGGAGAGATTTTTTGGTTGAAGCAATTTCGATTTTATATCTTCGGAGTCGCTGGGAATTGGAGATTTTGATGTGTTTTGAAACAATACCTGAAGTTTTCCTCTCGTTTGTCGAGCAAATTTGAGTTCATTTTTTGGGATTTGATCTGATTGCTTGATCTGCAGCGTTGCCGGAAGTGTAATTGGAAGCGGAAGTTGCGATGGCAATTGACCAGGCTGAGCTTAGCACTGAGCAGGTTGGTGATCGGATCTCCTCATTGTTTTCTTTTTTGCCTTCTTAGATTTGATTCTGAAGTGGGTTTAGATGGTAATTAGTAGTACTCTAAATGATGCGATTTCTTCGATGGGGGGGGGGGGGGGGGGGGGGGGGGGGGGTGGGGGCGCGAGTTTAACTACGTCCATGGTGATTGAATGTTATGTGTTTGAGCAGTTTGGTCAATGATCCAACAATTTGTTATTACTCATTAGTAATGGCAAATTTCTTCTAGGATCTAAGATTGCTGTTCATCTGAACATATTAATTGCATTCATTAGAAAATTGAACTCGATCAAGAAATTGAATGGAGGGAAAACGAGTTGTTTGTCTTGAGAGTTTCCTTTGTTTAATATTTTCAAGTCTGAATTCTACTAATTTTTCTTAAGCGTGGTCACTTCAATTGGGCGATCCAATACATGATCTCGAGCGGATACGAGGATAAAGTTGCTTAAAAAATCTGGGAGTTTCTCCTGTGAATCATCATTATGATTGTTCTTTTGATAAACACCGGTTTCATCGTCAAAAAGAGAGAAATATTAGAAAAAACCTCAAAATTTCCTGGCAAAAAGCGCGGTTGTTTCCATAAATTCCTGTTCTTGAATGCTCTGAGGCCTCTGATGTTCCAGCTTATATTTGTCATAGAGGTCATGAGGAGCCCTTAGAGAAGCCTTTCTAAATAGGATTTTTCTTGTAACTGATACTTGATGCTAATTTTTCTAGTTTTCTCATTTGACGCCCCTTTTTGTTTGCTGTCTTTTTGGATCTCGAGATAGGGAAAAGAAATAAACCTGTTTCATCAAGAAGGTTTTCTTTTTAAGGTGATTCTTGGGGTCGGGATCGGGGGTGAGGGAGGGATTCAAAAAAGGTTTTGCTAGTAGTGGGAAGATCTTAAAAGTCCTTCTAGGCTGTCCTTTGAGTAGCGATTTGAGAGTGATTCTAGCAGCAACAAAAAAAAAAAAAAAAAAAAAAAAACTCGAGTTCGTAGGTTCAATATTCCTTTCCTTTTGTCTGATACTTCTAGGTGTTGATTACTAGTCATCTGCTATGAACACGTTTGACTCGAAGGTAGCATGTCATTCCAGTCTACAAACAGCGTTTCTAAGTTTTCTTCTGAAATGTTTCTGTCAGCTTGATTGATTTAATGCCACATCTTCTTCTCTGATGGACATCGAATAGTGTTATTCACATTGATTGTGAAAGTTTTGTCTCTTATAACACGATTATGAAATGGCCTTATGATGTTACAATTATTGGATCTATCCCCTTTTGGCTGGACAACGACTCTTCCGAGGGATCCCACCACCATCCTCTCTTGCACTTTGGTGGGCTATCCTCTCATGAAGGAAAAGAAAGTCGTATGGATGTTTCGTTTCCATGACTCTATTGTTTTTTTGTAACTCCCTTGGATTAGGGATCTCCCTTTTGTAATTCATTCAATTAATGAAATTATTTCTTATTAGAAAAAATTACTGTTATTGGATGATTCAAACTCCCTTGATCTTCAACAACCTTTGAACCTATTGGCTTCATCTTCTCCAATTTTATGTTGGAAATTTGAGGCGCAAGTCTTTTGTTCGGTTTTGAATGATTGTATAATTATTATTGTTCTAGAAGAATAGAAGTTCTTTTCGAATATGATTTATGAGGTCGAATTATCATAGTAATTGGATTTTATCATTTCACCTCAGATGATTTTGTTCAACAACTACATCATTAACATTTTTTTCTCTAATTGTGAAAGGTTCTCACAAGGGACATTCCATGGGAGACATACATGACTACTAAACTTATCAATGGAACAAGCCTTCAGCTGTTAAGGCGTTACGATAACAGACCAGAGAGTTACAGGGCACAGTTGTTGGATGATGTAATTTTCCCTCATACATGCCTGATCTATTTTCATAACATGATTCATCAAGTTATCATTACGTTTTTTGTGATTGAAATTTTGTTTGGAAAATTAGGAATGATTTTCTTTACATTATCTCGTAATACTAAGTGCCGTTGGATTTTGCAGGATGGTCCAGCTTATGTTCGTGTATTTGTTAGCATTTTACGAGATATATTTAAGGAAGAAACAGTGGAATATGTTTTAGCATTAATCGATGAGATGCTTACAGGTAACTCGATGATTTTTATATCAACAGTACTTTACGATTATGTTTCGGATAATCATCAGAAGTTGTTTAAATGATTCAAAATTATACTTTCTATTAAATCATCAAATTCATAACAAAATTAGTACCAAGAAATCTTCTAAAGCTGTTTTGAATAAAATATAAATATGTATCCATGGCTTGGCCACTACATTTACAAAATGTTCATTTAGAAGGGAATATTGGAAGAGATGTCAAATATTTAGGCTTTCTAATTACGAAATAAAATTTAGAAAACGTGCTATAGGACTAAGATTGTGATCTCTATCAATCAGATCAAATTTGATATTGCTTTAATATTTAATGGTAACATGAAACTTTGTTATATATTTTGATAAATCAGATCAAATTCGATACCGTTTTAATATTTAATGATTATCTGATATATGGTAAATACTTTGCAGCAAACCCAAAAAGAGCAAGATTGTTCCATGATGATTCTCTTGCTAGTGAAGATACTTATGAACCTTTCCTAAGGTATGTATGAGGTTCAAGCATGGCTTTATGCACAATATTTTACGTTAACCGTACATTTCATTGGCACGAACGTTGGACTCGGTAATTTCGACAGATCATTTGTTTTGTGCTTTTTTTGCTGTGTTATTACATTCTTTGCTTACAAGTTACATTGTTTCTCGACCAAGTTTCGTTTCATTCTTCCACTGTATAGCGTAACATAACTTCATGGCCCCAAATGGTTGAAGAACCTCAACCAAGCTTTATAACCTACATGTATAACATAATTTACATCCAGTTACGCAAAATTTTTGTACACTTTTTTCCGAATCTTTATAACCTTCCCCAGAAGAAAAGTCTCCGATTTCTGCTTTCATTTTTTGGTTTTGGGAGTTTCGCTTCACATAATTTATATTTCTTGTGTATTTCAGATTGCTTTGGAAGGGCAATTGGTTCATACAGGAGAAGAGCTGTAATATACTTGCTCTGATAGTGAGGTACACTTTTGGAAATATTTTCCACCATATATTATTTAGGAAACTGTTGTGTGTGCAGGCGGGTATATGCGTGTATGTATGATTTATATAAACCTTTTCTTTCTTATAACATTAGTGCTAGAAAAAAAACACATGATGGCAGTTATGCAAATGGTGATGCCTCGAACTCCAAGAGGAAAATTACTACCATTGATGATGTTTTGGATGGACTGGTGAAATGGCTTTGTGCACAGGTATGCTGCTTATGTTCAATACCTTTAGCATTCCTTCAATGTCGAGAGCCTGTAACATAAGGAAAGACTGAGACTTTTTCTTTTTGATATGAAAAACAATTTTTCTTTTCGAACTGATCGCTTGTCACGACCCGATATTTTACTATGAGCCGTGATTCAAAAGATAATGTGTATGCAAAGAAAAAGTTGAGAAGGTGTAAAGGCAAAATCATTTATTCCTAAAACCGAAAGTTTCAATACAAAGATTCAACAAATGAAAGTTCCAAAAAACAAAAATGTGAAAAATCTAAATGCAAAAAAAAAAAAAAAAAAAAAAAAAAAAAAAAAAAAAAAAAAAACTAGACTGATGCCTTGGGACATGCATTCCTCCATGACAATTCGCCCCTCTGATCACGCTCTACCCAATAGACCACCTACTTGTAGGCTCTCATCGCATCCTAAGCTTAACAGTCAACACGAGTTTCTCGTTGGCTCTAGGACGTCTAGTTCTAATCTTAGCCCCTTTGGACTTCTATTGTTCTCCGTCCTCTCATTTGGTACCTAGGGGTTCCTTATGCTAAGTTGGACTGACCGGTATCTCTCTACGAGGCACTACCTCTACATGGCTAATTTAGACCACATGGTATCTTGCCTAGGGGTGTGCTGAATACCTCCTAAGCCCATAATAGTCCCCTTGGGGGGGGGGCGACCCAACCCATTCCCATGCAGCTAATAGGCTATACTACGTGGGGACATATTTTTCATGCGAAACGGCTAGGAGCAGTAAGAACTGATCAGGACCTCTAGTCCTCCCACGAAACTATAGACACCGTTCAGACAACTAGCAGCCTATGAACATCCCTAAGGCACTATGTTTACCATGGTGATCTGCTAAATTCCTAGGGGAGGGGTCGATCTAGGCTCGGTGGCTAGCCACTCTAATCTTGGATCCCTAGGCTTATTCCTAAAACGTTTCCTAAACATTACATTGTCTCCTAAACATTTCCAAAAAGAAGCAAGCTTCAAGAATCACATACATTATACCGTTTATGCAAAGATAGGAAATTATGCTCATCGGGGTGATAACATCCATCAACATCCGGAACGCAGAGTTCACAATTCTCCCATCCTCCTCTCAGCATGCATAAACAATTACACACAAAGCAGAAGCATAAAACATGTTTAACTTGTCATAGGTCACGTACTTTGCAATTTAAACTAATAACATAGAAAAGTCTAATCAACTAAGGAAACTAATGTAGCATGCATGCATACTAAGGCGATTCCTACAAGTATTTCTTCCTAAGTTCCGTGTGGTGACCATTGTGATGTCCCACATTGGTTGGAGAGGAGAACAAAATACCATTTATAAGGGTATGGAAACCTTCCCCTAGCAGACGCGTTTTAAAGCCTTGAGGGGAAGCCCGAAAGGGAAAGCCTAAAGAGGACAATATCTGCTAGCGGTGGATTTGGGTCATTACATCGCTACTTCAAAATTTTCAAAGAAAACTAAGATCCTATCACCAACAAACAAAAAAACAAACTTTAAAAACCAACCACAAGGCATCCGGATGCAACAAAATCAGAAAATTTCTCAATATATTTGTGAGATCCCACCTCGGTTGGGGAGGAGAACGAAACATTCTTTATAAGGGTGTGGAAATCTCTCCCTAGCAGACGCGTTTTAAAAATCTTGAGGGGAAGCCCGAAAGGGAAAACCCAAAGAAGACAATATCTGCTAGCAGTGGGTTTGGGCCATTACAAATATTTTGATGTATTGCAAGTATGGTCATCTCAACTTATTCTGGAAATGATGTCGGTTGATATTGTTTTGTGGTTTTTACCTTGGAAGATCTCAAAAAAAAATTCCGTGTTAACACTTGTGATTAATTGGTATGAACACGAGATTTAGTCAGCAAAATCCATAAAAGAAATATGTTATGTAAACATAAATATAAACCAACATATTGTACGTGCTTCTTTCGTTTGAACTTCGAAACATAATGAATAAGACCAGCTGCTGGTCATCCACATCCGCTCTAGTTTCATTGATGCTGACATAGTGGTCTTAAAATGTTGTATAGCTGAAGAATCCTTCACATCCCAGTCGTGCTGTACAGACTTCTATCAATTGCCTTGCAACTCTGCTGAAGGAACCAAAAGTCAAATCCTCCTTTGTCCAAGTAGATGGAGTGAAGCTGCTCATCCCTTTGATTTCTCCTGCGTCGACTCAACAATCTATTCAGGTAATCGTCGTTGTTCACTTCTTGACAATGGCACTCATCTTCATATTAGTTGCATGTTTACTTGGGATTTCTTATCATATTTATCATGTAACGCTCGGTTCACATTTTTTAAGCTGTCTCCAGTGTTCAATTACTCCATTTAATTTGAAATCTGCTATTATTAAGCTTTTAACATTGAAACTAATTGTTCTTTTTCTGACAGATTCTATATAAAACATGTTTTTGTGTTTGGCTTTTATCATATTATGAGCCGGCTATTGAATTCTTGGCCACTTCCAGAACCCTTCCAAGACTTATCGATGTCGTCAAGAGTTCCACAAAAGAGAAGGTGAAGCCATCGTTTAGTACATGTGTCAATCTAATTAAGCTACACGTTGCCCTGTTCTTTATATTTTAGTTTTCTATAACTGACTTGTATTCATTCTGCCCTGTACATTCTTTGCAGTGTTACACCCTGCGTTTATGCTTTCATATCTTCGAGTAGATTAGCGACGTACACTATGTTGACTAGTTTACCATGTTCATTCTAGCATCAATGTTTACGTATTTTGTTTGTGATATTTCTACTAGGTTGTCCGAGTCGTTATTTTGACCTTAAAGAACTTACTTCACAAGGGGACATTTGGAGCTCAAATGGTGGGTCTTGGACTACCACAAGTTGTTCAAAGTTTGAAATCCCAAGCATGGAGTGACGAGGTACGAAAAGTTGAAGATTTTTCATTTTCTTTATAATAGCCAATGCACCAACACCATTGATTGACATCAAAGAAACCGTTCTTGATCTGTTTGGTTTTTTATGGTTGATGTGTTTTATCCAAATCTTTGATGGCTGAAGTATTGTCCTTCAGCTCTTTCTGTTAAACCCCACATCGGTTGAGGTGGAGAACGAAACATCCTTTATAAGAGTGTGGAAACCTCTCCCTAGCATACACGTTTTAAAAACCTTGAGGTGTAGCCCGATAGGGAAAGCCCAAAGAGGACAATATTTGCTAGCGGTGGGCCTAGGCCGTTACAATTTCACCTCTTCTGCTTCCATTTCCCCCTTTCTGTATCAAATATAAGTTAACTTTCGTCTACCCCTTGTACGTTCTTCTGAGCGTGTAATGGATGACATCACTCATTGTTCCTGATATTTCCGGTTCATATTTTCCCGACCGTTAGATCTTGTTTACTAAACATTTGTTCTATGACCTCAACACTTTTCTAGATAAGACTTCCCTATCATGTCCTCTATTTTGATCTTTCTAAAAAGAGGGTATTGGAGGAACTGAAGATAGGTTTGTGATTGAACTTTACTGGGTTTTTACAGAGAACATTTTACCTTTCCATAGTCTCTTTCATTGTCACGGACCCCGCTTCCCCGCTTCCCCTATTGTAAAATAAAAAATTTGCAAAAGTAGCTTCAAAACAGTTTCTTACCGATACACGGTTCACGGTTCATGGTTCACGGTTCACTGCTGATTCTTGCTCAAGTAGGAAAACCTTTAAGCCTCCTCTCTCTATTTTTCCTTCTTTATAGTGTATTTACAAATGTGATTGCGAATATGCAATAGGACCTTTTGGATGCTTTGAATCAACTAGAAGAAGGGCTGAAAGATAACATCAAGAAACTAAGTTCTTTTGACAAGTATAAGCAAGAAGTCCTTCTAGGCCATCTTGACTGGTCTCCTATGCACAAAGATGTAAATTTCTGGCGCGAAAATATCACAAGCTTCGAAGAGAACGACTTCAAGGTTTTTTCCCCAGCTATGCTCTTATTATGTTGCTATCCTTCATAGATCCGTACAATATATGACAGATATCGAGTCACGAAAGCCAAAGTAATACGTAAATTTTGTTCTTGATGCAGCTATTGAGGGTCCTTATCACCATTCTGGATTCGTCGAGTGATCCAAGGGCTCTAGCAGTCGCTTGTTTTGATCTTTCCCAGTTCATTCAGCACCATCCTGCTGGGAGAGTTATAGTGACAGACTTGAAGGCGAAGGAAAGAGTGATGAAACTGATGAATCATGAGAATGCTGAAGTTACCAAATATTCCCTCCTCTGTATTCAAAGGCTGTTCCTAGGTGCCAAGTATGCCAGCTTTCTGCAGGCTTAAGTCGGTTTTCGGGTAAGAGACGCTTATGTAAGTTGTAATAAACCCGCCCCATCCCGGGCGCTGGAGCTTTTTCTAGAGGGGTTATTATGTTTATTAAGTGATTATGTTCTTAATTTTTTGGTGTGATTATTCAATGAGAGATTTTGTTCAGTTCTTGCATTCCCAGATTGTTCATGATCATAATGAATAAAGTCGCCACATTTTCATTCATTGTGTTTTTATTCATTGAGTTGGAAGAGACCTCTATGAGATATATGAGTCTCTTAATTTTTTTTTTTTTTTTTTTTTTTTTTTTGTGACGATGTGTATTAAGAATTACGAGTGTGCACGGATTAGGTTGGAAAAATCTTTTGGACCAAACCTATTTCGAATCAACTCGATGGTGACTCGAGTAACTTGAATAGAGTTCATAACTCAATCCAACCCTCTATTTTCTATTTGGGTTGGGTTCGATGGATTTTTTTTTTAATTATTTAAAAAAATCATATTTATCCACCATACATGTTACATTAATCATTAAAATTTTAAATTTTAATATTAAACACTTACAAGTTACCATGTATCATTAACATGGGTTGTAACTATTTTCGAGTTAATCGAGTTGACATAACTTAGAAAATGTCGGTCAACTCGCAAATCGAACTGAATTCGCATCCGTTAACATCTCCTCGTTCATATATGCTATTTGACTCTCCCTTCAAACACTCTATCTCGATTCTTCGAGAAATGAAAGTAAAAACAAAGAAATTCTCGATCGTTCATATATGCTATTTGACTCTTCCTTCAAACACTCTCTCTCGAATCTGTGATACATGAAAGCAAAAACAAAGAAATTCTCGATCAAAACTTATTTATGGTAGAACAAATAAATGAATCAAAATTGAAGGCTAAAATAGTCATATTAGCATTAAATATACATCAAATTATTTTTATATTTTCAACAAAAAGAAAAAAAAAAAGACAAATTAGAATGTGAAAAGGGGTTTGCTTTTGGAGAAAATTACAACAAACAAACAAACCTAAAAAAGGAATTTGAAGTCAAGAAATGGCAAAAACAAACTTAGCCGTTTCGTCTGCTTTCGTTGAACACCTCCCACCTTCCCAATTTTACCCTTTCCAATATAATTTTATTTTTTTTATTATTTTTCACCTCAATATTATTATTAAATAATCTCAATGATTCAGTAATAAAAATTATTAATTGTCACGTCAATAATATGATCTATTAACATTAAAAATTAATTATAAAAAGAATTTCAATTAAAAGAGAACATTTGTATTCAAAATCATACGATTTATTATTTTATTTTATTTTATTTTATTTTATTTTATTTTATTTTTCTTATTCCATCTACTCTCCACGTGGCCAATTCCGCACGCCACGTTTCACCATCGCATTGGACGCTGGTCCACGCGCCTTCAGGCCCACTCTATAAATAAGCCCCGCGCTAGACGCTCTTATTACACCAATTCACAAATCACATATCAAAGAGATTCTCCTTCTCTCGACCTAACTTCTCTCTCTTTTCTTCTCGATTCTCAGTTTCCATGGCGATCTCCGGCACTTCCAAGGTTTTCTACGTGGTTGTCTTCGCCATTGTGGCGGTCTTCTCGGCCGTCGCTTCCGCTCAGGAATCTCCAGTGCCGACTCCCGCTCCCGCTCCGGCGCTCGACCGAGGAGCGGCGGCTCTGCCTGCCGCCGCCTCCATGGCTCTTCTCTTTGCTTCCTTCTTCCTCTCGCTTCCTGCGCTTTTCAAGCTCTGAAGTAAATCGATTGCAGATCGTTCATTCTATTACAATACTATGATTTTATATTTAGATGCATTGGCGTTGGTTAGACTGATGATTGTTGATATTCGTACTAAATTTATTTGATCGGAAAATAAACGGAGATCTCTGGAATCTCCTTAGGTTGATTTGTTCATTGTTGTTCGTTACTCTGTATTAGTATAATTTTTCAGTGTGATTTCTTATAAAAATAATAATATTCTCTCTCTTTTTGTTTCCGTTTCCGTTATGCTCTTTCTTTGTATATTATTACAATAAAATCAACAAAAATTAAAATAAATTTGGACTTTAAGCAACATGTTGAATATTTAACGAGAGAAAATTGGACTTTGTTCGTTGTCTATCAATTTTCCGTTGAACAAGCAATGGACTCGAGTCGGGGATTTATTTATTTATTTAATTAAATTGTACATGAAGTATTTTGTTTTTAATTTGGTTTTTGAACAGTTCAATCAAACCTCAAATACATCTGAATATTGTTTATATGACTCGAAAACTCGACCAACCTTATTCATCTAACCAAAACCATTCGGGTTAATTTGTAACCAACTCGGCCATCTCTATCCCACCCTACAAAGATTAAAAACATCAATAGAAAGATTAAAAACATTTGATGATGGTAACCATTATTATTGATGATTGTGATTTACGAACATTTAGGTTTTATGATATTTTAATTATTAATTTAACACTGTAAAAAGTAATATTTTTAAAAATAATTAATAAAATAATCTGACATCAAAAATAGAGAGCGAGAAGAAATTGGGTTGTAAATTCTATTTAGATAGTTCGGGTTACCCATTTATCACTCCTATTAAATATAAATTCTAATTATAGAAAAACAACTTTTTACCTCTAAATTCACCAAAAAAAAAAAGGAAAAAAGAAAAAAAATCAAATTGAGGACTAAATTTGTCATTTAATTTTGTTAAAGAATGTTCTAGTATTATTTATTTTCTAAATAATAAATAAATCTTATATTGCGTGGCCTCTATTCGTAGTATATTTTATTTTGTAAATTAATAAAAAAATTAAACATTTGACTTTTTTTTATTAGACGTCTTATTTTTTATTAAATTCCCAATCAACAGACAGTTTATTCAATAAATATTAATTTTCGATATTAAATTCATGAAATCAATAGGATTGACACCTCAACCTTTCAACTGTCTAACCTCTAATTGTCAAATTTTTATTATTATTTTCAAAATATTTTTTTTTCTTGGATTCTTAAATATTCGACGTACGCTCGTACGTGTGTTTTTTTTTATTGCATGTTATATATATAATTAATTAATTAATTAATTAATTGTTAGTTAATTACAAAGTTGGTCCGAGTTAGAATTTAGTTATCATAATCTTAAAATTTAATATTTTAACCATATAATTTGATAAAATTTTATAAATATCTTATGTCAATCATAAATATTATTTTAATATTTTAATATTTTTTGTTATAGGTTTTCAATAATAACTTATTTTCAGAGAATTATAATTTTCTTTGGACAATTTTTTTTATTTATTTGAAAAGTAGCTTTTAATTTTATTCTAAATATAATTAATTAATAATGGATTAAAATACTATTTGGATCGTTTTGTAATTTGGTCTACAAATTTTGTTTTAAGATTCAAGAATGTTTGATCCACGACACCTAAATGGTGTGAAAGTTATCTTATTTATAATTAAATAAATAAGAGTAATAAACGAAAAATAACAATAAATGGAAAGATACTCATAGTAATAAAGTAAATATCTAGATATTTGTCTTATAATAAAATATCAAAATTAAAAGAAAAAAATCCTTTTTTTCTCTAATTTTTTTAATCTCAAAATGAGAGATAATTGAATAAAGCGTCACGTTTACGTTATAATTAATAATAAATGAAGAAAATAAAGGCAAGAAAAAAGAAAAAAATAAAAAACAACATTACAACCCAACGGCATCCACCAAAGTCTAACACGTCAAGAAAAACCTATAAATAATTTGAGACTATTTTGTCTTGTCTTTTTCATTTTTCGGAAAAAAAAACAATATATTATATATATATATATATATATATATATATATATATATATAGATATATATATATATATAATGTTATTTCCAAATTTAATTATTTTTATAAACTTTAAAATTTCTCTTCTTTAAACCATGTCGACGGAGCGCCGCCGGTAGAGACGGGTCGTTTTCCTCTTTGTCAGTGGCAGTTGCGGCGGCGATATCCCACCGGCATGAATCAATTTGGAGATTTGTATTTAATTTTATCTATTTTTATTATATTAGTGGATAAATGTATCTATCTTAAATCTCTTAGAGCAATTAATAGAATGGATAGCCACTCGTTATCCTTTTTCAAAAAATACCAAAAGTTTTTGTTGTTTTCTTCACGTTAAATTTATAAAAATATTCTTACTCTCGTCTATAAAATACTTTTATCGTTAGTGCTACGTTTAAAAATATATTAATTAATTAAAAAAAAAACAGTAATACACTCGAGTTTTATAAAAAATGTAAATAAAAAAATGTTGCAATCAATATATGAATGGAAACGGTCTATTTATAATTTATAGATCATTTCTCTACTAATGTTATATTTGAAAGTTTACTGAGAAATGTGATTCTGACCGTAAAAGTATTTTTGAATTTATAAAAAAAAATTAGAGATATTTTTTATTTTTTATTTTTAATTTTATAAGATATTTTAAAAAAAAAATGGTGGGAGTAAAATACAAATAAGAATTATTTAAGGTTGGAGTATTTAAAAAAAAGATATTAGTAACTTTTATATTACCCTATTTTGAGAAAAAGAAAATGTACGTGGAACAAAAAAAACGTCCGCTTTGGGACCAAAAAAAAACCCCATCTGATTGCCACGCTAAAAATTACCTCCGCCGTAGCGCGAAAATCAGCTCCACCGTCACGCTGCCCCGGTGGGCTTCTTCCTCCGCCGCCTCCTCCTCCTCCTCCTCCTCCTCCTCCTCCTCCATACAAGAGCTCTTGATTTCTCTCTCGTTCTGTAAGTTTTCGGTTCCTCTCAAACCTACTTCAATTCTCGCGGTTCGCAAAGTCCATTTGATTCTGAAACCCCTAAAATCGATTTTAAACTTTTTGACTTTTTGGTCTAAGATTTAAGCCTATTTTGCTTCGATTTTATCTAGGTTTTTGTCAATCTCCAAGAAATTCCCCTGTTTCAGTCTTTATGCATCTAGGTTTGTGTGTATTCCAACTAGTTTTTGTGTTGAACGCCTTCAGTTTCCATCGTTTAATTGTTATGAGGAATTTTGTAATCAAGGGTTTGATCCTTCAAATGTTTGTTCTGTTTGATCGAGTGTAGTCATTGCAACTCGAAAAATCATGCTGCAGCTAATTCATTTGTGGAACTGTGTCTGAATTTTAATATCTGGGGCTTAGCCTTGTTAACGTAGCCTGGTTTATCCTAGAAGCTCTTTGCTTAGAACCCTAAGAATCTTTGCTTCTTTGAGGCATTAACAATGGATTACACATTAATCTTCTTAAAGTGTTTGGCCATGAGTATCAAAAAAACTGAAGTATAAGTAACAATTAGTATGTCTCAGGACAAAATGAGTATTAGAATTTGTCTAGATCATATTGGTTTGTTCCTTTTGGAGTTTAATGAAAAGTTTTTGTCTTTAATGCATACTTTCAGGATGTCTCCGGTGCGAATTCTGGTTATGTACAATGGCGATTGGATATTTAGTGAGAATGGTTTTGAATTTAATGGCGACAAATTAAAAGGAATCGTCGTCGATGAAAAGATTACATATACTGATCTTCTGGACAGAGTGTATGATATTGTCAAAGTTGACCGAGCTGAATTTGTGGCTACTATGAAATGTTTGTATAAAGCTCATGTTCCGACTCCACCAACAGAGATATTAGACAATGAAGATGTCGATTTTTTCATCGGTGAGAATCTTGTAGACGACCATGGCAGGAGAACACCGTTGTGCATCACTATCAAGCGTAGAGAATCGTTAAATCAAGGAAAGGAGGTGCATTATCCAGCTCCGTTCGACTCGGGAAGTGTAAGTAATCAAACTTCTGGTTTTGTGCCTACTGCACAAGATTCTCAGTTTCCTCCCTTTCTTGCTCTTACTGAAACCGAAGAACAGAACACAACTGCTATAAGTTGTGGCCCTCAGGAAGACTTGAATTGTGATGATGAGATGCAAAATGTTGTTCAACATCAACACGAGGACTGTAATGATAATAGAGAACGTGATAACGAGGTAGAAAACGTGCATATGCAGAACGATACTTATGGATGTAGCGATGAGATTCATCCCCATACCTCGAGTAATATGTCTTTCGATAGTCTTACTGTTCGAAATGGCAGAAAAAGCATCCAAGTATATGAAACTCCTGATCCATTGAACTCGAGCATTCAACCATGTATATATTCCGAGCAGCTGAACGTTAATGTGCCGAAGAATTTGACTATCGAGCAGTGGACGTCTAATTATACCATAGCAGTGGGGCAATCTTATCCAAGCAAGAAGGATGTACAGAGCAAATTAAGTCTGATGGCTATAAGAGAAAATTTCGAGTTCAAAGTAAGGCGTTCGACAAGAGACTTATTGTTTGTTATATGTGTAGATAAAGGCTGCAAATGGCGAGTTCGTGCATCGAAGATGAACGATTCTGATTGCTTTTTGATAAGAAAATTCCACAACGTCCATACTTGCTCGACCGAGAAGTTTCATCGCAACCATCATCAAGCCAGTAGTTGGGTTGTTGGTCAGCTGATCAAGTCCAAGTTTGAGGAAGGTGCATCTGATTATAGACCAAATGACATAATCAAAGATGTAGAGAAACAACTTGGAGTTACCATATCTTACGATAAAGCTTGGAGGGCACGAGAGATCGCTCTTCGTTGTCTAAAGATATCGTATGACCGAGAGAAACGGTCTCGTGGGAGACCCAGAAAGGAAAAACTTGTATCGACTGACAAAGAGCCGTCGCTTCGATTGTGTGGGACTTGTGGTGGTCGTGGTCACAATAGAAAAACATGTAGGAGTCTCATTGTTCTACAGTGAAGTGTTTAGAGGACTGGGAGTTATGTTTAAAGAAAAACAGTGAGTTAATGAAGGAGTAGGTAGATCTTGACCCTTTTTTTGTGGGGATCTTCAATAAATGAAACATCATATATTCAAATGATCATCCACTTTCTCAATTTAAGGTTTGTGTTTTTCAGAGAATGGTATCCTAATCATTTGTATAGCTTAACCTATGCAACCAGCACCCTTGAAGCTCGAAGTTCGTCGGCGACGTCAACGGAGTTTGGCTTCGTTGGTGGAGACTCGACTGCAGCAGTGCGATCGTTGTGTTAGTGTACTATCTGTGATGGATTTCCACGGCTTTCCTACTTATACTACGAGAAATTTCGACATTTGATATGAGATTTTATTGTAGTTTTTTGAAGTACATCAATGTGGAATTGAGGATTCAAAGAGTATGTACTGAGCTATGTATGAAAAATGTAAACATTTTGAGTGTTTGAAGGTTTTAATTCAGTTAGAAAACTTGAATCGAATTGAGAGTGAGTCAAAACGAGTGTAGACAAACTACTACTTGCTAAATCTTATTGAAAACCTTGAGTTCTTTCCATATGGTAACAACTTAAAAGAGCATTACAAACTGCAGGACATATAAATCAAATTTGATCTCTCAAAAGCATTGAAAATGCATTTGTACGAACAATTCTCGAAGAAGGAACTAGCCTCGAATACCCTTCGGTTGCATACTGTGGTACTGATCGAGAATTTTTTTCCGAACTGCGTGTGTATATCAGTTTCCCTGAAAGTCCCAGCAGCCGAAAAAGTATGCTATGGCTCGCCGCCCCAGAATGATTCACAACCTCCAGCAATGGCTTCTCATTTGGCTGGTTAAGGAAAATCATCTTTAGAAAGCCAAACAGCATAGAACGCACGACTGCGATTCAACATCGAATCAATGAATTCTCTAGCAATAGACCAACAATGGCATGTCAAGAACTGATTGCCTCAGTTAAATTCGCTCCAGATGGGCGTTCTTCTGTATCGGTAGATTCTCTGATGATAGAACCGAGCATCTGATGCCGCCTCATTTCCTGAGCTTTCCTTCTATTGGATTCAAGGATGATAAGGAGAGCAGTGATATCAGCAGGACTTACCCCGCCAACTCTACTTGCTTGACCGATCGTTTGTGGCCTCACCTGAAAGTGTAACAATCTATTTGTATTTGAACAGGTACATGTTGCAGAATCCCATACAATTATATCATATGAGATGGCTAAGAAAAAGTTCCAAATGTATATCCATGGCCTGGCATGAAACTCTACCCTCTCCAAACTACTTTCAGGCTTCTTCTTGACATGTTTGTTCCAATTAATACCCAATTGAATGTGTACTTCATGCTAGTAAAGAGAGAAATGGAAACAGAAATATCCAATACAGACATCCACCCCAAAGACATCACTATGAAAATTGTTAAAGACGAACGACGAACCTTAGATAGTTTCTCACGGGCCTCGAGGGACAATGTCGTCATTGCATAGTAATCCAAGTCTTCAGGAAGTACTCTATGTTGTTGATGAACCATCTATAAGCATGACAATGAGGTGGAAAAGGTTCACACCCGAAAGGGATAGCGATTCAAAAAAAGAATCTACAACACAGTTTGAAAGAAGGGCAGAAGATGTGAGAGAACCTGCTGGAGTTGTGTTTGCTGCCGTAAAATGAAACCCTCATATTTGATATCAATCTCTACACAATCCTTTTCAGATTTGGTTAAGAGCTTATTCCCAAAATCATGCTTATCGAAAACATTATATCCTATGTGCGGTTTCTTAAGAAGACTCTCCAATGTCGAATAGTCCTTCACGGGCTGACCGGACTGGCGGGAAATATCAGCAGCCAGCTCTCCTCCTACAATGAAAATATGAAAAGTCTACCAATCTCAGATCTCAGAACATCATGTTTTGGATCTATTTTATAGTGAAAGGATGAAATTACAAATGAAAGAAGTAACAATCAACAAACCTGATATCCTGACAGTTTTCAATCTCTTCTTCTCATCAGATATTCTAGCTTGCTTCTCTTGGTATAGTTTCCAGCGCCTATCATCTATTAACCCAATTTCACGGCCAAGAGGTGTGAGACGGCTATCCGCATTGTCAGATCGGAGAAGTAAGCGATGTTCTGAGCGGCTAGAAACAGGTAATTATTTTTTTATGATTACTAAACAACATCACACATAATTGACTATAGTGTAAGTATAACATTCTGAATTCTTATTTGTACTTTGTAGGTTTATAAAGAATATACAAGACAACATAATGTACACGGGTAGAATAATATATTGAACAGCTACCTTGTCAACATACGATAAGGCTCACGAAGGTCTTTTGTGACTAGGTCATCGATTAAGGTCCCGATATAACTACTTTCCCTCTCAAGAACAATGAGGGACTTGCCATCTGAAAATCTGGCAGCATTGATACCAGATATAATTCCCTGCACAGTTCAATAAACCACGGTTAAAAGATATGTATTAGACTACAATACTACATCATACAATCATACTGGGCCAACACATAATTCGGATCGAACTCAAAGACACAGTTGTACAACATATAGAACAGACCACGTTCAAGTAAGGTCATTATCCTACAATGGATATAAAAGACAACATTATATTCTTTGTAATGAATAGCTTCAGATGAATAAAACTTGGCAATAAATCAACTAGGGGGCACTAAGACGCATACTTGTGCAGCTGCTTCTTCGTAGCCTGTGGTTCCATTTATTTGACCAGAGAAGAAAAGTCCATCAACTTTTTTTGTCATAAGAGATCTGCTACATTGATGAGCAGGCAAGAAGTCATACTCCACAGCATATGCAGGTCGAAGCATTGAACAGTTCTCAAGGCCTGGTAAAGTTCTCAAAAGTGGCAACTGTAGTCGTTCTGGCAAACCAGTAGAAAATCCCTGCACAGAATGCTACATCAAAGAACAGAACAAAACAAAGCAATATGGGACGACATAAGAGTTCGACTCAATGCTTTATTTCTGTCCTAGTGGATCCTGATTCGACATTATAAGTATATTTCCTTTTTCCCAGAGAAAAGCAACTTTTACCGGACAATAGAAAAAACCCAAAGCCACTATCTTTAACCTTAAAAGATCCCCAAGAAGGGATAGAAAAGTTAAGTTTGGAAGCATGAAGGTTATTAGCAAAAGTAGGAAGATTCCGTTTCATGGTTTCAGGACATGGAACTATTTTAGGAAGCTTGACTTCTGAAAACATGCATTAACATAACAATTGGATGGGTTTCCGTGTTATAAAACGATTTTTTTTTTTCAAGTTTTGCTTCTCATCTTTATTCATTTCTTCCTCCTGATAAGACATTCATTTCATCCTGTTATTTAAAAAAGATGAAAAAGAAAGATCCAAGCTGATGTTCTAGAGCACCTGCACATAAAGCTCAGGCACATTCCGGCCCTCTGGCTCAAGAAAAATCTGATGAGACTCTTTGTCTTGAAACCTCACAATCTATAAGAGGAAAGACGGACAAATTAGATATATTTTAAATCATAAGAAACAAATTAATTTATTTGAAGCTATAGATTAAGTGATGAAAGAAAGGAACTATAGAAATATTAAAATAAAATTGCAAGGTACTGTTGTTGTCTAAAAAACACATTTTACCCCAACAATGAAGTTTATTCCATATCAGACCTGAAGTTCAACTCGGAGAATGGTTCTGCAGAACAGGGGTCTCACATAAACTAAACATTTTATATAGATCAGATCATGCATTATGTTCTAAATACCATTTATAATTGTTGTGTATAATGTAATCCAAGTACTTTCCTGTAAAAATGATCTACTCTTATTTTTCTGTTTTTTAGAACACATGAATACAGTTGTACAACCTTTAGAACGAATCTTGTTCAAGTAAGATCGTTGCTCTTACTCTTTTTATTATCTATAAAGTTGTCCTTTATTAATTATTCCACATTCCCAATCGTTGCTCTTGCTCATTCAATGAACTTCCATTTCTTATTGACCCAATGATTTTGGAACATTGCAACATTTCATCAGTTTGCAAGTTCAATCAGCGACCTACCACAGGAAGTCAATAATTTCCTTATACTAACTAATAAAAGTAGGATCCAAAATCTGACAGTCTTGAATGTAACATAGAGTTGACTAAATTGACTTTTCAACTTTCATGATTGCTGGGAAGTTGGTTGAGTGATTAATGATACTAAGTCGACAGTCCAGATGCCAACAAATCAGGGGGAAAAATAAAATCTATTGTCTCTTCACTCTGAAAGCTTATGGGTGCTAATGATAGGAATGCCTTAGTAATAGCACAACATACGGATATTTTACAAGAAATGGAAAAGGAAGTATATAAGAACGAAAAATTAACCAAAAAAAAAAGAAAAAAAGGAAAACATGTAGGAGAATTAAGTTTTCCTCTTACTCGAGATAAATTTGCTAGCAAGCAAAACACTAATATAGAGATAGTTGTAAGGAGAGAAAAAGGACCTCTCACATTCTACAATCTTCTGAAAAAACATTTCTTCAAACTCAATTGAACTTAACTGAAGATTAAGATTTAACCATAGAGTCTAGGTGTTAAAAGGTTTGAATCTGTACCTTATCTTCAATTGAAGGGCAGTATCTAGGCCCTTTTGCTTCCACCCAGCCTCCGTAAGTGGGAGTTTCATGCAGATTCTCCTTGATAAGTTCATGTGTACTTTTTGTAGTGCGAGTCAGATAGCAGCACATTTGCTCTCTCTCAATGTGACAATCAGGATCGAAACTAAACCAATTGACCTGTTTATAACCACCTCAAGCTTAGAAGATAACCATTTAGAGCTGCAAAATCATAGCAAAAATAAAAAAATGAAAGCAAATAGTCTCATTTCAGGCTTGAATTTGATAGAAACTAGTTATATTTTAAACGTAAATCCAACGAGCCTTCTAACAATAGGTACACATCCAAACAATTACAAGGTCAGCCTATCTAGTACATTCAGCAATTGAGCAATAAAACATGTCGGCATGGTGATGCTCTGATACACAATGCAGCCAAACAGGTTGACAACTTGATCCACAAAAATAAAAACGGGAAGCATGTTATGAAGATGCAAAAGATACTTCAAATCTATTGAACCTACGTATGAGATCAAATGCAACAACCTCATCATCACCATGTTGAGGTTCCAGTGTAGAAAAGTCAACAGTTCGACAATCCACCCGGGCTGGGGTTCCTGTTTTCAACCGATCACTTTCAAATCCAAGACGTTGTAGGTTTTCAGTGAGTCCATGTGAAGCTGATTCACCAGCTCTTCCTGCAGGCATGGAAGTTCTACCAACCCATATTTTACCACTCATGAACGTTCCTGTAGTGAGAATAACTGCAGGTGCGTAGAAGTTCATTCCAAAAAAGGTGCAAACACCTTCCACATTGTCATTCTTTCCTAATAAAATATCTGTCACCATTGCCTCTCTAATAGAAAGATTCTGTGTGCTGCAAGGAAAAAATTACAACAGTTAGTAAGTGACATTTGCAGAATAGCCATAACCAAACAGAATTGACTATTTTGGATAATATAATAAACAGAAAAAGAAAAGGAAAAAAACAGAAACAAAAAGATGTGGTCATATGAGAAAAGCCGAAACAGAGAGGAAAAGGCACAGGCACAGATAGAAATAGCAAAATCTTGGGATAACATTTTACTTTCTTAAGTAATAAATGATTTTTTATGTTAGTAACTCAGCAATATGACATAAATACTTTAACTTCAACCTTGACCTTTGCTTCACAGTTCTACTCCGGCTATACCCAAATTTGTAAATAACTTTGTTGGCTACTTGTAACTTCCAAAAAGTAGAAAAGAAACGTTACAAGTAGAGGAACAGATTGGTTCCTATTACTTTTCAAATTAACAAAGAGGTGAATAAGAATGACTTCTTCGTTCGATGGGATAAGTTTTTGTGATCTATTGATAGAATTTTTCTTTTTTTGTAATTTCATCCGATCAATGAAATGGTTCAGTTTCCAATCCAAAGAAAAGAGAGACTTATACCAGTTCATATCCATTACATAGTCGATAAAATTGATAATCCAGTGATCTTGAATCCATGTGCTTACCATCCCCTTTGCCTTATTTTTCTTTAAAGCTCTTTGAAAATCTTATGACACCATGATCTACAACCAGGCGGTGGAGATATTTTTTTTTTTTCCAGAATGCTGAAGAGCTTTTGTAATACTCATTTTAATCTTAGAACCTAAAAATTTACGGAGAACATCTGTCCCTGTATGCTGAAAGAAAGAGAACTCCATGCGTGCCCAATAATTTTTTCCAGAAAATAAATTCTCAGATACGTGTGATCTTCAAAACACTAACGATCCTACAGTATTTGACAAATCTGTTAAATGCCATATCATTTTATAAAGAAGTCTTTTGAGGAGGTGATATACAGATCATGTTCAATAAGCAATGTCTGACTTGTCCAAATTTAAAATAAGATGCTGATTGGAAAGCAGCAAGTTAAATTAGAAAGCCCAGTGTTCACACCATAAATATGGAGCATATTCTCTAAAATCATACCTAGAGTCAATTAATAAAAGAACCCAGATCAAACAAAAAGTGGATATCACAACGGAATCATGTCAAATATTCATTAAAAGCAGAGAAAACCATCATCATTTAATCCCTACTAAATATTATAGATCATAACCAACCAAAGGAGGCTGAATTTACGACAATCACCTAAAAGAAAACATTGTTGCAAAGAGAGAATAATATATTAAGGGGTGAAAAAAACTCAAGAAACTTGCCTTTCCACAATACTTTTCATTTGAAGTGCATACTCCCTTTTATCCGTTTGAGCACGCAATGCCCGTACAGCAGGACCTCTAGAGATATTGAGTACACGCTTTTGTAGATAGCACCTGAGGACAAAGATTAAAATGAATATTATACCAAAAATATGTACTATGAATAAGATCATTTTCAAGAGAAGAAGGAACGGAGAAGGAATAGTGAACAATCAATACAATGGCACGTGAGATATGAGGCATGGTTCTGATGTGTGTTGATGAGTTTGCGAGAGAGAAAGAGATGAGGGATTTCACAAAACTAAGAATATACTAATACCACGGGTGGTATGGAACCGAACTACAAAACGTGCTTGAATACAGACAGCTGGGAATTCTCTAACACCGTTTATGCAATAACAATTCAATTACTCCAATAGAGATTTTCGGTGGAAGATCATACAAAAAAGACCAAAAATTCAAAGCCAAAAATTTAATGTTTTAGGTGGAGTGATCTCCGAATGACATTTGGTCCCTTATCCTCCATGTTTCTTGGTGGACTTTGATGGCAAAGCTTTTCTGTAACCTTTTAGGTCTTTCTTTACTTGACTAAGGACTTATTTTTAGTTCGCTCCCTCTTTTGTGTGCTTTATTTTTGTATGCCCCTATATTCTTTCACTCTCAATGAAAGTTTGGTTATTCATTGAAGAAAAAATGTTTTGGGTGGAGGGGGGGGCATGCTTTAAAAATGATGATCTTGCACATACAGGATGAAGGTAAGTATGTGCAGATGCCAAGAACCAACTCATTATATTAGTAGCCATTCTATTCTAAATTATGAGAATGAATGATAGCGCTCTTTTTGAGAATATGTGAAGAACAGCATGCAAGGAAATTGGAAATATAGGAGGCTACCATAACATTACCTGTCAGCGACCTTACCAATTTCACCACCGAGTGCATCAACTTCATGCACAAGTTGAGATTTTGCAGGCCCACCAACTGCTGGATTGCAAGGCTGAAATCAAACTTCAAGGTTAAAAATGTTTTCCGGCAACGTCCTTTTGGTCTTTGAAATCTAAATATTATTGTAATTATACTCTAACAAATTTCTTGACCAATTGGAGATCTTTTTTGTAACTCCACATCCTTTTAATGTAATCTTGTTTCAAATAAAACCAGTAAAAAAAAAAAAAAAATCTTGTACCTATAGCTATAGGATGTAATATTCTCTCATTTGTAACAAAACACTTCCATTGATATAATGAAAAGATACAACACCACAACCTATCTACTCCTCCAGTTCGAGTGGAAGTAATTTCATCAAGTTAGTACCCACTAGCTAATGTCCCCAAACTCTTTGGTTGCTCCCTATATATATCTTCCGTGTCATCGATTTTGTCCGGATCCTCCTTTTCTTCCAAGAAAAGGGAAGGAGAAGTATCTTCTTCGGTGGATCCCTCTTGTTCTTGTTTAGTCCCCTTCGTTTTGGAAGTGGTTTCTATTTCTACATTTGTTTCTTCCTCGCTTTCCCCCTTCCTTCGTTTCTTTCAGTTTCTTAGTAAGAGTGGGTGACGATATTCTGCCTAAATAGTAGACACAGGTAATAAATAAGAGAATACTAAAAATTCAAGCCACTGGCGTGTGGGTAAAAGAGGTGTTCTACCAACTGAGCTATAGACCTTGTGCTTATGATACTATGTCTTATCATGTAGATTATTCTTGTCAAGATGAATATTCTCTAATCCATTTTGTTGATTTATTTGATTGGTATTGCTTATCAATAATATTAGATTTATAATCTATCGATGTAATCAGGGCCCATTTCTTTGTGATGATAAATGACCTACTTAACTCAATGGTTAGAGTATTGCTTTCATACAGAGTCATTAGTTCAAATCCAACATCAATTACACTAACTTATAACCAACTAGCTCAATGTTTGTGCATATAGAATTCATCTTGTCAAATCAATCTAATAGACCTCGCATTAAGACTGAAATGATCAATATAATAGCTTGAATCCCAACCTGCCAAGCAATTCGATCGATATTGAGTGTCAGAAGAAGAGTTTTAGCCCCTAAACGAGCAGATGCAAGAGCAGCTTCACAACCTGCATGTCCACCTCCCACAACTATAACATCATACCTTTCATCGACGGCGCCAACGCCATTTCTCCAGTCTACATAACATCAAATGGCAAAAATATATATAAATATATATCAGAATGCAACAGAAATGTCATTCCAATTACCGAGAGCTAAACACCCCCACTTGATTACTCGACAATATAACATGAAGTCGTTATAAATTAGCAATGACTCTCATCCCAATTATGCTATAAACCCACAAAAACGACTACGAAAAATGCACCGAACCTTGAGAACTTGAACTGGCAGTAACAAACGACCTCCTATATGTGCAATTGCGGCGGAAGAGGACGGGGCGGTGAGGCGGTAGTTTCCGGCGAAATACAAGGCTGTGTAAAGAAACGGACGGATTGAATGGATGAAGGAACGGAAAATGGCGGGCGAGGCGAGGGAGATGAAACATAAGCAACCCTGAAGCCGCCATGAGTTACTGCAAATGTTGATGGTTCTAGCAGGACGTGCATACAAGCAGTTTCATTGGGTTTTGGGCTAAGGAGAAGCAACTGGGCGTAGGAAGATGATGACTTTGTGGTTCATCTACGCCCTCGCTTCCTTGAGTAAAAAACTGTAAAATATTATAAACAATTAGTAACTAAATTATGGTTAATTATTGAAATACGACTTAATTAATTGAATTATGCGAATTTAAATTACTAAAATATGAATTTTACCTCTTTTTAAATTTCACACTTAAAAAACCCTAATTTTTATAGGTTTTATATTTAAGACTAATATTATGAGTCATGGTCGGATGTCCTGACTGTTCTTATCTAATGACGTGTTGTCTATGGGTGCATGACCGTTTCAACCCCTTTTTCATGTTAGATAGATTTTTACTATTATTGTTGTATCAATACGAGATGTATGACCCGTCACCAAAATCACGTCTACACCCATCAGGGTTAGATGCCTCCAAATGTACTATAAGAAATGTGACTAATTATCGATCCTAAAATATATTAACTCAAATACGACCCAATGCTCGAGCATACGTCGATTCTTATATGCAAAATCCGAATTTCACATAGCTAACTTGTTCAACGAGTTATGAGAAGTGATATGAACAAAAATACATCAATCATACAATATACTTCAATGAAAATGTGAATAAAATGTTGTCAAAATTTATAAAAAATATATTTCAATTCATGCCACGTTGAAAAAGAACTAAGTTTGATTGTTATAAATTTTGGGTGGGTTACACTTTAGAGTATTTTAAAATTATTGTATTTTAATACTATTTATTTACTTAATAGCTAATTGAGTGATTCAAATATTTGTTTGAGATATTTGATCAACAATAATCATTCAAGCTAGACATAGTCGATCTTGCTTGTGGAGTGATTTGAATCTCAAATCATGTTTTTGCCTTAAGATATTTGATCAACAAAGTAATCCGAATCTTACTCCTTATATAGTGATTCATCATCTTATCAACAAGTGTTCGCACCACCATCATTCCATTGAAGAGCCATTGTGACACTATTCACCCAAAATGTTATTTTTATTATTTTTTAAATCAAATAAATTGTGTTTTAGGTTAGGTTGAGAGAGTTTGAGGCTGAATGACTCTTGAAATAATAATAAATGTTTTATTTGATTATTTTTTAAAATTGGAATATTTTAACATTTTATTTTTGGAATATTTTAAAATTTTATTATCCATATAATTGGGTATAGTAGTTAGGATGTTAACCAATAATAAAGATTCGTTCTCATCAAATAAAATATATTTTTTTATTTTTATTTTTCATTCTTACTTATTAATTTAGATATTTAAATACATTTTTCAACGACTTTTATTCGTTAGTATCTTAATGAAAAATTATTATTTTCGATTCAATTATATTTAAAAAATTATAATATAAATGTTTATATATTATTTATTTTTGTTAATATAGAGTATTTTTTAAACGTATATATATCTCTAAGAGTATTTTTTATTTTTTTAAAAAACTTTTAAGGGCAGATTTTTTATTTTTAAAATTTAAAAAATATTAATAAAAATCTGAAAAGGAATAAATACTAATTGGTTCGAATAAATACTGTTATTTTTTATTTTGTTTTTGAAGCTTTTAAGGGGAAAGATTTGATAAAATATCGCAAAGCTGTCTTCAAAAGTGGCGGGAACCCTACTCCTCTTCCGCGTCTGCCATTCCACTTCCATTTTCTGAGTTCACTCTCTTCCACAAAAACCAGAGCCATGAACAAGGGCAGCGGTCGGAAAAGTCGACCACCGCCTCAGAACCCTTCGCCGGCTCCACCGGCCAAGCACCAGGCACTGTCTCAAGAAGAAGATTTTGTCGATGAAGATGTTTTCCTCGACGAGAATCTTCTCGACGAGGACGCTCTCATCCTCCGCGACATTGAGGAGCGTCAGGCCCTCGCTTCTCGTCTCTCTAAATGGACTCGTCCACCTCTTTCCCAGGAGTACGTCTCCCAGTCGAAGAGCATTGGTGAGTTGAAAGTTACTGCTATGCTTCTGCTCGGGTTACTACATTTTTTTTAATCATTTAGAAATTTGATGCGTGTTTGTGTGTTTTATTTACTTTTTTCACGGTTGGTGTTTCAGTGTTTCAGCAATTGGAGATTGATTATGTGATTGGGGAAAGTCACAGAGAATTTTTGCCGAATTTGTCTGGCCCTGCCGCTATTCTAAGAATTTTCGGGGTTACGAGGGAAGGTTTGCATCCGTTTACGAATTATAAAATTATCCGTTATTCTAATGAGCGATATGTCCCGAAGATAATGGTAACCATTTGTTAGATGTCCTAAGTATAGCTTGTGTGACTACTGACATTATCACCCCTCGCGTTAAGCCATTTGCATACATTTTTCTTGCTCTGTGCTTGTGCGAAAACTGGCCCTGTGGCATTGCGAGAGTAATTTCCTTGAGGTTAGGCCATACTCCATTTTGTATGTGTATGACGAAGGTTAAATTGTCCAATTGAGGATCAGCAAGGGCTGGATCATCAATAGCGAAGAGCTACAAAGAAAGAATAAAACACTCAATTTTCCATGGAGAAAAATTCTGGTATAAATTATAATAACAGAATAAATATTAAGATTTATAAGGAAATACTATATATTCTAATAACTTAGGCTATAGCCACTGTTTGACTGAGTGGAGGAGAGATTCTCTGATTCTCTATGTTAGAAGTCTTGTGTGAGATTTATTGTTGAAAGTTTTTCTTGTTTCTGTAAAGTACGCTTCTACTCATTTGGTACACCATTCTGTTGGATATATACTAGGACATAGTGTTTGCTGCCATGTTCATGGATTTGAACCATACTTCTATATCAGTTGCCCTCCAGGAATGGGTCCTGATGATATCTCTCTTTTTCACCAAACACTTGAGGTAATGCATTATATCAATTCACCTGTTGATACTAGTGCAGTTTGAAGTTCTAAAAATCTGCCGTTGTTGAATTGGTGATGGTGTTTCAGACTAGAATGAAGGAGATGAATAGGAACAGTAAGGCACCTAGTTTCGTGCGCCGTATTGAATTGGTGCAAAAGCGAAGTATTATGTACTACCAGCAGCAAACTTCTCAATCCTTTCTTAAAATTGTTGTTGCACTGCCAACAATGGTCGCCAGCTGCCGTGGTAATTATTTATCTTTTTGAAGTAATTTCTCAATGGGGAGGTACAAGTCTTATATGGTCTTTCATTATTTATCTTTCACTCTTTTTGTATGCATCGTTTAATAAGTTATATTTTCCACGCCATTTGTATGTCTCTTTGTTCTTTTAGAAATAATTATCCGTAGAGTAACACAAATGCTTTTTATTTTTTTAACTTCTTTGTAATGTTTCATTTTATCAATGAAAACTTATGTTTCTTTTTCTTTTTAACAGTGTCCCTATGAGAAGTCTGATGTCATGCTTTATCTCATTTGTATTGTTGTTAACATTCTTTTTCCAGGTATTCTTGACAGGGGCATACAAATCGATGGCTTTGGTATGAAGAGCTTCATGACATATGAAAGCAATGTGCTATTTGCCCTCCGTTTTATGATTGATTGTAATGTTGTGGGTGGAAACTGGATTGAGGTTCCTGTGGGAAAATATAAGAAAACTGTTAGAAATTTATCATATTGCCAATTGGAGTTTGATTGCCTGTATCCTTTTGATCTACAGGTGTCTGTCTTTATGTGTATTTTTTGAAATTTTTATTCAAGTTCTACTTTTAGACGAGCTTTTTATTCTGGATACTTTCCTTAACACTCTTCATAGATATTCAGACTTGATCAGCCATGCCCCCGAAGGGGAATTTTCTAAAATGGCTCCATTTCGGATCTTGAGTTTTGATATTGAGTGTGCAGGGCGTAAAGGCCATTTTCCTGAGCCTACCAAGGATCCTGTAATTCAGGTTTAACTCTTTATTTCATCTAATTGTGTGTGCTAAAATCAATTTCTTGGCTTTTCAGTTATGAACTTTGTATACTTTTTCTTGGTTTAGGTTTTGACCTTTTCTGAATGACTTTCTTTCTAAGAAAAAGAAGTTTGTTTACCCTTTCTGAACGAGTCTACCTATATCTAGGTGGCAAACCTAGTTACTTTGCAGGGAGAGGACCAACCATTTATTCGCAATGTCATGACCCTTAACTCTTGCTCTCCTATTGCGGGCGTTGATGTCTTATCATTTGATACAGAACGTGAAGTTTTGCTGGCTTGGAGGGTATTATCATATGACATCCTTTCATAATTAGTTGTTCAAATGATTGTTATCCTTTCTGTAAAATCTTAGGTGAATCCTGCATTCATGAAATAACTACCAATGATATTTCCTAGAGTCTAAAGAACTCTTTTAAAGAATTCATGGTAACTTCTAGACTTATGCACAATATTTGATGGCTTTATTCTTGCTACTGTTTTCAGTATATATGTAATTTCATTTGTTAAATTAAAGTAGTTTCTTATAAGAGGAAGATTGGCTCTTTAATCAATATATCAATGAGTAGTCAAGACTCCGTAATAACAGCTAATGTGATGTAGGACATCTAGGCTACTATTCTAGGCATTTATTATACTTTCCTTAGTTTCATGAAAATTTTGTTTAAGTGATCTTTTATCTTATGGTAAACATTTTTACTGTTTAGTTATTTTTATGTTGTTCAGCCAGTTACCTTGGCTTTTAAATTCTGTTCCATCCCTCTTACTTGTATAAATAAGGAGTCGCAGTCTTTGTTCATTACTTTTTGACTACAATGAATAAAATTCCCCGCACTAGTTTACATCATAATGTCAAAAGATAAGTTATTAGCTCAGTATCATATTAACCATTTGCTTGGTTATGGATTGAATAAAACAATAATTATTAGACAAAGAATGTGTGATCATGTGCTCAAGTAACAATTAACAGACGTGAGAATGCACATTTATCTTCACGTCTCTTTATAATTTATAAATTGCAGTTTGACAGCCTTTCTTATTAGAAATGATCGTGGATCAAGGGAAGGGGACATGAAAGTGGATTTTATGTTTATTATTTCATTCTTTGATGTATTATACCCTAGTGACAGATGGACTTTTGATGTGTGTAGATTGTGAATGACGAGAACAATTTTAACTCTGACGACAATATTTGGTTGCAGGATCTAATTCGTGAAGTAGACCCTGATATAATAATTGGATATAACATCTGCAAATTTGATTTGCCATATCTAATAGAGGTATTTATACCAATGTATTTGGTTTATGAAATTTGGAGTTCTTTGCAATATTCTTTTTCTTGTGAAGAGTTCTTCATGACTGAGAAGTATTTATTTGTTGTAGTTGACATGGTTACTAGTTCACAGATGTCTTCTATGTTGTTTTTCTGCTCAATCTATTGATAATTTGAAAATGCTAAGACGTCTCATAGAATTTTTCCCGAATCCATTGTCAATATTTTGTGAGGTCTGAAAATGTTGATGCCATCACTTCAAAACTAAATGTTGATTCTATCGATTATTTCTGAACTCGTACTAATGCACTATCCTGCTTCTCTGAATGTAGAGAGCTGAGGCACTGAAAATAGCAGAATTTCCAATATTGGGTCGGATCAGGAATAGCAAAGTTCGTGTTAAAGATACAACTTTTTCTTCAAGGTATACTAGAATTTAGGTTGTCTACGACTTTGATCGTGTTATACTTTTACGCTTCATAAATAAAATTTTCTACTGAATTATTCTTTCCTAAATTCAATTTTTTTCTGAAAATATATTACTATGAATATGTTGTCCATTAAAAATAATCATTTGTCTGCTGTCAAGTAGACGGGTTTGTGTAAGCATTCTGGTTTTGATGGACATATGGCTAATATGAACAGACACCCAAAGTTTCTTTGGGAATGAAAGCCTTACTTCTTGCCCGAAGGAATCTTTATGTTTTTATTTTCTAAGAAGAGTGAAGCAGTTGATGTGATTCATCCCTAAAACTATCAAAGAACTCCTATCGTCCAATTAGAACCCCTTGTTAGAAGGAGTGAAGATGGGGCCAGGGTTCCTTGTGGAGAATTTTGTTGTGAATGAATTTCCCATTGTTTGTTTATTTATGTTTGACACGATGTGATTCAAGAAAGAATGGTGAGCCAAAAAATTTAATAGGGGAAATTAGTGGAATACATTTTGAACTGATTTCTTTTGGTCCTACCCACCATTATTTTACGTAGATGACCTATTCCTTGTGCCATCCTTCATTTACTAGTCCAATGAGCACTCTACATCGATATTGCAGAAAGTTAAGTTGTTAACGACTATTACTTATCAATATCAAAATTGAGTATTTAGGGACATAATTGAAAATTTTAATGTTTTGGGATTAAATAGATAGAACTCTTTGAATTCAATGCCTTAATTTTTAATTTAACGACTTTCGGTTGCAACTTCATTTATTTACAAGTAAGACATTGTTTTTATTTTTATTTTATTTTACTTGGGTGAACATTTAATGCTATTCAAGTTATATATGTGGTGTTTTATGTTGATAAATTATACTCATGTAGGCGAAATACATAATTCCATGATTCCATCCAAAATGTCTATACCAATTTTCAATTTCATTTCCAGTATTTCAAAACTTTCACTATTTTAGCTAGTAATATGTATGAAAAAAAACTAATAATGGTGAACGTTCATTAAAGTGAATGGCAAGTTCTTGTAACATTCTTCTTCTTACTTTGACATGTTTCAAGTATTATACTGTTTGGTTACAATTAATGATTCAATTAAAAACCATTATGGGTTGGCCTAATAGTCAAGATGGATCATGTAATTAATGAAGGGCTTATAGAGAATGGGTTCAAGCCATGGTGGCACTAAGGTCTAATATCTTACGAGTTACCTATGCATCCAAATGTAATAGGGTAGACAGTTGGCCCTTGAGAATAGTTGAGATGAGCACAAGCTGGGCGGACACTCACAAATATAAAAAAAATTAATGATTGAGTTACATTATTTTGTAAAATATGAAGCTTTACAGTTATGCTAATAAAGGCAGTATATAGAGAAGATATATGAATGGCTCTAATGGTTTCACTCTTACATTTATGTATTTGTTATGTTTTATGTCATTTTTTTTCTTGGTTACAAATGAATTTAATTGTTGATTATTGCCTCAGACAGCTTGGAACAAGGGAGAGTAAAGAAATAACGGTGGAAGGAAGAGTCCAATTTGATTTACTTCAGGTTTTATCTTTATACACATTAAATAATTAGCACGGATGATGCATGTAAGAGCTTTAAATTTGATTTCATTTTGTAACATAATAGGTTTTTAAATGAACCATTATTAAATACTAATATGTTGTCTGTATAAAACCACATATATTTGAAATGTATGACTAGTATTATTTTGATGTATTAGTTTAGTGTAGTTATTTTTTTCTAACAATTAATATGTTCTGAACGAATTGAAACTATCAAATATATTATTCCAAGTTTTGATGCCTTTTTTTATCATGTTAATGTATGTGTATGTTAATCTCTTGCCTTAATGTAAAAATAAAGCATATAAGATAACTTACAACTATTGACTATAACGTTGACACTTTTTTAATCTAGCAACCAAAAGCAAATGTTAAATGTAATCAAATTACTTTTAGTCTTGCCAGTTCTAAGAATAAACTGGCTTAATTGGTTGTAGCTGCTTGCACTCTTAATCCCTCAAGGGGAGATCAACAGTTCCCGTACAAGAATGAAAAATCTTTGAGGATTAAATATTGAGTTACGCTGTATTTTCAATTTTTAATAGAATTTTTGTTTTGAATATATCTTTTACTTGACCACTAAAAGCTTTTTTTAACCTTTAGTAAAAGAAAACAATTGAATTCCATGAATGTGTTACATGTATTGAAAGTAATATGTGATTTTATGAAGGGATGTATTTATAGTTATCTTATTGAAGAGTGGGAATTGGTCACAAGATGATTCCAACTTTCTACCTTTTAATAGTTTAAAGATAAAGATGTTTTTTAATTCATCAAAGCTTAATTTAGCTCATGTTTTTGTTCTCTTATTTTGCAGGCAATGCAACGAGATTATAAATTAAGTTCATACTCGTTGAATTCTGTTTCTTCACATTTCCTTTCTGAACAGGTGATATTCAAGAGTCCTCCCTTAGACCTTCTGATGTGAATCTTTATTATAATTTGTTTCTCTAGGCAATTAATATTTATGTATTCAGTCACTGGTGTGAGTGTTAGTTGGATTTGGAACATTGTATTTTGTTGTTTACGCTAATAAAGAGTACTACTTCATTTGAAGAGGGCTTCATATTATTTCTTTAGTTTACCAAGAGCCTAGGAGTTATAAATTATATTTTACAATTTAATTTGTTAGAAACAGTGAATTATCAAGCTTCCATCTATTCATGGTTGTTATGATGATTCATTTTTACTTCTGCAGAAAGAGGATGTCCACCATTCAATAATATCAGATCTTCAAAATGGTAATGCAGAAACACGTAGACGGCTGGCTGTTTATTGTTTAAAGGTGCCTTCCTCGACTCATTTGCATTTCAGATATTACCATCTCATTCAATATTACATTTACTTATCATTGTTTTTTCGAGGCAATCCATTTTATAATTGAAATTAGTCCTGCAAAATAGTGGTGACGTTTGTAAGCACGAAGAAGGATTTAGTCTACCTTATTTAGTGTACATGGAGGCTGTTTACTTACATCCTGGTTAGAATGATAAGGTAAGAGTTTTATCAGAAAAAGAAGGTATGTTAGGAGGGAAAATTTTGAAGAATGATTAAGTTAGGAGGAAATTTTTTGAAGAATGATTCTTTCAGTGAGCAACCCCAAGAATTAGTCTATGGTTCTGTCATTGAAAACTTCTACCCTCTTGCATGCATTTATGTTTTAGACATCCTGGTCGGTTGTGATCTGGTGGAAACCTTGATTTGGTAGGCCTAAGCCTTTCATGAAAATATATAATTGTTTTGTAGAAGATAAATGCAGTCTTCCGTCAGCCTTTTCTTTTTCTGTCCTTTTGCTTATTTCTGCTTTCTTTCCTCTCTCTTTTTAGTAAAAAAGTTGTGTCCGTAGATTTTCATATGCTTGGTTTTGGAATCCCGTGGAGAAATTTGGAAATGATCTAATATTATTACAGCCACCAAGTGCAATTATTTTTGTTTAAACTATGCATTTTCTTAGCTTTGGAACTCCATTGAGGTTGTTGTTTCCAATCTTTTCTTTATATTCTTGAGTAATATCAAACTTTCTTAAAATTCTTTTGGTTTCATATTTTTGGGGTGCGGGAATTCAGGATGCATATCTTCCACAACGGCTTTTAGATAAACTGATGTTCATTTACAATTATGTGGAGATGGCTCGAGTAACTGGTGTTCCTATTTCGTTTCTTCTTTCAAGAGGGCAAAGCATCAAGGTAATCCTTCTGTCTTTTAATTTTTAGGCACTCCTTTTGACCTAGCAGAATTATTATCAACTTTAAGAATTTGTTTCCAGGTGCTCTCTCAACTCCTTAGGAAGGCAAAACAAAAGAACCTCGTTATTCCGAATGCTAAACAGGCAGGATCTGATCAAGGAACCTATGAGGGTGCTACTGTATGTTCTTCGACATCCTGCATCTTTTTCCTTGACTCAACAATTTATTTTAATCTTATTGATGTTTTTAAGTAGTAAATGATAGAGGTTCCATAGGTGCTCATGCCACGAATGTTTAGTGTAGTTACTTTAATGTAGGATGATGTCTAAGCTCAGAATCTTTGTATTCTTTGTCGGTCCTAATCTGAGTCTCAAAAACATGCCTCAGAATTGAAATGGTTAACATATTTGCTCCATTCTGACTGACTTTTCTTGCATGTGAAAATCCTCAGACTTGAGCAAACTTAATTTGGTCGATTCGATTACTTCAATTCTATGTTGCTATGAATGTATCAGCTGAAATAGGTAATATATCTGAATAATCTCGGTTTCGAACATGCAGGTTTTGGAAGCAAGGGCTGGGTTCTATGAGAAGCCCATTGCCACGCTGGATTTTGCATCTCTGTATCCATCCATCATGATGGCATATAATTTATGTTATTGCACTCTGGTGACGCCCCTAACATATTTTTTGGCTTATAGAATGTGCTGTTCATTTCACGCTGGGAAATTATTCTTAATAAATTTGGGGGAAGCCTTCAACTTTAAACATTCTTTTGAAGGTGACTCCAGAAGACGTTCGCAAGCTAAATCTGCCCCCTGAACATTTCAATAAAACCCCCTCTGGTGAGATATTTGTCAAGCCAAATCTACAGAAGGTCAGCGGGTTAATAATTTCCATTCTTATGAAAGATATCTGGTTTAGTTTATGCCTCCTCAACAAAGTTAACCACCTGTTTAAAACTTACAACTTCTGCAGTAAATATTGTTTTTCAAACTAATGTACCAAATAACTTTGATATAATTCAGGGGATACTTCCTGAAATATTAGAGGAATTATTGACCGCTCGGAAAAGAGCAAAAGCAGATTTGAAGGTAATTGCATTGCTCTTTCAGTAGTTGGCTTGTTGCGTTACACAATCAGTGTACTGTTCCAATTTCATGTTTTGTCAGTCAAATTTACTTCGTTTTGTCAATAATATTTACATCCATGTTGCCTTTGTGTAGGAGGCAAAGGATCCTTTTGAGAAGGCTGTGTTGGATGGTCGACAGCTAGCTCTGAAGGTACATTACATTTTTTTTTTATGTACCCCATTCTGTTAGTTTTTTGGACTTAACATGTTTCCTTCTATCTTTGCAGATAAGTGCAAATTCTGTGTATGGGTTTACAGGAGCTACTGTTGGTCAGTTACCGTGTCTAGAGATATCTTCAAGTGTTACAAGCTATGGTATACTAAAAAATACTATTAATTCTTATTATCCTTAATTAAATTCTTTACGCTCAAGCTATTCATATTAATGAATTGGCTACTTTAAAGGCCGACAAATGATTGAGCACACAAAGAAACTTGTGGAAGATAAATTTACAACTCTTGGGGGCTACGAGCACAATGCTGAGGTAAGTTAAAATTTTGTTGATGGTATTTTTGGAAATAAAATATAATTGACTTAGCTCCATTTTCCAAGTTTATTTATGCTCAGTTTTACAGAGGAACTCGGTATTGCCTTTTATTAATTCAACGATCATTTGCATTTGTGTCTTTAAATGGGCTGTAATTGAGGGAATCTATCTAATTATAGTTCTAGTTGCACATCAATGAACGAAGAAGCACATATAATAATACAAACTGAAAGAAGAGAAGGGGTAAAATTTCCATTTTGATTTAGAAGATTACAGGATTATCAGTACAAACTATTTGACGATGAATTTGAATACTATAATAGACCAGACAGTTCAAGTCAATCCCAAAGAATCAGGACTACGTTTAGCTCCTCTTTGTCCTGTTTAAGCTCTGTACTTATGGAAATTGTATTCTTTCCGTAGACAACTTCTTTTAAGTATTTGATAGTTTCTGTAGCGTTGGAATACGATGCCTGTAGAATTGTCTATATATTTTCAATTAACAACGATTTCCCTTACTAGTTGAATCACTGGTCTAAAAAACGTTTTGATATGTCTAAATGGTTGAGACAGACTTGAATTGTTAAATCATTGATTTTATGTTCCAACTTCTAAAAGAATAATAATTAGATTCTTGTGTTGCATCAATCTATATCTCATTGATGACCTTACAGAAGTCAGCGTTTTATGGTTTTAGGTAATCTATGGTGATACAGATTCAGTAATGGTACAATTTGGTGTGCCCAGTGTAGAAGCAGCGATGATCTTGGGAAGGGAAGCAGCTGATTATATCAGTGGTACTTTCACAAAAGTAAGAGTTGCTTGCGCTGTTGTTATGCCTTTTTATGTTTTTTTTCTCGTTTTTATTGGTATACTGCTAAGTGCTTTGCAAGAAGTTTTCCATCTGCTTCTGTATTTTTATTATGAGTATAGTATATGAGTAAATTAACTGTATAGTTTTTCTTTGAAATCCAAAGTAAACAGTTTATTATCAGATTTGTAACTTTTTCTTATAAATTTCCCTGTGCAGTCTTAGCTGATGTTTTCATCTTCATTCTATTTTTTTTTAATTGTGTGTTCGTTCATGGTTTGTAGCCCATCAAGTTAGAGTTTGAGAAAGTTTATTACCCATATCTGTTGATTAGTAAGAAGAGATACGCTGGTTTATTTTGGACTAATCCAAACAAGTTTGACAAGATGGATACCAAAGGTAATGATGGAGAAGCTAAAAGAATTTGTCTTTGCCCACGTTTAAATTATTTCCCTCCATTTCAAATATTCTATTTGACAACCGCAGGCATTGAGACAGTTCGAAGAGATAATTGTTTATTGGTGAAAAACCTTGTAAATGAGTGCTTGCACAGAATTCTTATTGATAGAGATGTCCCTGGGGCAGTTCAATATGTGAAGAACACGATTTCAGATCTACTTATGAACCGTGTGGATTTATCTCTCTTGGTTATCACTAAGGTTGGAGATATATGTCAAATATTTTTATTTCACTTTCATTAAGTGTCAAGGAACCCTTGTCATAAGTTTGCTTTTAGGACATTAACTTGAAGGCTTCATAGTGCATTAAATTATTTGATCCACAGGGACTGACAAAAACTGGAGATGATTATGAAGTGAAGGCAGCTCATGTTGAACTTGCTGAGCGCATGCGCAAGGTTGTGGTGTTTCATTATAGTTTTTTCCTTGTTGTTTGACTCTTTATTTGGTGTCAAATTCCTACACGTCTATTTTGTTGACATAATGAACATCGGTTCCACTATTATCTTTGCATGGGTGTATTGAGGAAAACTATTCATGATTTGTTCGACCATGTAGTGTTCATTAGATGCAATCCTAGGTTTTCTTACTGTGGCACGTCTGGCTTAAGACTAATAGTAGTACAGCGAACCTAAGAACCCTCATAGATATGCAAACCCCTAGATCATAAATGCTGAAACTCCCCAATCAAAATGGTTTCATCCCAAATAATTGTAACTCTTGTAAATTCGATCTAACAACTTTAGTAAGACCTTTAGATCTAAATATCCAAGTCCTCTAGAATGATAAGGAATTATCCCAAGGAAAAGTAAAACCTGGATTACCTTATTGATCAAATATCTCAAGATAAGAAAACTTGTTTGAGATTCAAATCACTCCACAAGCAAGATAGACATGTCAAGCTTGAATGATTCTACACATGTTACCTATTCTACATAGAATTGAAAAGAAACTTAGCATTTAGTTAAAGGAAGGCACAAATGCTTTTTTACTGCATTTTTCAAGTCTAGCTTACAAAGACAACATACATGACTTTGTATAGCCTCAAAAGAAAATCCTTGACCTTTCACGAGGCGTTTCAAGAGTTATATAACTTTTGTACTTTATAACCATAATTAGCCACTTTGTAAATGTAACTTTAAAGTAAATACAAAATCTTAAAACTCAAATTCATTAATGAAACACCATAACTCTAGATTACCATCCACCCAAAATTTGTAACCATCCAAGAAACTTGATTCTTTTTTAATGTGACATTGCAACTTGAGTTTATCTTGTGGTAATTTGAAAACATTTTTCTCACATCTTTCTTAAAATTTGTATATTGTATGATTGAAATGTTTTTGTTCATACCACTGCAGCCCTCTCATTTATGTCATGCGCATACATATGCATAAACTTATCTTTAGTGACATGTCACTTGACCCTAGAATTATTAAGAATTTATACCTCTTGCCACTGCCAATCCTAAAGTGTAGGAATTGGAAAATTTTATACCATGAATATGGTATCAAGTAATTGAATAACTTGGATGCATCCATCTTGACTGAGCTCAAGCTTCAATGACTAGATGACCACTAATTTTCCCAACTTTCTCATCACTGCAATCCCTATTTTTAGTTAACCTGTGGTTGCTTAGAAATTCTAACAATTCCACACTCTACAAGTACCCCACTAATGATTATACTTCCCCCCTGCACATGGGTTTTATGTTTGCTTGCAAGGACTTGGTCTCGAAGAGAAATTCATCTATTAGTAGATTTGCTAAATTTTAATTATGGGAATGCCCAAGTAATAATTTTAATTATGGGACTAGAGTAAGCTATTTTTTGATTCTATATATTACAAGAAACATACTAATGGAACATAAAAGTTCAGATGAAGCAACCACACAAAAAAGTCCCGAAAGAAAAACGTGACCAAATAGTCACTAAAGCTAATGCCCTATCCCACCAAAGCCATTATCTGAGGGACAAACAATTGGAGAGAGCCATGAAGGTTCCAACAAGAGTGACTGCACGAGTCACCTTCAAAGCTGCTAAAGACCACAAATAAATATTGAAAATGAAATCCTTAATAATAACTAATAATTCCTTTGAAGCTTTTGAAGAGTTGAGCTCATCGCCAATGATTGAAGAAATTCCCTCCGGAGAAGGAAAAGAAAAATAGAGCTTGGATTCTTATAGAAACCGTTGGAGATGCTTTTCATAATCTGAAATGAGGCTGCTAACACTATCCCTATTTTATTTTGGTATCCTAATTGATAAATAGCATGCTTATTCTAATAGATTCAAAATCAGTGCTCCTCAGCGCAGTATTTTCACACATCCATGTGTTTTCTGACCCCTATCCTAAAAGAATTCTGGAAATATACTATTAAGTCGCACAAGAAGTATTTGTAAAACGAAAGAAAATTTTCTTCTTTCTACATATCATATCTTGCATTTTGTGATGCATATTCTTATTTCATGACTCCATTGCATGAATGCTTGCAGTAAGAAACATGGTTTTTGATTCTCGTAGCCTAATCCAGTTCGTTGCTGTGTCTGGTTTTAAAACAAGATTATCTAACTTATTTCTATCCTTAATAGCGAGATGCTGCCACTGCTCCAAATGTTGGTGATCGAGTACCTTACGTGATCATTAAAGCTGCAAAAGGTGCCAAGGTAATCCATTTGATATCTCAACCCTTCCAATGCTCAATGTGTATGAAGATTAATATTGGATGACAATCAGGCATATGAGAAATCAGAGGATCCCATTTACGTACTAGAGAATAGCATACCAATAGACCCTCAGTACTATCTCGAGAATCAGATGAGCAAGGTTTGATCTCTTTATTCTTTTTTGTTCTGTTCTTTTACTTCATTTACGTAGACGTTGAAGGATTATGTCTAAGTTGCAGCCTCTTCTACGAATTTTTGAGCCCATCCTGAAAAATGCTAGCAAGGAACTTCTACATGGAAGTCACACGAGATCAATTTTTATTTCTACTCCTTCAAACAGTGGCATAATGAAATTTGCCAAGAAACAGCTTACCTGCATTGGCTGTAAGGCTCTGCTAAGGTAATTTTGAAAGTTTTATTATCCATTTTGGTTTTATCTAGTTTGAGGGCAATATTTTCTTCTAATGTTCGATGTAGGAAGTTCAATAACCTTGCTATAGTGAAATTGAGAGGAACTGATTTTTGTTTCCATTCTGCGTTACAGTTTTGGAAAAGCAAAAATTGTTTTAAGACTAGCGCTAGTTTGTTGTGTCATTTTAACAAGGAACACAATTATTATCTTTTGAATATTTTTGAAAAGATTCACTTGAAAGTCCGCAGAGCAATATGTATTGAATAAATTCTATACTATACTTGACTACTCCAGCAAGGCAGACCATACTCTCTGCGCACACTGCAAAGGAAGAGAAGCTGAACTTTACTGCAAAGCGGTAGAAAATGGTAATCTTCTTTGTAAGAATTTGTTCCAATATCTAGCTAATTGAATTCTCACCTATATAAAATTTTTGGTCGTTAACCGTTGCAGTGTCTGATTTGGAGATGGTTTTTGGAAGGCTTTGGACGCAGTGCCAAGAATGCCAAGGGTCCCTTCACCAAGATGTTCTCTGTACGAGGTATTGTTTTATTACCTTCTTGACGTAATTCTTATGATCATTACTTTTTCCTAGTATTATTAGCATGCATGCAGATCTTCTATTCTAGATTCAAATGTTGTTCTTGTGCCTCTGATGCATAGTTTCACAAATGCTATATTTTGGTTTACAGTCGAGACTGTCCAATATTTTATCGAAGAAAGAAGGCACAAAAAGACATGGCTGAAGCTAAACAGCTTTTGGAACGTTGGAATTTCTAATACCGTTGAAAGGTTTTGTTTTGCTGTTTTTACCACCATCAAGTTCATGATTTTGATATTGACTGGAAATTTGATCTTGTTGCTAGAAGCCTCCTTCCTCCTGTAAATTATAATTATTATAATTACTATGCATTTGAAGGCAATATATGGTTTTACATCATTTGTACATTAACTCCCGGTTCTCTTCACTGTTGTTATATTGTCGATTATCTTTCTTCAGAGCTCATGGTTTTTTTGCATCATAGTGGCCATCCTCTGGGCCATAGCTTCTAGCATTTGTGGGAATAGTGAATCCACATCGACATGGGTCCATAGAGTCGAGTGGAACCAGATGTTGGAAGAGTGGGCAACAGGCTATGCTATGAATCTTAGGGTTCATTGATTCCATCATGAAATCATCCAAAGAAAAAGAAAAAAAAAAAAAAAAAAGGCAGATATATATGGGCGCACACACACACATGTATACAAGTTGCTTAGCGACTTACTGGATGAAACGACCGTTTGAAATGTTTAACTTACATACTAATACACACACTCAAGTTAGATGTTAGTGGCAAAAAAGTAGTGACAGTCTGTGTCTTGAGAAGAAGTCCAACCTAGAGGATTGTGAAAGCTTCCTTTTAGAGAGCAAATGTTGTGATGTACATGAAACTCTTTTGAAGGAGTAATACGATTAAAGAGAGTCATAAGCTAAGAAGAGCTAAACAAGTTTATTGTTTGAGATGGTGCTTGTCCATGATATATTGGTGCTAGTGCTATAATGTGTGGCTTGAGTCGAGGTAGCTAATAAGAAGCAACAGGGGATCGTCACGGTCAAGTCAGTCGAAGAATCTTAAATTTGACATGATTGGGCTAAGATGACATCCCTTCAAAGTGGTTGCTTGTCCTGTGTTAGGAATCGTGATGTCATTCAACTTTGACCTGTTTATAGGAAAGATGGACACATACAATAGTACCCAAGGAAGAACAGTTTAGTTATGAAGTTTAACAGTTTAGCTATAAAGTTTGAGTGGAACATACCTACCTTTTGGATGGTAAAGTAGTGGATAGTGACAGAATGGATCCTTGGCAGCAAAATGTGGATGATGAAGGTCAAAAAAAAAAAAAAAAAAAAAAAAAAAAAAAAAAAAAAAGAATTAGATTTTGCACTAATTGATTTATTGGCTTTCATCTTCGCACTATGTTTCAGTGCAGAATTGGGAAACAAAATGTCAATGGAAGTCTTTGTTCAATCCGTAGGGTCAGAAACAGAGGTGGAGATTGGTCCCTCATTCTACATCAAAACAACACATACTCCAATCCATCAGGTATTACTGTTCCAACTTTTCAGGCATGGTCCTCTGATTTCTTGTTCTTTGTTTTTGTTAGAATGGATCATGAATGTGTTTCATTATTTGTTTCTTTTTTTAATTTTTTAACCAGAAGTAAAGAAAATTTCTCAAAATTATTTTGTTCTTCTTTCATCTCCTTCCATCTTCCTATATATATATATATTTTGGAATTTCTTCAGGTTGATAGAAAACATTACACCCATATTTGTTTATGGTTTTATTAAAATTTCTTTTCGTGTAACAATAATGACACTTTCGTGTATTGTTTTGGCCATGGTGAAAAGTCATATTTGTAGCACCCTAAATTCCTGATTTCAAAGGTTTATTGACCATTTACATGAATTGTGACCTTTTTTCATATTCGAATGAAGTTGGATGAAGCGATAATATTACAGAGGATGATTTGTAATTGAGTTAGCTTTTTATCTTTTTTTTATTTATTTATTTCAATATAGGTATTGATTTAAAATTTGAGTATAGTTACTATTTTTAATTAATAATTAAAATGTAAAAGGGTATTTCCATAATGTATTATGAGTATGTACACGTCTCCTTAAGTTCAATTAATACGCAAAATTGACAATTGAATATACACTATTTACAACTTAGAAATTTGAACAAAAAATGCATTGTTTTAAAGGGTAACCTTAAAAAAGCAACCATTTAAATTATTAGGGGTTCAGGTCTCAATAATTGGAATGCTAAATTGCACAACGCCACCATCTTGGAGGCTGTAGCCTAGAGGTCAACTGCCTCATCACGTGACCCTTTTTGTTTCTTTATTTTCTTTATTTTGCTTTTTATTCAACCCTTGAAGTTTTAAATTTTCATCCCACTTACCTCACACTATTCTTTTATACTTTGCACCTTCCATATGCCCACATTAATGACCATACTTTTCGGTCGATATTATACATTTGGTCAATCATAAGTTTAATTTGTATATTAATATGTTTTGTGTGATGCTCGAGTAAAAAAGAGTTACATCAATGAAGCGACGCCATATTCAAACGAGAATAATTATGTGATAGCGAAGAAATATATATAAGAATGGATAGTTATTATTGATACCAATGATATACACATTTTCTGTAGGTGGCTTGATCATAGTAACTCTAAAATTAAATGTGTTCGACTTGTAATCCTAAGTTGAGTGGTCATTCAATAATTTTTCTAGAAAGATGTGAGAGAGAACAAAACATGCCAAAATAACTCGTGTTGATTCGTAGGAATAGTTTTTCAACTTTAGAAATAATTCAAGACATATTGAAAATGTTATACCCGGTAACGTTGAGAACGTTGCATTAACTTTATATCAATTTATCAGCTCATTGTTACAACTTAGACTAAAAAAACATCCATCATTGTACGTTGAATAATCCATATTTCAAAGTCCATATTAATATCATACTAATTAACCTAATATTTTCCCACTAAATCAACTTTAATTGAAAACTCTTTTCACCGACCCATATTTTTAAATTATAAATAATTACAGTGGCATGAAACAATAAACACCCAATTATTTAAACCTTAAATAATCTAAGTCGGCTAATTACCCCTTTTCATTAGTTATGTTTATTGTTACCCCAATTTAAGTAATAAAGCTGTCATTACCATTTTTAATTGACCTCTGTAAATTAAACAACATTAAAGATAATATTTTGACTAATTATTATTATTTTTTAATTTATTAGCCAATTTAAACATTTTTATTTTTACTTTTTTTAAAACGTCAATTTACTCATCCACCACCACTCCCATGTGAAATTACCATTCTACCCTCCCTTCGTCTCTGTATAAAAGCCTCTTGCCCCTTCCCTTCATTTCCACCATAATTAAAAAAAAAAAGAAAAAAAGAAAAAAGAAATATATATATATATATATATATACACACATATGGGTTCCCTTCCTTACATTGTCGAAGATTGCATGGGCGTGCTCCAACTCTACAGCGACGGCACCGTCTTCCGCTCCGACGAAATCCGCTTCCCGTTTCCAATCACCGACGACAGCTCCGTCGTCTTCCGCGACGTTCTCTACGATGCCGTTCACGGTCTCCACCTCCGTCTCATAAAACCAGCAGTATCATTAAATTCCAACACTAAACTTCCAGTCCTGTTCTTCCTCCACGGCGGTGGTTTCTGCGTTGGCTCCCGATCCTGGGCGAATCCGCACAATTGCTGCGTTCGGCTTGCCCTAGGGTTGGAAGCGCTAGTAGTCGTACCGGACTACCGTCTAGCACCGGAAAATCGGCTTCCTGCGGCGGTGGAAGACGGGGAAAAAGCGATTGAGTGGGTGAGAAAGGGGGAAGACGCGTGGATTGAAGAAGGAGCGGATTTGGAGAGGGTATTTGTGATGGGAGACTCGTCGGGAGGGAACATTGCGCATCATTTGGCGGTAGGGTTTGGGAATGATCGTGGAAGATTTGGAGTGAGAATTAGAGGATTTGTTTTAATGGCGCCGTTCTTCGGCGGAGTGGTGAGGACGAAATCAGAGGAGGGTCCGCCGGAAGATTTTCTGAACTTGGACGCGCTTGACAGGTACACGTCCTCCTCTCTCTCTAACTATAAGATTCCTTTTTTTTTTTCTTTTTTTTTTAATTATTATTATAATAATAGTGCATTTTTTTTTTCTTCAATAAATCTTAATTTGGTAACTTTTTAAAAAAATAAATTAATATTTCTCTGTAAATTTTGAAAAATATGATTTTTTTATACAACATTTAGGGCTAATTACTTAATTATACTCTTTTTAGTAAAAGAAAAAAATAAATAAAACTAACTATAAAAATTAATATTAAGATTTATAAAATAGACAGAGAAAATTGATATTTTAAATTTAAAATTATTAGGGAAAATTATCACTGTATTATATTATTTATGTATTATTATTATTATTAGAAGTTATATTGTTTAAATATTTTATCTAAAATCAATTGCACAATTCAAATGACGAAAATAACCCTAGATAAATATCACAAAATTTCAGAAGTATTTTTTTTTTAAAACACATAAATACCACAAAATTTTATTTTTAAAATCAGAATATTAATCAAATTTGTTACCCAATCTTGGCTTTTAAAAATTCAGTCTACCATGCAATATATATATATATATATATATCATATTTTTATTATTTTTATAATTCTATCCATTGGTCTAAATATTTGAATTTTTTTTTTAATCTCTCAATTTCCTTGATTCTTTGAAGAAAATTTCTATAAGATAATAAAATTAGTTATTTTGTTTTTGGAAAAAAAGAAAAAAGGGGAGTGAGAAAATAATAAAAAGTAGAAGAAAAAGAAAGAAAAGAAGGCATGCAGTGCAAATGGATGATGGGAAAATAGTCAAAACCAAATAGTTGACTTTCTTTTCTTCTCAATCTAACCTAATCTTCTATCATCTTCCCAAACATCTATTTCCACCTCATCACCCACTCCACGTGGCTATTATTCTTTTCCTAGTCAGCCACAAAATATTATTTTTTTTATTTATTTATTTATATATAGAAAAAAGTATATTTCTATTTTGAATGTTAAAGGTTGAAATCTATGGTCCACTCCTAACCACTCTCTTATTATTTATATTATTTATTTATTTATTTAATTTATTAAAAAATGAATTTAAGAAAATAATTTCTTAGAAATGTCATATTCAAATCTCCACCAGGTAAAATGAGAGATCTAGTCTATGCCTTGGACTTTTGACCCACCATTATCACACCACAACTTCCTGGATTTATTGCTAAAATCCAAATCACACAATATATATACCTAAACTAAAATAATTATAATTATAGTAATATAAAAATACCAAAAATTAGAGTTCATGAAAAATAAATTTGGTGTAATTTGAGTTTAATATCTTAAATTAAGAGATGATGAGATAAGATTCAATTAAATTTGATCTTCGTCAGCAAATAAAAAATAAAAATTTAATGTTTGGAGCCATATTTTTCTTCCTTTCTGATATTTTATAAGAGCACTTACAAATTATAATGCATTTAGAAAGTGACTTTTAAGGGAAAAAAAAAACATTATTGAAGTTTTAATTATAATATTTTACTGAAATCTGTTAGGATTTAGCCACTTCATTTATATTTATTTAAAAAAAAATTAATGGATAAGTTCATTCAATTAAACTTATCCATTAATTTAATTTATTTGACCTAAATCTTTTAACTTTTCAAATATGATTGTTTTTTTGTTTTGTTTTTGTTTTGTTTCATAGTGGTGTTACAATCAACTGATTATAGTTTAAACAAAATTATGGAGGAGACAATGATTAAACAATGAAATAAAAGAAGCATAGTGGAAGGTTTAATAATCTCATACCCTAATTATGCACTAACTAATTACATTTTCTTAATATTCTTTCCTTAAATCTCTCACACATAATTCATAAATAAAGTTCGAATCTTTTGGAAAAAGAGAGGGAAAGCGACTTATGGATTCTAACCAGATCTCTATGCTTCATAAACTCATTCCCTTTGTAGTGATGTCACAACCCAACCACTCAAACCTATACTTATTTGTGGATAACACTATAGAATATATACAAAATATATCTATATCATATATATATATAATTTATCAAACAAGGTCGATATGTGTAATAGCCCAAGTCCAGTGCTAACAGATATGTCTGTTTTGGCCTTCCTCTTTCCGGCTTCTCCTCGAGGTTTTAAAACGTGTCTGTTAGGAAGAAGTTTCCTCACCTTTATAAAAAATGCTTCGTGGGGTCTTATAATCCACCTTCCTTCAAGGCCAGCGTCTTCGCTGGCACTCGTTCTCCTCTCTAATCGATGTGGGATCTCACAATAAGTACTGGCATTGGCATTGAAATTATTTATAAACATAAAAAAGGTGTCCTTCAAGTATCGATGTCAACATCCGAGTGGATGAATGACATTACTAAGATTGGAAGACATGTCTTTTATGAACACTTTAATGAGTCTCACAATTGATGGATCAGGTTTTGGAGGCTATCATTACCCTTGGGAGAAGATAGAGACCACCCATTGGCAAACCCATTTGGGCCATCAAGCAAGAGCCTTGAAGGAGTGAATTTGGAGCCGATCATGGTGATGGTTGGTGAAAATGAATTGCTGAAAGACAGAGTCCAACACTATGCCAAAACACTCTCACAATTGGGACACAGAATTGAGTATGTGGAGTTTGAAGGCAAACAACATGGGTTCTTCACTAGTTCTCAAGATACTCAACTGGGCGATCAAGTCCTGGCTATTATCAAACGTTTTATGCTTCAAAACTCTCTTTGAATTTCACATACTGAATTATCCTGATGAACTATCCATAGTGTACTTCCATGTGATTCATGAAAGTTTGTCAAAGATAATAAGTTGAATAAACAAATGGTAACAGGTGTTCTTCGATCGGAGATTTACAGAGTTTTCTGCCTATTTTTCAGTCCTCTATTCAAAATCAAAATCCTAACCCACGAGATTGGCCTAAACCATACTCTTTTGGCCATCGAAGATTCAATAGAAACATTTAGAACAAAGTCAATATATCATTTCTCTTTGTACCACTAACTAGGGGTGTACATTTAATCTGACAACTTGGACCAATCCAATCGAATTATAGGGGTTGGGTTGGGTTCATTTTTTTGAACCCGAACTGATTCAAGATGAATAAACCATCGGTTAAATACCATAAACCCGCTCAGAAGTTTAAGAACTGAAGGGTTGATAGACACAATCAATTGCATGTATCAGTTTTCTACAAGGCCCCACCGCATTTGCACCCATACTTTTCAGCTTTTTCATGGTTAGATTTACCAGCTGAACTTATTGATACCTTTTCTCCGAAAAATACCCACGAGTTGGATATTGAAAGCTTTATCTTGATTTTGGGGCCTGATATCTTGCTTCAATGGTTCTTTCAATGTCAAATTACAATGAACAGGGGAAGGTTTCAGACTTTGTAGCTTAACATTTTAGAAGCCGATGGCAGCACAGCTGCGGACACTTCTAAACATGTCTTTCAAGAGCTCCTGATTGGCATTTTGTTACTTCTTTGGCAAGTGGTTGCAGCTGACTTTGTCCAGCAATGGAGGTTGAGGATTTTTGAGCTATCGCCATAGAAGGCACTAGGATTTCGACTATCTGCTTCTTTGCCACCACCCAACTATCATCTCCGTGCATATCCAAACCAACAATGGAGTTTGAAGAGCCAGAAAGATGACTAAGAGTAATATTCTGTCTTTGTTTCGTTTTCACCATCTCACTGATTATTTCATAGTTTATAGACAATAAGCAACTGAAGCTGTTGATCCGAAGAAACAAGATAAATTATACAGAAAACGTAACAAGACTATATATCACAATGTAGCTACTTCCTAATGGGATACACAATATTGTCCTGCAAAAAGACCACCAAGTTATCCATGAACCATAGATATACGTTCAGCAGTAGCCTAACTCAAATACCAGTTTAAACAACAAGATATACTTCCAGTCTCAGAAGATCCATCAAGATGGAAATTTGGCAAAAGGTCAAGGCTAACATTCTTATTTTGTATGCTCAAAAACCTAACCTTCTACAGTTTTGGATATAGATGTGCTTCTACAGTTTTGGCTAACATCACTAAACTAAAACACATATCCATTACCAACAATTGGATGAAAGTACATCACGGATTCTAAATCCTGTTGTAAGTTGTCAAGAAAATGTATTGTCGTAACTCTAATTTAGTTCATAATCATTTTGATTCATATTTTCATTTATTTTGGTTCATTTTCTCGTTTATTTGGTTCATGTATAAGAATTAGTATTGCTATATCTATACAAAGGCTTGTCTAGCATTGTTTGGAGGTGTGGAGTCATTGTCATTTTGTATTTGTCTAGAGGCAATTGGGAGGAATTTTGTAAAAGAGACTTAGTAGTGTGAGAGGAATTTTGTAATCGATCTTACTTCCGTCTCTGCTACATTAGGTATCAGAATGTTTTGGTTCCGTCTCTGCTACATTAGGTATCAGAATGTTTTGGTTGTGGCATTAAGGTATAACTAGTGGTATAAGAGCATGGAAGGTTGTGGCATTATACACAACAAATCCTTTACACACTAAATAATTAACTTTTTGATTTTGATGTGAACAAATTCTGTAGTATCAAACCTAAAGACCTGAAGGATTCCCCAGTTCCTCACTCCTTCAGCCTTCCCAACTGTGATTTTGTATACTTCTTCCACTCATTGCATTCCTTTACAAGTTTGACAATCCGCATGAACTTCAAAGATCTAACCATTTAACAAGGAGATATCTAAAATTTGAAAAATCGTAGCCTCGAAATGAGATGTCATAGGCTAATTTGCATTCTATCGCTAACAATCCTCACAATTTACACAGGCCAAAACGGCCTCTGCACTTGGAAAATACAGCGTACAGAACTGCACCTACGTATTTCACGAGGTAATACCAAACATTATATACATCAAGCGATAGCGTTTATCCAAGACTAATTTCTGTATTGAAAAACAAAATTGACACAGAAAATCAACAAAATAACACAACGTCTAATCACAGAAAAGAAAATTGCACGCGCAAAAAACTCAAAACTGATTATGGACCTGAAGATTCTAAAGATCGCCTAAGTGTGGTTGATCTTCTTGGAATGCTATTTAAGCTCGAAATCATAAATTTCAACTTCATTTCAACATCTCAGACGCAAACAATTTCTACAAAATCCGAATATAAGAAGAATAGCGGTAACGTACCAGCAATCGGATCTCCTCGAGAGAAAGCGAAGGTCGGCGGCATGTGGTAACAAGGATAATGGATGGTGTGATGAATCTGGTAAAGAACCTGAAGTGAAGATTTGGATGAGTCTCTCTTCTCTCTATGTTCGTTCTCCACTTCTCCGTTTCTGAAATTGCTACCAAAATTCTTCGCCGTCGTCTTCATTTGAATAGAAAATGGCTTACAAATTTCGGATAAATAAATATTAAGCGAAATTAATTCTTTTTGGGAAATTTTCAATTTTTTTTATTCAAATTTGAAAATGGTGTAACAAATTTTTATCATAAAATCTTATTTTCGAGATAAACATTATAATCTTTACGTAAATAATCGTTGCAATATTTATTAGTTTTTTTTTTAAATATTAATTAAACAATATTCTCATGTGTTTAATAGTATGGTTTGGATCTGTTTGTAAAAATTAATAAAATAAAAAAAAAAAAAAATTGATATTGTTCCCTTTGAGTATAAGCTCTAGTGGCTTTGCTTTGAGCTTCTCTAAAATGCCTCACATCAATGGAAAGAATATTATTTAATTATAAATCCATGATCATTCCCTAAATTAGCCGATGTGGGACTTTTATCATCCAACCGAATAAAATGTAAAAAAAAAACTATCACGTATCTGATTCAAAATTTATGAAATTAAAAATAATATTGAGTCTAATACCATATCTGGTCGTAAAAATCAAAATCCATATATTCTTTAAAGATTTAGACGTCTATCGAACAATGGAGCAGTAAATTCTCTATTTTGAACATAAGGTTTAAATCTTAATGCATGTTAGATATATCTTTCCGTTATTCGTGTTTTTTTTGCAGGCAAATGAGAAATGTTCGAGATACTATGATTCAATAACTTTTTTAAAATCATTCTAAAACATGTTTTCAATTATTTAAAATTAATTTTCATTCGGTTACCTTTAAAAGCATAAAATCGAAGATTAAGTCGATGAGGTGGAGTAGTAGGATGCAACTGAAAGGAGAAATTTTGTAGAGATCGGAGCCTCCTCCTCCTCTGTTTTGATGATCAGTCATCAACGAATTACGCATTCCCAAGCATCGAACACTCCGCATCATTAATCAGAATCAAGATTTGTTGTAAGTTGTCGTGAAAATGTATTATCATAACTCTCATTTAGTTCATACCCCTCGATGATTCATATCTCATTTATTTTGGTTATTAACTCTCGTTCAGTTAATAACACTTCTAGTTCATATTCTCGGTTCATGTAGGAGAATTAATATTGTTATGTTTATATAAAATAAAAGTATAGCATTGTTTTGAGATGTGGAATCATTATCATTTTGTATGTTAGTGATACACAGATAAACACTGTGGTTACAGCGATTGGCTACCACCGGTGAATTTAAGAGAATTTCTCTTCTTATTGAACCATGTAAATCTTTGTGTCTTTTGGTTTAATTTTCTATTTGTGGGTGTGTGCGCCATCGATCTTGCTTCCACTTCCGCTGCAACAATTCGATATCATAATATTTTAGTTATGACATTTGGCAAAAATAATTAAGTATCAGAGCATTGAAGGTTGTACCATTACGACATAACAAGTAATATCAGAGTTTTGAAGGTTGTGGCATTACGGTACCAGAAGCGGTATCGAAACATTGAAAGTTATGGTATTATAGCATAACAAGATTCTCGAGAGTACGAAAATTTTGTTGAGGAGAATCGGAGATTGAGGGTGAGAGTTTCTAACTATGGCGATCGCGATTGAGGAGTCGGATCTATCCGTAACAAACGAATGAATGGAGAAAACGCGGTCGGATCGTCTTCTTCAACCGTGCCATCTCGCCAATGGAACTTGCTCCGCCAGAGGAGTCGATAACGGCGTCGGAATAGGCGAGGTCCGGCAAACCGGACAGGTTGGGTGAAGCCTCAGCCACGGATCGACGCACTTGAGATGGAACAAATGACCGCAATCAGGCAAAATCCGAAGAACATCGGAGTTTTTGTAATCGGCCAAACAGATAGAGCAACAAGAAGCAGAGGAATCGTTGTTCTGAATCTTCGCCTCTGAATACAGCAATTTCGGAAAATTCCTAATCGTCTCCTGATCGATTCCGATATCGACGACAACAACGGCATCCTCCTCCGCCAGCCGCGGCGGCGGAGGCGGCGAGAGATTGGCGTTGCTCTGAATCCCGGAGGTCGGTGATTGGGCGACTCTGGTGCAGTAATAGGAAGCCAAGAGGATTGTAGTGATGAGAATCAAAAGCCCTAACGAGACGCCGATTCCATATCCGTCTTCGCCGATGTTGCCTGAGGACAGAAATCCGCCGCCGTCGTCGGTGCCGTTGTTCATCACGGTGAGATGCAGAGGAGCAATAGCCGCAGCCGGAGAGGGAAAACGGTGAGAAGATTGGATTTATCAGTTGCCATTGTTGGAAGTCTCATTGATTATTTTGGAAATTTTTTATGGCTCTATTCAAAAGTCAATGCCAATTAAGGTTTATTTATAATGCATAATGTTTGACTCTTTTTTTCACTAAATATTAAAATTTATTGACCATTGATGCAATATTTAAATACATTTATATGGTTCATTTTTTTAATTCAAAAATATATCAGATGAATATAGCAACTTTAACACTTTATTCCCAAACGAAGATCTCTGGAGAGTAATGTTCGAGATCTTACTTTGTGGATTTTCTCTCGGATCTTGATTGAAGATGGAACCTCAACAACACGAGTCTTTCTTCTCTTCAAGAAGAAGCTCCGACCGGGACTCCGTCAATTTACTTTTCCCTATCAAGTTTCCTTTCAACTTTATTTCTCATACTTTTACCTTGGAGGATTGCTGAGGGTCAACATGCCCATTTTGCCCTCTGACTTTGACCGACCTTACAAACTCAGTTAAGAAATAACTGGGATAAGGGAAGAATTCTCCCATTAACTAAACGAAAATGGAACATGAATTATTTTTAAAATAGAAATTATCCATTAATTTTTTTAAAAAAATGATTTTTTTTTATAAAGAAAATATATAAAAAGATGTGTTTCGGATATACAGTCTCATTCGAAGTTAAACAAAGGTGCTATTGAAGCATTGAGTCCCTATGGTATCTCGTACGCATTCCGACCATTGACCGAACCAAATAAGTCAACTTCAAAGTGGATTTGTTGTGTGAAGAGGGAAATTTTTTTCCATAGGGAACTGATCCCCTGAATTCCTCGATTCAATCCCGCAAAAATAAATTGAGAATTTTGCGGAAATGGAAATTGAAATAGGAGGCGGTTTTACTGTCTCCGCTCCGTTTCGTAGACATCTCTACTAAGAATTTAAACATGTGATCGTTCGGATAAAATATTAAAATTAATCCAATTTATAAGAATTAGAAATAAAATTGAAAATTAAAGACAAAATAAAATTCTATATTTAGGGTTTAAAAAATGAAGTCAACGGGTATGCATGTGACCATTGGATGAATAAATACATTGGCTAAAGATTTAATTATTTAATTATAAATGATAATTGATGATAAAGTTATTACACTACAAACATCATTCAATGTTTGAAAATGACAATATAATAAGTGACATAAATTTCACTAATTTTATTTCAAAATAATTACAATATAGCCATTAAAAATTATTCCTTTGAATTTGATGCCGTTCGGTCTCGTTCATTTTATTTTTTTTAAAGTTTTAATAACCGACGCATAATCATACGCTTCTAAGAAAATATCAACACGCTTTGAGCATCAATATATCGAGCAATCTATACTATATTATATTTAAAGTTGATAATTTTTATAGTTCATTGCACGATGACACTTCAAAGATTAAATAATTTTTTAGAACAACAAAAATTAAAGTAAAAAACAAAATAGTTGTAAACGATGCTCGTAAACATTACTTCTTGTTGGCGAGGACGACAGAAAGAATAATGATGAAGAGGATAAATATAAAAGCAGCACCGCCTATGCACATCCATTTTCTCGTGTTTTTTTGGTAGTGTCTTGCGGTTTGTAGCTCAGTGGCACCGCGCTTGATGGCAGAGTTGGCTCGAGTCACTTGGCTCTCAATGTCGTCCAAATGCTGCCCTTGTGTTTGGACCAACACCGCCATGTCCATGAACACTTGGTGTAGCTCTTTCAAGTTCTTCTCAATGTCCTTCACTGCATCGTGTCTTTCTTGAATCTCTTGGATTGTTTCGAGAACTTTGCCTTTTCCTTGCTTTTGTATAGCTTTTTGTAGGAATGTCTCGCTTTCACCTTTATCATACCATATATACACTGTTTTTAATTACGGGAAATGAAAATCTAAAATAATCACAAATTCAAGAACCGAAAACCGAACCTGTAGAGATCAAGAGATCGATCGTCTTCTCATCGGGATTCTCCCCTGTAATCGTAAAATATCTTCGTTCGATTGTCTCCTTATACGTCGACGAGATCTCCTCTCTCAACCGGTTGAAATTCTCCATCGAATCACAAAGATTCTTCCTCAATCCATTGACAACGGAAGTTCTAGACCGGTCAGCAGAGGAGCCATAGCCACAACCAGGAAGATTTCGATTCTCGGTATTGGACCGGTCGAGTTCCTCCAATCGAAGCTTGATAAACCTAGCTTTCTTCAAAGCCAAAGTCAAATCTGATTCCATTCGAGATCGAAGATCCTTAATCGCCTTCGAGTTATGCAAAGTCTTACTATGTTCATGAGAATTCTGGAGGCTTCGATGGAGGCGTTCGAGCTCCGCCAATTCCGCCTTCACGGACTCGACATCTTCAAAGAAATTGTTGAGATTGATAGTCGTTGACGACGGAACGTCGGGGGCCATCTCGACAGAGTGGTGGTGCGGATCCCGACGAAAGGAATCGGAGGAAAACAAATCATTCATAGTGATTCTTTTACTCTAAATCTCAATGATCTTGAGGAATTAAGAGAAAAATGGAATGGCGATTAGGAATTTAATGAGGGTGGAGCGGCAAGGTTGACTTTTCAAATACCTTAGAACAAGTCTTCTACTTCCTTTATTTTATTTTATTAATTTATATATATATATTATTATTATTATTATTATTATTATTATTTTAATTGGGTTTTTTTTTTCTTTTTTTTGTTATTTTATACCCATAAGCTCAAATTTTCTTAAAATTAAAAATATTTTTTAGTAATTATTAAACAAGAATATTATAGTTTTAAATATTTATTTATTTATTTATTTATTCACCTTAAGTTAAATAGTACAACATGTTTGACTTAGATATACGTAACAATCATTCTACAATATTTGGAAGTCAACGCATAACCAGCTAAGATAAACACTCCACCTCTCACCAACTCCCCTTCCTAATTAATTATTTAAATTAAACAAATTAGAGGTTATTTTTTTTATTAAAAATTTATATTATAAATATGAGGAAAAAAAATGTTACGAGCATGTTTAGGTTGACTTTTAAATTATTTCAGGTATTTTTTATTTATATAAAAAATAAACATATGTTTTTAATTTTATGTATTTTTTTTTAAAAATAAAACATTTAAATAATGTCGAGTTCAAATTTTTGTATGTTTTCAATTTTTTTAATTTAATTAAAATTCAATAATAATAATTATTATAATAAACAAGGTTAATATTATGCAAGTTGTAATAATTTTTAGGCAAATTGGATAGGAATAATTGGCAAGTTGTGTGTGTGTGTGAATTTAAATATTTGTCACGAATTTCAACGGTCAAAGAGTATCCAATCATAATCACAGCTGAAATTAAAGAACATAACAACGACCGTTGACTTTTAATATGGCAACAAACTCGTTGTCTTATTCTATGGTTTTAGACTTGAATCAAAATAAACACGTTTCAAGCTATAGCATATTATTAAGAGGTTTGATGTGACGCTCAGAGTATATAAGAGATATATGAATGAACTGAGACCATATTCGAATGAGAGTGTGTGAGACCCCACGTTGGTTGGAGAGGAGAACGAAGAACCCTTTAAAAGGTGTGAAAGCATCTCCCTAGTAGACACGTTTTAAAACTATGAGGCTGATGGTGATACGTAACGGGCCAAAGCGAGAGGGTGGATTGTGAGATCCCACGTAGGTTGAAGAGAAGAATGAAGCATTCTTTATAAAGATGTGAAAATCTCTCCCTAGTAGATGCGTTTTAAAACCGTGAGGCTGATAGTGATACGTAATGGGTCAAAATGAATAATAGCTACTAGCGGTGGGCTTGGACTGTTACAGAGTGACCCTGAGGATAAAACAGTTGAGAAAAACTTAAAAAAAATAGGAGTTACTACATATACCAACGTGGTCATGTCGTGGGGATGCAGTGGAATGTTAGGGTCGGTGTCATGCCGTGGGGATGCAGTGGAATGTCGGGGTCGTGGTCATGTCGTGGGGGATGCAGTGGAATGTCGGGATTGTGGTCATGCCATGAGGATGTAGTGGAATGTCGGAATCGTGGTCATGTCGTGGGGATGTAGTGGAATGTTGGGGTCGTGGTCATGTCGTGGGGATGCAGTGGAATGTCGGGGTCGTGGTCATGCCGTGTGGGATGCAGTGGAATATCGGGGCCGTGGTCATGCCGTGGGGGATGCAGCGGAATGTCGGGATCGTGATCATGCTATGGGGATGCAGTGGAATGTCGGGGTCGTGATCATGTCGTGGGGATGCAGTGGAATGTCGGGGTCGTGATCATGTCGTGGGGATGCTGTGGAATGTCGGTATCATCAAGTGTCGAATTCAGATTCCAAATCCGGATTCGTTTTACGGTTGAATCGATTCAAATTGAAAGTTTACAAAACCCTAGTTCATCAATTCATATCTTTATATAATATGAGATGTTAATACAAAGAGTTTGTTCTTCTAATTTGGCCAAGTTTCAAAAATATTCTTGGCTTCCTTCTAATACCCTATTTACACACCATCTCCCCATTGCTTGGCTTCACCTCTAAACCATGACTCTTACCAACTTCTACTTCATTATCCACCATAATTACAACATGATCTCCACACTCCCCGTCGAACAACGGGTTCACGATCCCTCGATGAAGCAACTGCGTCGACTTCTCCGGTGACACCGTCGGCTCCACGCTTTTGAAGCTCGCCAACACACCGAGCTCTTCGATAGCCTCCAATATCTTCTCCACCGACTTCACGATGTCGATCAATATGCAACAAACGGTTGCATCTGGTATGATCCCTAGAAGGTCAGAGCTCTCCATATATCCAGTTTTGAGTGTGTTCTTAAGCTCATCGATGGCGGCCGTGGCGTTTTCGATGTGGGTTTTGCTCGATGAAGACGGGTTTGTCATTGTTTTGATGGATGAAGCTAATATACGTAGAGCTTTCCCGGATTCTGAGCTTATGGCATTGCATGATTCTTCTATTCTTCTCCGAAATTGAATCGCCACCTTCAAATGAATAATTTAATTACTTATTCGATGAGATCGTTACAATATTACTATTACTTGAATCATAAACTTCTTACTTGGATTTCAGTTGGGACATTGATATAGCCATTGAGCGACTCGATTTGATACGCACATTGTCGAGTGAGTGATCCAATTTTCAAATACTGTTTCCACGGATGACGAAACGAGAATTTTCCATGACGGGGTTCCCACGATGCAAAATTTGCCTACAAAACGCAAAGAAATTCATATCAGTTCATCTGTAAATGCTCGATTTCGATTCATAAGAACGAAACAAAGATCGAAATTACCAGAGATTCTTCGGATGATTGTGAAGTCAGCACGGTTTTATAAGCTTGAAGAGATGATAATTTGTTGTGTTTGGAGTCTTCATCAACATTCTCTCCATCCTCATATCGAAAATATTCACCTCCAAACCCTATACACAACGATCACCTCGAAATCATTAAACATACCTTTTGAATTAACGGAAATTCATTTCAAACAGACTCAAAACCAACAGTTACCTTCGAGATAATTCGCGAGTTTCTCGATATTCGAAACGATAATATTATGAAGCGATTCACCCGCCCAAACAGGACATATAAATAGAGAAATAAAGATACACGTAGCTCCACCAATCAAAATAGTCGATAGTCGTTGATGAGCCAACTCCAAGATTTTCTCAACTCGATACCCCGAAACCGAAACTAAACTAAACGTTAAAATGAAAATCAAAACCCCATAATCATAACGAGCTTTAATCCGTGGAAAGAATCGAGAAAACGTCGACGCAGCCGCTGTCAAAATATCAAAATCATAAGAAGTCGATAACAAAATCCGTTCCGATCATAATAATAAACCGACATATACCTAACAAAAAAACAAAGAAGCCAAGAACTATAGGCTCTCCAGTTTGCCCAAAAAGGCTAGCAAAATGCTGAGCTCCGACACCCAAAGCTCCAGCAAGCAGTGTTCCAAGCCCTCTATTCAAACCTTTCGACAGTGTAGCACCTGAAATTCAACACCAAATTTAATAAATATTTGTTCTTTGTGTCATGTTCTTAATTGGGTTAATGAAAATGGAGGTGAATTTGGTTAGTTACCTACAGTAAATTCAAAAATTACCACAACAGTAAGAACAGCCCAAATGGCAGCAATTCCAAAGCCATCATAGAGAGGCCTCCAATAATACAACAAGGAAACAAAGGTAAGAGCTAAGCCCACTTTCAATGAGTGAATAATTCGCCTTGGGTCATCTCTTCCAAGCTTCACTGTCCTCTCCATAACGCTCATAGCTCCAAGCTTTGGTTGATGAGCAGCCATGGGTAACATTCGAGGAATTTAAGGTAATATGGTGAATGAGTGAGAAATTGAGTTATTTTCATGCATATTTATAAAGGGAATTTTGTGGGTGCAAAAAGAATATTATGTTTTTGAATTGGAAGCATATGGGGTTTGAAGAGAGAATTAGATTTAGAGTGGAAAAAGGTGATGCCTTTATGAATAGGCAATGTTCAAAATAGGGTTTAAAATAATGGAAAACACAGCTGGGGAGCATTAAGGGGAGGGTTTGACCATGCACCCAAATGAGTTTGTCTGAGTGTGTGAGTGATTTGGGTGTCATTTTGATATCAAAATTTGGAGCTTTTTGATATCAAATTCATTTCATTTTGACAGTAATGAGAATATATTGAAAAGGGTTAAGAGTTAAGGGACAATTGATCTTGGTTAAGTAGTGGTTCATCACTGTATGATACCCACTTTCACTCTCCCAAAGCTGAAATGATTCCACCAAAAGTACTCAGAGAAAGAGCCACCCAACTAAGGGAGGGAGAGGGTGACCTAAAAATTAGGGTTAAAATAATGCCGCTCACCATTCCATATCTTCGTTGTCTTTTTATTTGATTGTTACGGTTGTTTTTTTTCGTGAATCTTGCTTATTTCTGGTCCTTCTAACCCTAATTAACAACTGGAGGCGGCTTATTTTGAACGTGTATTTAATGGGTATTAGAAGAACATACAAATTCTTTATCTTGCATCCAACAGTGATAGAAAGATAGCTATGTTAAAGGAAGCTGGAACAACGTGATTGATTGTTTTATACCGTTTAAGATATAAAATATACCTTGAACCTACCGAACAAAGAACGTGTAGATTTTTTAGGTTCGTATCGAGAGAAGGGAAGACGGGGATGTTGTATTATTGGCCCTAGAAAGATAATAATGTATTGAGCAATGGTAAGAGTCCAAATGTAAAGAGTATAAGCACCAAGCCACCACTCAAATAATTTCTACATAAACTGATACATGATGTGTATACATACCAATGAAATCTAAGAGATATGGTCTAATGAAAATGGTAACTTCACTCATAAGAAAAAATAAAACATTGGTTTTACTTTATATAAACAAATAAACATTGTCCCGCTTTACGAATTTGTGGATACTTTCTGTACCAATAATATGCATATTTGAAGGTTGTTCGAAAAGGGTCGTGATTGATAATGTTATAATCACGTGTATTATCAAATGTTACGAAAAGGGTTATTTGAAAACGAGACTCGTGTTTGCAACTAAATAATCTTAGAATTTAACGAGTGACGCTTCTATCTCATCAAGTTAATTGTTTTAGTACAGAGTAATGTTTAAGATGAAAAGATTCTAACCTCTAACTTTTTTTATTAAAAAACATGTTCTGTCGTAGTATTAGCAGCCCATATTTTAGAGCGACTTAACATGAACTAATTAAATAATAACAATAACAATAAAATCGTCCTTAAATATATTATCTTGAAAATAATAATTAAGTAATAAAATATTAATTTGAAGAATTAGGTCAGGGTGAACAAGATAATTGAAAAGTGAAAAGCAAGAAGCATTAATTTTAAAACGAAAAAGAAGATGCACTGACGTTTTAATATTTAAATTAATGTACGAAGCTTTGGAAATTAAGTGAATATTAAAGATATGATTAACATTATCATGAAGAATTAAAATAATATGAATTATGATTTATAAATTTCATGGCTTTCCAATATTAATTAATTGAAACTTTAGGTTTATTTAAATACTAAGGTCATCAAGCATTATGGATTTGGATACACGAATGTATTTTATTTCACATGTTTAATTATATTAGAAGGAAGGATATATAAAATATATTGAATTATTAGAAGCAGAAAAGAAATTAAAAAGATTATTCCATTTTCCACTTTATTTAAATGCATATATAATGGAGCAGACCTTATCAAACATTTAAACTTTTTCAAAACTTATCAATGGATGCTTTCACAATCAAAAGGGTTTGGTGTAACTGATTATTTAAATAAAAAAATTAAGCACTTTCAATAAAAACAAATTCAGTGCCAAACCCATTGGTAGTTCTAGGAGTTTGATCTCTTTTATAATGTTTTGGGAGGAAAAAAATGAATTTGTATTCGCTTCCTATCGAATCCTGGATTCACTTCCCTCGAATTTTGTCGTTCTTTTCTTTTCCTCTATTCACGAGATAGCTTTTAATCAATATTCTAACTGATTTAGCCACTTACGAATTTGTCATACTGAGTCTGATTCAACTTAGAGCATATATTTAATCTAATTCAACTTAGAAAGACTTATGAGTATAGGTCTTCGCCCCAATTTTTGGGCAATACCCGCCCCGATCGATAGTAGCTAGATCCCCTCCCCTCCCAAATCTAATTTTAACAATCTTGATAAGTTTGTGCTCATTCGACTTGGAAAGTAGTCTTTCATAAGCAGGTCTTCGCCCCACTTTCTGGGCATGTTCACGGGTCAATGTATTTACCCTCCCCGACTGACAGCAACTAGGTTCCCCCAAATCTAGTTTTAGCATTTTAACAAGTCCATGTTCTAAAGATCATAAAAAGTACTCTCTTATGCGTTTAAGGAATAATAGAACATATGCATGATACACAACATCATAGCAAGGGGCAAGCTTTTTGTCGTCTCTCGACTCGGAAATTACAGGGTGGAGAGTCAAACAATCGACCTTCATAATTAGTGTTTTATCGATTGAGCTATAGATTAGTCAAGCTTACTAATTTATTCGATTCTATTCTATCATAAAAAGTAGCACATCCAAGCAACACAACAAATTTAGGAAGGTAGGATGAATATAGTTTGATAATGTGGCTGTATATTGTAACCCTCCTAATCAAGGAACTGGCAATGAAGCGTTTCTAAATCTCCACTGCCCAACAGCATACCAGATCCTCTACGCACATTCTATTTTCTACTCTACAGGGCACAGCCCTATAAGAGGGGAAATAATGATCCTTGGATATGCTTCTACACCTATCTAAACTAGCTATGGATTCGTAATGTACGAGTCCAAGGAATAAAACATGTTTTCGATACATTAAAGACGGTTTGGAAGATAAAAATTTGTTACTTACCTGCTTAACATGTATGGATAGGATTTTCAACCTGAGGAGAAAGATGTAGTTCCTTACGGTGCTCTTCGTCATAGTTGCGTGTCCCGGGGATTGCTCCGGTACAAAGTCTGAGGAATTCGTTACCGGTGATACAGTAATGGGCAAACGCAAGACCCCCATCAACAGCTTTTGTCAAACTAGATGTTAAGATTGATTTGCTGATTGTTTTCCCATCGGTATCGTTTGATTCTAATTCTCGATCGTTGTTCAAGACTTTGTTAAGATCAGAATACTCCAAGAATCTCTCAGTGGCAGCCTCCCATGAGAGATTGTACCTTTCCTCAGGAGTGAGAGGGAGTGGTTCGTTTTCTAATGCCTCTTTTACTTTGGCAATAAAATCATCAGATGACTTGTAAATCGAGCAGTTGCGGAAGGACCTGAAGAAGTCGTTGGATGGATGATCTGCACATACTACAAATTTTCCCATGGCAAGAGCCTCGGCTGTTGCTGTACAGAGCACGTCGCTAACACTCGGGTTTATAAAAACTTTGTACCTTCAAGGAGAAAATAGAAATACTTTCAGAGTATGAATAAAAAGAACTCAATTGCAGAACTTTGTAGGTTCTTTTTTCAGTGGTAATTCAATGCAATAGAAGATTTCTTTATCAATGAAACACTGTTTAAGCTTCATAGAATCACATCTATGAATCGTCTGCATGATCTTACCCATGAGATGAATCGTGGGCGTGATCCCTTCCGCTCAAAAAGTTTACATTCAACTCTAACTTTTTAGCCGCGCTCTGAACCTCATCGGCGTCCTCTCCATTTCCGAACACATCCAAATTGAATCCATCAAGGTCATGCTTGTGTTTTGCCAGCAAATCTATTAATTCTCTGAATCCTTTTGCCCAGACCATTTTGCCTAAGAAATAAGCGCCTTTTGAAAAAGCTACATTCCCAAGTTTCCTATCTTCTTCGACTTTATCCCCAATTTTTAAAAACTTTGGATTTACACCATGGACATTGCAAATAACAGACTTGGGAAGATCTTGTGTGGCAGCAGAAAGTCGAAGAACCTGGAAAGAGTGGGAAAATGGTCAGGTAATTGTAACTCTAAGAATCCACAAGGATACAAGAGCGAGCCAATCACAAAGGAACGCTTGGGAGTTCATACTTCGCAAACAAGAATAAGCAGTCTGAATTAGAAAAAACTGGTGTTATCAGACCGATACCTTGTGACAGTGTGCTCGGATGACCCAGTTGTTTATGTGCTTCACAAGGAAAGCTTGGACAGCGCCATTCTTCTCCCGCTTTATGTATTCCAGGTAATTTGTATGAACAACCCCAACAACAAGGTTAAATTTATCGGTCCAACGTCTGCCATGATGATACCAATTAAGGTGTTCTGGTTCTTCCAAGATTGCTATGTCGGCGTCCTTAGAAGGAACAAACTGGGAAGTATCCCCAGCAGGTAAGATACTCCGCCTTTTTTTCGAGAACTATAAAACAAAAACCATAAATCAGTTGATGTTCAATCCGTCGGGAAACAATGATTTTAGCTATTCACAAGAAACTCGCCTTTCCTGGATAGAATGAAATCTTAAAATCAGGCTTGAAGCCAATTCTTTCCTCAAGCCATTTACGAATGTAAACTTCTTGCTCTTCTGGAGAACTGAAGGTGAGAGGACTAAGATAAACTAATTTCTGATCTGACATGGAAAGCCAAGGAACTAATAATGTCACATTGTGCTTCGCAGATTGTGCTAGATATGCAGCTCTAAACAAGGGATTTACGGCTGTTCCCGTCATCCATGGAAGGCTAGCTGTCGTGACAATTGCAAAATGCCTTTTCCCATCTGACGGTACGTGCTTTGTATGATCATTCCAAAATCCACCATCATAGCAATGACCGGTACTTTGGAGGACACTGGCTATCCCTGAATCCAATTCATCATTTACATTATCATTTCCTACAGAGGTTTCTCCCATAGAGGAGCCCCATAGAAATTGATTCTTGCGTTTGTTACACAAGTTCGACACTATCTTATCACAAACATCTGCAAGAATACTATCAGCAGGTTATGTAGAACTAAGAGGGAGAGAGAGGAGAGCATGTTGGATGAGGAGGGAACTTGAGCACATTGCTTCACTAAACAAGGAAACCGATAATCCAAATTTCGATTCAGAACCATTTTATGATTCTATGCAAGTGAGAAACACAAGTGAAACCATGTAATTACACCCCCCCCCCCCCCCCCCCCCCCCCGAAACCCCTCAATCCATCTCGTACACCGTATTCACTATCATCAAACAGAGGCAAAAAGTGCCCACAAAACTTTCTCGAGGTTTCAAAATGCTAACAACGATTCAAAGATCTTGCCCAACATGGAATGTCAATGATAATCCAAAGATGGGTAGGAAGAAATATGATTTGCGTACGTAAATGCAAACTTCCTTTTTTCAACATTATCCCAAAACAGTATGAACAGAATGTCAACATGGAAATTTTTGAAGGAGAGGCATTTACACTCCCCCCTCCCCGACCCCAACCCCAACAAAAGCCCCTACCCGAAGTGGTAGAGCACATCAAGAGATCTTAAAGGCTACAGTTCTAGCTAACTATAACAAGTTAAAAGGTTATTACCTCTACTAATGCCAATTTGATCAAGAAAAGGTCCAGATTTCCTAACTAAACATGCTATAAGCTCTGATACATCCAGTGGCAGCACCTCCTATATGATAAAAAATTACGACAATCATTAGCTTAATTATACTATACAAGAGAGAAATTGAAGCATCCTTAACCATGATCTATTGACATCCTACTTCTAGGCTAAAGAAAGAAAAATAATGTAATAATAAAGAGAAGCCCAACCTTTGAGTCTTCAGGGTCCTTGCAAATTGATCTCTGCAAAAAAGAGATTCAAATAAATCATTAGGGAACAGAAATGCCTGATTTCTTTTTTGATCATCATCAAAACGGAAACAAACAACTGAAGGGTAGAGCTAGTTTACAATGATGATATTAATCTAGTAATCTTTTTAATCAATGATTCCACACAATTGCAATGAATAATAGTACAGTAAATTTGAATATTGTGAAATCTTGGAAGAACTCTGCAAGAACAATAAACAAATCATGCCAATGATTTATTGTGCAGGAACATGCTAAATAAGATTAAAGAACAGTAACTCACCAAGCTCGACTTCACTTTCTTCACGAAATCGCTGTTCTTAAAGCCCTCAAACATCTCAAACTCCCTCAATCTCGTCTTCAATGCTTGGATTGGCTCCCAAGCCCTAACATCCTTCCCCTCCTCGCTCTCATTCTCTCCCCAAAACTCCCCAAACCTCACTCTATTCCATTTCCTCAATCCATTTCCATCTTCAACCTCCGACACAATAGCGTTCTTAATAGAAGACAAATTAATCCGAATTCTCGTCCTCGGCTTCAATTTCTCCAGCATTTTTTTGCTAAAGCTCGGGGAGGCATAGACCCTGCGATCCGCCGATATCTTCAGCTGCAAATTCTTCACAAACTCAATCTCAGCAGGAGGAGAGGATCCCGAACCAATTGCAGGAACATAGAAAGTAGTAGCCGAGTTAAAGAAATTCTCGATTTCACGGTCGAACGAGGTCGCCAAATTCTTGAAGGAGTTGGCTCTGGCCTTAATCAAGCGAAGATCCGCATCCGCTGAATCACGAACCTCCCTCCATCCTTTGGAAATGAAAGAGAACGCATCGGAAGAATTAGCGTGACCGACCATCGCGGACTCAGATTCAAGCCAATCAAGCTTCGAACAAGGCATTCCGTGGAGTTGAAAGAATCATGCAAAAACCAGAGTATTACATGGAATTTGGAATTGACTGTTCAGATTTCTTGATGAGCCCACCTGAAAGGAGACGAGAGACAGGGAGAATGAGGCGGTCAGGTGGGACCTTTATTAATTAATAATTAATTTTTATTTTTAATTAAATTATTGTTTCTTATTTCATCTGTTCACACAAAACGTCTTTAATCTCTCTTTAATTATTTTTAAATACTATTTAGGGACCAAACTGATATTCTGACTCGGAAGTAAAATTGGGTATAAATAAAGAAATTAATTACTCGGTCAAAACGCACAAAAGTCTACCTTAGCCCGAGCTAAGCTTAGGTTGAACACACGTCCCACGCCTAAAGTCCAATGAAGCGTGGGGTCTCAATTCAACATTGTCTCTAATCCTGCTCCGAAAGAAGGAAAAAAATTATAGGTGAGCTAAGCTTAGGTTGAACACACGTCCCACGCCTAAAGTCCAATGAAGCGTGGGGTCTCAATTCAACATTGTCTCTAATCCTGCTCCGAAAGAAGGAAAAAAATTATAGGTCAATCCTCATATAAATAAATTATGATCACATAGTATTGGTATCGAAACTCTTATTCAAAATATTTTTATTTTATTTAAGTATTATTTTTTAATACTAGCCATCATATATATGAATTGATTTTATTATAAACACCTAAACATTAAGTATTATTTTTTAATACTAGCCATCATATATATGAATTGATTTTATTATAAACACCTAAACATCCATACTTATTTTATTTTTACTTATTTTATTTTTAATATATAGGCTTTAAATTTTGAAAATTAAATCGATTATTTTAATAATGGAATTACTATTCTTGAAAAGATGTGAAATTAAGCCCCTAAGCATATATATATTATAATTAATTATTTTACTTTTTTATTTTTTTCAGCTTTAATATTAATTTTATCTATGGAGGAACATTTTTTAAATCTAAAAATGAATACATGAGATAATTCTTTAGTTTTCTTTTATTTATTTTTCCATTATTCTTACCAAAATTCAAAATAAATATTTTGGAAAACCAATTAAAAAGTTGACTTGTATTTTTTAAAATTTTATATAATGAATGAATATAACAAATTTTATTCAAAACTCAAATAGTTAACAAAGAAAATTAAAATCATAATTAAACAAGTCATTTATTGCTTACTATATTAGTATTTTTACAAGTAATGAACAAACAATAATACCAAATTTAAAAGTTTCTAAAAAAGCATTTACAATAACGGTAAAATCACTTACGAAATTAAAAAATTGAAACACCTGAGGAGAGAATTGTTATTATTTTTAATTAAAAAATAAAGAGTTACTAAACAATATAATATAAAGTTCTATAGATATATTTGCCTGTTCGATTCCTGGAGAAAATCAGTAAGAAATACACTTGTAAGATTACATGTCAATGAAGAGAACTAACTAATACCCTCCAAGAACACAAAAACAAAAACAAAAACAAAAAGGTCTAAATACCACTTCAAAAAGAGTGCCATTTCTGCTCTTAATTTAATCTCTTCCCATCTCATCTCATCTGATCGGTTCGTTTAAACAAGCAGAACAGCATTTATACAGCCATCATTCTCAGGATTATTGGTCACCTGAGCATACTTCCCTGAAGAAACCACAACCAAAATAATGTCAATGATTTGCATCATTACATAATACGCTTCATCCCAGATGAAAATCAGGGAAGAATCCCAATGGGAACTGTTCAAAACTACAAAACAAGGAAGAAAATCATTACCCCATACTACTTTCCCAGCTGGTGTGACCAAACCCAATTCACTGACATTCACCTAATTAACAATTAAAGGGAAGACATAAGTGAGTGACTAATCAGAAACAGAAGTGCACGGTGATGAGGTTGAGAGTTATGAGCACGATACCTCAATAATGGCTCCCTTGGTCATGACACCTAGAGATGTATACATGGGACCGTTTGGATTTTTCTTCACTCCAATGATATCAAGATTGAATGTGCATTTAAGTTCGGGATGTGTTACATGTGCTTTTGTAAATCGAAGCCCTGATGGTCGGATGAATCGCTCGTACTTCGGAGGTTTTCGTGTAAAACTTGCCCCAACAAATGTAGCTTTTGTGACCATCCTCTTCCATTGTTTTGCTGTAAACATGACATGGATTAATGAGTTCTACTTGATAGTTCGTAGATCGTAAAGGCATAAATTTCGAGAAAATAAATACTGATAGAAGCCGATATGAGTACTTACTTTTCCTTTTACCAGTTCTTATCACTTTAAACATCTCATCCTCAGCAACAGGCCTGACCTGCATAAAAAATCCAGGACAAACAATGCATCATCAGCCCCAAAAGATAGACAACTATATGGACATGGTATTTTCTAAAACTAAAGATACATAAAACAAAGCCATAAACAAGCCTTACCTTGGGCAGGGGGACTTCCCACTTCCCAGCTTTTTCTTTCCTCTTTTGCTTAATTGTGTTGCTAAGAACCTATTTTACAGCAGATGGTCAGATCAAAACAAATGAATGCAAAAAAACTACATGCCTGAAGTTAAAAAAGAGTTCGAATATTGCATACTTTCGCTCGAGCTGTATTTTCACGATCCAAAAGATAGGCAGGAACAGCACCTTCTTGAACATCGTCATCGACCTTGCGTCTACTTGAAGACTCCTCATGCATAGCCAATCTGTTGAAACAAACATATGGCATTTGTCAATCTAACCCTCAATTCATTTCATTAAAAAAGCATTAATGTAATTGATTTCTTTAAACACCCTAATCAAGTGTGTGCCACTTCATTTATCTAAACAGTTGCAGCTCTAATCTACCATAGCAAATACCAAATGCTCCATAAGGTATTGAACAATTAACGAAACCAATTCCAGCCTACTATAGCAAATCCCAAATGCACTATAAAGCATTGACAGAAGGATAAGCATTACACCCCAAAAAGACTATCGAAATACAAAAGAGAGAACAAGTATAAATCAAAAACATCAACATCCGAAACATAATTTCAAAAGAATGCACATATGATACTCACGTTTTCTTCATCAAAGCCTTCTCCGCATATCGTTTCTTCGCGAACATCTTACCCTTAATACCCAGAGCCTGCAAGATTCAAATTCGATCAGAAAGGGAACGGCATAATCAACCAAATCGAACACTAAAAAAGAAGAGGAAACTAACAGAAGTAACTGAAACCAACCTTCTGAGCCATGGCAGATCGCTTGTGAACTTCACGAGCCTCCTTCTTGCGCTTCCGCTCAAAGTGGTCATGGCGGTAGCCATGTCGCTTCCTATGAAGCTCAATGTAATCTCCCTGCGGCTGTTAAACCACAAACGAAAAACCAACAAGATTAAACGACAAAAATCTGGAACCATATAAACATTAAGTTAATGAGCTGAAGAGCAGCAGACCATGGCGAAAAGTTACAATCGCCGCCGGATTGTTTGCAGAAGATAAACCCTAGAGTTAACGAAGACGAAAGCTCTCTCTCAAAATGTAAAACCAACCGGGGCACGTTCCTGCGTTGGAGGAAAGAGGGAAATCGTCTATCGTAATTTTAGGTTTAATGGGGAAAGTTGGGCTTCGGCCCATAACCCGGCCCATGTTAAGCCCAAACTCTTGTTAACTCGGCCCACTTTGTAAATTAATCGAAATTTGGAAGGGACCGGTTTGGTCCGGTTTTTCCACTTTTAAATTTTGATTTTTTATTTATTATTATATATATTTTTTTTTACTTTTTGAACATATTTTTTTGTGTTTTAAACTTGTTTAATTCCAAATTAATTGAAACTCTATGGTTTCTAATGAAAAATAAAAAGTTTTATTATTTTTAAGTGTAATTTTTGTATATATTAATATATTTTTTAATCGACCTCTAAATTTGAAAAGCTTAAGTCATCACGAGTTTGGATAAAATATAAGAATAAAAGAAAAAAAATATATATTATTTTCATCCATTATTATATATATATATATATATTATAAAATTAAATATATAACTTAATATAAATTAAATTAAATATTTTCAATTAAATATTTTCTATTGTAATTTTTATGGCCATAGTATTGTGGGTTAGTTTAGAAAAATTAGAAAAACAAAGGGCTAAAAGTACAAATTGGAATACTTTAAGGGTCGAATTCGAAATAAAAACATGAAAGAAATTTGTTAAGCATAAAATTGAAGGGTATATTTGATATAATCTAAAAGTTGGAGGATTAACTTGTAAATTAATATATCTGTTTTATTTTAGTTAATTTTTCTAAGGTACGGAAGATTTTCTCCCGGCAAATTTTCGCAGTCTTGTTTCAAATGGGGGCCCAAATTCAGACAACCAATGGCTTTTCGTAACTACTTTCCTTGTTCGTCCCTGCATTTCCACGGGAGACCTGAAAACGGCGAAAAAGGCCGCCGAGGCTGGTTGAATTTCTGATTACGCATCTGAATTTTCTTCTTTTCTCCCCTACCGGACGCATTGGGGGAGAAATCCCGAGCAGATTCCATCTCCAATGGGGGCTCAAAAGGCGATGAAAGTTCTGAGCGAGAGAGCCGCACTTGTCCGAGAGTCGCTGCAGAAGAGTCAGGTTGTAACGGAGAGCATGGTCTCCATTCTTGGCTCCTTTGATCACCGTCTCTCCGCTCTCGAAACAGCTATGCGGCCTACTCAGGTGCTTTTTCTTGCTCTGTTGCTTAGCTTGAAGAATTTTGAAATGCATCGATCAGATATGTTTAATGAGCGAATTTCTTCATATGTTGCGTAATGTGTGTGAATTTGTGTCGTTTTTATGATCCTGTTGTCTATTTGATTTTACTTATGAGATCTGCTCGATGATGCGATGGTACGTTTGATTGATTTTAAGGAAACATGACAATTTCTGTTATTGTTCTCTTCGCTTGTGTTTGCTTTTCTTTATTCTTTGGTTAATTATTTATACTTCGTGATCTTGTTTTTTGACGCGATAGATCAGGACTCATTCAATTCGGAGGGCGCATGAGAATATCGACAAGACATTGAAGTATGCAGAAAGTATGCTAGCTCAGTTTGATCTTACACGCAAGGTTGATGTCACTTACCTTCTCATTCTTGCTTGCTTATTAATCATTTTGTGGAAAGAAGAGGCACGGCTTTTAATTTGCTGCTTGTTGTTTATATTATATGCGTCTTGTTCTGTAGCAAGTGTAGTAAGTTGAAATAAGATGCATCATCCCCAAGCCACGTTCGTAATTCATGCCTCGCTACTGATTGGATTTGATTTGACTTAGGTTTTGTGTTGAATTTATTTTTGTTTTACTTGGCGGATTCTTGCGTTTGGGAAATTTATATGAAATTGGAATTATAGCAGTAGCATTTCAGGGTGTGACTTTACGTCTCAGATTGTTTGGGTAGGAGACTGAACGGTGATGAAATCTTAAAAGTTTCCATTTGCATCATCTGGACAGTTCTCTTCACCCTATCCCTCTTTGATTCAGTTTCACTAAGTCTAAAATTTGGAAACCCAAATCATATCACTAATATAATCACCTGGAGATAAGAAGATGCCATCATGCTAGAGGCACACGTTGGACGAAAATAGTAGGAACTTCTTTAGATCTTTATTGTTAACATGGTGGGACGCAAAAGATGTAATTGAAGCAGTTGTGCGTCCTTCTCTTGTTCACACGGAGCCATGTATTTACCTTTGTTTGGTGCTGTAGGCTTGTTCTCCTCCGGCTTCATCCCAAACAGAATTGGAGAAAGATCAGTCTTTGTTTCTGTTGCTTTATTTCTTTCTTATCATACTATAGTGGGTTGGCAGCTGCTGTGCCTGGTGATAAATCCTAATTGTGTGCACCAAGGCGTGCCAATTAGTTGGCTTGGGCTGTGCATTGCTATGTTAATAGCAGTGTTTTCACTTCTAAACAACAAGCCCCTCGATCGCCTCAAGGAAAGAGGCGACAGAAAATCTAGCCTTTTGAGAGAAGCGAGGCTATTAGAATCAATGCATTAAAAGAATAACGAGAAAATTACATTTTTCATCCTTAAGGTTTGACCTTAAATTACATTCGTATCTGATTTCTTTTTTGTCAGCTTTTCCTTCTCTTTTCCCTTCCTCTCCTTTCTATTTTTCCTTCAAATATGAACCTTAGATTTGTCTCTCTCGTCTTCCCTATCTTCTCTAGCGACGTCGTTCCCTTCGGTAGTAAAGACTCGCGACGACAACAACTTCTTACGGCGACTACGAGCATCCGGATGGTGACCCACGTTTAACATCGGCGACCCGAATCAACTCACGTATGGAAAGCCACCAAATCAACTCACAAAACCAATGTCGTACAACATTGGGTCCTCCATAACTTTTGTCCTTTGTCAGCGTTGTAAACGCGAGTTACGGCAAGACCCTCTTGGAAATCGAAGGGTCTCCCTCAATTTCGGAACAGATCTGGGAATCGAAGGGTCCCTTCGATTACAGTTTTTCTTAATGTGGAGAAGAGCGGAAGAAAGGATGAGAAAGAGGAAGAGGAAGAAGAAGAAGAAAAAAGAAGAAGATGAAAAAGAAAATTACAGTAGTTGGTGGCCATTGATGTGAGGAAGGAGGAAGTAGAAGAATGGGGAAGGGAAGAGAGGGAAAGAGAAAAAAAATGTCAAAAAGTACTTTTATTTAAGAAAAAGTACAATATTCTTTTCTAAAATATTGAAAAATAGGTTTGACATCAATTTACGCCGAGTAATTATCGAAGAATTGACGGATGGACCAAAACGCAAAATTCTCTTTGGGAGTTAATTCTTTGGCTCCATATTTTCTTCTTTGAAAGCTATTATTGCCACCATTTTCAGTTTATACAACATGATTTTCTGTGTGCGTTGACATTGTTTCATTTGAAAAATGTAGGCCGAGGCTAAAATACTCAGGGGGCCACATGAGGACTTGGAAATGTACTTGGAAGCAATTAGTCAACTTCGAAGCGCTAATCGCTACTTTACTGGGAACAAAATTTTCCGAAGTAACGAAGCTATTCTTACCCATACAAGCAACTTGCTTGCTAAAGCCATTTCAAAGCTGGAAGATGAGTTCAGACAGCTTTTAACAAATTACAGGTTTGTTTTTCTATTTTTTATGCTTTTAGTGGATAACTGTACATTATTCACTGTTGTAACATTTTTTAAAAAAATTTATAATATTTTATTTGTTTTTCTTCAAGTAATCACCAATTTAAATAGACTTTATTCTTTCTGTACTTGAGCTATTCTTGTTCAGTTCGAGGCTTGAAAAGTTTGTTCGTGACAGAAAGGTTATAACAGATGTTTGCCTCCTCTTCTCTGACTTAAAGTAATAATCGCCTTGTGGACTAATGCTTGGTTAACATTCTTAACAATGCTTTTATTTTTCTCGGAGTTGTGGTCTCATAAAATAGATGTTCATTTTTTATATTTATATTAGAATGAAGATTCATTCTTTATTGACTTATTCTATCGATTAAATTCATATTGTTTATTGCTACTCTTTTTCATTTGGGAATTTAAATCTTATGTACTGAAATTATGAGTGAAAATAAGAACTCTTCTCCGGTTAGTAGTATGAAGTTGGCGGACAAAATAGCATGAATTGATGTGAGAAAATGCTAGGACTCCAAACCCAGAAGAAAAAAAAATATGATACTGAATATATTGTAATATCCAAGAAAAAAATTACTATATAATCATGGCTTTTGGAGAGGGTTGTCTCTCTTCCAGGTCCCACACTGAACAATCCACTAAATGGTCCACATCCGCTCCTTTTGAGGTTCCTAATACCCCTTATTTATAACCGAGGCACCTGTAACTAATTACCACTATTTCCTTACCACTAGCATACTAATATTCACTGCATGTCTCTAACTATTACTCTCACATTAAACCTTAGTTAAAAATAAATGTAGGAAAAAAAAAACATGTTAGCTAGAGGATCTTACTTGTTGAAATTTTTACCCATGATGAATGTGGTTTTAATGAGCATCTCGTTTATTCCTTAGGGGAAACGAAGAGGGAGGAAATAGGAATCAAAGGACTCCTTGCTATGGTCACCTTAATCCACCCTTAACATTTTATAATTATATTCCATCTTCAGGCTGTTACATTGAGCTTACAAAATTTTGTTATTCATATTTGCTGCCTTCCTGTCATAATTAGACCTGTATAAAAGCTAGGTTCTCGCTGACTTTTGACAATTGGCAAAGCCATTCTCTTAATAATACTATTAATTTATTTACAAGAACAATGAGTGTGGACCTTATCAAATTGTAGTAAGCCAGTGGAACCCGATCGTCTTTTCGATTGCCTCCCCAACTCCTTGCGTCCATCTTCAGCATCTTCGCAGCAAGGTGATGGTGGTAGCAAACATAATTCTGACAATCACAACAAAAGCTTAGAAGCTTCCATCTTCATTCCCCCAACTCTTATTCCTCCCAGGGTTCTTCCATTGTTGCATGATTTGGCCCAACAAATGATTCTGGCTGGCCATCAGCAGCAAGTCTATAGAATATACAGGTATCACCTTTTTTCTAGCTTACTGATGGTGTTTGACTAGTTAGCATTTTGAGTACTAGTTTATGCAATATGAGGGTTGTTTCTCCTGTAACTTTCTCTTCTAAGAAAGACTTGCCTTTTCCTTTGTGTAATATGTAAGTTGTAGGTTTCTAGATTTCGAAGAGAATATGTTATTTAATACGGTCTTCTTGATACTAAATTGCTGACTACCTACTCGAAATTCTGATACGTTACATGTCTATAGACTAAGTCATGAAATGTTGAGTACTGGTTGTGAATGAGTCGGCCTATCGCCGTTTATTGTTCCAATATGCTTCATTGTTATGCTTGAGGAAACTTATTAACGAAGGCATGATAAAATGTTTAAACAGCGTTTTGATGCTTCTTATGCGTCTTACTTTCTTATTCAGCCCTTCAAAATATGGATCAATGGAATAAATTACTTATTTTGATCAGGGAGACTCGCGCTGCAGTTTTAGAACAGAGTCTTAGGAAATTAGGTGTTGAGAGGCTTAGCAAGGACGATGTCCAGAAAATGCAGTGGGAGGCCCTTGAAGCTAAGATTGGGAACTGGATACATTACGTGCGCATTGCTGTAAGGATATGCCATATTTGGTTGTGGTTATTTAATATTTTTATTCTGCAGTTCTATGTTAATTGTTTTCCCAACTTTTCGATACTGCTTGAAAAAGGTCAAACTGCTGTTTACTGGGGAAAGGAAAATCTGTGATCAAATATTTGATAGTGCAGACGCTCTCGTGGATCAATGCTTCGCAGATGTGACATCAAACAATGTGTCAATGCTACTAAGTTTTGGAGACGCAATTGCCAAAAGCAAGAGATCTCCAGAAAAATTGTTTGTTCTTCTAGACATGTTTGAAATAATGCGAGAACTGCAATCTGAGGTACAACTTTATCCGTTTGTATTTTTCTTTTGTCGAAGTTTAATTTCGGACTGGAGAAATGGATGACACCTTATGACTTCTCTTTCAAATGCCTAGACCGTAAGCAATTAACTTTTTTCTTCCAAATATGGGACGTTACTTCTAATATTTTCAAGTTTATGATGTCTCGGTTTATGTCTATATTTATACTTACATCTAGAGTCGGTCTAAGGAGCGAAACATTTGGATTTCCTTTAAATCTTCTCTAATCTTATAAAATGCCCAAATGATCCTCTTTATATTTATTATATATTTAAAATTAGAAACTATCTTCATAAACTTTCAATTCACTCTCTAGAATCTCGTGAGAACTATTGGAATTTGAATATGGGTGACTTATTAAATACTGAATTTGCTAGAGAAAATCGATGTTACTTAAATTTTTATGCTTCTGTATGTGAGAAGACCAAAAACATGTTTCCACAAGTGCAACTTGCTAACACTATTATGTACTCTTTTTCCTTTTATTTTCGTTTGACGGTGTGCTAAGAGCAGATTGAAACACTTTTTGGAAGTAAAGCATGCATTGAAATGCGTGATTCTGCATTGAGCTTAACACAACGCCTTGCCGAGACAGCTCAAGAGACTTTTGTTGATTTTGAAGAAGCAGTAGAAAAGGATGCCACAAAAACTGCTGTTCTTGATGGGACTGTTCATCCCTTGACCAGTTATGTGATAAACTACGTGAAGTTTTTATTTGAGTAAGTTATACTTTCTGTGGCTTCCACTTCAATATTTCTCGTCATAGTTTTTTCCCAAAAAAAACTGTGACCCACACCCCTTACATACCATACAACAACACCTGCATTATATCTTCTCCAAGATGTTGCTTGTAAGTGCATGCTCTTACTCATTCATCTTAACATTTTATGTTATTACCTCAAACTACTGCCTATCTTTTCTGCTCTAAAAATATTTTGTTTTTAATTCATAGATGATCTCCAAAAAGACTTCTCTGGCTCTCTTTTTCTCCGTTTTTTTCCCACCCTTCTTATTGTTGGGTCCTTCGAACATAAGAAATGATTTTTTATACAATGAAATTCCTTCAATCACTCTCTTATTTTATGCTCTCCGTGAACGATGTATTTTCTTAATCTACGTCCTCAAAATGCAGGGGATTGGAGAATGTTTTTGGTTATTGCTTATGTTCAGTTACCACAATTTTATTAAAATTATTAATATTTTATAAATCCATCCTTATGGCTGGTTCCCAACTTTTCATATGATCTCCTGAAGTTGTCTATCCATTGTTTTTATATCCTATTCCAGACCTATAGCTACAGAACTATGTTTCTCATAAACAACATAAAATGTACAGCTACAAATCTACTTTGAAGCAACTATTCCAAGACTTCGAGGCTGTTGATCCAGATGCTCAGTTAGCAGTGATAACTACAAGAATTACGCAGGCACTTCAGACTAATCTTGACGGAAAATCTAAGCAATATAAGGATCCTGCATTAACTCAATTATTTCTGATGAACAATATTCACTATATAGTGAGATCTGTCCGTAGGTGCGTCTTATATTTGGCTTGTATGTCAAAAGATTAGGATCTATCATATTTGTAATAGTTCGTTCTATTGAGTTTTCAGATCGGAGGCAAAGGATTTGTTGGGTGATGACTGGGTGCAGATACATCGAAGGATTGTGCAGCAGCATGCAAATCAATACAAAAGGATTTCTTGGGCCAAGGTTTGGTTCACTCAACTCTTTCTAAGGGAATTCTCTCTCAATCTCTTCATTATTGAATCTATTTCAGCATTCAAACTGTTGCCCCAGAGTTCATAACTGTTATGCCCCGTTGCCTAAATATGTTAAAAAAACTTTTCTTCTTATATTACAAATGTTCATGTGAAATGAATACATCTTTCAATCTTTAACTTCTAGTTTTTCTCTTCTAATGCTGACCATAGGTCAGTCTAAGAGAAAAAGTTAAGAGGAAGTCCTATCCTTACTGGCAATGGCATTTCGTCTGTGAAGTGTATGGTATGATCTTTATAATGTCAAGGTTGCCATCATGAAAAAAGTCGGTTATTTTTTCATGGCACAACTGAATTGGTTTTCTTGACAAAAAGAATTGTAATTCTTATTATGTATTCAACTATGTGCATCTTCTTTACTAAGAGAAAAAAAGAAGGAAAAATAAAATTTTGTGTTTGATTAGCCTCAGGACCTTCTTGTTTAAGGACTTCATTGGCATATTCTATCGTACCTTAAGCAATTCATTGAGGTATCAGTCTGTTGATTTCTCTTGGTAATCAAAATAATTGTGCTCCAATCGGCGAATATTTCACTATATTCTTCATTTTTCCTTGGAACATCGTCTGGAGCCAGCTCATAAATATGATATCTCTCATTTACATTAGGTTGGGTCAAATAACGATCACAGCTCACATTTTTCATTGTACAATATCATTTCATAATGTCGAAGGGAACCTTTAAATGCCAATTGTGAAACTTTTCTAGGGAATGTGGAGATTATGGATAACATATTAGACTTTTCTCTCAGTATTCGCTATCTAAGTTCTTAGAAAACCAAGAGCTTAGTTGGAAGGTCAGCATACTAAGGTCTTTGTTCCTGTTAGCAGATTTTGCAGTGCCTCACCGTTCAGGCCTCAGGCAGTGGTGGTGCTTCGGCAGATGCAACCTGTGGACTCTCGAAAGCTATGGTGAAAGATAGGTTTAAGACTTTCAATATCCAATTTGAGGAGCTTCATCAGCGGCAGTCTCAATGGACAGTTCCTGACAGTGAGTTGCGGGAGTCATTGAGGTTGGCAGTCGCTGAAGTATTATTGCCTGCCTACCGATCCTTCATCAAGCGTTTCGGGCACGTCCTCATTACTGAACTTTAAATTTTTTAAAAAAAAATTAAATATAAAATTGCGTGTATTTACGTACATTGCTTATGCAACAGGCCTATGGTTGACAATGGGAAAACTGGTCTTCAAAGAAGCATCAAATATACACCTGAGGATCTTGAGCGTATGCTAAATGAATTCTTTGAGGGCAAGACATTCGGTGAACAAAAGCGCTAGTAACGTCTCAAAATGCTCTGTACATGGACAAGTTAGAGCAGGTACTTCCCCTTTCTCCCTTATTCTTCTCTTCTCTACAATCTGTATCATTAGATTCTTTCATCCATTTGTGGATATTTTCCATGTTTACATGCTCCTAGTGCAGTTGCCAGCAATATGATAAGTCCTCCCTGTTGCAGGCACCCAGATTTTTTTCTTCATGGTCTCATTGTGTATTTGTCAATTTGCTTTCTCGCGCTCGTCTTTTAACTTCTAGCATATAGTAGTACATAGGAAAATACGACCCTCTACAATGGTATGATATTGTCTACTTTGAAACTCTCATGGTTTTGCTTTGGGCTTCTCCAAAATGCCTCGTACCGGAATATATTTCTTAGTTATAAACTCATGATCATATTAGAATTAATAATTTATGTTAATGTAGAAGAAAAATCCAAACGCTTGAGCTCGGCCGCACTTTCTCCAGGCCTCTTGTACTAAAGGGACAAAAACTTTCAAATTTTATAGTATGGCTGAAGGTTATGAAAGACTTGTAGCATCAAACTAAATAAGATATTACGATGCATCTCCCTCTCTGCTATGCAGAACTGCTAACTTTCAATGGATCCTATCCAATACGCTTGGTCATTTCCAATTCTAGATCATAGTAGAATGCAATGCTTTTGCTAATATTTTCCTGTAAAAACAAAACTTTCCAAATTTCCACTAAAACTTTCCTCTCCATACTTGTCCTTCTGACAGGAAGAACTTTTCTATTGTTCCTACGAGTAAGGATTAAGAGGCGGCGTCTATGCACGATTTGGGCTTTCTTTCCCTTCTCCTTGTAGTATTCATTTTATTTATTAATTGTTAATATGATTTTGCCAAAGGGCCATTAAAACCACATGAGGAGGCCATGGCTGGCTTTGGTGCGCACCTTGACCACTTAAACGTACATCAAGGTATGTATTTTTTATCATTTCTATGGAATTTTCCTTGTATTTGGAAGAACAAACGTAGATTAAATTAAGCCTTCCTTCTGGTTGGTCCCTCTGATGATTCTTTGATGCACCTCAATTGTTTAGGTAGTACAGGAGGGAAGTATATTTTATGACTCCTCAATCATAGAGGAATGTGAAAGAAAATGTGACTATTCGATTGTATTTATTCCAAAGTGATTTCGATCATTCTAAAATTATTACCGAATATGTTCTTAATACAAAGTTTGTAGGTTTTAGAAATTGATCGAAGACCTATGGACGTGACAGTCTTATTTCATACACATTATTTTATTGGCTTTACTTTTGTCTTCCAAAATACTTCACTCTAAATAGAGATGGTGTATTTCATTTATGTACATGTGATATTAGTTTTGAAAAATAAAATGTTAGAATAGTTGAAAATGAAGGTAGGAGCCCATAATTATTGAATATGTATGATTAATTGTATATTTTACCAAATTATTTTATAATGGAAAATAATCATTGAATTAAGATATCAAGCAGCATTTAATAATTACTAAAGACAATTTAATGAAGTGTGTATTTATATTGTAAATTCAATAAATAATTATTATTTGTTTTTTGTCCAACAAAATGGAGATTCTTTTTGGTTAATAAATTTGTGATGGCTCAACCTCAAGTTTTTTTTTTTTTTTTTTTTCTTTTCTATTTTGCCATTTTCTTCCTTGGAATTATACAATTATGAGAATTTATAAACCCTCCAAAGGTTTCGCTTTTTCAACCTTTACATTTTCTCATTTCGCCTACCTTGCTAGCGCGTGAAAAACAAGCGCCTTTGGCTGAATTCAGAAAGCAAACGGCGCCGTTTCAAGGAAAGTCAACGGCTCTGTCAATCCATTTACTTTGAGGGGTCCTTAATAAATGTTTTTTTTTCTCTTCTTTTATATGATATTAGTTTTGTATAATTACGATGCATTAATTAATAAACTCTTCAACAATTAGAGGTATAATTTTAATTTAATAAATATTTTTAATTTTTAATTTTTTTTGTAATCATTTTTAATTAAATAAATAAATTTAATAGATCCAGTGGTTTCAATTACATCAATTTAGTATTTTTTTAAAATTTTTTTAATTAGTCAATTGTGACCGCAATTTCTACCCTTTTCAATTTTCACTCAAAAAAAAATGTAAAAGACTTTTAAAATTTTAAATCTAATCATTCATAAATAAATTTTATTTTTTCAAATGTATAAATATTTTAAAAGTATATGACTCAAAATAAAATTTAACATTTCCTTTATATATAATTTATAATTTTGTCCGTTAATTTGCACATGCTGGCTTTCCAATTTATCAAACGTCTCTTGTATTTTCTTTTTCTGTAGGTCACCTCTTACTTTAAAAACCACACAAAAATATTAATAAATATATTTTCAATTATCCTATTATACACCTGTCTAAAATAATAATTTTTTTTCGAAAACACAAAATTAAAGAGAATTTACAAAAATAATAATAATACATTTATAAATTTAAATGTTAATATAAAAATATATGTGAAAATGAAAATTACTTAAAATTCGTATATATATATATATATATATATATATATATATATATATATATATATATATAGATATATATATATATATATACACATTATTTTGTCACGTTAATGTAAAACTTTTTATAAGTTATTCTAATTATAATTTTAAAAAAATAATCATAAACCATCTATAAATATCATTATCCTTTAATTTTATGTCTAAGTTTAAAATGATACATTAAATTATCAAAATTAAGAATTAGATTCTAAATTTCCTTACTAATTTTAAAAAGTATTTTTTTTAAAACTGTTTTTATTTTCTCATAATTTTCTACAATATTTTTCATCTTTCACGATTTTGAATTTCTTTAAAATATATATATATATATATATATATATATATTTTTAAATAAGTTTTTGCAAATTATTATTTTTTAATTTTAAAATTTTTAATTTACTATCTACAAACACGTAATATAAAAACTAATATTTAAAAGCTTGATTTAAAAAGTATATTAAAAAAAAAGAGATATTTTTAAACGTGTGAACCAAACAAAAAGGGAGAATTAATTAAGACATAATTTAAGGAGTCGTTGTCTTGATTTTTTTCATTAAAAAATAACAAATAAAAAATAATAATGGAACGGCCATAAAGATCGAAGTCGTTGTTATGAGTATGACTTATTGTTACTATAAACTCAAATTAAATATATATATATATATTTATATATATATATAAAGAATTTTCTTTTCATCTTATACTTTTATAAATTTAGGTCGAGGAAAATACTAAATTTACCAATGGAAAAGAAAAAATTAAACGTCTCGATCAATTCAATATACTCTTTGTATTAGTGAACGATTAATATTCGAGCAACTTATACGATAGTAGAAAGTAACGAGCTAGAGCTATCACTTTAGAGAGTATGAAAGCTTCACCGTACATGTACTTTTTCAAGTGTCGTAGTTTTCAAGCTTCTACGAGAGTTGGATAAGCATTAGGGTTTTCATCGGACCCGTTCATTAAATAGAGGCTTTAGTATCGAAAATGAAGTCCACCTATATCGCTGAATTCAAGCTTATATATCGAGACCGTTTGTTCCATTATAGTTACAACTCTTTAGGGTATAGAGAAATAGACGTGTTTTTCGACTTTGTTTAAAATGGAGCGTTTTTTAAATAAGATATAACCTATGAAAGACGATGAATTTAAGTGTTGAAATAAAAACTGAAAAAAAAAAAGAAAAAACATTAAAAACACCGAACTCCAATAATTCATTGGTCTAAGTGGAGTTGGCTTTTGTTGACCTTTCTTCTCTTATTAATGAACGTTTACTTTTATTTTCCACGACAACTCTCTTATTATTTTCATTATAATTGTTCATATCTCGTTTCTCTTCTATTTGTACGTATAATATACTTTATTAGATATTATGTATTATTTAACATTAATAGAAATTAAACGTGAAAATACATACGTAACTCTATGACTTTATATTTTTACAAAATTAATTCTAAAATATTTAAATAAAGTCCCGTTGTATTCATACTTTTAAATTATTTGATCCACCGACTTTAAAAATATGCATTTAATTGGCGGTCAATTTATCATAACTTAATACGAAGCTATATGATATGTTTACTCTTTTATAAATATCTATACGTATAAATAAGTGTTAAACGTCACGAAAACCATCCGTGTTCAAAAAAATTCAATGACCTGAAAAATATTGATCAACCAAACATAACTCAAACAGTATGGATTCGGTTGAGTTAGTTCATAGATTTTTCTAAAATTAATTTAAGTTGAACGGAACTCACTCGACCTTATTGTCAATTATATATATATATATATATATTATTTTTATAATTTTTTATCGGACAACTTTTAAAAATAAATTTTTAAGTGTTTATATAATAATTTTAAAAAATATATATTAAAATTGAGCGAAGTAAATATTTTTATTATAAGTAAAATGTTTTATAATTAAATTAAATTTATTATTTAATAAGGGTCGTTTGTGATTAATGGTCTAAAAAAATTGGAAAATAATAGTACGAACCTTAAAATAAAATTAAAATTATATATATATATATATATATATATATATATATATATATATATATATATATATATATATATATATATTAATTTTATAATTTTTTATGGGATAACTTTTAAAAATAAATTTTTAAGTGTTTATATAATAATTTTAAAAAATATATATTAAAATTTAGCGAAGTAAATATTTTTATTACAAGTCAAATATTTTATAATTAAATTAAATTTATTATTTAATAAGGGTCGTTTGTGATTAATGGTCTACAAAAATTGGAAAATAATACTACGAAACTCAAAATAAAATTAAAATTATATATATATATATATATAATAATAAAATTAAAATTTAAAAGGTCATGGATTTATATATATATAGTTAACGAACGGCTTCAAAATTAACCACCTCCTTCTCCCTCTATCTTCGACGAATTTCAATCACAAACACCAATCCACGGCCACCGCCGCCGCCGCCGCCGACAAAATGTCAAAGGACTGCCCTAACCACGACAAGAAACGGCCGAAGTTAATCCGGCGAATATACGCCGGAATCCTCATTTTCTTGTTTCTCGTCCTCCTTACAATCCTCTTAATTTGGGCCATTCTTCAGCCCACAAAGCCCAAATTCATTATCCAAGATGCCACCGTCTTCCTCTTCAACGTCTCCGCCGCAAACTTCCTCTCCTCCAGCATTCAGGTCACCGTCTCCTCCCGGAACCCTAACGACAACATCGGAATCTACTACGACCGCCTCGACGTCTTCGCCGTCTACCGGAACCAACAGATCACTCTCCGTACCGTCATCCAACCTTCCTTCCAAGACGAAAACGAACTCAACATCTGGTCTCCTTTCCTCGTCGGCGACGACGTTCCGATCTCTCCGTACAACGGCGCCGCTCTCTACCAGGACCAGTCCTTCGGCACCGTCGTCTTGTCGATCAAACTCGACGGCTACGTCCGATTCAAAGTCGGCACGTTCATCTCCGGCCGCTACCATCTCAACGTCGACTGTCCGGCGGTAATCATGTTCCGAAATCCAACCGCCGGTATCGTCGTCGGTAATAACGCTGTTAAGTACCAATTGGTTCGCTCGTGTACCGTCAGTGTATAAAGCTCCTCTGTTGCCGCCGTCAGAATTATTGCTCTCCGTTCTCTCTCTCCTTCACGCCGTTAGTTTCCTCTCTCTCCTGATGTCTATTTTCATTTTGGTTTTCGATTTTTCAAAATTCTGAATTATACTTTTAATATTTTAAAATTTTCAATTAAATTCTTCATTAAAAAAAAAAAAAAAACATTAAATTGTTATTTTATTAACTATAAAACAACAATTTTATGTTAAATTTTTTTAGCATGAATTTAATTGAAAGCTTTTAATATATTAAAATTAAATTTGGGAATTTCAAAAAATTCAGCACCAATTTAGTTTTTTTTCTTTTAATTTTAATTATAAATATAAAGAGTTGTGAACTGTAAATTTTCGTAAGAATAAAAATAAAATAATAATAATAATAATAATATTTATGTGAAATTTGTAAAGAGAGCAAAAATTGAGTGGTGGGTGGCAATTTGTGTAATTTTGTGTTAAAGTTGTATTTATAATGGAAATTTAAATATAGTGTTTATTAATGGCTGTGCATATATCTCTTGACCGTCACCATTTTGCGTGACCTTCCCACGTTCTCCTGTCATTTTCTTTTCATTTCTTTATTTTATATTTTAAAAAATATATTTTTAATTTGCCCTTTATAATTTTTAACAAATTATAATTTAATTATGTAGTTTATAATTAATCTCAATAATGTGATAAAAATATCATGATTTAAAAGCTTAAATTGATTTTAAATTTGTGTTTAATAAATTATCAGAAAACTAATTTTTTGTTTTCTTATCTAATATGTTCTTTAATTTTTAAATTTATAGTTATTGTATAAAAATTAAAATTATATTTAATTTTAATTATAAATTAGTTAATTTTGTATATTTATTATAATATTCTAAAATTTATAGGTGAAAATAGTATTTATACCACGAGATTTTATATATTTATTAGATATATTTTAAAATTTTAAAACTTATAGCTGCTTCAGACAACACGAAATTGGTGTACATGGAGGCGAGCTTAGTGTCTAAAACGACCCAACCTCACTCCCCTATGCAAATCGTTTCTCTCTTGCTTGAAATTAACAAACTCCGACGCCACGTTTTTAACGATTCGGGTTTTAGAGGTAGTTGGAGAATATTTCTTGATCCCCATTAATGACGATAACGAAGTTGCAGCTGAACTCTGCTATCCCGACCGATAGATCGGTTCAAGATAACAAGTAGCGATATTATGTATTGTTGATTCGAATAGTTTTAGTTTATAAATATAATTATTGTTATAAACATTGTATAATTACTATTTTTATAATATAATGAAATTTATAAAATATTAATTCAATAAAAATGAGTTTAATTTAAAACATAAAATATTATATTTATTCACGAGAAAAAAAAGATCTTATTGGAAATAAAATTAATTAAAATATTATTGGGCCCATAATATATGGGCTTGGGTATTATTGGGCCCAAAATATATGGGCTTGGGGGGAGGGAAAAGCGTAGGGGTATTAGCGGCATCTCTATTTGTAATTGGGAATTTGGATATTATGAAGAATGAAGATAGCGCTCTTATCCTCTGCAATTCTCTTCCTCACCACTTCCTTGATTCCCTCTCTGAAAAACCCTACCACCGCGCCATTCACATTCTCTAATGTAGTTCTCCATGAACGCCATGCAAGACACTGCTCTCCACCTCCTCTCCAATGGCGGATTCCTCCACCACTCTTCTCCTTCCTCTCTTTTCCCTTCTCTTTCCCGCTCTCGAACCCTCCAATTCCCCACCATCAATGCCAAAATCGCCTTCATTTTGCCCTCTAAACTTCCCTCTCGCGCCCCCGACATTCCCCCTCTCTCGCCGCCGCTCCCTCCGCCGCCGTCCCACAGCGGCTCTCGCTCCGAGTTTCAGGAGAAGATGCTCTTCCTCGACTCCATCGGTATCGATTTCCTTTCTGTCATTAAAGACCATCCTCCCGTCGCTACTGCCTCTCTTGCCGACATCAGATCCGCAGTCGATTTCATGACCTCGATGAATTTCACCGCCGTTGAGTTCCGCCGAATCGTTGGTATGTGCCCTGAGATTCTCACCTCTCGCGTTTCGGACATCGTTCCGGTGTTTACGTTCCTCCTTCGTGAGGCTAGAGTCGACGGTTCTGACATCAAACGCGTTATCAATCGACGCCCTAGGTTGCTTGCGTGTAGCGTGAAGAATCGGCTTCGTCCGACTATGTATTTCCTGCAAAGCATCGGTATATCTGAGGTACATAAACACACTTCTTTACTTTCCTGTAGCGTGGAAGAGAAATTGATTCCGAGAATCGAGTTCTTCGAGAACCTAGGGTTTTCTCGCCGGGACGCTGTGATAATGTTCCGGCGATTCCCGCAGCTGTTCTGCTGCAGCATCAAGGAGAATTTGGAGCCGAAACTGAATTACTTCGTGGTGGAAATGGGAAGAGAATTGAAGGAATTGAAGGAGTTCCCTCATTACTTCTCGTTTAGCTTAGAGAATAGGATTAAGCCGAGACATCAAATCTGTGTGGAGAAGGGCGTTTGTTTTCCATTGCCGGTGTTGCTGAAAACCAGTGAGATGAAATTCCGGGAAAAATTGGAGGTATGTTGTGGTTCTTCCATTCCCTTTCGATCTTCTCCTTTGTGGTGTACAAATTCATGATATTCCATTCAATCAATCGATCAAGTATAGAGTTCATTTATGAGCTTCCTGCTTCTTTCTGGCTTCATTTTTGTGTTTCCAATTCAATTCTGATATACCATAAACATGTACCAGAATTCATAAACTTGATTTCAAAAAACAAGATGATCATCAAACCCAGTTTAAGCTAGTTTACTGGTAATGTTCTTAATCTGGTTTGAATTACTTTTTTTCCTTTTTTTGATTGAGCAGCCCTGGGAGTGACTGAACTGAATCTGAAGCCCTTTTGAATTTGTATAAAACAGAGGTGAGATATGAGAATCATGCAAGATTATTTGTTTTTCAACACTTGATACTTTCACATGCCATTTATGGTTTTTTTTTCTTTTCCAAAGTGCAATTTATGAGTTGAATACGTTTAAAAAATAAAATTTTTTAAAAAAAAATGGTAAAATTACTAATGGCTAATAAGTAATAATCACTTGGAGCCTTTTTTTTTTTTTTTTGGAATATGAATGAGTTATAATGTTCAACATGAAGTTAATTTAATGCAGACACGATGATAACTAATCGTTTGAATTAAGTATGAAATGATGTCATTTAAATATGATTTTAACTGTCAATGGTAATATTGTAATTGCCAAATTAATAAAAAAAAAATGCATCTATATTTTTGTATACAAATTTTAATATTGCTTTGGAAATTACTTAAGTATTTTATAATTATGATACTAACTGTAAATATAATTTTTTTTTTTTTTGTTTTTTTAGTTTTAAAGGTGTTTTTTAGGTTTTTATTTTTTTTTTATACTAGGTTATTAATAAATCTTCAATAAATTTAATGGTATTTTTTAAACAAAAAAAAAATAACTATAAACTAACATATAATTTTTTGATTTTTTTTTTTTTGTTTAAATGTGTTTTTTGTATTTTTTTTAGACAAATTCGACCAACTATAAAGTTCATGACAAAATTTAGTTTTTTTTTTCTCTTTCTTTTTTATTTACCCAAAATATAACCTACATAGATCAATTTGATGGGAATAATGAGGCTTATGATATATTTATTAATATTATATAAATAAAAACAAATAATTATTATTTAAATGGTTTTTATAATATTTTATCTACAACAAAAATATAATGTCAACATTTTGTGCGGGTAGAATATGGGCAAGTCGGAGGAATATAAGGGAGAAACTTCCTACTCTTGCCTTTATTATCATACAGGTTAAAAGAAAAATATCGATCCCACAAGTTAGATAGATGTTTCTAGTCGAGATGGACATTTAGTTCACATTTCGAGATGATATGATTCGAATTTGAAAATAAAATATTAATTTGAAAATGAAAATTTACATTAATTTTTAATAATTTTTAAAATTGGTCTCATTTTCACAATAAAAAAAATGCTTTTTTATTTGAAAAGCTTAGTTTCTAAAAAGAAAACAAGAAAAAGAAAGAGAAAATAATGTAATTTTTGGGTTATTATTTAATATGGATGGGTTCCAAGGGCCAAAATGCAAATACTAAACAAAAGTATGTTTGGGTTATTATGCAATATGGATGGGTCCCAAGGGCCAAAATGCAAATAGTTACAAATTCACTTCCCTCCACATCCATCTAACACAAATTTCCCTCCTCACCTTTGGTTCCATTTTGATCCCACAACCCTATATTCTTCTTCTTCTTCTTCTTCTTCTTCTTCTTCTTCCTCAGCTTCTCAACTTTCATGCCATTTCCATCTTCCTTCTCCAAATCCACTGTGTTTCACTTCTCCTGTCCTTTGGATTCTCCATGCGTGGCGGCGGCTCTCGAGCTCCGAACAGGTCGGAGCCACTGCCGCACTCCCAACCTGCTCAGATCCTGCCGCCTCTCAAGCGGCAGCTTGCTTTCGAGTTGTCTAGGCCGCCGTTCGTTCCTCCGGGTGACTATTACCACTTTGGCGGTGGTTCTTCCAATGCTCTTGATCAACAACCTGATGCTATCGTCGTTAAACCTCTCGTGAGTGCTGCAATTTGTTTATTGACTTGTCTCTCTTCTGCATTGCTGCATAATTGACTGTTGCTTCCTTGTTTCTTGTTGCTTTCGAACCTTATGGGGATTCCTGTAACATTGCACCTCGGTTGTCTCTGATTATACGTTTTAAATTATTTCTACACTGTCCGATGATTTTGACTTTAGAATTATACTTTTATGAAGTCTTCAAGGTGATTCAATTCGTGTATTAGCCACAGTCTGAGTCGATCGAAATTTTTGAATTTCTCATCGTGGTGGATCATTGCGTACACGTTTTTCTTTACTCTATGCCCTGTGCTGGCGAGTGCACGTGTGGAAAGTTATTTTAGTTGGGGGTTCCGAATGTTGGTGACCAAGTCTTTCTCACTTATCGAAGTAAATTTGAAGTTAGATTTCTCTGTCTTCACCCTTCTGCTTGTTATAAGAACTAGTCATTTATGTGTTGCACATTAAACATCAATAGATAACTAGTATCGCATGTTGTTAATAGATTAGATACTAAGGTATACTAACAATAATTTTTATTTCCTAATTGAGAATGCGTGTTACATACATGAGATTTAATAATGTAACATACATGAATCACACAAAATATGTCAGAATTGTTGGTTCAAATTTAATTTGGGGATTGTATAATCGTTCCGGAATTGTCAAAGCTCATGAGTTTGCTTTGGGCTTGAAAATTGGTTTGCCTAAGTCAATAGCCTTTCTACAAAGGGCTGTAGTTTTGTGGTCTACCCCATGAGGCCCATCTTGGAGGACCTTTGAGTGAAAATGAATAAGGGGCTCTTCCAAGGATTGGATTAACTTTTCCTGTTTTTATGGGATTTGATTTGTTGTGTGGTCTATGAAGTTATGTGTAATACGAGTTCTTCTGTTCATGCCAACTTAAGGATGTTTATGTAATCTCCTAGGCTTTGGAAGTAGGATTTTCTCTCTTTCTTTCCTTAATTAATTTCCACAAGATGCCAAATAATTTTTTCTTGAGTTGCTGCTATTGAGACATGAGGATGCTTTAAATTTCATGTTGAGATGTCTAGTCAAAGAACTGAATTCTAGTTACCCCATTGACCTTGATCCAACTGTATGTAAATACTTTTCACAATGATTTTCAATAAATGAACTAGATGGTTATGTAGTTATCATCTTTTGTTCTTAGGTGTAAATCATTGATAGCTAGTGTTACATGGTTAACCGAAAAACCCAAGTTTATGGCTACATAAATGTATTTGAATTCGTAGCAGGACCCACAAACTTTGCCTGCTGCATAACATAATTTTCTAAATTATTAAATCAATTGAAGCAGCCTTGTAGGGGCATGAAGTATGCAATAATGCATCTTGGTGCAATTGTTTGCTCAATGCTCACCATTGTGATCATTTAATTGTATAATATTGCTGTTGATTAGAGTTTTAGTTTATCTTGGAAGGATAGTCCTGCTGACCTTTTAAGTGTCTAGTTACAGAGAATAGTTATTCTGTTGTGATCTCTTAGTTTCCATTTCAATTGCATGCATATCGCCATATCCCCCCCCCCCCCCCCCCCCCCCCATTATTTTTTCTTTCTGTACGTCTCTATCATTTGAATTCTAACGATTGTTTTTGTAGGGCATAGTATTATGGTTGTATGCAAATAAGCAAAGGATTCTTATTTCCCCCCTTTTCAATTGGTTATATGCATGAGAAGTTTTTTTTATATGGATGTTATGACGATCTTACAAATTAATTTCACAGATAGACATATCTCGTGGTAAATATAAATTAAACTAAAGGATAGAGGTAAATCTAATATTTTCTACAGAAAACTAACCACCAAGTAGATACATGATAAATTCCATGATTTGAAGGATTATAAGGATTGCGACAATTTGGGTTGCATCCTCAATAATGGTTACTTTAGTTTAGTTGAGGTTCAACTATCATGCAAATTGTATTATTTACTTCTTTTTTACACTTAACTCAGGCGATCCTTCTTTGCTGTATTTAAAAATTATCTTCGAATTTTTTTTTTCAGAAACCAAAACAGAAGGGGGCCATGTGTAACCATGTGGTTGAATCTAGTGACTGCATTCATGATCAGAGTTCTTCAAAAGATGCTCTAAGTTTTGTACAGACACCTGTATCTGCAAAAGGCGGAAGGGTGTACAATAAGGCAAAGACTCCAAGAAGAGCTACGTCTGGGCCTGGAACACCTATCTCAGACACTAGTAAGAAATTTTATGTGGGTTTAATATTTTTAGGTTGATAGTTGTGATTAGTAACTTTGTTTAGATTGTCACTGAACGTAAAGTGGTTATTATTCAAATCCTGTTTTTCTTTGTGGGATGTTATGGGTACATTCTTTTTATCCCAATTATCTCTTAAAGAATTTCTCAATTTAAATTGTATGATCCTTTGATGAATATTAAAGCAGCATGACTATTATTGATTAGTTTTCTCAAATATCAGGCACTTATTCTCCTCTTACCCCAGCTGGAAACTGTCGACATGACAGTTCTTTAGGTAACTTTGCAATTCTTGCTAATTTAATATTATGTCCAACCTACATCAATGTGCATTTTCTTGTCAAATCAATGGTGTTTAAAAGAATTCTGAAACTTTTAGGTCTTCTGACAAAAAAATTCATCAATTTAATTAAGCAAGCAAGGGATGGCATTCTTGACTTGAACAAAGCTGCAGAAACTTTGAAGGTAAAATTTATAGATACTTAAACTTTGGTTTTCTGTTTAGCGGTGACTAATATGAAATATTCATGACACAGGTGCAGAAAAGGAGAATATATGACATTACAAATGTTTTGGAAGGCATAGGTCTCATAGAAAAGAAGCTGAAAAACATAATATGTTGGAAGTAATGTATCAATTGATGTGTTGGTCCAATTCTTTTCATTTAGTTTGTTAAATTGAAAATTTCGTAAGAAGTTGAAACATATGGTTTATTTAGAATCTATTCAATATTTGTTTAGGGGATTCAATGCCCAAAGTCCAGGAAATGTGGATAGTGATACTGCTATGTTGCAGGTTTGTGGCTCTGACTACTGTCTTTGGGTTTCAAGATCATGGAATTTTGTTTTTAACCATTATTTTAAAGAAAGGCGTAGTTTTCCTTTGTACAACTATTTATTGGAATGTCTAATAATGACTCTATCTAGAACCTATCCTGTATACAGATAATTTGAGAGTGTACCTATCCTGCAGGTGGATGTTGAAAACCTTTCTTTTGAAGAGCGTAGATTAGAAGATAAGATAAGGTTGCATATTTATTCTGTTATTAGTTTCTATACTTTGAATCACAAATGATAAACTCATGTTTCACAATTATATTTGCAGTGCATTGCAGGAAAGACTGAGGAATCTGAGTGAAGATGAAAATATCCAAAAGTAAAAGTCCTTTTCTGCTCCATTCTGTCTAGTTTTCCACTTACTGGTATATGATTAAAATAACAACGTAGCATATGTTTCCTATTACGATAGATGGCTCTTTGTGACTGAAGAAGACATTAAAGGCTTGCCTTGCTTTCAGGTGAATTTGTCGTAAATACTTCAATTGTGAATATTTAAGCTCAAACTTTACTTCTAATTTTTACACCTTTTTGTATGGTCACATGATTTTGAGTATTGCATTATATGTACCAGGATTCAAAATGTACTAGTCATACCTGAACTAGGAGAATGACACATCACAATTAAAGAAAATGAAAGAAAATCATGAAAAAGATGAAAAACTAAAGACAGTTCCTAGCAGAGTTGGATTATGTGATTTTTTCTTTCTTTTTTTTTTTTTTCTTGAAAAGAAACGGCTTTCTTTGAGATAAACAAAAGAATATAAAAGGATATACACCGTATACAAAAGGACCGCCGAACAGGGAGAGGCCAACTATTAACCGTACAAAAAGTGCATTCGTTCAAAATGATAAGATTAGATGAGTAAAGACAAAAAGTTTATCCCAGATCACTTCTGGTCCTTCAAAACACTATTATTCCTCTCAATCTGAATGCCCCAGTATGGTTTATGGGGTGCAATTCATATGGTTGAAGGAGAAAACTATAAACTTAGATAATTTTTACTGTGTTTTTAGATTTGTCAATTCTAGACGATCTCGTGGATGCCTGCGTTACATCAGGGACAGCTTCAGTAATTAGAAACTCCCCAAAAGTTTCTAGATTAATGGTGGATAGTTTGTTGGAAGAGATTTGGTGTGGTCTCTAATCTCCTAAAATAACTCAGTGTCATCTTTTACCATTTACATTAAGAAGGGATGATGTCAACTTGCTCATGCTTGTTGATGTCCCACCTCTCTAATTTTACAGCAAAGTCGCTGATGGTATTCCAACCCTTATAACTGTACAACTGCCTCACAAAATCCTCGCACCGGATCACTAGAAAGGATTTAGCTTAACATTATCATTTGTAAGGACATCTTTTACCAATTCATCTTGTATATTTGTTCTTTGACTAAGACAATGTTTCTTATCCAGAACTGGGTTGGGCCTGCCATTTAGCATACATATTTGTGTGAGAAGAGCTTAAAAGAGAGAGTAGTAAGGAGATCAGATTGACTCATGCAAAGTAGTAAGCAATGAATGTGTGGGGGTGGGTAAGATTGATGTATATAGCTTATGGGAATGTACGAGTGAGGTAGGCACAGATTTTAGAGGTTTTCTGGGAGGCGAGGAGCTCTCATGTTTGGCTTAAACAACGAAATAGTCACTTTGAGTTCAATCCAATGTATGTTTCTTAATACGACGGTGATAATAGGGTGACATTTTAGTTAGTGATATTATAAGTAAGAAAAGTAGTTGGGAACGTAAAATCACTACAGAGTTGCATCTAGTGTTTGTTAATACATATGATAATATTCTCTTACATGATACTGTATACATTTTAGTTCATAATTTGTCAACCTTGCTACAAGTTTTAATGAAACTAGCTATTCTTTTTTGGGCAGAATGAAACGCTGATAGCAATTAAAGCTCCTCATGGAACCACATTGGAAGTTCCTGATCCCGATGAAGTAATGGGCATAAAGTTTTAAGAAAGCTATTTGTTATGCTTGATATTCTTTTGGTTCCCTTTTATCTGATAACTCAGAGAATGTTCTCATTTTCGTCATGCTAGGCTGTTGATGATCCACAGAGAAGATATAGAATAGTTCTTAGGAGCACGATGGGTCCTATTGATGTATATCTTGTCAGGTATCCTTTTCTCTACATCATTGAGTTGTTCTCTTCAGGGGCTGATCTTTACAATAGATTTGTAACGACCCAGATCCACTGCTAGCAGATATTGTCCTCTTTGGGCTTTCCCTTTCGGGCTTCCCCTCAAGGCTTTAAAACGCGTCTGCTGGGGGAAGGTTTCCACACCCTTATAGAGGGTGATTTGTTCTCCTCCCCAACCAATGTGGGACATCACAATCCACCCCCCTTCGGGGCCTAGCGTCCTCGCTGGCACTCGTTCCTTTATCCAATCGATGTGGGACCGCCCCTAAATCCACCCCCCCTTTTGGGCCCAGCGTCCTTACTGGCACACCGCCTCATGTCTACCCCCCTTCGGGGAACAGCGAGAAGGCCAGCACATCGTCCGGTGACTGGCTCTGATACCATTTGTAACGACCCAGATCCACCGCTAGCAGATATTGTCCTCTTTGGGCTTTCCCTTTCGGGCTTCCCCTCAAGGCTTTAAAACGCGTCTGCTGGGGGAAGGTTTCCACACCCTTATAGAGGGTGATTTGTTCTCCTCCCCAACCAATGTGGGACATCACAAGATTATATTCCTTTGGGAGCTACTTAAAGTGATAGTTCATTTATCCATTTTCCTGCCTTCCTAGTCTTTCTTATTTCGTAACTGCTACCATTTATTATATCAAAAAAGAATTTAATTGTTTTTCATATAAAAATTCTCCTTTTTTCTTAGTCAATTCGAGGAAAAAATTGAGGAGATGAATGTGGTCCAGACACCTAGTAGCTTCCTACATGCTTCCAGTTCAGGATCAAACGAACATCTAGCAACAGAAGCAATTATTGGGGAGAGCAGTAGAAACGAAATCGAACCCCAAGCTCAACTGTCCCAGTACAGCAGCATCTGTGATGTGCATGGTTCAAACGAGTTTCCTGGTGGAATGATGAAGATTATGCCTTCAGAAATTGATGTAAGCATATCATCCTTAAATATTCAGCAGGACGACTACATGCCCTTTTTTCGGACACACTTTTGAACAAAATCTATTTATGCTAGCTTCAGCTTACTTCTACTATATTATTGCAGAATGATGCGGATTACTGGCTCTTATCAGATGCTGAAGTTAGCATTACAGATATGTGGAGAACAGATAGTATCCTTCTTTAAGATTGTCTTACGACCACCGTCTTGTCATGCACGTCTTAATAAATCTCAAAAAGGGGAAAACCCATAGAAAAAACAGTTGAATTCTTTCACTTCAGCTATAGCAGATATTGTATGGGATCAGTCAGATATGGTTCCTCATGATTTTATAATATCTGATGTTAGTGCCCAAAGGCCAAGACCAGTAAGCCCACATTCAGAGAGGGGCGGAGTGCCTTCTGATGTTAACTTAAGACAAAGGTGACAAAGAAGCAGATCCGACTTAAACCATTAGCTACCTGTTCCCATCCTCATTACTCCACAAGATGTTGATTTGTAGCCACACAAACAGTTAAATCTTACTGGAACTCAAGCTCAACTGTACAGTGTAATTTTTATAACCCAACTAATATACTGTGGAAATTTTCCAAGCATGATAAAGAATACATTTGGAGGTTAGTATTTGCATATGCATTCTCATGCCAATCTCAATTCTGTTTGACTGTTGATGAACTCGGATCATTTCAGGAAGTAGAAGCAAACTTTTGAAAGGATGCAGATGGTATATAGGTTTCCAGACATTATCAGGCCAGCAAGAGCATCAATGCACTGGTAAAACTTTTAATCTTCAGTTTCAAATCCATTTAAACAATAAGGGGTTTGGGATATAATTGAAATCTTGTGACAATGGGTTGAATTTTGTTTTGAGTTAGCTGTTTGTTGTTAGCTGAAGATTGTGGAAACCACAGAGTCCTAGAGAACTCCATAAAGTCTATTATTATCAAAAACTTATTCGATGCTGCTTCCTTCCATTAGGGGCGAATCAATTTAGGACATCTTAGTGAAAATTGATATGACCATAAAGTGATTTTGATTATTTCAAAATCAATATTGGTCGGTCGGAGTTTGGTTTTAACGACAAGATGGAATAGATTCAAATCATGGTGGTTATTTATTTAGAATTTATTATCGTATGGGTTATCATGACAACTATATGGAGTGAGGTTAGATAATTATTTCGAAAAAATAGTCGAAATATGCAACTATATGAAGCGAGGTTAGATAATTATTTCGAAAAAATAGTCGAAATATGCAACTATATAGAGTGAGGTTAGATAATTATTTCGAGAAAATAGTCTAAATATGCGTAAGCTGGTTGTCTGATTGTGTATGAAAATTTAAAGGCAATGCACTGACCCATCTAGCCTGCGTGGATCCCCCAACTTTAAAGCTTAGTATATTGTCTTTCACTAAGTTTGGTGGAGATCTGAGTCGAATGGGACAAAAAATTGCTGATTGGACTAGTTTGGGGTTGGTATAATAGTTAACCTATTTGTTTAAATATTATTGGGCATTTTAATATATTCATGAATTTGCTTATTCAATCTATAAATAAAAAATTAATTTCATTAACTAATTCCATTTTTTGGCCTCAAAATGTTTGATAAGCTTGATGTGGGGTCAAGGATTTTTCAAATTGGATAATGCCCAATTACCTGTAATATTAATATTCTCGAGTTCCTATCGTGCATTTGTGATGTGAAGGGAAGGAGCTTAAATCGACCCTCTTATTTCTTTTTAGAAGTGGAAAGTCACATTATTTCAACTTTATTTTTTGTTTTTAATGTTTAGAAGTTAAGTATAATTTTTAAAAATAAAAAATTCAAATAATTGTGAATACTATCTTTTTTTTTTTTTTTTAAGTTTTCAAAATTAGGCTTAGATTTTATAAACTTAAAAAAGTAGATAAAAAAAAACTCTGTTTTAAAAATCCCATAGGCATAATTTTTTTTATATTTTGTTTCTAATAAATAAAAAAAGAAACCATTTGTTAATTTTTAAATATTTTGGATCAAGTTATTTTTTATCTGGTCAACTCATTGATTTTATAATTTTATTTAATTAAAAAAAAAAAAAAAAAAAAAAAAGAAGTGAAAAGGATAACACGTCAGCAAGAGATGAGTACGGCCAAACGATTGCAAATGCTAAGCCGCCGAGTTTTGCCACTTTTCCTCTGACCAAACCATAACCATCTTACTTCTCTCTCTATAACCTTTTTTCTTTTTCTTTTTTTTATATCTTCCATGGCCGATTCCGCCGCACAAAAAACCTACGCAGCGCCGTCGTCACCTGCCCCGATTCTCAGCCGCAGAATCTCGATTCCTTCCTCCGCTATCATGCCGCCACCAAACGTCGCCGTTTCCCCTCCTCTGTCCTCTCCGATCGACTTCAGGATCCTCTCCTCCAAGTCCTCTTCTCAATCCTACACCTCTCTCAAGGACATCCTCCCCTCCGCCGCCGCCTTCAACTCTCCCACTGCCGCATCTCCGGCCAACTCCGGCTACGAAATTTCCATCCGCAACCGCCTCGTTAAGCAAGCCGCTTGGGCTTATCTCCAACCTATGTCCGCTTCTTCCTATTCCACCGGCTCAAATTTCTTCCACCGTTTCTGGCTCCGATTCTCCGCCGCGAATCCGATCGCTAATAGTCTTGGATTCATCAGAGGTAGTATCATTCCCGCCATAGTCCGAATCATTCGGTTCTGCATTTGCTTGTGACGCCTTCCTCAACTGCTGTAATTGACCTAGATCGACGCCGACTTCCTCTGCCGCTGTAATGGAGATTGATGGATTTAATTCCCCTGTATAAATCCCTTTTATTCTCATACAGAAACTTGCATCCAATCCCTAAGGAGAATTGATTTTCCCAAATACATTCATAGATTCAATCTCAACATTCTAATAAATTCGCAGCAAAAAATTCCTGTTTCGATTTCCATCTCTCTGATTAATCTGCATCGATTTTTCTTCGTTCTTGCACAGCTTTCCGGCGATTACAAACATCTGAGTCGTGATTTTAACTCGCGAGCTCGATCCGCTGGTATATCAACGTTTATCTTCCTTCAAATTATTCCAACAATATTATTCTAATGTTTATAAGATCAACGAATTCGATACAGAATTTGTTCCAGAGTAAATTAAATTTTGATGAATTTAAAATGATTTAAATTTAAAGTTCTAGCAGTCGATTTAAGTTCTAATGTTTATAAGGTCGGTGAAGATTTTAAGCCTATTTGCCCGAAATTTGGGTTAGTCAAAAGTCAAATTTAAAGTTAATATACAGAATCGATTCTTGCCTACATTATTGTTCCATTGATCGTTCATCTACACGTCTCCTTACACTTCTCTAGTTAAATCTTCGAGTTTACTACATTTCTGTTCATAAATCTTCGAGTTTGCTACATTTCTGTTCATAAATCTTCGAGTTTGCTACATTTTTGTTCACACCTAGCTTCACTTATGTGCGATACTTCACTGGTCTTCAGTTCTCGATTGCAATACTTCACTAGTCACCAGTTCTCGATTGCAATACTTCACTAGTCACCAGTTCTGGAAGCAAACCACGGAGCGGTTCGTCCTATTCAGATATTCACGACCGAAACACTGTATTATTCTCTTTCGGGTAGGCCCTAAAAGAAGAAGAAAGGGAATATATTATTGAATTCACCCAATCCGATAGTACCCCATTTACTAGATTATTGAATTTATTCGCTGGTTGTTCAAGTTATCATTAACCGTCAATCAGTATGATAGAGTCGAAATTCGAATTGGCTTCAATTTCAGTTTCTTTACCAATAGTATAATAAATCTTCAATTTTTTTTATTTTTTTATTTTTTTATTTTTAGTTTAGAGGTATTATTAAAATAAGGTTGATATTAATTTATTATTATTATTATTATTATTTTTTAAAAGAGAAGTTGAAGTGTAGTTGGAAGAAAATAATTGACTGGAATAATAAACATTAACCGTCAATTTCTTGCCACGTGGACGGATCTCTACATGAATGAGGCCGTTACACTCTTGTAAGTACTCTAACGGAAACAAGAAAATAAAAAAAATAAAAATTTACCACGTATTAACACACACGTGGGAGGTGGAAAAAGGCCACGTAGGATATCCAAGCTTGGCGTAAAATAAATTTAATGTATTTTTTTAAAACATTTTTGGAAGTTTAATTTTTTTTAAGTTAAGAAATCTAACTAAAATTAAAGAATATTTTTTAGAAGGTAAATTACAACCAAAGAAACTGCTAATTAATCAATAAGTTCACTTTAAAAAATATATTTATAAAATGAAAAAAATGAAAAAAAAAAAAACTTTTGCTTTTAAGATCACATAATAAAAAATATTGCTTTATTTAATAAAGTTAATAATTTAATAATATTAAAATTTAATATTCATTCCAAACAATAATAATAATTATTATTATTAGGTTAAAATACATTAAACTTTCATTCCTTATTCAAAATTTTCCAATTTCAGTGGTATTAAAAAAAAAAAAAAAGAATATATATATATATATATATATATATATTGAATTATATCGAGTTAAGAAAATAAAAAATAAATAAAGGAAGGGGAGAGGTGGGCTGGGCTGGGCTCAAACATATGCAAAAGCCCAAAATGAAAGGCCAAGAAAAAGCCCAATAAATACATATCCACATATAAATTTTCCTTCTTGTTTTTTTTTTTTTTTTTTTTAATTATATTTTTATTTCTAAATTATCAAAATTTATATTTTAATTTAATTCAAATTTGAAGAATTCTTATTAACCATACCAAATATTAGGCATATAAACCTACTTTCATCCATATTTTCTTCAATTTCATTCAATGAGCTCTTAAATTCCTAATTATATTTTCTTATTTAAATATTTTTCTATATATTAAAAAAAAAATGAAACCCATTATTTCAAAACTAAAAATTATTATGAAATAAACTTACATTATTATTTAATTATTACTATTATTAAAATAATATTCGATAATTCAAAATTTAAAAAATTTAAACCTCACGTCACTAGAACGAGACATTAGAACGGTGGTGGCTGGCAGGGCTCTAATTCTCGAGTAGAATCTAGAGAAGTAGAGGGAAGGCATGTTCTTGAATCTTCCTTCACTCACCGTTCGATCCATCAATCTTCCGTTTTTCTTTTCATCGGTTCTTTGGTTACCTAGTTGTTCATTCAGGTTGAAGAAATTTTCTAGGTCTGCGTTCGTCCATATGGGTCAAGAAGTTCTGAATCCTTTTATTAGAAGGCGCGCGCAGTTTCGGTTGTGCAATGTATCAGGGTATTCGATTCTCGTTTATTTTCATTGAAATTTCTCTTGGAATTGTGGTTTTCCATGAATTAAATCGCCTTTTGTTTCTGCGTTTTGATAGTTACACTAATGAATTGCTGGAGATTCATGCGGATGATCCATCGTTGCACGTATTGTTCATACCTGGAAATCCAGGTCCATATGCTTTTGTGGATGTAGGTTTTCGATGCTTCTGTTGATTTTTGCTTAAATTCTGAATGGGTTTTGTTCTAAGACAGGAATTGTTTCATTTTATAAAGATTTTGTTGAATCCCTGTATCAGTTGCTTGGGGGCCGTGTATCTATTACAGGCAAGACATGAATTGTTGGCATTGTTCTTATAGATAACATTAATTTTTTTACATCTGGGCTGATACTTTTTCTTTTTTTGGCCATCCTTTTGTATACTATCAGCTATTGGTCATCTATCTCAAACGACGAAGGTACTTGCACATCGGTCTATAAAGTTCATATCTGCTATGCATTTTAGCTTTGGCGAGTGACAAATTCTTTTAGAAATGATGTTTTGTGCACTGCATTCTTATATATGAAATATCAATGGCTCTATGTAGTTGGAGGCTCTGGTTAGTTATGCTTAAGTTTAATGCTTCAAAAAGCAAATTAGTTTATGTTGCTCGGATGCATATAGTGAAGTTTGTTACATAAATTTCCCCAGTGATTTTATGTAATGGATATTGATGTTTCTTCTCTTTTAGGACTGGGAAGGTGGAAGGTTATTTTCATTACAAGAACAAATTGATCATAAGGTAATTGTCTGTTTTGTCCGATTTGATTTAGTTGTTGATAGCCTAGGGTGGCAAGTGGTCCATGAAAAATATTAAGTCGCGAGTGGACTTCATTCTAAACTTCATGGAGAGCTGTGCATGTAAGATCCCACATCGGTTGGAACTGGGAGCGGAACATTCCTTATAAGGGTGTGAAAACCTCTCCCTAGCATATGCGATTTATAACCGTAAGGCTGATGACGATACGTAAAGGGCCAAAGCGGACAATATCTGTTAGTGGTGGGCTTGAGTTGTTACAAATGGTACTAGAGCTAGACACCGAGCGGTGTGCCAGCGAAGACGTTGGGCCCCCAAGGGGGTGGAGATTGTGAGATCCCATATCTGTTGGAGAGGAGAACAAAACATTTCTTATAAGGGCGTGGAAACCTCTCTCTAGTAAAACCGTGAGGCTGACAGCGATACGTAACGGGCCAAAGCAGACTCTGCTAGCGGGGGGCTTGAGCTGGAATAACATTGCAGAAATTTGGAATTAAGATCTCTTTCTCAAGATTATTGTTCATTTCTTTATTATCTGTTTCCTACAGGTCTCTTTTCTCTTTCATATATGGGGCTGAACTATATTCATATTTCTTTTGCAGATAGAATTTGTCAGACAAGAATTACAGAATAAAGACATTCCATTGCTACTGGTAATTATACCTTGACGATTACAGTTTATGCTCAATGTTCCCGATAATCATAAAAGAGTCGCACTGTGCAAAATTTTCAATTGTATTGTTTTGATATCATCTGAATACAATTGAGTTATTCTTTTATTAGTAAGCCACTGCAACCCTTATAAAATTTGATTCTAGTTTAACCCATACACAATAGTTTCTGGTTATAGTGCTCATATTCTTCTTGTTACCTGTTAACTAAACCGAGACAATTTCACTTGTTATGTTAAGAATGAACTTGTTACAATTTTGCAAAGTTCTTCGTTATGACTGTTATTTCGGTAGCTGACCCGTTTGTTCTCTTTGAAGGTTGGGCATTCTATTGGATCGTATATCTCGATTGAATTGTACCGCAAGTTCCAAGATCAGGTATTGGCATAAACTCTTCGTGCCTCTTATGTATTCCCAGCTTTCAAGAGATGTTGCAATGGAAATTTACCTTGAACCCATAGGTGGTGTATTGTATTGGATTGCATCCATTTATGATGGTGAACAGACAATCTCGTCAGCAATTTTTAATTGGCAAACTTGCAGGGTATGCCCGTTATTTGTTCTGATAACATGAATTATGCCTTCCTGCATCTACATTGCCATCAAAGTCTCTTCACTCTTTCTAATTATAGGACCCTTTTAAAATCTTTCCCACTTCAGTGGATTCAAACTCAGCCTTAGAGAGTTTCTCAGTTTTGTGTATCTTTTATATTGTTTTTGTGAGATCCCACATCAGTTGGGGAGAAGAACGAAACATTCTTAACAAGGGGGTGGAAACCTCTCCTTAGCACACCCATTTTAAAAACCTTGAGGGGAAGCCAAAGATTAATAGTACACTGTAAGGCTGACAAGATAATTTTGTGCTGTAGATCCCGTCTTCTATCAACTTTGTTTTCATCTTTCGTCGCACTGTTGGGTGTATTACCAAGCCGAGTTTCAAGTTTTGTTGTGAGTAAAACTATTGGGAAGTCATGGTCCAGAACTGCAAGTGAGGCTGCTTGCACTTATTTGCTAAAGGTGAAATGAAATCTAATGTATTATTTGTAGTATATGCATTTTTAGTATCCTCTTGAGACTGCTATAAATTTTGATTCTAGGATAATGACTGTCTGTTCTGATATTTGGAATATTATCTTTGTGTTCTACAGTACCATGTCATGCGAAATATTCTATTTATGGCGTTGACAGAGTTCGAGAAGGTATTCACTATGAAAAATCGCGATAGTTAGGCGAACGTGTCGCTCATATCAGACATTTGTATCATTGAAATCTTCGTTTTCGTGGCAGTACAAATCGTAATATCAATATTTAGTCAAATTTCCTCATCTGATTGTGTATGGACATTGTTTAGCTTTCAGAAACACCAGATTGGGCATTCATGAAGAAATCAAGTCGGAAATTATCATTTTTGTTCTGTATGGATGACCACTGGGCTCCAATGCATGTGTTTGAGGAGGTAGGATATACAACTACTTTTCCATTTTATCAATCATTTCTGCTGCATGCATGTACGTTTGCCAAATATTGTTGCTAAAGATATTATCATCGTGTCGTTTTATTGTGACTAATGTTAGGTTATGAAGTCTGCTGCTTATTTATAGTTTAGCCTATGTATAACTATATATGTTACACAAATGGTTAAAAATAGCTATGCATAGTAAAAAGCTATAACTGTAAAGTAGCAAACTGAACTATATATATATACTCCATTAGGGTTTTGAAAATGTACTTTTTTCATTCTTTGTATTCTATTCTTTGTATTCTATTCTATCGGTACATGCTTGAGGTCATCAATATAAACTTTTAGTCAATATTTCCCATTGCAATTGCATTTTCTCTTTGATGTTCTTTGTGTGAATCTAAATAGAGTGTATACGTTGTTGTGCGATTTTAATAATTAGAAAGTACAACGATAGTCGGTTTGAAATATTATTAACTTCGTATTATGTATCGTGAACAACTTCAAATAGCAGGATTGAAAAACTAATAATTTGAATCTTAGAACTGTAACCGATATAGTGATTTCAAGCTCTAGTGTTGTTGTTTGAGTTTTGTTTTGTCCACAGATATCGAAGCAGATCCCTGAAATGGATGTATCAGTTGAAAGGGAAGGTCATACACATGCATTTTGCTGCTCTGAAGCTGGCTCACTCTACATTGCTCAACATGTGGCAAGCTTGATCAAGAATCACATCTCAGATTAAGGTCAGATTCATTCCTTCCTTCTGACTCCATTAGAGACTTCCTTTGTGTTTTATATCGGACGTTCGTTCTTAACGTTTTGTAGTAGCAGCGCATGCTTTTCGACAACGTACGTCTCCCCATACACTATCATTCCTATAGAAACCTCATGTTGTCAGACAGGAAAATAGAACAATGGAAGCACACGTTGTGTTTTACTGAGATGGTTCGAATAAGTGTCGAATATCAGAATGTTTATAGGTTCATCCAAGAAATCATCTGTATTTGAAACTCAATAGAATTAATCTACTTTGAAGTCATAAATAACTGATAAATGTTACCATTTTTTTACCTTAATACTTTCAATAAGTTTAAGGTAAAATGTTACATTAACCAAGATTAAGGTAAACGTTACAATTTTTTTACCATTTTATTTCATTTTGGTTTATGTAATTTCAGTTGTCTAAATTTACTCTCAATACTTTCAATCAATAAAGCTTAAAATTGGTCCCTCCAATTATTTCAAAGTTATATATATATATATATATATATATATATATATATATATATATATATATATATATATATATATATATATATATATATATATAGTTAAATATAGTTAAATATAGTAATAATAATTATTATTATTTTCTTTCATTTATTTTAAACTTTGGTTTATAAGTTCTTATAAAACTAAATTTATAAATTAGATTGAATCAAATTAATTCGAATTTATTATTTATTTTCTAATAATTTTAAACTAGAAATTGAATTAAAATTTTTATTAAATATTTAAAAATGAGTAAATAGATATTAATATAACAAAATTTTGAATAAAATCGAACGAACAAACAAAAAAAAAAATTATTGAAAAATTTTAGAAACCAAACAATTGGATTGAAAATTAAGTTAAAAAAATAATTTAAGTTTAAAAAAGAAAATAAAGAAAGAAAGGGAGAAAAAGTAGAGGTTTGCGGAGTCCGATAAAATCCGAACGACAGCGACTGTCCAAATATAAATTCCCGCAAACGGTTTTGTTAAACCCATTCCCAATACGCTCTCTTCTCTCATCCTTCAACAATGGCGACTCGTCGAACAAACCTCCCACTCACCTCCCTCTCCGTCGATCTCAACATTTGCAGACCAAAGCTCTCTCACCTCTTCCACCTCAAGCCGAAGCCCTCCGCCAAATCCCCTTCCCTCCACCACTTCTCCGCCTCCGCCTCCGCCTCCGACTCCGATTCCCCGCCCTTCTCCGACTCCGACTCCGAGACCAGAGCCTCCATCACCTTCCGCGGCTTCGGTAGAAGCGGCAGCGAGAGCGTCGCCGTCGAGAAAGACTCCGACGATCCGTACCTGGATTTCCGGCATTCGATGGTCCAGATGATTCTGGAGAACGAGATTTACTCGAAGGACGACCTGCGAGGGCTTCTTCGTTGTTTCTTGCAGTTGAATTCGCCTTCTCACCATGGAATTATAGTTAGGGCTTTCGCTGAGATTTGGGACTCTGTTTTCTCCGCCAGGTCCCCTGTTTCGCCTCCGATCTTCCGCTTTTGAATCCTAGCCGTCCGATCAACTTAAGATCTCGTCTTTTCTTTTTCTTTTTCTTTTTTTTTTGGTTGAAAAAAGCTTTTATTTTTTTCAACTGTACAAATTCTCTACCACTTTTCTTGTTTCTATGAGTGTCCCTCCCACTCCTTTATATTTAATTTTACTATATTTTCTTTCCACTTTTTTAATTCTTTTATTTTTACCATCTTAAAATATACCCTTTTTTGTTTACTACAATATATGATTTGTTTAAATATTATTAATCGCCATCGCCATAGTCAAATTCGTAAAGACATCGAAACAACATTAACCTGATCTATATAGTCATATTGGTTAAGACATTCAACCTCCAATTAAACACTCTCGGATTTAAAATATTGTTTTATTTTTAAAAGTGTATTATGTGAGATCTTGTAGCTCTTTTTTTTATTATTTAATTTTATTTTTTATTTTTGTCTAATTAAAAAGAAAATAATGGTTTCACATGCTATATATATAAATAAATAAAAGTAGTATAAAATTTTTGAATTTGAATATGTATGAACTATATATAAACATTTCTAATAAAGAAAATAATAATAATAATAATAAAATTCCAACGAACGTATGATTTATTGAGAATATCAATGCATAATATATAAAAATAAATGTTGTTGAGAATAAAATATTTAAATTGTGTGAGGATTATTGTACGGTATATGAATTAAAAATAAAAATAAATCAATATGAATTTTGTCAAATGGGACAATTGGTATATTAAAAAGACAATGAATAGGTGATATGAACAAAAATGCACATTAAAGATGTCACAATAATAGTGTTGCATTTACTATGTTCGAATTATTATTTTTGAAAAAAAAACTATATCCTATACCTAATTATTGAATGCTCAAAATCCATTTTTAAACGTCAAAATAAAATAAAAAATTGTACGATTTTTTAACTTGAAACACCCGTCTAATTTTCTATTTTAAAATTTTGATATTTTTTTTTAAATAAATTGGACAAATTAAAAATATAAGGACGCATTTGTATTTCTTTTTCAAAATTTCTAGAAATTAATATAATTTTTTAATTTATATAATAAAAATAATAAAGACAACATTTTTTTTATTAAGAAAATAAATTCAAAAATCATTAAAAATATGCAAACCATTTGAATTTTCTCTTTCTTCCAATATATATTTACTTTAGGGTGTCAGATTTTTTTTTTTTTTTTTAATTTAAAAAAGATAGTATTATTACCTTTACATTGGCCTTTTGACTTCACCCATTAACTTTTTCTTGTTTTCTGCAAGTATGATTTTAATTTTTTTAATTCCTTATTTTATTGGAAGACAAGACAAATATATATATATATATATATATATATATATATATATATATATATAAAATAATATAATATAGAATGAGAAAAGAACAAAAAAAAAAGAAAGATAATAATAATAAAACATAAAAGTTAGTGATATTTGTGATGCCAATAGAGAGAGAGAGAGAGAGAGAGAATATAACTTTTATTTTTATATTTTATGATTTTTTTTAAAATTTATTTATTTATTATTTTTGTTTTAATGTGGAAGGAAAATGAGAGTTTATAATTTATTATTATTTTTTTTAATAAAAAATCACTCTTTTTCACAATGAAATATTACTTTATTATGGACAATAAAATTTCATTATTATTAAGTAATATACGATAGACAATGGTAACGAAAATAGAAGGAAAAAAAATTATTTATTTCCACCTGTTTTTCATTTTGAATGAAAAAAAAAAATTAAATAAATATAAAAATATCCTAAAAGAGTGAAATTAGGATTGTACCATTAGAAAGTTAATATGGTTAGGTTGATAATCCAAGTAACCTAAATTTGTTTCACAACTCAACCCAATCCAACTTTTTATTTTTGAGTTGGGTTGTCTGGTGGTAAGAGCAGGAGAAATGTGTGATTGCGAGGGGCAACCAGCGACGAGCGTAGGATGTCTGGATGCTATGCAAGGGTGATTGGATGAGGGCGCGAGGTGTTGGCTACGGATGATTTGTCTGTGAGGGTCTGTCTAAGGAGTGCGAGAGCAAGATCTATTGTTTGCCAAGTGGAAGTATGAGAGCTTTTGCGAGGGTCGTTTAGCATATGTGAAATGGACATGCAAGGGCATGATCGGTCATATGTGAGAAATAGAAAAAAACCCATAATGTGTTAGACTAGTTTAGTTTGAGTTGACCCGAACTTTTTCCCACTAAATCTGAAACCCAAACCAAACCGGTTTGGTTAAAAAAAAAAAAAAAAAGACCAAATTCAACCTAAACCAATTGAGGTTGGGTTTGTTGGATAAAAATCTCACATCACCTAATTTAAGAAATGATCATTGATCTGTAATCAAATAATACTCTCTCCATTTGTACGAGGTGGGAAAGCCCAAAACAAAACCACGAGAGCTTATGCTCAAATTGGACAATATTATACCATTATGAAGAGTCGTTCATCTAATAGGATTGATCTGATTTTTTCGAGTTCGACGTACACCCTTCGACAAATAATTAGACGACTTATGGGAATAAAGTAATGGAGCAAGTACAAATCACTAAAAAAACGACTATTAAGAAACAGTTGATGAAGCTAGTTTTAGATCACGAGAAACATAAACCAATGTTTTCGATCAATCTTTATAAAAAGAAACGAAAGGTATGGTATAGTTTAAAGAGTTAGTCAAATCCAAATCAAAAGACAAAGATAATGGAAAACATGAGGGGCCATGAAAACGAAAGAGGATCCACTTGGAAGCATATCTCTTGAAGCTATATCGGGTAAATAACTGTATATAATAAGTTATATCTGAACTTTGAAAATGTACTCTTTATATTATCTGTATTCTCTCTTACTGTACATATCTGTAGTCATCAATACAAAACCTTTAGCCAATATTCTCCTTGCATTTTCTCTATCCTGTTCTTTGTGTTCATCTAGATCGAGTGTGTGCGTTGTTGTGCGATCCTAACATGCAATACTCATATTTTTGTTGCCATCATTGCCTTCGTTTAATTTGGCTTAGTGGCTAACATCTTTACTTGCTTTTCTTTCCCATCTTAATTTCAAACATGCCTTCTTTTTTTTCCTTTTTCTTTCTAACGGGTCAAAAACATCTCGAGCACTCATTATTATTTTTTCTAAAATTTATTGATTTTTTAAAATTAAAATTAAATATTTATTGTGATTTAAAAAAAAAAAATTGTATTATGAGCGATAGTGAATGTTACCAAAGTCTTATATTGACTAGATAGACATAATATCATGTATATGTAACTGAGAGACAGCATTTTCAGAAACTCATGAACCAATCTAACTCATAAAGTTTTTATTTATTTAATCCAAATTCAACCCAAATAAGCTCGTAACCCAGTTCAAACTATACAAGTTGGATTGAATTGATTGATATTTTTGCACTTTGATGGCAGCGGACTTGTGATTGTGCGACACTCACTTCCCAGCAACAAGTGAGTTAAGCCTAATAATTCTCGTGTCAGTAAGAGTCTTGAAAGCAAGATTTGAGAAATTGAAATTACTATATATAACTCTCGGGTAGGAAGAAGTTGACAACTAGTCATATCTCCATAGATTTTGGGGGCATTTTAGGCATTGCAGGCGTAGACATGATTTTTGGTGAGAGGTCATACTCTAATCTCATGAATACCTAATTAATAGACCAGTTAATATTTAAAAATGTTAAATATCTATCTAAATTTATAATTTAAGGGTTAAAAAATAATACCCAAAAAGCCCTCTACAAAATGCTGGCACGTGACATAAACTCATCTTCGATTAGGCACTATTGGTAAGGCCATGGCCATCACATGACCTTCCCAATTGAATTTGGGTTTAATTAAATTTGAATTTGAATTTGAATTTAAATTTAAATCAAAGTATGATTAGATTGCATTATATCTTCTAACCTAAATGTCCCTCTCACATCAAACTTTTCAAAATCCACTTCAAACAAATATCAGTCACAACTCACCACTAACATAGGTTACAAACGTCAAATATTCTTGATCTGCGTGATAATATTAAAAGTAGGGTTGGGTTGACCCTACAAAAATAATGTCAACCCGCTCAAACCGAGAAAAAAACTTAGCCCAACCTAACTTATATGGTTTAGGTTGAATAGTCTGAATTGGTCGAGTTATCGAGTCAAATGAACACTGTTCTTGACTTTATTTTAGTTTATTTATTAATGGGTAAGCCTTGATTGGATGATTATGTGGGTTTGGGTGTTGTAAAGATGGGTTTTTTCCCACTAAACACTTACTTTTAAAGGAGAATTAATGAGTTTACTTTAAGAAAAGCCATTGCTGGGTTTTTAAGGGACATAGAGAATGGGGTTCTTGTAGCTTTTGGTGTTTTTAAGTACATTCAATTTTATTTATATCCGTTCATTCGAAACTTCAACCCCGCTCATACGAAATCAAAAACTAAAAACTACAAAAAACCCGACCTACGAAAATTTTATCTAATATCAGCCAATTTTAACACATGTCACTCACATGGATATATTCGTCTTAATTACATACATATAACAGTCTAAGCCCATCGTTAGCAGATATTATCTACTTTTGTTCGTTACGTATCTTATAAAAAATGATTTGTTTCTCTCTCCGATCGTGGGGCGCATGTATATAATTTATTTAAAAGCTAAGGACATGTGGTATATAATATAGGGCCTAGCTTTGTCATAATTATTCTAATGGATTTATGTTCGTAAAAAGCCCACTCTTTGGTTCAACAATTAAGCCCAAATATGAAAACAAATTTACTTTCAAATATTTCAAATAAAGCCAAAATAATTTTTTTTAAAAAAATTTAAAATATTGATAAATTTTTTGAAATGAAACATTTTTAAAGTTAAAAAAGTATTTTTTAAAAAAACTTTTTATTTAAATGTATTTTTAGAGTAAATAACTCGAAAAGTAATTGTAAGAATATTTAATTTTTTTTTAATTTAATAATATTATTGAAACTTTTAAAAGTTAATTTTTAAAGAAATTACAAAACACAAACATGTCTCTGTGAGCTGCCCGGTAGGGACCAAGCAAAACTGAACTTCTCTTGTCTCAATCTCAATCTCGATCTCGCTCCTCAAGTTACCTTCCTACACTAGTCGGAACCCTTCATCAAATTCTCCTTTACCTCTTAATTGATCCAATCAAATGTTTAACACTCGGCCCAAGACCAAAAAAAAATCAACGCACAACTAAACCCTAACTAATCCTCCATTTATAATTTTAAAAAATTTAATAGATATCAACTTGAAGATAGTTCAACTGAACAAACATAAAATTAAAATCTTATTCAACACATTTTCCAATCTCTTCCTCCTCGTCTTCAAACAAGGAAGATAGAGAAGGAAGAGCAAGAACATGGGTCGAAGAAGAAGAACTACTACTACAATTTGAAGAACACAAAAGAGAAGAACATGAAGAAGTTGATGAAGAAGTTGAAGGAGAATTTGGAGAATAATCTCCAAAACCCACCATTAGATCCACAAAAGCTCCAATAATAAACCCATGATTTGTTTTAGAATTAGCCTTCAAATACCAACTCAAAAGCATTTCCAACCCTTTCCAATCATCCTTCAACCCATGAGCTTCCACCATCTCCTCCATTGACGTCTTGAACTCCAAATAAGGCTCCTTTGAATCCATTGCCATAGCCACACTTTCCTTGAACGGAACCTGGCAGTTTCCGGCCACCCCCGCCGCCGCCGCCATTATGGAATTGGTCTCCTCCAGCTCCAAAAACAGCCTGTTTCCTTGCCTCAGGCTTAGCCCTCTAAGTAATGCTTCGATTTGTTCATCATCCGACATGTCGTCTTCTTCGTAGGCTGAGTTGATGGTTTTGAAGATGTCGTTTGAGATCCGAAAGGAGAGGGTTCTTGATTGGGTGCAGGAACGCCATAGCCATGGAGATTTGTTGACCAAATTTGGAAGCTTTTTCAATTTCTTCCCCATTTTTTTTGAGAGATTTTAAAATAAAAATAAAAAATAATAATTATTATGAGGAAAAGATGAATTCTTTGTTTGGCATTAATGGCGGAGTCAGGGGAGTTGTGGAAGGAAGACATCATACATACACACCGCTCAGATGTATTTTTATATATAATTATTGTAAAAATCCAAGAAAAAAAATAATAATTATAAACGTGTTTGACTTATCGGTTCGGATTAAAAAAACCCGATGTGGTTGGAGCTAAGTACTCGAATTTGGGATTTGGGTTCGGTTGTCTTACCTACCACTTCAACTGTAATGTCCTAGGTCTAAAATTTGTATCGGGATTTGAAATTAGGATTCAGTACTAGATGATCCGACATTCCTCTAAGATATAATCACTTCAACCGTTCTTGACCATTTACAGTTATTGCTTCTGTAAATATAGTAGGTAAATAATCCCAACGTGTTACATAAGGTAGATATTATATAATTGTTCGATTTTCTGCAATTTTTTCCATCCCTCTGTGTAAATAACCCAATATTGGTTCACAGTCAATAACATCTTCACCATCCAAAGTAAGGATGAGTCGAAGAACACCGTGCATTGATGAGTGGTGAGGTCCCATATTGACTGTGGTGAGGTCCCATATTGACTATCATGAGTGTTTTTAGCATATTTTGTCTTTGTTTACATGTTTGTTAGGAAAATTAAAGATTACCCAAATCTAAACCCGCCTAACTTTGAAGTTTTTATGATTAAATTATAGAATATAGAAAAAAAGTGTATTTTTTTCTTTAATTATCCGTTCGTTTCTATACCATATCTGATTGATAGAGATACTTTTAAGAGTTCATGAACTAAACGTGCTTTAATGGTTTTAAATAAATTTTTTTTCTTCGAAATTACGAGATCAAATAAATATAAACTTCGAAATTTATACATTAATTTTGTCATTTTAATTTTCAGTATCACTAAGCTTTATTAATTAGGTATTAATTATTTTATAATAATTATCAATTGGATTTAAGGAAGTAATTACCTAACGCACCAAACATTAATTTTCCTTTTATCATATTGAAAATTCAATGACGATTAAATGATGATAAAACAAAATTAGTTGAACTAAATTTATGAGGGAATATTTAAGTTAAAATTGGACAAATTATTGGCACTAAGTACAATTTTCGGACTCTAATTATTTTTTTCTAACCTAAGCTAAAATTACTCATAATTATATCGTCATCGTTACTAGATATTGTCCGCTTTAGCTTGTTATGCATTGCCGACTGCCTCATGGTTTCAAAACGCATATATTAGGGAGAAGTTTTTACATCCTTATAAGGAATGTTTAGTTTCCTTACCCAACCGATGTGGAATCTCCAATTCATCCCCATTGGGAGCCAGCGTCCTCGCTGACACACTACCCAGTATATGACTAATACCATTTAAAACAGCATTACGTAACACCATTAATCCCACAATTTTAAAATGTGTATATTGGGAAGAAGTTTTCATACTTTATAAGGAATGCTTCATTCCCCTCTCTAACCAATGTGGAATCTCGAGAGATTGTAGGTTCAAATTTAGACTGTACTAAATTTCAGAGAATCGACATCGAAGCTCTTCAATTTCGAGGTATCGACGTCAAAACTCTTCAAGTCAAAATTGAACCATTCATTCCGAGATATAGATTTATCCTTTTTTTTAATAATTAAAAAAAAAAAAAAAAAAAAAAAAAACATTAAAAGACCTAAGATGTTGGTTGTGTTTAGTTGAATTTAGGTTAAGGTTGGAAGTTGGGAGTGTTTGATGTGGACATTGGCAAAGGTGGGTCCAATCTTTATGCCTCCTCCTATCTACTTCACTTGTGAGAGGAGGAAGTTTTTTGTTTTATATGAACATGGCCACTTTCCCCTTCAAAACACCAATCAAACAAATCTTTTAATTTTTTACATAAAATAATTATTCGGATATTTATTATACGAAGACTTGTATTTCTATGTCACGTGTATTGTGTTTGATATCGAATTTAATTATTCGAGATATAGGATTTGTACGACACAAAAATTTAATGCCATAGATAAAGACTATATATGATACAATTCAACTAAAATTTTATTTTATTTTTCTATAATGATATTTTGATGAGAATATAAAAACGTAGAGATATTTGGAATTGTTGTCTCCCTACATGTTTCATTTTTTTTTCCCATACAATGTTTATGGTTCGGTTTTTGATATGGAAATGTCTCTCGAGATAATTGTTTTATTTCTTCTAATAATAATTGTTATGTTGAAGTAAATAAGGGATGTGTGAATGAATCAAGGCCACGTTTAAATAAAAGTGATCTTACAAATACGATAGCTAAGAATGCTTAAAAGATTGATAGTTACTATCTATACTAAACAAAATGCAACTTCCTTTTCAATGGCTCAATCATAAAAACTTTAAAGTTGAACATGCTTTGCTTCGAAAGCATGTGAGTCAGAACAAAATATGTTATAAAAGGACCTAGGTTGGTTCATGGGGTAGTCTTCACTTTTAGAAACACTTTAAGACAAGTAGGTAACATAGTCATGTTTCAAGAATGTCTAAGTCATCAATGTCGAATCCAAGTTCCAAATTCTGGGCATTGAGCTAGAACTAGTGAGTAGGTTAATTAAGTTTATCACGAGTGTTTTGGTGAATAAAATTTAGGATATTTCGAGACATTCTCTACAGTCTTAGGTTTAAGTCTGCAGATCAAAAACTCATATATTTACCGTAAAATTTTTGTTGTCTCTTGAATTAGAGCAAGCCTCGGAGTACGCAAATGCTCTCCGAAGGCTAAAAAAGACTAGAAGAATAGGGTCTGGATACAGAGTTATCGGAAGAAAAAAGAAAAGAAAAGAAAAGGTAGGGTTAGGGGAGCTAATAGAATTAGTGTGGAGGAGAAGGTGGTCCAAAGGTGCACATGGATGTTTTAAGGGTCACCATTCCAATTGGCTATTCAATTTGCTATTAGGAGAGAAACCAAACAAAGTACACAACATGGCTTCATGACCCACAGTCTTTTCTTTTTCTTTTTCTTCCAAGAATGGTACCTGATTTGACATGGATTTGGAGAGAAGAAGAAGATCTTAGTGAAATTATTATTTATTTAAAAAATCCAAAGAGATAGCTGGAAATATATTATTATAAGATCTAAGTTCTAATAATGCTACAAATAATGTAAACTAATACATTATTAAAACAAATAGAGGATTGAATCTGCATTTGTGTCTGCACTATATATTTCCTAATAATGGAGGATTGAATTAATGAGAGCAATCACAAAAGTAGGATAGGACCCAATAACAACTCACTTTATACATATCTTAGAATGTAGGACCCATTGCAGAAGTGACAGAGGTTGATATCTGACTTTCTATCCATCACAATAAAAATCACAACATAATTGTCAAGAAGCATTAAAAAAATTGTAAAAATATACATTAAATTATTAACGTATCCCGTGCATAAGGATCTGAGCACAACTAGATTCGTTAAAATGACCAAAAGGAAAAGTTCTAGTTCAAATCTCCCACCTGTACCATAAACGAAGCTCAGTTCAGTTATGTTATTCAGTCTCGATATAAACTTTTCTGAGTTAACAACATTCACCAAAGCTTGAGGAAACTTCATTTAGCTTCTTAAACAAATTTGTACTATTTCTGAACCTTACTAGAATATTACATTACAAATGTGGCATTACTAGGATTTAATTCAGTTCTGCCCCTTCTAGTAACATCATTTGAGGATTTTCTCTCGTGGTTTGATTTTTGGTTCTCCCAAAAAAAAACTCCATACCAATAGAGATAGTCTCCCTCACTTATGAAACCATGATCTTCCCCCTATTTAGCCAATATGAGACTCCGACATAAATCAGAAACGATTATTCAACCTTAAAAGGGGTATATATTCAATATGCCTATGAAGACTTTCCTAACCTGAAAGCTAGTCTGCAAAGTCATTCAATGTTTTTCTTAAACATATCACAAGAACTAGTATGTAAATACAAACCCAAATAACAATTGTATGGACTCGAAGGACTTCAGAGTTGTCAGTAAGTGCTTAGATAGAGAACAAGAAGGAATTTAGAGAGTCAAAATTAAGAGGAGTCTAGACTCTAGAGAGGCAAAACTAACTTGGTTAATGGATCGGGAACTTTAGTATGATTAGAGTGCTTAATTTCACTAGAATGTCTTATAGTTCTTGCTAATGAAATTGCATAGTCTTGGTTCTGAAACTTCAATTTAGAGTTGAGGATAAAATGAGTTTCAGTTTTGTCGAGGTGAAGTGTTCTTGTTTTCTTCCTCTCACTTCACTCGTGATATTCTCCAATCATTTATCCTGGGAGTAAATATTTTAGCAAGGGAAAGAGAGAAACTCATTCCCGAGCTATCATTAAGGTTTCTTCTAACCATTGGATTCTATCCAAGCTCCTCGAGATTCAAAGTTACGCTAATGGTGTCTCCTTCTAGGCCAACTTGAGATACGAACTTGAGCGTATCTCAACTATTTTCACATAGCAACCACCTAACTCTACATCATTTGATTTCCAAGATAATTCGTAGGATATTATTAAGCCTTAGGTAGGTTAGCACCAAAGCTTGAACCCATTCCCTCTTAGCCCTTTACTATTTACATGGTCCTTATTGACAACTGGGTCAATAGTGATATAGAAGAATAGAAACCAAAAAAAGAAAAAAAAAAACTCATCTCCATTAGTTGTCCATTCTAGAACAAAAATTCTAAAGGTCATTCTCAAATCTCAACATCACAATTATCATCAAGGATAAGAATCCATTTACTCTCTATACTTTTACTTGAATGGTTTAACATTTTTCAAGCAAATGCCAATATGGTAAGCTAATATGAACCACATAACTGTCACCCTTGTGGTATTAGTCATAAGTAGATTCTTATATTTTCCAAGAGTAGCCACTATGTTCTTCTTGTAACTACATGAAGCATAAATACCACAAATCTTAGTGCATTCTCATAAATGTGTATAAACCAAAGAAGGCATCAAGTCTTGAAGCCAAAAATCGGCTCCTACACGGACCACTGGATGTAAATCGCAGGAATCGATCATTATACCAAGGGTAATATCCTAAAGCATAATTCCCATATCATCCAGCATTGAAGGGATAGGCAGGAATGGGAATAAAAAATGGATTTGGCGATATAAAATCGGATGATCCTAGCACTGTGTAAAGAATCATCAAATAAATAAGAACATGTCAATTGTCACAATTTACAATAACAATCCAAAAGAATCATCACGATATCCGATGATGATGCTACCCCAAATATAATATTCTAACTCAAAAGGGGGGGAAATGTGATCAAACTTTTGCCCTAACTATATCAAATTAAATCCAGAATTCTTCATATTACCTATAATCTCACAACCTCCACAATCCTAACAACATCCTGTTAATAATCAATCCCCTTCATAAATTTATAGCTCAGCAGATTTCAGATTTACGAAAAGGAAAATATATCAATCAATTGAATACAAATCATCGCTCAGGAAGATAATCATGAGTTCATGAACTAAAATGGATTTGACAGAAACGAAAATCTTAAAGCGATAGATTAAACATCAAAGCCATTAAAATTACCAGCATACATCTCAAGATTGATACGGCTAAGCATACCTCCCTCGTCTTCCAGAATGCGCGCCAAGTATCCCGATTTCGCGTTCCACATTGAGAATTTAACAAACCCATTTAAGGGCGCCGTGCAATTTTTAACTCTCTTCCAATAATAATAATAATAATATTATTATTGAAAATTTTCTCTAATTTAAATATTATTATATTTAATATTAATTATTGAATTAATATTGTATATATTTAAACGATTAATATAATCATTAGATATTAATTCGAGTGTATAGCTCAAGTTTATTCAAACTTTTTCATATTTGTTCAACAAAATTAAATTAAATAGAATTGTTAAATTAAAATTGATTAAATGAATAAATAAAATAAAAACTTTCCCAAAATTTGAAGCCTGATGTAGGCCCAATAAGCCAAGCCCAATCCACTCATGAGTTTGAGTTGGAGTCATAAATGGGCTTGCAAGGCCCAAAAAATGAATTCAATTTCTTTACTTAAAAAGAATTAAAAGAAAAAAAAAAAAACAAACAAATAAACCGCGTAATTAAATAAAGTACTTTTAGAGAAATACAAATTAAATTCAACATGTGGTGTAATTAATACCTCATCCATATGAAAACTACTTATAAACCAATTAATAAATCACATAAATAATTCGATAAATAAAACATTTAAAATCTGAAACCTAGAAATACCCATACCTACCTAACTACAAAAATATAATAATACTAAAAAGAAAAAAAAAATAATTAACAAATAAAAACATCAAATATTATAAATAGATCCTATACTTATTCAATATCAGTAGAGCGTTTTCCGTTAATGTTGAGGATTATTGGGAGTGAGTGAGACTCATTGGCTAATTTAGGGGGTGTTTGCCGTTAATGTTGAGGATTATTGGGAATGAGTGGGACTCATTGGCTAATTCAGGGGAGTGATCATGGGTTTATAATTTATAACGAGACCTTTCAAGGAAGCTCAAAGCAAAATCATAAGAATTTATGCTCAAAATAGACAATATCATACCAGGTAGGGTGTGATTTTTAATATATATATATATATTTAGTTTTTGTGTCTGATTTGGTTCAATTATTTTCAACGGTCTCAATTATTTATGTTCTTTAATTTAATGTTTCCTTTTTCATTACATTATATTTGCTCTTTTACTCATTTTCCCTTCTCTTTTCTTCAATGCTCGAACCATCTCTTTAATTCCTTCCTTATATATATATATATATATATATATATATATATATTTCCACGTAATATTTTTAATAACCAATTAATTCTTAATTAAACTTTTAAAAAATAATTTTGATGTACAAAAAAAAAGTAAAAAGAAAACATTTGGTACTTGCAGTTAACCGCTGGTTTACACAGTCCTTGTGCTAAAAGAAGGGAGAGAAAATTCTGTCTTTATTCCGAAACTACCCCTCTCTCTTTCTCTCTCTAAAATCCTCCTTTTTTTTCCTTCTAATTTCCTATTTAAGAAAATCTAAAAATTCCCAAAAAAAAATAAAATAAAATAAAAACCCAACAGAGAGAAATACATTTAAAAATTAAAAAAAAAAAGAAAACTATGTGGAACTCGTTTTCTCTCTCTAGACCTCCATGTTTGTTGTCTGTCTGTTTCTCTCTCTAGGATTGCCTGGTTTTAACGGCGGTATTATCATGGAGAACATCGAGAAGGACAGTGCTTTTGCATTTCGGACATTTCGGGTCTTGTTCCGACAGCATCACGTACATCAAGCAACGTGGACATCCCACAAGCATCATCGTCGCCGCTTCAGGGCTGTTCGAATACGATCTCGCCGCCTCCGACGACACACATGAGCTCGGCGGCGAAGTCGGCGACACGGTGGCTGACCGATTCGGCGATTCCACTCCTCTGTTTCCTCCGCCTCTGGGCGGCGACAGGTTCAGTTTCAGCTCCAGCTTCGGCGCACCTCCTTCTCTACTGTTTCTTCGATTCATCTTCAAATTATCTGCAAAAAATTCAAATGGGTTTTTCGTTAAATCGGGAATTTCTCGAACCGGAATTCTTAGATGATGATAGAACGGAAATTCGGGTCACCTGGGGTAGAAAAAGTGATTTTGAGAAAAAACAGGGGAGAATTTGTGAACTCTTGGGATTGCAGGGGCATTGATGCAAAGAAACAGGGGATTATTTATAGGGGTGAAGGATTTGGCTTTTGAGGGCTTATTTAATTTTTGTGGGGGAATTTATGAACTTGGTTGAAAATGAGGCTGCTATTGATTGTGAGAATTACAAAATTTTACCATCACATTTTACTGCACACAAACAAATAAATTAAGGGATTCAATTCTTATTAATTGAGGTAAATTTATTACCAACTGAATTGGTTAAAAATTTCGAATATTTACCAGGTGACGTAACATGACTGCCTTCTTTTTATGCCATTTGGGTAAAATTTTCTATTTATTTTTACCCTATAAATTTTTCTTTTGGTAATTTTTTTTTTTTTTCATTCCATATTTGTACAGATTTCTTTTTTTTTTTTTTTTAAATATTCCTTTAAAATAATTTTAAAATAAGTAAAATATAAATGGAATAATATTTTAATTTCTAAAATTTAAATTTCTATATTACATCATAGTTTCATCCTTTTCTGATTTGAGGTTTTTTTTATCGAGTTTAGGCATTTCTACTTATACGTGTTCCGAGATAATCAAGAAAATGAGTGTATTACATATTTTAATATAGATTTTAATAAATAAAATAATGTCAATTTGAACATAGCTCAATTAATTAAATAATTATAATTTTAATTAAAATTTGTAAGATATCACATTTATTTAATTTTTACCCATTAAAATTTTATTTTTACTAAAAATAAAAATTTAAATAAATGGCTCGAATCTTCTGAGCCAATTAACCAACCTAAATAACCTAAATATTTTTATGATTACGTGGATTTTAGTCGATTATTTAATAAAAATTGTGTAGGTAAAAAAAAATTACCACTCAAATAATTAAGTTAATCTAAAAATGATTTAAATCCGACTCAATCCATATCATGAACACCTCTAATTTAATTTCGGAAACATTAAAGGTTAATTATTATCTAAGACGTGACCAACGTAGACATGAAGAAAATCAAATGAATTAAATAAAAAAAATTATTAATTTCATTATTCATACACTTTTCTCGTGTTTATTAGAATTTCCTAACAATTATTATAAATTTATAAACCATTTGCTTTTTAATTTTTTTTTCCTTCTTTTAATATAATATTATAATTATGGAGTAGAAATTTAAATATTTGATCTAATGATTTTAACGATTCAACAACGCAAACTAATAGGTCAAAAAAGGGAAATTCATATTAAAAATTTTAGGAAAAAAAAATCGAATGAAGAAAGGAAATAGTTAATTGTAAGGTACCAACTCAGATCTAGGAACGAGAGTAGTATGTAGGATTGGAGACCCACGAGGCTGGAGCTATGAGTTTCGATCAATTGTATACTTTTATAATGAATGGTCATGCCTGAGCATTAAATTTTACCTTATATAAGTAGGGTATGACCATAGGTATAGTCACTAACGTTCATGCCTTTTAACTTATATAAGTAGGGTATGACCATAGGTATAGTCGCTAACGTTCATACCTTTTAAAAATATATATTTCTTGTAGTGAATGATCATTATCTTGACAATAAGTTTGTCATAGAAATCTGAGGTATAACCTGAGCAACGACCTAAGAAGTCGAATCCAACCCTGTGTCGGCCTCAACCAGATATGAGCGTCTGGTTGGCTTCGACCTTATTTGGTTGACATATTTCTCTAAATTACATTATCGTAAAAACTATAGGTTAAGTATAATGTCGCAAAATAATAAGAGAGTTTGAGTATAGAATATTAAATTGGTTCGAATCAGACCAAATCCCTCTAAATCTTGACTCGGTACTATGCATTCAATTAACACAACCCTCCTCTTACAAAAAAAAAAAAAAAAAAATCTATTTGTTAAATACTTGAATTGCATTACATTAAAAAAAAAATAATATTTGATTTATAAATATAGAAAAAATAGATTAAATTATAAATTATATACTATTTTTATTATAAAATGTTACTTTAAATTCTATGGCCCTAGTTTCTTAATTATTAACCTATAATTTTGATTAATTAAATTTTTATTAAAATGTAAAAAAAAAAAAAATCTATAAATAGTAAAAATTAATTTAAAAATATTTAAAGTTGTGTTTTGTAAAATAATAATAAAATAAAAGAAATAGGAATTTGATTAAATACAATAAATGGTAGCCACCAAGAAGACAAGGTTAGTTGAGTAATTTACCCATCCATTAATTCCATTTTATTATTTTCAACCAATAAATTCGCATATATATTACAACTGATTTTATTGGAAATTGAAAAAATGTTAACAATAATACATTTTAAAAAAAATTAAATTGTATAATTCGACAATAAACTAATTAATAAAGTATACAATATTTAATTATTAAAATAAATAAATAATAAATAATATTAAAAAAGGGAGGTGCATAATAATAAATAGCATATTGAATTTACTTGGCTTTATAAATCCAAACATCTCAATACCAAGTACGCCCTCAAAACCAGCGTACATAAAAACATAACTTTAATGCCCGACCAATATTTATTCGTTATTTAATTATTTTATTTATTTATTTATTTCACCTGTGGTAAAAGTAAAAGATTTTTGTTTGTTACTGAGTGAATATGAAAGATTACCAGATTATACTGTACTTCCCTCTGACAATTTTTTAAATTAAAATTAATTTAAATAATTAATTTTCAATTTTAAAAACTAAATAGGTAATGGGTGATGTTGTAACCATCATGTGTTCTATCTATTCTAGTAATGTTGAGACATGAACTGTCTTATGTCTATGTGAGTCCTTTCTATATATTGTGTCGGTCAATGGTTGTAAGTATCAACCTCCAACTCAAGGGCTAAGGTATGATGTCAGCACACTCGTACCATCTGATATTATCCTTAGAAATCCATTTTTAAATGATAAAACTTAAGATACTCGTTTTGTTTTGCTCACTCACACTATGACACACGTCTGTGCCATGGGTAGGTTTGTGAGAAAACATTTGTTATAAAGGTGTGGAAACCTTTCCCTCGTAGACGTGTTTTAGAACTATGAGACTGATGCAATACGTAATGGGCCAAAACGGACAATATTTACTAGTGGTGGGCTTGAGCTGTTACAAATGGTATCATAGCAAGACAGTAGACGGTGTGCTAGCGAGGATGTTGGGCCCCAAGGAGGTGGATTGTGAGATCTTACATCGGTTAGACAGGGGAATAAAGACCTTATGAGGGAGTGGAAACATCTCCCTAACAGATGGTATCAGTGCCAGACACTAGGTGTTGTGTCAACAAGGATGTTGGTCTCTAAGGGTGGGTGGACTGTGAGATCTCACATTGGTTGGAAAGGGAAACAAAGCCCTTCTTATAAAGGTGTGGAAACATCTCCCAAGCAGATGGTATCAGTGCCAGACACAGAATGGTGTGCCAACGAGGATGTTGGGTCCCAAAGGTGGGTGTATTGTGAGATCTCACATCAGTTGGAGAGGGAAACAAAACCCTTCTTATAAAGGTGTGGAAACATCTCCCTAGCAGATGGTATCAGTGCTAGACACTGGGTGGTGTGGAAACATCTCCGTAGCAGATAGTATCAGTGCCAGACACAGGGTGGTGTACCAACGAGGATGTTGGACCCCAAGGTGGGTGGACTGTGAGATCTCGCATCGATTGCTGATTGGAGAGGGAAACAAAACCCTTCTTATAAGGGTGTGAAAACCTCTCCCTAACAAACGCTAACGACTATACGTAACAGATCATCGCAGACAATATCTACTAGCAGTGGAATTGAGTTATTACAAGTTTACTGACGACATTGTGGAGCAATTTTTTAAGGTTCGATGGATGAATCTTGATTTCGAATATCAGGCATGACGTATTAAAATTATTTTATCTAATTTAATTATGATTTAATGCGTTTCATTTATTAAAAACATTAGTATCATAGTTGTCTCGAAAGTTATGATGAAATTATTGATAATAATTTATAGTTCATAAAAATTTATGGATCATAGCTTTAAAGGATGGGCTGTTTATAATTAATAGCATATCCAATATTTATTGTTTATTAACTAACGCGCGCGCGTGGCAGCGCCAATCAGCCGCTTTTTTTCGCCTGAATTATTATGATTTATGAGCACTAATATTTGTACAATTATTGTCAATTTTATTAAAATAAACTTAATGATTAATTAATTACCTAACAATATCTTAACTACAATTAATTACTTAATTATGATTAGTTGGTTTAAATACTTTTTATTATTATATTAATAAATTATTATAATTATATAAGATTTATTAGTATAATTTACTCAATCAAATATTTACCATTAATCGTTTATATAACTTTATTAAAATTGTTTATTTCAAGTAAGATTGATGGTAAAATTTAAGGTAGGGGATGAAAATTAAATTATTTAAAATTATTTTAATAAATTTACTTAATGACAATAAAATAATTAATAACATTAAATAGAAAACTACCCCTAAAAATTCATGATCTCTTTTATTTTGTTTTTAAACAACAATTATTTATCAGTTTTAACTTCTCACCATAAATTTATGCCCCAAATTTCTTTTAAAATAATAATAATAAAAAACAAATTCCCTATTTTTCATTTCTATATTTTGTACACATAAATAAATTTATTTTTAATTACTTTTAAAAATTAATATAAATATTTTAAAAAAACCAATTTTGGTAGTTTTTTTTTTTAATTTTAAATTTTAATGTAAATTACATATTAATTCTGATAAAAGTACAAAATTACATATTAATTTTGGTAGTTTATATATATATATATATATATATATATATATATATATAAACTAAAAAAACAATATATTTTAAAATTTTATATCAATGATAGAAAATTTGTAGTCGCCTAAAGCCATATTATTCAGGCTCAAGCCCATTAAGGATGGAAGCCCAACATGAAATGATCGCACGTGAGGCCCAGCCCACATATTGCTGCCTCATTCTTGATTTCTTGTGTAGGCCCAAAAATTGTATAAATCTAGCGGCCCAAAAATGAAAGATGGCATGAAATTTCTTGATTTAAATAATCTCTATTAGTTTTTAATTTATACTAATAAAATAAATAAACCAATAAACTTAAAATTAATAGTTTAATTGGTCCCTAATACAAATTCTAAACCGTTGACCCTAGATACAAGTTCGACCCTAAATCCTAATCCATATATGGTTGACCAGACCAAAATATAAAAGTTCGAATTCCGTATCTCCTTAACTTAAAAATAAATTATTAAATAATTGAACGAATTAATGGAAACCGTGTTTCACGTTTTTTACCCCTCATATACATCAAAGTCTAAAAAATGTCTAAAAGAAACTCTATTGGGAATTGAATTTATTCCAAAAAAGTTAAAACAACAAAGTGATGATTTGACAATGCGATGAATTTGATAACATTTAAAACCTTACTCTCTTTGAAATTCACATGCGATATAAGTAAAACACACCCTTAAAATACGGAAGTGAAAATGAAACATCATTTTAAATGTTGTCTATTTTAGAAACCCCATTATTCATAATTTCGATGTCAGTTCCCAAATCAAATATATAGTTTATAGACTACGGCCATCCAATATCAAATATATACATTATATTACCCATTGGAAGCATTTGTTTTTGAGATGGCAGGCGGCGGCGGCGGCATGGAGTTCAAGTTGTTTTGTTGGATGCTGGTTTTTGGAGTGGTGTTGTGGCGGCCGTCGGCGTCGGAGGTGGAGCACGGTGGAGATGGGTTGGAGCTACACTCACTGACACGGAGGTTATTGGGTTTGGCAAGGGAAGGGGAGTTCCTGGAGTGGATAAAAGGAGTTAGAAGGAGAATTCATGAGTATCCAGAGGTGGGATTTGAAGAGTACAGAACGAGTCAACTCGTGAGGTCTGAGCTCGACTTGCTCGGCATCAGTTACCAATGGCCTGTTGCCAAGACTGGAGTGGTGGCTTCCATTAAAGGGGCTTCTTCTTCTTCTTCTTCTTCTTCTTCTTCTTCTTCTAGACCTGTTTTTGCTCTTCGAGCAGACATGGATGCCCTTCCTCTTCAGGTACTCTCTCTATAAACAAAGATGAAACCGGAAAAATGGCATACAGATCAAATACAATGGAAGAAAGTAATTTGTCAAAAGTAACTTTGGAAAATGTAAAGCAAGCAAAAGACATTGACTCTAAAAAGATTTATATTTTGCTACTAAAACTGAGATAGACTTCATACATATCCATATCAGAATAGCATATCAAGAAACTGCTTCAACTAACCTTATTGCTTTCTATCCTTGCTCTAAGGTCTGATAATCTGTGAGATTCTACGTTGGTTGGAGAGGAGAACGAAGCATTCTTTATAAAGGTGTGGAAATCTCTCCCTAATAGATGCCGTATTAAAAACCTTGAAGGGAAGCCTGAAAGGAAAACCTCAAAGAGGACAATATCGGTTAGTGATGGGCTTGGGCTGTTACAAATGGTATCAGAGCCAAACACCGAATGGTGTGCCAGCGAGGACGTTGGACCTCGAAGGGGGTGGATTGTGAGATCCCAAATCGGTTGGAGAAGGGAACAAAGCATTCTTTATAAGGGTGTGGAAACCTCTCCCTAATAGATGCGTTTTAAAAGCCTTGAGGGGAAGCCCGAAAGGGAAAACCCAAAAAAGACAATATCTACTAGCGGTGGGTTTGTGCTGGTATTTACATTTTGCAAAACTAAAATTCAACCTTGCAAATTGTTGTCATCAATAGAGAAGATCATGCCACGGTAGAATAGGAGTGCAAATTGATGAACAGTTAGATTCTCCAAGCTAAATATGTCTCATATAATTTTGAAGGAACTGGTAGAATGGGAATTCAAAAGCAAGGTAGAAGGTAAAATGCATGCCTGTGGCCATGATTCACATGTTGCTATGCTATTAGGAGCAGCAAGGTTATTACAGAGTAAAATAGAGAAACTGAAGGTAAAAAATTTCATACTTAGAATTGTAAATCCTATTTGTGCGATTCTGTTACCTGGGAAGGGGACTGACCAGGATTACTTGTATATGTTGTTATTTGAAGGGAACTGTGAAGTTAGTTTTCCAGCCAGGAGAAGAGTGTAATGGAGCTTATCAATTGCTACAAGAAGATGCCCTTGACGATATAGATGGAATCTTTGCATTGCACGTCTTGCCCACCTTACCAACCGGTGTCATAGCCTCGAGGCCGGGTCCAGTATGTGCGGGAGCAGGACACTTTTCGGCCTTGATACGAGGAAAGGGTGGCCATGCTGCAGCCCCACATAAGACGAAGGACCCAGTTCTGGCAACAGCTTTTATAATTCAAGCTCTTCAACAAATTGTATCTCGTGAGACAGATCCTCTCGAGGCCGGAGTAAGTTTTGCGCCCTCTAGACGAAGTCCCTAATCTTCTCCGTTTGTTAGGATCATAAAAACAGAATAACATGATTAACTACTCATCAAGATTCAACACTTAAAGGTCATGCATAGCTAGGAAACTTGCAAACATGGTCGTAGTTAACTAATACTCAGCAATGTAGGTGGTGACTGTCGCATTTGTTGATGGAGGGCAAGCAGATAATGTCGTTCCCGAAACCGTGAAAGTTGGAGGAACTTTTAGGAGCTTGTCTCCTAAGGGTCTCTCTTACCTTAAGGAAAGGATCAGAGAGGTATAACATGCATTACACTTAATGAACTTAAACAAATTCCTAAATTACTTTTGAAGCTGGAAAAAACTAATTCCTTCTCAACAGGTCATCAACACGCAAGCAGTAGTGCACCATTGTTATGCTTCAGTGGAGTTTATGGAGGATACACCAGTAATGGTTAACAATGTAGCATTGTTTGAGCATGCAAATAGGGTAGGAAATAGCTTACTTGGAGAATCCAATGTGCAACTCCTTCCATGGACCATGGGAGCAGAAGACTTTGGCTTCTTGTCACAGAAGATTGCAGCCACCATATATGGGATTGGGATAAGGAATGATACTCTGAGATCAAACCGGCCACTGCACTCACCGCACTTTGTCCTTGATGAGGAGGCCCTTCCAATTGGAGCAGCTCTTCATGCTGCTGTGGCTATGTCTTACTTGGAACACAACTGAGTTGTCAGTGATTAACTTCAATTTCAGTTCTGTAAGTAAAATAATATGTGAGGAACAAAACATGCCATAGGTATGCACATATTTTGCCAAAATAAAGAGAATTACACTTCATTACTACTGAAAATTTAGGGAGCTCTTATTTGGTCATTCTTTCTAGAACAGTACAACATGCAACATGCAACATGCTTTAAAACATTAACGACAATCTCGTCTTACCGGTAGCATATTTCACCACATACGACTGAAACATTTCTGCAAAAATGAATATTTCACCAATAAAATCAATGTGTGGGGAAAACAATAAGCTGAGTTAACCTTTTTACCAATGCTGAATTCCATTATAGCAATGATATTGATAGTCTAATAAATGAAGATGCTAAACCGAGTTAGATCAATGCTGGTGCGGTTTAAATTGCAGACAACGTATAAACAATGTGTTCGATTAAATCCAGCTGCAACCGGGTATTTTTCTGATCCCTCTTTCACTCATTTGGTTTCTCACAACAGACACATCCAACCACCTTTCAGCAGAAGCATAGATATTGGATAATAGCACATAATTAGCAGCATTTTGAGGCTCGAGCTCCATTAGTCGAGACGCTACCACTTCTGCTAGCTCGGAATCAGAATATAATTTGCAGGCCCCAAGCAGTGCACCCCATGCACCAGCATGAGATTGAGCAGGCACGGATTTAATGAGCTCATAAGCTGCTTTTAGTCGCCCAGATCGACTAAGAAGATCAACAATACATGCATAGTGATCAGGAGAGGGAACCATGGAGTATTTACTCCTCATGATTTCAAAGTAATGCCAACCTTCATCCACAAGTCCAGCACGGCTACAAGCTGTTAAGATGACTGTGAAGGCTACTTCATCGGGAGTTAGAGCTTCACCAAGCATCCTCTCGAAGAGTGACACAGCCTGATCTCCACACCCGTGGAGTGACAACCCTTGCATTAGAGAACAATAAGAAATCAGATCCCTTTTAGGCATTTCTTCAAACAGATCCATGGCTCGCTCCATGTTCCCACACTTAGCATTCATATCGATTAGAGCAGCCCTAACGTGAGCCCCACGAAGATCAACTAAACACTTGCTAGAATATGAATCAACCCATTTGGCCAAATCCAAATTGCCCACTTGGGAACAAGCTGACATTAAGCTAACCAATACAAACTCATCAGGTTTCACATTCCTAGAACCCATTTCAAGAAAAGTCTTGAGTGCCTCATTTGGCTGACCATTTTGTGCATATCCAGATATCAAAGCCGACCATGCGACAATATCTCTTTCAGGTGCCTTTTGAAATAAATTCCTGGCAGAAACCATGTCGCCCGCTTTTGCATACCCATCGATCATTGTTGTGAAAGACACAACATTCTTCTCTGGCATTTCATCGAACACCTTCTCAGCACTCTTTAAATCACCCATTTTCATGTAGCCACCAATAATTGCATTCCACGACGCCACATTTCTCTCCGGCATCGAGTCAAAAAGCCTGTTCGCCTCCACCAAATTCCCAGTACTCGAATACCCAACAATCATAGCTGTCCAAGAAATCACATTCTTCTCTGACATTCTATCAAACACCTTACGTGCACACTCGATTAACCCACCCTTCCCATACAAATTCACCAAACTCGTCGTAACATATAAATCCTCATCAACGCCACATCTCAAAATGGATCCATGAAGGGCCATACCTTCCCTCACCTTTCCCTCACTTGCACAAGCCTTGAGAAGCGAAGGAAATGTGTACCGATCAGGAACGCCCTCCTCCCTCTTCATACGCACAAAGAACGAAATAGTATCTACAAATTGCAACTTCTCACAGTAGCCACGAACAAGAGTGTTCCAGAGAAAGGTAGAAGGCGATAGAACACGATCGAAGACGGATGTAGAATATGAAATGTTGGCAATTGAGTTGGAAGTTGAAACGAATTGGGTCACAAGGAAATGATCTTGCTCGAGCCCTTTCTGGACGAGACGAGCATGGAGTTGCTGGAGGTCGATGGGGGTCTTGCAGAGCTTGAGGAGGTCGGAAATCGGGAAAAGAGAAGCATTGGACTTCGGCTTGCTGGTGTGGCTGTGGATTGTAGCAATGCTGAAGCAAGAGAATGGGCGAATACATGGCGGCATGGCCGCATTGGCTAGTGAACGTCAAAGATCCTCCTATAAAAATAGATAATTAAATATAGAAATTAAAATAAAATTATATTTTAATAATTAAATTATAAATTTAGTCATAAACTCTGTAGAACGCAGTATTAGAGGGAAATGGGACTGTGGCTGAACCCTCTCCCGCGCGGACAGCTAGGAACTAGCGCCTGCTACTTCGTCGCCGGTTTCTCCTTCTTCGTCGTCGGAGCTTACCTCTCTTACGTCAATGTCGGCCCTCAGCAAGCTCGAACTAAAGCTCGTAGCGATTTTGTCAGAGAGCGGCTGAGAAGGCGTCACCACGATTAAACTCGATCGATTTCTTCCGGTGAGCGTTCAACCTAATCTCATGTATTTTATGTTCAATTTTGTTGTCGAATCTCGATATTCTCGATATTCTTGTGGATTGTATCAGAAATTAACTCCTCATTAGGTGAGGTCTAATGTTAGGTCGTTCCTGATTCTTTGGCAATTTGAATAGTTTGTAGAAGGATTGGAATGCCTTTATCTTTTGAGTTGTTTTCTTTATTCTCTACGAATCGGATGATTTTTCAAGTCTGTCTCCGTTTTCCGTCCCGTTTTTGAACTCCTTGTTCTCGAACAACGATTGAAAGCACTTTCTTTATCCGTGTAGTTCTTCTCTGTTTCTCGAATTGTGGCCTTTAGATTTAATTGTTGAAGGACGCAACCTCACTAATCCGGAACCAATTATAATTTATGTTCGACGATGAATTTGAAAGACCTCATTCCGTAGGGATCCAATTTCGTGCACCTAATATCCTCTGATTCCCTCCCCCCTTTAAGAACGGAAGCATGAAATCGTGGAGCGACTTTGATCCCCTGGCTCTTACTCTATCGCTGGGTACGAACTCCATAGCCCATAGGTATTATTGAGGCGATAAGTGATACCTTTCTTCCCTTTCACCATGTATCCTTGTGTTAGCTCCACTTTCATTTCTTCCATTTCGCCATTTAAGGAATCAAGCCAGGCCATCAAGTTGAAACACATTTCATCGGAATTAAACTACCAAGACGAGTACGGTTCTTGCAATCTGTCTCATTAAGATCTACACCAGGTTGTTAAGATTAGCCCTTTTCAACTAATGGAGCTTTAAGCTTCTGAATAAAATTGGTTCTTTGTATATAGTCTTGTAAATCCATTTTAAGCCAATTGCATCTTTTCTTGAAGTAGATTTTAAAGCTCTTATATCTTATTTCTTTCAATGTTGTCAATTTCTTCCTCTGTAGCTTTCAATTTGAACTTCTTTTTCTACACCTTCAAAATTTTTTGAGTGGCAAGTGAACGTGATTACATTAGAACAAGTATACTCGGATACCTGATAATGTTTCAGTTACCTTTCTCTGCTTATTTTTGAATGAAAGGGAGGTTGGCTTGTATCTGCTAAAATGTTATCTAAAATGTTATCTAACCTAAGTAGAGAATGACATGATTGAAGGTAGGTAAAATTCATTAGTGTGAGATCCCACGTTAGTTGGAAAGGGGAACGAAGCATTCTTTATAAGGGTGTGGAATCCTCTCCCTAGTAGACGAGGGGAAGCCCTTGAAGGGAATGCCCAAAGAGGACAATATTTACTAGCGGTGGACTTAGGCTGTTACAAATGGTATCAGAACCAGACACCGGGTAGTGTGCCAGCGAGGACGTTGGCCCCCAAGGGGGTGGATTGTGAGATTCCACATCAACCTTTAGGGGAAGCCCTTAAAAAGAATTCCCAAAGAAGACAATATCTGCTAGTGGTAGGCTTGGGCCGTTACAATTAGTGATTAAGTGAGTCTTCTGTTGTATAGATCAAACTGAACGAGAATATTTAAGAAGTAGAGAAGACTGAATACACGAAACTTCAAATGGGATGAAACATGTTTCTAGTTGAGATCGAATGCATTTCTTGAAATTTTGTGTCTTTTCATTTGGTTTCTTTTTATTTGCTTAGATGGTTTTTGCTTAATCTCTAGCAAGATATTGAGTTCGAGACGAATCCTTGCTAAACGATGTTACACTTGTCTGATAAATTTATTTTGCTCAACTTTTAGAAAGTTTAATGATAGGAACTTATGATTGTATTAATTTTTTCAGCTCAATAAAGATTGCTCAAACTCGGAGAACACAAATATGAGCTTTGATGATGGAATGAAAGGAACAAAAATATAGAGGTTGGTACTGAAGTTTCAGAGCGCTTAGACATTATGAATTTCTGGGCACTACTACATAACTATAGCTTATCTTCAGGTTATATTTAGTTGATTCTGATGGATTTTGGTAAAAGTTCTGATATTAGCAGTGATGTTGTAATGACCCAACTTTTTTATACTCTTAGTCGAGATCATTACCTACGAGATAACAAATTTACCGTTTAAAATAAATGAAGAATAGTTAAAAGTTATAGAATTATGAACATCAACATAGATGTTCTATTAGGGAAATCATAAAATTCTCGAATTGTCCCATTACTAATTTCTTCACCTTTGTGTCACGGTCTTGCTTGAAAATCATTTTTAAAAAATGGTACTTATAAAAAAAATGTGAGTATTAAAAATTATTGAAACTCCACTACTAAGGTTAGATATGCAAATGATTATATGAATAATCAAACGAAATCAAGGGAGCGTAGTGGATAATTATTCGCATTAGGTAATCTTTTCACAAAATCGTTTTCATCACCGGGCATGCAATTAATGCCTAGGTAATCTTTTCACAAAATCGTTTTCATCACCGGGGGCGTGCAATTAATGCCAATTTGTTATCACCACTTAAAATGGACTATAGTAGTGGTCGTGAATAACTATCATCTAACCAATATTAATTAATTATCACCACTTGAAAGTAGTTGTGGTGTTAATTACGAAATATTATCACATAGCTACGACCGAGTCATGCATAAGAAGTCTTAAAACATTTTATAAAACATATTTCACAATACATTATAACTCATCGAACATCCATATAAATGTATGCATATCCAACAATTTAAAAACAAAAACATTTATATTTAATAGAAAGTTTTTTAACTTATTGTTGCTTTTTCGAACACAAACTATGTTTTTCCTTTGATTTACATATGATTAAATCCAATCCTAAACAATATTCAAACATTAACAACAAACAACTCTTAGAATTAAATACTTTTATATTATTTTAATTGCAACCAAAACATTTAAAAATTTACTAAAATTATCGCTTATTCTATTCTATCTCGATCATAACTTCTCGATCATAACAATTAATAAGTTCTAAAAAAATTTGGGTTTTTGTTAATCGCCTGACAGCCATGAGTAATTTAAAAATAATAATGTTTTTTTTATGAGAACAGCCGAAAATTAAAAATTTTATTCATGAACATTTTCATTTGAATATAATTTAGTCTCCCACCCTTTACAAAATCTTTTAATTTTAAATTCAGATTTTCAATTTTTAGAAAACAATTATAGACAACTAAATTATTCATGTGAGATTTAAATTAAAAATATCTCATCCAAAATTTTAAAAATATAACCTTATTAAATCTAATTTACTCGAATTAAATCAATTTCAATTTAATCTCCGAATGATCCTAAAAACTATTTCCCTAAAATTCCCACCAATAGTCTTTAACCTTTTATTTAGACTTTACTATGACGATAGATTTACTCTCTTAAGATTGCTTCCAACTAATTTCTTGACTAGAAAAGATAATCACAAACATAATATCACTTTCTTCTTTTAAAGTTCAACTCGTCGTGATTTACAATATATAGCTTAATCAATTAACCTATGCTCGATTTGATTTCTAAATCATGAAAGTAATGTATAGCTTAACCAATTAACCTATGCTCGATTTGATATCTGAATCATGAAAGTAATGTATAGCTTAACCAATTAACCTATGATCCATTTGATATCTATTTGAATTGCTGAATCGTGAAGTAATCCAATTATAGATATCTTCGTCAATCCAAAAAAGTCCAAATATAAAAAGACTATAATAGTACATCAGTTTCAAGGTCACTTTCAAAGCATAGGACGATCTTACTTGCTTGTTTTCTTCACCATTTCTCTATCTAAATCTGCAAACTACAGATGAATTTCCATGAACAATATTGAATAATGATGAATATGGTAAGGTAATATTTGATTTTATTTTCATGAACAAAGTGGTTTTGATTTTGATGGAAGGAAATTATGTGGATTAAAATTGTTTCCATTTTCTGTGGGGAAAAAGTCAACTGGTTCATCTCCCTATAAAGACTGGCCATGCATTCCTAACTCCCAATTGTTTGATTTGTTTCAAAAATATAAATTCCTTTGTTCTTCCTCTTTCAATGGATATCCAAACGGAGCAGCAACCCTTTTCACAAAGACCCATAATTCTTCTTGCTTTCCCCATTAACAGAACACTCTGTTTTGCTCTGTCTTTTCTTCTCCTCTCTGTTTCTGCTCTTTTCATCTTCAACTCCTCCGCCACTCCTTTCAATCACCAGTATTATGATCTCTTACGTTTGCATCAGTTCTTGTTGCAAATCTTTCCCGGAAACGACCCGAGTTTGTCGTTGTCGTCGTCATCGTCGTCTCCGTTGCCGAGAGCTTGTGATTACTCCAATGGGAAATGGGTTTGGGATGAAAGTTATCCATTTCACTCCTATACTGAGAATTGCCCCTTTGTTGATCCAGGATTCCGGTGTAGACAGAATGGCCGGAAAGATGAAGGTTACCGGAAGTGGCGGTGGCAGCCGGATGGCTGTGATATTCCCAGGTATGAACATGGCTACTTGTCTTGAAGTTATTTGGGAGCTTGGGTTTTCAATTTTAGACTTTTCGTATAATCCTGGTTTGGAAAATATGAAATTTGATGTTGAGGAACCAAAAAGGGTAATCTTGTTGGATCTTCCCAAAGAATTGGATGAACATATGGAAAATATAGATTTTATTTCATGTTGAAAAAAAATTCCAAAACGATTTCATTCTAAGCTCGAAATGGAAAGTTATGAAAGAACAATATTTGCTGGCAATGAACTTTGACTGTTATGAATGATATCAGAGTCGGACACCGAGCAGTCGGACATTGAGCGAGCGGTGTGCTAACAAGGATAAATAGTATCAGAGTCAAACACCGAACAGTGTGCTAATGAGGATAAATAGTATCAAAGTCACACAGAAATAGTATCAGTATCAAAGTCACACAGAACAGTATACTAATGAGGATAAAAAGTATAAAATTAGACACTAGTCGGTGTGCTATACTAATGAGGATAAAAAGTATAAAATTAGACACTAGTCGGTGTGCCAACGAAGACCTTGAAAGAAAAGTTCAAAAAGACAATTTCTACTCCAATTTTGTTTAAAAAATAGTTTAAGAACACTTACAAGTGCACCACTAAGTTTTAAACCATTACATCCTTAATAGCCCATCTGGATTAGCATTATTATTATTATTTTAGCATAACTGTGAAGGTTGAATTTGGCTTATAAATAATGTCAATTATTGAACATTGCTCAAACAAACCATCTTAATCTATAATATATTTACATTCTAGATGTTGACTATCATTTTAATAAAAAAAATTGTTTATGCAATAAGTTCATGTAACATCATGTCCACTACCTGTATCTGATATGGTTGACTATCGTGATTTGAACTCAAATTCATAACCGTTTTCTTGTTCCAACCTTAGATTCAATGCAAGTGAGCTGTTGGAGAGAACTCGAAACGGGAGGATCGTGTTCGTTGGTGATTCCATTGGAAGAAACCAATGGGAGTCACTGCTATGCATGCTAACACCTGCAGTTTCAAACCTTTCAACGATATATGAAGAAAATGGGAAGCCAATAAACAAGCACAAGGGGTTTCTCAAAATGCGATTCCAAGAATACAATCTTACAGTTGAATACTACAGAGTTCCTTTTTTGGTGATCATCGGCCGACCTCCTCCAAACTCATCCAGTGAAGTTAACGCCGCCATTCGAGTCGATGAGATGCATTGGTTTTCCCAGAAGTGGGTTGGTGCAGATATCTTAATTTTCAATGATGGCCATTGGTGGAATGAGTTCAAGACTGTTAAAATGTATGACTTCAATCTTCTCAACCTACTTTTGACCCAAATTTCAAAAATAAAAGGCTAAATTAGAAAAAAATACTCTAGTGTTAGTAAATGTTTCAAAACTACACTTGGAAGAAAATTTTATTAGGACGTTGAACAGAAGATCGATGTGGCCGAATGTCTTTCTTCTCGACTTAATCAAGACAGGATCTAAGAAACTACTACGTCGCTCTAAGTCAACGCCACATCGACTTTTTGTTGAACATTTTAATAAGTTGTTACTTAACAAGAGTATTTTTCTAAGTTAGTGACTAAGACAACATTTCTAGGAAAAAAAAGGAAGAAATAGAATCATTTCAGTGAGTAATACAAGTGTCAAGACCATATCAATTTGATATTAGAGGTTTCTAATCTAGAAGTAAACATTTCATCAGATTACTGCTTTTGAGATCAATCAAGAACACATAGACCTTCATTTCTATCCATAAATGGGAAAAATAACTATAGAAGACATCCATTTTTGTTTCAGGGGTTACTATTTCCAAGAAGGTGGGAAATTAAACACGAGTATGGATGTAATGGAAGCATTTCGGAGGTCACTGCAAACATGGAAGCGATGGGTAGAAGAAAACTTGGATCTAAACAGAACTCATGTTTTCTTTCGCAGCTATTCTCCTGTTCATTACAGGTAAATTATGCTGTCATGAAATCTGTTGTTTATCAGAAATTAACAATGGTTAGTGGCTTTGTGAAACAAGCTTTTGACATAAACTTGCAGGGGTGGGACATGGAGTGAAGGGGGTCACTGTGACACTGATAAGGAGCCAGAAAGAGACTACACAAAGCTGCAAGATGAACCAGAAAACAATATTTTCATTTCAGATGTAATCAAACAAATGAATTATGTAACACATAAAGTTCAGTTCTTGAATATTACATATTTGACAGAATTCAGGAATGATGGCCACCCTTCAAAGAATCGTGAGAACGGCACATCTGATGAAGCTCCACAAGATTGTAGTCACTGGTGTCTGCCTGGAATACCAGATACGTGGAATGAACTTTTTTATGCTAATCTATTGTCAAAAGGATTCAGAAAGTAATGCTGTACGTCCAAAGAAAAATAACTGATCTCATGTTTAGAACTCAGCTTCTTCCTCACATTTTTTTTACGATTTCAATTGATCATTGAAATTTACAAAAGGGATGCAATATCCATGATGTTTACAAGACATTCCAATATTAACAATGAGGGAGGCATAGCTATAGGAAGTAAAAATATTAGACAGTTTACACTAGGATATACCTTGGTAAACAACATTGTGTAGAGCTTTGTATAAATTTGTGTCTCTTCTGTGAATATTCTTTGATTTCTTTCTTTCCACAGGTTCCAAAAGAAAGCCAAGGTTTTTCCATTGTAGGAATTTTGCATTCTTGAAGGGTGGTACATTAAGGCCATATCCAATAGATCCTTTACCTCCCAAGAAAATATGAGATGCCATTCGAATATATTGAGAATCGTTGTCCAGAATTTCTGAGCGCATATGTATTGCATAAATAAGTGGCTTTGTGATTCGTTTCCTTTCTTGCATAATGGACACCAATTTGGAAACAGGGCCATGTAGGACAATCTGAAGATTTTCACTTGTGATAATGGTTTTTCGTGCTATTTCCCAAAAGAAGAACTTCATCTTTTTAGGGTGATATCATTTCCAAATTATCTTTGTTAGTGTGGGATTTATTGCTTCTATTTTTTCCCCTATGTCCATCAAAAGGATTTTATAGAGAAAGACCCGTCAGCGTGGGGAGCCAAGTTAATGAGTCTGCTTCATTTGACAATACCACTAGGGCAAGGTCAAGACTTAATTTTGCCTATTCTGATGCTTTATTATCCTTTAGGTTCCTACCTAGCTTCAGGTCCTAGAATTTGTTGACAACATTTCACGTTTCTTTGATCGTGGCTTTTTTGCTATGAGGGAATCTATATAAAAGTAGATACTGCAAGACTAGTGTGGCATCTTCAATCCATGGGCCGGTTTAGAAAGATGTGTTTCCTTCCATCACCCACTCTATGGCGAATTCGGTTGGTCATGAGGTTATGAGGTTTTGATGTTTCTTTATGTACTTCCATTGGCCCCTTTGCAGAAGATGGAGGAGTGGATTTTTGCATGATGTAAGAGTATATTTTAACCTTTTGTATCTAAAAGAACTTTAAAAGGTTTCCCTACCTCGTGTGCTATTTAAGTTGGACAATAGTTTTTTTTTCTCCCTGAAAACAGATGTAGTTCTCTTCTTACGCATAATTTCCAAAAAAATGTGAGCTTCCGTCAATGATCTTAGGAATTCTGAGCTTCAATCTTTAGAGGAAGCAATATTCTTGTATTTGGAATTTTACTAAGCTTTATTTCTTTGATAATCGCTACACCCAAGTGTGCTTGCTATTTCTTTAACTTAAAAAATGATGACCCACACCTTGTTCGATGGAATATTATAAACCTTACCGCAGAAAAGGGAGGACTCAATCTTTTCTCGATACAAAAGAACAAAACTCTCGTCGCAAATGTTTTATCCACTCCTTCCCCCCAGCCTCTCTCTGACCTCTTCTAATCTGGCCCATTTCCTCAATTTGGAATATAATTCCTCTTTCTGCTAAAGGCAAAAAGAATTTTCCAGCAAGTTTTATCGAGGAAGCAAGATTTTACATTAAGCTCCTGCTCATTCTTTTAAAGAAAACCGGTCACTCAAATTCATCCTCTCCTATATATATTGGTAAAAAACCGAGTTTTCATCGAGAGAAACGAAAAAATATGTTTGGAAAATAAGCTCCAAAAACATAGGAGTTCAACTTTAACTACAAACAAGGACTCAAATCCAAAAGAACAAGACCAAGACCATAATTATAAAACGACCTAGTGACCAACGCTCACAAAAAAGCATTAAACCTATCCACCTCCCAAACCTACTCACCCGACTTCTCGAAATGGAAATCAGTGAAAGAGGGAAGGAATGTATATTACTCCACCAATCTTCTCCGTGTAAAATGTTTATCAACCTCAATATGTTTTGTCCTATCACGAAGGATTCGACGGTGAGAAATGGAAATCAGTGCCTTGTTGTTACAATAAAAACACATGGGCACCTTCTAAGAGAATTTCAATTCTTCCAATGGTTTCCTTATCCATATACCTTCTCAAATACCACAGGCAAATGTCCTAAACTTAGCTTCAGCACTACTTCTAGCCAATACACTTAGCTTTTTCTTCAACAAAGGAACAGTAACAAGACGTAAATCTTCTATCTATGGTTTTGCTTGCCCGATCAACATCAGTATAAACCTCAACATGCACATGGTCATGTTTCATAAACAGTATATCATTTCTTAAAGGCCTTTCAAGTATCTTAAAATTTTATACACAGCTTCAACGTGAGTCGATTTTGGGGCATGCATAAACAAACCTATCATTCTAATAACAAAAGTAATGTCAAGATGTGTGCGAGACAAGTAAATTTCCAACGAACGTCAAGTTTCCACTTACGCGTACTCAATTAGCCCAACAGTCAAACATAGCAACGCGAAAAAATCTAGAACGATAACCATGGCGCAAACCCTAATCTAGATAAATTACAAATCCAAAAGATTTAGAAATATAAGAACACACATACGCACGCACGCACGCACAAAGGAATCAAACAATCATATCATCATAGTACCTTGACGGAAGGAAGCTAGTTCCCTGAAATTCAATTGGCATATACCACGAATGAAACACAGCTCAAGATGTTGCAGTTAAGCTCCTCCAGAAACATAGAAATGGAAAATCAGAAGTATAGGAGGAAGAGAACTGTGCGGTGAAATGGAATGGAAAGGAATGAGGCTTGTGTTTAGGAAGAAATGGTGTTCATCTTCTGCACAGTAATATTGAACCAACCAAGCCTTTTCCGTTATCCACAGCCACATTGGCTCACCGGCGCGCCAAGCCACCCAACGCCAGCAGATTTTGGTCCCGCGATATATTCATTTCTTTAAATAATAATAATAAATTAGTGAAATTACCATTTTAGTAAAGAAAAATAAAAATTTAATAACTTAAAACTTTATTAAAAATTGAATATTCTTCCAATAAATTAACACATTTTTAAACGCCATCGATGTTCTAAGACCTTACTGAAAATAATTTTTTTTTTTATTAACATGTACAATTTATTTAATTATTTATTCAATTACTCTCTTAAATCCATTTTATCTCCAACTTTTATTAGTTTATGTAAAAATAAATATTATTATTATTATTGCCAAATTAATTTGTCCAAAATCCAAAATCTATTTCTCCAACCTTGACTTGCCATTGGTGGCTTTAGATATTGGTCCAAGTAAATATTTACCCCTCATCAACTAATGAGCGGTGAAAATTTTGTATTATTTTCGCTCAATTCCCGTACATAGGGGTCTATCAGTGCAAAACACTGTGATTGACGAGTAGATAGATGCACCTCTCGTCCATTGAAAAATAACGAGTCCATAAACGTCTTTATTTGAGATTCTCTTAATAAAGCACACTCATTCCAATGGTGTACCTTTTGCATTATAAGTCAGTGAGAAAATGAGAACAACGACTTAAGCTATCAGGTGTAGGCACTTTCCAAAAGTGAAATCCTCAAGTTCTTCTTATTTAACCTGAAACCGATCGATCCAGCCATAAGAAGGTTAAAGAGAGCTCTAACAGGCCATGGAGGACCGAACCCATGTATGTAGCAAAATACGGAGATGACTTGTGGCTAGGGATGAAAGGCCAACCAGGGTCGGAATTAAAAGTTTTAAAACCAAAATTTAAAGAATAAATATGAAAGCTTTTTTAAGTAAAACCAAAAACAAATATTTGTTGTGTAACCTGAAATTATAATTTTACAATCCAAGGCAATCAAATGCCCAAAACAGAGTGAAAACCTGTAAACAAGGAAGCAGGAGTTCCCAAGGCAGAACCAAATTTAGAAGGGAGTGGTTAAAAAGTACCAAACTGAAAGAGCTTTGATAGCAATGCCTCAATCAAATCAAATAAAAAGAGCTTAAAGAACATGGAAACTCTTTATAATTTTACACTGAACAGACGACTCTACACTGGAATCACTAATTTTAGGCATAATTCAAAGTGAGTTATATACACGTCTAATTCACACATATCTATCATGCCCAAACAAACCCACCTCTCTGCCCTTTTGAAGATATACTCAAGAATGATGCATCTTCAGCAACGCTTGGTAAAACTTATCGATGAATTGATCGTCCTAACACAAGAATAATTCCACAGGTCAGCCACTGCCTCAGAATTCAAAAACTAGTGAAATTTGTAATTGAACTGAATAAGAAAACAGAGTCAAATGCAAGAAGTGAAGCCCAGAGGAGCCATGATCAATGAGAACATAATCAGTTTCAATTTGCAATGCAATTGTAGTTATTTATGATAGGGCTATTGCTGAGGGTATGTGTCAAATCCCATATCGGTTGGGGAGGAGAACGAAGCATTCTTTATAAGGGTGTGGAAACCTCTGCCTAGCAGACGTGTTTTAAAAACCTTGAGGGGAAGCTTGAAAGGGAAAGCCCAAAAAGGACAATATCTGCTAGTGGTGGGCTGTGATGGGCTTGAGCCGTTACAGTATCATTAGTGAGTGAGTTGGTCAAAATTGACCCGAGTTGCAAGGAGGAATTGTTACGAGGCAATAGACATGAATAGGGGAAGGAGGAGACAGAGAAGGATAGTTGATAATTTTATTTTGGATGAGCTTGGCTTGGTGGGAGGCTCGTAGACTCTTTCTACCTGAATTTCCATATTCTTTTAAGTTAGTCAATATGCTTAAATGGTCTGGAACTCTGGCCCTAGCATAGGTAGCTTACCAATAAACCATACAAGAGCATAACTTTCTAAAGCTGAACCGAAGCTACCGGTCATAATATTGCAAGAAAAAGTGAGAAAGATACCTGAACAAGCATCAGAAGTGCATCGCGAACTTTGTCCCGGCTAATAAGAGGCGCATCATTGAGAGCAGGAGCAGAACTTGGTGTAAGTGAAGGCGGTGGATTCGGTGGTGGAAATGGCTGGAGCATTGGGGTACCATATGGGCTTTGTATATTAAGTGGAGGATGAAGTGTAGGCATTGTCATGGGTGAGGGCAAAGAGGGCCTCATTGGTGCAGAAGAAAAGGATGGAGGAGGAAAGAAAGAAGAGGGCTTCACAAGATTAGTGACCTGATTAGCGCTATTGTTTGGGTCAGGTGGTCCGTAAGGAGGGGTTAGAGAAGTCGAAGCTGCAATGGGAAAAGATGGCTGTGGAGTCAGTGCAGGAGCTGATACAATATTAGGAGCAAGCAAAGATGGAGGGTTTATAGCAGAAGCATGATATGGCTGCCTTGAATCCGGTATATTTGGAGCATTGCTTCCAATATTCATAGCCGCCTGCAGAAATACCATCAAGGTCACCAGAATGGCATTGAACATAAAATAAACCACAATGAGCAGAAAGGAAAGCTCAGTAGAATGAAACGGCATATATACATAAATGCTCGATTTTGTAGATATCATACCAACGAAGACGTCATTGGTTCGTAAGAAAATGGGAATCTTCCGAACATAGTTCTTCAGCACAAGGCAAAAAAGGATTCCATTTCCATAAATGTTGTTATACATACATTTTTTGCCCAGTTTTTCTTGGTTGGGGGAAGATGTACGGAATGAGAAATACAATTTTTACTGAGCGATGGAAGAAAGAACAAGAAAGGCACTAAGGGAGACATAAATATTTAACAAGAAGTTTAAAAGTAAAACAAGAAGAAACAATAGGATTATAAATATTAAGTTTATCCATGCATTTTTATTATATATGAGCTGATATATTTTTAAATCTGGCAGATGAAAATCATCTCTCACGAGCAAACTTATTTGTCACATTCCCAACCATTTTACCCTGAGGTTCAGTTATTGAAGCGACAGCAGACCGACGCCAAATAATTGGAAAGTTTTGTTTCATGGTCGGAAGATTTTCATTAACTAAGAATGAGCGTTAGTTTCGGCTTCACAAAATGTTCCCTTTCTACAATTCTAACAAACAAGGTTGGATAAGAAAATGCTTAAAGTAGCCCAAGTACCATAATATGAAGATAAAATATTGAGCTCATGAAAATGAAGCTATAAGCATTCCCACATAAAATGTAACTAAAAGAATAAAAGGAAGGGACAAAGAGCACTAACACTAAAGAAGTTCACAAAGGAAGGATCTTCGTGGGCATCGGTGGCAGTAGAGGGTGGTGCTGAGGGCTCCAGCGGACCTTCAATAATTGACATAGTTGGCACTGCCTCGAGCTCCTCAAAATCACTGGGTAGAAATATAAATGAAAAGACAGTTATAGAAAAGTAGATAATTTGTTTAATTATTTAGCTGTATAGGATCATTTTGCATTGGACTCTCTTTCTTTTCTTATCACCCTCTTGCATTCTTTCATTTATCTTAACGAAGAATTGGTTTTTAACTTCGAAAAATAACGCTTCTCAATAATACAAACAAATAGGCAGGCAAGATACAGTAACTCATATAACATGGTATGGCCTTCAGTTAGGCAAGATACAGTAACTCATATAACAAGTATAGATATCAATATTTCCAAAAGGAAATTACTATGCAAGCATAGAAACTAAAATGTTTCAAGGCCGTACAAAATTTGCTTGAAATTATTACAATAACAATATATTTACCCCTTGCTCGACGAAACTTTGGACTTTAAAGGAACCTTCGAGAATGCATTAAGTATCCTGCAAAATAAAAGGCACGAGTATGCCTCATGATATGTAAGAAACCCATGAAATATCTATGAGAAATTTCTTGACAGTACAATGAGGGGTATAATGTTTTAATAAGAGAAAATTCATACAAAAAGGTGAAGAAGGGACTTCGTGCCCAAGCCGAACATGAAAAGTGTGGGTTGGAACTATGAGGGAAAAAAGGCCTTACTTTGGTATAGGGAAAAAAAAGTATGCAAGGAAACCACAAAACGCCTCGTTTTTTCTTTTTTTCCCCCCAAACAGAGAACAATATTATTATAGGGAGACCACTGCATTTGGCCATGTAGTCCGGGACCCTTAAACGAAACGATAATAAATCCCAATATCAATTAAATAAACAGCCTCATACATATTTGCAAGAACCCCATAGCTTATAAGGTAATGCTCTAATACGCACATTGACAAAAAGCGAAAATTTTCCCTCTGGACACAGATTTATAGAGGCTTAAATACACGAGATAAATTGCAAAAGGAAAACCCTTCCGTACTACCTCATCCCAAATTTGTGTGAACTGCAAGAAAAATCAAGAAACAGTTCACCACTTTTTCATTAATAGCAACCTAGCTAGAGGAAGTGCAGATATGGGGACTTCTGTAATCTGTTTGGATAGTGTACAATTACCGTTCACTCAAAACTTCATGTAACTTGTAACAGTCCAAACCCACCGCTAGCAAATATTGTTTACTTTGGCCCGTTACGTATCGCCGTCAGCCTCACGGTTTTAAAAACGCATCTATTAGGGAGAGGTTTCCATACCATTATAAGGTATGCTTTGTTCCCCTCTCCAACCGATGTGGGTCTCACATAACTACACCACCCACTTAATTAACATTTTATAGAAAGTTTCATTTCCTTTACAAGATAAAGATCAATAAAATGGTGTAATTGATAAAATTTTCACAAAACCCAGATTTCATAAGCTAGTTATATGACGACAACAATAATTTGACTAACAAGATATCAATGAACAAAGGGGTATTATACCTACTAAAGAGGTTCGCAACATCCTCGCATTCCCGTGGGTTGTAAAACCAAATGCCATTAACTTCTTGAGCAGCATTCCGGTACAATAAATAAGGAGCTTGCACTTCATACTCGAAATCTCCAAGTAGATTCTCCACTAGATTATCTGGTTAAAATAAATAGACAGATTTAAAGCTAAGTTTCGAGCATACATAGTTCATTTCAATCTCATCAATATCAGTTACATGTAACTTCACCAAGATAGAAATTCAAATCTTGTTGAGAACAAAATGGACAATGTAATTTACAACATCCAAGATGCCAATTTCACTTATTAGATAGCCGATTAAAACTTCAAATTGTGTGTTAGTACAAATACAACCAACAATTTTCACTACTTCGAAAAGATAGCAAATTGCAAGCTATAAACTGAAGATTCGATTTGACCATTCGAATTTCCCGTGCTAATAAATTTGTTGGTCTTAACACATACTGTAAGTTGTTTGTAGCCAGCTCAACCATTATGATATCATTTGGAATTAATAGTACGATGTAACAATAGCTCTAAAGGATAATGACCATATAGATTGCGTCGATTACTGACCTGTGTTGCGTCGATTCATCACAATGAATTGGAACCGAGGTTGAGCATTTCTTCAAACAAGAAGACTCGTATATGAACATCAGGAAATTTAAAAAAAAAATCTCTAAGGCCAAAAACTACAAAACAAACCTTTGCCTAGAAATCTTTTATTAAAAAAAAAACAAACAAAAAAGTAATGAAAAAACCTCTTCACTACGAAAAGAGATCCTTCAACGTCCTTCCGACTCTGCAACCATACAAAAACGAGATTAAGAAAGCAACCAGATATACCACCTTCCATTAGCTTGGGAGGAATTACAGAATAGGAAATTGTAAAAACTATTTCGTGGAATGAATTTACTAAAATTTCCTTGCTAATCATGCCAATAATGCCGACTCGATTCGATTTACCCAATAGATCGAAAAGAAACAAGAAACATAAGATCTTCAATTCAAATTCAACCTCGCTATGAACAAAACCCGAACAACAATGAAATAGCAGGTTGTACGACTAACCCATTGATTGGTCTCGATATTAAACTCGTAGAACGTCACATGGGCTGCGGTGATTAAAATTTCCTCAATGAAAGGATCAATTCTCTGCAACACAGTTAGATTAAGCATTTTGGTGCTCTGCTGGTCAAGATTCGGCATCAATTTTCCGGATTGAGTCATCTTCGATCGACGGAGGACTTCGTTATCTAAAACCCTTGGATTCCTTCGCTCCTGAATCTCAGCCCTTCCGTTCTTTTCCCGGGAAAGTGACAGCGGCTAAAGAGAGACCAAATCAGCTTTGCGGCAACGAAAATGGACACTAATCTGATGAAGGTGGAAAGTGGGCAGCTGAATTATAGATCGTGAATTCCTTCAACTTGCAGTTCTCTTCTCTGCGTAAAATTAATACATTACTTTTGTTCTTCAATCTTGATCTCAATTTTTCATTCCATAAGATTTTGGACTTTGCTTAATTTTTGTCCAAATTAGGTCTTTCTTTCTCCCTCTCCCCCCCTTTTACCTTCTCTTTCTTTTAATAATTAAAAAAAAAAAAAAAAAAACTAAATTATACGAATATCTAGAGAACTAAAAAAAATGGTAATAATTTGTCCTAATATTACATATTTCAAAGGAAATTTATTAATTCCGTTTAAAATTTTATTCAGCTTCTTAATCACTCTCGACCTCAGCATCGACCTAGGTTTAGATCGAGCTTCTCGTTGACTTAGGTTATGGTTCTTGGTTACGAGAATATATTTTTTTTTTTTTTTCTGGTTGTCTGGGGTAAAAATAGTCTAAAACTCAACTTAAATTGATTTTCGTAATGACAAGGTAGGTAGTCTTTTACTACCGAGTTAGCACAACATTAATTGGACTGAACTCCTGAGCCTCAATAGAGCTGCCACAATGGTGTGGGGGGCGTTAGAGGTTGTTGTCTTGTGGCTAACTCTCAAGGGCTGAAGTTGGACGCAGAACTTTGCTATCAACCTAGCCATTCTCGCTTGTTGACCCCCTCTCCCTATTGATCGAGCTGCTTTGTTGAGGTAATAGAAAAAGAAAATTTTAATTGATGGGTAAAGTTATGCTATTTATGTTATAATATCGAACACTTCGAGCTTACCTGTTAAAAATTCAAACGAGAACATTTCAATGTGTTTCTTAAAGAGTTGCACTCCAATAAACATAAGAAAATTAACCCGTTTTTTTCTAAATATATATATAACAACCATGAGACCTTTCATTGATTTTGTGGTGATTTTAAGGTTAAACGGATTGAGAGATCACTATGAAACGACTCAACAATGATTATCAATCAAATTCTCTGATGTTACGTCATGGGAACGTTCAGCTATTGTTACCATCAAACTCGCTTACAATCAAATTTTATCGTTAATATATAAACGAAAACCATCTATTTACACTTCATAAATCATTTACAAACTTTTTTTATATTACATTTGAAAACTCAGGAGTATTGTTAAAAACGTGATACTAACCGTTCGATTCATATACTAAAAGTAAATGTATTTATTTAACTCTTTAAGAAATTGTTCTCGAGAAAAACATTCAAAAATATTTTTTTTATTAATTTAACCTATATATTTTTTTTTTTAAAAATAAAATATTTAAAGATTTACTCAAATTTGGTAAGATATATATTATAGCATAATTTTGAACTTTTTTACATAAGTCAAAGTCAAACCCAACAACCATTGTAAAAAACAAAAGAGGGAAGAAATTACATACAAATTTTCTTAAATATCCCAATTCCACAACACACCAACAAACACACAAACCAAAGTACCCAAAACCTTAAACTTTTGAGTAATCATATGATCAATGGCTGTTTTTGAGGGACAAAGCTGAGAACAAGATGAGTAGAAGAAACAGCAACACGCCGGCGAACGCCCCCACCACAGCCCCACTTGCCTGCTGACAAAAGTCCCCAAATTGGTTGCAAATCGCCAGCCAGTTCGTGCTCGAGTTCCCGGCATGAGCTATGTTCAACACCGCTGCTGCTGAACCTGCCGCGGCCGTGTTCAGCGTCATAGCCACCTGTAAAATCCAAATTTTTAGCCGAAGTTGTCTCCTTTAAGCTTTTTTTTTTTTGAACTCCTTCAAAGTTTTAAAAATGTTGTCCAAAAGAAAGAGATTTTCACATCCTAATGAATGGTGTTTTGTTCTCGGAGTAATATTGTCTTTTTTGGACTTTTTCTTTTGGCTCCTCTCAAAAATTTTAAAAACGCTATCTACCAGAGAGAGATTTTCACACCCCTTATAAAGGGTGTTTCGTTCTCGAGCAATTATTGTCCTTCATGGGTTTTTCGTTTCGAGTTTACTTCAAGATTTTTAAAACTCTATCAACTAGAGAGAGATTTTCACACTATAAGGGGTAACAGATATTATCTTCTCTAGGCTTTCCCTTCCAGGCTCCTCTCAAGATTTTTAAAACGCTATCTACTAGAGAGAGATTTTCACACCGTGTTTGGTTCTATATTGTCCTCTTTCGACTTTCCTTTTTGAGCTCCCTTTTTAAAACGTTGTCTACTAGAGAGAAATTTTCACCCCTCAAAAAGGGTGTTTAGTTCTCTGTGCAGATATCGTTCTCTTTGTGTTTTCTTTTCTCGGACTCCCCTCAAGAGTTTTAAAATGAGAGATTTTCTACCGCCCTTAAAAGGGTGTTTCGTTCTCCTCATCAACTGAGGTAGAATCTCACAAATTACTGGTTGGAATCCAAATGGGTTTGTTTTTCAAGAACAAGAAAGGAACTTACGGCATCCAAAATCAACAAGAGAAGGCGAGCCCCAACGGCATGTGGACGAACAATGCAAACAATTGAGAATGGAATTGATAGCATCACATATCCTGCAACTATCCCCATCGCTATCACAAAAAACCTGCCAAATTCAAGTAAAATTCAAACGCTAAATCATTTATTATATGAATCAAACTCAATTATAACATAAAAAAGTAATCTTTTTTGGAACAACACCCAACTGGAAAGTGGGCAAATCATCATAGCTAGCTTCAAACTGAAAGAACTGAGTGAAAAACGGCAGAGTCTCTTCACTAGTTCCCATGGTAGCAGCCGCCGCCAGCGCAGCTGCAAGGACACCAATTCTCAGAATGATGTCAAAAATGGCAAGCCCACGTTTCATCCGGTGGGTTCCCCTGTCTGACCGGACAGGAACCGGCGCCGCCGCCAGCAGCGGCGTCGTACTCTTCTTCTTGGAAATTGGGCCGCTGTGGTTGGTGTCAGGGGCAACGTCAATGGCGGTGGATTCGGCGTTCTTCATGTTTGCTCTGTTTGTTGTTGAGATTCGAGTTTTTTAAGAATCGGAGACTGTGAGTGGTGGGGAATGATGAACAGAGTTGGGATTTAAATAGAAAGAGAGAGGAACAGGGGATTTGATTGGTGGATGGAGCAGATGAAGTGGAGGGAGTTGTTGATGATGATGATTAAATTATCTTACCTTCTCCATTTGGGATTCAAGAACAGAGGAGCTTGTTATTGTTATTATGTTCTTCATGATGAGGAAGATGAGTTGGGGAAGTAGCTAATCAATCCTAATCCAATATGATCAAGATCCCTCTTTTATTTTTTTAATTTCCAACTTGGTTTTGTTTATAAAAGTTAATTAAATAATTTTATTAATACTTTATTTTTTTTTTAATTATTTGAAAACACTTCAAATTTTTTTTTAAAAAAATATTCTTACGTCTGTATCATGTTTCAAAAATATTTAAAATTTCAAAAGTAATATTAAAAAATTTGGAGATAATATATGGCTTGGAGATAAACAGTAGCAGTCCGATTTTTTTCTTAATTTTTTTAAATATATAAAGTTAGAAGGTGTTAATTTAATTTTTAAAATTTTATGGGTATTTTCTAAAACAAAGTAAAAGAATGTTTTAATTTTTTAAAAAAATTGAAGTATAATTTTTAAATACTATTAAAATTTTAAGATTATTTTAAAATAAATACTAACCATTTTTCATACGAAACTAATTATAAATTTTAAAGAAAATCTGCTTAATAATAATAATAAAGAAATTTGGAGTTTCTATATATATTTTTTAGTATTATTAAAAATTTTAAAAGTTTTTTAAATAAATAAAAAATTTAATGATATTTTTATTAACTCCGCACAGATCATTAATAATATCTATTTCCAGGTCAATTTCTCATTTATTTTAATAAATATACATTTAGAACAATTTTAAAATTAAAAATATATTCAGAATTTACCATTTTTAAGAATTAAAATTATATATATTAGCTTTTCTTGTTCAATTATTTAGTTTTCAAGGATTACTCGTGGCAATTTTTTTTGTTAAAATAAGGTTTTTTTTTAGAACAAAATACTATTTTTTTTATTAATTCAATGTTAATGATCGTTCATCATCCATATTTGAAGTAAACTATTAAGACTCAGTAATAAATGGTCAACTCAACTAATAAAGATGTATCCTCAATCAAACGGTCAGGCGTTTGAATCGCTAAATCCAGTTCAAAAATAGTAAATGACTTGTTTCTAGTTAGTACTAGTTGGGTTATATTTTACTCGACCTAACAATCGAGAAGAGTAGGGAGCTAGACATGAATGTTTCATCGAACGAACCCAGTTAGTTCATAGGCAAATATTCCCATTAAGAGAGTTCCAACAAAACCCAAATGATATCTACAATTCTCAAAGATCTAACACCTAATGATACTCATTTTACTTTCTTCCATGGAAAATGCATCGCCAATAACAGCATCATAATGGGGTTAATACCAAACTTCAGAACGTTCCCAACCAGACACTTCCTACACAAGCCATTTCAAATTTTCAAGGCACCAAAACCTCTATGATATACACCTAATTCTCTATGATTCGATGCACGAAAAAAATGCAGTACAACTATGTCTAACAGTAAGTTCCCAAACCTATACGTTCCTCCAGGCAAACATCGAACGTATCGATCGTTTGCAACCTCGTTCTTGACCATCAATACTCCGCAGACGTGCTGCTACACAGAACTCACCTGCTCCCTGTAAAGTTTTTAAAAGAACTCCACAATTACCAATCAAATTCATGTTTCGATCGAGCTTGCCTGTTTTTTGGGTGTTGGATGCAACGGATCTCTATTTTCTTCACGGGGGGAATCGTCGAGGGCGTCGGAGGAAACAGGACAATGACCGTTGGATTTGATAGATGTCGGAGTGATTGGCTCTTCCATGGCTTCTTGCTGTTGTAGGATTTCTATGCGTTTCAATGATGGCACGTCTCCTTCACAGTACCTGTGCCAGATTTTGCGATATGTGGACTCTAGACCAAGGATGAAATTTGGGCCATCACAAACGGGAGACTTTGCCATGAGATTTCGGAGACTCATTCTTAAGTTGGAAAGAGCTGTTACATCAGATGCTAGCTGCAGTGCCAACTTTACATATTCTTCCTCGTTTTTAGCTACAAGGTGTCCTAAACCTGTTTAGAAACATCATGCAAAAACGTCGAGTATTCAGATTAAGATCGACCATATAAACTTGAGAACGTAACGAGAGACAACAAGATGTTTTGATTCAGTCTACAGTTCTTTTAATTTACTGTTATGGCCCCTCCGTCTTTAAGCACCAATGTCGTCAATGTTTAAAAGAGATTCAAATTTCTACCAGAATCCTACCGGGACTCCATCTACAAAAACAATGGAGAAAGTCTCTGCAAGATCCCATATTGGTTGGGGAGGAGAACGAATCATTCTTTATAAGGGTGTGGAAACCTCTCCCTAGCAAATGTGTTTTAAAAACCTTGAGAGGAAGCCTGAAAGGGATGGGCCGTTACAAATGGTATCAGAGCTAGACATTGGGCGATGTGCCAACGAGGAGGTTGAGCCCTAAAGGGGGGAGGACATGAGGCGGTGTGTAATCAAGGACGCTGGGTCCCAAAGGGAGGGTGGATTGGAGGGTCCCACATCGATTGGAGAAGAGAATGAGTGCCTAGCGAGGATGCTGGGTCCTGAAGGGGGTGGATTGTGAGATCCTACATCGTTCGGGGAGGAAAACGAAGCATTCTTTATAAGGGTGCGGAAACCTCTCCCTAGCAAACGTGTTTTAAAAACCTTGAGAGGAAGCCTGAAAGGGAGAGGACAATATCTGCTAGTGGTGGGTTTGGGCTGTTACAAATGGTCTCAGAGCTAGACAATGGGCGATGTGCCAGCGAGGAGGCTGAGCCCTAAAGGGGGGAGGACATGAGGCGGTGTGTCAGCAAGGACGCTAGGCTCCAAAGAGAGGGTGGATTGGAGGGTCCCACATCGATTGGAGAAGGAAACGAACGCGAAACAATGTAACTGATATTCGGGATGGAGTTTCGTTCAAGCCATTTAGTCTAATTCCTACAAAATATACTTCATTTATGATTCCCTCTCTGTTTAGTTTGGTAATTGTTAGATCAACCAAAGCCAGACCACAAGAAGGAAAGGATGAAGATTCAAACAACGACGAACGACGAACGACGAACGACGAACAAAGATAATGGTTACTCACCAACATTGGTGAGAAGACTAACGCCAACATTGTGAGCATGAACAGATCCAGCCATTGTTACACATGGAACTCCCATATACAACGATTCACATGTAGTTGTCGTTCCAGCATACGGAAAAGTATCCAAACTACAACACGAAAAAACAAAACAAAACAAAACAAACAAGAATCCTTAAAAGTCTCATAAACGACAAGAAGAAATCAAGAACTGTACCGTGTCATTAAGCGAATAATGGCGAAAATATAACGTATTCAAAAGAAAACATCAAACCCATAATATGAGGTAAAAACTGTTCTCGAACTTTACCTGATATCCATTAAGGAGTAGGCCTGCATATGGTCATGGTTCAGAAGAATGAGAGGAAGAAGATCGACTCGTTGCGATTCTAACCCAAGGTTCTCCAAGGTCGATAGAAATTTCTGTCTCACACTATCACAACAGAAAGGCTTACACTTCACGACGAGTCTAGAATTCGGTATGGCACATAGAATCCTTGCCCAAACTTGTAAGACTTTAGGCGTTATCTAACGAGACAAAAGGAACGGAAAAAGACAATGACCAAAAATAATTATAAAATGTAAAAAAAAGGGAAATAATGCAGGAAGACAAGTACATCATTGGTGTTAATCTGTACCTTGGCTAGATTATTGAAGCTACCAAATGTGATGAAGCCATTAGAAAGAGCTGGAGCACTGGACACAGTACCAGCCTCAGGAGAAGGTGTATAGCAAAGGAAGCATTCTGGCAGCCGAACTAACTCCTCGACGTGCCTGTGATAAATAATGGCACGATCACGCACGTAATTGATGTAAAGCAAAACTAACTCCACGAGTTTTGTCGTTAAATTAGTAGATACACAAGACATACTTCTGTTTTGTATTGGGAGGATCCGCCAGCGCATCTGTAATCCGATAATCGATAGTGGGCAAACCAGTTGTGTTCGGGTAGCCAATCCACGTTACCTAAATAAAACCCAGCACCATGCATCAAAAGTTCATAAAACAAGCCAAGCAAGATTATGAAAAGCTCTTCCAATTGGCACTAATACAAGGACAAATGTCAAAAACATCTGTAAATAAAATTCGAGAACATCAATGCAGGTATCATCGGTTAGTGACGGGCTCGTACCAATTATATACAAACAATATTTAACGATACATAGACAACCATTTTACACAGCAGGACACGAAAATATAACGTAAGTGAAGCAATTGTCAGTCAACCAAAGAACAAAAAATATATCTTCCAACGAACCTGAACAGGCGCAGGCCTACATGCCATCATCCCCAACTTATTATTAGCTGTATGGCCAGTAAGCTCCACCAATATATCCACTTTGTCTTCCCGGACCATGCTTGCAACCTTTTTTTCATCGAGTCCATATATATCCCTCCAAACCCCACCTTGTTTTAAGACTTTGTCCCGGAACCTAATAGTTTTTGCATCGGCCTGTAAAATCATATGAAACAATCCACATTGTAACTCCAGAGCCATTGTAGTTGAAAGAGATAAGGCTAGGAGAGTTATTAAACTTCGAGCCGAGTTAATGATCGTTCTGGATGAATAAACATTAGAGGTTGACAATCACGGCTAGGTTTACAAGAGAAGAATTTGAAGAACCTGTGAACTGGTAAGCTTTGCTAGATTACCGATGCAGTTTGATAGTCGTTGGAATGGCAAGAAACGGCGCTTTTAGTGCCATTAAAATGGTAAGGGGAAATGCTTGGATGACAAATTATATATGATGCAAAGTGATAATTAAAACAAAATGTACATCGTCGAGCATAATAAGGTATGTAAAAAGTTTGCAACATTGTAACCGTATACCTTCACAACTGCCGAATAGACGACGACCTTGTACTTTGCATAATCATGATGGGCGAGGGGCGCTTCAATGAAATAAGACACGGAGTGAGTAAAATAATCGGGAGACACGTAGCCAATAACAAGTTGACGGTCTGGATCTTTAAGGTTGTCCCATGATGTATATTGTGGATACAGCCTCATAAATCGCCTGCCCCAATCCCTATATAATTACCAACATATCTAATTAAATATAGGACCTCAAGTTTACATCGAAGCTACAAAAAAAACAGAAAACATTTGACATCAACATGTTAGTGCATCGGTATGGAACCATGAAAATAAAAGAATACGCTAGCGTAGACTGTTGATCACAAAAGAAAAAGACGCGCACGTGAATACGGTGCTCCCATCAACATAAAGGCAGTACTTCCTACCCATTCTCCACACAGTTCCAACATAAAGTAATCAAGCTTGTTCCTTATCTATATGCCTTAGAATAGCTTTATCTGGTCAACCGGCCACTATGGGTTTGAACTGTTTAAAGAATCTCGAACCAACCACTGTGGAAGTACCTTTAACTAATAACAACCGAAATACCATATAAGGAACGTCGTATCTGGCAAACAGGTCACTTCTTAAGCCAAACTTATAATGTCCTCCCTCAAACTGCAAAACATCGGATTACCCAACCTCCCTAAATGTAAGGTCACCAAAATTCTGATATCACTCTCTTTTGCTACATCATCGATTTTGTTCGTCCGTACCCAACAACGAGGTCCTGATGAGTCAGTCAGCTTGCGCATCTGCTTCACCCATGATCAAATTCTCTCTCTCTCTCTGATGGGAAACAGGGAACTTCGAATATCGTGAAAAAAGAAAAGCATTTCTTAAGGTTAAGAATGAGCATCTTTGCTTGTTTTGCATTATTATAACAATATAGAGAAGATTTAGAAAGCAAAACAGTTCATAAAATAAGTTAATGCACGCAAAACTAGCAATGTAGGGGCTTTGGATGGGGGAGGGGAGGAAGTATCAGAAACCTGTGAGCTTCGTATAGTTTATCGCCATGTCCTTCATCAATGTAGTTCATAGCAAGCAGTCGGTTCTGCAGGAACAAAAAAATTGAACGAGAAATCATCGTTTAAGGAAGAAAGTAAAAATTTAGAAATATGAAGACAATTTTATTGAAGGACCTTTGCAATAATTGAAAATAAAGATGCCCGATTGGCACTACAAAATCAATAAAGAATTACCTGGCCAGCATTCCGGGAGTCGGGGTCTATTTTAAGGCAGCGCTCATAAGCATCGACTGCCATGGAAATATTCCCAGCATCCCTATGCAAAACTCCTGCACCCCAACTAAGCAAATGGTCAATTTTCTATTATAAATCCTTTTTAGAATTGTACATTCAAAAGAAAAGGTTCAGAAGGGACCTAAGTTGTTGTAAGCTTCTGCATAAGTTGGATTTGCAAGAATAGCTTTTTCAATCATGCTTGCGGCAGCGTCCATTTTCCCCTGGTAATAATTGCAATGTTATGAATTAGCATCCAAAGTAAAAGTTCACTTAAAATTCTACTATCAATCATGAGTTAGTACAAGCACCTGAACCGTGTAGACAACACCGAGATTGTTCAAGGACTGAGAAAAGTTGGGTTTTATCGATAAGGCAAGCTAAAAGATAGAAACACAAAAAACATCATAAGAAGTCATATAGGAGAAGGAAGAAATCAAATGGATAGCTAGGGAAAGAAGAAAGACTACTTGATAACATTCTACAGCTTTGTCCAGGTTGTCCTGATCCTTATATATAACCCCTAGATTATTACATGCCTCCGCGCAATGAGGATTGAAATGGAAAGCTAGCTCATAAAAAACAATAGCCTGCAGAGCCAAAGAGATTACAAAGATTACAAGCATTTTAACACAAATAGTTAGAACAGGTAGGTGAGCGGAAGGGAGAGAGAATCATTGGAGCGAGCAATCTGAATTCAAAAGAAACACTTGGGGGGGGAAGGGGTGAAGAAAGGAAGTTATCCGCGATAAAAACGAACCATGTCAAATTTAAGCATTTCACCATATGCAACCCCAAGATTGTACATAGCATCAGCATAGTGCCAATTGTAATACAGAGCTCTCTTATAATATGCTACACCCTGGGCTATATTACCCTCCAGTTTAACCTGAAAACAGAATATAATTCATGATCGCAAACGGTCGACAAAATCTCAGAGGAAATATAATAGTTTAGAAAACATATTCTAGAAAATTATCAAAAAAAAAAAAAAAAAAAAAAAAAAAAAAAAAAAAAAAAAAAAATTCCTTGTCATGGAAACCCCTTTGATTTGGTTCAATCCATGAAGCTCAAAACACAAGGTGCATCCATAGAACGTTTTGCTTGTCAGAGAAAGGGTGCCCAGCTAGGATGTAGAGGAAGCGGATTTTGGATCCCTTGGAAGGACCATCAACCAATTAAAAGAGAAGTGTAACATCCCAAGCCTACCGCTAGCAAATATTGTCCTCTTTGGTCTTTTCCTTCTGGACTTCCCCTCAAGGTTTTAAAACGAGTCTACTAGGGAGAGGTTTCCGTACCCTTATAAGGAATGCTTTATTCCCCTCTCCAACCAATGTAGGATTTCACAAGAAGACTTCCGGAACCTATTGGCAAAGAGTCAAAGAGAGGAAGATGTGTTCCTGTGTTTCGGCATCCTTGTTGCAAGGACAGCAGTGTGGGAACAAAGAAAAATAAGGCACTCAAAGCTGAAATTTATCAGTGTTAATAGCCCGGTGCTGAATTCCGAAACATACGATCTTTTTGTGGGTATTGATCCTTCCAAATTGAGCCATATAAAAGAGGTTATGGGTCTCACAGCATGCTACAAATATCATTTAAAAAGGATTTTGTAGTGAAGGATCGTCTGCTAGCCTGATTCCATAGCGAAGATCTCGAGTGAGATAAGTGAATGGCTGACAATAGGTGGGAGAAACCAACACATTCCTCAATTTTCACTTCATTCAAGTTCCTCCTTGGTCTAAGGCTCCAATTTTCAAATTCTGCAGTCCATGTTCTTATACAGAGATACTTTTCTCCAAGGAGATATAGTCAATATGGGAACCCGTGATGCAAAAGGTACATCCGACAGCCAACGGTTGTGCTATAAGGAGTTGGTTCGTGGGAGATATGTGAATGTTTCCTCGAATGAAACCTCCTTTCAACAGGGTGAAAATTTTAGAGTTTTAGTTAAATTTTAGATTCTATCCAGCCAATAACAATTGAACATATAAGACAGACATGGTGAATGAAATTAAAGTCAATATAATTTCTAAAAATTGAAAGGGTCAGCAACCTTTGTTCCTAAATCTGTCAAGGCAATTGCCATATTATTCTTTGCAATCTCGAAATTTGGTGAAACAGCTAGACATCTGGCACGAACGAGAAACCAATCAGATGGATATACACTTAGCGTCAATAAGCACAAATACCTGAGATCTGAGGAAAGAATAACAAAGAAACAACAGAGGCAAATCAATGGCAGCATCACAAAACTGAAAAGGTAAGACTACCTCTCATAACAGGCAATAGCTGACTCTAGGTCCCCGCGGTTTTTATATATTACGCCCATGTTGCAATATGCTTCAGCGTACATGGGTCTCTCAAATGCAGCCTTCTCATAGCAATTAAGGGCTGTATCATATTGCATCATCTCAGAATAGACAACACCGAGATTATAATATGCCGGCTGCAGTTGCAAAGGAGGTAAAAGTATAAGAACGTAGTTTAATGAAGGGTAGATGCTCGGGAGTAAGAATATGATGAGTTCAAAGATTACAGCGTAGTGCGGATCTATTTTGAGGGCCTCATAATACTTCTGGATTCCATCCTGACTGTTGCCAGCAAGCTTCAAGCTGGTCCCTAGGTCAGTCAAAACAACTGCTAGACATTCAGCAGCTGGTCGGTAAGAAGGGTCTACTCTCAAAGCCTTTTGATATGACTGTTCAAAGCAAATTGACCACGTATTGGCAACAAAATTAACGTATAGATTTGCAAAAGAAAAAACATATTTAACATAGGATATAAGCAAACAGTTGGGATAACGTACGACATATAGAGACCTGCAAGAGATAAAACAAGGACTTTTAGTTAGAGAAGATTAGGCGAGCATGCAAAAGGCCTCCCAGTGTGATTACAATTTCCAAACCAAAAGTCACCCTCGTGCCCATTTGATAACAGTAGGTTCGGTATAACTAACTTGGTCGATAAATTAGGCATCCTTGTGGCTTTAGAAATTTCCTCAAGAGAATTCTAGTGGATTTATTGGATTATGTGTAAAAGGTCCACAAGGTTTGATCCATCATTTGAGATTCTTCTATGCTTGCTTGTTTTAAATATAGCTCCTTCGCATCTCTATCACTAGAAGAAAACCATGAGCTCGAAAGTCCTCTTAGGCTCGCCCGTTTGTTCTAAAATCTACTGATAGGTTCAAGGGGCAAAAGATGAAGAATGAAACCAAATTACAATTCCAAGGAAGAGCGGAGCAATTAATATGAGAATATTACTGTGACGACATAAGGCGCCTATTTACGATAGAAATAGAGTGTCCAAAAGCCAGTCCTTTGTACATGAAGTGCACACAAGTTCTGGTTATAAACCAAGCCCCCTCAGTATCCATCGTAGCTCGAGAAAAGCAATGCTATAACAAGCTAATGCCGATTACCATCTCCTCAGAATTTTCAAATCTCTACAGTGGTTTTTCCAAGCTAACCCACATTCGATTCTAATTTCTCCCCAGAGTCACTAACACATACAAAAGGACTGCCATTTTTATGCAGCACAGATAGGATTTGAAGACGTTTATAAAAGGCACAGAGAGGAGTCAAATGAGCTGAACAAACTAAAAGTTGCAACCAATCCAAGTACATGGTCAATGAAAAGGATATTAACATGCAAGTAGCCTTTGTTAATCTCTAAAATAACACACCAAGATTTCATTCAGGCTCCATATCTGTCTCTGACACTATCAATTTCTACAAATAGAATTGTCACCGTATGCACGTAAGAACGTGGTAATTTTCTGAATATATATGTGGGAAATCAGGTGTCACAGCCATTGGTTTCAAATGAACTACATTCTACATCTCTTAAGGATGTCAAGTTTCATAGCATACCTCAGCAGCCTCCACAAGACGACCTTCCTCCTTGGATATAATACCACAATGCGTGAAGGCGCAAGTATTCTGTGGGTCCAACCTGATGGCTTCTGCAAAACTTTCAAATGCAGGCCCGAGCATGTTCTGCATCTGTAGGCATATTCCTTTCCCAATATGAGCGTCCACATTTTCACTATCTTTCTCTAATACTTTCTCGTAAAGAACGAGAGCATCTGCAAACTTGTTTCTTGATCGAAGAATGTTGGCAAATAAGAGATCATTCTTGCCTTCAACCTTCTTCTCTGCAGAATCCGTGCTGGCCGGAGATGAACTCCTTCTGGAAGAAGACTCTGATCCTTCTAAGAAACCATTTTCTTTCACAGGGACTATCTCCCTTTCACTGCTATCGTCTTTATCTATCCACTCCATTTATGCCGAACCGCACCCTCAGATTTGAGTATCAACAATCCATCATTGATACCTCCAATATGGCTCTAAGATAGAACCCACTGCACCAAATCAGAAGCTTCTTCAGCCTAACCTGTCAAGTAAAAAGCCCTTCAAACGCTACTATTCGATTCCAACCATGAAAAGAAAAGGGCAACAGAAATCTCTACACCTTAGTCTAAAACCCCCAAACCCTTAAAACCCAGAAACCCCAATAAATAAACAAACGAACAGTAAAGCAGCTTATAAAAATGAAACCCAAAAAAAGGGTCGACCGATAAATAATCAATAACAACGTGTCGAGAGAGAGTTCACGCTTACACGAAATGTTCAATCCTCCCCACCGAGTAAACAAAGAACAATGAGTGACAGACCAATCCACTGGTGGCCTTAGCAACTCAAAAGCCCCCTCGGGCCCCAACGGAGGAAGTGGGTACAGAGAAGGAAAGGCCAACGCCAACGCCGGTCACCGGAAGAGAGATAGAAAGAGAGAGCTAGTTAGTAATGGAAATGGGCGAAGGAAACAGCCGAGAGAAGTAGCGAAGTCTCTGCTCTGCTGCTCTGCTGCTCTGCTGCTCTGCTTCCCTGCTGCTCTCTTTCGCTCTCTCCGTAAAGGCGAATGATGACGATTCGATATGCTCCAAAAACCCCAAAATCCGTCGGTGAATTGAAAACTTCGAAGCTTCTGCTGCTTAGGGAAAATTAAGAAATTGGTTATGGGTTTGGCTTTGGGTTTGGGCGAAAATTTTGCAATTCACGCCCCCTCCCACTTGCTTTATCAGTGTTTGTAATCATGTTCATGTGTTTTTTTTTTTTTTTTTAAGCTCCGTTTTTTAAAGTAGGGTTTGTCCGATTTTGTGTCTTGCATAATTTTTTTCAATCTATGAAATCATATATTTATTTTTTTTGATAAATTTAAGGTTAAATATCATGTCGTATCCTTTTCTTATGCTTGCTTTTAATCGTTAATGTCGTTTGGTTAAAGTTAGACTAAGGCGTATGGCCCTTTTTTTTCCTTAACTAAATTTTGAATTTTTTTATTATTAGTATTATTACTATTATGTTTTTTTTAATCGAGTTTGAATTTACTTTTTTTAAAATATAAAATTTTAATTCAGTTCGCGATATATTATATATATATATATATATATATATATATATATATATATATATTATTTTATTTTATTTTTTATTTATTGTCAATACAATCCAAACTTACCTTATTTTTAAAAGTATTAAAAATATATAATGTTTGTAATTTATGCTGAGTCATGCGTTGTCACTCGTAAATGTTTGATATTTAAATTTTATAATATTTTAATTATTAGTGAAATATGTACGATAAGTATCATTTTTTAAATAATAATTAAATAAATTATAACTAAAAATAGAGGGTTGGATTACTTTAATCTTTATTCAAATTGTTCGAGTCAGCCACTCAATCAACCAAAATTTTCAAATTAGTCCAAAAGATTTTTCCAACTCAACCTGTGACCTATTATTAAGTATCAATTTTAAAATTAAGTCTGTAATTTTGTCAATTATTTAAAATAAATGTTTAAATTGATTGGTTATGAAATTTTAGGAATTTAAATATATCATTAATATTGTCGAACTATTATATAATTAAAGTTTAAATCATTTATTAGTTTATAGTCATAAATTTTATTTGCTTGTTTTCGTTTAATTCAAAATTATATATATATATATATATATATATATATATATATATATATATTAATTTTATTGTCATCTAAAAAAGAAAAATAATTTGTTTAAAAAGTTTATATTATTTGAAACACATAATTAAAAAGGCAGATTATTATTTGCCAAAATCCATTTTATTTAGTGCAAAATTATTAAAAAGAAAAAAATTATAGATACAATAACAACTACTATATTTTCATAATTATTATATAATTTATCGTATATAATTTAAATTTAATCGGATAAAAATAAGTTTATAATATAAAATAATTTGTTCACTTTCATAAAATAACAATTTGATGCTTGATCCTAATATAATAATTTTGTGTATAAATAATTTAATATTTATTATATGAAATTTAATCAAAATTAAATGTTAATTTTTATTATGAAATTAATTAGTTTATTAATTTGCAAATGGAGTTAAATATTAAAAAATATAATTTTTACAATACATATTTAATTGTTATTTGTTAAAATTTTGAAGGCTGAATTTAGATTATTATATAACTAAAGAAACGTAGGCATATAAAATAAGCGATAAAAGTCCCTCTTTGGCCAGAAGCTTAAATCTTGCCTTCTTCGTCGCGATCGGGGGCGAGAATCTTCACGGATCACTGCTGCAGGAACTTCTAGCTTGTTATTAATGACGATGACATTGGAAGGTACAGTTTCCAAGTTAGACATCGATGCTCAATAATAATTTGTGTTTCTGCGATAATAAGGATGTTACTGAACTGAATTTCGGTGATCTAATGTTCTAGTCGATTTGGGTTTGGGTGATTTAGAATTTGAGATTGTCTGGGTAAACATGTGGCTTAGCTTAGTTTTATACCTGCTTTTCGAGGATGGATTTTCGTTCGCTGACATTTTATTTGTTCGAAATTGGGGGTTTTAGGGAAGAGAAGTTTTATTTTATTGTGAATTTGTCGAGGGTTTTATGTTTGATCTCTTATTTCCATGTAAAATGCATCGTTTTTGCTAGAGTTTTGAATGAAGGTGGCTTGGGGAAAATTGTGCCTAATAGGAACTGCTAGTTTCTGCTGAATTTTCATTGATCTTGATGTTCTTGAGTTTTACTGAGATGGGTCGAGAAGTGGCATGTGTAAATGACAAAAGAACTTAGCATGTCCTAGTTTTGGTTTGTGACGGCCAAAGCCCACCGCTAGCCGATATTGTCCACTTTCCCTTAAATTTTTTTATAAAATACCCTAGGGAGAGGTTTCCACATCCGTATAAAGGGTGTTTCGTTCTCCCCAACCGATGTGGGATCTCACAATCCACCCTCTCGGGACTCAACATCCTTGCTGGCACTCGTTCCCTTCTCTAATCAGTTTCCACACTCGTATAAAGGGTGTTTAGTTCTACTCTCCAACCGATGTGGGATCTCACAATCCATTCCCTCGGGACCCAACGTTCTCGTTGATACTCGTTTCCTTCTCTAATTGGTTTCCACAACCGTATAAAGGGTGTTTCGTTCTCCTCCCCAACTGACGTGGGATCTCACAATCCACCCCCTCGGGACCCAGCGTCCTTGCTGGCACTCGTTCCCTTCTCCAATTGATGTGGGACCCCCAATTCACCCCCTTCGGGGCCCAGCATCCTTACAGCCACACCATCTCGTGTCCATCCTCTTCGGGACTCAGTCTTCTTGGCGGGCACATCATACGGTGTCTGGCTCTAATACCATTTGTGACAGCCCAAGCCCACCGCTAACAAATATTGTTCTTTTTGGACTTTTCCTTTTGGGCTTCCCCTCAAGGTTTTTAAAACGTCTCTGCTAGGGAGAAGTTTCCACACCCTTATAAACGGTGTTTCGTTCTCCTCCCCAACCGATGTGGGATCTCACAATATCTGCTAGCGGTAGGCTTAGACTGTTATATGTTTCCTCTGTCTTTAAATAATTTATACGAAGACATAATTTATTCTTCCTATAGATAGTTATAGGGCCTATGGGGCAAGAAAATGCAAAACCCTTGATATAGGATTCAAAATTATCCCACGATCCTAAACTGATTTTCACTTGGGATTGCAAAACCTAAGCCTGTCTATGAAGGAAAAAAATCCATGGCTAATAACCCATGAATTAGATCAAAAATCATTCTCAGCCAGTCGATATGAAGTGACCCTTTTCTCTAGCTTCAAGATATTAGTATATTTGTCAATTGTTATGATCATGGTTGCTGCTCATTATCATGTACCACTACTGTTGGAGTCTCATTCAAACCATTGGTCCATTTGTTGCTCATTTTGACATTCTGTATCTTAATTTAATGTTAACTAATGTTCTTGATCTTCCTTGTGTGGTGCCTCGTGGTGTTCGGGGAACATGGATGAATCTCATCATATCTGCAGTGTAAGTCAAATTTATCACTACTTAGTTCTTAATTCTGATACCTAACTTTATGAAAAAACGTAAATGACCCCCCACCTCTCGGTTGTGCAGGTTAGCTGGGCTTGCGTTTATGTTTTCATCAAGCATCTTGCTACAGATCTTGGTATGCTTTGTACACTCATACATCTTACTGATATTATAGTACTCGTTCTGCTGCGTCACTGTAAAATAAATTGGTTTGATAGTATTGATTCGAATCCTAAACTTTATAGCTCTTCTGACAGAATTTAGCACAAATTAATGATTTAGATTTTATCCACATGTTTTTTTAAAAAAAAAATTATAACTAGTTTATGAAGCGTATGTAGAGTAACTGTATCCTTACGACGAAGCTTTTAATCACTGTAAAGTAGCAGAAAAAGGTGTGGTTAAGTATTATTGTAATCTAAAGATATCTCAAGTTTAGAATTTAATATATGTTTTATAACATTGTTCCTGGTCTTCTGAAAGAGCATAGGTTGGAGAACATATATTTCCTTATCTACCTATTAATTACCTTTGTGTGGTTACGGTTGGACTCGAGGAGTAAGAATATGGATAGCAACCCGATGACGAGTGATGACATTGCCTTTTGATATCCTACCTGACATGTTGGTTTGATGTCAAAAGTTGATGCAGGATAAGAAACAAACAAAGTAGATCCAGAATTTGTCTGTAGGATAGCAATCTGTAGGATTAAGTTGTAAGAGGTTGCAGATAGGGATTGTAAGAATCACCTTAGAGTTCTCAAGCATCACACTTAAGGTTATTGTTGTGTCGCACAATTCAATGAAGGTGTTGAGAGATTTTGTAGTTTCATTCAATAGTTCAAAATAGAATTGTACACCTTCTCGACGCAAGGGAGAGACTTTCACACCCTTATAAGGAATGCTTCATTTCCCTCTCCAACCGATGTGAGATCTCACAATCCACCCCCCTTGGGGTCCCAGTGTCCTCATTGGCACACCGTCTGATGTTTGGCTCTAATACCATTTGTAACAGCCCAAGTCCACCGCTAGCAAATATTATCCGTTTTGGCCCATTAAGTATCGCTGTCAGCCTCACGATTTTAAAACGCGTCAGCTAGGGAGAGATTTTCACGCCCTCATAAGGAATGCTTCGTTTCCCTCTCCAACCGATGTGGGATCTCACAATCCACCCCTCTTGGGAGCCCAGTGTCCTCGTTGGCACATCATTCGGTATCTAGCTCTAATACCATTTGTAATAGCTCAAGCCCACCGCTTGCAGATATTATCCGTTTTGGCCCATTAAGTATCTCCATCAGCTTCACAATTTTAAAACGCGTCTGCTAGGGAGAGATTCTCACACCCTTATAAGGAATGCTCTGTTCCCCTCTCCAACCGATGTGAGATCTCACAACCCACCCGCCTTGGGGGCCAGCGTCCTCACTGGCACACCATTCGGTGTCTGACTCTAATACCATTTGTGACTGCTCAAGCCCACCACTAACAAATATTATCCGCTTTGGCCTATTAAGTATCGCCGTCAGCCTCACGGTTTTAAAACGTGTCTGCTAAGGAGAGATTTTCACACCCTTATAAGGAATGCTTTGTTCCCCTCTCCAACCGACTTGGGATCTCACACTTCTAATCATTAATTTTCTTTTAAAAAAATATATAATCTAAAGTACACACTCAATAATAATGCGGTATTACCCTTCTGATTCTTGCATTCTCTTCAGGTTCAGGTTCTTATCATTCTGCCGGGATTAAATTCTCTGTAAAATTTAAAAGCATTAATCTTAGGTATTAAAAGATCCATTAAAACTGGAGAAACATCAAAATACTTATCTTAGAAGCCAATGACCATACTAAAGGATCAGAAACAAACAACAAACCCATTCTAGCAGGCAATAGGCACTAATCAAAGACTCTTTTTCTGAGATGATCCCTGTAAAAAGCTTCCATGTTTTATAAACTAGACAAGTTGTGAACCATTTATTATTCATTGTTCATCTGTTTTTGTTATCATCATGGCAGGCTTGTGCCCTATATAACAATTGGTGGCCTCTGTTATCAGGTGAGCATTAAGCTTGTTGTTTCCTTTTAGATAGCTTTTAATGAACATACTAATCATGTTTTCTCTGCAGCTTTGATGTATGTGCTTGTTCCAATGCCTTGTTTATTTTTCGGAGGCGGGTCAACGCAGTTTTTGACTAGTCGAGATGGCGGAGGGTGAGTATCTCTTAAGCATTCATCCATGTAATCAAGATATGTTTGTGTCATGCTTTGTTTTAGAACTATGATGTCCTTGTTTTCATTGTCTAACTTATACCCTTCATTCAAACACGTGTATGCGCGTCGTTGCGACTTCAAGATGGATCGGTGCTGCTAAATTCTTAACGGGGGCATCAACCATGGGGAGTTTGGCAATTCCTATTATCCTCAGGCATGCTCATATGATCGACACAGGAGCCATGTTCATAGAATTCGTTTCGTTCTTCATTTTTGTTTGCACCGTATTGTGCTTCCACCGTGTTAGCCTTGAAGATGATTGGTGATCCATTAGTGAAGCAAATCAGTGCTAGGATGAATGTAAAAACTTCCTCTGTTGAATTTTAATGCGTGATCTTCTTAACAGTTGATTCAAGACGTTGTATAACAAGATGAAACTTAGCACTGGAAAAGGGAGATCGAGCTCGAAGTATCTTAGTTGTAAATCAATCTAATGTATGATAATAGAAGTGCCCGTTTTCTTCATTTTCTTTTCGCTTACGTTGAAATGCTCGAGTTCCTGAAATAATTGTCGTTGAATGTACTTTTATACAAATAAGTTACACTTTTTGTTAATGCGTGGTTTTCGTTTAACATATCACATTTTAGCCAAGTATCCTACGAAGAGACTCCCGAGAGGTAGAAATATTGAATAGACTCGGTTCCATGTACCATTATCAAGAGATCAAAATTTCTAGCTTATTCCATGTAATATTAAACTAAAAGAAAATTTTCATATAAAAATAATTGGACGTATTTATTTAATATCCTAACATAATTATAAACATAATTTTATAAATCTAACACCGGTTAATTGTGTTCAATTGAGCATAGCTCTAATTACTATCACAAGTTAATCGTGTTCAATTGAGCGTAGCTCTAATTACTATCACAAGTTAATCGTGTTCAATTGAGCATAGCTCTAATTGCTATCACTAAAGTCGATCAAAAGGACGAGTCAAGTGAGACGACCAATAATTGAAAGAAAGAGAGTGAGTGAGGAAGCTTCCACTCATTTCATTGCCTTTTTGGTCTGTCTCCATCAGCAACTCACGGAGACTTCTAACACCACGAACCAAATTGACTTCACTTTTCTATTTTCTTTAATTTTTTTTTTCATTCCATTTCTAAATTTATATATATATATATATGGATGATAATACCAATTTGAACATAATTCAACTGATTAAAACATTATGATATTCTCGATCAAAAGTTTAAAAATTTATATTGTTAACGGAAAATTATCAGCTTAACTAATAAACAATAAGAGTGATTATATATCACTCAAATACATTATAATTAGGTTAATCTTAAGACGTTACAAAAAAAAATTGCAAATCTAGCTTTCTTTTTAATTTTATTTTACATTTATAGCAAAATTTTCAAAATTTCCTAATATTCCAATTTTACCCTTTTCAAAAATTTTTGTATATTAGTCAACTTAATATACTCAATATTATACGCCAATAATATTATTTAAAATGCATTATGAATGGATACTAATATATTATTGATATATCAATGCTGTGTTTTAAATAAATTTTAAGTTTATATTAATAAACTATACGTTAACAGTACGAGGATATATTATCATCCTCTCTATAATATTGTATTTTTAAAAAATAAATAATTATTTAAATTAAGTCCAGGAATATAAATAATAATTACGAGTATATTAGTTTGCTGATATCCAAATAAGAAATATATTCGTTTATTTATATATATTATAAAATAAATCAGATATATTAACTGATAAAATCAGAAAAAAAAAATAAAAATGGGATTTTTTTTTTTTTTTTTTGTTATGTTTATAATTTTTTTTTAAAAAAAAGGGTATAACTATTTTATAAAATAAAATAGATTAAAAATATATTTATTCCATCCCAATATAAATAAGTTTATATTAAAGAAATAAAAATACACAAATTTAAATAAAATTAGTGCTTAATAGCTATTAATTGGTTCTTTTAATAACCTTATTACCATTTTTTTAATGGATTTTTTTTCAGAACCAATTCAGGAGCTCCCAGTCCCACATGGGCTCATAAGCATCCGTCATGGCTTCTACGTTAAGCTCATTACTGGTCTCTGCAATGGTTCAAGAGCTCTCGCCCAGCATGGTCCCCGTCAATGGAGCTTTTAAGGTTGGGTTAGGTTCATTAGCACCGCTCGGTAGCTCAGTTGTTGCTGCTTGTGCCTTTGCAGTGGATTGAGCTATCTCGAGTTCACGTGGTTGGGGTCGTCGATCAAATGACCGTAAAGTCTTGGATTTTCTGTAGATTCGGCATAAACTGAACTCTTGTCTCAACTACGAAGTCAAAATGAAACAAAGTTAAAAGTATGTTTCAAACTGTCCAAATAAATAATATAAATATATTTTTTTAGAAATATTATAAAGGAGCAACCTTTTGTTTTAATAATATATACAATAATGCAAATGGTACCATGCAAAACCCTAGACCTACGCAACATCAAACGAAACCCTAAAATATTAACAGAAATCAGTATTGGTAACTGAAAAACAAAACAAAATTGCTATCAAACGAAATCTTAAAATATTTATAGCAATAAGTATTGGTACCCGAAACAAACCTGTTATCAAATGAAACCCTAAAATATTAACAACATGTATTAGTACAAAAAAAATGAAACAAACCTGTTATCAAACGGAACCCTAAAATATTAACAACAATCAGTATTGTACCAAAAAAAATGAAACAAATCCGTTATCAAACGAAACCCTAAAATATTAACAGCAATTAGTATTGGTATAAAAAAAACGAAACAAACCCATTATCAAACGAAACCCTAAAATATTAACAGTAATCAGTATTGGTACCTGAAAAACGAAACAAAATGGTTATCAAACGAAACCCTAAAATATTAACAGCAATTAGTATTGGTATCTGAAAAACGAAACAAAATCATTATCAAACGAAATCCTAAAATATGAACAACAATCAATATTCGTGCTCGAAAAACAAAACAAAATTGTTATCAAATGGAACCCTAAAATACGATCGTACCCGAAAAACGGGAGTAGCGGAGGAAGACGAAGAAGGATGAATAGCTTTATATTCATTCATCTTCCATTCAGTTTTGGTTCCATGGGGAGCTCTTCCATTGTAGAAAACCATAGTCTTTTTAAGACCAATGGTCTTATGGGTTGAAGAGTAAACATGGCTTGGAGAACCAGTGGCCTTCCAATACCCTGTGGTTGTCAATCTCTTTGGCCTTCCTCCTCTTGCTTCACTCTCTTGCCTTGCTATGAAAAAGAACCATTGCTCTTTATCTCTCTTACACACCTCCCCAGCATACCCTACAAAAACCAAGAATTTAACACCATCTCTTAACAGGTAGCGTTCGAGCTCCAACCAGACGAGCTAAAAGATGAATCTTTCAAACCCCAATACAATACAAGATAAGTTCTTAGTTCATAAATGTTCGAGCGAGCAAAAAGATGAAATCTTTCAAACCCCAATACCAATACAAGATAAGTTCTTAGTTCATAAACGTTCGAGCTCCAACCAAACGAGCTAAAAGGATGAAATCTTTCAAACCCAGTTCATAAACGTTCGAGCTCCAACCAGACAAATTAAAAAGATGAAATCTTTCAAACCCAGTTCATAAACGTTCAAGCTCCAACCAGACAAGTTAAAAAGATGAAATCTTTCAAACTCAAATACAATACAAGTTCTAAATTCATAAACGTTCGAGCTCCAACTAGATGAGCTAAAAAGATGAAATATTTCAAACCCAGTTCATAAACGTTCGAGCTCCAACCAGACGAGCTAAAAAGACGAAATCTTTCAAACCCAAATACAATAAAAGTTCTAAGTACATAAACGTTCAAGCTCCAACCAGACGAGCTAAAAAGATGAAATCTTTCAAACCCAGTTCATAAAAGTTCAAGCTCCAACCAAACAAGTTAAAAAGATGAAATCTTTCAAACCCAAATACAATAAAAGTTCCAAGTTCATAAACGTTCAAGCTCCAACCAGACAAGTTAAAAAGACGAAATCTTTCAAACCCAAATACAATAAAAGTTCCAAGTTCATAAACATTCAAGCTCCAACCAGACAAGTTAAAAAGACGAAATCTTTCAAACCCAAATACAATACAAGTTCTAAGTTCATAAACGTTTGAGCTCCAACCAAACGAGATAAAAGAAGAAACCTTTCAAACCCGAACGAATTCAAACTTCCGGGTTCGAAAGCTATTCAAGAAACCCTAATCTATTCTAAAGCAAGGAAGTTGGAAAGTCAGTGTCAAGCTAGGGATTCTCTTCCCCGTCTGTCTCTGCTCTATAGCTCACTGAAAACAAATTGAAACAAAAATTAAGAACAAATTACTTGGAAGATCCCAAGGATTGAAATCATAGATATCCAAAATAGGAATGATTTGATCCATTTCTTGCTTCAAATCATGTCTTCCATCTTCAAGCTTGGTATTCAAATAGAAAGAAACCAGTTCTTCTTCAGTAGGGTAAAACCTAAACCCAGGAATCAAGTAATTCTCCATCTCTCTCTATAAAAATTTAATTTTATATATATATATATATATATATAGATATCTATGGAGGTGAATGGATATGAAGATAAGGATGAGGAAGCAATAGCCCTAAAGAAATGAGGAAGAAAGGCTTTTAGTTTGGTATTTCTTTGAAGTTTCCATGCTCTTGAATGGAAATATGTTCTTGTCTTCTTTCTCCATGCAAACTAGTCCAAATAAATTATAGAGGCGTGTGATCTAATCTGTTTTTTATTGCTATCGTCGATTTATTTTAGATTTTTTAAGACTCGAATTTTACTACCGCCACGATAAATTCTGTCGTTAACGCTTCTGTGTATGTCGTTTTGTGATTATTAAGAGATGCTGCGTGTAGATATAATGTAGTAATGTTTGGACGAATCCAGTAAATGAAATTATACGTGACGACCGAAGATTCTTTTGTGCTGAGTTAAGCATCGAAGGCTATGTGGCAATTACGGTATATGTCGTGTTCTCTATTCAAACAAATTTTACCGTTGTTATCGGAGTCTTTTCAAAAAAAAAAATTATATAAACATCAGAATTAATTGCAATTCCACTTTTTACTGAAAATAAAAATAATATTTATGTAATATAAGAATGAAATTAAAATAAATATACATTTTTTAATTAAATTAAATCAAATAATAAGTTATCAAAAGAATAATAATAATAATTAAAATATAAAATAGAAACTTTTAGAATATATTCAATTGAAAAATAGTAAAGAGACTTAAATTCATATATTCAAACAATATTTTGAATTTTGAATTTTGACTTCAACATTTTTTCCATTTGATCAAAGTCGCCAAGAATTCAAACATAATTCTCACATTTAATTCTTGTTATAATTTATTTGCTTATTCAAATTATAATAATATTTACATAAGAAATATATACATTTTCAAAATTATATATATAAAAATATTGAGGTCTTAATTTTAGAGGAACGTCAATGAAAATATCTATAAATTTGTCCTAATATTTGATAATATATATTATGTTTCGTTAAATTTTTTAAAATAATTTGATTTATCTTTTATGTCGGGTGTGTTGAAGTTATGAACGTATGAAAATGTCGGGATGCTAACCATTTTTTTTATCTTTATAAAAAAGGAAAAAAGAAAATAGGAAAGGTACATTATTGGTAGGGATAAATACAGTGATGTTAATGAATGAGATTTTAATGGATTTTCAACTTTTTGTCACAAAAGAAGCTTCTGAGACATTTCTTTGACGGGCGTTACAAGGCAAAAAAAGGTCCCATCAATTTTTAACTGCTAAATATTATTTTTGTATTTAATATTTTAGCCTTTTATAATTCTAAAATGTAAAGAATTAAATTTGAAAATTTTAAAATATATATAAATATTAAATTGAGAAAAGAAAAGTCAAAATATATAAACTTCAATTTTTTTTTTATTTAATCAGTTTAAACCTTTTAAATGAAATTTTTATCTTACCATTGCATTTAAATAATTATTAGATTTTTCTCTTTTTCAAGTATTTGATATTTTAAATTCACAATCTCGATTCCCCCGTTCCTTAAATAAAACCTAAAATAGGTTTCTTAGTCATTAATGTTGATTACTTGAAGTCGAAGAATGAAGTGACTTCTCGACTTGCTTTAGCATTTTTGGTATTTGGAATCGAAGACCAGGAGGAAAGTGAGGCACAATTTTGGACACCTGTAAAATAAGAATTGTGAAAGTTACGACGCTCCGACCCAACCCACACCCACCACATAATTGGTGAACCACTAACCAAATCGATAAAATTGTTGATATTGACAGCTCAATTGAGGCAGTTTCTTCAATTTCTTCAACATGCCGACATGTTTAAGCAAGTTTCAAGAGTACAATTGTGACTAATATAAATATATGGGGCAAAATAATAAAGCAATACACGAAGCAGGCTTCCAAATTCATCACGATAAAATTCAAGTGCATTTACATACGAATTTTAGCAACATCAGTAGTAATAGTTTCATGAAAAAAGTCGCTCCAACTCAAACTCAAATCAAGTCTCACTAATAGAAATTGCTTCAATCATTGCACTTTTTACTAGGTAGATTATAGCATATGGCCCTCTTGTCTCCATTTGGATAAGAATTTTGTTGAATAAAAGTAACAAACCAAATAGTAACACCAATAATTTAGTACAGCAACAATAAATAAATTAAATAAATTATTTAGACATAACAACAGCACGTTAACAAAAAAAATAATAATAATAAATAATGAAGGCAAACAAATAGATAATAAAACCAAAATTTTTACATTGCTTAAATAAATCTCTAGAATGCATGAGATATATAATTAACTCGCAATCAAATAATTTTGAAACATTATCCAAATATCATTTTTAGAAAACAAACGTATACAAAGCGTATCTAAATAAAAAAAATGCATTATTAAAAAAAAAATGATATTCACAAAACAACACCTCTACCATTTTAATCTAAATGAAAAGCACCAAAAGCGAATCTTATTATATATATGTATATATATAATCATTAAAGATCATGAAACAAACAAATTAAAAAGGAGCAATCCTTGATCATTAACATATAAATAGTGTATTAATTAGTTTAAACATTAATTCCAAAGTAGTTTCATCCTCAAATCTTTCGAATCCAAGTTGTAGACCAAAATCTCACTAAACTTGAAACGAGAGATGACCATCAACATACTGCTAAGCAAGCTCTAAGCATAATCAGATTCAAACATGGCATGACTGAACCTTATTTCAATTTAAACAAAATACATAAAACATACGATTAGAGTAACCTCCAATTCAGTAGAACACTATTGCAAGAATTCTCTTGGGTCGGTCACATATCCGGTCAAAGCAGAGGCTGCGGCTGTGTATGGAGAAGCAAGGTAAATCTGTCCCTCTTTGTGTCCCATTCTACCAGGGAAGTTCCTGTTTGTTGTTGAAACACAGACCTGCAAACGAAGTAAACTTCTATGGATGAGAGATTCTATGTCGGGGGAGTCGCAAACCAAGGGAAGGCAATTGGTGATACCAACAAGTATTTTGCTTAAAGAAGTAAACCTAAGCACTCTCTTATTGGGTGGAAATGAAAATGAAAGAGTCAGCAAGGTATGTCATTCAAGGTCTGATTGTTTCACAGCTCGCTGCGTGACTTTCTTTTCTACCTAGATCACTCGTCGGTCGGTTAATTTATTTATGATGAGATCGTGATGGAGGACCTAGCTTACAATCATTTCCACTAATTTCCATATTGTTAGCTAATTTTCAGTGCGTTTATAAGCACATTTGATTGAACCCGAAATATATTCGTACGAGATAAAAGTACTACAAGATCAAACCAAGTGATTTGAGGTACTTGGACCCTCCCTATCTTTAGATCACTCAAACCCTAAACCAACTAAACTAATTCCTTTCTCACTCCCTCTACTTATAACCAAATAGTAGAACAAATTCTCTATCTATTAACTAATATACCCTCATAACATTTCTAATTTCCTTCCAACGACATTGCTATCAGTACAATAACTGTAATTTTAGTTCGCAATCCAGAATATCTTGAGCCCTCCTCAAAGGTCAAAAGTAAATAGGATCTAAAACTAAGATCTTTTGGTAGTTTAGAAATCATATGAAAATTCAATGCCTTTTTTCTTTCTTTTTTTTTTTTTTTTTTCAAACTACAGCATTACAATGGTGAGGTGATTCAAACTTTAAACTTGCAGGAAAGGTTACTAATACCTTCACCACAAGCTATGCTTAAGTTGGCTACTGAAAGAAGCTTAAGAGAAATATAACTAGGATTTGGATACAAAAGTCCCCATGGAAGCATTAAACTATACCAATCTATAAACCTCATCAAAGACTCCAGACCCCTCTCTACATCTGTTGAAACACACTGGTTCGTCTAGACCAAAATATTTCAAACCATAAAGAGAATGTTAATGATAACTTGAAACGAAGGGAGAGGATAATAAAAGTTAAGACCGCAAGGAACCAGTCGCCAGAATCCACTAACAGAGATCTACCAAGTGAATAACAAGTCCACATTTTCTTTTCCTTATCTTATTCTAAAACTGAACTACAGGAAAATTATGATTTACCTGTGGTTCATTCATCCGTGCATAAGTATCCCTAGGGCCACCCAAACAAGCAGCACAACCAGGACTTGCTGGTGTATCACAGCCAGCTTCCTCAAATATCTGAGAGCAAGTCTTACCACCGGCTCCAGGTACTGGGATGCTATATAGGTCCATCCAAACCTGTTCATTTTTAGGGAGGAAAAAAAATAAAGCCAAACAATTTCGCAAAGTCGTAGTTAAAATCCTGACTGCCATTTCTAATGATAAGTAAAATTGCATTTCAACACAGAATTGTACACAGTTCTAAACCTTTTGGGTGGCAGGGACAATAAATGTAGGAACTTTAACCTTCCTTCCCTGCATATAAGATTTACAATATATTATAAGACTCCCAAAAAATATTCAGATACTAAAATATGAGTATAAAATGAGCGCGGAGTCGCAAGGATAAGTGTCAAGGGAAACATCAGCGACATCCCTAAATTTTCCATGCACAAACCAATAGTACGGTAGACACTTAATAAGCTAATAGCAATGTAAGAAAATAAACAGTTCTCTTAAGCTTACAACAATCACATCAACAGAGAAGTCGTGACATTCTTTGGGAAAAAAAAAAAAAAAAAAAAAAAACCAGTCGCCAGTTGAAGGGAATAAAAACAAACGTAAACTTTTTCAAGAAAATATATAACGTCATAAATTAAGGGCAGTTATAAGCATGTGCATGTAATCACTTTCACAAGTAAAAGAGTTGAGGATTATTACTGCAGCAAGAAAAACTTTAGCCAAGGCCAGAAAATCCTCCGTCTTTCCCCCAGTGCAAGATCCAACATATACTCTATCAATTTTCACATCTTTACATTCCCTTGCTAAAGCACGGTTATCTGGAGAATGGGGCTGCAGTTTTTCAACAACAAAAAAAAAAAAAAAAAAAAAAAAAAAAAAAAGAGTTTAGGAAAAGAAAACGTGTAAACATTGGCAGAAACTTATGAATTAGGAAAATCTAAATCGTCAACCTTAGCTACCACAGGCTCCAGTTTTGATACATCAAATCTGTACTCTGAAAGAAATCTGAATACAACATAATATACTAATAAATAATAATGAACGTCAGAAGCAAAATATTGATTGAACAGGTAAGAGGAAAAGGGGAGAAGCTAATAGAACTGATTCCAAAAAATTTATATGGAGTTAATATCTACGACAACTGTTATTTTATATCAAAAATAGAAAGAAAAAAAAAACCTATTAATAGGAAAAAAAATGACAAAAACAAAAATACAAATATCAAAGTCAGAAGCTTCATCCTCAAAGATGTGGCGATTTCACTCCAACAATAGCGACCAAAGAAAAGCTCTCTCGAAATTTAACTATGTTTCTCCTTCTCCTTACAAAAAGGATGGCCAATAAGGATAGTTTCCAGCAGTGTTAGAAATTCTATCAGTAGAGGCAATGAACCAATTAAAAGGTGATGGAATAATCTTCCAAAAATACCCAGCGAAAGGACAATGAATGAAGAGGTACAAAACAAGGACTCTCCGGTATTTAGGTTAAACAAGGACAAGATTTCCTCTCTGTAGCCTTATTCTTCTAAACACTGACTCCAGCCTCTAAAACTGACTCTGAGATGAAAACTTATCACCACCTACATTCTAGCTATCTTTGGAAGAACACCGAGCATCCATCTCCTTCCTTCAACCGAACAAACACTCTTCTGCAAAAGTCTAATCTCCTCCTTGCAACAAGTCTTATAATACCTCTTTTTAAGGTTAGACCCCTTACCCGGTAACCCTTTTCTTTATTGAAAGATTCCTCCCTTTATCAAATGTCTTTCCTTTCTGTTGTTATTCTTCCACAAACATATCTACCCCAATCCTTAATCTTTCTTTTAGCTCACAAAATGTGTTATCTTAAGGCCTTATTTATTGTTAGTTTTGTGGTTTAAGTGTGTGCTTTAACGATCATTTTTTTTTATTTTGTGGAAATCTACAAAACCAATTTTTCTAAAAGAATTATGATGAAAATGAGACTAATTCAGCAAGATTTGGAGAATAAAGTCAAAAGAAGGAAAGAATCAAGCCATCGATATGCTATAACGGAGTGTTGAGACACTACAGATCGAAGAAAGGCACCTTGTTCACCCAGAGTAGTGTCACGACACTATGCTCGATGGTGCAGAGAAGAACCTTATTTTAGGGACGATTTTTGGAATAAAATATGTATTCCTAAATTGACTTGGGCTCCTAATTCATTTCGATTTTGGATTCCCAATTAAATTTGAATATAGATTAACCCAAGACTGAGTTCTTGGATAGGTAATTGATTTACTTTTGCAAGCCCATGATCAATTTTACAATTGGACGAGAATTGTACCTTGAATGGGAAACCTTAGTAAGACTAAATTTTTTCCTAATAAGAAGATTCACACGGTATTTTTTTTTTTTTTTTTTTTTTTTGGAAACCTTAGTAAAACCTACTGAGAGATTGAGGTTCATATGGCATTTTTTTCCCCTAATAAGAAGATTCATACGGCATTCGATCCCTAAATAGCTGGCTGTCATGGTAAACTCATTACTTGCACTTAGATTACACCTTGTCCCTTTTACTCATTGGACCATTTATGGTGATTATTTATTACCAAACAGATTTAGAATCCTTTCACTAATCATCAGCCATAAAGTTCCATCTGATCAATATAAATACGTGTACTAACATATGCATGGAAGGTACACAGTATATGCAAGTGAATAATCCTTTCACGTATGTATTAACTGCACATCCTCAAAAATATAGGAATTCACACAATAACAAAATGAAATACCTTGCGTTCTCATCACTGTAAACTGGTTCGTAGGCTTTGGATGTCTTACCCTGTCCAAAACACATAATAGAATATTCCCAATGAACTCCAAATAGATAATCAATAATTAAAGTAAAAATAAAAAAAATATATAGCATTAAAATATCTGATAAAAACATCCAATCAAAATTGATGACACTTTAATGTATCATTTGAACCTTGTTCCTTCCTTCCAAGCAGACGACAAGCATGCTAAATGAGAGACAGAATTGTTTAAATAACATAGAGAGACTTAAAAACTGTTTGAATATCAATGTAAATTGCATGCATCCTTGGCCATATATCATCATCCATCCAGATAACTACATGAAAGATACATTCAACCATGCTGTACGCATCAGATGCAATCAAATTGACGCTTCAATGTATCACTTCACTGTTCCTAGCAAGTAGGCATACAAACATGCTAAAAAGAGAAATTGAACTGCTCTAATAACTTAAATGCCCCTTTTGTACTCACCACGAGGCACTTGAGAATGTTGCAAACATGCTAAATAGAAACAATTATTTCAACAAACTTTAATGCCCCATCTGGACTAACCTCAAGGTACTTGAACGTAGTACTATCGGGAGGAATAACTCCATTCTTTCCTCCAGCTTCAACAACCATGTTGCACAATGTCATTCTTTCTTCCATCTGCCAGTAGAAAGGACTCAAAAAATCAAACTATCTTTTATTATTATCTGTTCACCAAATGCTTATATAAAATATATACATATACGAAAAATTATGGTCAAGTAACATTCAGAATCTCTGTAGAGTTCTCACAGTCAAACTTTCAACGGTTGTGCCAAGAAATTCCATGGCTTTATATGTTGCACCAGATACTGATATTTCACCAATAATCTGTAAGGCGCAAACAGTAGGTTCAATTAATTAACAGTGCAAAGAAAGAAGGTATAAGACAACATACGACATAAACAAAAAACTACAGAAGTGCCAATTTGAAGGCCTTAAGAGTGTATATCTATTCTAGACACCAGAATTGAAGAGAAATTATTTTCCTGAATGTGAAGGCTGCTACATAAATAATAGAAAGTATATATATGAATTGCTAAATAACTCAATCTCCATTAACGTCATGAAAGATTTCAAAATTAGTCTGAAGTATCGTATCATTTTCGATCTAATATTAAATTATTTTCACACTATGTATATGATTGAGATTTTAACAATTGCATTCCAAAAAGCAATATAATAGCATAATACCTACTCTCTCATGCTGGACCAGAGAATTTAGATTGACATTTGTCGATATGTTCACTACATATAATTTAACCTTTCCATAACATAGTTATAAGTTGGGTTAAATGCCTTTTCCCTGTTATTCGATCTTTATCCTCTCAGGTATCATTGATTCTCTCATGAGCAGTCAACAGTCATTCATACCCTCCACAATTTTTTTTATGTACCAAGCGCACTTGACATGTGACAAAAAAAATGAAGGGTTCTTTTATTTTTTTGGTGGGGTCCACAACAAATGAAAATTTTTTAGAATTAAATAACATAAGAAATCAAGAAAAATGAGATAAAACAAAAGGGCCAACAAAATTAATAGCCTAAAAAAGGAGCCAAATAACAATAGACCTAAGAAAAAAACAAGCTCCAGTCCAGAAAATAAGACTTCGAAGATGATCACAAAAGTTAATGAAATATATCAATAACAAGGAAACAAGATATATGTTTCTTTTAAAATATATTTTTTAAAAAATTGTAATTTAACCTAAAATATATCTTCTATTTATGAGGATCTTATCAAACCAAAGGATTATTTATGAGGTTTTTATCAAAGCACAAGAACGAAACTCTAACTTTTAAAATCGTTTGGACTAAATTCTAACTTTCTCCAAACCATAGGGTCCAAATTTGTAATGAACCTATATTTATTTCTTTTAAAATGTTTTCTAAATAAACGTTAACTTAATAACTAACCCACAGGAGGCACTCTAAGTCATGCAGATAAATGAAGGCCTCTTGTCTCTGTAGAGGTGAAGCTTAAAATTATGATTTCAAGGAAATTAAGTTTCAGCATTCTTCACAATTTTGACATTTAGTAAATCTAGGGTATCTGCATTTCTTTATCCAGAATGATACTTTTATTTTTTATATCAACAGAAGATTAAAAAGAAGTTATCCTTAACTAAGTATGGATGATGTTATAAACTGATGTCCTATAAGTGCAGGCTGATTTAAATATGTTCACGTCAAGAGGATAAGTCAGGATGTGATTATACATATTCACATAGACGTTTAAAAAAGAAGAAAATATCTCATTAATTAGACACATTACCAGTTAAACTTCAAGGAAACATGAATATCTTATTATGGTTTCACCTGTAAAATCAAGTCCTTTGCAAGTAAATAATCAGGCATTTCTCCATCCATGACAAACCTCAAAGTTGGGGGAACCTGCCATTTAAAGATAGAAAACAGAAAAACAAATATTATGTAATATTGGAACATATTATAATCCTTCGCATACAAATTACAAGTTCTCAAAGGATAAAATACAAATATGTGTGAATGATTTGTGAAGCAACACAGGATGTGAAAAACACACCGGTCATAAAGAATTCAGAGTGACAATAGCATTATACTCCAAAAAGTGTACATCTATTGATTTCTTGACACTTTGAAGACAAACAGCCATTGAACGTGTATTGTACCCTTCGACAGATAAGTAGGACAGCAAGATCAAGTCAAAAATATTATTTAATCCCTCTCAAACAATGTCTCGATCTCAATTAGAAAGAACATTTTTTACAGTTTTCAACAAATTTGAATTCCCAAAACAACCAGACTACATTATGTAAATCCACTCAAATAAGCACCAATACAACTAATCAATCACACTTTGACAACAAGATAAGGCTCAAATAACATCAATGCTAGAAGCAGAACAATAGGTAAAAGTTCGGCAGACCTTGAGCAGTGATTTCCCAGTGCCCAGAACAAATCCTGCATCAGTATTACCAATTCCACTTGCAAATTGACCAAATGCACCAGCTGTACAGGTATGAGAGTCGGTACCAAGCAGGACCTGAAGACATGAAGCATTCCAAAAATGTTATTTAACTTGAAAGCACCAATTAGAGTAAACCATGGGAAAACAGAGAAGCATCTCAAAGGAATAAAACCTCCCCAGGCCTGCAGTGACCTTCTTGAGCTAACGCTACATGACAGACACCTTTGTAATCTGGGTTCACCTGGTAAAATCATTTATGTTTGATTATTTGATGCACAAGATAAAGTGAAATAAGTAAGGCTAGATTTTCATACCCTGAAATCGCTAAGATCCTTAATATCATAGAAGTACTTGATATTTTGTTCTTTTGAGAAATCTCTCAGAATGTCCACATTGCGGTTAGCACGTTCATCGCTGGTGAATATGTAATGGTCAGGTATAATCACGACCTTCTCTCGATCCCAAACCTTCAATAGAAAAATAGTTACATCGAAATGCCATTCAAGGATCACATTAACGGAAAAATAAAAGTACAAACATGAACAGTACATGTACTCAATGTTTATTAAGGTGAATGCAACAACGACGTCCAACCTGCTAAAGTGATGGAACTTGGATTAGAAATCACATCGATTGTTTCAACCTTTTTTACCTTTGTCTTTTTGAGTTCAACAGTTGCAGAGTGGGAGATTGACCATCAATCTTCAGGATGGTAATTGATATTTGATCCACTAAGCTATGCTTGAATTGACAATTGTTTCAATCATTAATGCTTTATCTACTTAGAGTAGCCTTGTTCCCATTAATTTACACCTCAAACTTGAATTAATTCACTCTCTTTTCATTCTATCTTCTGATCCTCTAGCAAAACTCTATTTGGACATAATTATAGATTTATGAAGCACGGCCAAGATTTATGCAAGAAAATCCAGTGCCACTGCAAGTTTTCTTAGAACGAGCAGAGCACATAACTTCATTACTAGTGACCTTTTCTCTGATAGCATAGCTTCATAATTACATCAATTAAACTTGACTGAGTAAATGAACAAGAAATGTGAACTTCCAACCTAGAAATATCAGAAGTAAAATACCTTTGCGTCCTCTCCGAACTCCTTTTTAAAAATGCCGATAGAACCAGGGCCGCAAACATCGTGAGTCATTAAAACGTCCACATTAACCCAGACATTTTCACCTGGACTCAACTGAGTTTTTTGAGAAGCTTTAGCAAATATCTTTTCTGTCATAGTCATAGCAGTTTTAACCTGAAACCAATAGATAATGAACAATTATAAACCACCTATTACAAGACGAAGGCTAATAAGAACACATAAGAAAACCCAACCGAGCCAGTGGCGCTAGGCTTGCGTTCCGATTGTTGAGGTGCCATGACCGAACATATTTTCTTCGATACAGTTCTCTCGCATCGCCGAAACGAAAACGGCAACGACGATGAAAACGCAGCGAGGTCCGAATCCTTCTGAAAACGAAAACAAAACAACAAACAGTTTAGATACAGGATTGATCAGGTGCAGAAACTGCAGGAAGCAGAACCTCTAAGAAGAGAAATGAAGATAAAACAGAAACAGCCAATTTTGGAGATCTTTTGAATAGAAGAAGCCTTGAATACCATAGAGTACAGACCTTGTTGCTCAAGAACGACGTCGATGTCAAGGCAGCGGTGGAAGCAGCCATGGATGCAGATCTTTAGCAGCTTACTGAGAGAAAGCGAAGGAGGATTCGTCCTCACCAGAGAAGAGGCGAAGGCGGCTACAGTAACTTGCAAAATGTGAACGACGCTTCTGCAGGGATTTTCTGTAGGGAAGTGAAAAAAATGCACATACTAACAATAGCTTTACTTGCACGTGCCAGTGGATGAATTTTCTTTTTTTAATTTATTCTTTATTTGGTTAATAAATTATTACATCAATTTTTTTTTATTTTATTTTAACAAAAAAACATGTATAATCTTTTTAACAATTACAAAATTCCATGGCATTTTCTAAATAAATTTCAAACAATATTAATTATACATAAATGTTTATATATTAATTTTAACTTAAAAAATATAATTTATTTTTTCGAATAATTACAAAGTTAACAAGTCTATAAATATAATTTTCCGAACCAATTTGGTATTATTTAACATTTTTTGAAATTTATATATCAACTTACTCGCACTTTTTTTTAAACTAAAAAATGGATTGACAAAAAAAACGTTCTTTATAATTTAAAATATTAAAATTAGTTCATATATAGTCTTTATTGTTTAATTATTATAAATAGACAATTTGTGATAATTTTATGAAATTATAAAAGGAAAGTAATTTATAATTTCTATAAAATGGTGAGCTGAAAATAATAATTTTAAATAATTAAAAAATATGTTTTTGATTTTTTTTTATATATATATTTAATAATTACATATAATTTCATTTAAGAGAAAGTTTCTGATTTGAATGGCTCAATGGCCTATTAGTGGCCGACTTACTCTGCCTTTTTGGTGACTGTTTTGGACCAAAACAAATCAACTTTATGGTATTTTCAAGCATCTTTACGTGTAAAAATTGAACAAGGAATATTTGACCACTTTGCAATCAACCAAATGGACTCAATGGGTATCAAAACAAACGACGATCGTTAAATTCTCGCATTAATTACATTAGCTAGGTATAATATAAGGTACGTGCTTTTAATTGTGGGTGTATCCCGATTAAGGGTGTGTTGAGGATTATTGGGAGTGAGTCCCAGTTAATTCAGTGGAATAACATGGGTTTATAAAGAAATAATACTATCTCCATTAGTATGAGGTATTTCAGGGAGGCCCAAAGCAAAGTCACGATAGCTTATGCTCAAAGTTGACAGTATCATACTATTGTGGAGAGTTGTCTTCATCTAACAGGGTATATGTTTAACCCGACAACCCGGACCAACCCAACCCGAACTATAAGGGTTGAGTTGGGTTGAATTATCATTTCGGGTAGGGTTAGATTCATTTTTCTGAACCGAAACTGAATCAATTCGGTTTCAGGTTCGTGGATAAAACCTTGAGCCAAATAAAAATATTTGAAATGTTAAGAATCTTTATGTATTAATATTTTTTGTTCGTGAACTTTTACACATTGCAATTAAAATATTTTATAATATTTTTTTGTTGTAAATTTTTATTATATCTTATCTAAGATTGTATCTGAATAATTATAAATTGTGGATAAATAAAACTTAAAAATGCTAGAATTTGACACTATGGATATATATATTTTTTGACATATTGCAATTAAAATATTTTATAATATTTTTTGTTCATGAATTTTTACACGTTACAATTAAAATATTTTATAATATTTTTTTTGTTGTAAATTTTTATTATATCTTATCTAATATTGTATCTGAATAATTATAAATTGTGGATAAATAAAACTTTAAAAAAAAAAAAAATGACAATTCTACAACGCAACCCGAATATAAAGGGTTGAGTTGGGCTGTGAAAATTTTCGAGTTAGGTTGGGTCAACTCGAACTTTTGGCTTGGGTCAAAAAAATCCTTCAACCTGACCCAACTCGGACCATGTACACCCCTAATCCCGATCCTGACCACAGTGGGAGATCATTGAAAAAAAATTATTTGAATGGTCGTTGTTAAATTAACTAACCGACTATAACGTCCTAATTAACGAGTCCACAAGTTCATACGAGTACTATTAGTGTTGTAGGTCAACTGCTAATAAAATTTTCTTATTGGTAGAGATAAAATTTGTTAATGGATTATTAGTTTCAAGATTCTAAATATAAATAAGACTAAAATTAATATAATTATTAATTAAATTTTTTAATTAATACTATAAAATAATTTGTTAGGAAAAGTGAATTGACGATAATAATAAGTATTTTATCTGGTAAATAAATTTTGCAGATTCTTTTTAAGAGTTTAATTCAATGAAATAATAATTTTAAAGTTACAATATTAAAACCTAATGGATTTTAAGAGAAATTTATATATTTCGGGGATTAATTTTACTCGAACAAACAGTTTATCTATATGTTGTAGAAGCTTCAATAAATTCCACAAGAAATCAGCAAAATCCAAACGGGACACATTGATTCTTAAACGTGGAGTGGACTATTATCAATCTCGATTGATCATCTCCCACGTCTTCCATGATCGTTACTCTATTAATCAAGGAGTAATTTAGCGTGGTCATTCATCTTTCCTTCTAGATTTGGAATTCGTGTTGTTTGGTGGGATTCAGAAGTATGGAGCAGGAGAGAGGTTTGCCGGGATCGTCGCTTAGCCCTAGATCTCCGTCTTCGCAGCCCTATCTGTCAGTTTCGGTGACTGATCCTGTGAAATTAGGCAATGGAGTTCAAGCTTATATCTCATACCGAGTCATCACAAAGGTATTTGTGCATTTAGAAATGTTTTTCCATGGTTTTATGCCCTATTGTTTGATTGTTCTTTCATTTTACTCCTTTCGCTGGAAAATATTCAACTAGTGCATATCTCGAGTTTCTCTGTGATGACATTATCGACTGGCCATACGACTGCTGAGAGTTTTCATGTTCGATTGACTGTCTGCTATGTAAAGTTATGTGAAGTGAAGAAGGCTAATTGTGTGTTCTTAATTAAGAAACTGGAAGAGGCCGGCTTCTTCGAATTCGGCTGTAGTTTTACTTGAAAGTTAGAAGGCAATAATTTGAAGAAGGAATGCAGTTTGGATGTCAAACTTTTGCGTCTAATAAACTGTGTAATTGTTGGCTTCCATGCCATGGACGATGTTAGAGATGATTGATCCTGACTTTTTAAAGAAAATGAACAGGGTTTGCCCTTTTGTGGGAAACTGTATAGGTCTGATAGGAATCTCTGATGAGAAATTGATGTAAATCAGAGAAATTTCTCTACATGGTAGCGATGAATGAAAAAGTTGTATGTGATGAGGTGCAATGGCTGAAGGTTTTCTGAGTTTTTAAAGAGTTTTAAATTTAGGCAGTCGTTAGCTGAAGGTTCCATAAAAACTGTGAAAATTCTTGGATGGAGCTCTTGGTCTTTCCTCATTATTTTATTGTGATCTTCTTATCCTCATAAGGATGGTAATCAATGAGCTTGTTGAAACTTCTTCTTTTTAAATGTTATGCTCATTTTCTGACTCTAATCTCATGTGTTGGATGATGAAAGTCCCACATCGGCTAATTTAGGGAAGGATCATAGGTTTACAGTCAAAGAATACTCTTTCCATTGGTATGAGGCCTTTTGGGGAAGCTCAAAGCAAAGCCATGAGAGTTTATGCTCAAAGTGGACAATATCATACCATTGTGGAGAGTAGTGTTCGTCTAACATGCTCTAAACTTAGCCATGTCAATAGATTGGTAAATCCTCAAATGTCGAACAAAGGACTCGAAAAGAAAAGGAGTCAAGCCTCATCGAAGGCATAGTAAAAAATGACTAAGACTCCAAAAGAAAAAGGAGACGAACCTCGATTAAGGGGAGGCGTACTTTGTTTGAGGGGAGGTGTTGGATGATGAAAGCCCACATCGACTAATTTAGGGAAGGATCATGGGTTTATAATCAAAGAATACTCTCTATTGGTATGAGGCCTTTTGGGTAAGCCTAAAGCAAAGTCATGAGAGCTTATGCTCAAAGTGGACAATATCATACCATTGTGGAGAGTCGTGTTCGTCTAACACCATGAAAGAGGAGCATATTTGCTGTCAGAATGCAAATTAAGGGGCATCAAATTGTCTTGCTGAATTAGGAAGAAGAAGGAATTGGCCAAAAGTCGGAAGGGTTGCAATTGTACTTTAAAGAGAGGATTTTTCTTCCCTAACATGAAATCCTTACTTCAAAATATGATTTTTGTTTGCCACCTCAACAGAACAATTGTTGTAATAAATTTTCAAAGTGTTACCTATTTAATAAACAATATATTAAAAGGAATCCCCAATGATTCGGGTGGGGGGAAATAACTCAATTGCTTACCAGGTAATTTGCAATAGTTAACAAAATGCATTTCATGTATATAGTAGCATCATATCATATGAGAATCCCATTCTGTTTGTATCCTCTTCCAGAGAAAAATTTATCAGGTATATTTTTGCACTTAGGTGACCAATTTACTAGGATTAACAAATATTGTTGAAAAGCTTTCCCTTTGCATGTAAACAAAGTACACATTTACCTTATTTTATTATATATAATGACTGACCAGCATGACATTAATTATAATTTGTATTATCAGACTAATTTCCCCGAGTACCAAGGTCCAGAGAAGATTGTCATTCGGCGATACAGTGATTTTGTTTGGTTACATGCTCGCCTTTTTGAGAAGTACAAAGGCATTTTTATTCCTTCTCTTCCAGAGAAGAATGCTGTAGGTAAGAAGATCATGGGTTGCCTTTTGCATCTGATGCTTCATTATTTTGAGGTTTGAATATGTTGCTAAATGATAATACTTATGTTTCCCTTTCCACTACTTTTCTTTTTACACAAATTTCCTTTCCACTACTTATGCTAAGGTATCTAATATTGTGTTAAACTATGAAGAGATCTTTTCATTAGGTATTTTGTTGGTTCCTGTTGATGATGAGTTATAGACTTATAGTTGAAAATTATGCAATGTAGTATTTTTCAGTGGGTTCTTTAATTAATCAATGTTAAGTCTATGTCTTGTCCAAGTTCACATATGATATTGATTATTTTGCTAACCTTTTTACAGTTGCACAAGGTCTTTTTGTACTTGGAAGCTATTTCAGAGAAAGTAGTGTTTGTGTTGGACAATTAATTAGCTAGGACAAACTTGGATATGGTGATACAATGTTTAATTGTTTTAACAGGCTAAGAACACAACAGATAAGAGCTAGTAAGCAAGGAAGAAGAAGACGAGGCTAGATAAGGGGAGGCAAGGGATCCCTTTTCTAGTAGGACTTGGTAATCTAAGTCTTGCCTCTTTTGGTTGGCTCATATAACCTAGTAGTCATTACCAAACACGTTTAAAGATATTTTGCAGAGAAAAAGGGAAAATTTAGAGAAAAGCTGATAAGTGGCAATGTTATTTAATATGTTTGTATTTAAAATAAATAAAACTAATAAATAATATGTTATAGATGTTAAACCTAGAAATAAAAAATTAAGAACATTCTTTCAATTTTCTTTTTTTTACAAATGTGATAAAAAATGAATGAATTTAATGTAGCAGCTGATAAATAGGAAGAGAGTTATGCAATACGATGCCCAAAAAAGCCCACTAAAGATTGCTAAACCATGTGGCAGGAAAGCTAGAATTGAGCAAAGGTTCTCAAGATTTTTCTTCAATCTTTGCTCTATGATATGTAAGATGGCTCTTCATGATGGTTAGAATGGACATTCATGTTCTCTTAATGTCAATTTGTGTAGACTAGAAAGCCATCTTTAGTGATGGTTTTATTTTTGTGCACAAGGTAGAAAGTCAAAGCCATAAGAAGCAAGTCAATTACAAATCCTGTTATCTTAATTCACAAATGAGCATGTTGTCTTGGGAGAGGATTTAAAATCATAATGTTAGGTTACTTAAACCCTAAGTTCTTTTGGATACTCTTCAATGGTGTTTGAGTTCAAAGAAATTTGGAATGATACATTTAAGCCATTATTATGAAAAATATGGTTAGAATGGAAAGAGTTGTTTGGAGAAGAAGCAATCATTGGGAAAAGACACAACCCGTTGCCAAACCTCTTCCTTCTTTGTGGTGTACTCTCTCCAAAGGGCTTTGTAATTATATGACTGTTATAATTAATTCTTCATGAATTAGTTTTGTCCTTTGGGTTTAAAGGAGTTCTTCTTTTTGTGTGTTCTCTTTGAGTGTATTTTTCATGGATTGGTTTTCTCTGTGCATCTCTGTATAAATAGTAATGTGTTGAGTGGTATCACATGGTTGACCTCTATTTGAACTTTCCAATCACGTTGAAAATGATTGCACAATTGGTAGTAATAGCCTGAAGTTGTTATTTGATGTTTAAACTGTTTAAAACTGAACTTGCACATAGTTATAATGTTTAGAGGTATTAAGGCGTTGAGATATACAAATATATGCTCCCCAAAACACTTGAACAACATGTTCCAAAATCAACTATCTATTCTGTTGAGTTGAGTTGGGGTACGTACGATTGCTTCTTTTTGCTGAAGCAATGTTGGTTTACATGATATATATTCTATGAATTCAACATTGAAGGTTGACTTTTTCTATACATGTATTCAGGGAAATATAAGATCTAGACCTGGAATTGATAGTTTACATTGTGAGGTCATCTAAAGTGATGATGTGCCAGATTTGATGCGTTTATCCATTTAAAATTACATTTGGAATAAGTTCAGTTTTTGTCCTGCAGAGAAATTTCGTTTTAGTGCTGAATTTATTGAAATGAGGCGTCAAGCTTTGGATATATTTGTAAATCGGATAGCCTCACATCATGAGCTTCAACAGAGTGAGGATTTGAGAACCTTCTTGCAGGCAGAAGAAGAGGTGATGTTCATGGACTTTTCTATGTTATACCGTACATCCTTTTAGTCTTTTCTCTGTCCACCATATCTATGTTATACCGTCCATCCTCTTATAATGAAGTAATAAGTTCCACTAAGTTGATATGCATTTGCTATCTTATGAGCAGACGATGGAGAGGTTGAGGTCTCATGACTCTGGAATTTTCAAGAAAAAGCCAGCTGATTTAATGCAAATATTCAAGGTAAGATAAGTGTTAAGTGCTGAGGTGGAGGAATGATTCTCACTGCAATATTTGATAGTTTGCGCGAAAGAATTTTTATTTCAATTCGAATGGCAAGTACAGCCAGACCAATTTTATTTCTTTTCAAATGGGTGAGTATAGCTGAGATGTACAAAGTTTTAAATGTCCTGTAGACGCAAGAAGAAAAGTGGAGAGTGCTTAAAAACTCTCTCGTAGAGGAGAAGAAACAAAGTAGAAAGATATTCAAAGTCTACACTTACTTTGCTCAAATTCTTTCCGTTTATAGCATAAATGATTCTCTCTGTTTCTTTTCCTCTTCTTTTTTAATCTGAACACATCTCTCTTTTTTTTTGTTGCCGCTGATCAATGTTAAATTTTTGGATGGGTCACTTCTTCAAACAAGAATTATTCTTGGACACGTTTTGATTTTCTGAATTATCTTAGCACTAGATACAAGTTCTGGTTCCACTGAGATGCTAACATGACAAATGAAAGATTCGTAAGAAACAATAGTCCTCTTTCTATAGAAGATGTTGGGGCAGACCTTTTCAGACCTTCAAGCCTGTATGATTTGATCCTACTTATTTTGGGGAATTTGTATTCTAGATGGCCTTTGATCATCTCTTTAAGAACAAAAATTAAGTTGTATGCATTTTCTAGTTTCTCCTTAAGATCACTCATGGAAGTGTTCATTTTAAAGTTTGTTAAGAGGAAGCGTAGAGGCATCTTCTCAATATATTATGCTGTCTTGAATACTTAATTGGCAAATTCAATTGAAACGATGTCTACTCTGCTTGTATCTTATGAGAGAAATTTTTGTAACTCCTTCGGCTTGGTGGGCGTTTTATTTTGCACTCTTTTTTGCATCCTCCTTTGATTCAATCATACTGTTTGTCCCCCCCGTCCCAATCAACAGGATGTACAGTCTAAAGTTAGCGACATTGTTCTTGGAAAAGAAAAACCGGTGGAAGAGTCAAATCCTGAATATGAAAAGCTAAAGCACTACATCTTTGAGCTTGAAAACCACTTAACTGAAGCCCAGAAGCATGCATATCGACTTGTGAAAAGGCATAGAGGTACATGAGAATCTTGAAGGCCACTTAGTTTTAGCTAACATTTGTAATTAAAGTTTTCAATACCACTTTATTTTATTAAAAAATAAATGAATAATTTCTGATTGTTTCTGCTTGTGCATCAGAGTTGGGACAAGCGTTATTGGATTTTGGAAAGGCTGCCAAGCTTCTTGGTGCTTGTGAAGAAAAGGCTGTCGGCAAGGGGTTTTCAGAACTGGGAGCCAAATCAGAGATGTTGTCAAATAAGTTGCAAACAGAGGTATATTGAGAGTGTGTTTTGCATAACTTCGTAATTGGTTGGAAGACCACAAAGTGTTACTTCTAAAATCTACCATATTGGGTAACAAATACAACTCACTTTTAAAAAAATCAAATTGATCAAATAATTTTCTTTTTAAGAAATGCTTTGAAAGCTGAATCTCCAAAAAGCTTAAAGTGATTGACCGGCTTGACATTGATGTGAATCTGCAGGCCCACCAACTTCTAATGAATTTCGAGGAACCCTTGAAAGATTATGTTCGTACGGTGCAATCTATTAAGGTAATTTTCCCCCTCTCCCTTTGAGTTGATTCAAAATAGACTTTTTGACTTCCAAGTTTGTGCCATTGCTTAATGAATCCTGAATAGTATGCCGTACTTTTAAAAGTTTAGTTGGATTTGGTTACCATGGGTATGGGTATGTATGTCTCATGGTGTTGGTAGAAGTTCGGGAACAAAGTTTTGATTTCTTTTTTATGCAGGGGCCAAAATAATTTGTCTTGTAGCATATGTACATTCTCACTGTCATCTTGGTCGATGTATTTGCGTTTCGATTAGTTGACATATAAGCTTGTTTTTCTTTGGTATATGTTCTTGATATGACTTTGACTGAAACAGGCCACCATAGCCGAGAGGGCCAACGCTTTCAGGCAACAATGTGAACTTGCTGAAACAACAAAGCTGAAAGAGATAAATCTGTATGCACCAATTAACTTATTTGATGTTCATTAGTTTTCATTTATGTCGTTATAATAACAGGATAGCTCACCTTCCCTGTGTTTAGTTACCTCTAAAATGCATTCTGTGATGTTTTCTTTGCTTACCATACCAATTTTCAGTGAACTTTTACCCTTTCTCAAGTCCTATGTAGATTGTTCTGATTCTTGGAGCATTTGATTTAGCTTATAAGTTCAATGGTCTGCAGAGACAAACTGATGCTAATGAGATCCGATAAAGCAGCCGAGGCCGAGATGGAGTATAAAGAGGTATTATTCAAACGTATTAACGTAACTTAGTAAGCAGAAGACAAAATCTTGTTCTAATGACTAGTTTGGTTATACAGTTGAAGGCAGCAAGTGAGGAAGCGACAAGAAGATTTGAGACAATAGTGGCACTAATGAATCAAGAGACCATAAGATTTCAAGAACAGAAAACACTAGACATGGGGCTTGCTTTCCATGAATTTGCAAAAGGACAGGCACGTTTGGCAAGCGGGGTTGCCGATGCTTGGCGAAGTCTCCTTCCCAAGCTCGAGGCTCTCTCCGTTTCATGAACAACGAAGTGCCTTGGTAGTCGTCTCTAACAGCAGATGCAGAGATTGTAGCAACACATCGCTTATATAATACAGTCAGTTTATGCTGTTTTGTTTATGTTTTCTGCTTTTCCATCTTCTGTACAAATCTAAATATGACGACGTTGTAGGCTTAGACATCTGTATTTTCCACACTGTTTTGAGTTTACTTAGAATTTTCCCTTATGGCTATGGTTTACAAGATATTGTTGGACAAATTACTGAATTCTTTTGACACGAGTTCTTGTACTGTTTTTCCTTGGAAATATGCTACTTTTCGTGTGGAAGGGACAAATTTGGAACAAAAAGATTAAATGTCCGAGCTCGGGAGATTTGAAACTTAGACGTTTTGGTCAATAATGTTTCTTAACCCGGCTCTGAAATAACTTGGTTGCAAAAATAGATAAAGGATTTTTCAGATCATCTAATTGGTCAACACGTTCCCTATCCAAAAGTTATATGTTATTTAAGTCATTGTGTTGCCTTTTTACTTGTAGCTATACAACGTTGCTTTCTTCAATTTTTTCAAATTGTTTTCAAACATATTTTTTCGCTCATGTTTTCTAAAACATCTCTTGCAAATGTGACTCGAAGCTTGAGCATATGTCGACATTGTCTATGATGTCCGAATTTCTCACAACTAACTTGTTCGTTAGGTTAGAACAAGTGCACACAATGTCTAGATTTCTCACAATTAACTTGTTCATTAGGTTAGAACAAATGTCACACAATCACTGTCCCGTTGTCACAAAGAGTTGTTAGGTTATAACAAGTGTCACACCTGTCTCGAATTTCTCACAACTAACTTGTTCGTTAGAACAAGTGTCACACAATTACTGTCTCGTTGTCATAAAAAGTGCTATTGTGACAAGTTGTATTTTTTTTAACTCTCGATTACATCAATTTTATTAATTATTTTTTTAAAAAAATTGAAGAATCAAATGTCTAAATGGAAATTTATTGTGCAGATTTTAATTAGTTTTTCAATTATTTTTTAACGAAGGATATTTAGTAACATATATAAAAAAAAAAAAAAAAAAAAAAAAAAGGAGAAAAACCGACCAACGGTCGAACCTTTCTCCTCACAGAGGCTTCCCATCGCTGAAACGCTATCCTCTCCCTCTCTAGACCTGCAAATCACCAGTAATCTCCATCTCCTTTCTCTCTGCTATTCGGCTTTGGTTCTTCGCCATCGGATTCATGGCCGCCATTACTCATTCAACAAAGCACCTCATTCGTCACACAACAGTTGATTCTCGCCCTTCTATCTTGTCTACTATGGCGTCTCATCCGTCACTGGTTTTCGTCGGTTGGAACACTCGGCGTCGGCAATTCTCTAAGCTCTCCGGCGTCTCAAGTCCATGCCCTAGGAACATGAACCTTGCGCCTAAGTCTTCGGAGGAGAACACAGATATTTTGCCATCGGAAGATAACCCTGAAGATGGAGTCTCGCTCGGGACCATGAAATTACCTTCGGACATCGACATTGCGAAATTCGAGGTCCTACTCTTCCAGGTAGATCCAAAATTCCTCCCCGTTTCTGTCACGTTTTTGCTTTACAACTTCTATTACCGACGAAGCAAAGGGGGAATTTCATGATCGTTGTGTTTTTTCCCTTCCCCGTTTTGGATTGGAACAGTGGGCCAATAGTCTTTGCCAGGGAGCTAACTTGCCGCTTCCAGTACCTTTGAGGGTGAGTAATGGATTTTCATCCTGCAGGTTCTTGATGTTTAGGATAAACTTCAATACTTAGTTCATTACCTTTCTCATCAAAAGATTTAGGGAAAACTTTTTTTGGTTACAATCAAACAGGTTGACAAAATAGCCAGTGGAGTTAGGCTTGGTTTTATCTCAATTGGAGATGGAAAGACAGAAGTTCTTGTGTATATAGATTGCTTGGTTTTTCCTGCTACTGCCAGCTCTAGCCCAATTTTTCGAGCCATAAGAAATGGACGCTTAAAGGACCAGTCACCTCCCGGTGAACCAAGAATCATGAGGAGTCTTTTGAGTGCTTTGAAAAAATCAGTTGAAATTGCTGTAGTATGAGTTAACTTGCCTTTGTAAATGTGATAAACTTGTGCTATCTTCTGTCATTAGGTGCTGTAAATGCCTGTCAAGTGAAGATCAGACCCTGTTCTCGTTGTTTCTATTAGTTTGATTCTATTTTTATCTTGTTTTTGCTTTAATTTCCATGTTATTAACAATCCAACGTGACTTGAATTAAAGACACAAGTGTTCGAGTTGTATCTAAACCCGATATTCTTAGTCGGTTTACGTGCTTTCTATTGTATACTTTGGATTGACAATTGGAATGAACTTTTCATGAATTTCTTAACCTGAAAGAAGCAGATATGGTGGCTCTGTAGCTGCATGCTGGATGTCTATGGAAGGAAGAACAGTTTGTTTACTTGAGAAAGGCTGTAAATGAGAATCACAGGATCTTGTTATTGATAGCAGCTGTGAGGGTGGATCATCTCAATTTAGACATAAGCTTTGGTCCTAAAGATGCATGATTCCAGGTAATCCCTGTTCATAGTGTTGTTCTGTTGTTGTTTACTTAAGAAAGGCTGTAAATGAGAATCACAGGATCTTGTTATTGATAGCAGCTGTGAGGGTGGATCATCTCAATTTAGACATAAGTTTTGGTCCTAAAGATGCATGATTCCAGGTAATCCTGTTCATAGTGTTGTTCTATTGTTGTTTCTTTGAAATTAAGATGAAATATGATGAAGAAATGAGTTATCAATACAGTATCTTGAAGTTTATACAAGGCTATTCATCATGAATCTGATAGTATAGGGAGTAATGAAGTAACCATGAATCCATGACTAAATTTAAAAGTTTATGCTCTCATGAAAAGCCCGAGATGTATTCTGCGATTCGAGTTTTAGTTATTCGGGTGTGTTTCTGAAGTTATTATTCATCTGTATATAGATAGATATAGAACAATAATTTTAGGTATTGAAAAAAAATGGTTCTCTAGCTACTGTGGTGGTCTGTGGGGTAGGGGGAGGTTGGCTAGTGAATGCTGGAATGATAATTCCAATCCCTGTTCTTGTTGGAAGGAATCCAAACTGGCCAAAAGAATGGGGAAGGGATTGGTATTTCTGTGAAGCTGCTGCTGCTGCTGCTGATGCAGCCATGTTGAAGGTACAAAGTGTTCCCATTGAGTTTCCTTCGACTTTTCTAACTCCTTTTAAATCCCAATATCCCTCCCTAGCCGAAGAAACTTGCCTGTCGTGATACCGCCGGTGGATATTGTCCGCTTTGGCCTGTTACGTATAGTCATCAGCCTCACAGTTTTAAAACGCGTCTACTAGGGAGAAGTTTCCACACCATTCTAAAGAATGCCTCATTCCTCACTGCAGTCAAGGTGGGATCTCACAATCCACCCCCTTGGGAGTTAGCGTCCTTGCTAGCACACAACTCGGTGTCTAGCTTTGATACCATTGTAACAGTCCAAACCCACTACTAGCAGATATTATCTGTTTTGGCCCGTTACGTATCGAGTCAGCCTCACGGTTTTAAAACACGTCTGCTAGGGAGAGATTTCTATACTCTTCTAAGGAATGTCTCAGTTCCTCACTCCAATTGATGTGGGATCTCACAATCCACCCCCCTTGGGGGCTAGTGTCCTGGCTGACACACCGCCCGATGTCTGGCTCTGATACCATTGTAATAGCCCAAGTCCACCGCTAGCAGATATTGTCCACCTTGGCCCATTGTGTATCACCGTGGGTCTCACGATTTCAAAGAAGTTTCCACACCCATCTAAGGAATACTTCGTTCCTCTCTCCAACTGATGTAGGATCTCACGGCCTCTCTCTGCCCATCTCTTTGCACCGCCCCGCCCTCCCGAGCTCCTCCAAAGATCCCAAAGCTAGATAGAAACTGACACTCCCAAAGCTTATACATTTAAATGATCTTTACCCTTTCCATCTCTTTGGTCTATGTTTGAGCTTCTGGAATTCAACGCTACTATCTTCATTCACTTTAAGATCTTTCATCCAAGTTTAAGTTCGACTCAACCTGATCTAAAATTTCCAGATTCTTTTCCTTGTCTTCATAGTTTTTAACCATCACTTACATAATCTTATGGACAGGCTACTTGTCTCGTGCTCGATGTTCTTCGAGTAGCGAACGCTTAAGGGGTCGTTTGTTCGGAACAAAGTTTGCAAGCTTGGACATCGACATCGGATGGGTGAGTTCCTTGATACACAGACACTCTTATTTTTAATTGTTTAGTTATAATTATTTATAATTAATTCATTAAATAATGAACCAAAGTACTAAATTTGGGATTATAAAAAAAAAAATTCATTAATATATGTTTAATCAAATTAACTACAAATATTATTAATTTATTGCAGGAATGATCATTATAATTAATTATTTGTGATAAATTAAAAATTAATTGTTATATTTCTAAAACAGTACATAGTCTTTTATTTTTATTTTTTTTATCATATATTTTTAAATTGTTTTATCAATAATTAATCATAAATATATAAGATTTAGAAGATGTAATATCTTATATTTTGTAAGATCTTCTACAAACATGAAATTATTATTTTATCTATATTTAGTTTTCATTTAATATGATAATATTTGATTTTTCATTATAACATGTGTAATTAATTCTTCAAAATTAATAAATTGTGAATTTTGCCTAGTTCTAATATATTTAATAGTAAATAAAAATTAAACTAATAACAATTAATTATCTAAAATTAATCAATGAAATAAAATTGTTGAAATATGAAAATTTGAAATCATCATATATTTTATCTTCAGACATCTTAAACAAAAAAGCTCCAATCGAGTATCTCCCTCTTCTAGCTGCTCTTGACGAGTGCTTAGAACTCAAAAGATGTCTCAATTGTTGAGCGGAAAGGTATAAAATTTTATTTATTTAATTAATTCAAGGGTTGTTGGAATTATTATTCTCATATTATGCGGCTGTTATTAGTCTCTGAATATAATTCCATTAAAAAAAAAAAAAAAAAAAAAAAACTTTAATTTTCTAAGTCAATTATTAAATTCACAAATCAGCCACCATTTCAGCATATTAAGACTTAATCAGTATTAGAAAGTTAGTTAGCTACCAATAATTTCCCTAATTCATTATTTTTTAAAAATTAATAAAAATACTATAATTTGTCTCCTTGTTGTATTTATAAATAAATAAATAAATAAATAAATATATATATATATATATATATATATATATATATAAACAATTCAAAGGAGACAGCTTTGAAAGACCCAATTTCTTGGCTGATTTAATAGTTTTAAATTTGACTTTAAACTTCGAGAATAACATTTAAATCAAAATTACTGTTTCTTTTTATTTTTTAAGATTAAAAATTAGGATTGATTGATTCCTTTCACCCTCGGTTCGTTGAACTTTGACTTTTTGTCTATACGTGAAATGACCAAAACGGGTAAGCAAACATGCCTTATTTTGTCTCTTTCTATTATTTTTCTCAAAAAGTAATTGCACCTATTTTTGGAATTAATTCCTTCAAACCTAAATTAAATAAATCTTATAATTTGACTTTTTTTTTCTTTTTGTTCATATCATTTTATTTATATATTTTTTTTATAATCCCCTCTTATCACGGAATCCTGAAGTTTATTTCCGCTCATATTATATCATTCTCAAATAAATAAATCATGGAAAAGTTATATTGTTTGATGAAAGTCTCACATCCGCTAATTTAAGAAATGATCCTGGGTTTATGATCAATAAATATTATTTCCATTAGTATGAGGCATGTTGTGGAAGCTCAAAGCAAAGCCATGAGAACTACCATCGTGAAGAGTCGTGTTCAACTTAGTCATGTCAATAGAATTCTCAAATGTCGAACAAAGTGTTATGAGCCTCGACGGCATAGTCAAAAAATGACTAAAGTATCGAACAAATTGTGCCAAAAGAAAAAAAAAAAAGTTAAGCCTCGATTAAGGGGAGATGTACTATGTACTTTGTTACCGGGGAAGTGTTTGGATGAAAGTGGTGTACTTTGTTCAAGGGATTAAGGGGAGGTGTACTTTGTTCCAGGGGAAGTGGTGGATGAAAGTGGTGTACTTTGTTCGAGGGAAACGTTGGATGAAAGTCTCACTTCCCCTAATTTAGGGAATGATTATGAGTTTATAATGAAAGAATACTATCCCCATAGATAGTGTTGGATGAAAGTATGAAAGTCCCACGTCCCCTAATTGAGGGGATCATTAGGGGATGATCAAAATACTATCTCGAGTGTTATAAGGCATTGTGGAAAGCCGGGAAAGCCCAAAACAAAATCATGACAAATTGTGCTCAAAGTCGACAATATTATACCATTACAAGAGTCGTGTTCATATATAATTATCCAAAAGTGGAAAATAGAAAAGTATTCAGCCTTTCTGGTTAATTCCTCGTAAACAGCTGCTGTTCATACATATTAATTACAATTACAAAATTCAAATTCATCGCAGAATCACGGCTCTGATTTTACAAGTTCAACAACTTCCGAAGACAAATGGATCATCGAATCGGATATGATATGAATCGAACTCTAAAATCGGCCAAATTTCAATCCAATCGGATCGAATCGTATCCTCCTCGGTATAAACAGAAATCGACGACGAATTTCATTACCTTCCGGATCAAACGATTCAAACCCTAACGAAGTGGTGGTGTTCATCTGCATTTCCTCTGTTCTAAAGAAACTCCTCGACAATCTCGCCGAAATCGAATCTGCCATTGCAGCATTCCACAGCGCTAACAATTTCTTGAAAAGCAGAGACGCTACAAGGAACCACAAGCGCGTTCCTCTGTTCGAATCCGAACTCTCTGTAGGCTTTATCGAGCAGCATCCTAAAGAGCGGATGCGACAAGAAACTCGTCGGAACGACGAAGCGCTGCCGTTCGTCGCCGACATAAACCGCAAAAGAACCGGTCGGAGTCGAAGTCGGCGACGGCGAGTGAGAATCGTGATCCTTCGATGATTCCAATCGATCGCTGAGCAAACACTCGTTGTGCGATGATGATTCGCCCTCTGTTCCGACTCGGACCTTCACTTTCTTGGCGAGTTTCTTGAAGGAGACCAGTTTCTTGCCTAGCATTTTGTGATCTGAATTGAAAAATTAATTGCAGAGATGAAGCTTGAGATCCATGGACATGGAAGATTGAAGGTCTGAAAATTGATTTTATACAAGAATGGAGGAGGTTTGGTGAAGAAGACGATGAAGAGAATCAAGGAATTTAAAATTTTAAAAATTAATTAATTAATTTAAAAATTAAAAAAAAAAAAAAAAAGATGATTGGATTATTTGACTTTGACGGTTACTCGTAGAGTCTCAATTATTCCATTTTCTGTTCCTTTAACTTCCACTTAGTTTGACTAAAGTTTTATTTATTTATTATTATTATTATTTATTATTTATTTTTTCTATTTAAAAAAATATTTTATTTTGGATAATCCCAACAATTACATGAGATTATTATATATTCAATGTATATATAAAAAGATTACACTATTAAAAGTTTAATTTATTTATTTTTTTAATTATCTTTATTTGTGATATGATATTGTTTACTTTAAATATAAGCTCTCGTGATTTTACTTTAATTTTCTCCAAAATGCCTCGTACTAATGAAGATAATGTTTCTTACTTATAAACGCACGATCATCACTTTAATTAGCCAATGTGGGACGTTCCCTCGAACAAAGTACACCATAAAACCTCTCCTAAGGCCTATAAAGCCCTCGAATATCCTTCCTTTAATCAAGACTCAACTTTTTCTCTAGAGCAGTTTAATACGTTTGAAACTCACAATTTCTTCGAGATTCACTTTTTACTGCACTTGAGTCGTTGTATAGGTTAAATGAACCATCGACTAATTTTTTTTGACACTGTTGTAAGTCAAATTAAGCAGTACTTTTAAAAAAAAAAATTGATTTCTCGACTCATGATGTGATTGCAAGTTGGCATGTGTCGTTCGACGTCGATAATCCATTTAAAATGAAAATGACGATTCTACCCCTAACTTTAGAAGTATATTTTAGTTCATATTGTTTCATAAAATTTTTTATTTTAGTAAAAGGATGACATGTGAAGTTCAAAGAAGGCCGCATAAAATATTGGACTTTGGTACTCAACCACTATAAACAGAGAATCTTTAAGGCCTTTCAGTTTCAAATAATGTCACCCACTTCTCATTCATTTAAAAAATACCCTTAAATTTTTTAAAATACCTAAAAAGTACCCATAAATTTTTAAAATTTAATTAATATCGGTAACGACCCAAATCCACCACGATATTGTCCTCTTTAGACTTTCCCTTTCGACTTCCCCTCAAGATTTTAAAACGCGTCTCTTAGGAGTTCCAGATCCACTGCGATATTGTCCTCTTTGGGCTTTCCCTTTCGGGCTTCCCCTCAAGGTTTTAAAACGCGTCTCCTAGGAGAAGGTTTCCACACCCGGGTGGCCCAGTGTCCTCGCTGACACTCTTTCCTTCCTCCAATCGATGTGGGACCGTTCCTAAATGCACCCCCTTTGGGGCCAGCGTCCTTACTGACACACCACCTCGTGTCTAACCCCCCCTTCGGAGAACAACAAGAAGGCTGACACATCGTCCGATGTCTGGCTCTAATACCATTTGTAACGACCCAAATCCACCGGATATTGTTCTCTTTGGGCTTCCCCTCAAGGCTTTAAAACAGGGAAGGTTTTCACATCCTTGTAAATGGTGGTTGTTCTCCTCCCCCAACCAATTTGGGACATCACAATATCGTTTTTGAAATTTTAAAAAATACCCTTAATATATTTATTTTTTTTTGTTGATTAAAATTAATAAAATAAAATACAGAAATTTAAATTGAAAATGAAATAATTTGTTTAAAAATTTGAGAAGAAAACAATTTGTCAGAGAATCCAATAACTGCTGCAAAAATAATTTATGAAATGCCATTTTAAAATTACCCTCTCATTAATTAATCATGTGGAAGTTACATACAAAATGCCATGTTTCTAGAAAGACACTAATGATTATTGTCAGTTTAATTTTATAATATTTATTTAATTTGTATTAATATTAATAATTACAACCTCTAATTCCTAACTAAATACTTTATAGGTTAGTTGAGTTACAGAGACACCCGATGAAGTGAAGGATATATGAACTGACTTTTTGGAGAGTCTGTTCTCATTATACCTACAGTGTCACAATCACACTTTGATGGTAGCGGACTTGCAATTGTGCGGCATTCACTTCTCAGCAACAAGTGAGTTAAGCCTATTTGTTCTCGCATCGCCTACGGCCAAGCGACGTATGCTCGAGCCTCTGGCCCCGGTTCAAGAAGAAGGTTTTAGACAACGGGGGTAGAGAGATTTCGAAAGAGAGTTTTGAAGCAAAAGGCAACAACAACGGCTTACTGCATATAACTATCGGATAGGGACAACTATTGTTGGGTTGTGACATTCTCCCCCCACTTAAACTAGTCATCGTCCTCAATAACTTACTTCGGGGCACAACCACACTTTGGATTGTGATACACAGCACGACTGACTTGTCATCGGTAGTGGGAATTCTCCTGTTCCCTAGTAAAATACTTGGTTGGAGTATCGAGACCATATCCCAATGAGAGCTATCGTGCAAATAGGATAAACTTAAGAGAATTGAAAGTCACTACTTATACTAACAAGATGCATCTTTATTTCGGTGGCTCGATTATAATTATATGTTAGATGACCTCTTGAAAATTTTCTTATAATACATACGAGTAAGGATAAAGCGTACTTGAATGACTCGGGTTGGTCTATGAAAATAGCTCTTACTCTTAAAAGCGAGGAGTAAGTAATGTCAAATCTGGATTCTCCATCCCGGCGTGAATCATTTTTTTAATTTTTGAAAAAATATAATTACTAGATGAAGGAAAAAAAAAAAAAAAAAAAAAAAAATATATATATATATATATATATAGTTTTAGTAGAAATAAGACAATTTTTATTTATTATTTATATTTTATTGACAAGTTTTTTTGTCTACCGTTGGGATGAAAATAATGGGAGTTGAAAATATGACAAAGACAGAATTTTGGGCCAATAAAGGGCCGAGTGGGCTGGGCCCAATTGTCGATTTTGAAAGGTTCAAATGTCAACCCTTCGGGATTTATGCACCAATTTGCCGGACCGAGGATTTGGCGATGCACGACTTGGCGACTAATAATCGTTTACTTACGCTTTTACTGATGATGTCTTTGACTAAATGTTGTCAACTCTTTTAGCTTTAGGCGATTATGACGATTGTAGAAAAATTAGCGTTGACTTTTTAAATAAGTTTCTTTTTTATTGATAATTTTAGCTTTATTAGTATTTTTGAAACGTGGTATGAATAGGTTGGTAGGTCAAAAGTATTTTCTTAAATTTTAAAAAAAAGTTTAGATGTAATTTTTAAGTTTTTTTTAAAAATTTTAGAAGTCGAAATTATTTTAAATAAAGAATTAATAAATTTCATTTAAAATGGTGTTATTTAATTATTTAATTAAAAAATTTAAGAGAAATGTAAAATTAATTATAGTTTTTTTTTTAATTAATTTAGCTAAGCATATCTCTTATATAGACTCGAAAAAGAGTTTGGAAATATTAAATAAAGATTACACCAAGAGGATTGTTATAAGAGATGAATAATGTTTGGTTTTTTTTATTTACAAAATTATTATTGATATAGTTCTGGATGTGGTCGACAAACACAATCGGGTGTTTGGTCTAGTGGTATGATTCTCGCTTCGGGTGCGAGAGGTCGCGAGTTCGATTCTCGCAACACCCCAAATTTTTTCATTTTTTTTTAATCAATAAATATTTGGGCCGAAGTCCGCCAGGCCCAAAAAACTTGTCAGCCCAAATATTGTCGTGTCACTTGGTGAACAAAATTCGAGGACTCGCAAAGACCTGCTGCTCGATTGATTAGGGTTTTTCCTTCTTCTGATCACTGTTCTACCAAAACCTCTTCCCATCTCTCGTTCTTCACCATGAGTAGGTCAGGCCAGCCTCCAGATCTTAAAAAGTAAGTGCTGCCCCTAAATTTTATCCTGTTCGGTGTATTTTTGGTTCGATTATTTCAACTTTTTTTTTTTCCTTTGTCCTCATTTTTCCCTTCTTTATGCAGATACATGGACAAGAAGCTTCAGAGTAAGTTCTGTTCCTCACGAGCTTGTTTATCTTATTCATTGTCGCAACGTTTATGTTCTGGAAAATTTGGTTTGGAAATGACAATTTGTTATTCTGAAAGTCGAGAATCCGTCAATTCTGTTCGTTTTCTTTGAAGTTATGCCATCTGATTTATAATTTCGTTTGTTGATTAGTGTTTGTAATGTGAGGAACCTGAAGTTGACTCTTCCTAGTTTAGTACCTATGTTAAGATACGAAACTGTTTGGAGACGAACGGAAGAAGGATTGGGCTTTAGAGTTAGATTATATGGTGTTGAGAATTGTTGGGAGGGAGTCCGACGTTGACTAATTAAGGGATGATCATGGGTTTAAGTAAGGAATATACCTCCATTGGTATGAGCCATTTCAGGGAAACAAAAAACAAAGCCATGAGAGCTTATTCTCAAAGTGGATAATATCATACCATTGTGGAGGTTCGTAGTTCCTAACATGGTACCAGAGCCATGCCTTTAACTTAGCCATGTCAATAAAATCCTCAAGTGTCGAACAAAGAAGTTGCTAACCTTGAATATGTAGTCAAAAGTGACTCAAGTGTCGAACAAAGGGTGTACTTTGTTCGAGGGCTCCTGAGAAAGGAGTCAAGCCTCAATTAAGGGGAGACTGTTCGAGGGCTACATAGGCCTTAGGGGAGGTTTTATGGTGTACTTTATTTGTAGGGAGGATTGTTGAGGATTGTTGGGAGGGAGTCCGACATTGGCTAATTAAGGGGATGATCATGGGTTTATAAAGTAAGAAATACATCTCCATTGATATGAGATCTTTTCCGGAAACTAAAAGCAAAGCCATGAGAGTTCATGCGCAAAGTAGTCAATGTCATACCATTGTGGGGGTCTGTGGTTCCTAACGTATAGTACCAAAGGCTGACCATTTTTCTTTTTGTGATGATAGAGACCTAAATCTCACCGTATATCTATCTGCTACATTTGGTTGATTATATCCTAGGTAGGTGGAGACAATCCCATGATTGCTGAGAGACCTAACTTCTAGATAATCTTCCAAGATAAATGGTCATTGAGGCAGCTTTCTTCATTAGGTTGAACATTAGTTTTTCAGTCATTGCATGTATAATCCTGAAATTAAAGAAATCTCACACTTCAGAAAGTTTTGTTTACAAATTGATGTTGCTTCTGAATTACAATTTGCAGTAAAAATGAATGCTAATCGCTTGGTAGTTGGAACTCTTCGTGGGTTTGACCAATTTATGAATCTAGTCGTTGACAACACCGTGGAAGTGAACGGTAACGAGAAAACCGATATCGGCATGGTGGTGCGTGTGATTTTGCAATCAAATTCTTCTCTATGTTTGTTTGCTTAAATTGATAACCACTGATAGAGTTCAAGAATTGATTTCCCTTATTGGTTTCCATTTCAGGTGATTAGGGGCAATAGCGTGGTAACCGTTGAAGCACTTGAACCTGTAAACAGGATGCAGTGATGGTGCACGCGTTGGAATTTGCTGCTCTGTTTCATAGATTGAGTGAGTAAAACATTCGGAACTGTTGCATTTATAATTTTGGGATGTTACGAATATCAGGTGGATTTCTTGTGCTGCCATCATTCTGAACACCTGGCTTATTAATTTCAGCGATGGGGTTTCTGTATTTTGGATTCAATTACCTTGCAAATCTTAGTGTATGAAACCCATCGTATCACTTGAAGATGTGTTCATTAATCCCATTACAGAGGACCCGAAAAGAAGAAATAGTTTCAACCCAGTTTGTATCAAGTCCCAACTTCAATTTACATAGCTTTTCATTCCGAGTTTTTTCGAGTTTTTCACTGAATGAGAGTCGGGATTACGATGTAATCCTTAGAACTTTTTGTAGTAGTCGTACTTCCATCTTGCAGGAACGTCCGGGAAGGAGTTTAGCATTACTCTATCTGCACGACAAAACCGTCGTGCAGGAATTGTCCGAGCTCTTCTAGTCCGAAGAAGAAGATGGTCCAAAGGTCAAACATTCCCATTGACTTTTCCATGAAATCAGGCTGTTGTTTCTTCATGGGCAAGTGCAACTGCCTGGGAAGTCTTTTAGCATTTAGCCATTGAAAAGTCTTAAACCCAAAACATTATTCTACTTTCTTTGATTCCCAAAGGTTAGGTCTAAGATAAGTTAGTATGAATTATTCATATTATAAATTTTCTTCTAATATTTTTCTTTTAATTTTTTGAAAGTTTTTATCTAAACCATAATTAATGAATGGGTTGTGGCGGATTCAATCTATCAAACTTTGATTTTGGACTGAACTTGAATCGGGGTAGAGTCGAGTTTGAATTGACTTTTGGGTCTCGAGCTTGTTGATGACGACGTTGATGCAAGAGTATCAAATATTTATTCGTGAAAACAACTCATTCTTGTAGTTAATATTCCGAACCTTATATCATACAAGGAATTGTGTTATAATCCCCATTTTTTCAATCTTGTGATCTCAATTCAAATCGGGTGGAATCAACAAAATAAATAATTAAATAATATAATTTAAGAATAGAAATAATCCCAATACGACAAAAATAGAGAATGTAATGAAACGATAATATGTTGTATGCCGTATGAAATATAAAATAGAATAATCTCATAATCGATGATAATATGTTGTATGCCGTATGAAATATAAAATAGAATAATCTCATAATCGATAATATGCCGTATGAAAATAAAATACTATTGAAAAATGGACATTTGAATGGTCAAATAGTCAAAAGTCAAGTGATTTTAATATGAAAACGGCCTTTATGGGTTTACAAACAAGTTAATTTATAAAATTTAATATTCTAGATTTTAATATTATTTTCACATTCAAATTTCTTATAATAAATAAAATTTAATTCTTTTTAAATAGAAAAGTTTGAATTTTTGGTTGAAAATTTTGATCCTACTAATTATAGCTTCAAATTTCCATATTTTCACTTATTTCTAAATCCAGAAAATTGTGTAGAAATAATAACTTTACATTAATAAATCTCATTCAATGCCTATATCTTCTATTTCAGAGTTAAGTTTAATTTCTTGAAAATAGTAGCATATCTAAACGCTCGAATAGCCTTCTACTTAGCCACACATATGTTTTAGTTGACTTTCTTTTTCTTTGGTTCGATAATTTCACAAATATTATTGTAATGATTTTTCGTGTTCATCATAACTTCGAACAGTTCTCTGATATTAAAAGAGTTAAAACATTTAATAACAATTAAATTATAATTATTTAATACATCATCTCTCATAGGCAAAAATAAAGAAGGAATGGTACTTTGCCACAAAATTATGTTGCTATTAATTTAATTAAGCTTAAATACAAAGATGAATTTTCTTTTTTTTTTTTAAAGAAAAAACAAAAATCAAGTGGGCCCAAATCAAGGAATTGTGGTTTGAATTTGAATTTTTCCAATTAATATTTTTTAAAATAATTTTGTTGAAATTAAAAATAAATCGATATAATTACACAAAAGTATCAACGTAATTACAAAATAACCATTTAAAATTAAAGAGCCTTTTTCTTCACTTAATTGGTGCACGGAGCACACCGAAGAAGATAGAGAAAAGGATCTCTCTCTCCATCACATTATTCGTTCAATTCAAGAACTCTTTTGCATTTTTCAGTTTTGATTTCGATTTCGATTTCGATTTCGATTTTGATTTTGATTTCGATTTATTTCCCCATTTCGATTTCTCTGTACCATGCCCCAGGGTGATTTACAGACCTTCTTCACCGGTGATATTGTCACCGATGACCGGAAAGCCGCTGGCCATGATGACCAAGCTACCTTGAGCGACGACGGAGAGAGGCTGCCATTGGAGGAGGAGACAGAGGAGGCGGATCGGCCGGAAGTTCCTCCTGACTTCCCGCCGGAATCTTTCTGGCTCTCGAAGGACGCGGAGTTCGACTGGTTCGATCGTAACGCCTTCTTCGAGCGGAAAGAATCCACCAAGGCGAGTTCTAATTCCATGAATTTGAACCCTAATTTGCATCCGCAATCGAATTCAAATTCGCAGCGGTTTTCGACGAATTTGAAATCTAAGGCCTCGATGATCGGATTGCCGAAGCCTCAGAAGACTTCCTATGTTGACGCGAAGAATCGGCGTAACGGCAAGTCCGGAAACATTCGGTTGTTTCCGAAGAGATCCGGATCCGGTGGAAAATCGGTTTCGACAATGATTGAGCCTTCTTCTCCCATGGTATCATGTATGGGGAAAGTAAAATCGAAGAAGGACCGAAATCGGCAGAAGACTCACCATCACTCAACAGAACTAGCAACCGCAGAGGAGAAATCACTCGAAAAACAGAGCAAAGGATTCTTCGCGTGTTTCCGCACTATTTTCCGTAGTGGTGGAAGAAGGCAACCAGTCGTCGAACCGACTGCGTCACTGACAAACTCGCCTCCAGAACAGGGCGTTAGAGCGCGTGACCTCACTCCTTCCGCCACTAATCCGCCGCCTACGGCGTCACATCCAAGCAAGACCGACGAAACAGATCCTCCATCCTTAGGCGGTTTGCAGCGATTCGCATCAGGAAGAAGGTCCAGTTCGTGGAGCGTAAGCGAGGTCAGTATAGACGTTGCGTAGGCGTAGGTGTAGGCGTAGGCGTAGCATTGACTCTTCCTCCATGCGAGGGATCATCGTGTCGTTAGTGCACGCCGGCGGGGCCCGCTGGAAGATTTTGATTCGGCTGTTTGCTCGTAGGACCGAATCGGCACGAATTTTTCGTTGGATGAACTTGGCGGTTTGATTTCAACAACGATATATCAAATTTCTTTGCCTCAATTCTGGTTTGAAAGGTAAACACATCGATTCCATAGTCTTTTCTTTGTTTAATTCTCATTTTTTTCATGAAATCTTCTTGTTTTTGGAATGAGTAGTTGCATTGTATATTCACCCATGATCATGATTGTATATTTTGGACTTCCCGTTTATCTTTTCTTGGTGTTCTTGATCAAACCCTACACTTCTTTGTAGGGTTTTATTAATTAATTCTAGCTTGTTGCTAAAGAAACTTTCACTTCAATATTCTTTATATATATATATATATTATATGCTACTTAACTTAATAAAATACTTTATCCGTTTAAATTTTAATTTAGATTTAAAGTCTACGAAACGAGAATCCTTAAAGATAAAGGTATTGATAACTAAATCCTTAAGCTCATTGCTTTCCTTTATTTGGGTTGTCTTCATGGGTCTCGTTGGACGTTCTCAGTTTCTCGGGACTCTCTTCTCTTATCGATTGGTTAGTTACCACTTGTGTGCATTCGGTGTCACCTCTGGATGCCACTCTGATTATGAATTTTGTGATTTGAATGAAGTTCATGTGCACTCGTGTAGGGTGCAATCATACTAGCACTAATATGTCTCATTAGAACTTTATCTTCTTTATCTCAGTTGTCCACGTGGGTCTCGTTGGACGTTCTGAGCTCCTCGGGACTCTCTTCTCTTCTCGATTGGTTAGTTACCACTTGTATGCATTCGGTGTCACCTCCGCTTATGCCACTTAGAGTGATTATGAATTTCGTGATTTGAATGAAATTCATGTGCACACTGTGTAGGGTGCAATCATACTAACACTAATTGTTCGTCTATTTAGATAATTATTTAAAAATTATAATTTAGTCCAAACTTTATATTTAAATTTAAGATTTAAAAATATTTGATAATATAAATGAGGTGGTTGACTATTTTTGTGGGAGGCGAATGGCATTAATGGAAGTGAAAATAAAAGTGAATTAATTTAATTAGTTGGCGGCGGCTGAAGTCTGCGTTTGTTTCTGTTTTTCGTTTTTGGCGGCGGCGGGAGGCGCACACCACCACTCGCTCGCCAATCACCTAGCTGCCTCTACTTGACGTTCATTGGCAAGCCTAGATACAAAGATTCCTCCCACACACCAAAAAAATAAAAATAAATAAATCAATCAATTATAATTTGTTTATATTAATTTTCATTTTATACAATAATTTATTATTCAATCATTTAATCTACAAATTTATTTTCTACTTAATTAAATACATAAGTCTTTTACGAAATTAAAAAGTTAACCACCAACTATATTTTCAAAAATTTTAAATATAAATCTTATTAAACATGTTTTATATTTTATAATTCATTAAACGTATAAGCTCTCATGGTTTGAGGTATGATATTGTCCATTTTGAGTATAAGCTCTCATGAGCTTGCTTTGAGCTTTCCCAAAAGGCTTCAGACTTCGACAATGGTATGATATTGTCCATTTTAAATATTAGCTCTCGGTTTTGTTTTGGGCTTCTCTAAAATGCCTCAGACCAATGTGGGCTTTCCCAAAAGGCCTCAGACTTCGACAATGGTAAGGCCTCAGACTTCGACAATGGTATGATATTGTCCATTTTGAGTATAAGCTCTCATGTTGCTTTGGGCTTCCCCAAAATGCGTCAGACCAATGGAGAGTGTATTATTTGATTATAAACCCATGACCATTCCCTAAATTACAATAATTTAAAATTTTGCAACATAATTATTATCTTTTAACTAACGAGAAAAAAAGTGGGGAAAATTAAATGGTGGAAATTAAGGATTAGGTCTGGAATTGCACGAGTTTAATAATTCTTAATTATTAAGTCGATCAAAGTGTGCACTATTTTATGATGATTTTTAATTTTTTCTTTGCAGTAGTGGGGCTTGCTTTTCTTTTTATTTACACATTCCTGCCCAATTCTGACTTTAATTACCATCATTCCCATTACTCCAAAATTTCCTATCATTTTCCTATTTTTTTTAAAATTTTACAATTAAAATTTAATTTTAGAGACATCAATTTATATTATGTGAGTTAAATTAATTAAATTAAAAATTTAAAGGTATTATGGTAACCATCACAATAATTTAATAGCGGTTTGTCGCTTTTAAAGAAAAAAAAAAAAAAAAAAGACGGTTTGAACCGCAACGCAATAACCGGTTCGATTGTTGGCGGTTCGCTTGAATCGATCCGATCAATGCATAATCAAAACCAAGGAACCTTCCCTAATCAATCGTCTCAAACTTCAACAGCGTCGCGGGAGCTCTGCGAACCCTAACTCGCACAGATCAGGAGAAACGAAGTTCAAACTAGCACGACCATGGATTCTGCAGCTCGTAGGAGTGGAGGAGGCCTCTTTGAAGGTCTGTATAGAGTAATTATGCGCCGGAATTCCGTTTATGTCACCTTCATCATCGCTGGCGCTTTCCTTGGAGAGAGGGTAAGGATCAGAACTCATATTTTTTTTGTGCATCTGATACATCTATTTTGTTCCTTTTGCCACCTTATTTCTGATGGATAGAGAGAAATGAGAAGAAATTACAATATCAGTGGGCCATAGACCGTATGACTTTATCGATTGGTTTATCTGGATTAGCAAAATTGAAATTGAAATTGGACATTTTGGCTTCTGGAAAGAGTTCAGTAATTGATTTTGTAGTTGTGAAGAGATCTATGGACTTGAAACTTGAAGATCTAATGATATACTCGTTTACTTTCGTGTAAATTCATTCCCGCCAGATGTGCAGTTGCCTTTGTAGAGTTTTAGCGTGCTTTTTTTCGGATTATGCAGTCTCCTTGGATAACCTCCCGATGCAATGAAATGATTTTCATTATTATTTAGATAGCTCATAAAATCTGATGGATGAATAATTTCATCATTTTAGGAATTTGAGATTGCTGTCAACTGTTTTCGCATTCGTTCATATTTACTGTTTGAATATGCATTCGGTTACTCGCTACATTCAATTGGCTTTCCTTTGGTTATATTTTTTTTAAATGTAAATTATTTTGGATTTCCTGTTTGAATGTGCATCATTCTTAGCTTCCTACTGATTTTGGCTTCCTGCTGTAGGCTGTGGATTATGGAGTTCACAAGCTCTGGGAATACAACAATGTTGGGGTATGACATACACTATATTTTGGTCTGTTTCTCGATTGACATTGGTTCTCTATTTATTAAGACTGTGAAATAGTGGTAATTGAAGCTTCTATGCAACTGTTATAGAACCGAAGTCGAATATCGTTCCTTGTTTCACATATCACATCAAACATTAAGCTGCTGTTTGATTAGGACCAATTTGTGATCCATCTTTTTGTTTCTTGTTCTCTTTTTTTACTGAGAATGGAATATAATGTTCAAAATTTTATGTTACTTTTCATTTTTGTACATTATATATGAAATATATGAACCAAAACAGTAAAGCTAGAAGTTTGATCAATGTTTTCAAAAAGTAGAAACAGGAAACCGGAAATATTCTTTTTTTCAAAAGTAAGAAATGAGAAATGGGAAACATTGCTAAATATATGTGTACCTTATGAAATGGTAGTGAGAAGCAATTGAACTTCAGTTTTATCCTGTTCATCTGTTGAGTTATTGTTTTTGCCTCCTCCACCCCGTTCAACCATATTCCTTTCGTGTTATTTGTAGTGTATATTGGCAATGTAGATGCCAAATTTGTAGACAGAATCTCGACCTTGCAACTTGAACATTGGTTGTGGGCTTTGGCTGAACATTACCTTCTAATTTTGATTGTGTTTCCCTCTTTTGCTGCAGAAACGGTACGAGGACATTTCGGTTTTGGGGCAAAGACCATCAGAAGAATGATAGTCTCCTTGATGATTTGGTTATGGCCATTTTATTGTCATAAACAACCATGATTTATTTTTTTGAAATAAGTTTTACATGTCGGATTTTGCCCACCTTATATCTTGACTCTTGAGCATGGTGGTCTTTCAATGCCGGTTCATGTTGTTCATGTTCATATATGAAATTACCAATCAAATGTTCCTGTTCTATCAGGCTATATTACTTGCCAGAATCGAGTCTTCCACTTGCTGGGTCTATTTCTTCTATTGTCATAAACATCGTAGAGATGAACGATTTAATGCAGTATGTTTTGGGTGTCTGGTTCATTCCACTTGTTTTTGAAGCCATGAATCCCAAACCCATTAGATTTTCTTCTGTTTTACTCACATTGTACAGGTCCTTGAGAAGGGGAGTTTAAAAGGCACACACCATCAGGTACCATATCATGTTTTAAGTACATTCTCTGTTAGATCCAGTGCTTCATTCACTCTCTACTTTCCTAAACCCATCGGTGATCGATCACACTGTTTGTTAGAGCTTCCATGTGACACATACGTGTGTTACGGCATAGGCACGCGTCGCTAGACGAGTGTCTCTGGCTTCTTCCTTTGAAAAAGTTTTTTCAAGAACAGTACTGGACGACATAGGTGTATTGATATTGGATTATGCACCCGCTATCTTGAATGGATATCGTAATTGGTTTATCATGGACATGAGAGAGCCCAATGCAGGATGAAAACTCGAATAGATATGAAATTCATTAAAATTAATAGCTCAATTATTATTGTTTTTTAAAAGACGGAACTATCCAAATCCTTCAAATAACTCACTTGAAACTTCAGGTTTCTGACCAGCACACCAAAACATCCTTGAAAGGTTCATATTTCTTCATCTCAACTCGCTCCGACCTCACTCCCGCTAACTGCCTTCAGCCACTAATTCCGTTGCACAACCGCCGACTGCTACTGGTCTGAGACTCTGATCTTTCACAACCTGTCTCTCTGCTCGTCCTTCTCGTAAATTCCTTCTTTCCTCTTCTCATTTCTAGTTTAATCACACACGAATGTTTCTCCCCTTTCAATTCTACGAATTTCCATTTTAATCTATGTTTGCTGAAATCGATAGATAATGTACTTTACAGCTAGTCGTTCTACCAATTTGGAAGGCGAGGAATTAGCTTCGTTTGCTTGAAATGAAATTCCAAAGCCTTTGTTCTACCAGATGTTCAAATCTCTGTGCGTTTCTCAGAGATTCGAGCTTTTCGAACTTCACTATCTTCCAGTAATCCGGCTTTGGCCTCGCTGAGTTATTCTTACATATTGTGCATTATTGTAACTTGTTTAAGTTTTAGCTCTAGTTTTTATTCTCGGCAGGATCCTCAAGAATTACTGTTTCCGCCCTTGTATTGATATACACAAAGGTATTTGATCTCTTGCTTTGGCTACACCTCTCAACTAAGACATGTTTATTGTTTTGATTTATTGAATTGAGAAGCTAGTGGAATTCGATTACGCATTCGTAATTTAAACGACTGATTGGTTATCTCTGATTTTCATGTTTGAGGTATGATTTTGTAAGGGGAAAGCGAAACAAATTGTTGGATCAACTCTCCAAGAATCATAGCAGGATGGATCAACTCTGCCCACCAATTTTGAATCAGATAAATCAGCTGCAGGATATGCAAATTTGTACAAACAAGATGGGCTTACTGGTGGGGCACGCCATCATGCTTGGAGCAGATCCTTAAGTAAATCTGCTTATCCTGGTTTGTTCCTTTTCTTTTTCTTAGTTTGTTCAACAATAATATTCCGGTGACACATAAATTTCCTGAACTCTTCTATATACTTCATCCGTTTTTTGTTTTATTGCTTGTTGTTTTATCTGGTTCAATAATACTGCTTATCCGAGTGATTTTTACGGACCGATTGGATATACTTCATCCGTTTTTTATTTTATTGCTTGTTGTTTTATCTGGTTCAATAATACTGCTTATCCGAGTGATTTTTACGGACCGATTGGATCCGAAGCTTCTCAAGTTCAAGCATTTATGTTTCTAGTTAGAGACCAACGTCTTGGAGCTAACGTTGGATCCGCTCAAGGACCTACTGATTTAGGTAAATATCTAATGTGTTCTCCGATCGGAGAAGTCATTTTTGGGGAAGAGACTATGCGTTTTAGAGTTTGTATAACATTTTTTCTATCACGCATTTTGATATTTGCTGAACGTTTTTCATTTCCGTCTCTCATTTCAACATATTAATGAACAGCATGATACTTTGGCATACGGATTCCCTGCTAGTGTCACGTTGGATGTTATATCTGTGCTTTTAGATATCTGTAAATGTTGTTTCACTGGCATCAAAGTGAACTTCAGTTGCTTTTATGCTCTAATAAAATTCCTTTGCATATTTGTCATTTCCTTCAACATTCACAACTTTCCTACTTCTGACGCATACAATTGAGTAGTATAAGTGTAACATTCCAATCCCACCGCTAGTAGATATTGTTTCTTTGGGTTTTCCTTTTCGGGCTTCCCCTTAAGGTTTTTAAAACACGTCTATTAGGGAGAGGTTTCCACACCCTTATAAATGTTTCGTTCTCCTCTCCAATCGATCCTCTCCAATCGATGTGGGATCTCACAATCTATCCCATTTTGGGACCTAATATCCTCGCTGACACTTGTTCCTCTCTCCAATTAACTTGTGATCTCATAATCCACCCCCTTTAAGGGAAGCGTCTTTATTGTCATTCGTTTCTCTCTACAATCGATGTGGGATCTCACAATCCAACCCCCTTTTGGGGCCCAATGTCCTCGCTTGCACACCGCATGGTGTCCACATCCTTTTGGGGCTCAGCGTTCTCACTGGCACGCCGCCTAATGACTAGCTCTAATACCATTTATAATAGTTCAAGCTCACCGCTAGCAAATATTGTCTTCTTTGGACTTTTTCTTTTGGGCTTTCTTTCAAAGTTTTTAAAACGTGTCTACTAGGGAGATGTTTCCACACCCTTCTAAAGAATGTTTCGTTTTCCTCTCCAATCAATGTCGTTCTCCTTTCCAATCAACGTAGGATCTCACAATTGTAAGTTTCACGCACGTCTGTGTGGAAGGAATTGCTTGAAGACCTCCTCCAATTATGAAATCATGTTAAGGTATTATGTCTCGGTCACCAGTTGTTGCATCCCAGTGCTATCGTTTGATTAAGGGTGTGTGTTCTATTAGAATCAAAATTAAAATTTTAAGAATTTATCTTTAAGTTAAAATTTTAATAAATAAACACTTCAATTAGGTTAATAATAAACACCAACCCAACCCACCTTCTTCCCCATACTCTATCTAATTATTACTATTATTCCTTTACTTTAATAGGGGATGGATCTATATATCTATTAATCGTGCAAATGGGTCATTATAATTTCATCAATTCATATGAATGGAAAGACGTTTTTGTGAATTTGGTATCGAACCCACGTTTGCTTTAAGATTGGATGATCGAAGAACTATACTCTGTTTATGTCATTTCTATAACTTTACAGATACTAAACTTATGCTTCGAAGTTTCAATTATTTTAAAAAGTTACGGTTCGGGATCTGGATTCGATCATGAACGGAAAAATTTGCTCTATGATTTTTGAAAGTTTTGTTACACTTTAGTTTGTATAATCTTAAAACTAAAAAAAGGAAAAAAAAAAAAAAAAAGGAAGGAGTTAGCTAGCAAGCAACTTCACTTTCCGGTATGCTTTGAAGAGAAGGCCTCCATTTGTGCAACTCCTCATCGTCATCATGTTCTTCCTCCTCCAATTCTCTGCAACTAATTTCCCCACTCCCACTTTTAATCTTAGAAATCATTTGATCCGCCGTAATTCCCCCTCTTTCAACCATCTCCTCCAGCTCCTTCTTCGTCATCACTACCTTTATTCTCATCACCTTCCCTTCCCCGCCGCCGGTTTCCTTCTCCGGGTCTGCAAAACGAACCGCCTTCTTCCCCCTTTTCTCCCCTGCCTCCGGCCCCGCCGTGGGGATCAGGAAATAGAGGTGGCCGCTGAGGAGCTTGGTGGTCTGTTGGAGATGGTGGGTGACTGGAACGGCGTCGTCGGAGATGGCGTGGCCGGAGAAGTCGGAGAGGACTTGGAATACTCTGATTGGGGATTTGTATTCGAGGATTTTGCCGTCGGGTTTCATGATTCTGATGGGGTTTTGTTGGACCATCAAACAGTTACCCATTCTTTTCTTGATTCGATTTTGTTCCATGCCCAGTTGATTTAGGACTCGTATTTATAGATTCTACCTTTACTTTTTGCCCTCCTATTCTTACTTTATTACATGAATACCCTTCCCCTCTAATAAGCAACTCTAATCCTCACCAAGCAACCATCCTTCCATCAAAGTAATTAACACCTCTTATACGAAATTTGTACCAAACAAAGAGATAAGACTAGAATTAGATAACCTCTTAGATCGAAGATCTATAAACAAGATTTAGAAACCTTGTTCTAAATTGAGTCACTCCACAATCGAACTTGATCAAATTGAATGGCTCGAGTGCAATTTTATCACAAGAATTGTTTAAAACTTAGAAATGACAAATATGATGCTTGGATTTCGGAGGGAAACGTCTCAATTTGAGATATGAATTACATTCATCCACGAATATCTGAATTTTACCTAACATATTGTGGGTATGTATAGTCTTTCGATAAAAGACGTTTGTGGCCGGGATTTATTCCCGATCCCCTTAAACCTATCCAAGAAGAATAAGTCAAATTGAACCTTTTACTTTTACAAAATTTATAAAATTAAAAATAGTTCTTTCTAATAGATGTTGATGAGATTGAGTGGCGAGATAGGTTTGAAATTAATTGAACTTTGCCGGCATAAAATAGTTCTTTCTAATAATTATTGACATTTTTTTGAATCTTCCACCGTGATTCTTATCATCCTCTTTTCCCTCTGAGTCGTTCTCTTCGTTTATAACATTTTAGCCTCTAAAATTTGTAAAATGATTATAATTGTTGGATGATGAAAGTCCTACTTCCGCTAATTTAGGGAATGTGCATCAGTTTGATACCATAAGGCCTTTTGGAGAGCTCAAAGCAAAGCCATGAGAGCTTATGCTTAAAGTGGACAATATCATACCCTTGTGGAGACTCGTGAATCCTAACATGGTATCAGAACCATGCCCTAATCTTAGCCATGTCAATAGAAACCTCAAATATCAAACAAAGAATTGTGAGCCTCGAAGGTATAGTTAAAAGTGACTAAGGTGTCGAACAAAGGGTGTACTTTGTTATAGGGCTCTAGAGAAAGAAGTCGAGCCTCGATTAAGGGGAGGCTATTCAAGAGCTCCATAAGCCTCAGGGTACTTTGTTCGAGGGGAGGATTGTTGAGGATTATTGGGAGTGAGTCCCACGTTGGTTAATTTAGTGGAAGATCATGACTTTATAAGTGAGGAATACTGTCGACATTGGTATGAGGCCTTTTGGGGAAGCCCAAAGCATAACCATGAGAGCTTATACTCAAAGTGGACAATATCATACCATTGTGGAGAGTCGTGTTCGTCTAACCATTAGTCATCAAATTTATGAAACTTAGCCGATTAATCAAGTTTGAAAGAGTAATATTTTTCTTGAGAAATTCAGTTTCTATGAATTTTTTTTTTTTATTGTGAATTCCCGCTCTAATCTCCATGAAATTTAATGAGAATTTTTATCGAGACAGAGAGTCAACTATCTCTATCCCACTCGAGTATTAAAATTTTATGTATATGTTAATTTAAAAATAAATATATAAAAATGACAAAATAATAACTTTTATTTTACAAAATGTAATTACAATAAAAAAAAAATTATAATATATTCTTTTAATAAATTATTGTAAGTAGTGAGTGTAATAATTATTATGGTTTTAATGGTTGGGTTTGTGGAAAAAAAAAAGAAAGTTATTGAAATAATTTTTAAAAACCTATGAAATTTATTTAAATTTAGATTTAATTTATTACATAATTTTTAAGTTAAAGTAACAATTAAAATTTTTTAATTTTAAAATGGCACTATTTTCATAATTATTACGTTATTTTATGGTGAAAATTTTAGCGCGTTTAATAACGAGTCAACCTAGAGTAAGCAATATAATGACTAGAAGCGTAAAAATGCTAACTCTAGTTAGATTATCTTAGTTTAATGTCAAATTGATCCGATCGTTTTAAAACACTAAAAAATAGTTAAACGATCAAAGGGAGTATGTTTAGTTTGGTTTGTTTTTCTAAACCCGAACCCCAAATTCGGGTTGACAATTCTAACTAAATCCACCTTAGTAGACGTGTCTTAAAATTGTGAGGTTGTTGGTGATACGTAATGGACAAAAGCGAATAATATCTGCTAGCAATGAGCTTGAGTTGTTACATTATGCTTTTATTACTTGAATTCAACGTGATCGTGTAATTTATAAATAGGATTCAAATATGGAAATGGTACTAAAATATTGCTCGAACAATATTCAAACACAAAAAAACAAAATAGTCGTCTACTTTAGACTTAATGTATTTGTTATGGCTCGCATCATATTGCCCCTTCACTATCGAGCGTTAAAAGTCACTATTTGCAACACACCATTATTTGAAAAGAAAAAAAAAAAAAAAACATAAAATCATGTCGTCAAATTTGCACGTCAATTTATTGGGACCATATGTATCTCTAAAAAAATTTATTCACCACATAAATTTCGTATATGTTTAGGGATGTGGTAGGTAGGCGCCTCTTCAAGGATATGATTTTGACTACAATTTCACGTGGGTTATATATATATATTAAAAAATTATTATTATTTATAATTTATGTACGAAAAAAAATCGAAACACGAAAATTAGTGTTGAGTTACGTTATGCTTTAGTTTTAACTGATACAAATCTACGTTCGTATACCTAACCAAAAACCTCTCTCGAGATATATAAATCAAATGATAAACCTCTCTCCAGATATATAAATCAAATGATTATGACGTGAAATTGTTAAAAATATTTAATTTATTAAAAGAAAAAGGAGAGGGAAAGAGAATGAGAAAAGGGAAGTAAAGAGTCAAACCCAGAAAATGGGGATGGGAACCACACTTGGAGTATAGGTTGTAGGAAGGGGGGAGGGATCTCAACTAGTGGAGTTTGAGGGCCCATCAAATCAACTGGGTACCCACCTGACTCGGTCAACCTTTCGGGTTTATTTCGACTAAAATATTAAAAGTTCAAATCCTTCAACTTGACGCGGCTATTTATTTCACACTGTTAGACGAACACGACTCTCCACAATTGTATGATATTGTCCATTTGGAGTTAGTATTTCTCACTTATAAACCTAAGATCATTCCCTAAATTAACCGATGTGGGACTTCCATCATCCAACACACCATTTAGGTAGGTGATTTTAGCAAATATTCGTAACCCGAACATAATTAAGTGAATAAGATATTCATTATATTAAAATATATTTTATATAGTTCGATTTTTTCCTTATTTTCAGAATTTGATTAATAGTATATTTGATATATTTTATATTATTATCTTTCTCTTATTTTTATGAAAATTGTATTTTCAATCTCATTTATATTTTTCATTCTTAACAGTTCGATGATTTGATCTCAATGAATGAACGAACTGTCGAAGGGACGTTATTTGTTACAAAATTATAAATTTGATAGTCATCATAACGTTGTTAGGTACCCTCTCGAAGCCTTTAAATAATAAATAAATAATAAGAGATGGCCTTAAAACCTCATTTAGTGGACCTACGAAAATGCTGTTGTAAACTTTTCGTCTGCTCTACATAGAGAAGGAAGACAGGTTTGATGGCAGTTTTGTAATTATTTCGAAATCAAAGGGGCAATTTGGTAAAACAACATATCTAATTTAATGTATCTTTATCTTTAATTATCTTCTTGAATATTTTTATCTTTTTAACTATTATTACCAATTTTATCTTTAATAAAAATAAAAAACTTCGTGACAACAGACCTTCTAGATGATACCATAAACAAATAAAGACATAGATACAAATTAAACAAATATCATATCACTATTGAACGGAAATCTAATATAATCCCTATTCCCGACTTCATTCAGCTAACGAGAAGAAATCTCTCTCTAATTCCTCCTCGATTGTCTATTTATACGGAGATTTCTTGCCTCGTTCGAAGCAGGTTCCTGTAAAATTTCGACTCGGTAGGTTAAACGAAGATCGAAAACAAAAAGAAGGGTAAATTTGAAGGGATAATATAATAATAAAAGTTGTTTCTATATTTGCACTTGTGAATAGAATAATGAAGAACACACCTTTCAACACGCATGCTTGCACAACAATTTTTGTTTTTTATTTAAAAAAAATAATTTTTAATTTATAATCTCAAACATTTCTACATTGCTTTTAGTAGTGGAAGGTGTAAATTTCTAATGCCCATTATTACAAATTGGAAAATTTGTGAAAACCATTATAATCCACTTTTTATTTCATAGTTTTTTTTTGCAAAAATGGTAACCCTATTTTTAAATAATTTATATTTCGAGAAATTTATACGAAATTTGTCGTGATACCCTTTTATGGAATAACAACTTTACGAGTATTATACAATATTTTAATCGATTGAGTTATGCTTAACTTTACAATCCACCCCCTTGGAGGCTCAGCGTCCTCGCTGGTAAACCGCTTGGTGTCTGGTTCTAATATCATTTGTAACTGTCTAAGTTCAAGTCCGCTGCTAGTAGAAATTGTGGGGCTCAGCGTCTTTGCTAGCACACCGTTTAGTATCTGGCTCTAATACCAGTTGTAATAGTTCAAGCCAATTGTTAGCAAATATTGTCCTATTTGAGCTTTTCGTTTCGAAGTTTCCCTTAGGAGAAGTTTCCACACCCTTATAAGGAATATTTCGTTTATCTCTTCAATCGATGTAAGATCTCACAATATATTATCATTAAAATTTTGAGAGATAATAGAGGAAAAAAATAAGTTGTCTTTTTTCTTTTGCATACTTTTTGTTGTCTCGACTGTAAAATTTTTTAATGATAGTGTATAGAAAGAAAAACAAATAAAAAATATGAGTTTAGAAATATCAAGGATTGGAAAATATCTTATAGATGCTCCGACCATGCTAGCTGGCACAATCTAAACCGACTTTACTTGTTTATGTTTTTTTTTAAGGTTTGATAGAGATATGGTAGTGGCAGTTGGAGCATAGTAAGGCAAAATACATTTTTGTTTCTAAGAATTTGTTTTTATTCGCCTCTCGAATTCCTAAAATTTGGTATATAAATTGGGTTAGGTTGAGTTCGAGAGAACTTTTTGTACTAATCTAAAATTTCGAGTTGGTTGGAATAGTACTTAACTAACACGTAATCATTTCACAATCTAATTAAACTCAACCCAATCCTCTACTTTCGAGTTGAGTTAGGTTATCGAGTTTTTTAAAAACTTATATTTATCCATAATACATAATAATTCAACACAATCAATGGTAAACGAGCGATGTGATGTATGTAGCTGCAAAAGGTGGTATGATATGAGTGGGTGTGCGATGCGGTGGTTGAGAGGGGTAGTGTCGTGTGGGCGTTGGTGACGTGTGGTGTGGAGGTGTAGCGTGCAAAAGAAAACTAATGTTTACTTACAGTTAATTGAACAAATAGAAACTAGATTTAAATCTAGAAAACGACGGGAATAGATAATTCCCGTGCCCTTTTAAGCAATTTCCATTTCCCAACCCGACCCATTATTTATTTATTCCTTTCTCATTCTCTAAATGTCCCTTTAAGGAAAAGAATAATAAATAAAAAGAAAAAATTGCTTTTTTGAATTTTAAACAGCTTTTTGGGATTTTGTTGGGACGAGGTCGAGGAGTCAAATGAAAAACCACTGTTTTCTTCTTCTCAAAACATTCCGTTCTTTCTTTTTGTCTTGTTGTGCGAGACCGTTTCAAGGTGGGGCCCAAACGACGGCCGACGTGGCACCATCACCTTTGACACCTGTCTTTCAGTGGTTCGACGGCACCGCCTTCACGACTTTTACTTGGCTGACACTCCCTAAGTCTTTCCGTTCAATCCTCACTATCTTTTAACCCATAATTAGCTCACTATTCGCCACGTGTCCTTGTGTTTTTCCACCTGGACCGACATGATGATGCTTGTCTGCGTCACCATCTTTCCCATTTGTTCAAATATATTTATTTATTTATTTTATTTTATTTTTTATTTTTGGTAAAACACACTTTGAACTTAATTTCTAAGTTTTCATAATTAAATGAGATTTGATTTTAATTTCCATTAAATGTGAGATTCTTAATCTGATTTCTAATTTGAGTCCTAAAGTTTGAAATTAATTTATAATTGGTGGGTGAGTATAAGAACTAAAATAATATATACAAAATTAAACTTTAATAAAGATACATATCATTAGTAAATATATTTAATTTAAACTTTGAAAGGGTTACTTTCTTCTAAAATTTAAATAAGAATATATTTAATTCTTATTTATTTTTTAAAAATAATTATTTTAGTCTTTTATCTTATAAATAATAAATTAATAGTGCGACTTTTAAATGTATACAAATAATGTGATCTGATATTCAAACCATGACCTAAGTAGGTTGGAGAAATATTGTGGAAGTAAACATAGAACGCCCTTGTTGACGATCCTTTACTCCGACAGCATCTAGGGTTCCTCGGACAATGTGATATCTCACACCGAGTAAATCCTTAACCTTTCCCCCTCTTACTAAGACTACAGAATGTTCTTGTAAATTATGGCTAATACCAAGCTCTTACTAAGACTACAGAATGTTCTTGTAAATTATGGCTAATACCAAGTATATAACCAGTGATTTTAAATCCCGAAGTTAAGCGTACTCTAGCAACTTTATGTAAGGGTTTGGTTTTTTAGGGGTTATAGTGGAAAAGTTGACAGATAAGTCACCGTTATTGCCACTCGACAGAACCATACATGAGATTTTCACCTCATACGACTCCTCGTTCAATTCTTTCGAAGTCATTGGATCCTTTTCCTCGTTCGAGAATCTCCTCCACTCTTCCATTCCGTCCCGAAGAGTGACCGAGACTAATTTAGTCACGTTTTCATTCATTTGGAATCTAGGCTCTTCTATGTCATTTTTAAGTTGGTTGGAGAAATATTGTGGCAGCAAACATTATTAGAAGACAAAACTATCGATCACCAGAAATTTTATTTAAAAAAATGAAGATTAAGAGCTAAAATAAAAATTTTAAAGCGTCAATTGATCAAAATGGTTATTATAGGTTTAACATTGAAATAAAGATAGTAAAAAGTTTAGACACTAAAATGAAAAAAAAAGTAACAGCAAATCAAAAGAATATTATTTTCAATTCTGATTTTAGTTTCAATTTGTAACGGTTCAAACCCAACGATAGCAAATATTGTCGTCTAGCAGATAATGTCTTCTAGTAGATATTGTCATCTTTGGGCTTTCCCTTTTAGGCTTCCTCTCAAGGTTTTAAAACACGTCTACTAGGAGAGATATCCACATTTTTATAAGAAATGTTTCGTTTTCTTCTTCAACTGATATGAAATCTCATAATCCATCCCCTTGAGGGCCAGCGTGCCAACGCTGCCCAGTATTTGTCTTTGATACCATTTGTAGCCGCTGAAGTCCACCGCTAGTATATATTGTCTTTTTTGGGTTTTCCCTTCTAGGCTTCCTCTCACGGTTTTAAAACGCGTCTACTAGAGAGAGGATTCCACACACTTATAAGAAATGCTTCATTCTCCTCTCCAACAAATGTGGGATCTCACACGATTCTTTGTCATAAAACGAACATCATTCTTTTGATCATCTTTTGCCTCAACACTGAAATATCCTCATACCGTTTCTGCAGCAGAAAGATTAAAAGCAATCAAAATTCAAAACCAATGTCCAGAAACAGTCAAATCTGGTAATAAAAGGTCATGCGAGATTTTAGTTCAGCATTGGATATGAGCAGCTACATTTATCAGTATTATGTATGCCAATCAACACCCCCCGAAGGCTTCGAGACCGATGGACAGAATAAAACATAAGGCCGAGTGATATAGTTCTAACTAATCACACACCAAGGGCCGAATTAAACAAAAGCTTACTGGGAAATCACTCATGAAACGAGGAAGTGATTCAATTCTTCTACAGTTGCACAGGATGCCTCAATTTCAACTAGCTAAATCTCAAATCTCAAATAAATGCATGCAGATCCAATATCCAAAATTTGACAGAGCTACCAAGCTTGGAGATTTATATATAAATAACAAGCTTGGAGATTTACATGTAAATAATTGTTGAGTTCAATAATAAGTGGAAGTAGGGAGGATTTGAACCTTTGACCTCTTCGTCTTCGTCGAGGTACTGTTTTATGTTAGTTGAGCTATGCTCTGTTTGACGAGTTTTACTTATATTGCAGAAGAGAAATCGAAAACTGATTTGTACTAACCTTCACACATCGAACATTTTCTTCCAAAGGAAGAAAACCAAAATAAAGGATAGTGTGTCAGTATGTGAGATCCAGGTTGGGGAGGAGAATGAAACATTTTTTATAAGCGTGTGGAAACCCCTCCTTAGCAGACGCGTTTTAAAAACTTTAAGAGAAAATCCGAAAGAAAAAGCCCAAATAGGAAAATATCGGTTAGCGCTTGGGCTGTTATAATGTCATACCTCAACATTGTGGTATTCCCAGAGCTTGGTACGCCATAATCAACGGTCTGCATCAGGAGAACCAAATTGACAAAGAAGCAGGGTCCAAAGTTGCGGTATCAACTATCGACTACAAGAGTATTAGGAAGAACATGATTATTCCAATCAATACACAAAAAATGATGCATAAAAGATTTATAAAATTCTTTGAAAGCTACAGAAATATGAAAATTAAGATTCTATCATAACATTAACTAAAGTTGTGGCTTCGAGTCGAGATACCCATTAAACAGTAAGAAAAGAGATACTACCCTCACTCCTCAGTTAGTTCAGTTCATATATAGTAAATGAATGAACACGAACATCAAAAGTAGATCTTATAATCTCATTTGGGATAGCAGCATGTCTTGGTTTCTTAAATCACGAATGTAACTGAAAGACGTGATAATATTCGAGTCATCCCATAGTCAATACACGCTAGACAACAGACATGACAATGCAGTCCGACTCAAAGCTGATGTAGTCTGAGTCAGATCGAGACTCGTTTTAAAGATTTTTTCATACTGTTGTTAGAGATAGGATGGTTCACCATGTTTTGGAACTACGTTAAGTTGGATGATGATCCTATACAACCCATAACAGCTAAACATACAAAAACCAGTACTCATTTTGTAGCAAATAGAACGCATAATCCAGAAAATGGTACAAAAAAAAAAAAAAAAAAAAAAAAGATTTAGAACAGGCAACGAAATTCCAAACTTTTAGATGAAATACTTTGTAACCGTCCAAACTCACCGCTAGCAGATATTGTCTACTTTGGGTTACGTATCACCGTCAGCCTCACGGTTTTTTAAAACGCGTCTACTCAGGAGAGGTTTCTACACACTTATAAGTAGTGCTTCGTTTCACTCTCCAACCGATGTGGGACCTCATAATCCACCCCTTGGAGGCCTAGCGTCCTCGCGGGCACATCGCCTAGTGTCTTACTCTATACCATTTGTAAGCCCAAACTCACTGCTAGCAAATATTGTCCGCTTTGGCCCGTTACATATCGCTGTCAACATCACGGTTTTTTAAAACGTGTCTACTAGGGAGAGGTTTCCACACCCTTGTAAGGAATGCTTCGTTCCCCTCTCCAACCAATGTGTGATCTCACAATCCACCCCCTTGGGGGCCTAGCGTCCTTGCTGGCACACGCCCGATGGCGGACTCTGATACCATTTGTAACAGCCCAAACCCACCGCTAGCAGATAGTGTCTGCTTTGGCACGGTTTTTTGAAGCACGTCTACTAGGGAGAAGTTTCTACACTCTGGTAAGGAATGTTTCGTTCCAGTCTCCAACTGACGTGGGATCTCACATACTTCAACCCCTCGCTCCAAAACTTTACACAACTCATCTGATGGGAACATAATACGATTCTGGGAAACAATAGAGAGGATACTATTAGAATTTTGAAGTTCCATACGGCACATTCAATTTTCAAGCCTATTTAACTTAACACAGCCACAAAGTCCGTTACAGAATTCTTGCCAGAAGCGACTTGCAACCAAAATCTCAATTTCTAGTCCGTATTTTCCCCTTTCTCCGCAATGGAGGAATCATATCATATAAACATGACGATGAAACATATTCAATCCAGTTCTATTCAGCTTCCAATTTTTCTACTAAAAGAAACGGTTCCAATCCAACATCCGAATTCGCCTAATTCCAAGAAAATCGACACAACAAAATGCTCTATTTATTTTGAAACAAACAAAAGGAACAACAGAAATGAATTCAATGAAGAACATAAAGATGAGTCCAGGTCCTTACCCGCTCGCCAACAAAAGCGCCGGCGATAATGAAAGTGACATAAACGAAGTTCCGGCGCATAATAACTCTGTAATGGCCTTAACGGAGGCCGCCTCCACTCCTACGAGCGGCAGAATCCATTGGCGTCGTGAATTGGCTTCACCGCCCACGAAATTCAATTCGTAGGGCTTCTCCTCTGCAACAGTATCGAAATTTTGAGATAGTTGAAAGGGTTTTGCGGTTTTCTTTTCGTTGACGGTCGATCGGTTCGGTCAACCAGAGCTATCAAAATCGAACCGGTTTTCCGGTTCCCAAACATTTTTCCCCCTTTAATTAAAAATAAATATGATTATAAAATAGTTTTAAAAACATTTTTAAATATTCTTAATTATATTAATTTTTTTTTGTTCTCCTTTATAGTAATAAAAAATTAATTTAAAATTAAAAAAGAGAGACTTAGGGTTTCTAAAAGAAGCTGTTTATTTAATAATAATATTTTTATTTAATAAATTTTGCTCGATCGATAATATTATGAATAGTTATTACGATAATATTTTTTTTAATGAATTATCCTCGTCAAGTTTATAATATGAAATACTAAGAGATTAATATACCATTAACATTTTTATAAATTAATCAATTATCAGAACTATAATTATCTTTTATCAACTATGAACATATTATCGAATCGAATATATTATGAACAATTTTTCAACCGAAAACAAAAATATAAATTATGTATTTAAATTTCATGAAAATCTTCGAAGCTTACATGAATATCAAACAAATTAAAAGAAAAAAAACTTGTGGCGATTGACATTTCATACATCTATCAATATCAATGTCTTACTTTTAATAGCGCTCATCAATTAATTTTTGAAAAAACATTTTCATCTTATTAAATGTATGTTTACCAAACTCCAAATTTGATATAGTTTTAGGACACTTTCTAACTTGAAGGAGTATCCACCCGAACTTAACAGCTTCAAAATCACGAGATTAGAAGTTCAAATACTAAAAGTTAGTGTCGTCTTAGATAGTGTTGTTCATGATAACTTCTTGAATCAATCGAAAATGGTATTTGTTTGAAAAAAGTCTGATCTAAGAACGAAGATGAACACTAAGCATATACTGAACAAATCTAACTTTGTTCTAAATGAGCAAAATGGATGAAATCCCTGAACTCAGATCTTAGTTCTGGATAGGTTAAACATGCTTCAACGAAAAACAAGAACGAAGAACACAATTTCATAAATTATCGCAAAAAACATATATAAATATGTGAGGAAATTAAGGAAGAATATAATAATAAAATCTTTCAAACATGTTTAGTATGATTATTTCAATATATTTTCAGACATTACAATACACAAACCACCACATTATTTAACCAAAAAAAAAAGAAAAAAAAGAAGAAACCCACCAACTTAATTAGTAGTATGTTTTCAACAACTGTTCAATATTCTCAAAGCTCCGGCAGCGGCGGTGGCGGTGGCGGAGTTATTATTCGGCGACGATCTCTTAGCTTCTCGGGCTAAAGCCCGGCGAGCCGACACAATCCCAGAAGGGAACAAAGAAGCTTCAAATGCGGAGCCGTCGATCCAATCCTTCAAAAGCTCTTCCTTACCCCATTTCTCCGGGATCCAAACCTGCCCCGCCACCGCCACACGGTGGCGCTTCAGCCGCTCGAGCCCGTTCTCCTCCGCCGCCAGAAGCTTCTGATCGTCACTTTTTTGATCGGATTCTTGGTTATCTGGCAATAATGGGGAGGTGGGTTTGAGAGGGGAGGCTAAAAGAGCCATTTTTGTTGGTGGGTTTTGGTAAAGATTGAAACTTTATGGAGATTTTAGGGTCAGGAGAAGTGGGTTTGGTTTAGAATAATGAGTAGAAGGTTGAAGGTTGAGCTTTGTGTGGGTATTAAATGGCACAGAGAATGGGTGGAAAGGTTAGTATGCACGTCATTGAGCCAACTCCGACACTATTTTTGTATGGTAAATGACAAACAAACGTGTCTTTTCTCAGCTTGGATTCCACTTGTGTGGCGCCATCTTTAATTCTCTCTCAAAGAGGGGATTTTTATAGAACGATGTGAGGTTGATGTTGGAAGTTTCAAAGGGAGGGAATTTGGCCAATGGGTTTCAATATTCTATGCTAATTAATGTGAAGAACACCTCTAGTTTTTGTGCATTTTCTTTCAGATATTTTCCATACCATTTGACAATGGATGTGTGTGTAGTTTTGTATAGATTCGAGATATTCGATTTTAGGTTAAAATAATGACGGGTTTCATTGTAGTTTAGCTTGATATTTCTAGTTTATTTAGATGTATGTTTTACCTCTTTTACGTATAATAGACAATGATTGTCCTGGGTATCAATGTTGCATGGGATGAGATCTCACATCGGTTAGGGAGTAGACCGAAGCATTATTTATAAGGGTGTGAAAACCTTCTCCCAACCGACACGTTTTAAAACCTTGAAGGAAGCTCGAAAGTGAAAGCTCAAAGAGGACAATATTTATAAGGGTGCGGAAACCTATCTTTAGCCGACATATTTTAAAACCTTGTGGGAAAGTAGGGAAAACCCCAAAGAGGACAATATTTGCTAGCGGTAGGATTTGGCCGTTACAAATGAGGAAACCTTGAGGGGAAGTCGAGAAGAGAAAACCCAAAGAGAACAATATTTGCTAGCGGTGGGCTTTGGCTGTTACAAATGGTATCAGAGTCAGACATTAGGCGATGTGCCAGTGAGGAGGCGTGGACACGAGGTGTTGTGCCAACAAGGATGCTAGGCCTCAAAGGGGGTGGATTGGGAGGTCCCACATCGATTAAAGAAGGGAACGAGTGACAGTGAGGACGCTGAGCCCTGAATAGGGGTGGATTATGAGATCCCAACGAAACTATGTTTATAAGGGTGAGAAAACCTCCCCTAGCCGTGGAGGAAGCTCCGAGGGAAAGCCCAAAGAGGACGATAATATAATCTCTAACCGTCGTTATTAAAAACTTAATTCCAGCTCATCGTATGATAGGTTTTGGATTAAGCTTCGATCATTAACCAATTACTGTCATAAAGTTGCTGCATAATTGAAGGTATAATGGCACAACCATGAGCACTAAATTGAGCACAGCGGCTTCATCTTGGCTTCAGCCATTACAGTACTTTGCTGAACCAACTTTCAAGCTCTTCAGCTAGAACATCATTCATATTGTAACTACAGATAAGACTGCAAATATATGAGCTATTTTATTACTCAAAAGATATACAGAGTAACGAAACCGATGCATATACAGATACTACGATCTATAGCAGCATATTATATGTACGAACGAAGGTAAGGTTGAGTGCTCGGACTTGACGAAGGTGATTAAGCGCTAGGATAGCGCAAACGACCTTTCTTCTTTAGGAATTCTGGGATTTCAAACGAACTACCTTCATTGAAAGAGGAAGGTCTACGGTTGATTCCGAAATTGTTGTTTCCCGGGGACGGTTGACTGGCCTGTAATAAAAGGGAGACGAAACAGGTTTATCATAAGTTCTAGCATGATTTAGCCCGTTCGTCGCAGACCTATACCGAATACAGAATTAAGCGTATATTTTGTGCAGACACAACGATACCTGAACGGGCCGTCCTTCGCTTTCTTCTTGGCGCTTAAATCCAGTTGCGATTAGAGTTATACTAACCTGAAAATAGAGGGGTGGAAGTTTAATAGCAAAATCATATGGTCATTGGAGAGTAAGGAGAGATAAAAATGGCTGAGTTTTAGGTAGTGGAGGCGCAGAATGCAAAGATGAAAATGAACTACGCTGGAACATATAACTTACTTGACCGCTAAGTGAAGGATCTATCACTGCTCCAAATATTAAGTTCGCAGTTGGATCTACAAGGTCATATATGACCTCCGCTGCAGCATTCACCTGTGATTATCCACGAGAAATGTTGATGCCCCAATCGAAGTTCAGTTTCTTATGTTGTGACATGTTGAATCTATAGATTACGGTCTAAAGGCATGTGTTACTTGCATGAATAGATCACACATCGGTTGGAGAGGAGAACGAAACATTTCTTATCAAGGGTATGAAAACCTCTACCTAGTAAATGCGTTTTAAAACCTGAAGGTAAGCCTGAAAGGAAAAGCCCAAAGAGGACAAAAATCTACTAGCGGTGGGCTTGGACTGTTACAAATGGTATCAGAGTCAGACACTGAGCAGTGTCCCACATCGGTTGGAGAGGGGAACAACGCATTCCTTATAAGGGTGTGGAAACCTCTCCCTAGTAGAGGCATTTTAAAACCTTGAGGAGAAGCCCAAGGGGGAAAGCCCAAAGAGGATAATATCTACTAGTGGTGAGTTTGGGCTGTTACAAATGGTATCAGAGCCAGACACCCCAGACACCAGGCAGTGTCTCACATCGATTGGAGAAGGGAACGAAGCATTCCTTATAGGATGTGGAAATCTCTCCCTAGTGGACACGTTTTAAAACCTTGAGTAGAAACCCAAAAAGGAAAAGCCCAAATAGGACAAAATCTACTAGCGGTGGGCTTGGGCTATTACAAATGGTATCAGAGCCAGACACCGGACAGTATCCCACATCGATTGATTGGAGAGGGGAATGAAACATTTCTTATAAGGATATGGAAACCTCTCCCTAGCGGACGCATTTTAAAACCTCGAGGGGAAGCCCGAAAGGGAAAGCCGAAAGAGGAAAATATCTACTAGCGGTGGAGTTAGGCTGTTACGAGATGAGACATAAGAGGGTGTACTTTAGAATTTGTAACGCGGGCTTTACGCCATGGGTTAAGAATCGAACTCCATAATGCTAACGAGAGGAAAGTAACAGAGATTCAAACTAAATAACAGTCACCATCAACTACATCATCTAGTTTCCCTTCATATCAATCTCATAAACATGGTAGATCAAAGTTCTAAGAGCAATGAGATAAAGATATATAAGTAGGTTGAGATAGGCAGGTAAGAGGAACAGAGAGAGCCACACCTCAAATAAAGTCAAATCACTTCCACCCGTTATGTTCCACACAATTCCAGTGGCCCTTTCTATGCCAATATCCAACAGAGGTGATTGGATAGCGTTTAAAGCAGCATCTCTTGCCCTCGTCTTTCCTGCACCAATATAAACAAAAGGTAGCGTTGGTTTATATTAGAACAGCTGATCAAAATATCTTAAGAGTTTGGATATCATTGCCCAAACCCACTGCCTCACTGCCAGACAGAGTACGTTTACAGCTTCATCTTGGTCTTACTTGAATATGTTCTTTTACAGTTTTGATCTTTCTATAATTTCTACATATTACACGAACTTTTGTTGTTCTGTTCGTGTTTCCCGCCCTGTGCGGCTGTGCCTCGTACATTTCACTCGTCGATGAAATGTTTCTCACCCCAAAACGGGGAAGAGAAAATTTCAGACATTAGAAAAGGTCAGATCCAGGATTGTGGACATTCGAAGGATAATGAAGCAATTCCGTAAGTTTTGAAATTAAAGGTCGTTGATAAAAACGAAGATTTTGGTAGCTCGAAGTTAAGACGAAGAATTAGACCAGACTTTAGCAGTACATGAAAGCTTGTACATCAGTGAAATATGCAGCTTAGAGTTTACCAGTAGCAGTTCCTATTCCCATCAACGACGAACCAGCGTTTGCCATTATGGCACGGACATCGGCAAAATCTACATTTACGAGCCCTGGTATCTGATTATTGTAATGCAGTAAGAGACCAAAAGTTAGATACTCAAAGGGTGTCCATGAACAAATTCTACTGATTAGTTTAAGCCTAGAAGACTGAACTTAACCAAAACTAAACCACTAAATGGAAGAAATAAACACATTAAAATGTTTCCATATGCAAAGAGAATCTATGGTTTAAAGTTCTTAAGGCTTGAATATACCGTGATGATGTCGGAAATACCACGAACACCTTGTCGAAGAATGTCATCAGCCAAATTAAAGGCTTCTGTCACAGGAGTAGCCTGTGAAACTGCTGTCAGTAACTTGTCATTAGGGATAACTATCAGTGTATCGACTTTGTCTCTTAAATTTGCAATTCCTTCCTGTGCTTGAACTGCTCGCCTTCGTCCTTCGAAAGAGAATGGAGTAGTAACGATACCAACTGTCAATATGCCCATTGATTTTGCAATGCCTGCAACAATAGGAGCCGCTCCGGTTCCAGTTCCTCCACCCATTCCAGACTACAAGCAAACAAATTAATCACATAGTTAGTAAAGAAGCATAGGTCTCCTGGAATATGCCAAGCAAAATCAATCCCGAAATCTCCAACGACGAGCAAATTATGCAGATGACAATCTGGAAACAAACTTTTTTATTATGGCTTCTCAGACCAGTGGCAACGAGTCAACCTTGTGACTTATTGACAGAAGCTGCCCTACCCACATGGCTAAAGATATCAATCTTTTTAGCCAAATTGACAAATCTATCGAGTCTTAGGTGGTTCAGACACGACAATACAGTGCTACCTAAAGGTAAAGGAACAATTGTCATGCATACTAAACAAGGTGAACATAAAATATCCAATGTTTTATACGTTCCAAGGATCAAACTTACGTAGTAGCTCAATTGCTGCATAACTCAATTCTCGTGGTTTTCAAAGACCAAGTTCGTGTTATTTATGACCACGATTACAAGGGTCGTGGTGGTTGGATATGTTTTTTTTTACGGTGACTCTTTATGCCATCATGTTCTTAATGCCAAGTAGAAGAAAGCAAAAAAGTGAATCACTTACAGTGACAAACACCATGTCAGATCCATAAAGCACCTCTTCAATAGCTTCTTTACTTTCATTTGCAGCATTCATGCCAATTTCAGGATTCCCACCAGCACCAAGACCTCTTGTAAGTTCTTGACCAATTTGTAGACGGTTTTCGGGATAGACAGGAGACATTTTCATTGCTTGAACATCTGTATTAACAATCCAAAACTCCACACCCTGCATCGAACTTTCGATCATACGATTAACGGCATTTGATCCACCACCTCCCACACCAATAACTTTAATCTTTGCCTCATTGTAATTACTACTGGATTCATCTTCCAAGTTCTCCGTAGTAGTTCCACTCACATTGTCCTTTCTTAGCATGGAAACTTCAGGGTGTAAATCCAGAAATGAATCTCTGTTCTGATATGGGCTGACACTGTGAGAATTGTAAGAACACTTGACCGAACTTGATTTTTGATTGATACCCACAAAGCCATTCCTATCCTCAGGCATTTTCATACAGAATTTTCCCGAGTGATGCTCCAAAGAGACTCTGCCTCCAAGAGCGGACAACATTCCAACAGGGTGTCGAGTAAGAGCAAAATTCATCGAAGCATAACTTGCCATCATCTAACAGCTGAAAATCGAAAAGAAATTCAGATACATAAATGGTCGAACATTTGAAGTGTTTGACTAAATATGTCGCTATCAAAGAACGTGGATTCAGAAGATTAGTGGAACAGAAGCAATCAATTGGGGTATGTTGAAATGAAAACCCGATCCAAGAATCAAGAATTACTAGTAAGAATTACACAAAGAACTTAGAAATGGTAGAAAACTCAAAACCCATTACACATTATGAATCAAATTCGACGGAGAAAAGGAAATTAAACCCAAAAACTGAGATAATAGGAAAAACAGACTCGAGCAAATGCGTTTTCGAAAAGGGCACCTGAAATGCTTCTGAAGAGAGCAGTGAAAATCGCCGGGGAGCGCTAAGGATGGAAAATCCAAATGGGGTTGAATGGTTTCGGCCAAAGAGAGGAGAGGATGGGCAGTAATCTTGTGCAAGGGCAAAAAAAAAAAAAAAAAAAAAAAACAAGCAAATTCGGCTCGACTAGACCGCCGCCACCTGTGCTCAACAACGGCCCATCCTTTTCCTTTTATTACTGTTCTTTCACTACCACACTACACAAATTCTACTGTGTAGGATAAACTTTCATCTAGGTTAAAAAGAAAAAAGTTTTAACCTTTATAAAATTCACTTTTGATTATATTATATATAACTTAAGAGTATTAATTTTTTTAAAATATGAGTATTTAAAAATTTAACATAATTTTAAAAATTGAAGAGTAAATACAAAAATTTTCAATTTTGTGGCATTATTTATCATATTTATAAAGTTTCTTTAATAAAATTAAAAGTTTGAATTTAATAAATTATAAAATTCAATCATGTTTAAAAATTTTAATTATGTTCATATGAGAATGAACTCTTTAACCGAAAACCTTTGACTATCCGACTTTACAGTTCAAGAATAAATGAATTAGGAAGGAAAGGCTCAACCGAAAACTTTTGACTATCCGAGTTTACAGTTCAAGAATCGAATGAGTTCTCTGCTGCTTCTGACTTAAGCGAAGCGACTGACTGAACTTGAACCTGAGAGGAAATGAATAGTTCCCCGGATTCCTTCCTGTTCTGTCTCATTCTTGTTTCGTCTTTCATTCCTAATATGCCAGTGAAGACGGGAGGGAGAAGAGAAAGAATGCGGGAATATTAGTTTCGGATAAAGAGTGAAATAGGAGCTTTATCCTCTTCTCAAGTACGAAAGTAAAAAACGTAAAAAAAATTAATAAGTGGTAAATGTTCTATCACTAAATTTGTAATTTATCTAATTATTAAATTATCTTTTTCAACTCAATAATTACAAAGGAATGGATTATTCTATAAATGGTTAAAGATGGATAGTTAATATATTATTCTGTTGGGCTTGAAGAATTGATCAATAATTTAGTCACTTTTGAGTTCGAATAATAATGACTAATAAGTGATTTGGATTTCTAAGTGATTTGAAGTTTAGAAAAGATTATAAAAATAAACATATGGAGAAGAACACAAGAACATTAATTGTTTTCAAACAAGAACATGTACAGACAGACAGACAGCACAATAGCAGAAGGCTAAAAGATGAGGATTTTTACATTTAGGACCGTTTCTTGGCGACTACAGCCATGTAGAATCTAAAGGCGAAATGCGAAGCCCTGAAGCTCACAGTTCCTAGAACCAGAAACAATGAGTAGCAAATGCAACAATTGTACACCAAAAGAGGGAGGAACTCTCTGTCACTTTCAGTTTTGATCTTGGAAAGGAAGTAGATGCCATAAACAAACATGAGTATGGCAGGTGACCCCCCGCGTAACACTGATCTGCAGCCATTCTTTTCTTTCAGATTTCGAAAACAAAACGAAACAAAACAAAACAAACCAATGCACCAAGTTCTAAGGATATCAGTTTTACCTCCACCACCAGTTGTAGTCATTTTTGAGTAACTGGACACCAGTAAGCGCATACGCAGAAATTATGGTAGTTATGATCACAATTGAGAAGACTGCAAATAAGGTGAAGAATGACCCGCACGCCTTCAAACCCCACAAGCTTGCATAGATGTCATCCATTACCAAGCAGATAGGCAAGAAGACTGACAGCCCCACAAGAACCATCTGAGCAGGTGTCTTCATATACCATAAACTGGAAGCTGGTGGGTTAAATACGTCTACCATTCTGGTGGCACAAGCTGTAACATCATGCTCTGGTTCATACCACTTCCTTGTTGCTATGCAACATAGGTACACTAAAATGGCACTGCCAATTCCTGCTATTGATAGAATATAGATTGCATCGTTCACCATTAAGCTATTCGACACGAATATCTTTGCTAGAAGAACAGCTAGGAACGCCGGATAAAAGTAGAGCGCTCCCGTAAGAAAGACACATTCTTTCTGTACCGGGATAAAGAATTTTAGTCGAAACATCTTAGTGCATGTCATGCATATCATACATCTTATCATATCATAAGCATATCATGTCTCTCAACACATCATGTCATACCGTACACGTATCATATCATAAAATATATCACAATATGCGTCGTATCGTCAAAAGTATCTACCATAACATATATCATATCATTCACATAACATATCATAGTCACGTCATTTTGTCAAACGTATCATACCTAACATATATCATATCATTCACATATATAGTTTGAGTTTTATTCCATTTTAAAGAAGCATGAACGGATTTGAGAATATATCAATCCAACTGGAGAAAATTTCTCATACATCTTATCATGTCACATGTATCATATTACAAGTATATCGTGTCTTTTAACATATCATGTCATACGGTACCGGTAATATCATAAAGTATATCACAATATGCATCATTTCATCAAATGCATCGTACCATAAAATATATCATATCATTCACATCACATATTATAATCATATCATTTCATCGAACGTATCATATCATAACATATATATAGGTTTTATTCCGTTCCAAACAAGCATGAATGAATTTGAGAATATACCAATTTAAGTGGGGAAAATTTCTCATGAAATGATCTGCCTATAAATGCAGACGGTACTGATGTTAGACAATATGCCAAGACAATATCAACAGAGATTCTTTCACGGTTGCAGGGGTAGATACCCTGGTATGCAGAAACAAAAAGCAATACAATTCTGCAGACACAGTTGGTTTAATGATTAGATGATGATCAAACGATAAGCTATAGATTAATACAATTTTAAAGGTTACATGATTAGATGCTGAGTTCCAACGCCCAATAAAGCACCGAGTAAGGATGTGAACATCGGACACTGGCACACTTTATCATTGAAACGACTACCTTGATGAGGTTGTCTGTAAACAATCAACAAATCTGAAAGATTAACAAAATTCTTGAATTCGCCTTAATTACCAAGAACAAAGGGGAGGCGAAGCAATTTTACCTGTTCAACGTGACATACCGAAACAGATACGGCGAAGCAACTACAAGAGGCAATGCGACCCACCAAAAGGAAATGGTAGTCCAAAGCCAAATTCCCGACCAAAACAAGCCTCGATTCTCTTCCAAAACCCACGAGGCTTTCCCATATGGAGCTTTGTTCCAGGATTTAAAGTAACTCGAATTGTTCGTGGGTTTGATTTCATTCCAGATGACTGAGTAGGAAAATTCCACAGGGGTTTCAGTATTATTGGTTATAGCCACAGAAGAATCGAGACTGTTTACAATATTAACGCCCTTCACTTGATCCTCCATGAAATCGAGGTTGAATTCAATATGATTGAAAAGATAATATTTCTTCCCTAATCCTGTTTCTTCAATGGCTTCCCCCACCTTACTTCCAAACCAGATGTCGGCGAAGTACATTTGGTACTCAAATTTGTTTTCAATGGCAGTCTTAAACCTTTTGAGATCATCTTCTGTCATATACTTATCGCAAAGGAAGCCCTCCGACACTGGAACGCCGAATCTCAAATCGTATTGAGTGTTGGTTAAGCAATCGCCTGCCAGAATTTCATTCAGGGATTTCTTTCTTTTGTGTAGTTTTTCTGTAATCAATGAAAAATGTACAACAGATTAAACATAATTGATCTTTGCATTATATAATACCAGTCAAAGAGTTCGAGCATCTAATTAGATGAAGAACAATATGATCTTCACCTCCTGGAGGGCAAAATGGAAGCGAAAAATATGAGTCTGCATCGCTGCAAATTAAAAAAAAAAAAAAACGGAACAAAGATCAACGAATAAATTTAATCTCGATTACAACTCAACTAATTCATTTTCAATGTTTAAAAGGCAAAAACCTAACTATCTTGAAAAAGTCAGAAAGCCATGAAAATTCAAATTTCAATTACAACTCAACTAATTGAAATATACACATAATTTAATCTCGATTACAACTCAACTAATTAATTTTCAATGTTTAAAAAACGAAAACCTATCTATCTTGAAAAACTCAGAAATCCATGGAAATTCAAACTCAAATTTCCAATCAACCAAACAGATTCGATAACATCACGAGAACAGAAACCGAGATAAAATCTTTGCAATAAAAGAAAATTAAAAAGATAATGGAAGTAAGAAACTACCATCGTTCATCGGCCCCAAATACTTTGTTGGCGAACAGAGGAATTTGGTCTCCGTATGCATATCCTGTAGGCTTTGATGAAGAAGCGCGTCTTTGATCATCTATAGCTCTGAAAATTCTGGCGGAGAAGGGGAGTGGGAGAAGAAAGATCAAAATGAAGATCGAGTAAATCAGTTTACGACATGGCGCCATTTCTTGATTCTGCGGCCCAGATATTCAAAAATGGAGGGAAAACTAGAGTCCTCATGCATTATATATATATAGCCCCAAACACTGGACTTTTACTACTAAACTTGTGGTAATTTTCATGCGGTTATTCATTTTCACCGCTTACTTTTCATTAATTTTTTACTTTATTTTTTATAAATAAAATTTTAAAAAAATCTTTTTTAAACTATATTTTTTAATTTTTAAAAATAAATTAAAATATATATATATATATATATATATATATATATATATATATATATATATATATATATATATATATAAAAGAATAATTGAAATTATTTATTTTAATTCATCTTTTCCTTTTTCTGGAACAAAGTTCCGATTCCGATCTTATCTTTGTTCGATTTCGCGTCATTACCAACTTCCATCCAATTCCCCAAATTTCCCTTTTACTGCATCGCTTTCTTCATTTGGGCGGCGAACTTCTACAGCCGCCGGAGTTCCAGTTCGATCCAGATCATTTTCGCCTCGCTATCCAGTAAGCTAACTCATCTATGATATTCATGGCGGGACTCTTCTCTTTCTTATGTTTACGTATTGAAGTTCATAGATTACCGATTCGATTTCTCGTATAGAGAGTTAGATTGGTGCGACCGGTTGAATATGGTCGTGTTGATTAGTTTGTTCTGTTTGTTGACGATCGATTTGAAAATTGTGGAGATTTTGAGTGAGCATTGCCGTTTTAGTAAAACCCCAAATTCTTGATTTAAACCTCAGATTCTTGATTTAAACCTCAGATTCTTGATTTCATTAGTACTTCAGATGTGATAATTTGTTTTAGTAGACATTTGTTTCAGATCCAGGTTTTTATTGAATTACTTTTGTCAATTTGATTGATTTCGTCGATACGGAAACTCATTTTTATTCGTTTTCTGCTCCTTATTAACTGCTTCAGATTGCACATATGACATACACATGGCTACTTTAAATCGTGTTCTTGTGAATTTGCGGAATTAATTTCTTCATCTTGTGCTTTGGGAATGGAGCATCTTCCTGTTGAAGTGATCGGGAACATACTTTCCCATCTCAGAGGTGCTCGAGATGCAGTGATTGCTTCGGCAACTTGCAAGAAATGGAGAAAGGCTTGGCGCAATCACCTCCACACCCTTTCTTTTGATTCTGATGATTGGCCTGTGTATCATGATCTCACTACCAGCAGATTGGAAATTCTTATCACTCAAACCATATTTCAAACAACTGCGCTGCAACATTTGGCGATTTCAATGGACGAAGTCGAAGAGTTCTCTGCTGCACCGGTTATGGCTTGGCTCATGTATACTAGAGAGACTCTGCGCCAACTTCATTATAATGTGAAGACGACCCCGATTTTCAATATCATTGAGAAATGTGGTCGACAAAAGCTTGAAGTGTTGGCGCTGGCTCATAACTCTATAACAGGCGTAGAACCCAGTTACCAGAAGTTCCCTTGCTTAAAATCACTTTCGTTGAGCCATGTCAGTATCTCTACATTGGATTTGAGCCTTCTTCTGACCACTTGTCCTAAACTCGAGAAATTGGCTCTAATCAGTCCTGATATTTCGATGTCGGATATGGAAGTTAGCAGTTCCTCATTGAGGGATATACATGTTGAAGCAATCAGTTTGGACAAATTTATATTGGAGGCCGATAACCTTGAAGCTATGCATCTAAAAGATTGTACTCTTGAGCTGTTTGAAGTAGTTAGCAAGGGAGCTTTGAGAGTTCTAAGGATTGATGATGTTAGTGTTATCCATCTTGATATTGGTGAGAACATGGAAAATCTTGAGGTAGTAGATGTCTGCAACTTTACTATTTTGTGGCCGAAATTCTACCACATGATCTCGAAATCATCGAAGTTAAGGAAGCTTCGGCTGTGGGGCGTTGTATTTGATGATGATGAAGAGGTAATGGATTTAGAGACCATTTGTATGTGTTTTCCTTGGTTAAGCCATCTATCACTATGTTATGATTTGAAAGATGGAACCCTTCAGCATAGTTTGCAGGGGTCATCTCATTTGTTGAATGTGGTAGTGCTTGAACTTGGGTGGAGTGTAGTTAGTGAATTTTTCTCTGAATGGATGGAAAAACTTCTTGGAAGGTGCCCCAATTTGAAAAAATTGATCATTTGTGGTGTTGTTTCTGAGGTTAAAACGCATGAAGAATGCCAAACTTTGGCGAGCATCACCTTATCCCTTGTCCAGTTGATGAGAAAGTATAGGCATGTGGAGGTTCAGTTTGAATATGAATAGAAAAAGTTCATGGAGGTTCGTTCGGTCTCCAAGTTTGTTCTGAGAGCTGTATCGATATCAAATGCATCCCATCAGGTTTTTGCGATTCTGAAAACCTTTGTCTTCTTTGTTTACAAGCATTCATTAGTTTGAGCAATTGCCATATCCTAGTTGACAGATTACGAACTTTTCTTTTCTTTTCTTTCTCCACAAGGTTCATTTTTAGAGACTTGCTAGGATTCTGTATCTACTCTGAATTTGTATATTTTTCTAAATTCCCTGAATTGTATCTCTCTTTTCAGATATATACTATAAGCAAATAGCATTTAAAAGCACATGCATTTCATTGATACAAATCCTGTGTCTGTATACATATTTTAGTTACTGTATCACTGTTAGCGGTTGTGGAAACCTCTCATTAGTAAACGCCCTTAAAAACCTTGAGGGAAAGTCCATAAAGGACAATATTTGCTAGTGGTGGACTTGGGCTGTTACAAATGGTATTAGAGTCAGACACCGGGCGATGTGCCAACGAGGAGGTTGAGCCTTGAAGGGGGTGGACACGAGGCGGTGTGCCAGTAAAGACGTTAGGCCTTGAAGGGGGGTGGATTATGGGGGTCCCACATCGATTGTATTAGGGAACGAGTGCTAGCGAGGACGTTGGGCTCCGAAAGGGGTGGATTTTGATATCCCACATTAGTTGTGGAGGAGAACGAAACCGTCCTTATAAGGGTGTAGAAACCTCTTTCAAGCAGATGCGTTTTAAACTTTGAGAGGAAGCTTGAAAGAAAAAACCTAAAACGACAATATCTGATAGCGGTGAATTTGGACGGTTAGAATCTGTTACGGGTTTTTCTGCCTACACTGAGACAAGAAGCATCTCCTGATATGATAGAACCATTGGCATTGGAACTCTTATCTTCAGCTGTAATATGTTTAAAACATCGATGAACATATGACTAACAGGGCATTTTCATCCAATAATTCTTACGCCCACCATAGCATCAGATCCCGAGCCACTTCAAGATTTCTGCACTTAAACCCCAAATCCCCAGAAAAACAGAGCCTCCGCCGGCAACCTTCCATGCAAGAACCCGAGCGCCGTCACTGCCGACGGCTTAGTCTTCTCCGGCGGAAAATCCGACGGAGACTTCTCGGAAAGTGGGTTCGGCATCGTAGCCGTAACCCCAACTCTTTTCTCGGGGTTGAGCCGACTTCAAAGTGGGCGCCTCCGAGATGGTGTACTTGTTTGTTCAGGGGAGCGTGGACGCCGGCACTGTTGACCCGGCGAACCGGGTTTACAAAAAGGTGATTGAAGAAGGTGAAATGATGGTGATTTAGAAGGTGGCGCCCGCCATTTTTGGATCTGGGATTAAAGATCGGAGCTTTTGGGTTGAGTTTGAAGGCGATTATGAGGATGTTTGATTCTTGAGGATAATCTAATGGTTATTTTACTATCATTGTGTCAACTCTTAATGGTATTATTGCTGTGAAGCTGTGGGATCTATGAATATAGATATGCAAGTGTGTCCAAGAATTTATTTCATTTTTTGAGTGGTGTGCGATGAGTAAGAGTGTTCATATGACTCGATGACCCAACAATTTGAATTACTCAACACGAAGATAAACCACGAGGAGAACATCCACGAAGAAGAAAATTGTCAAAAACACCAAGTGCACAAGGGAGAGTCTGTCGTAGGTTGAGGTTAGGGTTTCTTCAAATTGTAAATATTGTGTTTTTGATCCCATTAGATTTGTTTTGAAAAATTCACGAACTTTGAACGCTCATAACTTACTTATTTCTAAATAAAAATATGCGATTTTGGTGTCTAGATACATTTTGAATAATAGTTAACTTTGAAGTCGGTTTTTCGAGGTGGTTTCACCAATTTTATTCCCTCGTCACCACTGGACCCAAAAACTTGGTGATGAGAAAGTTGAAAAAAAAAAAGAAGATAATATGACTGTGAGCAGAGGAAATAGATAAGAGAGTTTGAAGGGATGGTGGGGCGATGGATGGGATAGCAACACCACATATGCTTTTAGTTTAGGGTTTAGTTGCCAATTCTCTCTTGTTTTACCCTAATTCCTTATAGACTGGAGGTGTTCAAATGACTCGAGAATTCCATTAACTCGAATTACTTAATTCAAACAATAAAAGTTGGGTCGGATAAAAAAAAAAATTGATTTGGGTTAGGTTGAATTTTTGAAAAATTAAAAAATTGAGTCGGTTTGAAGGTTGACCTGTGGCTCGACCAACCTGAAAATAAGGTTACAATCTAACCCTACTGTACCATATTTTTAAGATTATCGTAAAGATTAAAGGAAGAACCCAATAACTCTTCAAAAGTGTGGATTGGGAGAACAAAGGATCTTAAAAGATTTGCTTTTTGCAGATTTGGGCCATATATGCCAATGGATAGATACCCCACAATATTTAAGGATGTAGCTCCCTTGAGTTGTCTATCAATAAGAACTCCATTCCCTTGCCAATGGATAGTGCTTGTGAGGGCCATCTACATGTGACAATTCCAAAAAATTCGGAATAAAATATGACACATGACAAACCTAGCATCAAAATACATGTCCTAACAAAGTTCCGTATCGAAGTGTGTCGTTAGAATCCAAAACGATGAAATGGGATCCCGCATTAACCAAAAATCGAAGTAATATTGATACTTAAGAATTGGTTTAACGTAGAGGCAAATCAGCTACATAGCATAACTATGGATCAAATGGTACGTTACTTACTAACTTCTCTCCTTTATCTACTAAGAAAGAGAAGCTAATGAGAACCGAATCATTTGTTCAGGCCTCCCTTTGGAGGGCCCGAGCCATGAGTGAGATACTAATATGGAAAAGCTAAAATTCTAACCTTATGTCAGGACCTACGTGCTAAAAGATAATCTCATGTAGACAATTTCTACCGTGCATAAACCTCACAAAAGGTATCAGAGGCTCCTCATCTACTAAGAAAGAGAAGTTACTGAGAAATGGGAGGCTGGAGGTATCCGTGATTCTAACCATGTGTTAAGACCTACGGGTTATAGGACAATCTCAACCAAAAAGTACCCTAAGGCTACTCTATCTACTAAGAAAGAGAAGTTAATGATAAAGATCCCTTTAATTTAGGGTCGAGTTAGAAAAGGTTAGGTCGACGACAACAATCATCGTGCATCATATTTTCGAACACATTCAAAGCATTTCCAACGAGTACACATATTCCAAACTCACTCACTCACTCACTCTATATACAACAAACTCACCTCCACGCTCCAAAAACTACTTAAAAAGCCAACAAAACTCACAAAACTAACCCTTAAAAACACACAAACAAACAGTAAAAAGAAGAAGAAAAGGCAAAACCCATTTCTAAAAGATGGGTTTTTTATGAACTTTTTGGATCAAATCATCATCGCCTGCTTGAAGCAGCAGTTCCTCTTTGTGCATTGAAATAAACAGCTGCAACAGGAAGACCCAAATCATTCTCAGCTGCAAATCTTCGAGTGTTGAAATGATCCCTTGAAGATGGAGAGTTTACCAAACAACGATGTTTTTGTTTGAACAGAACAAACACAAACCTATGTATTCCTATTGTCGGTTTTGGGATTTCATAGCTCACTTCTTCTCTTCCTGTCATTAAAAAAAACATCTTTAAACCAAAATCTCTGCCTTTCTCTCTCTTCAAGTAGAAAGAGAAAGTAAGCTATACCAAAGGTGGCATCAGTAGTTCCTGGAATGTCAGTCACCAACCTGTAAAAGATACCCAAAATTAGGTGTTGATATCGAAATTATGTTTCTCGGTGATTTTAAACACGATAAAAATGAAGGGTTTTGATCAAGAACGTTAAAGCTCAAAACTTGCAAATCTCGTAATATTTTGTATAAGTGGAGATGATTTTAAACACGACAAAAGTGATGGGTTCTGATCAAAGTTATGTTTTTTTCGAACTTTAAAGCTTAACACTTGCAAATCTCGTAACATTTTGTATAAGTAGAGATGATTTTAAACCCGACAAAAGTGATGGGTTCTGATCAAAGTTATGTTTTTTTCGAACTTTAAAGCTTAACACTTGCAAATCTCGTAACATTTTGTATAAGTAGAGATGATTTTAAACCCGACAAAAGTGATGGGTTCTGATCAAAGTTATGTTTTTTTCGAACTTCAAAGCTCAAAACTTGCAAATTTTGTAACATTTTGTACCGGAGATGATTTTAAACACGATAAAAAATGATGGGTCTTGATCAAAGTTACGTTTTTTCAAACTTTAAAGCTTAACACTTGCAAATCTCGTAACATTTTGTTAAGTAGAGATGATTTTCAACCCGACAAAAGTGATGGGTTCTGATCAAAGTTATGTTTTTTTCGAACTTTAAAGCTTAACACTTGCAAATCTCGTAACATTTTGTTAAGTAGAGATGATTTTCAACCCGACAAAAGTGATGGGTTCTGATCAAAGTTACGTTTTTTCGAACTTCAAAGCTCAAAACTTGCAAATTTTGTAACATTTTGTACCGGAGATGATTTTAAACACGATAAAAAATGATGGGTCTTGATCAAAGTTACGTTTTTTCAAACTTTAAAGCTTAACACTTGCAAATCTCGTAACATTTTGTTAAGTAGAGATGATTTTCAACCCGACAAAAGTGATGGGTTCTGATCAAAGTTATGTTTTTTTCGAACTTTAAAGCTTAACACTTGCAAATCTCGTAACATTTTGTTAAGTAGAGATGATTTTCAACCCGACAAAAGTGATGGGTTCTGATCAAAGTTACGTTTTTTCGAACTTCAAAGCTCAAAACTTGCAAATTTTGTAACATTTTGTACCGGAGATGATTTTAAACACGATAAAAAATGATGGGTCTTGATCAAAGTTACGTTTTTTCAAACTTTAAAGCTTAACACTTGCAAATCTCGTAACATTTTGTTAAGTAGAGATGATTTTCAACCCGACAAAAGTGATGGGTTCTGATCAAAGTTATGTTTTTTTCGAACTTTAAAGCTTAACACTTGCAAATCTCGTAACATTTTGTTAAGTAGAGATGATTTTCAACCCGACAAAAGTGATGGGTTCTGATCAAAGTTACGTTTTTTCGAACTTCAAAGCTCAAAACTTGCAAATTTTGTAACATTTTGTACCGGAGATGATTTTAAACACGATAAAAAATGATGGGTCTTGATCAAAGTTACGTTTTTTCAAACTTTAAAGCTCAAAACTTGAAAATTTTGTAATATTTTTTTACCAGTGGAGGTGTTCTCTCAAGAATGGATCACTAGGGCCAGGAACATCAGGATCAACCATGATCTAACCAAAAAAAAAAAACAAAAAAAAAACAACAACAAAAGATCAAAAATTGAAAAAAAGGGTTTGTTAAAAGAGAGAATTTTGAAGGATTTGAGTGTACCAAAGTGAACAAAGATCTCATATCTTCTCCTGAAACATGAACTCTGGGTTTGAAGGAGAGAGAAGAAGGGAAGAATTGATAGCCATTGAGGACGAGCTTGTTGCTGAAAGTGATACACATTTTAATGGATGGGGTGAAGGAATCCACCACGTCTCCTATCACTCTTCCAAGAACCAGAGGCTCTGATATTTTTGATCTTGCCATTTTAGAGAGAGAGATGATGAACAACACAAAGAAGAGTACAGAATCAAATAAAGAGGGGGCCGACCGGCCTTGTTCTTTTTTGGTTTCATGTTACAAAAGGCACTTTCTTTATTTAAAGATGTTTCCAACTAGTTTCAACATCTTTACAACACGTTTTCATTTATAGTTCATATTTAATTTCTCAATTTCTTATCAAACTATAAATTTTCGAGTTGGGTTGGAGTTATCGGTTCAAGTTCTTAGTTCTTGGTCTATCTAAACCTCCAGTTCTAAGTCTCCTATAGTCTCTTTCATCATCATAGTTCTAGAATTTTAGTGTGGGACCCTGAGACGCGACCTCAGTTCTCATAAGGTTCAAGATACTGTTGTGGACCTCTACCGCTCGTGGCAAGTTCAATACGAGGAAATTAACCAATAAGTTTCCTAATAATCACTACAAATACGGTAATAAATCATAAGTTAGTTCGATCTACCGCTACCAGACCCTTGATAATCGAGTCAGGTTTATGATTAGGGAGTAATTGACGGCTCCTAATCGTTCCCGTATAACAACATAATTGTCTATCAATAATCCAAGGTGATTTCGATTATACTTTTAGAATGCGTGATAAGAATTGTAGTGTTTAGAGTTCACATAAAAGGCCATCTCCATATGGAATGTTATTAGGGAACTCCCTGGCATGCAAGTAATTTCTTCCATCCTTTCTACATATAATTACTTAATGAGAGGATTTAGAATCCTTCATATTTTACATGCAGGGATAGAAGAGAGACTCGTAAACACAAATGAATCCCCGACGACCGCTACATCGTCGTCGTTTCGGTGCCATGTCCAAACTGCATTCGTGGCATTCATCACTTCAAACTCGCCATGTCCGAAGCTCGCTTCTCTAAATATCGAAATCTCTGGCTTTGGATCGATATACCTGTAAACGATTAAATTTTCTATGATCATCAAGTGAAACGTTTGAATTTAGTAACTTTTGTAACGTCGTTGGAAAATAGTTTTAAAGCATTACTTGCTCGATAGGCCTTCACGGTTGCCCCCGTCGCCGATTGTAATGTATACAGGAGCACAATTGTTTGCTTCCCCATTATGAACACGAGTCTATAATAACATGATCAAAAGGATTTAGAAGATAAATTAAGTTCTTGACGTAAATAATACTATGATTGTTAGAGAAACTTACGAAGCGTTCATAAGCATGAACGTGCCCTGAAAACACCACGTCTACATGAGCCTCGTAGAGCAGTTGTTCCATGGCAGCCTTCATGTCAACGGACTCTTTCTCACCCTGGTGAGCAGTGTTGGAGTTATACCATGGAGCATGAACAAGCACCACAATCCATGGAGTTTTTGATCGATCGATTTTCTTCAAGTCGGCGACAAGCCATCCATATTGTGCCGAATTCGAATCGAAATCGGTATACGATCCCAACATGATAACGTGCACACCGGCTGTGTCGAACGAGTAGTAAAGATTGGATGTCGACGAGCTTTGCTCGAAAGGCATTGGCCATCTTGCGTTGTATGCTGTGAAAGGCTGGGAATGAATCACCGGGATGCGCTCAATCTCATGGTTGCCTTGTGTCACCATCCATGGCCTTTGGCTAGCCAATGGCTCAACCAGCCTGCCAAAGGAATCCCATAAAGGCTGAATGACATCAGCATAGGACAAGTCGCCAGGAAGCAGCAGCACATCATAGTCCGATTTGGCTATGTTTTCGAGAGTTGTTTTGGTCCATTCTGTCCGCCCAAGATCACCTACAAAAAAAAAAAATAAAAAACGAGCATAAGCTCTCGTGGCTTTGCTTTGGGCCCTTACTTATAAACTCATGATCATTCTCTAAATTAGCCAATGTGGGACTCCCTCCCAACAATCCACTCCTCGAACAAAGTACACCTCCTGAGGCCTATGGAGCCCTCAAACAACGTCCCCTTAATCGAGGCTCGACTCCTTCTCTGGAGTCCTCGAACAAAGTACACACTTGGTTCGACACTTACTTCTTTATTCGACATTTGAGGATTCTATTGACATGACTAAGTTAAGAGCATGGCTCTGATACCACCGCAATGATATTGTCCACTTTGAGCATAAGCTCTCATAGCTTTACTTTAAGCTTCCCCAAACGACCTCATTCCAATGGAGATGTATTCGTTACTTATAAACCAATGATCATTCTCTAAATTAGCCAACGTGGTACTCCCTCCCAACAATCCTTAACAGTTTCTTCGTTTAGCTAGCTACGTACCAATGACAACAAATTTGATAGGGAGTTGAGCAGGAGGGGTTTTGAAAGTGAAATTGCGGGCAGAGTCGGAGCTGCAACGATAGTAATAAGTAGTGTCGGGGTGGAGAGGACCGATGGTTGCAGCATGAATGTAACCAGACTTATAAAATGTATATTTGTAAGAGGAAGTAGAGCCAGTTACAAGGTTGGTGTAAAGTCCAGGGGATGAGCCATATTCCACCACGGCTGGTGCAGAGTCCTCAGTGATCCATGTTATCATCATTTTATCAGCACCAACAAGGGATATATGTACCTGAAAAGTTCCTTTTAAGCATCCTCTCACATCCTCGACCTTATTTAATTAAATTAATAAAAATATCGTTCGTCTAATAAAAAAAACTTCCAAAACATATTTACAGATGCAAATGTTCCAAAAAAAAAATACTTCTGAACTTTTAAACTATTATTTAATTGTTTTTAATTTTATGACAATGTTGAATTATGTTGGTATGTTACCATTGTTGCTTATATACCAATAATTTAATTTTTTTTTTTTTTTGAATAATTATAGTTTGATCTGTGTTGTTTGTGAACTTTTAATATTTTTTAAATAAATTTTTTTTTTAAAATTAATTTCTTTTTCAAGTATCTGACAACGTAAGATAGAGGGTTGAGTTCGTTTGAATTATGAAAATTTTTTGATTGGGTTGAGTTACTAATTCAACAAACCCGAACTTTTGGGTAATCCAAAAATTTTCCTCGACCCAATCTAGCTTATATACACCCTAAATACTCGACTTTTTTTAATGGAAAAGTTGTAAAATTCTTAAATTAGTATTTTTTATACTTTATTTAAAAAAAATTAAGGATATTTTAAAACAAAATATTAACCAATTTTATAATAACTTATTCTTTTAATATTTAAATAAAACTATTTTAATAATTTGTTTACTAAGAGTCATAACAATAATTTTTTATTATTATTGAGAAATTAAGTATTTATTTATGTATTATTATTATATAATAAAAATATAAAATAATCTAATACCGGTTTGTAATTGTAACGGATTAAAATAAACCATAAAATTATTTTCTAACAAATTTCAACGGTTTCTCTCTATAATTCAAGAACAATCTGTTTTGGAGAAGAGTAGGGATTAGGAATTACCTGTTCTGGAGAATCGGAATCGAGATCTTTCCGTCGAGGAACGACGAGATTCCGGCGAGGCAGCGGCCGTTCATAAGACGAAGCACTACAAAACAGAGAAGAGAAGACGGCGGCGACGACGACAATGGTGGTGGTGATAGTTAACGCCGCCGGAAACGGAGGCATTTTCGTCTGCAAAACCGCCATTATCGAACACGAGAAATGAAAGAGAAGAGAAGAATTGGGGAATTTGGATTATGCTTTTTCGTGTAATGCTCGAAGGCATTTTATATGAAAAAAACGGTGCGTCCCCCTGTTTACCAAATTCTAGGACCGCACGTGCCAATTTGGGATATTCTTATCATTTCTTATCTGGCATTTAACCATTTTAGTAATTTATTTATTATGTGAGTTGGTAAAAACATCTCAGGGCTAAATTTTTAATCGAAAATATATAAATAAGCCGATTTAAGTAAGGTTAGGTTAACCGGTCGTTTGTTTCTTTTTAAAAAATGAAACTGTGGTGTGCTCACTTTTCGCGATGAAAATTAACTTTATTTGTGATGTAATTAATCGTAATATAATTGACGATAACCCGAACGCGATTCCTTTTAATATGTTTTTTTTTTAAGTATACTAAAATTACCATCTGTCTGGAATTGGAATAAAATAAGTATATTTTCAAATGGTGTTTTATATTTTTAATTAAAATGGAGTAATTCAAGAAATACTGCCATATTTAAAGGGTCAATTTTAATTTTTTTTTTTAAAATTAATTAATTAATTTTTTATACTTGAAAATTTAATAAAATAGTAATTATTTTAAGATTCATTCATCTAATTTAATGGGAAAAAAATAGATATAAATTTATAAATACTATTTTCCAAAGTCTAGTTTCATAATTATTTAATTATTTTTATAGTCATTTATCTAGAATGAATTTTATCTTTCTTAAGAAAAAATTTGGATTTTTAACCAAATTGTATAAACAAAAATTATTATTATTATTTTTTTTTTAACAAAAAGGATACCAAATGGAACCCGAGTTTTTTTATAAAAAAAAAATTAATGACAAATTCAAAAACCAAATGATTATTATATGAGACTTTAAAAATACATATGTATTTAGTCGATGATATGTCTTAACTAATCGAGTCACGATTTAAACCATTAATTTTCGAGCAGTCAAATTAGACAATGAGAAAGTTGAGACGTTACTGGCCCAAGTTGGCACGGTTTTGATTAAATGCAAGCATCATCAAAGTCTATAACTAATTTGAATATATATAAGTCATATTCATATGGCAAATGTTGATGTTGATTGATATATATATATATAGACAGACAGACATATGATGAGGATAAGTTGTTGGCCGACTCATTCACAAGGTTATGTGGTGGACCAATCGAAGCAAAATCCATTGGAAGATTGACATGGAAAGAAGTGTGGCTATGGATCAACCAACGCACATAAGCTTAATACAAAATGGCTCAATGCATTGCACAAGAACACCACCCTTTGGCTTCAAAAAACGACTAAACATCAATCAATCATCAAAAAACAAGCTCGGCAATTTCAACTCATTAGAACTCTCCCAAATTCAGAATTGCTTCATGTTCTTGAATCATGAATATACGCTATTATGAAGAAGTTCACAGCCGGAGAAGAAAGATTAACGCCATTAATGGAAGTAGAGAGATCGATACTGAAATCAAAAGGGGAAAAAAAATTTGAAGTTCTTTTTACAAGAAAACCCATCTTCCACACTTATTTTTATAACGTAGCCAGGAGATAGTGATAGAGATAAGTATCAAATAAAGGAGGAGGGATAGAGAGAGAAACAGCGGCATCGTCGAGTGCGATGTTGGACGGACGGACGGTTGTCGGACGGACGGCTGAGAGAGATTTTACGGCGGCGACGAAGATGATTGGAGAATGGGCCACGGAGAAATTTGCTCTCAAACGTCACGTCCTGAAGTCTTTGAGGGCTGAAGAAATCGTTCAAATTCTCTCCAGTTTGTCGGCTTTCACGACGGGGTTCGCACGAGCGATCTCCTCTCTTCCGATTGACTTGAAATCGAAGGTGCAGCCGTGTTTCTCCGGGTACCTATGAGCTCCACAGAACGTGATTCCGCATCTGCATCTGAACCCGGTCAAACCGACTTTCTTACGGCACGACGAACACCGATTCGGGTTCGGGTTTGGGCACAACTGGATGACCGCCTCAGATCCAGCCGCTGCAAGGGGCGGGATGGTCAGATCTGTGTCCGGCGAAGGCAAGGCTACAACAGGGGAAACGGGAGGAGGATCGATCAGTGAAGAGGAAGGAGAAGAAGAAGAAGAAGATGAGGCTGAGAGAGCGGCTTCGATGGTGGATTTGGTAGAGGCTTGTTCTTGTTCTTTGAGGCGAAAGTCTCTGTAACATTTGGAGCAGAGATCCATGGTGGCTGGACTGCCAAAGAAGCCACAATTATTAGCACAGAGACGGTGACCTTCAGGTGCTTGGCATCTGTGTTCTTCCGCCATATCCTTCTTCAAAACGAAGAATCTCTACTTATGCGAGAACAAATCGCGCAGTTTCCGATAGCGTTCAACAGATCTGGAAAAGCAAACCCTAAAATCAACGATCCAAAACCTAAAAAATCCAAATCCAGCGAAATCAAGCGCACAAACACATAGATTCCGATCGTATAGTCAGAATCAACAGCAACAACAGAAATCGATTAGATTAACAAGGCCGATTAGCTGCTAGGTCGAGAAAAATCGAAACAAACAGAAAAAGAGGAATCACATGATGAAGATTCCGAGAATCAAAGAATAAGAACCAGGCATCAAAATCAAACCATAGAAATCTCATTTCTCACGTTTCTCTACACCCTAGAAAGGAACAGATTCAGGAATCAATCAAATTCAAAATTAACCTCAACTTTCTCATCCAACAAACAACATCAAAATTCAAACAAACACTAAAGAAATCGAACAAATATAAAAAAATAAACATCAAAGTCGGAGGAAACCGTACCTGAAGAACAAACAGGTTTGAGGGTTTCTTCCGAAACGGATTGGCGATGAAGAAAAAAAAAAAAAAAAGGAGGAAGAATCTTAACAATGAAGAATCTACCAAACGGGTCAGATATAATGAAGTGGGCGAAAATGAAATCAGGAGAGAGAGAGAGGGGAAGAAACAGGCGAAATGGGACAAAATAAAAATAATTAAACATTATTTATTTAATAAATAAATAAATAATAATAATAATAAATAAAAATCGGGAAAGCCAGGCTGGACGCAGCCGAAATGGAAGTCCAGCCAGCCAGCCAGCCCCAATATAACGCGACGCTGACGACGAAACAAAGCCCACGGAGCCGAATATCTTTACTAAAACAAAATACATTAAATTACACATTTAACCCCCTAAATAAAAAATATCCTTTCTATTTTCTTTTTCAACAACCAATTAAAAACACGACACAAAAATTAAATTAATTAAACAAATATAGTTTAATAGTAGTTGACATGTATTCATTTTTGTTTTTGATTTAATGTATTAAAAAGGAAAACAATTTAAATATATTTAACATTATCTTTTTTTTAATTAACCTACCTTTCTCTTGTCAATAATGTCAAATTATTATTCCATTAATTCAATCATTATAGTCAAATGTTTGATTAATTAAGTTGACTTTAAGCATTAGTTGGATTAAAAAAAGATTAGACACTACCTTTAAGTTGACAACGATACGTAACAAGTAAAGCGGTGGGTTTTGACTGTTACAAATTGTATAAGAGTCACACACTGGCTCCTAAAGGAGGTGGATCGTGAAATACAAATAATATTTACTAGTTGTGGGTTTAGGCTGTTATAAATGGTATCAGAGTCAAATATGGTACAGTATGTTAGCGAGGACGCTGGCCCTGAAAGAAGTAAATTGTGAGATCATACATCTCTCTAACAAACATGTTAGGACAATACATAACGGGCAAAAGCGGATAATATCTAGTAAGATCTTTTAGTCTTGGACGGGTTAGAGTTCTCTTACAATGTTGATATATATAAGAAATAAATATAAATATAAGAAATTTCCAAAATGTGTAAGAAAAGGCATGTGCAGATATTGGGTTGGTGAGTCAGCAGCAGCGCGGATGAGTCGGCGATATTAGTAGGAAGGAATAATAGATGGCATGGATTGGGCGGTGGTGAGGTGGGGGCTTACGTGGATTGGGACTGTCAATTTGGAAGGCAGTGGAGCCACGTGGCTCCCATTCCACGTGGGTTGCTCTTCTTTGGGTTCAAACGAATTATATCGTGGGATGTGACTCACTAGAGTTGTTGAATATAGCTACCTATCCTATCACAAATATCTAATTCATATCTTTACCTATCTTTGAATTTAAAAAATGTGTATGCTAATAAGATTTTTATCTACATTTTTTCACACCATTTTGTTGCACACGTAGGCTTTGGATCATGTGTCGGCATGTTTTTTTCTTTAAGGGACTGCTTTATGTCACAATCGCACTCTTCAAGACGTTTACAAGCAATTGTGCAGCACTCACTTAGCCAACTCGAAATAGTGTCGCCTACAGTCTGACGACGTATGCTCAAGCCACTAATCCCGTTTGAGAATAAATTTTTTTAGAAAACAGGGGTAGAGAGATTTTCAAAAGAGGGTTTGAAAGAAACATTGAAAACAATGTACAACACCACGACTTAAATATATATAACTCAGGGTAGGAAGAATTAACGACTAGTCGCATCTTCCTATGATACATTTTGAGACATTTCGACATGATTCTCCTGAAACGTCATACACTTAGAAAATACAAAAAATGAGCTATACGTCTTGAAAGCAATAAAAGGAAGATGACAATTTGCACGAATATGATCAAGATCTCTACTACACATCTTGGATCGAGTGTGGACATTTGGTTAAAGTGTATGCACATGATGATGTGTATCTGTTCTTGGTGGCTTTCATGCATGCAGGCCAAGTTGTGTTACCATATTTGAAAAGGGCGCTGAAATTCAGGCTTGTCACACAATTTGTACTAGTTTAACGGTAGTCGATGGTTTGGCACTAGCTCTTCCATTGTCACAACTCACTCACGCACAAGGGCAGCGGCGGCATGCATATCGATTCGTTTCAGGTTTATTGTGTGTATGTGTGTGTCTGTGGGTGAAGAAAAGGCCATGTGGTTTCACGTGCAGCAGATGATTGATAGCTATCTAATCATATTGAGCCCAAAACATTTTCTTGTGACACGGTTATACTTGCCTGTCTAAGGAATGTTGTTCATCGCCGCATGCCCGTAACACGCCGAAACCTTTGCCTTGTACTACTTTATTGCTTTTTTTGACCGCTTTCATGTTGTATTATTTCTTTTCTGCTTTCTTTTAAGAGTATGACGTTTCAACGATGTCATGACTATGCTTGATAGACATGAAATGCCTCAAAATATAGTATAGAGGAACACAACTAGTTGTCAACTTCTCCTTACTCGATAGTTGTATGGAGTGAGCTACTGTTGTTGCCTTTTTGCTTACATTCCTCTTGCTTTCAAAACTCTCTTTCTAAAACCTCTCTCCCCCACTTTCTAAAATCTTCTCTCGAAATCGAGATCCAATGTTTGTATTCACGATGCCTGACCGCAAGCAACGTAATTCGAAGTAGGCTTGACCCACTCAGTGTTGAGAGTAGGTGCCGAACAATCGCCAAATCCACTATCTAGAAACCGCAATTGTGACACTACTCGTCCCCACCCCAATCCCCACAAAAATAAATGGAAATTTTCGCACGAATAGAGAATAAAATAGCTGGCGGGACAGGAAAAACTCCTAAGTATTTGCCCCACCCCATGGTCAACTCTATTCTCGACATAGAGATTCCAAATTTCGATCTTTAAAAATGACTTGCACGGATTATTCTTATTCTTATTCTTTGAACTCGTATATGGTTGAATTTTGTAAGAAAAAAAAGAAAAGTTTTTATAATACTGATTAAATAAAATAATAAAATTAATTAATCTTTATTCATTTGTCAATTAATAAATTAATAAATTAATAAATTTTTAATAGCATTTCAAAAATATTTTTAAATATTTTTTAAATTAAGTAATAATGGTTTTCATAAAAAAACAACCAAACTTTGAAGGTATTGTTGACAAAAATGCAAAGTTGAATAATATTTTTTTATTAACATAGCGTTTATTAATTTATCAAATTTCACTTTATAAAAAATAAATTAGATTTAAAATATAGTTTTGAAATATTTTATAAAGTAAATACAAAAATTTAATAATTAAAATATTAGAATGACTCGATTATGAGTAGAGCCACATAAAAGTCAAATTTGATCGATTCAAAGTATAATATTCGGTCAAATCAATTCATCGGATATTTATAATTAAAAAATAATTTTAAATACCAATATATATAATTTATAAATTTTACAAAATACATAAATATTTTTTAAAAAATCAATTAAAATGCATCAAGGGTTCAAATATTTTAAAAATTATAAAATAATACACGTATAGTTTGAATTTTGACTAAACTTTAGAGGTTTTTAATTATTTTTGTGTGCTTAAAAATAGACTTAATTACAATAATTATTAATTTAATGAGTTTAGAAATTTTTAGTTTGGTCAACCCGAACCATTTAAATATGAAATTTACAACTCAATTTTATTTTTTAAATTATTAAAAATATTTTAATGTATTTAACAAATATTAACTTTTCACTGTGATCCACGAAAATTTGATATTATAATTTTATAAGATATATGTACTGTATAAATTTTTTAAAATAATTAAAAAAATAATAAATATTAGAGATTGATCGTGACTCACGAAAATTTGATATTAAAATTTTATAGGATTTAAGTACGAATAATTTTTTATAAATAATTAAAAATAAATAAATGGATTTAATCCAGCTCATCGGAGGTTTGTTACGAAATGAGCTACGATGGTTAAAAAAAAAAAAAAAAAAAAAAAAATGATTTGCAAAAAGAGAATCAAAATTGGGTATTATCTAAAATTCCACACAGTTGCTTCGAGCGTGAGGAGTTGGTTTGGATAAATTTCATGTGAAGAAAGGTTTGTTTTGACCAAGAGGGGCGGATTCGATATTTGAAAGCGGAGTTATCCATCCAGATCAAGAACTGAGCGAGTTAATTCGATCTTAAAACTCGGCGAGAAGGGATCTGTTCGAAAAGGGGACGATCAGAAGCAGATTCTGTGGCTTTTGGGGTTCCCTTTTCATAGCAATCTCCGATCCAAATTCCCAGTTATTGGGACCTTTAATCGGATCTTTCGCCATTGTTAACCACGTCCTTGTCTCCATCCTTCGCCCGCCTTTTTGCGTCCTCGTCATCTTCCACCTAACCAAAACCCACTTCAACCAAGCCACCATTGTCTATTATATAAGCTTTCTTTATCGAGTTACTTACGTTCACGTTCGATCCATCGTCTTCTTCTTCACATTTCTCATAAATTCTTCTGAAGAAAATTTTGATTTGAACCCTATAATCCCTTTTGATTTCGACCCCATTATCCCCGATTGTCTTGATCTGTTATTACCATCTGTGGAATTTCCCTTGTTTTAGAATCGGATATGGCGGATTTGAATGATGCATCCGGCCTTTTGGGTTCTTTTGCCAAGCCGGAGAAGCTCATTATCGACACCGACCCTGGAATCGGTGAGTTTTTTGTTCTTTTGGCCATTCTTTTACTGTTATATTTGATTTTGTTTGGATTTCTGTTCTTTTCGTTGGGGCTCTAATTGATATGATGATCAAAAGTTCATTAGTTTTTCCCGAATCTTTAGTGCATACATGAGATTTTTCTGCTATAGTTTGTGTATATCTGATATGGAACCTCTGGTTTAAGCTGTCTGAGGATTTGATCATATTTTCTTTGGATTTGTTCTGTATTTGTGTATGAATGTTTGTATGCACTTTGAATTGGTTATGAATTGAGGGATCTTGGATTGACAGATGATGCCATGGCTATCTTCATGGCATTTCGAAGTCCGGAGTTGGAGGTCTTGGGATTAACGACAGTTTTTGGCAATGTCTTAGTTGAATGTGCTACACACAATGCCTTGCTTCTGGTATGCAATTGTTTTAGCTGATGTTCTTGTTTTCGAATTGAACGTTTCTTTTTCGTATTTGCTGGACTTCGTTCTCTTTTGGAGTGTGTTCATGATCAATGAATCTTTCTGATGTTCCGAAAAGATAGTGTGAGATGGCAGGCCGTTCGGATGTTCCTGTGGCTGAAGGCAGCCCCGAGCCTCTGAAGGTAAATTCTTTTAGCTTTTGGTATATGTGTGGAGTGTAGACTCAAGACTGTTTGAGGGAGTTTGTATGATTTGCTAAGTCTTCTTTTTGTGGTGGAAAAGGGTGGAACGCCTCGTGTTGCTGACTTTGTTCATGGTTCTAATGGACTCGGGAATGTAATTCTACCATCCCCAAGTTCGAAAAAAGTTGAAAAGTCTGCTGCTGAATTTTTAGTCGACACGGTCTCTCAGTACCCCGGTGAAGTGTCTATACTTGCTCTTGGTCCTCTCACAAACTTGGCTCAGGTAAGTTTCTATGTTCTATTTCATTCTTCTTTGAGATTGCTTCCTTGTGTGTTTCAAGGTTATATTTCTTGTATATTTACCATCAGGCAATCAAAATGGACTCTACCTTTGCGAGCAAGGTGAAGAGGCTTGTCATTCTTGGCGGTGCCTTCTTTTCGTTAGGGAACGTAAATCCTGCTGCTGAAGCAAATGTGAGTTGTTGTTTTCCTTTCAAAACCAGCCAGATTTAACGGGGCTGCTCCGAACGTTTCTTATGTTCTTTGCCACGTTCTCCGAGTTAAATTAGCTGCATTTAGTACCAATCGCGAGATAACCAGTTAGTGAATTGTGAAATCTCTTGCAGATTTATGGAGATCCAGAAGCAGCAGATTGTGTATTCACATGTGGAGCAAACATTGTTATTATTGGAATAAACATCACCACACAAGTTCAACTTACTGGTAGCGTTCTCTTCGTCACGCTTCATTTGTTTGTTCGTCTCAAATGATATGAGAATCAATGTAATGGAAATGATATCTATGTTTGCAGATGAGGACCTCCTTGAAATAAGGGAATCCAAGGGAAAACATGCTCAAGTCCTATGCGACATGTGCAAATTCTACCGAGATTGGCACGTCAAGTCCGACGGGGTCTATGGTAATCAGAACTCGTGAACAAAAAACACCAAATCTAAGCACTATTACGAGTTATGTGTAGATCCCATTTGAATGACCATTCTAAGTTTGTGTTCAGGCATTTTTCTCCACGACCCTGTTTCGTTCGTGGCTTTAGTTCGTCCCGATCTCTTCACGTACAAGTCTGGTGTTGTGAGGGTTGAAACTCAGGGCATCAGTGTAGGTCATACATTGATGGATCAAGGAATTAAGAAGTATGTTCATAACTGCACAACTTTTTTGCCAAATTTTTCTGCGGTTTTCGTTCATAATCCCTTCCCCGCTGTCTGTAACGTGTCTTGCAGATGGAATTCCGACAACCCATGGTCAGGTTACTCCCCTGTTTCTGTTGCTTGGACTGTCAAGGTAGATGAAGTCACCAATTACGTCAAGGAGCTATTGATGAAACCGTGAGTGTTTGATATGTCTTAATGAAAGCAGTCTTCGTCTGCTGTTCTTTCTTTTTCTTTCTCGCACTCTCATTTTCAGATAGTTGAAGAGCTTATATAAATAAACTGAAATCTGAAATTGATGAACCTCCACTTTCTCTTGTGGATATTTGAACATAAATTTAGTTGTTCATCAGAAATTTCTTGCTTTTTCATTATTATTATCATTTTCTAAATCTGAAGCTACGGCTACTTGTTACGATCGTGAAGTTCTTTTAGTTGAATGCATACGCCTTGACTAGTTGAACTATATTCTTTTAGTTGAATGAATACACCTTGACTAGTTGTACCTACCCAAGATATTAGTATGACTGAGAATGTGAGATCTCACATCGGTTGGAGAAGAGAACAAAACATTCCTTATAAGAATGTGGAAACCTCTCTAGCGGACACGTTTTAAAACGTTGAGGGGAAGCCCGGTAGGGAAAGCTTAAAGAGGACAATATCTACTGGGCTAGGTTTGGGCTGTTACAAATGATATCATAGCCAAACACCGAGCGGTATGCCAGCGAGGACGCTGGGTCTTCAAGGGGGGTGGATTGTGAGATCCCACATCTGTTGGAGAGGGGAAAGAAACACTCTTTATAAGAATGTGGAAATCTCTCCCTAGCGGACGTGTTTTAAAACGTTGAAGAGAAGCTTGGAAGGGAAAACTCAAAGAATACAATATTTGCTAGCGGTGGGTTTGGGTTGTTACAAATGGCCTTAGAGCCAAACACGGTGTGTCAGTGAGGACGTTGAGCCCTTAAGGGGGTGGATTGTGAGATCCCACATTGGTTGGAGAGGGGAACAAAATATTCCTTATAATATAAGGGTGTAAAACCATGAGAGGGGAAGCCGGTAGGGGAAAGCCCAAAAGGACAATATATGCTGGCAATAATTTAAAGTTCCGAGGAAGAAAACTTCCCCTCGTTGATGATAATAGGAGCCATCTTTGAACCTCCAACATACCAACCTCTGCAGAATTTATGTTGTTGATTAAGAAACAAGAAAATGATGGTTAGCTGGTTTTTATGCTGAGATTATATGGGTAGTTGGTTCGATTATCTAACCAAAAACAACTAGAAATACCTAATCCAAATCATGAAACAACCACGAAAACAAACGACACTTAAAACGACCCATTGGCGAAACCATAAATGGTTGAAAAAGTTGGAACTTCAAGAGCTAAAACGAAACAAATGTAGATGTATATTTGAATGATTAAACCATTTGAAATATTGGGGAAGCAAGAAGCCTCCCATTTAAGAAGGCAGTTGAACCAACCACACTTAGTTTCTACTCCTCAAACCCCCTTGGGCTGATCACATACCCCCACCTACTTCTTTGAAGGAACCTTTCAACTTAAATCACCCACTCCAACTACCTTTCAATCACTTATATATATATATTACCCAAAACAAAAATAACTTCAAAATCAAGAACAATGGCCAAGAGATCATCATCGAGGAGGGGGTTTTTGGTTCTGGTTTTGGTATTGAGCTGGTGGTGCTTATGGTGCTGCAACAGCCAAGAGGTATTCATGGGGTGTGATGAGATATATGTTGTTCGTGAAGGAGACACTTTGCAGAGCATTAGTGAAAAGTGTGGAGATCCTTTCATTTTTGAACACAATCCTCATATTAATGATGTTGATGATGTTTTTCCTGGTCTGGTCATCAAGATCACTCCCTTTCTTTATCGTTTTGTCGATGGCATTCGTCTCGGTTGAATTCTTGCGTTTTTGTTCTTCGCTCGATGTTTCATTGTTTTGTTTTAACAAGTTTTGAGACTGGGCGTGTATATATATATTCATTGCAACTGCTGCAATTTTGTCCATCTTGTAAATATATATGGTAAGCCTAATTTCGATTTTAAAACGTTTGTTGAATGGTCAATGTCTTAGTTAAACTAAATTGAAATTAATTTGCAAGATAATGCAAAATGATACTATGTAATAATAAAGGCCCAAGCCCACTGTTGATATTATCTTTTCTGGGCTCTCACTCAAAGGTTTTTAAAACGCCTATGCTAGGGAGAGGTTTCCACTGTTTTGTAAAGAATGTTTTGTTTCTCTTTCCAACCGATGTGAAATCTCACAGATTAGGAGCAATGAATTGTCATGAGTATCAGATACAAGTTCCAAGAGAGCCAATTAAGACTCCGAGCCATAGCCTTCAGAGTCAGGGTTATGACATGAGCTTTAGTATGCAACTCTAAAATTAAAATCATGTATCAATTGAATACTAGACAAAAATTCCCAAAGATTGAATAACCACTTGTCAAAATCATGTCTATTAAAATGCTGGAAGCCGACTCTCTCTTGTATGATGCACCGAGTTTTAAAACAAAGTTAATTCATGAATGAGCTCTTACCCTATTTAATTATCTTGTCCTATCATTATTATTATTATTATTATTAACAAATGTTTTAAATAAACAAAGAAAGATGAGGCACACATGTTATAATAAATAAAATTTGTTTGAAAAAAATCTCCAATATTAAACTTTTATTTAAAATTATTTAAGAAGAACGTCTTTTGTGTAAATTTTTAAAAGATTATCCACCGCCTTTTCAGAAATTAAAAAAAAAAAAAAAAAAAAAAAAAAAAGATTATCCATCACATTTCTGTCTATTTTATTTTTTAAAAAAATATATAAATAGAGAATCTTGTCCAATCATGACAGTTTCTATCAACCACCACTTTTAACTTTTAGTTGTTTATATAAATCTTTTTTTCTTTCTCTCTCCTATTTCTATTTTCTCTTTATTTTTTTTATTTAATTTTTATAAATATATTTAAATTAAATTTATACTTATTATTATCATAATGCTAATAGACTAAACTACTCTATTATTATAAACAAATAGGGTTATATTTGCTTAAATCAAGAATAACATATATTAACATAATAAATTATTTATTAATATTTTATTAAATATATTAATTAATTAATTAATTAATTAATTAATAATAAGATAAAGTTAAAATTCAATTAAATAGTCTACTAAAATTGTAGAAAAATAAACTAATTGGCAAAATAAAAATAAACTAATTCACACACACCAAAATGGTCAAGTAAAATATACTTGGAATTTGACACCAAAATGGTCCGGAAGCGAAAATGCATAAGTTTCATATTTTTACCAACATATGTGTAAGATTCATGAAACTTGAGCTTTTCTTACTAATTCGTTGAAAAAGATCGAAAGAAATTTAGGTTATTCACATAATGATTTAAGTGCCTCCATGAGAGTCTTCTCGACAGGGTTGAAGTTGTAAGGTCTTATCGACACGAGTAAATATTTTTTTTTCTTTAATATTTTAAACTTAGGTCAATCTTTAGAGGATACAGTATGATACTAAAACGAGAAAATAACTTTTCAGATCGAGTTAACGACCCTATTTTAAAGGCGAAAAAAGTTCCTAAGACGGGTAGGAAATAATAGATAAAAAAAATTAAAATTTGCTTAGTTTTTTTTTTTTAAAGAATGCAATAAAATACACGTGTAAATATTTTATTAGCTTTTCGTTTCGTATTATTTAAAGATTAAATTAATAAAAATATATATATTCAAAATCTAAAGTAAATATTTAAAAAAATATATTTCTTTTTCATTTTTGAAAAAATTATAATAATTTAAATATAATTTTAGGAATTTAAAAAATTAAATATTTTAAAACGAGATTTGAATAATTAATTATAATCTAATGTATTGAATATCAGCATGTGGGACATGAAGTCGGTGAGATGTGACATTGAATATTACATACAATTTGTTTAAAAGATCTCTTATAATATAATTTATAGAATTCTAATCAAAAAAGCAAATTCCAAATAATAATAAATAAATATAATAATAATTTTATAAGTGACCAACAATTAAAATATATATATATAAAAAAATCATTTTTTAACCCTAACTTTTAATTTCAACTTTGACTATAAATTTAGGTAAATTTTAAATATGTATAATACAAAATTAAGAAAAACAATATTATACTTTTTTTTTTAAATATGAATTTTATTTTATTGAAATGAATGAATTTATGTAGATAAAAAAAAAATAGTTTTTTTTTAAATATAAAATATTATGTTTATTAATAATGGTTTAAAATCAGAAGATCGTGTTTCATATTTCACCTACCAACCAAATCGACAAACATAAACTTTTTTCAACTTTCTTCTTTTTCTTCGATTATGTTTTTGACTTTTTAAAATACATAGAAACAAGTAAAATTGGTTAAACCAGGTCATCAGAGAAACAACCGACAATATAAATATAATATAAAAATATTTAAATAATACAAATTGTCGGTATCAACATACGAATCTCCTAGGACATACAACTTTGTCATAAGATCAAAATAAATTTAAAAAATTAAATGGGTGAAAAATGTGAATATATATATATATATATATATATATATATATATATATATATATATATGTATTATATATATATATATGTATGTGGATGGAGAATATATTTTTCTATAATTTTTAATTGCATAGTGGAATAATCTTTTTTTTTATTTTTAAAAAAAGCTTAATCATATGGTATTAAATATTTTATGTTTTTTTAAGTATATTAATAAAAAATATAAAGTATTTTTGAACTTATATGCATGGAGTACATTAGAAGGAATATTAATATCTAGATGTAGAAGTGTTTGCTTAATTAAGCTTTGTCATTTGTGTCGGTTCTTTCTTCGTAGATCCAGATCATGCGAGCTTTCATGAGGGGTTATGATATCATTTTAATTTATGGTAGGGTGTTCATATGATTCAATAACTCGACCAACTCGAATCATAAAGATTGAGTTGGATTAGGTTTTTTTCAGTTTGAGCTGGGTTGAACCTTTGAAAAATGAAAAAACTCGGGTTGGTTTACAGGTTGACATTTTTTTTTGCTCATGTTAATCCAACCAATCCGAAAATAGGGTTACAATCCAACCCACCTTTACCCTACTTTTAAGAATATTATGAAAATTATGAATATTTGACGTTTGTAACTGATATCAGTGATGAATTGTAACTCGTAAACGTATGATATTTGAGATTTATGAGAAGATAGGTTGGATTGGATTGTAAATTTTATTTGAGTTACTCGGGTCACTAACCCAACCAACCCACTTTATTAATTTCAATAAAAATACATTGAACAGCAAGAACAAATTCAAAGATGATATTTGAGAGACGATGCCAAAGAGCTAAAAGTTGCGAACCAGCCCTGTTGAGTAGGGTGCACCGAGTCCCAAAACAAGGCCGATTTAGGGCGTTTGCACAAAGTGTACATTTTTTTGCCCTTTTCATCGACGCTCCCGCACGAAAACTCACTGCTTACTCCAAAACAACATGGCTTCAATGGCGTCTCGAATCTTGCCCTAGCTTTAGGGTTCCCTTTGTTTCGGATGATGGACAAGATTGCGTTGTAGACGTCGAAAATGATGAACGGAGAACCCTTTGTTTCCTTGTTTAGTTTCTCCACAGCTTGCTTTAATAAAAGGTTGTGAACTTTAGCCATTGAATTCGAGGTTGCATTGCAGTGCTTGAATGATGAGTTGGCTGTTGGCTGAGGAAGACATCCCACTGGCCCTAACCCTAACACCACTATTTTTTTCACTCCCAAGCTGTGGATGCGCTTCAAATTTACAGCAATTTGGTTCACTACTGAGATAATGAAGGGTTGGAGTCCCTATAATAACAATAATAATAGTGTGTTAGAGCGCGGAGAATAAGAGAGGGAGCAATGATAAATTTTTTCGTGTTAGCTGAATGGAGTCATGAACGGGAAATTATATTCTCTGTCTTCATCTCGACCCTGCCCTACCCCACTAATGTATAATATCAATTTTTAATATAACAGTTGAAGTCCACCGCTAGCAGATATTGTCCACTTTTGCTCATTAAGTAACGCTGTCAACCTTACGGTTTTAAAACGCGTTTGTTAGGAAGAGGTTTATGTTTTCGTTCCTCTTTCCAACCAATGTGGGATCTCACAATCCACCTTCTTTGGGGACTAGCGTCCTTTCTGGCACACACAACCCAATGTCTGGTTGGCTTTGATACCATTTGTAACCGTCCAATTTTATCGACTAATAGATATTGTCCGTTTTTGTCCATTATGTATCATCGTCAGTCTCACGGTTTTAAAACGCATCTATTAGAGAGAGGTTTCCACATCCTTATAAGCAATGTTCCGTTTCTCTCTTCAACCGATTTTGGATTGGGGAGATGTTTCCACATCTCTATAAGGAATGTTTCGTTTTCCTCCCCAACCGATGTGAGATCTCACAATCTACCCCCTTAGGGGCCAGCGTCTTCGCTAGCACATAGACCAATGTCTGACTCTGATACCATTTGTAACCGCCCCTAATAGATATTGTCCACTTTGGTCCGTTACGTATCATCATCAACCTCACAGTTTTAAAACGTATTGTTCGGGAGAAGTTTCCACACCCCTCTTCTCCAACCAACGTCGGATTTCACAGAAAATAAGTTAAAAATGAAAATTATCCAACAAAAAAGTTCTTTAAAACAAATATTAAAAATTGGGAAAAATTCATCACGGAGAATCACTTTCGTAATCCCGACGAATATAAATGAAAAATTTGCAAGAATAGAGAATGAAACAAGAGGTGGAGATGGGGACCGAGCATCCCCGTCTCCGTCCCGCCCTGTGTGTATGGTTAGTGTTGATAGTTGAAGAAGTTACCTCAATAGATCCATCTCTCTCTTGATAAAAGGAATAATCATTGCCGGATGGGGAGACAAGAGCAACAGAAGAACCGACATGTTTTGGAGCAAATATGTTATTAGCAACAAGACCTTGAAAGAAATCGATCTGGGTCGTCATGTTCGGGAAAGGAAACGACGTGTCGAACACGCCAGTTCCTCCAAAAGCAAAGTTCATCCCATATTTAGGGCCTTTCCTTCCACCCTTCCGCCATCCACTAAAGGTCTCCGGTGACTTCAGCTCAAGATAGTTAGCTACAACATGTTTTTCATATCAAAAAAACAACCTTAACAACAAACAGACACAGACACAAAGAGACTGGTTACCGAAGAAATCGGTCAAAACACGACCATCGGAGAAACGACCGGAAGGTACGCCGGGAAATGTAATTCCATAAGGGAAATTCCGGGAGCTGGAAGTACTGGCCTTAATGTTGCCGGTGTCGACATACGAATCTCCGAACACGAACAGCTTGGTCGGCCGAGAATTAAAGCGATAATCAACATGGCGACGACCCGATCCTTGCCCTGACAAATCATATCAAATCAAACCAACCCCACGTCAGAAGTAAGATTGAAAGTCCGAATTACAGTTATATAAATAATATATTCCAACAAAAAAAAAAAAAAAAAAAAAAACGAATTAACCTAAGAGGAGAGAGAAAACGAAGAGAGAGAGAAGTGGAAACACAAGCTTCCTTGACTCCATGAGTGCTTGATATCGTGCTTTAATGGCTTCCATGGCTATCTATATATAGTGGTTTAAGAGATGGGCGGTCCAACCGCATACGGTTGAACCGTTGAACGGTTGAATGTAATAAAAAGTTAATTTTTCTTTTAGTATTATTATGTGCTTTTGGTGGCTTCAAATTAAAAAAAAATGGATTTTTGAAAGCACGTTTATAATATTAAATGTTTCATTAATATAATAATAATAATAATCATTCATTCTCTCGAAATATGGGTTCATCCACGTGGGCACACCAACGTGAGCTATAATGCCTAAATTGACTTTTTCATAGATATTATTATTTTATAAATCAAACGGCCAATTATTATGTTCCCTGACCATTGTAACAGTTCAGGACCATTACTAGTAACTATTGTCCATTTTGATTTGTTACGTTTTGTCGTTAATCTCACGATTTTAAAACGCGTCTACTAGGGAGAAGCTTTCACATGTTTATAAGAAACGAACACCATAAGATATCATCTCAATGAGTCATTATTAGAAATCATGAACCTCTTTAATAGTACGATATTGTCCACTTTGAGTATAAGCTCTAGTGATTTTACTTTTAGTTTCTCAAAAGACCTCGTACCAATAAAAATGTATTTCTTAATTAATTAATGTGAGATTCTCTCCCAACAATCTTCAACCGTCGTAATAATAATAACGACTAATATATTTTTGTAAATTGGTATACTCATGAGAGTGCATAATAATTTTTTTTTGGGTCATATTTTTCTAAACTCTATTTTAAATGAAAATAGAAAAAGGGTTGATTTTGTTTGATTTGAGTATAAAATTAGAAAAAACATTATTAACTGATAACTAAAAAACCAGAATTAATAACTAAAAAACCAGAATCTAACCTCTAAATTGTCTTAAAAGACTATTTATATCCTCTCTAAACCGACGGTCAAAATTAGAGCCTTTTGTTTCGAATTTCTTCCCTTCTCATATGAATATTTAACCCCACAAAACATTCAATTTCCGACATTAAAATTTTGTGTCGGTTTAGAATAATACCCAAATGAGGCTGCACGAGCTTCGGTTTGTACTTGTATTACTTTTTTGGCTCGTGGCCTCGTTTATGATCCATGGCTCGAACCACCACGAAAGAAAGGTAATATAATAATAATATGATCAATCGTAGAGTAACAGTTTCATGGAATAATTTTTCATTTCTAAATGTTAATTTTTCACAGCCTTATATTGTTTATATGGGCGACATGCCCGCGGGAACTTTGTCGACTACGGTGGTAGACGACCATCACAACCTTCTATTGGACACCATTGGAGAGTACGTTTCACTACCTTTTTTTTTCACTTTATTGATATTTCTATCTTTTGTTAATGGCGTTTTTTTTTTCTTCTTCTAAACCACTTTTGTATCATCTTAATCTGCAACCTAAAAATGGCCACGGAGCGGAATAAGGACAAAGAAGTCTTTTCCCCTCTTATCCCCATCCTCAGAAAAAATTTATGGGATCAAATTACATATATTTTTTAAAAAGATATTAATTTGAAAGCTTTTTTAATAAATAATTTCTCTAAAAAAAAAAAAACTAATAAATTCAATAATATTTTCACGGATAAAAATATAATATAATATTCAACATAATTTCTAAAAATTCAAATTTAAATTGATTGCATAGGATTCCACACATGCATATAGCAGGAGCTAGACGGGAATTTGACGAAGTCAAGGGCAAGAACATGGAATATTGTTTCGGTTTCACAATCAGAAATCTCTCTTCACTTCCTTTCCTATTTTCTATTTAACCGAGATTTTCCACCCTGTTCCAAACTAGTTCCCATGGACTAGTCTCGGGCGGGTTAGATTCATATGGATCTTATTAAGGAAGGATTTGGATTATTATTCTTTAGAGAAAAAGATCCTATTAAAAAAAAAAAAGAAAATTGAATAAAGAATAATTTACTAATTAACCAATCTCTCCATCCATTTGTATGAGTTAGTGAAAACAAAGCTCGAGAGTCGAAGATCCACAGCTATGGAAGGAGCTTCAATGGATTCGCCGCCAGATTGTTGCCTCACGAAGCCGCCAAGCTCTCAAGTAAATCAACATCATATATTCCATGTCGTTTTACAATCCAAATAGCTCTGTGATTCCTTCATTCCATGTCGTTTTAGTAACTGTGATTTTGTGAGAACCAGATGTGGAGGGCGTGGTGTCGGTGTTCCCGAGCAGGAAGCACCGAGTCGTGACCACCAGATCGTGGGACTTTCTGGGTCTCAATCGCCGCTCCAAACGGAACCCTAAAATCGAATCTAATATCATTGTCGCCGTTTTGGATACTGGTCTGTGTTTGTGTTTAATTCGCTTATAAATTCGTACAAACCCTAGAATTAATCGATTCATAATGTTGATTTGTTTGATGTTCTGTTTAGGGATTTGGATAAATAGCCCTAGTTTCAGCGATGAAGGCTACGGTCCGCCTCCCGCTAAATGGAAGGGTCGATGCGTCACCGGACCTAATTTCACCGCCTGCAACAAGTATCTATTTACTATTGATTTTTCTTGTTAATTCGATGCCTTATTAATTGATTGTTCTATTGTTAATTGGATGAATTGATAATGAAACAGCAAAGTGATCGGTGCTAATTACTTCGATCTGGACAATGTAAGCCAATTTACAGAGACGAGTGTGGCCGACACGGAGGGGCATGGCTCTCACACGGCGTCGACTGTAGCAGGCTCGGCGGTGGAGGGGGCGAGTTTGTATGGCCTGGGCAAAGGGACTGCACGCGGTGGTGTGCCTTCTGCTCGAATTGCAGTGTACAAAGTGTGCTGGAGTATTTTCTGTAGCGATATGGATGTCCTTGCAGGCTTCGATGAGGCCATTGCTGATGGTGTTGATTTCATTTCCGTCTCCATTGGCTCGGTGGCTGTGGATTTCTTCAGGGACAGCCACGCAATTGGGGCTTTTCATGCTATGAAGAAGGGTATTTTAACGTCCTGCGCCGCCGGCAACGATGGCCCTGAATTGTCCACCGTTGAGAATGTGGCTCCCTGGATTATGACCGTAGCTGCAACCGGCATTGATAGGCGATTTGCCACTGCTTTCAAACTCGGGAATGGCAAGAAATTTACTGTAAGTCTCTCTCTTTTTTTGTTTACTTTTCAGCTTTTGATGAACGGATAATGAAAAACACTACATTTTAGATATAAGATTCTCATGTTTTTACTTGAAGAACATGTTATTACTTTCAGTATATATAACCCATTATGAATGAAATATAATATTTATGTGAAGTGAAAATTACATAAAATTTGGCAGGGATTCTCCATCAACACTTTCTCGCCCAAGAATCAAATGTACTCTCTTACGAGCGGGGCTAAAGCATCCAACAATGGCACAATCCTAGGGAACGCAAGGTATGTGTGAGATCCCACATGGGGAGGGGAACGAAGCATTCCTTATAATAGTGTGTAAACCTCTCCCTAGTAGACGAGTTTTAAAAACTTTGAGGGAAAGTCTAAAGAGGACAATATCTGCTAGCTATGAGCTTAGGCTGTTACAAAGGGTAAATACACGTTCGGTAGGCTTGGGCTGTTACAAATGGCAAACACACACTCCTTGTAAGGGTGTGGAAACCTATCCATAGTAGATGTGTCAGGCAAGCCTAAAGAAGACAATATCGGCTAGGGAAGGCCTTTGGCTGTAAAACCTTGAGGGGAAGACCGAAAAGGAAAGCTCAAACCTTGAGGGGAAGCCTGAAAGGGAAAGCTCGAACACAATATCTGCTAGTGCTAGACTTTGGCTGTTACAGTATGAAATACGTCCCATAAGTTAGAAATTGGTTTCTAAATGATCCCCGAGTAGAGAATGAAAACACAACGCTAACTGAACATGTGATCTTTGATTTGAAACAGTGCTAGTGCTTGTGACGTAGATGCTCTCAGCCAAAGCAAGGTGAAAGGAAGAATCGTGTATTGCTTGACAACATCCACAGATTACAACATCGAATCCTTAGGAGGCACTGGAATCATTGAACTCCTTGAAGAACAAACCGATTCTTCCCCCATTTTGCTTCTCCCTGGAGCTGTCATTCCTCCAGTCTCTGGCAAATATATCGATCTCTATATCAACTCCACCAAGTATGTTCCTTTTTTGTGTGGGAACTCCCAAAATTGCTGCTCCTTTTCAGTGATATTGATTCAATGAACACAGGGATCCTAGAGCTATCATTTACAAGAGCAAGACCGTCAAAATTGCTGCTCCTTTCGTGGCCTCTTTCTCATCCAGAGGCCCTCAGCTCATCAGCCCAAATATCCTCAAGGTATAACCCAAAACAAAAGCCTCTTTGGTTTCTGTATGTTTTACAAAAATACTGAGTTTCTGTGGTTAGCCTGATCTTGCTGCACCAGGGATAGATATCTTGGCTGCTTATACCAAGTTGTCAAGTTTGACAGGGAAAATTGCAGACAGTAGATATAGCTTGTTCAGTGTAATGGCAGGTACGTCCATGGCTTGTCCTCACGCCACTGCGGCTGCTGCCTACGTTAAGTCGTTCCACCCCGACTGGTCTCCGGCTGCTGTTAAGTCGGCTCTCATGACCACCGGTAAGTCTTGTGTGTAGCCGTATTTCCATTAGCCAATGTTCAGGCCTGACAGGATTTGGGTTTTCAATTCATTCTAGCAACTCCAATGAAGATCAAGTCCGAGGATGCTGAGTTTGGCTCTGGAGCTGGACAAATAAACCCAACCAAGGCAGTTCATCCTGGCCTTGTTTACGACATTTCGCTCGACTCGTACATATCTTTCCTCTGCAAAGAAGGCTACAACAGTACAACAATTGGCCTACTTGTTGGTAGCCAGGAGTATAACTGCTCCAAGATCAAGCCTGCTCAAGGCACTGACGGACTCAACTACCCTACAATGCACAAACAGCTCTCAGATCCTGGTTCTGCCATTACGGCGGTGTTTTATCGGACCGTGACTCATGTCGAGCACGGTGCGTCGGTGTACAGGGCGAATATATCCTCCCCAGTTGGTCTCTCTGTCAAAGTTTTTCCAGAGAGTCTAGATTTTGCGAAGGCAGGAGAAAGGAAGAGATTCAAAGTTGTGGTGAAGGGCGAAGCTATGAGAGATGGAACTCGGATTCTATCAGCTTTACTTGAATGGAAGGACTCTAAACACGTAGTTAGAAGCAATATCCTTATCTATAGGCAGTTATTAATGTAAGTTTTTACAACAAATATATTTTTTTATTTTTTATTTTTTATTTGTACAAGTAATTCTCAAGTATATTGTATACATGAAATTATTTATATTCTAAGAAATAATAAATTTAAATTTGAAAGATTAAAAATTTATTAAATACTTAATAAAAATTTAGTAATTTAGGTTTCTCGATTAATCAAATAATTATATGAAATCAACTATATAGATATGAAATTGAGCTATAAAGTGACTGATATCATTAAAGGATTGTAGATTTACTAATTGAGCTATAAGGTGACTGATATCATTAGAGGATTGATATCTACATAGTACATGCATATTATATCAAGTTTTAAGAAGTGGTAGTATCATTGATATTACTAGGATTGACATTATTATGACAAGTCAGTTTAATTTAGAGGTGGAACAACAATCTCATTTTCTTCGTTCATCCTTAAAAAAAGAAATAAGCAAAGTTCAAGTAGCTCGACCGATAGGGAGGGGGGCAACCTCGTCTTGCTTGCTTTTGGCGAAACTTAACACACTAGATAATCAACATTCTTTTATGGTAGGATACGACTTTTTAGGCCGACCACAATACAAGTCATGAGCGATAGCGAAGTCAAGTCGGATAAAGGCTAGCAACCCAACTAGCAATAGCAAACGGCCTACTTATAGCCTCTTAAGGCTTTATATGCTCAGAAAATGGAATTGATTCATGTTTTCCTCAGCTCAGCTCAAAAGGCAAGACAAGGGAATGAATTCGAGAACTTGATTGACATTGAAAGATATGTGTACCAAACAAGCAATATGCCGATTGATGTACTAGCCAAGCCAGCTCGACCGGGATATTTGATTGGACAGAAGAACAACGAATTGAACATGATAGGACAATCGGGGAGGGAAGCTTGACATAGATATTGATTTGAACAAAGGAACTCAAATTAAACCGGTACCAGAAACAAAAGAAGAGATGGAATTCCAGATTGAACAGATGACCGACCTACAATAAGACGCAAATAAATATTATAAATAATTTCTTATTCAAGAGTAAATAGAGTAAATAGTAAATAAAGGAGGTAGATAACAACATCTCAACCATATTAAAATTAAAAATTAAAAAAAAAAAAAAATCACAGTAAATCATAAATTAAAAAATCTAAATAACAAAATTAAAATTAAAATAAAATTAAAAAATAAATAAATAATTTCGTATAAAAAGTAAATCCTAACTAAAAAATTGAATAACAGAGAAAAAATCTAAATAATATTAAAAAAAAAATCTAAATAATATTAAAAAAGTCTGAACAACAAAATCTATACTATATTAAAATTAAAATATAATAGATAAATAAGAATACAAAATCCAAACCATATTAAAATTAAAATTAAAATTAAAATTAAAATTAAAAAAAAAATTAATATCTAACCCAAAAATGAATCTAAATAACAAAATTAAAATAATATCAAAAATTAAAATTTTAATAAACAAATAAATAATCTAGATAACCAAATCTAAATATATTTAAAATTAAAAAAAAATAATAATTTCATGTATAAATAGAAATCACCTCTCATTTATGAAAGCAACAAGTTTGCAAATTTGAGATTAAAAAAAAATGGGTTATAGAGAAAGTTTAGTTTTGTTAAACTGTTTGGGTTTGGCAGTTTTGGCATTAGCTTTGTTTTCTTCCGCTGAGAAGCTTTCGGTTTCTTACGATGGAAGAGCTCTGAGGATTAATGGACAAAGAAAAATTATCATCTCCGGTTCAATTCATTATCCTCGCAGCACTCCCGAGGTTTTCTTGTTTTTTTGTTTTTTTATAATTATTTTCTTGTTTTTTTATAATTTTAATTAATTAAATTCTCGTTTAAATTTCATAAATAATTAATAAGTTTTGGTTTATTTTGGGACGTAGATGTGGCCATTTTTGATAGACAAGGCTAAACAAGGTGGCATTGACACAATTGAAACCTATGTGTTTTGGAATGCCCACGAGCCACAACAAGGCCAAGTAATTTCCACATATTATTCTTTTTTTTTTAAATAAAATTATTATTGGTAAGCTTTCCTTGTTATTTCTAAACTTTCCATATTATTATTTTTTTATGTAAAATTATTATATTTCTAAGTTTTTTTTTATGGCTTTTTTTAAGTATGATTTTTCAGGAAATAATGATCTGGTCAGATTTATTCGAACAATTCAAGAACAAGGGTTGTATGCTATTCTAAGAATTGGACCATATGTTTGTGCTGAATGGAATTATGGGTATATATATATATATATATATATATATATTTTTTTATCATTTTTATTTTTATTTTGTGTTTATTTTTTAATTAATTTTATTTTATTTGCAGTGGATTTCCTGTTTGGTTGCATAACCTTCCGGGCATTGAGTTCAGGACCAAGAATAAAGTTTTCATGGTAATTTTGTTAATTATCATTACTTTCATTATTATTTAACATTTAGTTTTGATGGTAATTTTGTTAATTATCACTAAATATATATAATTTTTTATTGTGATTTAGGATGAAATGGAAAAATTCTCCACATTGATAATAAATATGATGAAGGATTATGAGTTATTTGCATCACAAGGAGGACCCATCATTATTGCTCAGGTTTTATTTTATTCTTCATTGGCTAATTTTCTGTTTTTTTTTTTAAACAAAGAACAAAGAAAAATAATATTGATTATGTTTTTTTTTATATATAAAAAATTAGATTGAAAACGAGTACGGAAATATAAAAGGATCATACGGACAAGCTGGCAATGAATATGTGAAGTGGTGTGCTGATTTGGCACTTTCTTACAACCTCAGCATTCCTTGGATCATGTGTCAAGAGGATGATGCTCCTCAACCCATAGTACGAATTTACTATTTTTTTTCTAATAATTCTTTTTAATTATAATTATTTATTATATAATTTTTTTTTTTTTTATTTTGGTTTCTTTTTCACAGATTAACACTTGCAATGGATTCTACTGTGATCAGTTCAAACCCAACAGCAAAAACAGTCCCAAAATGTGGACGGAGAATTGGACTGGCTGGTATTAATCTTTTTATTTAATTATTTATTTTAAGAAAATAATGATTTTTTTACGCCTAAAATAATTAGGTTCAAGGCTTGGGGTTCAAGAGATCCCTTGAGAACAGCCGAGGATCTTGCTCTTTTTATTTAATTATTTATTTTAAGAAAATAAAGATTTTTTTACACCTAAAATAATTAGGTTCAAGGCTTGGGGTTCAAGAGATCCCTTGAGAACAGCTGAGGATCTTGCATTTGCTGTGGGACGTTTCTTCCAATATGGTGGAACCTTGCAAAATTACTACATGGTATAGCACCTTATTATCCTATAACTAGTTTTTCTTTTGCAAATTCTTATATTTTGTTCCTTCTATAGTATCATGGTGGAACGAACTTTGGTAGAACCTCGGGTGGTCCTTATATCACCACATCGTATGATTACAATGCACCTCTCGATGAATATGGTACATTCTCGACTTGTTTAGATTTTGATCCCGATCGTGATTTGAGTATGGTATTTGGTATGTTGAGTTTAGTGATAATGAGTTGTGGTTAATTAGGGAATACAGCCCAGCCAAAATGGGGACATTTGAAGCAACTTCATGATATTGTGAAGTCTATGGAGGAAGTTTTGACTTATGGTGAGGTCAATCACACCGAATACGGTCACTTGACAACCGTAAGTATCTTTCTCTCTATCTTTTTATGTATCATTGGTGAGCGAAAGTCAACACGGAGAAGCTTTTCCACTCCTTTCTCTATTCTCCATTTAAACGAGGATTTCTCCCTCCATTTGAGGCGCGTTCCCGTTAAATGGACATACGAGATAGGGAAGCTTTCCAACTCCCTACCCTATTCTCCATTTAAACGGAGATTTCTCCCTCCATTCGAGGTGGATTCTCGTAACTTATATGGACATCTCAAACCTAACAGTCACCAAAAACATTTGTAACAGGCAACAAGTTACACCTATAAGGGGAAATCAAGTTGCTTCTTTGGAAATGCAGAAAATGGTGACAGAGATATCACCTATGGAAATAGAACCTACAAAGTTCGTGGTTGGTCAGTCAGCATTCTTCCTGACTGCAAAACTGAAGTTTACAACACCGCTGAGGTCAATATCTCATTCATTGACATTCGTCCCTACCATTCTAATGATCTCTAATATCATTCCTATGAATATCAGGTAAACACTCAAACAACAATAAGGGAGAAGGTTTCAAGCCAGGTGGGAAACTTCAAAGAGCCGATGCAATGGCAATGGAGAGACGAGAAAATAGAATTCGTATCACGTGAAGGTGAAGTTGCTGATTGTGCGATGACTGCCAATCGCCTTCTTGACCAAAAGGTTCTCACAAATGATTCTAGCGATTACCTGTGGTACATCACCAGGTAAATATTTTCTGTTTATCCTTTCCCTAATCCCTCCTAATTAATCTTAATCATACTGATTAGACTAATACTACCTTCAGCTTCCATCTTAGTGGATCTGATCCACTTTTTGGCAAGAATGTAACTCTACGTGTTAAGACCAGTGGCCACATACTTCATGCATTCTTGAACGGGAGGCATATTGGTAAACTCACCACTTACTACTCACTACTCTTACATCATTTATGTTCATCAAATGACATCACAACTTGCATCATATTTCAATTTCAGGATCACAACATGCTCAAAAGGACAAATATAGTTTCGTATTTGAGAAGAGAATCAGCGATCTATTGTATGGATTCAACCAAATTTCTCTACTAAGTGCCACAGTTGGATTGGCCGTAAGTACACCAACTTTGAAAACTACCCTTTTGAAACCCTTTAATGCAAACCTGAGATTTTGAATTGATGGACAGAATTATGGAGCACACTTTGAGAATTCTGAGGTAGGAGTTCATGGCCCAGTTGAATTGATTGCTGATGGAGAAACAATAAGGAATTTGTCAAGCAATGAGTGGTATTACAAGGTTGGTTTGGATGGTGAAAAGTCGGAGTTTTTCAATCCCAATTGTCAACTAATGGAACCTTGGAATTATGGCAATCTCCCATTGAATCAGAATTTTGTTTGGTATAAGGTACTGAATTGCTTCTAGTTTCGAAGTGTTCTTGTTAGCATAATGAAACGTTCGTAAATTCATGATTGGTTGTTTGGTACAGACCACTTTTCAAACTCCAAGCGGAAGTGAAGCCGTGATAGTGGATTTGATGGGCATGGGGAAGGGTCATGCTTGGGTTAATGGACTAAGCATTGGAAGGTATTGGCCAAGTTATCTTTCAATTGAGAATGGCTGCTCTTCAAGTTGTGACTTCCGTGGGGCTTACTCTGATGGCAAGTGTGCCACTAACTGTGGAAAGCCTACTCAAAGATGGTATGTTCTCGAGGAGTTCTTGGATTTTGAACTCTCTTTTCAACATCCTACAACTTCTCAAGTGAGAGTATTGTTTTGTTTTTTTTTTTAACTTTTAGGTATCATATCCCAAGATCTTACCTGAATTGTGGAGGAGAGAACACACTGATTTTATTCGAAGAGTTTGGTGGGACGCCATTGGATATAGATATCCAAACAACGAGGGTGAAAAATGTATGTGCAATGCCTTATGCAGGAAGCACGTTGGAGCTATCGTGCCATGATCGAACCATCTCTGATATCAAGTTTGTGAGCTTTGGGAACCCCCATGGCACTTGTGACAGTTTCCAGAAGGGTTCCTGCGAGTCCTCCACTGCCTTATCGGTCATCGAGGAGGTATAACTCGTTTTTGTTAAATGGAGGACACTCTAGGTTTTGGGTTTTTAGTTTGCTTGAATTTTGATTGAAATTGCAGGCATGTGTTGGACAAAGGGAATGCTCCATTGAAGTTTCGGAAAAGAATCTTGGATCAACTGGTTGCAAGAAACGTAATCGCCTCGCTATTCAAGTTACTTGTTAGAACATCTTGTATTTTAGGTTATTAGGTTTTTAGGTTTTTAGGTTTTTAGATTTGATGTCATTTTCCCTTTAGTGTTCTTCATATTTGATACAACTTTCCGTCTTGTTTATACAACTTTCTTTGTTGTTTTAGGTTTAGGACGTTAGGCTTGTTGTTTTAGGTTTAGGACGTTAGGCTTGTTTAAATTTGCTATGTTTAATGGTCATAGTTTATTCCTTCCATCACTCTTCTTGGCTTCTTTCCCTTTCCCAAAGAATCATCCATTCTTCTCCCTCTCACTTCCTCTCACTATTTTTAAGCAAAACAACAAATGATTACTCCAACTTTTACTTCTTTTAAGAGTCGAATTTGGGAAAAAAAAAATGTTTTCATCAAAAAAACAACGAAGATTTTGGGAAGAAAAAATGTTTTCTGAACCCGAATTGACTCGATTCGATTTAAAAACTTTGGGTTGACCCGAATCAAACAAAACATGTAAAATCAATTAAGAACTTTAGCGTATACAAACGGGTTTGTCGTTTCAATTTGGGCTTACAAGTTTTACTCTTAATATTTTGTATAGTTTCTTTTATACATATATATATATTTTTTTTGTTTTATATTTTTTCATTACTTTATTATTTTTTGAATTTAGTTTATATTATTATTTTTAGTTCCTTTTTTATATTTTTTTTTATTTTCTTTTATATATTTTAATTTTAATTTTTTATATTTTTTTTTTAGTTTTCTTTTTTTATATATTTTAAATTTCTCCCTATCCTCCTCTCTACTATAAATTTAGATAGGGCTTGCAAAGGTGTAATAGCAATAAATAAATAAATAAACAATTATAAATAATTATAAAAAAAATTATGTTACAAAAAAATAATAAATAAATAAATAAACAAACCCTCCCTCACTTCTCTCCACTAACCTCTCTTCCTTTGAATTATGTCTTCTCAACTTATGCCTTATGCCACAAAAAAACACAAATGACTTTAAAAAAACACAAATGACTTTTACCCCTCAACTCATCAGCCAGAAACTCATCCCTCAAGCTAGAAACTCACATTTACTGCAAAAACAAACAACCAAAACAAATGACCTTTACCCCTCAACTCATCCCTTAAGCCAGAATGTTGAAAAATTAAAATTTACTCTCATACCAACTAAAATAAACGAAACCAATTTGTTTAAATAATTCTCACGAACCTGTGAAGGAGGTGTGGGGAGGGGAGAGACAAGGAGACAAAGAAATTCTCAAAACTCTTTTCTTTAACTCGGTAACTCTTGCTCTTTTCTCTCTCGGCTCTTTCTCCTCTGCTTTTAGAATGAGAAACAAAACGTATTTATAATTTTTATAAAACTAAAAATGGCCATCATAATCCCACTTTTTCTAACCTATAAACCAAACGTATTTATAACTAAAGCTAAATGGTGATTAGAATCACAAAGGACATAACGACAAACTCATAATAACGACTTCTGAAGACTGTCTTGGGTATATCCCCTTCTCTGACCCTCAATTGATGATACCCCGACCTTAAGTCAATTTTGGAGAAGACTGTTGCTCCCTGTAGCTGATCAAACAGGTCGTCAATTCTCAGGAGGGGGTACTTATTCTTTATGGTGACCTTGTTTAGTTCGCTATAATCAATACACAACTGCATGGACTCGTCCTTCTTCTTGACAAACAGAATAGGGGCTCCCCAGGGTGATACACTAGGTCGGATGAAACCGTTATCCAACAGCTCCTATAACTATTCCTTCAATTCCCTGAGTTCTGCAGGTGCCATCCTGTAAGGTGCCTTGGAGATCGGTACAGTTCCTGGTTCTAAATCGATCCCAAAATCGACTTCCCTAGCTGGGGGCAAACCTGGCAGATCCTCCAGAAAGACATCTACAAACTCCCTGACGATGTGTACCGATGAGGTTATTTGTTTGTTACTATTGTCTTAGGTCACGCTGGCTAGAAATGCACTTGCGCAACTACGAATCAACTTCTTAGCCCTTAATGATGTTATGACGCTTGGGGCTCCTTTGGAAGTGACTCCCTTGTAGGTAAAGTTGTCCCCTAACGGGAGCCTGAGAGTCACTATTCGAGTCTCGCAATCTATCAAAACGCGATTCTCACCTAGCCAATCCATACCCAAGATGACATCAAAGTCTTGCATGCTTAACACTATCAGTGTAGCTTCGATGACACGTCCTTATATTGTTATACCACCTCTCTTAACCCTATGGGTAGCTAACAACAGCTCGTGAGCAGGGGTGGACACTGATAGGGTAATCTCTAAAAGTTCTTTCTCTAGGTGTGCTAGCTCTACAAACTCCTCAGATACAAACAAATGCGTTGAATCCGAATCAAACAATACTAGAGCAAGACGGCCAAATACAGGTAGCATACCTGTGACAACTGCGTCAGGCTGGTCAGCTTTTCTGGTTGTTGTTGCATGGGCTACAGCTCGCCCCTATTTATGTTGAGCACCCTGGCCTCTCTAATGTGTTACTGTAGGCTGGTTGATATGCTGATCGTTCCTATGAGAGCAGTCCACTGCAAAGTGCCCTACCTAGCCGCATCTGTAGCAGGCGTCTGTTCCTGCCCTGCATTCCCCCGTGTGAGGACGCCGACAGTTAGGACAAAGGATCATGTTTCGTACCGGGACTCTTCTTCGTTTATAAGTGCGGCCACGGGGCGGTCTACCAGTTCTGGGGTGGCTACAGTCTGTCCCCTTTCCCTGGGCTGCAGTGTGGGATGATTGTGCTGTTCCCAACTGTAGCTTGTCGGTACGGGACGTGTCGAGCAGAGTCGCCACTTGAAGGGCTTTTGCATAGATGAAGAATGACTGGGATGCCACATTCGCCTTCAGTTCCTTCCTCAGGCCGGTAATAAATCGTTCGGCCTTCAACTCATTAGAACTAACATAGGCTGGAGAAAACCTTGCTAGCCTATTGAACTCTAAGTCATATTCCTCCACTAACTTGTCTCCCTGTTTCAGTTCGAGGAATGATGTCTGCATTTTCACTCTGACAGTGATTAGGTAATATTTGTGGAGATAGGCATCTTTAAACTGACACCAGGTAATAAACTCTCCTCGTGGTATAATGGTCTTCTGAACACCCTTCCACCAGAATTGCACCTCTCCTTTCAGCATATACGTCCCACAATGAACTTGTACTTTAGCGGGCAGTTCATAAAATGGAAGGCCGTTTCTATGGCCTTTAGCCAATTCTCAGCGGCGATGGGATCCACCTTGCCTCCGTCAAAGGAAGGCGGTTTATACCTCTGAAAATCTCTTAGGTAGCGAGACTCCACAGTCATAATTCCTGAATCTTTAACCCCTTGCCCTATTGACTGATTAGCCATCATAGTTTGTATCATTTGGTTCGTCAAAGCCTGATTTTCTATCAAGGTCATCATGAACGTCTGAAACATCTCTGCTGTGGGCATGGCTAATGGCTAGTTTAGTGGGACTGCTGTTGGACCCGATGGGACCTCCTTGGAGAAGGGAGTAGTAGGCTGGTTTAGTGAGACTGTTGTACAAGGGGTTGGACCCGATGGGACCTCCTCGGAGAAGGGGGCAGTAGGGGGTGTATCGAGCAGCCTTCGGGCCTTGGCCTTCCTTCGGCGTCTTTTTGTTCTTGATGGCTGTGGTACGGTCCCCTCGCTAGTTTGGGGCGTATCCCCAACCTCCTCTTGAAATTCAAGTTGTTCCACTTCACGTGTTGGAATCGAGGTGTCCTGAACTTCCTCTCTTCTTCCCCTTCTAGGTCCGGGCCCTACATATGGTTCACGTCTCTTTGGTGTCATTATCTACCACAACAGAAAAAGGAGTATGTTACAATTCATTCGTATCCTCTCTTCTTCCCCTTCTAGGTTCAAGCCCTACATATGGTTCACGTCTCTTTGGTGTCATTATCTACCACAGCAGAAAAAGAACTATGTTACAATTCATTCGTAGCACATCTCCTAGGTAATGTGCGATTATAATGTGTAGGTCATGGTATACTCCTAGGTAATGTGCGATTATAATGCCATAGTAGGTCAACTTTTGTCTATATGTTTCCATCATGTGAGAACGTTTGTTCGTGAGCGGCATGTGTTTCACGAGCGAGGTCACAGAGGACACGACTCTCTATCCTAAATATCTACAAGGACTATAACTTGACTGCTCTGATACCAAATTTGTAACGACCCAAATCCACCGCTAGCAAATATTGTCCTCTTTGGGCTTTCCCTTTCGGGCTTCCCCTCAAGGCTTTAAAACGCGTCTGCTAGGTGAAGGTTTCCACACCCTTATAAATGGTGATTTGTTCTCCTCCCCAACCAATGTGGGACATCACAAGGGTCCTCTTCACTAAACTCCTCACTCATCGTTTTCCTCATTTATGTCGTCATGTGCCTCGTCATTTGTAACAATTTCTCCCTCCTTGATGGTCATAATTCTTGCATTTGGGCAATCTCTACTATAGTGTCCTACCCCTTGACATCTCCAACACTTTAAATCCCTATTTCGAACATCAGACTTTTTGACTTTTTCTTTTCTTGTTCTAGAACTCTCACCTTTCTCAAATTTAGCTTGAGACTTCTTATTAACCTCTTGATTTCTATGTTATAATCAATGTTCTTACTATCCTTTTTCCATGTAGAAGTAAAATGGGAAAAAGTTTTAGAAGAATACCGTGGAGACCTTCGTTGGATTTGCCTCTCGATCTTAATTGCAATGTGCAACAACTCCTCGATATCAGAATAAGGCTGTAAATCAGTTTTGTCTGCAATCTCTGTGTTTAACCCATTAAGAAACCGCGTCATGAGAGCTTCCATGTCCTCATCAAGATCAAGTCGATCCATCAATGTATCCATCTCCTTGTAATAATCCTCCACAGATTTGCTTCCTTGTTTCAGTAATTGAAGCTTTTGCGCCATGTCTTGTTGAAAATATTGTGGAACAAAACGCTTCCACATGGACTCTTTGAACTCGTACCATGAATCAATTGATGCTTCAAGATTTCTTCTCCTACTTGACATCAATTTATCCCACCAAATTTGAGCATATTGTTTGAATTGAGCAATGCATAACAATACCTTTTTATGACAGTTGAACACCAACTCCACCGTTTTCTCCCATTCAAGTTACTCCTCTGGATTGGTTTTGCCATAAAATTCGGGAAGTTTTAATTTGATGCTCCCCACGTTACGATCAATTCTATCGTCATAAGGAACTCGCTGTGGTAAATTATGACACCTTCTTCCACGACCTCTCCCTCACATCAAGCCACGACCAACCACCTGTGGATTATCCTCGTGTTGATCAGAATTTTCTTCCTCATATTGATCGGTAGATTGGGCAGGTACTGGAATCCTCTCTCGAGCTTGATTTTGAAACTCCAATCTGCCTATTCGATCGGTCAACTCTTTTATTCCTTGAATTAGTATTTCCATGGTTCGTTGTTGTGCTTCTCTCAATCGTGCATCAGTAATGTTAGGATTATCGTCTGGATTTTCCATGCTACAAAAGAAAGTTAAAAGAAAAAAAAAAGGACCTCACAAGCGCTCTCTCACGTGTGTTCACTCATAAATGTAGTTCACTCGTGTTTAGCACTCAACACTCGAATCAATGTATCACTCCCTTACAAACTCACCCTCACAATTGAGCACACACAAATCACACTCCAAAAAAAATGGGATGTGAGACAAGCTATGTTATAGAGCTAAGTGCAATTCAAAGTGAATAGACACCACACTCAACACATAAACAAGGGTGTTAAAAGAGCAATGCAAATAAAAACAAATTAAAAATGAAAATGAAAAAAAAAAGACTAATTTAGAGGTAGTAACATATGAGAGTTACTTATAATGAGGAAAAAAAAAAAACATTTAACGTCAATAAGCTCTCTTTTTTTGTTTGTTTAATTGATGGGAAAAATCCAATCAATTTACCGAAAAGAAAATTGATTTAGAAGATCTTAAAGAAGAACAAAGTGTTGATAAGATCCAGATCTAACACTTTATAAAATATGACTACATGAAACATATATCGATCTTGAGCCTAAAGCTCTGATACCAAATGATATGGAATCAACCCAAGGGAAAGTATGGAACGGACTACCTTGATGATCAAGATCAAGAGTAAAGAAAACTCGGTTTGATCAATACCACTTGAATGACTTTATGATGAAGTTCTAAACACAAGAATTTGCAAAGCAAATCTTAGCTCTCAACAAATCTAACAAAAATAGAATTCTATTCATTTTTTAATTAAAAAAATGTGATGTCTTCAAATAAAATAATAATAAAATAATAAAAAAAAAAAAAAACTTTATATAGCCTTACAACGAGGTGACACATAACTTCCAAAATAAAATGGCTAGTAAATGAGAAAGACCCATAATCTCCCTGTTAAAATGGCTAGTTAATAGTGGAATATGGTAAATAGGTTACAATATAACTTTAACTCCTATATTAAAAAATTAGCTTAAATATGACAAACAAATATTTAAATTATAATTAAATAGTGCAAGGAATGAAATATGCTTATTAGTCATCCTTGGACTAGTTCTATAAATTCAGCTGAGTTCATTGAATGCCACTTAAAGTGCATTTAATGCATCTCTTTCTTAAAGCTCAACTTTGCACAACATATAAGTAAGGTCTCCAACGTTTTCTAGAATTTCCTTTGATGAGCTCATCATAGCTTGAATACAAGTGTACAAGGTTTGTTCTAATTTCTTGGCTATCGTCCTTGTAATTAGACCTTGAGGTATGAAAATTCTTTGGTCGTGGTTCATATCAGTATGTGCTTAGTGCAAGGCCTCATAAAACATAGAACAATGAAGTAATGTATCCATACGAGCTCCGGCTCTCACTTGAATACAAAAGAAACTTGTTCATTTATGTTACCTGTTGTGGACCTACAACGTTTCACCTTCCATAGATTTGGGTTCCATCTTTGGTTCTTGGTCCCATCTGTCCACATTTATGTTACCTGTTGTGGAGAGCTCCTCTTAAGTTCCATCTGTCCACATTCTTCCTTTCCATCTAGGGGAATTCGGGCTTGATTTTTCTGTGTAGTCGATTCGCTCAGTACCCTCCATTAACAGAGTCCATGAGCTCGGGAAGAGAAGTAGAGCCCTCGGTCAACCAAGAGGGGTCCAGCCCTTCCTGATCATTCATCATTCAATTCATTGCAATCTTCTTTCGAGCAGATCCGTCAGCTTCCAGCCAATCAACCAATCCTGTTGATCCTGACCTACAAAAAGAAGGGAATGAGGTAATCTCATAAGAAAATGAAAGAGGAAATAAAAAAAGAAAGAATTGGAATTTCATAAATATTATATTTCATTCATAATGGGTTATATATACTGTAACGACCCTAATATTTTACCTATTTAATCTAAGGTCATTACTATACTTGAAATGCGAAATATACATTAAATGGGCTATTCATAAATGCGACTTGCCCTAGCCTTTTATTACCTCAAAGAAAATGATTACAAGTGAAAAAAAAGAGAAGAACATAAATAAAATAAAGGAAAAGTAACAAAACCAATAATGAATGTTTTATTCTACCTTATGGTTTATTATGCAAATACATTTCAACCTATACTAACCTATACCAATGATGCAACCAAATTCAGCCTAGACTACGAAATAGAAAAAAAAAACAAACAACTACCCTATGCATGTGCCACGGTCCCGGGGTGTACGATGCCGCCGTCGTTGTCACATGGGTGCCTTTCCCTTATCTGCAAAAGTAAAGTAGCACGAGGCTTGAGTATTTCTAGAATACTCAGTAAGTGACCCCCTATCGGGGTTATGCGACAAACACATGCAATGAAATGATGGGATCTATCGTTTCGTTTCGTTTCGTTTCGTTTTCCTTACGGTGTAATCCTAACAGGTAATCGTGGACGTGTACCATATACTCTACACGCAGCCCATACGTGCGAGTATGGGCTCACCAGCTAGTTCGCACACCGCTGGGCCACTGTCCCTATCCGGTGGTCATACTCTGGGAGCCCCTTATACCGGGACCCGTTAAAACTAGAACCGTCACGGCAGCGCTATGCAAGGCATAACGATCGTTGTCCTGCCATTGGATGTATGCGTCCGTACCCTCGTGATGGGATAGGGGTATCCCCCCAAATGCATGAACACACAATATGCATGAGGTCCCACTAGTCCTACAGTTATCATTAATGAACATAACCCCGTGTCACGTCATGCTTACATGTCATTCTCATTCTCATTCTCATTTTGTTACATATCATACATATTCCTAGCGGGGTTATGTTTCATGCAATTTACCGTATTTCATGTCATACAATTCATACAGTTACATTTGAATATTCATACAAACAAGCCATAATCGTACAAGGGCCACACATCGTCACATGCATAACATATCACATCAACTAAGCAGCATACATAACATACATTCACGTTCACATGATTTTGTAACACTGGGTCCCCCTCTACGAACTCTAAATTCCTACGCCTAACGTCGGCGTAGCTCTTTTACCTACTCTGTGCGGTACGCATTTTTACTTTAATTTTCTGTATTGCCTCGTTGGTGACGCGGACCAACTCGGGTCCTACCAGTTCTCGTTCTCCTACTTCGTCCCAGCACAATGGGGATCTACATCGTTTTCCATACAACGCTTCAAAGGGTGCCATCCCGATGGTTGCTTGGAAGCTGTAATTGTAGGAGAATTCCATTAAGTGCAGTTTGGTGTCCCAACTCCGTGTGAAATCCATAACGCATGCCCGAAGCATGTCTTCCAGAATTTGGTTTAATCGTTCTATTTGGCCATCCGTTTATGGATGGAAGGCGGTGCTAAAGTCGAGGCGGGTACCCATCGCTTTTTGGAGTCCGCGCCAAAAGGCCGACGTAAAATGCGGGTCCCGATCCGACACAATTGACACCGGTACTCCATGCAACCTCACAATTTCTTTAACATATTTGTAACAGCCAATAATAAATAAATAAATAAATAAAAATTATTATAAAGAACAAAAAATTATTATTATGTAAAAAAAAAAAAATAATAATAAATTAATAAATAAGTAAATAAAAATAATTATTCCCTCATCTTCACTTTCCCCAACAATCTCTCCTCAACCCACCTGATAGTTGCTGCAAAAAAGAAAAATGTCAGATTTGAGAAAACAGAAATACGTGCGTCAAATTTATAGGAGATGAGTTTGGAGAGATGATCAAGATTTAAATGGGAGAGAGATTTGAGATTTCTCCAGTTATATCTCAGATCTTTTTTTTTATCCAATTATTTAGTTTTCCTTTTTTTTATCCAATTATTTAGTTTTATTTAGCAATTTACCTTGTTAGAAAGATTGTCAGGATCAATAGCAGAAAAAATAAAATCGATTAAATTGACCAAAATAATTGCTAACCTAATGGAAAAGGTAGCAAACAAAACTAAAGAGAAGTTTTCTCTCGTCAAAAACAAACACAAAAAAAAGGTTCAGATTTAGTTTTGGTAGTGGGAGATATTTTGCTAGAAAAAATTTTTGCATTTGAAGAGGTCAATAGTTTTCCTCTTATTTTATTTAATGATATTGAAAGGATTTTGCATTTTAGTAGTTTTCCTTTTATATTTTTTAATGATATTAAAAGTCATCCTCAAACACAGGGGATAATTAAAAGAAGGGAAATACAGTAAGAGACAGGGAGGGAAGATTGTGAATATAATTGAAATTATCTGGAAAATGTTAAAGAGTATTAAACATTGTAAGAGAAAATAGAATATCTGGAAAATTTTAATGGGTATTAAATGGTTTATATGAAAATAATACTATAACAAACGTATATAAATATTTCAAGACCTAACTCAGGCAAAGAGTCTAACGTTCGCATGAAATATAACACATGGATCAATATAAATTAGAGAAACAATTTTGTAAAAATTCAAACTTGGAACTGATGTCATGGGCTCACATAGGTTGACTTGGAGTTCAATGGACTTTCATTAAGGATAACGACGAAATCGAACTTTCATTAAGGATATATTCGTGACAACGACTTAAGCTAACCAGGTAAGTGACCTTACTATCGGCGTGGTTATATTTGATGTTGACACGTGCCCTGTGGTTCTGCACATGTCATATATATTGATATGTGTGAATTGTCTGTGGATTGATATGCTTCCTATTTGTTATGTTATGTTATAATATGTGGTTTGTATGATAATAATTATGGTACGATGTGCTCAAGGATAGGTTTGAGATAGGGTACGAGAAGAATGCACAAAACGAAATGTAATGATAGGAGTAAGATACGTTCATGAAACGTTAGAGTTAGGTTACATACCGGAGTGCTATGGATAGGAGAGATTGATGAAAGAATACGGTTAGGTTATGGGTAGAAAGTGATAGGTTTTTGATAGATTGATAGAACGATAGCATTAGGGTACATTCTTGTGACGATATGACTAAGGTACGTCACGTAATGATATGTCTGTGATAGGTATAAGAACGTTAAGGCTGTGGTAAGTTAGAGAACGATATGACTATGAAGTGTTTGCGTTATTGACTCGGTTATGATATGATACATTGTATGCTAGATTATTGTGCTTAAGTACGAAATCATGTGAACGTGAATGTATGTTATTTATGCTGCTTAGTTGATGTGATATGAATGCATGTGACGATGTGTGGCCCTTATACGATTATGACTTGTTGTATGGGTATTGAAATGTAACTGAATGAATTGTATGACATGAAATACGGTAAATTGCATGATACATAACCCCGCTAGGAATATGTATGATATGTAACGAAATGAGAATGAGAATGACATGTAAGCATGAAAACGTGACACGGGGTTATGTTCATTAAATGATGACTGTAGGACTAGTGGGACCTCATGCATATTGTGTGATCATGCATTTGGGGGGATACCCCTATCCTATCACGAGGGTACGGACGCGTACATCCAAATGGTAGGACAACAATCGTTAGGTTTAAGCTTCAAGCTCTTGTGATGATATGCTAGGTGCTTAAGCAAGAGAATTTCATCGAATCTAGAGAAGTTGTGGAAGTAAATAGTTAAAGTAGATTTTGCTCTTTGAACAATACTTAATTTTCATATAAATTGAAGAATTCTTTCTGCGTACATTACTGATAATGAATAATAAAATAATGAAAATGAAAATGAAAATGAAAATGATGGCGTACAAAAATTCTACTCTTAATACTACTAAACAGTTTTCTACTCTTAATACTACTAAACAGTTTTCTACTCTTAATACTACTAAACTGCCCTGCATAGCGCTGCCGTGACGGTTTTAGTTTTAACGGGTCCCGGTGGGCCCCCAGAGCATGCCCACCGGCTAGGGACAGTGGCCCAACAGTGTGCGAACTAGCTGGTGAGCCCATACTCGCACGTATGGGCTGCGTGTAGAGTATATGGTACACGTCCACGATTACCTGTTAGGACTACACCGTAGGAAAAAAGAAACGAAACGAAACGAAACGAAACGAAATGACATGAAACGAAACGAAAGATAGGTCCCATCATTTCATTGCATGTGATTGTTGCATTTAACCCCAATAGTGGGGTCACTTACTGAGTATTTCTTTAAATACTCAAGCCATGTTCTACTACATTTTTCAGGTTAAGGCAAGGCATCCCTGTACGGCTGACGACGGCATCGCAACTCGAGATTGTGGCACATGCATAGGATAGTGGCATTTATTTACTTAGACTTAGGATAGAATAGGATGTTTTAAACTTAAACGCTTATTTATTTTATTTCGAGTCTTTTGTTGTGTCATTTTAAAGATGTTTTCGAAACACGTAAGTCCATGGCTGTGTTTTAAGTTAAAGGTTATGTTTTATGGAATTTAAATGAAGTCTTCCGCATTCAATGTTTATGGTATGTATACAGTAGCGACCTTAAATTAAGTAGAAAATTTTGGGTCGTTACAATATTAGTTGGGCCCAATTGTCTACTGTATATGTTGTCTTACCCGGTAGGAAGTGAGCCAACTTTGTCAGACGATCCACGACCACCCAAATTACTGTATAGCCCTTTAATGTTTTTGGTAGGCCTACTATGAAATCCATGGCAATGTTTTCCCATTTCCATTCCGGTATACTTAGAGGTTGTAGTAGCCCGGCGGTTTTCTACCTAGGGGCTTTTACTTGTTGGCAGACCAGACACCTACTCACGTACTCCGCGATATCCTTTTTCATACTTCGCCACCAGAAGTGTTGTTTCAAGTCTTGATACATCTTTGTTCCACTTGGAAGAAGTGGCAGATGGCGCTGTTATCCGTCTTCACTATGAACTGTGATCCCAAGAGATACTATCTCAAGACTAGTAGACAATGGACTACAGCCAGCATTTCTTTTTCGGAGATAGTGTATCTCCGTTCGGCATCATTGAGCTTTCGACTTTCATAAGCGATGGGGTGGCCTTCTTGAATAAGAACACCGCCTAGGGCAAAGTTGGAAACATCTGTTTCTATTTCAAATGGCTTTGTAACATCTACTAACCCGAGGACAGGACCCCTCGTCATGGTTGTCTTTAGATCTTCAAAGGCCATTTGGCATTTATCTGACCACGACCAAGGGTGGTCTTTCTTCAGGAGCTCCGTTAAGGGGGCGGCTCATCGTGAAAACCCTTCGACGAACCGCCTATTGTAATTTGCTAATCCTAAGAAGGACCGCACATCGGATACGGAAGTAGGGACTTTCCACTCTTGGATAGCTTTTATCTTATCGCTATCCATCCCGATCTGTCCACAACTGATGATATGTCCGAGGAAGTTGATGCATGTCTGTGCGAAGGCACATTTTTCTTTCTTGACGTACAGTTGATTCTGCCGCAGCTTGTCAAATACCAGCTTCAAGTGCACCTTGTGTTCCTCTAGGGTTTTGCTCTATACAACTATGTCGTCGAGGTATACTATGACGAACTGATCCAAGTACTCGTAGAAAACTTGGTTCATTAATGTGCAAAACGTAGCTGGAGCGTTTGTCAAGCCAAAGGGCATTCCAAGAACTCGAAGGCCCCATATCTTGTCACACACGTCGTCTTGGATTCGTCCCCCTCGGTGATACGTACTTGGTAGTACCCTGATCGTAAGTCCAACTTCGTGAAGTATTTGGCCCCGTGAAGTTGGTCGAACAAGTCGGATATTATCGGCAGTGGGTATTTGTTGCGTATCGTCACCTTGTTTAAGGCTCTATAATCAATGCACAGACGCAACGTCCCATCCTTCTTTTTCTGAAATAGTACGGGGGCTCCGTAAGGTGCTTTTGCCGGGCGGATGAATCCTGCCGTCAACAACTCATCTAGTTGTTTCCTCAATTTGGCTAGCTTAGGGGGAGCCATCCGGTATGCGTTCTTCGCTGGGGGTTTAACCCCGGGAAGAAGTTCAATTTCGTGATCAATGCCTCGACGGGTGGTAATGTTTGGGGTAGGCTCTCTGGCATTATGTCAGCATAACTGTTTAATACCTCCTTGATTTCGTCTGGGATAGTTTCCTCAGTGGTCACTTCTTCCATCAGTGGTATAGCCATAAATGTAGGTTCCTCTCGTGCAAGTCCTCTTTTCAATTGTATGGCTGAGATCATTCTAAGATTACCTAGCTGCTTGATGCTTGCAGGTATTACTGTGGGATTGCGGTCGGTGATCACCAAGCATTTCGCGAGTGACATTGGGATAACTTTGTGTTCTAGGAGGAACTCCATCCCAAGTACCACGTCAAAGTCGTCCATGCGAACTATGACAAGGTCCAGCTCTCCTGTCCAAGCCCTTAATTTGAAGGGGACTCTTTTGGAAACTCCCACAATAGGCAAGGCCTCGGAGTTGACAGCTTTCATTTTTCCAGGTTCTTTTCCTATGATGAGTCCCAATCTTCGAGCTTCTTGATCGGCGATAAAGTTGTGAGTCGCTCCTGAGTCTATCAAAGTGCGCTTGCTCGGTCGAGAGGTCGCAGCCACAAACATGAGCTCTTTCTCTATTATCTCCTTCGGGTCGACCTTCTGTTGGAGGGCTGACAAGAATTTTAGAGCGCCCATTCGGAGGTTGTCTTGATCTTCCTTCTTGTCTAGCATAGTCTCGACTCTTGTGTCGTTGCTCTCTTGAATGGACACTTCGAGTGCAGTGAGAGAGGCCCGATGAGGACAGTAGGACACTTTATGGGGGGCCTTTACACAATATGCATTGTAAAGGTGTCGTCGGGTGGTTCCTTTGAGGGTAAGGTCCTTGAGATGTCCCCGCTTGGTTGTTTCGGGGAGGTCTATCTGAACACCCGCTTGGTCTGTCGTTATTGGCCTGTTGGGGCTTCCATTTTGATGACCTGGCGGCTTATATGTTTTCCCCCCAGTGTTTGGGGCCTGCGTTGTTTTTCTTTGGTAACTCGCCTCGTTCCCATAGTCTAGGAGTCTCTCGGCGCTGGCAATTGCGGTAGCTAGGTCTTGGACCTTTTTCTCGTGTATTTTTGTTTTGGCCCACGGTTGTAACCCATTTATAAAGAAGAACACCTTGTCCTTCTCTGATGTGCTCCTGATATCTAGCATCAGGGTTAAAAATTGTCTGACATAGTCCCTCATGCTTCCAGTTTGCTTTAGGGCTATTAGTTTTTTCATGGCTAGATGGTCTACGTTTTCGGGGAGGAATTGGTCCCTCAACTCTCTCTTGAGGTCTTCCCACGAGTCTATGGTGCACAATCTATTCTCGATGTCTTGTACCTTCATACGCCACCAAAGTTTGGCGTCGTCTATGAGATACATCGAGGCTACTGTCACCTTCATGTCGTCGGTACAAGCCGGTGTAGCTTTGAAGTACTGTTCGACATCAAAGATGAAGTTCTCCAACTCTTTAGCATCCTGGTTCCCTTTGAAAGGTCTAGGTTCGGGAAACTTCAGTTTGTTGGATCCTGTATTAGTTTGTCCAGCTAAGACGTTCTCCACGGCTTTCATGGTCACCTCGATTTGCCCAGCTAAGACGTTTTCCACGGCTTTCATGGTCACCTCGATTCGGGTGCTCATGCGGACATCTTTTCTTGCATGTCATCAATCGTGGTTCTGAATTCGTCAGCTAATCCATTGAACAAACTCATCATTGTATTTTGTAGCACGTCGAACTCTTCGCCACGTCCCTCTTTGTGTGCGACAGAGCTATCGGGACTACCAGACGGTCTTGGGCTGCTCGTAGGAGCAACCTTTTCTTCGAGTGAGGTCACTCGAAACATCAGTTCTGCGATTGGCAACCCATCCAGGCGGTTACCCATTGCGTCGATCTCTACGACTTTTCCACTCAATTCTTTCACCCGTGGTTCCAGGAAGCGGATGGTGTCAGGGACTTCTTTGAGGAACAGCATTTTCTCCTCTATTAAAGTAAGCCGATCGGCTTGTCCTTTGGGTGTCGACTTTGTCGTCGACATGTTCTCGGTCTTTGCTATTTCACGGAGCTTACAAAGCTCTGATACCACTTGTCACAATCGCACTTTTAATGGCAGCGGACTTACGATTGTGTGGCACTCACTTTCCAACGACAAGTGAGCTAAGCCAATTCGTTCTTGCGTCGCCTACGGCCAAGCGACGTATGCTTGAGCAGAGAAGAGAGAGCCGAGAGAGAAAAGAGCAAGAGTTCACAGTGTAATAGAAAAGGGTTTTGAGAATTTCTTTGTCCCCTTGTCTCTTCCCTCTCGACACCTCCTTCACAGGTTCGTGAGAATTATTTAAACAAGTTGGATTCGTTTATTTTTTATAAGTTTGTATCAGAGTAGATTTTAATTTTCAACATTTTGGCTTTAAGGGATGAGTTGAGGGGTAAAGGTCATTTGTTTTAGTTGTTTGTTTTTGCAGTAAATGTGAGTTTCTGGCTTGAGAGATGAGTTTATGGCTTAAGGAATGAGTTGAGGGGTAAAAGTCATTTGTGTTTTTGCAGTGAATGTGTGACTTTGTGGCATAGGGGTAAAAGTGTTTTTGCTTAAAAATAGTGAGAGGAAGTGAGAGGGAGAACAATGGATGATTCTTTGGGAAAGGGAAAGAAGCCAAGAAGAATGATGGAAGGAATAAACTATGACCATTAAACATAGCAAATTTAAACAAGCCTAACGTCCTAAACCTAAAACAACAAGCCTAACGTCCTAAACCTAAAACAACAAGCCTAACGTCCTAAACCTAAAACAACAAGCCTAACGTCCTAAACCTAAAACAACAGAGAAAGTTGTATAAACAAGACCGAAAGTTGTATCAAATATGAAGGAACACAAGGGAAAATGACATCAAATCTAAAAGCCTAAAAACCTAAAAACCTAAAAACCTAAAAACCTAAAATACAAGATGTTCTAACAAGTAACTTGAACAGCGAGGCGATTACGTTTCTTGCAACCAGTTGATCCAAGATTCTTTTCCGAAACTTCAATGGAGCATTCCCTTTGTCCAACACATGCCTGCAATTTCAATCAAAATTCAAGCAAACTAAAAACCCAAAACCTAGAGTGTCCTCCATTTAACAAAAACGAGTTATACCTCCTCGATGACCGATAAGGCAGTGGAGGACTCGCAGGAACCCTTCTGGAAACTGTCACAAGTGCCATGGGGGTTCCCAAAGCTCACAAACTTGATATCAGAGATGGTTCGATCATGGCACGATAGCTCCAACGTGCTTCCTGCATAAGGCATTGCACATACATTTTTCACCCTCGTTGTTTGGATATCTATATCCAATGGCGTCCCACCAAACTCTTCGAATAAAATCAGTGTGTTCTCTCCTCCACAATTCAGGTAAGATCTTGGGATATGATACCTAAAAGTTAAAAAAAAAAACAAAACAATACTCTCACTTGAGAAGTTGTAGGATGTTGAAAAGAGAGTTCAAAATCCAAGAACTCCTCGAGAACATACCATCTTTGAGTAGGCTTTCCACAGTTAGTGGCACACTTGCCATCAGAGTAAGCCCCACGGAAGTCACAACTTGAAGAGCAGCCATTCTCAATTGAAAGATAACTTGGCCAATACCTTCCAATGCTTAGTCCATTAACCCAAGCATGACCCTTCCCCATGCCCATCAAATCCACTATCACGGCTTCACTTCCGCTTGGAGTTTGAAAAGTGGTCTGTACCAAACAACCAATCATGAATTTACGAACGTTTCATTATGCTAACAAGAACACTTCGAAACTAGAAGCAATTCAGTACCTTATACCAAACAAAATTCTGATTCAATGGGAGATTGCCATAATTCCAAGGTTCCATTAGTTGACAATTGGGATTGAAAAACTCCGACTTTTCACCATCCAAACCAACCTTGTAATACCACTCATTGCTTGACAAATTCCTTATTGTTTCTCCATCAGCAATCAATTCAACTGGGCCATGAACTCCTACCTCAGAATTCTCAAAGTGTGCTCCATAATTCTGTCCATCAATTCAAAATCTCAGGTTTGCATTAAAGGGTTTCAAAAGGGTAGTTTTCAAAGTTGGTGTACTTACGGCCAATCCAACTGTGGCACTTAGTAGAGAAATTTGGTTGAATCCATACAATAGATCGCTGATTCTCTTCTCAAATACGAAACTATATTTGTCCTTTTGAGCATGTTGTGATCCTGAAATTGAAATATGATGCAAGTTGTGATGTCATTTGATGAACATAAATGATGTAAGAGTAGTGAGTAGTAAGTGGTGAGTTTACCAATATGCCTCCCGTTCAAGAATGCATGAAGTATGTGGCCACTGGTCTTAACACGTAGAGTTACATTCTTGCCAAAAAGTGGATCAGATCCACTAAGATGGAAGCTGAAGGTAGTATTAGTCTAATCAGTATGATTAAGATTAATTAGGAGGGATTAGGGAAAGGATAAACAGAAAATATTTACCTGGTGATGTACCACAGGTAATCGCTAGAATCATTTGTGAGAACCTTTTGGTCAAGAAGGCGATTGGCAGTCATCGCACAATCAGCAACTTCACCTTCACGTGATACGAATTCTATTTTCTCGTCTCTCCATTGCCATTGCATCGGCTCTTTGAAGTTTCCCACCTGGCTTGAAACCTTCTCCCTTATTGTTGTTTGAGTGTTTACCTGATATTCATAGGAATGATATTAGAGATCATTAGAATGGTAGGGACGAATGTCAATGAATGAGATATTGACCTCAGCGGTGTTGTAAACTTCAGTTTTGCAGTCAGGAAGAATGCTGACTGACCAACCACGAACTTTGTAGGTTCTATTTCCATAGGTGATATCTCTGTCACCATTTTCTGCATTTCCAAAGAAGCAACTTGATTTCCCCTTATAGGTGTAACTTGTTGCCTGTTACAAATGTTTTTGGTGACTGTTAGGTTTGAGATGTCCATATAAGTTACGAGAATCCACCTCGAATGGAGGGAGAAATCTCCGTTTAAATGGAGAATAGGGTAGGGAGTTGGAAAGCTTCCCTATCTCGTATGTCCATTTAACGGGAACGCGCCTCAAATGGAGGGAGAAATCCTCGTTTAAATGGAGAATAGAGAAAGGAGTGGAAAAGCTTCTCCGTGTTGACTTTCGCTCACCAATGATACATAAAAAGATAGAGAGAAAGATACTTACGGTTGTCAAGTGACCGTATTCGGTGTGATTGACCTCACCATAAGTCAAAACTTCCTCCATAGACTTCACAATATCATGAAGTTGCTTCAAATGTCCCCATTTTGGCTGGGCTGTATTCCCTAATTAACCACAACTCATTATCACTAAACTCAACATACCAAATACCATACTCAAATCACGATCGGGATCAAAATCTAAACAAGTCGAGAATGTACCATATTCATCGAGAGGTGCATTGTAATCATACGATGTGGTGATATAAGGACCACCCGAGGTTCTACCAAAGTTCGTTCCACCATGATACTATAGAAGGAACAAAATATAAGAATTTGCAAAAGAAAAACTAGTTATAGGATAATAAGGTGCTATACCATGTAGTAATTTTGCAAGGTTCCACCATATTGGAAGAAACGTCCCACAGCAAATGCAAGATCCTCAGCTGTTCTCAAGGGATCTCTTGAACCCCAAGCCTTGAACCTAATTATTTTAGGTGTAAAAAAATCTTTATTTTCTTAAAATAAATAATTAAATAAAAAGAGCAAGATCCTCGGCTGTTCTCAAGGGATCTCTTGAACCCCAAGCCTTGAACCTAATTATTTTAGGCGTAAAAAAATCATTATTTTCTTAAAATAAATAATTAAATAAAAAGATTAATACCAGCCAGTCCAATTCTCCGTCCACATTTTGGGACTGTTTTTGCTGTTGGGTTTGAACTGATCACAGTAGAATCCATTGCAAGTGTTAATCTGTGAAAAAGAAACCAAAATAAAAAAAAAAAAAATTATATAATAAATAATTATAATTAAAAAGAATTATTAGAAAAAAAATAGTAAATTCGTACTATGGGTTGAGGAGCATCATCCTCTTGACACATGATCCAAGGAATGCTGAGGTTGTAAGAAAGTGCCAAATCAGCACACCACTTCACATATTCATTGCCAGCTTGTCCGTATGATCCTTTTATATTTCCGTACTCGTTTTCAATCTAATTTTTTATATATAAAAAAAAACATAATCAATATTATTTTTCTTTGTTCTTTGTTTAAAAAAAAAAACAGAAAATTAGCCAATGAAGAATAAAATAAAACCTGAGCAATAATGATGGGTCCTCCTTGTGATGCAAATAACTCATAATCCTTCATCATATTTATTATCAATGTGGAGAATTTTTCCATTTCATCCTAAATCACAATAAAAAATTATATATATTTAGTGATAATTAACAAAATTACCATCAAAACTAAATGTTAAATAATAATGAAAGTAATGATAATTAACAAAATTACCATGAAAACTTTATTCTTGGTCCTGAACTCAATGCCCGGAAGGTTATGCAACCAAACAGGAAATCCACTGCAAATAAAATAAAATTAATTAAAAAATAAACACAAAATAAAAATAAAAATGATAAAAAAATATATATATATATATATATATATATATACCCATAATTCCATTCAGCACAAACATATGGTCCAATTCTTAGAATAGCATACAACCCTTGTTCTTGAATTGTTCGAATAAATCTGACCAGATCATTATTTCCTGAAAAATCATACTTAAAAAAAGCCATAAAAAAAAACTTAGAAATATAATAATTTTACATAAAAAAATAATAATATGGAAAGTTTAGAAATAACAAGGAAAGCTTACCAATAATAATTTTATTTAAAAAAAAAAGAATAATATGTGGAAATTACTTGGCCTTGTTGTGGCTCGTGGGCATTCCAAAACACATAGGTTTCAATTGTGTCAATGCCACCTTGTTTAGCCTTGTCTATCAAAAATGGCCACATCTACGTCCCAAAATAAACCAAAACTTATTAATTATTTATGAAATTTAAACGAGAATTTAATTAATTAAAATTATAAAAAAACAAGAAAATAATTATAAAAAAACAAAAAAACAAGAAAACCTCGGGAGTGCTGCGAGGATAATGAATTGAACCGGAGATGATAATTTTTCTTTGTCCATTAATCCTCAGAGCTCTTCCATCGTAAGAAACCGAAAGCTTCTCAGCGGAAGAAAACAAAGCTAATGCCAAAACTGCCAAACCCAAACAGTTTAACAAAACTAAACTTTCTCTATAACCCATTTTTTTTTAATCTCAAATTTGCAAACTTGTTGCTTTCATAAATGAGAGGTGATTTCTATTTATACATGAAATTATTATTTTTTTTTAATTTTAAATATATTTAGATTTGGTTATCTAGATTATTTATTTGTTTATTAAAATTTTAATTTTTGATATTATTTTAATTTTGTTATTTAGATTCATTTTTGGGTTAGATATTAATTTTTTTTTTAATTTTAATTTTAATTTTAATTTTAATTTTAATATGGTTTGGATTTTGTATTCTTATTTATCTATTATATTTTAATTTTAATATAGTATAGATTTTGTTGTTCAGATTTTTTTTAATATTATTTAGATTTTTTTTTAATATTATTTAGATTTTTTCTCTGTTATTCAATTTTTTAGTTAGGATTTACTTTTTATACGAAATTATTTATTTATTTTTTAATTTTAATTTTAATTTTAATTTGATTTAGATTTTGTTATTTAGATTTTTTAATTTATGATTTACTACGATTTGTTTTTTTAATTTTTAATTTTACTCTATTTACTCTTGAATACGAAATTATTTATAATATTTATTTTAATTTTAGGATTTACTCTTACATTCTTTTAATTTCACTCCATTATAATGATATTAAAATTTTATAGTTATTTTGTTATATTATTTTAAATAATGAAGGTACATTTTTTACACAAAAATCAAATTATTTTTATACTTTCTCTCCTATATCTCTTATATCCTAAACTTCAACGGGTTATGTTAGTCCAATAACAATAACACATTTGATATGAATATAAATTTCAAGGAAAATTCTTTCATGGTTACAAATTTTGGATTGTATTTTAAGATTTTTATTTACTTGTTATATTTATCTAGTGGATAATTATCAAATAAATTAAGTTCGAATTTATTGATACAAAGTAGTTAATTTAATTTTGTAAAAAAAATTGAATTTTACCAAAATTAGTGAATATATTAAATTTTTTATGTTATCAGAATTATTATCATTATTATTTTTCTAAAATTCATTAAAAAAATTATAAATTTTGAAGGGAAAAATTAGAGAGCTGGTTGTGAAAGTCCAGTAAGATCAAAATGGATTTGAACCGACAAGTTTATAAATAAAACTAATATACGATATATCATATATTTTTTAAAAATAATAAATTTATTAGATATAAAATTAATATTCAATATATCAATATCATACATATACTTCATAATTAAACTTTTAATTTTAATCTATTTCATAAATTTGTATTTAATTAAATTTTGAGATACTAAAAATGTGAAGGATAAATAATTACTTAATATTCCATATAATACATCTTAACTAAAATAATATAATTTAAATTGCTAATAACATTAATATCATTAATTTCTTTATTAAACTACATGAAATTTAATTTAATTATAATGAATTGCGTCATAAAATTTAATAAGAATTTAGATTCAAAAGATACGATTTTTTCGGTGTCACATCACTTTGATGCTCCGATTCCATTTCTCGTTCTACGTCGCCGTCGGCATCCTCACCACCACTGCTGATCGACAAAAAATAAAGTCTTCCACAACTCCCAGTAAGATTCTCTTTCGTTCTTCCATTTGCTCTGCATGCAGAGATTTTCAAGGGCAGAATTTGGTAGCGATCAAAGACACTCATTAGGAATGATGTGGGATTTCTGACTGAAATAAAGCATTGGCTAGCGACACAATACCAAATAAAAGATTTGGGAGAGGCTTAGTTTGTTCTTGGAATCCAAACTGTTCGGAATTGCAAGAACAAAACACTAGCATTGTCTTAGGCATCGTATATCGACAAAATGTTGAGTTCGATATAAGATGCAGGACTCCAAGAAAGGATTATTACCTTTCAGGCATGGAGTTCATTTGTCGAAGGAACCAAGTCCTAAGACACCTCAAGAAATTCAGAATATGAGACGTATTCCCTATGCATCAGCAATCGGTAGTCTGATGTATGCCATGTTGTGTACCCGACCCGACATATGCTATGCTGTGGGAATTGTCAGCAGATATCAGTCCAATCCGGGACATGCTTATTGGACTGCCGTTAAAAATATCCTCAAGTATCTTAGGAGAACGAGGGACTATATGCTAATATATGGCGCTAAGGATATGATCCTCACAGGGTCACTGACTCAGATTTTCAGACCGATATCGATTCGAGGAAATCGACATCGGGATCTGTTTTCACTTTGAACGGAGGAGCAATCATATGGAGAAGCATAAAGCAAGGTTGCATTGCTGATTCCACCATGGAAGCTAACTATGTTGCTGCTTGTGAAGCAGCGAAAGAATCAGTATAGCTTAGGAACTTCTTAACTGATTTGGAAGTCTTTCCAAATATGCTTTTGCCTATCACTCTTTATTGTGATAATAGTGGAGCAGTTGCAAATTCTAAAGAACTAAGAAGCCATAAGCGAGGAAAACATATTGAGCTCATGTAAGGCACAGTCTTCCGAACGCAACGGCCGTCTTCCAAATCAAAAGAAAAATGGGCTCGTTGGGAAGAAAGATGGAGTGCGGCCTGTAGAGCACATGTAAGGCACAGTCGAGTTGATCACGCAGCAGATCTCTATCTCTCTCTAGATATCTAAAGATGGAGAGAGATGTGAAAGTAATAGCCTCATGTTATGGCCGCCCCCCGACTTACGACCTTTACGCTACTACTACTATGATGTGAGCGGTTCAAATTGGTTTGATCTTTCCCAATTATCTTGGCCGAAACTTGTACGCAGCACGAAAAAGGAAAAGGAGGGCCCACCAGGCGAGTTCGCATGCAAACTCCCTGGGCCTGGCTTGGTCGGGTGTGTATGACATACAATACCGGACGCCACGGAAAAGGAGGGTCTGCATGATATCGTAGCGAACACAATATCGAAAGTACGCGTCCATACCATCAGTAGCATAACGGGGGAGTGCCACACGTACATAACACATAGCGTGCAAGAGGTCCTTAAGGTTTACCTCCATGGCATTTGTTTTTTTGTGCCTTTTTGAAACCCTTATCATTACACTACTTGTATCGGGCGGAAACCTTACGGCAAGCCTCTGGAGAGGGCAACCCTTGACGTGGGGACTCTCTCTTAAAGTCTTTGGCTTTACTCACTTAAGGCTTGCTTGGCCCATCAATTCCTGGTGGCAAAGTGGGCGGGGCAATTATATGCTAGGCGAGGAAAGCGCTTGAGGAGATATAAAGATTACGATCTCTTAGAGCTATTTTGTTCTTACTATATCTTAGAAAAGGGGGAGAAAAAACAAAAAGACTTGGAAAGCTGAGAGACTTTAGAGGCCTCTCTTCCCATATATCTGACTGACAAAGGGAAGAGAGCAACCATCTAATCCATTCCTTGCCTTGCTTAGCTTACGGGCTTGAAGAGGTTATTGTCTGTACCATTAGCCTATGATTGTTGGCATATTAGACTACGGGCTATAACTAGCTTGAATGGATTGCTTGCCTTGAATAGCTTACTAATAGATACTAGTAGGAACTACAAACAGCTATCAAGACTGGATCAACTAGATGTTCTATGCTTTCAGATCAAATCATCCATTAGTAGCCCAACAACGCGAACGAAGTTCCAATACCACTAGCCGTCTCATCTTGATATCCCTTAGGATCCCCAAAAAGAATGTTTTACAATTTTGTGAGGCTAATCAAACAACGGCAGATAATTCGAACATGAAAATCACACTAGCACATTAGCTGCCGGGAAGAAAGTCACTTATAGTCCAGGCTTCGAACACATTAATAAGTTAATAAGGAAGAGCCCACACCTCCTCAGGATATCTAGTATCATAGGAGACGAGCATAGTGTCACAGTCATGCTCGTCCAAGGCGTGTTGCCCATGGCCGCATGCCCATGACAAGCCCAACCCTTTATGTCTTTTCATATTCTAGTGTTTTACTTTTGTATTTCTAGGAAGTATGACGTTTCAGAAATATCATGTCTAGGCCTGTCAGACATAAAATGCCTCAGAATGTACTATAGGGGGATACGATTAGTTGTCAACTTCTCGCTACCCAAGGTTATATACTGTAAGCCGTTGTTATTTCTCTCTTGTTTGCTTATATAACGTCTCTTTCAAAAATCTCGCTTTCGAAAATCTCTCTTTGCCCTCGTTTTCTAAAACTTTCTCTTAAAATTGAGGCCAGAGGCTCGAGCATACGTCGCTTGGCCGTAGGCGACGCAAGAACGAATTGGCTTAGCTCACTTGTCGTTGGAAAGTGAGTGCCACACAATCGCAATTCCGCTGCCATTAAAAGTGCGATTGTGACATGTGGTATCAGAGCTTTGTAAGCTCCGTGAAATAGCAAAGACCGAGAACATGTCGATGACAAAGTCGACACCCAAAAGACAAGCCGATCGGCTTACTTTAATAGAGGAGGAAATGCTGTTCTTCAAAGAAGTTCCTGACACCATCCGCTTCCTAGAAGCACGGGTGAAAGAATTGAGTGGAAAAGTCGTAGAGATCGACGCAATGGGTAACCGCCTGGATGAGTTGCCAATCACAGAACTGATGTTTCGAGTGACCTCACTCGAAGAAAAGGTTGCTCCTACGAGCAGCCCAAGATCGTCTGGTAGCCCCGATAGCTCTGTCGCACACAAAGAGGGACGTGGCGAAGAGTTCGACATGCTACAAAATACAATGATGAGTTTGTTCAATGGATTAGCTGACGAATTCAGAACAACGATTGATGACATGCAAGAAAAGATGTCCGCATGAGCACCCGAATCGAGGTGACCATGAAAGTCGTGGAGAACGTCTTAGCTGGGCAAACTAATACAGGATCCAACAAACTGAAGTTTCTCGAACCTAGGCCTTTCAAAGGGAACCGGGATGCTAAAGAGTTGGAGAACTTCATCTTTGATGTCGAACAGTACTTCAAAGCTACACCGGCTTGTACCGACGACATGAAGGTGACAGTAGCCTCGATGTATCTCATAGACGACGCCAAACTTTGGTGGCGTATGAAGGTACAAGACATCGAGAATAGATTGTGCACCATAGACTCGTGGGAAGACCTCAAGAGAGAGTTGAGGGACCAATTCCTCCCCCGAATACGTAGACCATCTAGCCATGAAAAAACTAATAGCCCCAAAGCAAACTGGAAGCATGAGGGACTATGTCAGACAATTTTTGACCCTGATGCTAGATATCAGGAGCACATCAGAGAAGGACAAGGTGTTCTTCTTTATAAATGGGTTACAACCGTGGGCCAAAACAAAAATACACGAGAAAAAGGTCCAAGACCTAGCTACTGCAATTGCCAGCGCCGAGAGACTCCTAGACTATGAGAACGAGGCGAGTTACCAAAGAAAAACAACACAGGCCCCAAACAATGGGGGAAAACATATAAGCCGCCAGGTCATCAAAATGGAAGCCCCAACAGGCCAATAACGACAGACCAAGCGGGTGTTCAGATAGACCTCCCCGAAACAACCAAGCGGGGACATCTCGAGGACCTTACCCTCAAAGGAACCACCCGACGACACCTTTACAATGAATATTGTGTAAAGGCCCCCCACAAAGTGTCCTACTGTCCTCTTCGGGCCTCTCTCACTGCACTCCAAGTGTCCATTCAAGAGAGCAACGACACAAGAGTCGAGACTATGCTAGACAAGAAGGAAGATCAAGACAACCCCCGAATGGGCGCGCTCAAATTCTTGTCAGCCCTCCAACAGAAGGTCGACCCGAAGGAGATAATAGAGAAAGAGCTCATGTTTGTGGATGCGACAATAAACTCTCGATCGAGCAAGAGCACTTTGATAGACTCAGGAGCGACTCACAACTTTATCGCCGATCAAGAAGCTCGAAGATTGGGACTCATCATAGGAAAAGACCCTGGAAAAATGAAAGCTGTCAACTCCGAGGCCTTGCCTATTGTGGGAGTTTCCAAAAGAGTCCCCTTCAAATTAGGGGCTTGGAAAGGAGAGCTGGACCTTGTCATAGTTCGCATGGACGACTTTGACGTGGTACTTGGGATGGAGTTCCTCCTAGAACACAAAGTTATCCCAATGTCACTCGCGAAATGCTTGGTGATCACCGACCGCAATCCCACAGTAATACCTGCAAGCATCAAGCAGCTAGGTAATCTTAGAATGATCTCGGCCATACAATTGAAAAGAGGACTCGCACGAGAGGAACCTACATTTATGGCTATACTACTGATGGAAGAAGTGACCACTGAGGAAACTATCCTAGACGAAATCAAGGAGGTATTAAACAGTTATGCTAACATAATGCCAGAGAGCCTACCCCAAACATTACCACCCATCGAGGCATTGATCACGAAATTGAACTCCTTCCCGGGGTTAAACCCCCAGCGAAGAACGCATACCGGATGGCTCCCCCTAAGCTAGCCGAATTGAGGAAACAACTAGATGAGTTGTTGACGGCAGGATTCATCCGCTCGGCAAAAGCACCTTACGGAGCCCCCGTACTATTTCAGAAAAAGAAGGATGGGACGTTGCATCTGTGCATTGATTATAGAGTCTTAAACAAGGTGACGGTACGCAACAAAAACCCACTGCCGATAATATCCGACTTGTTCGACCAACTTCACGGGGCCAAATACTTCACGAAGTTGGAGTTACGATCAGGGTACTACCAAGTACGTATCGCCGAGGGGGACGAATCCAAGACGACGTGTGTGACAAGATATGGGCCTTCGAGTTCCTGGTAATGCCCTTTGACTTGACAAACGCTCCAGCTACGTTTTGCACGTTAATGAACAAGGTTTTCTACGAGTACTTGGATCAGTTCGTCATAGTATACCTCGGCGACATAGTTGTATAGAGCAAAACCCTAGAGGAACACAAGGTGCACTTGAAGCTGGTATTTGACAAGCTGCGGCAGAATCAACTGTACGTCAAGAAAGAAAAATGTGCCTTTGCACAGACATGCATCAACTTCCACGGACATGTCATCAGTTGTGGACAGATCGGGATGGATAGCGATAAGATAAAAGCTATCCAAGAGTGGAAAGTCCCTACTTCCGTATCCGATGTGCGGTCCTTCTTAGGATTAGCAAATTACTATAGGCGGTTCGTCGAAGGGTTTTCACGACGAGCCGACCCCTTAACGGAGCTCCTGAAGAAAGACCACCCTTGGTCGTGGTCAGATAAATGCCAAATGGCCTTTGAAGATCTAAAGACAACCATGACGAGGGGTCCTGTCCTCGGGTTAGTAGATGTTACAAAGCCATTTGAAATAGAAACAGATGCTTCCAACTTTGCCCTAGGCGGTGTTCTTATTCAAGAAGGCCACCCCATCGCTTATGAAAGTCGAAAGCTCAATGATGCCGAACGGAGATACGCTATCTCCGGAAAAGAAATGCTGGCTGTAGTCCATTGCCTACGAGTCTGGAGACAGTATCTCTTGGGATCACAGTTCATAGTGAAGACGGATAACAGCGCCATCTGCCACTTCTTCGAGGTGGAACAAAGATGTATCAAGACTTGAAACAACACTTCTGGTGGCGAAGTATGAAAAAGGATACCGCGGAGTACTTGAGTAGGTGTTTGGTGTGCCAACAAGTAAAAGCCCCTAGGCAGAAAACCGCCGGGCTACTACAACCTCTAAGTATACCGGAATGGAAATGGGAAAACATTGCCATGGATTTCATAGTAGGCCTACCCAAAACATTAAAGGGCTATACGGTAATTTGGGTGGTCGTGGATCGTCTGACAAAGTTGGCTCACTTCCTACTGGGTAAGGCAACATATACAGTAGACAATTTGGCCCAACTATATGTTAAAGAAATTGTGAAGTTGCATGGAGTACCGGTGCCAATTGTGTCAGATCGGGACCTGCGTTTAACGTCGGCCTTTTGGCCCGGACTCCAAAAAGCGATGGGTACCCGCCTCGACTTTAGCACCGCTTTCCATCCACAAATGGATGGCCAAACAGAACGATTAAACCAAATTCTCCCCAGTATGGTGCGTCGGTGTACAGGGCGAATATATCATCCCCAGTTGGTCTCTCTGTCAAAGTTTTTCCAGACAGTCTAGATTTTGCGAAGGCAGGAGAAAGGAAGACATTCAAAGTTGTGGTGAAGGGCGAAGCTATGAGAGATGGAACTCGAATTCTATCAGCTTTACTTGAATGGAAGGACTGTAAACACGTAGTTATAAGCAATATCCTTATCTATAGGCAGTTATTAATGTAAGTTTTTACAACAAATATATTTTTTTATTTTTTATTTGTACACGGAATTCTCAAGTATATTGTATACATGAAATTATTTATATTCTAAGAAATAATAAATTTAAATTTGAAAGATTAAAAATTTATTAAATACTTAATAAATTTAGCTTTCTAGATTAATCGAATAATTATATGAAATCAACTATATAGATACGAAATTGTAGATTGGGGAAAGATATTTGTTTACACCTACTAATTGAGCTATAAGGTGACTGATATCATTCGAGGATTGTAGATCTACTAATTGAGCTATAAGGTGACTGATATCATTAGAGGATTGATATCTACATGGTACATGCATACTATATCAAGTATTAAGAAGTGGTAGTATCATTGATATTACTAGGATTCCAATTATTATGACAAGTCAATTTAATTTAGAGGTGGAACAACAATCTCATTTTCTTCGTTCATCCTTAAAAAAAGAAATAAGCAAAGTTCAAGCAGGTCAACCGATAGGGAGAGGGGCAACCTCGTCTTGCTTGCTTTTGGCGAAACTTAACACACTAGATAATCAACATTCTTTTATGGTAGTATACGACTTTTTAGGCCGACCACAATACAAGTCATGAGCGATAGTGAAGTCAAGCCGGATATAGGCTAGTAGCCCAACTAGCAATAGCAAACGACCTACTTATAGCCTCTTTTTCCCCTCACTCCCTATTCTCTCTTAAAGCTTTATAAGCTCAGAAAATGGAAATGATTCACGTTTTTCTCAGCTCAGCTCAAAAGGCAAGGCAAGGGAATGAATTCGAGAACTTGATTGACATTGAAAGATATGTGTACCAAACAAGCAATATGCCGATTGATGTACTAGCCAAGCCAGCTCGATCGGGATATTTGATTGGACAGAAGAACAACGGATTGAACATGACAGGACAATCGGGAAGGGAAGCTTGACATAGATATTGATTTGAACAAAGGAACTCAAATCAAACCGGTACCAGAAACCAAAGAAGAGATGGAATTCCAGATTGAACAGATGACCGACCTACAATAGGACGCAAATCAAATTCCTAATTCCATTCTCTAAGACGAACTAATGACTTATACAATTCATACAGGCATGCATGAAAGACGAGCGAAAAATGATGAATTTGCCTTCAAAAAAATGTCTCAGTCAACCACTTATGATGACATCGCCCTTACCTATCTGTGTTGGAGCCTCTCCTAGAATGATGTTCTTTCTTTGAAATTCCGGTTCTTTCTTTTTTTTATGTCCTCTTTCATTTTCTTATGAGATTACCTCATTCCCCTCTTTTTGTAGGTCAGGATCAACAGGATTGGTTGGTTGGCTGGAAGCTGACGGATCCGCTCGAAAGAAGAATGCAACGAATTGAATGATGAATGATCAGGAAGGGCTGGACCCCTCTTGGTTGACCGAGGGCTCTACTTCTCTTCCCGAGCTCATGGACTCTGTTAATGGAGGGTACTGAGCGAATCGACTGCAAAAAACAATCAAGCCCGAATTCCCCTAAATGGAAAGGAAGAATGTGGACAGATGGAACCAAAGAGGAGCTCTCCACAACAGGTAACATAAATGTGGACAGATGGAACCAAGAACCAAAGATGGAACCCAGATCTATGAAAGGTGAAACGTTGAAGGTCCACAACAGGTAACATAAATGAACAAGTTTATTTGTATTCAAGTGAGAGCCAGAGCTCGTATGGATACATTACTTCATTGTTCTATGTTCTATGAGGCCTTCCACTAAGCACATACTGATATGAACCACGACCAAAGAATTTCCATACCTCAAAGTCTAATTACAAGGACGAGAGCCAAGGAGTTACAATAAATCTTGTACTCTTATATTCAAGCTATGGTGAACTCATCAAAGAAAATCCTAGAAGACGTTGGAGACCTCACTTATATGTTGTGCAAAGTTGAGCTTCAAGAAAGAGATACATTAAATGCTTTAAGTGACATTCAATGAACTCAGCTCAATTTATAGAACTAGTATAAGGATGACTAATAAGCATATGTCCTTCCCCTTTTTCTTTCATTTGTATTATGCTGGAACCACGGAAGTCATTAGAATACCGATTCCTCTATTGAAAAGTGTTTCCTCCTATTTTCTTTCTTGTCTATCTTCGTTCATCTCTATCGGAGACCCGTATTCGTATTTGGTCCGATCCAAAATGATTATTTCATTCCTTGCACTATTTAATTATAATTTAAATATTTGTTTGTCATATTTAAGCTAATTTTTAATATAGGAGTTAAATTATATTGTAACTTACATAGTTACCACATTCCACCGTTAACTAGCCATTTTAATATGGAGGTTACGAGTCTTTCTCACTTACTAGCCAATTTAATTTGGGAGTTATGTGTCACATAGGTTACGTTGTAAAGGCTATATAAAGCCTTTCTTTTTTTTTTTTTTTCCTTTGAAGACCTCACATCTTGGAATTAAAAATGAATAGAGTTTCTATTTTTCTTAGATTTGTTGAGAGCTAAGATTTTCTTTGCAAATTTTTGTGTTTAGAACTTCATGCTAAAGTCATTGAAGTGGTATTGATCAATCCTCTTGTAGAGTGATTCAAATAACGAGTTTAGAACTGAGTTTTCTTTACTCTTGATCTTGATCATCAAGGTAATCCGTTCCCGACTTTCCCTTAGGCTCCAGATCGGATATATGTTTCCTTGCGCTTATCATTTTTTATTCTCATCTATATATATATATATATATATATATATATATATTCAGTTTGTGTAGCATGTTCATATTCTGTAAATAAAAAAATAATAATAAATAAATAATCTGTGGTTTAGTTCATGTGGTCATATTTTATAAAGTGTTAGATCTTAGATCTGGATCTTATCAACACTTTGTTCTTCTTTAAGATCTTCATCAACACTTTGTTCTTCTTTCAGATCTTCTAAATCAATTTTATTGTTGGTAAATTGATTGGATTTTGCCCATGGTTACACAGAAAAGAAAAAAAAATCTTATTAATGTTAAATGTTTTTTTTTTCCTCTTCATTATTATACGTAACTCTCATAGGCTAGTTCTAAATTAGTCTTTTTTTTTTTTTCATTTTCTTTTTTAATTTGTTTTTATTTGGATTGCTCTTTTAATTCTTTATGTGTGAGTGTGCTGTCTATTCACTTTGAATTGCACTTAGCTCTATAACATAGCTTGTCTCACATCCCATTTTTTTGGAGTGTGATTTGTGTGTGCTCAATTGTGAGGGTGAGTTTGTAAGGGAGTGATACATTGATTCGAGTGTTGAGTGCTAAACACAAGTGAACTACATTTATGAGTGAACACACGTGAGGGAGCGCTTGTGAGGTCCTTTTTTATTTCTTTTAACTTTCTTTTGTAGCATTGAAAATCCAGACGATAATCCTAACATTACTAATGCACGATTGAGAGAAGCACAACAACGAACCATGGAAAGACTAATTCGAGGAATAGAAGAGTTGACCGATCGAATAGGCAGATAGGAGATTCAGAATCAAGCTCGAGAGAGGACTCCACTACCTGCTCAATCTACCGATCAATATGAGGAAGGCAATTCTGATCAACACGAGGATAATCCACAGGTGGTTGGTCGTGGCTTGATGTGAGGGAGAGGTCGTGGAAGAAGGTATCATAATTTACCACAGCGAGTTCCTTATGACGATAGAATTGATCGTAACGTGGGGAGCATCAAATTAAAACTTCCCAAATTTTATGGCAAAACCAATCTAGAGGAGTACCTTGAATGGGAGAAAACGGTGGAGTCGGTGTTCAACTGTCATAAAAAGGTACTGTTATGCATTGCTCAATCATAAGAGATGGATACATTGATGGATCGACTTGATCTTGATGAGGACATGGAGGCTCTCATGACGCGGTGTCTTAATGGGTAAAACACAGAGATTACAAACAAAACTGATTTACAGCCTTATTCTGATATCGAGGAGTTGTTGCACATTGCAATTAAGATCGAGAGGCAAATCCAACGAAGGTCTCCACGGTATTCTTCTAAAATTTTTTCCCATTTTACTTCTACATGGAAAAAGGATAGTAAGAACATTGATTATAACATAGAAATCAAGAGGTTAATAAGAAGTCTCAAGCTAAATTTGAGAAAGGTGAGAGTTCTAGAACAAGGAAAGAAAAAGTTGAAAAGTTTGATGTTCGAAATAGGGATTTAAAGTGTTGGAGATGTCAAGGGGTAGGACACTATAGTAGAGATTGCCCAAATGCAAGAATTATGACCATCAAGGAGGGAGAAATTGTTACAAATGACGAGGCACATGACGACATAAATGAGGAAAACGATGAGAGTGAGGAGTTTAGTGAAGAGGACCCTTGTGATGTCCCACATTGGTTGGAGAGGAGAACAAATCATCATTTATAAGGGTGTGGAAACCTTCCCCTAGCAGATGCGTTTTAAAGTCTTGAGGGGAAGCCCAAACGGGAAAGCCCAAAGAGGACAATATTTGCTAGCGGTGGATCTAGGTCGTTACAAATTTGGTATTAGAGCAGTCAAGTTAGGTCTGTGACCTCGCTCGTCAAACACATGCCGCTCACGACCAAACGTTCTCACGTGATGGAAACATATAGACAAAAGTCAAGCTAGTATTTATAGAGTATACCATGACCTACTATGGCATTATAATCGCACATTACCTAGGAGATGTGCTACGAATGAATTGTAACATAGTCTTTTTCTGCTCTGGTAGATAATAACACCAGAGAGACGTGAACCATATGTAGGGCCTGAACCTAGAAGGGGAAGAAGAGAGGGCCTAAACCTATAAGGGGAAGAAGAGAGGATACGAATGAATTGTAACATAGTCCTTTTTCTGTTGTGGTAGATAATGACACCAAAGAGACGTGAACCATATGTAGGGCCTGGACATAGAAGGGGAAGAAGAGAAGAAGTTCAGGACACCTCGATTCCAACACCTGAAGTGGAACAACTTGAATTTCAAGAGGAGGTTGGGAATACGCCCCAAACTAGTGAGGGGGCCGTACCACAGCCATCAAGAACAAAAAGACGCCGAAAGAAGGCCAAGGCCCGAAGGCTGCTCGATACACCCCTACTGCTCCCTTCTCCGATGAGGTCTCATCGGGTCCAACTCCTTGTACAGCAGTCCTACTAAACCAGCCTACTACTCCCTTCTCCGAGGAGGTCCCATCGGGTCCAACAGTAGTCCCACTAAACCAGCCATTAGCCATGCCCACAACAGAGATGTTTCAGACGTTCATGATGACCTCGATAGAAAATCAGGCTCTGACGAACCAAATGATACAAACTATGATGGCTATGTTAAATAAAAGCCATGTTCCTTATTTAGTTAGGTTGTTTTGACTCTTAAAACTTCTGAATTCACGCCAATGGAAGAGCGTAATTCTAGCTGACATTTTTTGGCAACTTGGGAGAAGTCTTCGCCCACCTTTCTATTTTTGTGTAATTAGTTTTATTATTTTTGTAATTAGATTTGTTATTTAAACAATTCAACCGAAGAAAAATAAAACATCCAGTCTTCAGCGAATCTCTCTCCCTCTCTCCCTCTCTCCTTTTACTTCCGCTATTTTTTCTTTCGAAGAAACCTTCGGCCGATTTGTTATTTAAACAATTCAACTGAAGAAAAATAAAACATCGAGTCTTCAGCGAATCTCTCTCCCTCTCTCCCTCTCTCCCTCTCTCCCTCTCTCCCTCTCTCCCTCTCTCCTTTTACTTCCGCTATTTTTTCTTTCGAAGAAACCTTCGGCCAGTTTTTCGTCGACATTTTCCTCCGAATTGCCAGAGTCAACAGGCTAATCAGTCAATAGAGTAAGGGGTCAAAGATTCAGGAACTATGACTGTGGAGTCCCGCTACCTAAGAGATTTTCAGAGGCATAAACCGCCTTTTTTTGACGGAGGCAAGGTGGATCCCATCACCGCTGAGAATTGGCTAAAGGCCATAGAAACGACCTTCAATTTAATGAACTGCCCGCTAAAGTACAAGTCCATTGTGGGACGTATATGCTGAAAGAAGAGGCGCAATTCTGGTGGAAGGGTGTTCAGAAGACCATTATACCACAAGGAGAGTTTATTACCTGGTGCCAGTTTAAAGATGCCTATCTCCACAAATATTACCCAATCACTGCCAGAGTGAAAATGCAGACATCATTCCTCGAACTGAAACAGAGAGACAAGTTAGTGGAGGAATATGACTTAGAGTTCAATAGGCTGGCAAGGTTTTCTCCAGCCTATGTTAGTTCTGATGAGTTGAAGGCCGAACGATTTATTGCCGGCTTGCGGGAGGAACTAAAGGGGAATGTGGCATCCCAGTAATTCTTGGTCTATGCAAAATCCCTTCAAGTGGCGACTCTGCTCGATGCGTCTCGTACCGACAAGCTACAGTTGGGAATAGCACAATCATCCCACACTGCAGCCCAGGGAAAAGGGACAGACCGTAGCCACCCTAAAACTGGTAGACCGCCCCGTGGCCGCACTGATAAACGAAGAAGAGTCCCGGTACGAAACATGATCCTTTGTCCTAACTGTCGGCGTCCTCACACGGGGGAATGCAGGGCAGGAACAAACGCCTACTACAGATGCGGCTAGGTAGGGAACTTTGCAGTGGACTACCCTCAGAGGAACGATCAGCATATCAACCGACTTGCAGTACAGCATCAGAGAGGCCAGGGTGCTCAACATCAGTAGGGGCGAGTTGTAGCCCATGCAACAACAGCCAGAAAAGTTGACCAGCCTGATGCAGTTGTCACAGGTACGCTACTTGTATTTGACCATCTTGCTCTAGTATTGTTTGATTCGGGTTCAAAGCATTCGTTCGCATCTGAGGAGTTTGTAGAGCTAGCACACCTAGAGAAAGAACTTTTAGAGATTACCCTATCAGTGTCCACCCCTACTCACGAGCTGTTGTTAGCTACCCATAGGGTTAAGAGAGGTGGTATAACAATATAAGGACGTGTCATCGAAGCTACACTGATAGTGTTAAGCATGCAAGACTTAGATGTCATCTTGGGTATGGATTGGCTAGGTGAATATCGTGTTTTGATAGATTGCGAGACTCGAATAGTGACTCTCAGGCTCCCGTTAGGGGACAACTTTACCTACAAGGGAGCCACTTCCAAAGGAGCCCCAAGCGTCATAACATCATTAAGGGCTAAGAAGTTGATTCGTAGTGATGCAAGTGCATTTCTAGCCAGTGTGACCTTAGACAATAGTAACAAACAAATAACCTCATCGGTACAAATTGTTAGGGAGTTGGTAGATGTCTTTCTAGAGGATCGATTTAGAACCAGGAACTGTACCGATCTCCAAGGCACCTTACAGGATGGCACCTGCAGAACTCAGGGAATTGAAGGAATAGTTATAGGAGCTGTTGGATAACGGTTTCATCCGACCTAGTGTATCACCCTGGGGAGCCCCTATTCTGTTTGTCAAGAAGAAGGACGAGTCCATGCAGTTGTGTATTGATTATAGCGAACTAAACAAGGTCACCATAAAGAATAAGTACCCCCTCCTGAGAATTGACGACCTGTTTGATCAGCTACAGGGAGCAACAGTCTTCTCCAAAATTGACTTAAGGTCGGGGTATCATCAATTGAGGGTCAGAGAAGGGGATATACCCAAGACAGTCTTCAGAAGTCGTTATTATGAGTTTGTCGTTATGTCCTTTGTGATTCTAATCACCATTTAGCTTTAGTTATAAATACGTTTGGTTTATAGGTTAGAAAAAGTGGGATTATGATGGCCATTTTTAGTTTTATAAAAATTATAAATACGTTTTGTTTCTCATTCTAAAAGCAGAGGAGAAAGAGCCGAGAGAGAAAAGAGCAAGAGTTACCGAGTTAAAGAAAAGAGTTTTGAGAATTTCTTTGTCTCCTTGTCTCTCCCCTCCCCACACCTCCTTCACAGGTTCGTGAGAATTATTTAAACAAATTGGTTTCGTTTATTTTAGTTGGTATGAGAGTAAATTTTAATTTTTCAACATTCTGGCTTAAGGGATGAGTTGAGGGGTAAAGGTCATTTGTTTTGGTTGTTTGTTTTTGCAGTAAATGTGAGTTTCTAGCTTGAGGGATGAGTTTCTGGCTGATGAGTTGAGGGGTAAAAGTCATTTGTGTTTTTTTAAAGTCATTTGTGTTTTTTTGTGGCATAAGGCATAAGTTGAGAAGACATAATTCAAAGGAAGAGAGGTTAGTGGAGAGAAGTGAGGGAGGGTTTGTTTATTTATTTATTTATTATTTTTTTGTAACATAATTTTTTTTATAATTATTTATAATTGTTTATTTATTTATTTATTGCTATTACACCTTTGCAAGCCCTATCTAAATTTATAGTAGAGAGGAGGATAGGGAGAAATTTAAAATATATAAAAAAAGAAAACTAAAAAAAAAATATAAAAAATTAAAATTAAAATATATAAAAGAAAATAAAAAAAAATATAAAAAAGGAACTAAAAATAATAATATAAACTAAATTCAAAAAATAATAAAGTAATGAAAAAATATAAAACAAAAAAAATATATATATATGTATAAAAGAAACTATACAAAATATTAAGAGTAAAACTTGTAAGCCCAAATTGAAACGACAAACCCGTTTGTATACGCTAAAGTTCTTAATTGATTTTACATGTTTTGTTTGATTCGGGTCAACCCAAAGTTTTTAAATCGAATCGAGTCAATTCGGGTTCAGAAAACATTTTTTCTTCCCAAAATCTTCGTTGTTTTTTTGATGAAAACATTTTTTTTTTCCCAAATTCGACTCTTAAAAGAAGTAAAAGTTGGAGTAATCATTTGTTGTTTTGCTTAAAAATAGTGAGAGGAAGTGAGAGGGAGAAGAATGGATGATTCTTTGGGAAAGGGAAAGAAGCCAAGAAGAGTGATGGAAGGAATAAACTATGACCATTAAACATAGCAAATTTAAACAAGCCTAACGTCCTAAACCTAAAACAACAAGCCTAACGTCCTAAACCTAAAACAACAAAGAAAGTTGTATAAACAAGACGGAAAGTTGTATCAAATATGAAGAACACTAAAGGGAAAATGACATCAAATCTAAAAACCTAAAAACCTAAAAACCTAATAACCTAAAATACAAGATGTTCTAACAAGTAACTTGAATAGCGAGGCGATTACGTTTCTTGCAACCAGTTGATCCAAGATTCTTTTCCGAAACTTCAATGGAGCATTCCCTTTGTCCAACACATGCCTGCAATTTCAATCAAAATTCAAGCAAACTAAAAACCCAAAACCTAGAGTGTCCTCCATTTAACAAAAACGAGTTATACCTCCTCGATGACCGATAAGGCAGTGGAGGACTCGCAGGAACCCTTCTGGAAACTGTCACAAGTGCCATGGGGGTTCCCAAAGCTCACAAACTTGATATCAGAGATGGTTCGATCATGGCACGATAGCTCCAACGTGCTTCCTGCATAAGGCATTGCACATACATTTTTCACCCTCGTTGTTTGGATATCTATATCCAATGGCGTCCCACCAAACTCTTCGAATAAAATCAGTGTGTTCTCTCCTCCACAATTCAGGTAAGATCTTGGGATATGATACCTAAAAGTTAAAAAAAAAAACAAAACAATACTCTCACTTGAGAAGTTGTAGGATGTTGAAAAGAGAGTTCAAAATCCAAGAACTCCTCGAGAACATACCATCTTTGAGTAGGCTTTCCACAGTTAGTGGCACACTTGCCATCAGAGTAAGCCCCACGGAAGTCACAACTTGAAGAGCAGCCATTCTCAATTGAAAGATAACTTGGCCAATACCTTCCAATGCTTAGTCCATTAACCCAAGCATGACCCTTCCCCATGCCCATCAAATCCACTATCACGGCTTCACTTCCGCTTGGAGTTTGAAAAGTGGTCTGTACCAAACAACCAATCATGAATTTACGAACGTTTCATTATGCTAACAAGAACACTTCGAAACTAGAAGCAATTCAGTACCTTATACCAAACAAAATTCTGATTCAATGGGAGATTGCCATAATTCCAAGGTTCCATTAGTTGACAATTGGGATTGAAAAACTCCGACTTTTCACCATCCAAACCAACCTTGTAATACCACTCATTGCTTGACAAATTCCTTATTGTTTCTCCATCAGCAATCAATTCAACTGGGCCATGAACTCCTACCTCAGAATTCTCAAAGTGTGCTCCATAATTCTGTCCATCAATTCAAAATCTCAGGTTTGCATTAAAGGGTTTCAAAAGGGTAGTTTTCAAAGTTGGTGTACTTACGGCCAATCCAACTGTGGCACTTAGTAGAGAAATTTGGTTGAATCCATACAATAGATCGCTGATTCTCTTCTCAAATACGAAACTATATTTGTCCTTTTGAGCATGTTGTGATCCTGAAATTGAAATATGATGCAAGTTGTGATGTCATTTGATGAACATAAATGATGTAAGAGTAGTGAGTAGTAAGTGGTGAGTTTACCAATATGCCTCCCGTTCAAGAATGCATGAAGTATGTGGCCACTGGTCTTAACACGTAGAGTTACATTCTTGCCAAAAAGTGGATCAGATCCACTAAGATGGAAGCTGAAGGTAGTATTAGTCTAATCAGTATGATTAAGATTAATTAGGAGGGATTAGGGAAAGGATAAACAGAAAATATTTACCTGGTGATGTACCACAGGTAATCGCTAGAATCATTTGTGAGAACCTTTTGGTCAAGAAGGCGATTGGCAGTCATCGCACAATCAGCAACTTCACCTTCACGTGATACGAATTCTATTTTCTCGTCTCTCCATTGCCATTGCATCGGCTCTTTGAAGTTTCCCACCTGGCTTGAAACCTTCTCCCTTATTGTTGTTTGAGTGTTTACCTGATATTCATAGGAATGATATTAGAGATCATTAGAATGGTAGGGACGAATGTCAATGAATGAGATATTGACCTCAGCGGTGTTGTAAACTTCAGTTTTGCAGTCAGGAAGAATGCTGACTGACCAACCACGAACTTTGTAGGTTCTATTTCCATAGGTGATATCTCTGTCACCATTTTCTGCATTTCCAAAGAAGCAACTTGATTTCCCCTTATAGGTGTAACTTGTTGCCTGTTACAAATGTTTTTGGTGACTGTTAGGTTTGAGATGTCCATATAAGTTACGAGAATCCACCTCGAATGGAGGGAGAAATCTCCGTTTAAATGGAGAATAGGGTAGGGAGTTGGAAAGCTTCCCTATCTCGTATGTCCATTTAACGGGAACGCGCCTCAAATGGAGGGAGAAATCCTCGTTTAAATGGAGAATAGAGAAAGGAGTGGAAAAGCTTCTCCGTGTTGACTTTCGCTCACCAATGATACATAAAAAGATAGAGAGAAAGATACTTACGGTTGTCAAGTGACCGTATTCGGTGTGATTGACCTCACCATAAGTCAAAACTTCCTCCATAGACTTCACAATATCATGAAGTTGCTTCAAATGTCCCCATTTTGGCTGGGCTGTATTCCCTAATTAACCACAACTCATTATCACTAAACTCAACATACCAAATACCATACTCAAATCACGATCGGGATCAAAATCTAAACAAGTCGAGAATGTACCATATTCATCGAGAGGTGCATTGTAATCATACGATGTGGTGATATAAGGACCACCCGAGGTTCTACCAAAGTTCGTTCCACCATGATACTATAGAAGGAACAAAATATAAGAATTTGCAAAAGAAAAACTAGTTATAGGATAATAAGGTGCTATACCATGTAGTAATTTTGCAAGGTTCCACCATATTGGAAGAAACGTCCCACAGCAAATGCAAGATCCTCAGCTGTTCTCAAGGGATCTCTTGAACCCCAAGCCTTGAACCTAATTATTTTAGGTGTAAAAAAATCTTTATTTTCTTAAAATAAATAATTAAATAAAAAGAGCAAGATCCTCGGCTGTTCTCAAGGGATCTCTTGAACCCCAAGCCTTGAACCTAATTATTTTAGGCGTAAAAAAATCATTATTTTCTTAAAATAAATAATTAAATAAAAAGATTAATACCAGCCAGTCCAATTCTCCGTCCACATTTTGGGACTGTTTTTGCTGTTGGGTTTGAACTGATCACAGTAGAATCCATTGCAAGTGTTAATCTGTGAAAAAGAAACCAAAATAAAAAAAAAAAAAATTATATAATAAATAATTATAATTAAAAAGAATTATTAGAAAAAAAATAGTAAATTCGTACTATGGGTTGAGGAGCATCATCCTCTTGACACATGATCCAAGGAATGCTGAGGTTGTAAGAAAGTGCCAAATCAGCACACCACTTCACATATTCATTGCCAGCTTGTCCGTATGATCCTTTTATATTTCCGTACTCGTTTTCAATCTAATTTTTTATATATAAAAAAAAACATAATCAATATTATTTTTCTTTGTTCTTTGTTTAAAAAAAAAAACAGAAAATTAGTCAATGAAGAATAAAATAAAACCTGAGCAATAATGATGGGTCCTCCTTGTGATGCAAATAACTCATAATCCTTCATCATATTTATTATCAATGTGGAGAATTTTTCCATTTCATCCTAAATCACAATAAAAAATTATATATATTTAGTGATAATTAACAAAATTACCATCAAAACTAAATGTTAAATAATAATGAAAGTAATGATAATTAACAAAATTACCATGAAAACTTTATTCTTGGTCCTGAACTCAATGCCCGGAAGGTTATGCAACCAAACAGGAAATCCACTGCAAATAAAATAAAATTAATTAAAAAATAAACACAAAATAAAAATAAAAATGATAAAAAAAAATATATATATATATATATATATATACCCATAATTCCATTCAGCACAAACATATGGTCCAATTCTTAGAATAGCATACAACCCTTGTTCTTGAATTGTTCGAATAAATCTGACCAGATCATTATTTCCTGAAAAATCATACTTAAAAAAAGCCATAAAAAAAAACTTAGAAATATAATAATTTTACATAAAAAAAATAATAATATGGAAAGTTTAGAAATAACAAGGAAAGCTTACCAATAATAATTTTATTTAAAAAAAAAAGAATAATATGTGGAAATTACTTGGCCTTGTTGTGGCTCGTGGGCATTCCAAAACACATAGGTTTCAATTGTGTCAATGCCACCTTGTTTAGCCTTGTCTATCAAAAATGGTCACATCTACGTCCCAAAATAAACCAAAACTTATTAATTATTTATGAAATTTAAACGAGAATTTAATTAATTAAAATTATAAAAAAACAAGAAAATAATTATAAAAAAACAAAAAAACAAGAAAACCTCGGGAGTGCTGCGAGGATAATGAATTGAACCGGAGATGATAATTTTTCTTTGTCCATTAATCCTCAGAGCTCTTCCATCGTAAGAAACCAAAAGCTTCTCAGCGGAAGAAAACAAAGCTAATGCCAAAACTGCCAAACCCAAACAGTTTAACAAAACTAAACTTTCTCTATAACCCATTTTTTTTAATCTCAAATTTGCAAATTTGTTGCATTCATAAATGAGAGGTGATTTCTATTTATACCTGAAATTATTATTTTTTTTTTAATTTTAAATATATTTAGCTTTGGTTATCTAGATTATTTATTTGTTTATTAAAATTTTAATTTTGATATTATTTTAATTTTGTTATTTAGATTCATTTTTGGGTTAGATATTAATTTTTTTTTAATTTTAATTTTAATTTTAATTTTAATATGGTTTGGATTTTGTATTCTTATTTATCTATTATATTTTAATTTTAATATAGTATAGATTTTGTTGTTCAGATTTTTTTTAATATTATTTAGATTTTTTTTTAATATTATTTAGATTTTTTTCTGTTATTCAATTTTTTAGTTAGGGTTTACTTTTTATACGAAATTATTTATTTATTTTTTAATTTTAATTTTAATTTTAATTTGATTTAGATTTTGTTATTTAGATTTTTTAATTTATGATTTACTACGATTTTTTTTTAATTTTTAATTTTAATATGGTTGAGATGTTGTTATCTACCTCATTTATTTACTATTTACTCTATTTACTCTTGAATACGAAATTATTTATAATATTTATTTTAATTTTACGATTTACTCTTACATTCTTTTAATTTCACTTCATTATAATGATATTAAAATTTTATAGTTATTTTGTTATATTATTTTAAATAATGAAGGTACATTTTTTACCCAAAAATCAAATTATTTTTATACTTTCTCTCCTATATCTCTTATATCCTAAACTTCAACGGGTTATGTTAGTCCAATAACAATAACACATTTGATATGAATATAAATTTCAAGGAAAATTCTTTCATGGTTACAAATTTTTTTATTGTATTTTAAGATTTTTATTTACTTGTATATTTATCTAGTGGATAATTATCAAAATACATTAAGTTCGAATTTATTGATACAAAGTAGTTAATTTAATTTTGTAAAAAAATTGAATTTTACCAAAATTAGTGAATATATGAAATTTTTTATGTTATCAGAATTATTATCATTATTATTTTTCTAAAATTCATTAAAAAATTTATAAATTTTGAAGGGAAAAATTAGAGAGCTGGTTGTGAAAGTCCAGTAAGATCAAAATGGATTTGAACCGACAAGTTTATAAATAAAACTAATATACGATATATCATATATTTTTTAAAAATAATAAATTTATTAGATATAAAATTAATATTCAATATATCAATATCATACCTATACTTCATAATTAAACTTTTAATTTTAATCTATTTCATAAATTTGTATTTAATTAAATTTTGAGATACTAAAAATGTGAAGGATAAATAATTACTTAATATTCCATATAATACATCTTAACTAAAATAATATAATTTAAATTGCTAATAACATTAATATCATTAATTTCTTTATTAAACTACATGAAATTTAATTTAATTATAATGAATTGCGTCATAAAATTTAATAAGAATTTAGATTCAAAAGATACGATTTTTTCGGTGTCACATCACTTTGATGCTCCGATTCCATTTCTCGTTCTACGTCGCCATCGGAATCCTCACCACCACTACTGATCGACGAAAAATAAAGTCTTCCACAACTCCCAGTAAGATTCTCTTTCGTTCTTCCATTTGCTCTGCATGCAGAGATTTTCAAGGGCAGAATTTGGTAGCGATCAAAGACACTCATTAGGAATGATGTGGGATTTCTGACTGAAATAAAGCATTGGCTAGCGACACAATACCAAATAAAAGATTTGGGAGAGGCTTAGTTTGTTCTTGGAATCCAAACTGTTCGGAATTGCAAGAACAAAACACTAGCATTGTCTTAGGCATCGTATATCGACAAAATGTTGAGTTCGATATAAGATGCAGGACTCCAAGAAAGGATTATTACCTTTCAGGCATGGAGTTCATTTGTCGAAGGAACCAAGTCCTAAGACACCTCAAGAAATTCAGAATATGAGACATATTCCCTATGCATCAGCAATCGGTAGTCTGATGTATGCCATGTTGTGTACCCGACCCGACATATGCTATGCTGTGGGAATTGTCAGCAAATATCAGTCCAATCCGGGACATGCTTATTGGACTGCCGTTAAAAATATCCTCAAGTATCTTAGGAGAACGAGGGACTATATGCTAATATATGGCGCTAAGGATATGATCCTCACAGGGTACACTGACTCAGATTTTCAGACCGATATCGATTCTAGGAAATCGACATTGGGATCTGTTTTCACTTTGAACGGAGGAGCAATCATATGGAGAAGCATAAAGCAAGGTTGCATTGCTGATTCCATTTGTAAACAAAAATATATTCTGTTTTCAATAAAATTATTATTGATGTTTATTAAGTAAAAATTGTTATTGAATAAAGTAAATGTTATGATCATTAATCTAAATCCAATAAACTAAGAACACTCTGGCTATAGTATGATTAGTTGAACTACATGTAGAGACATAAGAGTAGATCAAGTTCAAGTATATAGTCAAAATGATCTATAGTACAGGAATATTATGGAGACACAATGGATGCGGCCCACTTTTGTATATGATATAAACAATGTGATCACTAAATTGTACATGTGGAGACATGTGAGTGGGGGCGTCTTGTGCAGTGAGTATTGCATAAGATTGGACCATGAAGAAAACCACTCTCACTTTATAATGTCGTTTACTGTTGAGACTGATTTTTTCATTTGATGACCTAGGTAACTCGATCTTAATCCTGAGCTAACTATGAACTCTTGTTTATTCGGAATTATTCTTAGATTTGCATGGGTGAGAGTGGCCCGAGTCCGCCGACTCAATAAGTCTTCCATTTCACGGGTAAGACTGGGTGGATAGCTTGGGATATAGAGTGTAAGATGGAATTCCCTCCTACCCGCTTTTAGGGATAGTAGAGAGGTTGTTCCCTTAAGTACTGACTCCAAGTCTCATTGGCCCAAAAGGGATTCGGTTTGGTGGTTGGACCACAAACCAATTGTTCATGAGAGGATCAGTGGGACTTAAGGAACAAAGGTAATTTTAGGGGTAAAGCAGTAAATTGACTCAGCTCTAGTTACGAACAACCTGTGAAGAATCGACTTACTAATCATGGTTATATCAAATGGACAGAAATGTATCTATAGTGAGGGGAGTGCAACTACTAGGCTATAGTGGAGTGTCCTAGTAGTTAACGAATATTGGTTAACAAGATTAATGAGTTTAGCCGGTTAATCTCCGATCGTTGGGGCCCATGATCTGTAGGTCCATTAGGTCCCTCTGTTAGCTCATATCGGACTAAATCTTAGAACAGTGTGACAAGTGAGTTCGAAGTGTTTGAATTCAAATTAGGGAATACACGCTAAATATATACGATATATTTAACCGCATTTTGTTTTAATTATGAATTAAACAACAAGAGAGAATTGGAGATATTTAAATAAGATTTAAATATTTTAATTATGAATAGGAATTCATAATCAATATGTGCAGGAATTGATTGGGATTGACATTTTATTTAATGTTAAATATTAATTAAATTGTTTAATTAATTATTTAATATTATTTTGATTTGAAATTAATAATTTAAATTAATTGTTGAATTAAAATAAAGAAGTCAAAATGTTGACTTCACCTAATAGAAAAATTCATGTTTGAGTTTGTGGAATATTGAGTGTCAATATATGGTTTAACCAAACTTGCATGTTTGCCACATAATCCCACAAATTTGAATGAAATTTTGAGTGTCAAAATTTGTTAATCTCAAATTTGTATAAACATGCAAATATGACTTTATAAATAGAGTGATCAAGGTACATGAAAAGTTTGCTGAAAAACTTTGAGAAAATCTCTCAAAACTCTCTCTTTACCGATACTAAATTCCTATCAAGTTTAGTCACTCACCGGATTCCACAATCCCGTTCTAAGGATGGAGAATAGTAGAGAAGACACTAGTGGTGGTTCGAAACCGGTTCATGAGGAAAAAGGAATTTGAACTACAAAAGGTTAGTATTCAAACTCATTCAGTTTTAATGCTTTAGAACATGCACTATAATTGATGTAGTTAGAGTGCCTAAGATCCAAATTGCTTCCGCATGTATTATAATAACACCATAAGAAGCTTCAGTAGGTAGCCACTCCCTCACAGAGAACCATATGTGAGACTTCCGCATCATACGGCTCCGTCCCGAGCTTCCTCGACCCTTGTCATTAGACCACTATTATGCATGTATTTTCAGCCTAGACTCTCGAATCTTTTGCTTCTCGGATAGTGGCGAACAATGCAGCTTGCGTTGCGGGATATGCCCGCTTCTCGCCCGAAAGAACCTCTCACTAGCTAGCCGGACTAGTGGGGCCCTATCTGGAGACATACTGAAAACCATGTCTTTCAAACGCAACGGTCGTCTTCCAAATCAAAAGAAAAATGGGCTCGTTGGGAAGAAAGATGGAGTGCGGCCTGTAGAGCACATGTAAGGCACAGTCGAGTTGATCACGCAGCAGATCTCTATCTCTCTCTAGATATCTAAAGATGGAGAGATGTGAAAGTAATAGCCTCATGTTATGGCCGCCCCCCGACTTACGACCTTTACGCTACTACTACTGTGATGTGAGCGGTTCAAATTGGTTTGATCTTTCCCAATTATCTTGGCCCAAACTTGTACGCAGCACGAAAAAGGAAAAGGAGGGCCCACCAGGTGAGTTCGCATGCAAACTCCCTGGGGCTGGCTTGGTCGGGTGTGTATGACATACAATATCGGACGCCACGGAAAAGGAGGGTCTGCATGATATCGTAGCGAACACAATATCGAAAGTACCCGTCCATACCATCAGTAGCATAACGGGGGAGTGCCACACGTACATAACACATAGCGTGCATGAGGTCCTTAAGGTTTACCTCCATGGCATTTTTTTTTTTTTTTTTTTTGTGCCTTTTTGAAACCCTTATCATTACACTACTTGTATCGGGCGGAAACCTTACGGCAAGCCTCTGGAGAGGGCAACCCTTGACGTGGGGACTCTCTCTTAAAGTCTTTGGCTTTACTCACTTAAGGCTTGCTTGGCCCATCAATTCCTGGTGGCAAAGTGGGCGGGGCAATTATATGCTAGGCGAGGAAAGCGCTTGAGGAGATATAAAGATTACGATCTCTTAGAGCTATTTTGTTCTTACTATATCTTAGAAAAGGGGGAGAAAAAACAAAAAGACTTGGAAAGCTGAGAGACTTTAGAGGCCTCTCTTCCCATATATCTGACTGACAAAGGGAAGAGAGCAACCATCTAATCCATTCCTTGCCTTGTTTAGCTTACGGGCTTGAAGAGGTTATTGTCTGTACCATTAGCATATGATTGTTGGCATATTAGACTACGGGCTATAACTAGCTTGAATGGATTGCTTGCCTTGAATAGCTTACTAATAGATACTAGTAGGAACTACAAACAGTTATCAAGACTAGATCAACTAGTTGTTCTATGCTTTCAGATCAAATCATTCATTGGTAGCCCAACAATGTGGACGAAGTTTCGATGCCACTAGCCATCTCATCTTGATATCCCTTAGGATCTCCAGAAAGAATGTTTTACAGTTTTGTGAGGCTAGTCAAACAACGGCAGATAATTCGAACATGAAAATCACATTGGCGCATTAGCGGCCGGGAAGAAAGTCACTTATAGTCCAAGCTTCAAACACATTAATAAGTTAATAAGGAAGAGCCCACACCTACTCAGGATATCTAGTCTCATAGGAGATGAGCATAGCTACTCGGAGTTACAAACCTGACTCAAATACTAGTTACTTAAGTAAGGTAGCTTGCTCTTAAAAGCAGGAACGAGACAACCCCGGGAACCTCCGACTGCACATGAGTTCCATAGCATTAGCTACCTAAACTCAACAGTCAAGAACAGCTACCATGTCTTGAATAGCTTACTACTAGCTACTTAGCTACTAGGCTCGGAAGCAAACTCACTGTTAACAAGAGGAAGGAGAAAGAACCAAACAAACACCTATTTACTGAGTGAAAGAAAAGAGATAATGAAATCTGAACCTTTACATGAGAGACAATGAATTAGATGCTATACCGAGTGTTTGAAGAAAAGAGAAATGCAAGATGGATGAGAAGGAAGTGAACAATTATGTGGTAGTTCATACGGTTACTCAAATCTGATTAATTTCTTTGCCTTTAGGGGAGCGAAGCCGAGGTTTAGGAGAGAAGTGCATTAATAGGAACGAAGCCGAGTTGGAAGAGTCGCACTCACATTTAGTTTTACGCGCTTGAAGGAGTGAGACCGATAGCTGCTTTTAGCTCTTTCATATGCTCAATTGTAAAGGTTCTTCAAATAGCTTTACCGAGTGAGAGAAGAATCGGCCAGGAGAAGAAAATGAAAGAAAAACAAAATTCAAAGAATAAGGAGAAAGATCAGAGCTAAGATTCCGAGTTTACAATTCAAAAATCAGGGAAGGGAATAGAGTAAAGAAAAGGTTCCGGAGTTGTTAAGTTTGATTGATTCTAAACACTATTCATTTTATCGACGGTAAAAAAAGGTTCTTCAAATAGCTTTACCTCCTTCAATGAGGTCAAGGAATAGAGGTTCAGGGGAAGGAAATTATCATCCAGCCGCTTTACCTTGTGAAAGAAAGAGTGAAAGAAGAATTTGAGAATTTCTTCTTATTCACCGAGCGAAAGTAGCTAATTCATTTACTCGACTGTAAAGGATTGAATGAATTTACTTGACTGTCAAGTTCAGGATTGAATGAATTTACTCTCCTGTAAAGGTTCTTCAAGTGATTGAGTTCCATTGCATTAATGAATCTGGGTGGAAAGACTGAAAGAGGATAGTAGGATTTAAACCTATTTATTATTTCACTCGGCTGATCTTACCTCATTCACCTCGGTAAAGCAGCTCGATCGATAGGGACAGGGGGTCGATCTTTCTTTTCTTACTCAAGGTGCTTCATCTCAGGTTCTTGCAGCTGAACATGCTTTGGAACATCGACCCTATAAGAAATGAACACCATAAGATCTCATCTCAATAAGTCATTATTAGAAATCACGAACCTCTATGATGGTACAATATTGTCCACTTTGAGTATAAGCTCTAGTGATATTACTTTTAGTTTTCCAAAAGACCTCGTACTAATAAAAATGTATTTGTTACTTGTAAACTCGTGATAATCCTCTTAATTAGCCAATGTGAGACTCCCTCCCAACAATCTTCAACCGTGGTCACAATAATAATGACTAAGATATATTTTGTTTGGTTTGAGTATAAAATTAGAAACCATAATCTCTAAGCCTCTAAATTCTGTGTTAAAAGGACTATATATATCCTCTCTAAACATTAGAGCCTTTTGTTTCAATGTCTTCCCTTCTCGTATGAATATTTAACCCCAAGAAACATCCAATTTCCAACATTAAAATTTTGTGTCGGTTTAGAGTAATACCCAAATGAGGCTGCACAAGGGTCGGTTTGTACTTGTATTACTTCTTTGGCTCGTGACCTCGTTTATGATCCATGGCTCGAACCACCACGAAAGAAAGGTAATATAATAATAATATGATCGATCGTAGACTAACAGTTTCATTGAATAATTTTTCATTTCTAAACGTTAATTTTTCACAACCTTATATTGTTTATATGGGCGACTATGGAACTTTGTCGACTATGGTGGTAGACGACCATCACAACCTTCTATTGGACACCATTGGAGAGTATATTTCATTGCCTTTTTTCACTTTATTGATATTTCTATCTTTTGTTAATGGCGTTTCTTTTTTTTTTTTTTTTTTTTTTTTTTTTTTTTTTTTTTTTTTTTTGTCTAAACCTCGTTTGTATCATCTTAATCTGCAACTTAAAAATGTCTATCGAGCATAAATAAGGACAAAGAAGTCTTTTCCCCTCTTATCTCCATCTTTATTTTATTTTTGTAGAGATTGGGATGCCTCGAAAAAAATCCATGGGATCAAATTCTTCTTGATAATCTTATTTTCTTTTTTCAATCTTTTACATGGACTTCTCAAAGTATTAATGTAAGTTTTTATCTATAGGCAGTTATTAATGTAAATTTTTATAACAAATATATTTTTTTATTTTTTATTTGTACACGGAATTCTCAAAGTATATTGTATATATGAAATTATTTATATTCTAAGAAATAATAAATTTAAATTTGAAAGATTAAAATTTTATTAAATACTTAATAAAAATTTAGTAATTTAGCTTTCTAGATTAATCAAATAATTATATGAAATCAACTATATAGATACGAAATTGAGCTATAAGGCGACTGATATCATTAGAGGATTGATATCTACATAGTACATGCATACTATATCAAGTATTAACAAGCGGTAGTATCATTGATATTACTAGGATTGAAATTATTATGACAAGTCAATTTAATTTAGAGGTGAAACAACAATCTCATTTTCGTCGTTCATCCTTAAAAAAAGAAATAAGCAAAGTTTAGAGAGGGTATGTATATAGGTGAAATGGAAAATGAATGAAATAAAAAGAAATAACCAAAGTTCAATACTTGAGTGAGAAATGGGAAATGAATGAAATGTGACAATCTCGCTGCGTAATAATGCACGTATATGTCTGAATCTACATTTTTTAACTAGAAGATCGAGAGCTAACAATTGAGACTTTGGACTATCTAGACACATGCTTCGTGAAATAGTTCATGCATCACAACAAGACCAAGTTGGTAAGGATGAAAATCTCAACGAGAGAGAATCAGACATTAAATATTGTGTTCCACTATACGAAATTAATACAAATCAAGTTTAGTCGAAAAACATTCGCTTAAAACGTGATATAATTTTAAGTTTGAATATTAATACCCTCGTAAATTTTCTGGTTTAAGGATACAAATGAAAGTACAATTAAAAAAAAAAATCAAAGAGACTATTTTCATTAAAAAATAAAAATTAAAAAATTAAAAAAAAAAAAAAAGAATAACATGTTAAAATTCCTTATTCCAACCATTAAAAAAAGTAATATATATATATATATATATATATATATATATATATATATATATTTTTTTTTTTTTTTTTTTTTTTTTTTTCTTCTTCTTTTCTTTTTCCAACAACCTTAAACTAGAGATTTTTTCTTGTTTTTTTTTTTAATTATTTTTTAAGGACATAAACAACCTTAAACTAGAGATACTTACGTGACGGCTAATAATTAATGCATTTGCCTACATTAATAATTCATCCAAAATTAATTTCTTATAAAAATATATATACAAACAATCATTACTACAAATTTTGCATTGGAAAAACTAATATAAGTGTTGATAAAAGTTTATGCTAATAAAATAAATATTGACATATATCAGTCGAAAAAACAATTATGCCAGCAAAATGATCATGAATTCACATGTTTTCCAAAGCATGGAAAAACATTAAAAAAATAAAAAATGAAATCCTAAAATATATTTTCCTATGTTTCTCGTGCTTTTTAATGTAAAATCTTAAACATCTCATTGGCTGATCCTGAAATCTTAAAACAACACTAAATTTAAAATCTTTGATAAATTTAGTTCTAAGATTCAGTTCGATCTTCCAATGACAAACAGACAGAGTTAAGAAACTAGAGAGAGTTCATTGCTATATGAAGATCAAATATTCAGTCTAAGCAACTGAATTTATTGAGTAAATGGTGTGAATGGAAGAAATTTTTAAACCTTAGATGCAAAGGAGATACCTTCCTGTATCAGCAGATCTGCGTTCTCAACTGATGGCTGAACACTTGCAACTTTGGCAATGGCCTTGTTTTCTTCAGGACTACCACCCTCTAAGAAAGCTCCCACAACCTTCCCATCTTTAATCCAATATGATCCAAACTTGTGAGTTGCTGATTCAGGACTGCTGTCTCCGAACAACACCGCATTTCCAACGTTATCCCCGTAGAACTGCCACGACAAATCAAAGGATCGAGAGTAGAAGTATGGTAGATAGTCATACTCCTCGACGGCCTTGCCCTCTTCGCTCGCCTTGATGGCCTGCCATTAAAGCAAAAGGGTCTTAAACAAATGGTATTTTGTTGACAGTTTAAATTGTATGTTCGTGGGATTAAGTTTTCCCACCTTTACAGCTTGCTCTGCTGATTTGCGAGAATGGTCAACATGCTCGACTCTTCTCAATTCACTGTAAAGCTTCAAAGGAAAAGTAGCTACATCGCCCACGGCATATACATCAGGAACACTCGTTTTGAAGAATCCATCAGTCTACAAGACAAGGACAAACTGTTAAGAGGAAAGTCATGAGCTTTCTTGAAAACTTAATTTCATTTGACACTCACCTTAATGCCTCCTTTTTCTTCTTCGACTTGGCCCTTGAACAAGTTTGTCAACGGTCGTCCACCAACACCAACAACAACAATGTCTGCTTCTAAAACCCGCCCGTCTTTAAGTTTCACTTCCTTGACCTGAACGACATTCAATAACCATTACAGCCTCCGTCGCATCGAAAATGTCTTTAACCAGGTGGGAGTTTTGAAAGATGGTGCTCTTAAGGTCTTACCTCTCCATTAGCATCAACAGTGAAGCCTACAGCGACTGTTCCTTTAATGATTGTGACTCCTTTTTTTGCATAATAACCTTCATAGAAAGCAGCTATTGCAGGAGTGAACAGCCGGGGCACTGCAAGAATAGAATTGAATGATATTGTAAAAGATTAAAGCCGAGAGTATATTTCCATTGGAATTGTATGAACACTACTTACTGCACCATGGTTCAGGATAAACCATGCTGACATCAAAGTTGTTCATTCTTAACGCTGCACCAAGCTCAAGACCTATGTATCCTCCTCCAACAACAACCACTTTTCCATTTTTCTTTGTTTTGATTGCTTCAACTAGTTGATCAGCATCGACAATTTCTCTCAAATAAAAAATGTTTTTGGCATCAGCTCCTTGAACTCCAAAGTCTGACAATCTTATTGCCTGCAAGCAACATGCAAGTGAAGTCATATATAACAAAATCACGGAGAAGATAATCCAGAATGCCCTCGCAGAAGGGAGGGATGAATCCTCACGGTAGAACCAGTGGCAATAATCAAAATCTGATACTTAAAAATTGCCCCAGAAGCACTTTTGAGAGTCTTGGCAGAGAGATTTGCTTCAACAATTTCTGTACTAAGAATCAACTCGATCCCTGAAGTGATTGGTTAGGAAGTCATTAGAAAACTGCTGAATGAAGGAATTTCAAGAATGAAATAAGTAATATGACCTTTTTCCTTGTACCACTCTGGAAGCAGCCTCTCCCCACCACTTCCAACACATACATGGAACCCCGGTAATCTAGCAGGTGCTGCAAAACCAAATAACTATGAGATGGAAATTGGAAACATGCACCCATTTTGAAAGCTTTTCCCCTTACACCAAAAATTCAGGTGGAAGAAAGAAAGATGATGGCATAGAGCTCAAGTTCAGTCAAATGCAACTCACACTCGGGAAATAGATAGGCTTTGCTGAGAGCTGGACGTTCATAAGGAGCAACCTGACAGTAGAAAATATACGCATAATAACCAAGCGCATGAACAGAAAATTGATGCCAATTTCCATTCCCGAATGAGGGAAATAAAGGAGTGTTTGGCAAGTTATTCCATTAGAAAGCAATAAACATGAGTCAAACAATGATGAGATAACGTACCGCCTCCTTGGATATAATTGCCAACTCTCCAGCATTTAGTCCCTGTTTTGCGAATTCCCTAGCTGCATATCCCTGCATCGGCAAACAAATCCCTAAGAAGGCGAAACAATGATGTTCTGTATAAAGAAGATCAAATTGTTTGACAGAGTTCCTCCCTAATCAAACACGCCAATTAGGAGCCATCGGTTCATTACGATTTGGTGTGGAATTCTTGAAATCCATTGGTTTTAATTTTGAGGAGAACAGAAAACAAACTAACTGGTCCAGATTTGTTCTTCCTACCCTTTATAATTATATTTTACTTCGTTCCATTGTTCTCCAACATTTTTACATCACACTGGATTGTTCAAATGAAATATATAAACTACTCCACTTAAATCTTACCACTAACATTGAAAAATGAATAAATCAATGTCCAATTTAACAACTAAATTCTATTAAAATAAAATCCACATGCATATGAAAAATCAATTGTTTTATCAAGAATCTTTTTAGACTTGACAAAATACAATTGATAGTGCAACACATCAAGATTTTGTTAGTATTATTATTAAGTGTAAAAGAACTTTTCAATCAGATTCTGTCAATGTAATGTTTCGGTATAGAATCTGAAGTAATTAACAATACTTATTTCATCGGGGGAAAAATATGAAGAATGAAACATTGGAAATGTCGCTAATCAGCAGAATTCGTGCCCTGCAGCTGAAGCATCAACTAATAATTTGAAGAAAAGGAGAAGAAATATACGAAATTCTCAGAACAGGATACTTTAAAACACTACAACATCGAACTAATTTATCCGAACAAGAAGAGATTTGACAATTTCTGTTTCGCCTTGCAAATTTCGAAATCCAGAATCAGAGAATCGATCGGAAACAAAATGAGGAAGGTGGAAGAAACTTACAGCCGCGACGCCACCGCCGACAATCACATACTTGAAGGTCTTATCCGCCATGGCTAAATCCAGAGAGGTATTTGTTTTGTTGTTCAAATGAATATCTTCTGTGTTCGATGAGGAATTGATCATATATTTATCGGGCGACTCGGCTCCTTATTGGCCCGATGAAACTCAAAGGCTGAATTTCAATTCGACGTGGCAGCTCCTTTGCCTTAATCGTTACTAACTTCAAGGCGCTTTCACTTTAGACAATTACTGGGCCAAAAGCCCAAAGGCTGATCTAAACCCAGTCGAATAGCATCTCAAGGCCCACCATTTACCAACCCGGCCCACTTAAACCGGCCTGTACAAAGCCCAACTTGAATCATCGGCCCATTTTAAGATATAAGAATTAGTGCCGGGTTAGTGACCCGAGCAATCCAAATAGAATCCACAACCCAACCCAATCCAACCTTCTATATTTCGGGTTGAATCGTAAAGTTACATGTTTTTTTTAATTATTTAAAAAAAAATCTATTTATTCACGAATATATATTATATTAATAACTAATCAAAGCCCGCATGCATCAATCAACCATTATAGGTCCGTTTTTTTATGGCTTGAATTATTTATATGGAACATATTTTATTATTATTTTTTAAATTATTTATATATGAATTTTATAAAGAGATAAAATGACATTTGCATAGAATCAAATATACACTATGGTAACTAATATTTTATTATTTTTTATTTTTTTAATTATAAATTATTTTAAAAAAATTTAGACATTATATTTAGTTAATCAACTAATGATCTATAAACATGGACACGTATTTCTAAATTGAGAAGATGAAATTATATATATATATTTTAATTTAACAATTGTAAAAATGAGTGATACGTTATTATCCAGCCAATTATGACGTCATAAAGGGGTAAGGTGACACCAAATGAATATAAATGAATAATGAAAACTGAATTATATAGTTGGCAGAGAGGACAAGCATATAATAAGAAAAAAGTGTGACAAAATTATTTATCAAAGTTAGGAGAAGACTAATATTCAGGAAAGGAAACAAATCTGAGTTCACATTAATATTTGGAGGCTTTCCATCCAAAAAGGACCACAAAATTAACATTATTCATATTCATTCATTTCGTTTTGGAAATTACTCGATTTGGGTCTTAAAACTTATACATATTACGCCAAACATTTCTCTGTTTGTGCATCGTCCTTTCGATTTGTTTTAATTTACCGAGAAAAACGAATCATTCTTTTATAAGAACGTAGAAACGTCTCTTTAATAGACGTGTTTTAAAACTATGAGGCTGATAGCGATACATAATGGACAAAAGCGGACAATATTTGTTACAAATGGTATTAGAGTCAGTCATCATGCGAGAAGCATTTTGGAAACTTATCCTTAGTATATGCGTTTTAAAACTGTGAGGTTGACAACAATACGTAACGGGTCAAAACAGGCAATATCTACTAGTAGTGGACTTCGGGCTATTACAAATGGTGTCAAAGGTAGTTACCCAGTGGGAAGCATTTCTTATAAGAGTGTAAAAACCTCTCCCTAGTACACGTGTTTTAAAATTATAAGGTTGATAGTGATACATAATGGCCTAAAACGGACAATATTTGTTAGACGAGAAACATTCTGGAAACTTCTCCCTAGTAGACGCGTTTTAAAATTGTGAGCCTGAAGTTGATACAAGCCAAAACGAACAATATTTATTAGCGGTAGACTTGGGCAGATATAAATCAACTCTTCTAAATTCCAATATTCATCACGAAAAATCAAATCACAATTAAAAAATAAAGTAAACAATTAAAAAATATTACTTGAAACATAATCTACGAATAACAACAGTTCGATCGATAATGAGAGTTAATCGAAACAATAATTCGAGTTCGCCGTGGCTTACCGAACCCTAACCGGGTGCCGAAAACATCGAAAAGGCCATTCCTTTCATGTTTTTGTGAGTTGGTATTTAAGGGAAGTTGACAAGTTTATAACCATCCCTTTCAACGGTGGGCATAGCTATGTGAAAGTGATGGTTTCTTTTCCCCCATTATTGTAGCCTTTTATTTATTTATTATTTATTATTTATTTATTTTTATTTTTATTTTGCTTTTCACTTTCAAAATTTTTATCACTTTCCTAGCATTTCCTTTTTCTAGATTTACTGACTGAGATTTGGGATGGTCCTTACAACCAAGGAATTATATATATATATTAAAGTTTTATTATCTAAAATATTAAATTATAATACAAATTTATGGGAAAAAAAAAATTAATTAATTGGCATATTTATATTAGATAATTATTTAAGTAATTATTAATAAAGTAAAGCAATTAAGATTACATTTTACATTAATTAGAAAATAATTAAGTATTAAAATAGGAGGTTATATTAAATAGTGAAAGATAATATAAACTAAGTATTTATTTGAAAACTTATAAAATAAAATTACGTTTAAAAAGTGTTATTTTATTTTAATTATTATTTTCTTCACGTCTTATCAATTATTAAAATATGTACTTGACTTTGATTCTTGGAGGGAATCCATGTCATTAATATAAGATTGAGAGGTTGAAAATTATGGGAGTGTTATACCTAACGTTTTAAATATATAGAATATATTATTGTATGGTTTTTATTATAAAGTGTGATGCACGTAATATATTTTAATGCGGCCATAAGATTATATGTTTGTGTTTATGTAATTAATAAATTGTAACAGAATAATGTAAATCCCCTTGTATTGCAAGCAAATATTAACCACCTTACAATTATTTGAATTTATTATTTTTTTTAATAAATTAGTATGAATAATTAAATAGTAAAAAAATAGTAAAAAAAGAGGGGAAAAGATGGTGGGAAAGGAACAAAAAGGGGCAGCGTCGACAAATGATTAATAAATGCATCGCATTGAGAGCCAATTCAAAATTAGGAGACAGAGGGAACAGAGGAAGAAGCCAAAAGTGGTCAGAAGAAAATGTGAAGGATTTAAATCCTCCCTCTCCTCTCTCGGTCCGTGTCTCAATCATAGAAACTTTATAATTAATTTTATATTTAGTAAATTTTTTAACTTTTTTTTTAAAGATATATGGGTGTAAGAATAAAATAAGTTGAAAAGACTCGTGTTGATCTATAGGATAGTCGTCACTCTTAAAAGCATGGAGTAGGTAAATGTGACTATGTCTTAGAGGAGGTAACGACAGAGTAATCAAATTTCATTTAAAATGCTATTTTTTAAACTATTTTTAGAATATATTATTATACTTAGAAGGGTAATTAATATATTATTTATTGAAATATTCATTGGACTCCTATTTAGTTTTTCTAAATTTGTACTAAAAAACGAAAAAATAATTAACATAAATTCTCCTCCAACTTAAAAAATTGAGTTAAATTTTTTAAAAATAAAATTTAAATTGGGTTATTTTGGAAAATAATTTTTTTTTTAAGAACTAATAATAATAATAATAATCATATTATTATTATTATTTATTATTATAAGCTTTATATATTATTTATTTATTTATTTGTGGCCAAAATATTGAGCAAGGCTCCAATTTCTCTGGCATCCATCACCACAATAATTTAACAGTGCCCATTTTAACCTAATGCTACTTTCTCAAATCTCAATTCCCAACACAAATATTTTATTTCAAAAAATATATTTATTTTTTTAAAATTTTAAATAATATCCTAAAACTAAAATAAAAAATATTTTTACTATTAATTTGCTTTGTTTTAAAAATATTTTACTATAAAAATTTTAAAAATATACTTACGGTTAGTACGATGTTCAGAAAGTCGATAAACCGTTTTTATCTATATATTGATGGTAAAAAAAACTTTTAACTTTTTTATAAAAATGAATGGGTTAATACTACTTTTAAAATTTCATGAATATTTTAAAATATATTATTAAAATTTTGTGAAAAAGTATTTAGTATTTAGTATTTGCAATTTGATCCCTCCAATAATAGATGGATCACATGACAAAGTAAGTACAATTTTATTTTGTCTCCTTTTTTCACCCAATTTTACTGTTTGGTTTAATTAGTACAGCTATAATTTAGAAAAATAAATTATATTCAAAATATTAGTTACTATTTTTGTTTTTTGTTTTTTTTAATTAATTTATTTTGGAGTTGTTTGGTTGGTAAGTGTTTGAGATATTATTTAGTATAAATTTTAAATAAGAAGTTATTATTTTTGTTTATTTTTTAGATATTCATATAAATAATATTGATATTTTGCCTTGAAAATACTCTTAAACTTTTAATACATTATTTTATATAATGATCTGAATTATTTTAATACATTGTCATGAAACAATTAATTGATATTGTTATTTTTAAATCCAGTCCTATTTCGTATAATTTAATTAATTTTACGAATTTTCTTTTAATAATTAAACATATATGACAAATCCAATAATTATGGATTAAGGAGTGGAATCATTTACGATGCTAATTAATATTAATCCATTGAATTTAGATTTTAAATTAATTGAGCAATAAAAAATAATTTCCACAAATGTTATTTTGATATATATATTTATATAATTTCCACAAATGAAATGAAATTCTCCTTTTGAACCTTTCCCTTTTATATATTTAATTTAAATTTAAATACCATTTAGTAATAATATTATTTTTTAAATCTCTAATATTGAAATAAATTATATATATAAATAGATAATAAGGATAGGGGTAATTTAATTAAAAAGGGAAATAGTTAGGGTATAAAAAGAAAGAAAAATAAATGTAATAATTATTAATAGGAAAAGTAACATTTATTATATTTATTTATTGCAATAAACCCACTGTTCATAAGCTGCCAAAGGTGGGGCCTCTTCTCTCCTAAATAATCAGAGGCAGTATCACAAATTCTGAAGAGAAAGATACTATTTTACTCTCTCTCTCTCTCTCTCTCTCTCTCCCTGCCGTGCCGTTCTCTCTCCGCCCACCGCTCCGGACCACAACCTAGGTTTTTCTTACTGTTTAAGCGTTGATCTCTTTTGCATTCTTCATAATCCTCTCACGCACCTCCATTCCGCCGTTTTCGCTCACTGTCTCTCAGGTAAAATCTGTGTCTGATCTCGTCTTCTTCTTCTTCTTCCCCTTTCTTTTGCTCATTTTCCTGTTTGATTTCGTTTCCTCTGGAGCTCAATCTATGTCTTATTCGTTGAGCTAATTTGGTTGTTTTATTGATCTAGAATGTCGTTTCGAGTAGAATGATTTTACTATCGAATCTTAGATGTATCTGTAAATCGTCGAGATAGGATTTTCGTGGTTTCAAGTTTGAATGATGGCTTTGTGGTTTTTTTTTTTTTTTTTTTTTCTTTTTCGATCCAGTTGTTTCTGTAAGCGATTTCTGTTTCGTTTTCTGTAGTTGTGATTGATTTCTCTCCTTGATGTTTTCTAAATCTTGTGGTTCTTGTGTGTAGCAATAATAGATGCTAATCATGAAGTTATATGAACTTTCTTTATCTCTCTTCTCTTTATGTTTCCTTTGAGATTTGTTATTTGTTGGTGTAGTTTGTTCTGTTTGAGTGTGTTTTTTCTTCTTCCAAATGTTGAGAGCGGATTGAGTTATCTTCAACCAATGGGATAACAATGGTAACTCCCAACATTGATATCTGTTTTCAAGATAATAGGGTTTATGAAATCATCATATTTGCGTATGTGTTGCTTATGAAAACGACATGGAACTTGGCTATTAATTTGGAAACTATGCTGTTTCTTTCCAAATATGACAACAGCAAATAAGAAAGTAAACATTGATGAGAGATATACATTTGGGTTAAGCTGTTGAGCTCTTAGCCTGTTTTAATGTATGGTGAATTAGCTTATATCTTGAAGTTTTCGTGACGATTTCGTATTCTGAATGTTTCAGGTTATGGGGCACGAAAGAGGGGATTGTCAATGTGCTAGTGATGCGAAGAATAGCTCATGAGTGTGAGAGTTCGGTTTCTAGATTTTTAAATCATTTGTATGTAAATTGAAATGTCAGAAATGAATTAGCATTGTGGATCGATAAACTACACCATTGTTAAGTTCTGTGGAGCCACTATCTACGGGCTTTGGTATTGAGAGCAAAGGTAGTAATGGGATCTAATACATGTGAAATTGTTGAAGCAAGGGAAGAAATTAAGGCTGTTCAAAGTAAGGTAGAATCTCGTCATTCGGATTTTGTATCTCATCGAGATCGGAAACTTTCTGCATTGAAAATTGGATTCAAGGGATTTCTAGAGGATGATATCAATCAGCTGTTTGAGTCGATTAGTATAAAAAATGCATCCAAGAGCTTAGGTCATTCACAAGTAGATGTAAATGCGCTGAGAAAAAGTACACTAAAGAAGCCAATAAGTGTTGGCATGCCTCGCTCGCCAGGTATTGGTACTTCTGATTCTGGTAGTTTGAAGCAGGCACTCAGGGAACTATGCCTTTCAAAGGCGTCTGAGATGGCTGCTATGAAAAGATCATCAAAACCAGCTACCTTGTCAAGACTCTCAGAAGCTGGCCGGATCAAGACATTGTACAATTCAGTTATGGTTGAAGCCACTGAGTCGGGCTCTTCTTCAGATAACGGTAAGGGGGGGCGTGTGGTCGAAATATCCCTGGTTCCAGAGGGCAAAAAAAGGAACGTTGAGCAGAGACTTGAGCATGTCCAAGCATCTGCTGTTAAATCACCAGCTGAAAGTTCTCATTCTTCTCCTCAGTTCACGGTTACGAAAACACAAAGTTCTATAGAGGTTGGTACTGTCGAACAAAACGTCAATACCACTCTGTCAAGGAAAGTTGGACCTCAAACATTAAAGGCAGAGCTGGAGAAGGAAGAGGAGTCCATTACCCCACCATCTATATCTTCTTGTACGATTAAGAAGGTATTAGATAAGGAGAAGAAGATTCTTGTCTCGAGCAGGGTAGGAAATAAAGTGTCATCATCCAAGGCTGGACGGAAAGGTCGGCTGCAAACTGCATCTTCATCTAAGTTGGGTAGTGGCAATAAGGTAAGCAAGTTATCTAGAAGTAATTCCCGTTCGATCAAACCAGTTATTCGGAACAAGGGGCTGGTTAAAAAGAAAGTCAAACAGGATTTGAGTTCTCCAACATGTAGTTCAAGCACATACAATGCAGTAAATGGCGATACGGATCCTAGTAAAAAGAAGTTGATATGTGAGAGGTGCCACTGCGCATTGAACAGTGCAGCTAAAGACTCGAAGAAGGGCTCTGCTTCCCAGTTTAGTGCTCTTGGTACTGATGTAAATATGGCTAGTTCAAAATCTGGTGCTAACAAATCAGGCATCACGGATGGCAAGGCTTCTGATGTTCGAGTAAAAAAAAATACAAGGGTACGAGATAAGGGTGAGTTTTCTCAAAGCTCAAAAAGTAGTCAAGGCGAGTACAGTAGCAGTACTACGAGTATTATAAGTGATGACTGCAATGGGCATGGATCGAGTAATGGTAACAGACCTCATATGTCGAAAGATGTAAGGTGGGAAGCCATACGTCATGCACAATTGCAGCATGGGGTTCTCAGCTTGAGGCATTTCAATCTCTTAAAGAAGCTTGGTTGTGGGGACATTGGAACGGTGTATCTTGCCGAGCTAACTGGCACTAATTGCCTATTTGCCATTAAGGTCATGGACAACGAGTTTCTAGCAAGACGGAAGAAAATGCCGAGAGCGCAAACCGAGAGAGAAATACTGAGAATGCTAGATCATCCATTCCTCCCAACACTTTATGTTCAATTTACTTCAGATAATCTATCATGTCTTGTCATGGAATATTGTCCTGGTGGAGATCTTCATGTTCTGCGGCAGAAGCAGCTAGGCCGAGTTTTTCCTGAGCCTGCAGCAAGGTAAAAGTTTTAGCTAGTTGTTTACACCTTCTGCATCTTGTTTGCTGACGTTAAATAGATGCAATAAGCACCGAACATCGCATGAAAAGTACGTAAAATCTGAGGCGCATGCTACTCATATATACTTAATCTATACCTTGTTAAGCACAAACATGCAATTTCAAGTCGATTTGATCAAATTGATATCTATACTCTCGATCCCTTCGAATGCCATATTTTATGACAATGTCAATAGCACAATCTTGGTAATGGCACACTCGAGGGAATTCCCTCGAATGCCATAGTCTATTTATGATAACTTGTTGAATCTTGTAGCTGGTTCGGCTCAAGCAGTCGTGCATTTCTTGTTGAACTCGTCCTAAAACTGCTTCGATACCGTTTTGCAGATTTTATGTTGCTGAGGTCCTCCTTGCCTTGGAGTACTTGCACATGCTTGGAGTTATTTATCGAGATTTAAAACCCGAGAACATTCTTGTCAGGGAAGATGGTCACATAATGCTCACCGACTTCGACCTGTCGCTTAGGTGCACGGTCTGTCCAACACTCCTGAAGTCATCATCCTCCGATTCAGACTCGGCGAAGACATCAGGTCCATGTACAGATTCTAGTTGTGCTGAGCCTTTTTGCATTGAACCATCATGCCAAGTCCCATGCTTCAGCCCAAGGTTCTTACCAGCTGCTTCCAAAACAAGGAAGTCAAAACCCGACCTCACAACTCAGTTCAGGTCATTGCCCCAGCTCGTTGCTGAACCCACCGATGCACGATCGAATTCCTTCGTTGGCACTCACGAGTATTTGGCACCGGAGATCATCAAAGGAGAGGGTCATGGAGCTGCAGTCGATTGGTGGACGTTTGGTGTTTTTCTCTATGAACTTCTATATGGTAGAACCCCTTTCAAGGGATCCAACAACGAAGAGACATTAGCCAATGTAGTATTGCAGAGCCTCAGTTTCCCCGACAGCCCGATCGTTAGTTTCCAAGCAAGGGATCTCATCCGTGGGCTGTTGGTGAAGGAACCTGAAAGTCGATTCGGGACAGAGAAAGGAGCTGCCGAAATCAAACAGCACCCGTTCTTCGAGGGGCTAAACTGGGCGTTGATCCGTTGTGCAATTCCTCCAGAAGTCCCGGAGGTATGTGACATGGACATTCCAAGCATGATTTCTCAACAAAACAAGTTCAGGTATTTGGAAAGCAAGTCGACTGGAGAGCACTTGGAGTTCGAATTGTTCTAGCAAAAAGGAAAGCATCAACCATGGAAAGAGACAGTCGCCATGGCTGGTAAAGCCCTTTATTCCAACATCTTGTTCTTGCTGTAATTAATATTGGTAGCGTAATGTAAATGTGATCGAGAATATTGTATCAAGGCTTCACCATTTTCATGGCTTGGAAGGTCTCTCTAGAGTTCGATTTTATATATCAATTTGATACCAGAAAATTGAGTTGCCTCGTCCTTTCAGCAAATGGAAGTAATGACCAATGGTGAATTTTCTTTTTGACCAAAAAATGATTGCCAACCTCATATAAAATAAGTGGGGCCTAACCTCTCTGACTTTTCGATCTAAAAAAAAATATATTTACCGTTAGTTTTGGATGATAATGGTTAGTACTTGATTTAAAAAATATTATCTAAAAAAAATATTATCTAAAATGTTTCATTATTATTTTCGAAGTTGTTAAAAAAGTTTAGAGATATTAATGAAACGTTCTCAAATTTAAGGGTTTAATATTACTTTTGAAAGTTGAGGAGTATTTTTTAAACGTGTAAGACTATTTTTAAATTTTTTAAAAAAATTTTAAATATATTTTTAAAATTTTTTAAAAAGTTTTTTTTTTTTTTTTTTTAATTTTTTAATTTTTTTAAAAGTTCAATGGTATATATTTTGAATTTTGAATTTTAATTTAAAAGAGAATTTCAAAATTCTCTCTTTTGTCTCTACCTCAGGCTCCGATTCCTCTCGTTTGCATTTCTCTCGCCTCCGCTCCGCTCCGCTCCGATTCGCGGTTTGTCCCTTTCCTCTCTGACGGCCTCAATATCTTTCCGTCCGGAGTCTTCAATCACCCACCGGGCAAGGATATTTCCCAGGTAACTCCCCCTTTCTTTCTCTGTTTGGTTCTGCCCCTTTGTCTTAGGGTTTTTGGATTTCTGGGGGTTGTGTATCGATATGTGTAGGAGCAGTATATCTATCGATAGAAGTAAAACGAAAAGGAGAGTCTGATTCAAGTATAAGCTGGACATCATACTCTCTTGTAAATACATGGCAGTCCGATTAAACGTTCTTAGTGAATTTGTTTTTCTGTACTCAATTAGCTTCCGTGCCTGTCTTATTGTTTGGAAGAATTTTTACTTTATTATCGTATTTTCTTGACAAATTTGCAGCAAAAATGCCCAAGATTAAGACAAACCGTGTCAAGTATCCGGAGGGATGGGAGCTAATTGAACCAACTCTCAGAGAATTGCAAGCTAAGATGAGAGAAGGTCTCTCTATCTTTCATTACCATGTGTTTGTTAATATTTTCGTTGTTCTTCATTAGGGTTTATGAATCTGATGTTGGTTTTACTCTTTTGATGATTGCAGCCGAGAATGATCCACATGATGGCAAGAGAAAATGTGAGACATTGTGGCCTATATTCAAAATTGCGCATCAGAAAAGCCGCTATATCTTTGATCTCTATCATCGAAGGAAGGAGATATCTAAAGAATTGTTTGAATTCTGTTTGGACCAAGGCTATGCTGATCGTAACTTAATTGCAAAATGGAAGAAGGTTTGTTTTTTGCCTCTCTCATGTTTTCTGTAAAATGTTTAACATAAGCTTGACATGGTATGAATCTTGTTCATTTGCTTAAGAGTTAGTGTCTACGTAGGCCAAGTGTTCGAAGTTACGTCTAGGGATGAATGAAATTTGTTGGTTGGTTTATTAAAAAGAAGGCACGTCTAGGGACTTAAAACAGAATATTTTGAAAGCTTGGTGGTTTTAGATTAGTTGTATGAAGTAACCAAATAACACTTGAGTCGTAATTTTGGGAAGAAGTGTTGTAAGTTAGATCAGTATCTTTTAAAGTATAAGATGCATTGTGGTGCATATAGTCTTCTAGAATGTAAGACAACATAGTATCGTTGTATGGGATGCTGGAAGTTAAGAAATGGGGGTTTTGTGAGATCCCACATCGGTTGGAGAGGGGAATGAAACATTCTTTATAAAAGTGTGGAAACCTCTCCCTAGCAAACGTGTTTAAAAATTGCAAGGTTGACGGCAATACGTAACGGGCCGAAGCGGACAATTTTGCTAGTGGTGGGTTTGAGTTGTTACGAATGGTATCAGAGCTAGGCACCGAGCAGTGTGCCAGCAAGGACGTTGAGTCCCGAAGGGGGGAGGGTGGATTGTGAGATTCCATATCAGTTGGAGAGGGGAACGAGTGTCAGAGAGGATGCTGGGTCCCAAAAGGGGGTGGATTGTGAGATCCCACTTTAGTTGGAGGGGGGAACGAAACATTCTTTATAAGGGTGTGGAAACCTTTCCCTAGACGCGTTTTAAAACTGTGAGGCTGATGACGATATGTAACAAGCCGAAGCGGATAACTATCTGCTAGCGATTAGCTTAGGTAGGCTAGGCTTTGGGTAAGAAACCTTTTTGGGGAAATAGGCATCCTATCCAAAAATTTGAAAACCCGAGGTCTTTTCCCCATTAATTGAGAAAAATAGAGGGCAGTACACGGTACAAGAAAAAGCAAGGCACACAGCACTGCACCTAGGTGCCTTTTTCAAAAGAATGGTTGGGATGAGCGTAACATACTTTAACAGTTTATATGATTTTGAATCGATCGGTGTCAGTAGTAGTCTCATATCAAGTACTTGCAGTGATGTCCTTTACCTTTCTCAAATCTTCGAACACAAGGGACGGTTCATATATGTTTCTGCCTTGATGAAGTGTACTGTTGTCATCTTGGTCCTCTTTCTTTTCTTGGAACTGCTCAAACCTAGTTTGGTTCTGTTGTGCAGCCTGGTTATGAACGTTTGTGTTGTCTAAGATGCATACAACCTCGAGATCATAATTTTGCGACGACGTGCGTGTGCCGGGTTCCCAAGCATCTAAGGGAGGAGAAGGTTATCGAGTGTGTGCATTGCGGTTGCAGGGGCTGTGCGAGTGGCGATTGAGTTCTTCTCCTCTTAGTTTGTCTCTCTGATTATAACAACTACACACACTTTGACACTCTGTTTATACACTAGAGTTGTACTAATTTGAACATTTGCACTATGTACTTGCTCTGTTCATACCCATTAGTCATTGGGTTGCCATTATCTTGGGAAGTTTGTTCATGAAAAGGTTGATTTTTCCAAAAACACGTCTATTAAGGAAAGAGTTTTACATTCTTACAAAGAATACTCCGTTTTCTTCTCCAATCGATGTGGGATCTCATAGTTTACTCCTTTCGAGACTTAGTTCTTGCTGGCACTTGTTCCCATGCTAAGTTAAGATTATTGTGTAGTTTCCTTTTCGGTTAGGAATTTTGTCTGGTTCTCTTCTCGATTAGGTCAAAGATTCAAAACTCATCTACTAGACAATAAAATAAAAATCGTCATAGATTCAAAACTCATCTGCTAGAGATGTGATTGAATAACTTGAGAAGACATAGAAGGGAATAGTAAAATGTAAATATAGGAAATATATTTTCAATGATATAATATTTACATTTTTTTAATAAAAAACTTCAATTTAAATTGCCACGTTAGAAATATTTAAATTTCGATATATAAGAGTAGATAAAAATATAGAGAATAATTTATGTTCACAAAAAAATATTTGAAAATGAAATAACGATCAAGTACTACACACTAACATGTACTACACTTATGTGACGTCATTTTAAGTTAACTCATGACGGAGACAAATCTGAAAAAAGTATAAAACAAAAAACAAAAACGAGCACATCAAAATACATTAATTACAAAACAGTGCCCAAAAATGTAATTTTTGTGACGTTAGTTAACATCAGGATAGTGTATTGATTGTAATATGACATAAATATGGTCCTGAAATGAAATAGAATAGCAACAGAAAAAAAAAAAAAAAAAAAAAAAAAAAAAAACCCTTGAGAACCGCCAACGACCAAGCACATTAAGTTGACTTTAATTTATTAGAACCCTTCCAACATTCATAGGATAAGATTTAATATCACCCATTTAAAAATAAAAAATTATGTAAATACTTTTCTATTAATATTTAAAATAGCTGTTCGAATTTTTAATTTTTATTGTGTTATGATCGTGCTTGTCAAGGCTTTTCTACATTCGAATGTGAGCGATTTTGATAATAGAATGATCACGAAACACTCAAAAGAGTTAAAAGTTACTACTCATACGAACAATGTACACGTTTGATATGTGGAAATCACTACAAGGGAAGTAAGATTCGGATTACCTTGTTGATCGAATATCTCAAGACAACAACATTGTTTAAGACTCGAATCACTCCACAAGCAAGATCGATCATGTCGAGTTTGAATGATTCTTGTTGATCAAATATCTCAACGCAAGAACACTTGTTTTAGATTCGAATCACTCCACAAGCAAGATTGATCATGTCGAGCTTGAATGATTCTACATACAACCTAAACTACATAGAATTGCAAAGAAACTTAGTTATCGGCTAAAGAAAAGCATAAATGCTTCTTTTACTCTAGTTTCCAAGTCTACTTACAAATACAACATACATGGGTTTATATAGTCTCAAAATGAAACTATTAAAGACATTCCAAGAGTTTAACAATGATCATAATTAACGTAAATAAAAAGTCTTAAAATATATTAATGAAATATAATAACTCTAAATTGTAATATACCCAAAGTTTATAACATGAAACTTCGTTATTCCTTAATGTGGTATGAATTGAAATATGTTTTGATAATTTCAACACTATTTTCTTCACATTTCATTGAAGTATATTGTATGATTGATGTCTTTTGGTTCATATCAACGCTCCTTCTCGGTAGCTCAATTCTACAAATTCAGAGCTAAAAGCTTACTTTTTCAGAACAATTCTATATTGGGTGACCTGTTAAGAATTTTCTTAGAATAACAAAACATCATAGGAGGATTCGTGTTGGTCTGTGGAAGATAATGAATGAATGAGCAAGATGACACGGTCCAAAAAATGGATTCCAAATTCTAATTGGAATTAATTAAATGTTTAATAGAAATGGGTAAATTTTTAATTTTTGGCCCCAAAAAGGCCGTTTTCCGGAGGTAATCCAAGGGTCAGAATTTGAAGATGGGGAAGAACAGATTATAAAAAAAACAAAAAGGAAAGAAAAATGAGCAGCTCATGAAAGGAAAGGGAAGGGAGTTCATAGTTCATTCATACAACCAACAAAGAGACAAGAACGCTTCCTCTCAAAAAATCGAGAGAAAAAGTTGAAGATGCAGCAGGCGGAGCAAAATCCACAGCACCAGCAGCTTCAATTGATGTTACAGAATTCTGGAAATTTTAGTTTCAGTAGCAAAGACGATGAAGAGATGTCCAAATCGGCGCTTTCGGCTTTTAGGGAGAAGGAAGAGGAGATCGAGCGGATGAGGGCCGAAGTTCAGCAGAAACTTCAAGCTCGACTCGGCCGTGTCGAGGAAGAAAACAGGCGTTTGGCTTCCATTCGAGAGGTCTTCTCTTTCCTTACACATAAACCCTAACTAATTAACCTCTTCGTTTTTCTTTTCTCTGTTTCATCTCTGCAATAACTGCTATCAATTTCTAATTTCTTTCCGGTGTTCTTTTCAATTTTGCGAAATTCAACATCTGACCTAGAAAATCTTCTGCTGCTAGTTTGCGCTTTCCGAAATCGAATCGAAACCCCTAAATTCAACCGCTAAATCGTACTTCATTCTTTATTACCTTAAATTACAAGTAAACTAGTAGTTAGGATGACTGGATAAAGAATTTAATAGCCTGAAGGGAATCATGAACAGGAACTTGAAGCAATAGCGGATCCAATGAGGAAAGAAATCGGACAGATTCGTAAGAGAATTGATGCAGTAAACAAGGAATTAAAACCACTAGGACAAACATGCCAGAAAAGGGTAATCCCCTTTTTTCTTCTTACAATCTTTCTCACAAGTTATTCCAAAGAGACAAACATTTTTGAAACCTTTTAAGATCTGGAATTGTTGTGTATAACAGGAGAAGGAATACAAAGATGCCCTTGATGCCTTCAATGAAAAGAACAGCGAGAAAGTACAATTAGTATCAAAACTAATGGAGGTTAGTCTCATAAATTCTGAAATTCTCTCTTCTGGGAACATTGAATTTAATATGAACACAGAGGTATTGTTTGTTGTGATTATGATGATATTAGATGGTTGGTGAAAGTGAAAGGCTGAGGCTGAGGAGGTTGGAAGAACTGAGTAAGCATGTGGACAACACTTCCTAATTTGATTCATCTGTTTGTAGCCCTTTGTGGTATGTGCTTAACTCTCTGTCTATGTCTGTATTATGGGTGTTTTACTTTAACCACTGTCTTATATTTTGATTTCATTTTGGTTTAGTTTACTTCACTTGAACCAACATTCATAACTTAGGGTAACCACTGTCTTATATGTATGTATTGCTTTTAACTAATACAAAGATATATTGTATTTAAACTTTTCATCATTTGCCATGCATTCTTTAGAAAACATATAGAATTTGATATACAAAGTATTCCATTTCTTTATTTTTCCCTCGGTTTTGGTTTGTTTGATGAGCTCGATTTATTATTAATTTGAGCATAGTTGAGTGGATCGGTTCATACACAAATTACCATTTTAAAGGTAGATGATTTGGTTTCGATATAATATAAAGCAGCTCATAGGGCCCTAATTCTCTGGAAAAAAAAAAACAAAATGTTAAATTGGGGCAAGCCCTAACAAAGGCCACACTCCAAATATTGCATTGGGTCAAGCCCTAGTTTGTTCCTGCATGTGTTAGCTACCATTTGTTCTTCGTTGTTTTATGTTTTATGTTATTTTGAAATAATATTTTGTTGTTATATTTTGAAATAAATAGTGGAGTCTTAGAGTTATTTTAATAATTGATTTTATATAGAATTAAAACTATGGAGACCAATTTTATGGACTAATTATAACCTTGTTGAATATATCATATGCTAATTATTGGAATTTGGTTGGTATATTAGATCTTTTCTTTTTTTTTTTTTTTCTTTTTTTTTTTTTTTTTTTTTTTTTTTACTGAGAAAAACACATTAAATGTTGTTCATACATTTGTGTTAATGTTATTTAAATAATTGTTTTTTCTTTTTTCAAATTAAATGATAGGAATTGAGAACTCAACTTGAATTTTAAAGGTTGGTTTGAGTTAGATTTTTTTTTAAGGCCTGAATGGATTCGGGTTTGGTACGAGTTTAGTGTGCAAAGGACTGGGTCAACCTGATCGTGCCCAATTACGTGAAGAAATAGAGAAAAAATAGAAGAGGAGTTGAAACCAAGTCCAAGCCTAACCCACGTTCTTCTTCCTCTGCCTAGGTCTAGCAAATTACTTCGATAGGCTGGGCCAACCCAATTACTCCTCGTCGTTCCTTATTCGTTCTTTCTCGCACTCGACTCGCTACTTGCCATTTTCTCCTTTCGTTCTTTTTTACTCACCTCACCAAGACTGACGTGAAGCTACTCTCTACTTCTTTCATTCTTCTTCTTCCTCCGTCGTGCATTCCTACTTTTTATTTGCTTTTTGGATGAAAATCTTCTACCTAAACCACCTAAAAATAAAATAAAAAATTACCTCAATCCGACTCATGTATACTCGATATTTGGAATAAGAGTTTCAAATTTTTGATATCTTAATTGAGAGTACGTGTTAATTGACCGCACTAAATTAGTCCCATTTTGGCAATAAAAAAAAAATTAAATCATATATTTGAATCCTCAACCAAGAAATGTTCATTTACTTTTTAAAGGCTTCTTTATGTTTTGTTATTAAAAAATAAATAAAGGAGAAAATATATTAGTGTGTTTTGGCATGACATGTTTCTTTTAATTAAAGTGGTTTGTCAAAAGATTCTCTCTCGTAGATATTTTGAGATGTGAACATAATCAATTTTATAAAAAAAAAAAATATAATATTAATAAACAAACTACTCCTTAAACATAATAAATCGTGTTCTTTGTGTTGCCATTACAATGAGTTTTTTTTTTTTTTTTTTTTAATTTATTTATTTATTTATTTATTTATTTATTTATTTATTTATTATTATTATAAATAAAACACCATCCATTCTAAATTTAAATTATTAACTTTTAAGAAAAAGTTGGGAAATAGTTAATAAGTCTATTTTTTATGTTAAAATATTATAAGAATGAAAATAATTAGAACCACTAAAACCCATTGCTAGAACATTACATATCATTATCGTCAAGTCAACCTCCCGATCTTAAAACGCATTTGTTAGGGAGAGATTTACACATACTTATAAAGAGTGTTTAGTTTCCCTCTCCAACCAATGTGGTATCTCACAATAATATCTTTTATTGTACTTATTATTACAGTACGATTGAAGGTAATATCATAAAAAAATTTGAGATTTAGAGGAAAATAATACTATGATTGTTATTCATATTAGGTTTGTTCTAAGCCCTACAAAATAATATATATAACAAGAAATGAAGAAGAAAATGAGAGAAGAACCGACAAAGGGCCACAAGGTCCCATTACTTAGAAGCTCACAAACAACACAAGGCATCATCATTTTGTCCCAATACTTGAATGTTCATATAAATGCCATTTTTTTTTTAATTTTTTATTTACCAAAAATTTGTGGGAAAATCCATTTCCCATATCCTATGATTTAGATTTGTGGGTGTTTTTTGTGTCCTTTCTCTCTTTAATTTATATAATATATATATATATATATATATATATATATATATATATATATATATATATATATATATATATATATATATATAAAGAAGACCTAATTGTACAAGAAAATGGCATATCACATGCCTTGGCATTACTTCTCCATTTTGCAACCCACAATTATTATTTTCATTGCTTTTTGAAAAAATGAGTCAAATCAAACAAAAATCCATTCATTCAATTTATTTGATTCATTGAATGTGCCCCCTCAGAGAAATGTAGATATAGCGTATAATAATGTATAATATTGTTCACGATCTTCTCTTATTTAGTCTATGTGATCGATAAAGAATATGAAAATTAAAAAAAAAAAAATAGTTAAAAACAATGGATCGAGACATTTTTGAAAAAATAAAGTCTAGAGAACTTATATATATTTGTTTGTTTTTATAGGTATAAAAAGCGGGATTATGGTAGGGAACACAATTCTCGTCTCTTACCCCGTTTATCAGATGGGGATTCCCCATCTCATTCTGGACAGGTTTCCACGAAGTCCTAGCCCTGTCGGATAAATAGATATCTCTGTGTACGTACGAAAGGTTACTTCTAAAAAAATTTACTGAGAAACATGTGAATGAAGATAAAGTAAGTAGAAAGGACCCGTGTTAGTTTATGGGAATAGAAGCGATAAATAAGTAAATGTTGTTGAAATAGAAGAAAAGAGGATCCAAATACAACACTTTTATGTCTCTCTTATTAGCATTGCAATTTAGAATCCTATGTAAAAGCGAAGAGGGGACAAAAGTCCGACCATTTCTGATAAAACGATGTCGTCTTCAATTTTACACGTGGAATTCAATAACTAAATGACGTCCCTTCTCCAACCCCCCATTTTGACCGTCTCAATCAACTCTCTTCCAAACGGTAAATTAATTATTAAAAAAAAAAAAAAAAAAAACGTGCTTAAACTTTTTTAGAAAAGTTAAAATATCTTTAAATTTTTTTAAAAATTATTATTAAACTTTTATTTACACCTCATCATCTTCCTCTCGTCTATTTCAACTTATGACTCAACAATTTTTAGGTAAAGGTAAAACGTCACCGATGACAGTGAATGCAAGAATGACCATGGGAGTTAAGATAGGACGGTAATATGCATTGTTTTCAGTTAGTAGTTTCAGAGGTGGCTTTTCATTTTCGTGCTCAAAGATTATGCTAAGGTTTTATTTTGACGATATTATTTCTATTTCTTGTTTTAAATTAAGCGTATAAGTCCATGTCTTCGTTTGAAATGTTATTAAAATCATGCATGTAGTGACGTCTTTGATCTAAGTAAGAAAATTAGGGGTATTACAATTGGTATCAGAGCACTAGGTTTTTAGATTCTGTAGACCGGCTAATTTCATGGTCTTTTAACAGATATATCGTCACTTTTAGGTATGATTTTTAAAAATAATAATTGCTTTTGTTAAATATTGTATGTTGTTGGTCGATTATGATAATGTAAAGTTTAGCATGTTATGTTATTATGTTTGCATGTTGAGAAGAGTATGTCATATATGTTATTATACAAGTTGAGTGTTATAGACTTAGTACGTTATGTGTTTAATAGAGATTATGTCACCTAGAGGTCGAGGAAGAGGGCATAGAAGACGACCCCCCTGTTAGGGGTAGAAGAAGTTCGGTCCACGATAAATCGACCTAATAAAGCGGTGTCACCCCCACTGTCAGGGGTGCCTCAAGTCACACCAGATCCCACAACCGCTCTAATGTGCGAATCATGACAAACGGTTATGCAAATAGTTGCAACTACTCAACAAACTAACACTTCGCCATTAATCAGAAACACAAGATACCTATGAGACTTCATGGATGTGACCCTCGTACCTTTAATGGGACTGCAGAGGATCCAACCGTAGCACATATGTGGTTGATGTGAAAAGAGACCGTGCTTAGGTTGATGAATTGCCCAAGGCGATGCAGAGTTACGGTAAGAGTCCACTTGCGAGGCTCTTAGTCTCGAAGGAGGTGTAAGCTCGTGGTTGGAATTTAAGGATGCCTTTTGTGCAGAATATTACCCAAGGGCAACTCAACTTCACAAACAGCAAAAGTTCACACAACTGACTAAAAGAGGACGTTCAATCACAACATATGCAAGGGAATTCATGAGAACGAAACGATTTTCTCCAGAGTTGGTTGACACCGAACTTAAACTAGCGCAAAGGTTCGTCTTAGGTTTGGACAAAAGAATCCACAGTACTGTCGAAACAATAGTGCCTACTATTATTGTCGCCCTGAGAGCAGCTAAAGCAACAAAAGGTAATATAAATGGAAAATCTCGGTGACCCCCTCCATCGACCGTCGTTGTGGAACAGAAGCGACGATATGATTAGATTGATCCTCACGATCAACCTCCTACGCAGTCACAGCGGCCACCTTACAAATATTGTAGGGATCCTAGGCATGGTCAGCAACCAGGCCGACATGAGACTAGAAAAATGAAAGGCCTCAATGCAATGAATACAGTACGTTACAAGAACTAACAATTTAAGAAATGATTTCAGAGACGGATAAGCTCTCACTTCTCAAATATAATATTATATTTAGAAATGATTAGTTGTCTTAATTATGAAACGAAACCATATTCTTAAATGATTAGACATTAAACACATATTTAAGGTAGCACCCATTAATGATGAAGATTCCATATAAGATTTATATAATTATTTATGATAATAAAGTGGTAAAAATAAAGAAAAAGACATATTTAATTAATTTGGAAATGATGGGCAAAATCATAACATAAAAGCTTCTTCTTCAACTTTTTCAAATTAAAGATAAAAAGCTAAAGAAATAAATGAGGGGATATAAAGTTAAAGGTAGCTCTATTAATTATTTAATTCATCATTTTGGAATCATATTTTACATTATATTGTTACTACTCCAACCCAAACCCATCATCTTCCCAACCACTCTTACCTACCACAATGGGTTGCTTTTTCATGATTGGTAACCAGCACGGTTTGAGTTCGGTTGAATTTGGTTCAGTTCACGAGTGGTGAATGAACACGACTCTCTACAATGGTACGATATTGTCTACTTTGAGCATAAGAGCTCATGTTTTTGCCTCATTACTAATGAAAATAGTATTCTTTGACTATAAACCCATGATCATTTTCTAAATTAATCGATGTGTGACTTTCATCTACACCATTAAAGTGAACTAAAAAAAGTAAAAAGAAGTAAAAAGTAAAAAGTAAAAAGTAAGAAGATGGAGATGAAATAAAGGGGGTAAAAGTAAAAAGAAGGGCACCAATTTGCAATGATTATTAAATGGAAAGGAGGTGGTTGACTCGACAAAAACGACACATTAAAAGCAAAAACGACACATAAAAAGCAAAAACTCGGTTTTCCACCCTATTTTAAATTCTTTAAACCTTACTTTAAATAGAATTCTACAACCCTCATCATATCGCCCATTCCTCGTGCACAAAAAGTTTACAACTTTAGTTTTCAATTTATAGTTTTAAATATAATTGTTTCAATCATGCTTCAAACGTCAACTAAATCCCTTAAAGTCGACCCTCGAGTAGTGTGATCGACCCCATGAGAATCACCCAGACTAAGATTCGAGTCTGTACCATGATTAATGAAGGGCCTAAAGAGGAATGATTTTAATCGAGTAACGGTCTACGTGGGTACCTCTTTTATATTAAAAAAAATTATTGACAATTAGACCACGACATTTCAATTTCTTTGATGGGTTCTTTCACCGTTAATTTTCACGAGCCCTTTTATAAACTATTTTAGAGAGTCGTTATTCCTAACATGTTATCAAAGTTACGTTCGAGAGTAGTAGTAAATAAGATTTGTTTATTTATTTATTTATTTATTTATTTATTTATTTATTTATGGAGATGATGGAGGTCAAAATGGCTGGGAAAACTTGGAAGTGGTCAAATATCCGACCCGGCTGCCCATTTGTCGGCTTTCCCCAATTTCTCTGTTTCTTCCTTTTGTCGTTTTCCTATTTCTTCTTCTTCTCATGCTCTTTTTTCACGTGTTTATTTAGTTTTTCTTTTTTTTTTATTTTTAAAATAATTTAATACATCTCTAATTTTTTTTTACTTTTAACATTTTAATTTTGTCTTTATTAAAAAAAATAATTGAATAAAAAAAGTATTTATGGAAGTTTTTTAATTTACAAATAATAAGAATTCCACGTGGACAGCAGTAAAGAGGAAGTTTTTATCCTTCAATATTACCTTTACGGTTGCATTAAATTAACATCACACGTGTCAATGCTCCCATTGGTTCTTTTTTATTTTTATTTTTTGCATTTAAAAAATTAAAATCACACAACTTGCCTTTGCATGGAGACCCTCAATATTCGAATCCTATTTTGTCTTCTAATGGAAATTTCTAAATTCACTTACTATTTAATTGTAGATAAAATTAATAATATTAATTAATTAATTAATTTTTAGTTCATTAACTTAAAAAATATTAAATGAATTATTATTTATTACATACAAAAATGTTTAAAAATTATAGATTTATTAGATTTTTTAAAAAAAAAATGTTTATAAATTTAGTAGATACAATTAAATAATAAAATATTTATTTTGCACCATCTTAAATATTTTTATTGTTTAATTAGTTGAAATTAGTATTTAAAAGTAAATAAAATAAATAAAAAAAATCGAAAAAGTGAGACAAAATTTGATGGGATGCTCCTTTTAAGATACATTGAAATACAAAATAGAAAATAGAAAATGTAAAATTTATTAAGAAAGGACAAAAACACCATCATTTTCATCATCATTCGCAAAAACAATTCAATTTCTCGTAACCTTTAAATGTCATTAAATAAATGAGGAGACCATAAACAAAATAAACAAAATTATCGAGCATATAGTAAAAGTTTGTATGTGAAAGTATCGATTTTATTTTATTTTAAAAATGAGTCACTTGATTGTGACCTGCATTGGAATAGAATCGTGTGGCTCGACTCTAATTGTGTGAGATTCTACGTCAGTTGAAGAAGGGAAACTAAATATTTTTTATAAGAGTGTGAGTTTTAAAACCTTCAGGAAAAGCTCGAAAGTAGATGCGATCTTGAGGGGAAACTCGAATGACGTGAAAATATCTGTTAGCGAATGACGTGAGACACTGATCTGAGTAGGGTTAGTTGTTCTCCATAGTAGATGCAATCTTGAGGGGAAGCTCGAAAGTATTAGCTCAAAGAAGAAAATATCTGTTAGCGGTGGGTTTGAGGTACTATAAAACGATCATCTAATATGTACGCGTATATATATAGGAATTAAAAACATGGTCCAAATTGAAGCTATGAAACATTTTATATTTTAAAAAATAAAACATTTTAATAAATTTAATAATATTTTTAAAAATATAATATAATATAATATAATAAATTTATTGGGATGAAGAATCTAGCTTGGAGGAAATCTCTCTCGGTAAGAGTCCAACTCACCGTGAGTAGAAATTGTTCATTTTGGCCCGTTACATATCATCGTCAATATCACAATTTTAGAACGCGTCCACTATGGAGAGAGTCTAGCCCTACTCCATTTAGTGCCTCGCACCATTCGGTGACTGACTTTGATACCATTTGTAACAATCCAAGTCCACCGCTAGCAGAAATTATCTATTTTGGCTCGTTAGATGAAAAATTTTCATCCCGAACAAGAGAGGTCCTGCATGGTAAATAGACATCTGAAACCGATCTTTTTAATATTAAAATTTCTTTCTCTCACATAAAAAATAAAGATGAGTGAGAAAGAAGGCCTCCATTTATTATTATTATTATTATTATTATTATTATTATTTTAATTTAGTTAATTGCATGCTGTACCTTGTGGTCTGTGGATAGCAATGCATGGAATCTTTCTTCAACAACTCTCTTCCTAATTTAATTTCCATTAATACATTAAAAAAAAAAAAAAGAAAACAATTAACACTTTAATATAATCTTAATTCCTCTGTTCTTCTTATAATCCCACAAATTTGTTACCCTTTTTAAATCCCCCAACTCTCCTCTTCCTCTTCAATCTCTTCAAAATCGCTATCCATTGGCTTCTAATTTCCTCCATTCATGATGCCTCACAAGCCCTTGCACGAGTTACTGCAACAGGATCAAGAGCCCTTCCATTTGAACAGATACATCGCCGACAAACGCGTTGATCTCAAAAGGGTTTCGCCTAAAACTGATTTACAGCTCAAGAAACGAAAACCCATTTCGTCAAATTCTGTTTTCCGGGGAGATTTTTGCAGAAATGGTTGTTTTAAATCATTCCAGCCCTCGCCGGAGCTCCGGAAATCTCCCCTGTTTGAGTTTCGTTCGCCGGCCAGAAATAGAAATAGCCCTAATGCGATTTTCCTCCATGTTCCGGCTAGAACGGCGGCGTTGCTTCTTGAAGCTGCTTTAAAGATTCATAAACAGAAATCGACAGCGAAATCTAAGAAAACCCAGATTAAGAATCAAGGGCTTGCGCGATTTGGGTCGGTTTTGAAGAGATTAACTCTTCGAAATCGAAACAACACTGACCGTGAAACGGAAGGTTGTGATAATGGCGGCGATTTAGCGTCGTTTGGGCATAGAAAAAGCGCCATTAGAAGGAAAATAACGCAGGGGGAGACGAGTTCTTATAATGGAAGGTCTAGCTATGGATTCTGGTCGGAAACCAACGAAGAAGTAAGATCAATGGATTTGGGGACTTCTTGTAGTAGCCAATCTGTGGATTCAGGGGAAGATTTCTGTGAGAGCCCTTTCCGATTTGTTCTTCAGCGAAGCCCCTCGTATGGTTGCCGGACGCCGGATTTTCTGTCGCCGGCGGCCTCTCCTTGTCGCCGTAACAAAGAGGTTTGAAAATTTACTCTTGACATTAAATGCTGTGTGTGTTCTTGATAGTACTCTTAAGCATATCTCTGCAATTTTGATTGTTTTTTCCTTTTTTTACTTTCTTTGTGGAGTTGAGAGTGTGTCGGGTTGAAAAACTATTTGCGTCAAACAGACAAAACCCATTATGTTTTTTGCAGGATGAATTTATGAGCAATTCTTTTGAACTGTTGTTTGATCGTAAGTGATTAGACAAATGGTTATTTGGTTAAACCCTTGAAAGTTCATCTGGATGGTTGACAAAATGATTAGCTGATTGGGGTTTTTATGCTCTACTTATCACTCAATTGACTGAATTAGGCTTATTATTTGAAGTTTCTATTGTGTAAGATCGGAGAATTGAGTAGAGAATTTGTGTCGGCCCCGGCCTCCGCCCTAGTCCACAGCTAGCATATATTGTCCTCGAGGGTTTTAAAACGTGTATACTAGGGAGAAGTTTCACACTCTTATAAAAATGTTTTGTTCTCCTCCCCACCGGATGTGGAATCTCACAATCTATCCCTTTTGGGTTCTAGCGTTCTTGCTGGCACTCGTTCCCTTCTCCAATCGATGTGGGACCCCTTAATCCAACCTCAATTGGGGCCAAGTGTCCTTGCTGTCGCACAGCCTTGTGTTCACCTTTTTCGGGACTTAGCCTTCTTGTTGGCATATCGCCCTGTGTCTAAATCTGATACCATTTGTAATAGCCCAAGTCCACTACTAGAAGATATTGTCCTCTTTGGGCTTTCTATTTCAAGCTTCCCCTTAATGTTTTTAAAACGCGTCTGATCGTGAGAAGTTTCCACACCCTGATAAGAATGTTTCGTTCTCCTCCTCACTCGATATGGGATCTCACCATCCATCCTTCTTCAGGGCCTAGCGTCCTCGCTGACATTCGTTCCATTCTCCCATCGATGTGGGACCCCCCAATCTACCCCCTTCGAGGCCCAACGTCCTTGCTGGCACACAGCCTCGTGTCCAACCCCTTTTGAGCTTGGCCTCCTCGTTGGCACATCACACGGTGTTTGGCTCTGGTACCATTTGTAACGCCCCAAACCCACCACTAGCAGATATTCTCCTCTTTGGGCTTTCTCTTTTGAGCTTTCCTTGAGGTTAAAACCCTTCTGATAGGGGATTTCATGCCATCCGTATTTCCATCACCCGGATTTGTCTTTTGAACTTTGTTTGAATGTTTGTACAGGATGAAACAGTAAACAGTGAAGAAAGCTTGAAGAAATTTCAGGTGGAAGAAGATGAAGAAGATAAGGAGCAATGTAGTCCCGTGTCTGTATTGGATGGTCCCTTCGACGACACATACGATGAACGGCGTGACAACCGGGATGGGGACGGGGACATAGATTACAATTTGGAATGCAGCTATGCAACAGTCCAAAGTAAGTAGATTTAGTATTGTAAAGACTCCTCAGCCATAATTTTCCTTACCATGTTTCTGATTCCCATTTCTACACATATTAGGAACAAAGCAGCAACTATTAAACAAGCTTCGAAGATTCGAGAGACTTGCCGACTTGGACCCGATCGAGCTCGAGAAAATAATTCAAGAGGAAGAGGAAGAAGAAGAAGAAGAGCTAGAAAACTACAAAGAGTCAGTTCAATGGGATAACGCATACGACATCGAACGTTTCGTGAAAGAGGTTGCAAACAATGCAAGCTCCCAACCTCGAGACATGAGGAAACTCGTCATGGATCTCATTGCGGAAGAAGAGGCGAAACGAAGCGATCTCGACGCGAGAGAGGAGGTTATACAGAGGGTTTGCAAGAGGTTGGAGGAGTGGGAAGTGGTGGAATTGAACACCATTGAGATGATGGTGGAGGAAGATCTAAGGAAGGAGGTTGGGGAGTGGAAGAAGGAGGAGGAGGAGGAGAGGAGAGGGGGGGCCGCCATGGATTTGGAGCTTGCAATTTTCAGTGTGTTGGTGGAGGAATTGGCTGTGGAACTTGCTTGTTGAAATTATGTATATAGGAGAGGAGGGTGGTGGTGGTGGTGGTGGTGGTGGTGGTGGTGGTGTATGAATATTTGATGTATATTATTACATATCTTTCATATCTAAGCATTTCATTTAATTAATCATATGCTACAATAATCCCTCTTTCAATTAAAAGATTATTATATAAACTCATGCTTATTTTGATCTAATGGAATATGAAAACCTCACAAGTAGGGACTTTGGAGAGAATAAACGTTAGGAATTTGGAGTTGTACTAGTCTTCTTCGACTAACCTAGTTCATCGATAGCAGATATTGTCATTTTTGGACTTATCTGAGATTTTTACAACACTAGGGAGAAGTTTCTGTACTCGAATGAGATGAGATCTTACCGTTCATAGGTTGGGATGCAAATTTTTTTGAACCAACTTGAACTTTTGGGTTTAGATTGGTTGAGTGGGTGACCCAAACAACTTGAATAGAGTTTGAATAGCTTAATTAGTACAACAAAGGGACTGAAAATCCTCGTATTACCGGTTCAAATCCGCTATTGACATACTTATTGTTTAAAATTATTTTAAAAAAAACACATTCGTCATAACACATTACTAATATTGGTTACAAACGGTTACAAACCTAAAATATTTATAATATTCATTATTCACAATTGTTAAGTTCTCGAATCATATGAACACTTCTAATTATACTGGTAGAGCAAAGGTCCAGACTAAGTAGACTAGAACTCCTAATAGAAAGGTCCAAAGGTCTAGGACCTAGACAATATTTATTAGCCGTTAGGTTAGCAAAGCAAAGGGCACAAATAGGCACCTTAGGTCCTGAAATTAAAAGTGGTGAATGTGGCCGAGGGATTTGTAGTGAATCCATTGTATTTATTAAATATGAGATGCCCCATCCATGCCAGATCAGACATTTGTTTGACCAGTCTTCTGGTTTCTCAAACTTGTGGGCCACCACATGATGTTACGTTGACATGTCATTTCAATTATTCTGATGTGGCAACAACTGAAGAATGGAAGTTATTTGTTGGATGCTGACTCATCATCTTCTTCCTTCTTGATTGGGGCCCACAAGTGTAATTTCGCTATCCCAATAAATATGTTCCCTTAAATGGTCAAACTTGGTAATTAATGGTAATTAATGGAGAACACAAACAACTATGTATGTACGTCATCGCAACTTTCAACAACCCAATTTAATATTCTATTTCTTTAAAACTAATTACCATAAATAAATAAATAAATAACTACTGCTTTTAAAAAAGTATTTGGTGGCCATGGCCATGTGTTAAAAATACCATTTTTAGAGCATAAATCAAAACCACGCCGACTTTAATTATTATTATTTTTTTTTTTTCAGTTTTAAAACACATCTATTACAAAAAAAAAATGGCAGCCTAACATCATTACTGGCCCACCAAAGCATACGAGTGCCAAAATCTCACACACCATTCAGTGCCAAAGCATCATTATTGACACACCAAACACACACCGTTCAGTGCCAAAACATCATTACTGACACACCGCATTTAGTGTCGAACTATCACGGGATCTCACCATCTACCCCTACTATCAAATATTGATATTGTCCACTTCAACCATCCTTACTATCAAATATTGAGATATTGTCCACTACAACCGTCCTTACTACCCATTATGCTAAAAGAAAGCAAACAAGGTACCCTAAAAAAAATTTCATGGAGCCTAACATCCTTGCTGGCACAACCAAGCACACTACACTGCGTGGGATCTCAGAAACCAAGCTCACCACTCAACGTCAGATTCTGACATCAATTGTTGTTGTACCAACATGATGTCACTACTATCAAATATTGATGCCAGCCACATTAAACTTATGTTAAAAAAAAAAAAAAAAGGAAAAAAACTGCAAATAATGTACCCTCGAAAAATTACTATAAAATTCAAATTGCGGCAAAATAAAAGTCCCACCCACAAATGGTGTTATTAACCAATGAAAAAAGCAAAATTACAACACAAAACAGAAGATATTCTTCAGTTGTTGTTCCAACTGAAATGTGAAAAAAAAAAAAAAAAATAGTTTAAAAAAGACCTAACATGGCAACGCTCCTCATGCTTTATTACCAATGCCTACCCCATTACTTGATATTAGCAATGAATTAGAAGAAATGAGAGCTAGCTGCCTCTTCTGATGCCTGAGAATCAATCCAAACACAATATACCGCAACCTTTTTTCTCCCCTAACAAAATATCCAGCCAAAACTCATCATCAATACTTGTAGTTATCGATGTGGAGGCTCTCCGAGGCACCCTCGCTGATCTTAGCATCACCCTTGTAAGTTCCAAGAGTTGCTTCAGAGTTGGCCTTGCACCTCACGAGCAAAGCATCCTGAGCCTTGGGGATGTTTTCATCCTTTCCAGCCCATGCCTTGAGGGTACTCTGTTGCAGAGCACGTCCGAAGGAGAAAGAAAGTGACCATGGCTTCTTTCCCTTCAGTTTGTTCATGGCATTGAGATTGACGGTGGCCTCCTCTTCGCTCTGTCCACCAGACAAGAACACCACAGCAGGAACTGCAGGAGGAACTGTACGCTGAAGGGCACGGACGGTGTACTCAGCGATCACTTCTGGTGCAGCCTTTGCAGCTTTAGATCCTGGAGTAACCATGTTGGGCTTCAACAAGGTTCCTTCCAAGAGGACATGGTGGTCATTTAGAGCCTTGTAGCATGCAGCAAGAACACGTTCTGTTACATCAGCGCACTTGTTGATGTCATGAGAACCATCAACCAAGATCTCAGGCTCAACAATGGGCACAAGACCATTCTCCTGGCAAATGATGGCATATCTAGCCAATCCGTTGGCATTTTCATTGATAGCCAACTGTGATGGTTCGTTATCCCCGATCTTGAGCACAGCACGCCATTTAGCAAAGCGAGCACCAGCTGCATAGTACTTTTGGCAGCGGCCAGCAAGACCATCAAGACCCTGGGTTGTGGTTTCCCCATTGGTTCCAGCAAGCTCAACAGTGCCTACGTCAACCTTAATGCCAGGAAGAACACCACCTTCCTTCAAAACATCAACGAAAGGCTTGCCTGCAAAGTAATATAGGAAATACAAGTTCAGAACCATCGGTCTGTCTATAAGATTCAGAAAGTAAAATCCAAACTATTAAAAAGCCCATGCGAATAGATCAGATACCTGCAGCTGTCTTCTGGTAGAGAGTTTCCTCGAAGAGAATGACTCCACTAAGGTATTGGAGAGCATTAGGAGCAGTGAAAAGGAGCTCACGAAGTGCACGTCTGTTGGTTTCAACATTCTCAACATTGATACTGGCAAAACGCTTTCCAATTGTGCCAGTGGATTCATCAGCAGCTAGAATTCCCTTTCCAGGAGTTCCAATGTAGGCAGCATTGGCAATAAGCTCATCTGCATGGAAGAAAATACGGAAATAATGATAAATAACAGAATGAAGAAACGTCACTTCGAGAATTCCCCAACAAAAGCAGCAAAATACTCAAAGATAAAACATCACGAGGCAGATTCACAAAGGCAGATTCACAAAGTACAATAGAGAATTTGTCCTTCAGGTTAAAACTAAATCCAATAATGTGGTCCACAAATAAAAAGTACAACCTCAACATGAAATAAACCATTTTTATTCATAAGATTTAAATCAGAAGGTTAGTCGACTCAGCCACCAAATTAACTCAAAGACAAAGTTTGGTTTCGTTCTACTGGTATATACTAGTTTCGGTGAAGGTAAGAGAAGTTTGTAGTTATCCATGGATTCATTTCGTATTTAACGGAGAACAAACCTCAAAAACATAGATCTGGACCGCTACCCTGTCGTCGATCTAATCAACAGCTATTCTTTCAGGCAATCGAGAAATTAAGACAATAACGTAAAGAAAACGTCTAAATCTGGTGCCAAACAGACAATTAACATAGTTTCCCGTCACATCAAATGATATAAGCATGAGTTCAGCATCACGAAAAGCGAAAACAATGAATCAAAACACCAAATAAGCAGATCATTCCGGATCCAATTAACAAACAAATAGATCGAGAAAACAAATGTAAGTAAATAAAACATGCAACACTAGATCTGGACATAGAAAGGAAGAAGCAACAGAATTCAGATCGGATATATGAGAGATGAAATGCAGGAAAAAGCTGGTGGAAGAAGAAGAGATGGTGGCAATTACCAGCGTATTTGCCTCTGAAACAAGACATGTTGGATGAGTTCTGAAAGAGAACAAAAATGGAGCTTTCGGAGAAGAGAAAATGGCGATTGGGATGTACGAAAACGAGAAAGGGTTAGGGCTTTTAAGGAGGGCGGAAGCAGCGAGAAAGGTGCCTCGCCACGCACTTTTCAGCATTTGCACGTGACAATCAACTAACGGATCTTTTGTATTGATTTTACATTTCTGCCCTTCATCGGTTGAGCCGTCCCACTTTGTCCAGGAGTCCGGTTTTACTTTTCTTCTTTAAAAAATTAAATTAAATTAAATTAAAGAAAACTATTTTTAAAATATAAAATTAAATAATTGTTTTGATTATTTTTTTTTTAAAAAAAAGAAAAACTATAGATGGAATTAAAAATTGGAGATCGTCACCCTCTATATATTATTGTTAACAATTTTTTTTTATTATAATTATTATTATTTTTAAAACCCATTTGTTTATTTTTTAAGCTAAATTAAATAAAATATTATTAAATTTTGTACCTGTTTCAATAATATTTTAAAACATTATATTTAAATAATTTGCTTTAAAAAAAAAAGCCTTAAAACTTTTTTAAAAACTATTTAACTTATAAAAATGTTTAAAAAATAATTTTAAATTTTCAAAAATTTCATTAAATACTCTTAATTTTTTTTTAAAGCTTCAAAAACACTTAAATTCGTTAACATGGCGAAATTAATATTATAAAAAGTTGGAAAGGATTTATGAGGTATCGATAAAGGATTTTTATCTATATATAAACGTTAATTTTTTTTTTAATGTTTATTTATAAAAGTAGAGGGCGTTAATGTTTCTTTTAAAATTTCATAAATATTTTTTAAACGGTAAGTATTTTTGAACTTTTTAAAAAGATTAAAACGTATTTTTGAAACACTATTATTTTTTAAATAAAGTATTTCCATCCTATTTTTTTTTCAAGATTGAAATTTAAAGTATTTCCATTTTAAAGTATTTTTAAAATAAAAGTATAAAATTTGGAGTATTTTTATTAATTTAATATTATTTTCATAAGCTTATTTGGTGATTGGGTGGAAGAGGAGAGGGTCAAAAGTGGAAATGGAAAACTTCGGTTTAGAGAAGGAAGAAAAAGGAAAGTGGCAGGTGGCAGGTGGCGGTGGGATGGTGGTATTGGTGGTTGTAAAGAGGGAAAACAAAGAGCGCCGCCGTGAGCGGCGGACGTGGTTTTGTTTTCAGGCTTTAGGTGGTATTTCGGTTTTATCCGACACGTCTTGGTTTTGGACACCGACCTCACTTTTCCTTCAAATTCGACCCGACCCGATTCTATGGCCTCAATTTAAAAATAATTATACAAAAATCAACGTAATTTTAAAAGCAATTTAATTTAAATTTCTTAATTGAGTTTCTAAAACTCTAAACTAATTATTCATAAATTAAAACTTTAAAGGGATTTCATTTATATAATCCGTTGAAATTTTGTGTCGGAAAATGGTTGAAATAACAACCAATTACCTAATATTTTGAATTTTTTATTTGTATAAATTAATATAAGTGTCGTTATACATATTTCATAAATTAATATAAATGTCGTTATACATATTTTAAATTCTGATAAAGAACGCGTTGAGTTAGTTGTCATTATTCGCAATGTCAATACAAACATTATGTCATTACCATATATGACAAAAGATGATTTGTTATTGCCTTATATAATAAAGAATTTTTTTTTAATCATATTCGAAAATTATTTTAAAAAAGGATTTAATTGACGTATAAATTGAATATTAAAAAATTTTACTTTACTTTATGTCGTGTGTAGCCATATTTAGGGCATGCTTCAAGTTTCGATAGTCAACTTAGAGAGACATCATGTTTCACATTTCATGCCTAATATTTTATTAAGTTTCCTTTTATGCCCATGAATTTGAACTCTCCAAATTTATCACCGACCTTTCCTTCCACCGACTAGATCTAAAGAGTGATTCAGTCATTACAGCGGGGTGCTTGAAGTGGAGGATGTGTTGTTCCTCTTAGGCTGAACCCTTTCCCGACATCATGATTGAAAGAGGTCAAGGGTTCGAACATGGGTAATACTATTGATTACATGGATTCTTGAGCAATGGACAATTTGAACACTGTATGACCAAATGGTACCAGAAACTTTTCCACAACAAGGAAAAATAAACAATGTGATATCAACAATTTCAAAGCCCGATCAAGAGGTTGACGTAAACAAGGATTGTAATGGATGAGTAATACTATTGATTATATGGATTATGGAGTTCGCAATTTCCTAGGTTAGTTGTTGTATTGTCATGAAGATATTAAACTCGACAACTAGATGCACTCATAAAATTAGAATACTGTAAATGAGACACACAAGTGAGACACAAGACGGTGTACCAACAAAGACGTTGGGACTTGAAGAAGGTGGATTGAGGGGTCCCAATAACAACGTTGGACCCCTAAAGGGGATGGATTGTGAAATCCCACGTTGGTTAGAGAGGAGAACGAAACATTCTTTATAAGGGTGTGGAAACCTCTCCTTAACAGACGCGTTTTTAAAAATTTTGAGGAAAAACACGAAAGAGAAAGCTCAAATAGAACAATATCCACTCTAATAAAAAGTAGTAGTTTTCTTTTACGTATGATCATTAGTCTCTTTTCCATTATTTCATTGAAATGATTCTTTTCCTTTTAAACTAAAAAACTCCATTGATATATATTCAATAAAATGTTTTAACTCGAGCGAGCATTTGTGTCATTTGTAGGAGCTCCCGAACCGTCTCGGTTTCTTTTTATGGTTTAGCAGTCTCATAACTCGAGCTTCACGTTACTAATACATACACTAAATTAATACAAAATACAACATGATTAGATCTTACCATTTCACTATTGACTGGCATATGATGAAAGACACTCCTAGTTTATGGGATATGGTTATTGACACATTTACACCACTTTGTCTGCTAATCATCTGGCTTGCCCGTCTTTACCACCTTTGATTTTAGTCAACTTGCTAGCTGGAAAATGCAATCTAGCTATCAGAGGACGAGGTGCTCGTGTTTTCTGATCGAAACCTCTAACACAAACGTAACCTGCAAATCGTTGTCACCCACTTGTGAGAAACACAGAATGTGATATCCTCTTCTGTATAGCTCGAAAAAGCTCGGAGTGTCTTGAGGTTAAGCTAATGAGTTTAGACACATGGTGTCGGGATCGAGTTGTGGAAAGTTTCTATAAGGATGCTTCTCATAGTTCTATCTTTTGAGCCACAGTTCATTTAGTGCACATGATTCTGGCTTCCATGAGAATTACAGAATGTGATATCTATCCTCTGTATTGCTAGAAAGAGTCTTGAGAATGGTGAAAATCTTTTTGCAGTTCAAATGAACGGTTGATCCCCTTACTATCAAATCCTACATGGTTGGGGAGGAGATCGAAACACCCTTTATAAGGGTATGGACATCGATTGGAGAAGGGAACGAGTGTCAGGGCCCCGAAGGGAGGTGGATTGTGAAATCCCACATTGGTCGGGGAGGAGAACGAAACACCCTTTATAAGAGTGTAGAAACCTCTCCCTAACAGACGCGTTTTAAAAACCTTGAAGGGAAGCCCGAAAGGAAAAACCCAAAGAGGACAATATCTACTAGCGGTGGACTTGGGCGGATTCAAAGGCTCGATCCAACGAAGTTTAGAGAGAGGGATAAACTTTTGGCAGAATTTTTTGGCCTCTTAGGCCATTTCCAAGGGACTTGGTTCTCGAGGTGAGTTCAACATAATTCAATGGTCTCATGGAGAATTCGACTGAGATGGACGAGCACGAAGATAATTATAATAGCTAATCGACTCATTTAGCCTCGTAAATAATTTTAAACAGCCAAAGATTTACCTTTCCAGAAGCAACCTTGAATCTCTTCTGTTGATAAACCTAATACATGAAAAGTGCACACCCAAGTGTTACTAAAAGAAACATGGTAAAAGAAACCATTACCCTTCACAATACATACCCTTGAATATAGTCGGTATCGAGGTTCCGAAGTACACTGTCCGCCTTGAGAGCTTCCATAACCAATTCCTAGGAACGTCTATTGGGTTAAGGCTAGAATCGTGATCAGCAAATACCTGCATAAGAATGATTCCACCGTTACTTCGGCTTCACGTTGCAATACTTAAAACTTGGTGTGAAATGGTAAGCCATGTTAGAATTCCATAGTACCTCATTCACTTGAAAGTAAGTTCCGTTTAGCGGAAAGCTTCCTCTCATTGCGGTTCGACACGGGATCTGTATCTATAACTGGTTAGCTTAGATATCGTATGGGGATAATTACGTATATTAGCTGCCCCTATCCTCACCAGAAGTGTTCCTCGAACCACTTCCGAATCAGCTTCTCTGACACTATTGCAAGAGAAACACTCTTTTTCTCCGCACAGTCCACCGCTTTCTTGAGAACGACATTGAGTATGCGGTCGTTCAACAGAATTTGCTGTTTCACCTGATGAAATAACATCAAATTTATCGCATAGAATTGTTTGGCTAAACATAGAGAGCATTAACGAGTTCATAAGTTTGAAGCATGGATCATATGGTCGACGTTAAAATTTCATCGTTACCCGGTGTCCATATAGCAAGAAGGTAGAAGCACGGATCATCTGGTTGACGTTTCTCCAGCTTTAACTTTCATACACGACGAATCAAAACAATTGAACAATATTAAATCAGAGCATGAATGAAGAAACAGTTCAGCTTCTAGATGTATAGGAGTAGCTAACCTTTTCGAGAAGAGGATGAGCGTCTGGAAGTTCGTAACTGCATGATGGTAAAATACAATCACAGCCTGATTCTGGAACTGATAGCAATTCTAGTAAATCTAACAATTTTGACACTACTTTGTTTCTCCTTTTACTCCTTTAACTGATAAGACTTCCTGGTTAAAGATTTAATCTTTTAGAGCTGGGAACTGCGTACTTACACTTGATGCTCCGTTCTCAGTCGACTAATATTCTTAAGCTTCGGCATGGGAATCAATGCTGCTTCTGGACTTAAGACGACGAGCGCCTTCGACATGCTACCTTCCTGAAGTTCCATATTTTCTTGCATGTAATTCTGTACGTTCTTAGTGAATGCTTCAATATTAAGCTTTATTGTAGGAATCTCATCAGGGTCTTCATATAATGTATCCTCGATGTCGTTTTCAGAAATCTGTGGGCATTCTGGCTCCGGTGTAGCTGGTTCTTCGATAATGGGCTCGTTGTTACTTCCTCCAGATTTCACAGTGATTAATTGCTGATTACTTTCAATTGGCTCTGACTCCTGAGTGAGCGTCAACGGTTGTTGATGAACAACTACAGACTGGTTTATATCAGCCTTTATTTCGGCTGCATTAATCAAATTCGCTTCTTCGGGCGCTGGCAGTGCTAGCCTCGCGCTGCATTTATGTCACTCAGTAACTTCAAAAAGTTTATGCATATGAAATGCACTAAACAGTTGAAATATCTCATGAAAGGTTTCGAAAGTGAATACGAATTCGTATGCACTTAATCGAGTATCAAATACAAATTTCAAGATATTAATACAGATTTTAGATAATTGTTTATGTGCATCACAAAGTTTGAAGCCAACAAAGTTTTTATTGTAGGAATGTTTAGAATATAGAATCGGGAAAAATACCCTTTTCGTACTTAAGAACCGAATATAGTTTCCATTTAGTCTCTAGATTTCAAAACGTTGCTTTGTTACCTCTGACATTTGAGTTTAGTTTCAATTTGATCTCAAGGTTTTAAACCGTTACCTTTTTGCCTGCAAGTGTTGAGTTAGAGACCAAATGAAGACTAAACTCCAAATTCAGGGGTAAAAGTGTAACATTTTGAAACCTCGGGACCAAGTCGAGCACACTCGGGAAATGTACAGGAGAAGGGCTCGCTCGTAATAACATATGCAATATGGATGCAGCAGAAGTGAGAAATGCAAACCTAGCAAAAGCACTTGCAAAATGTCTACACTCTCCTCTCATTGGACAAGCATTGCAATTTGGTTTGTTTTTTGTGCAGAAGACCTATACCAGAGTATGCTGCTTAGTTCATCTCCAGTAACACAAACCACATATCAAAAGAACAATTCATTGTAAAATAATTACCTTTCCAAATGTAATCATTTGGTAATGCAGCTCATACCTATGAGACCAGAATATTAAATGTCAGTTGAAAAACCAGTATTGATATCAAAAAGGGAATATCTTACAATGTTCTTTGGTCAAGCTTGCACAGCCGTGGCCAGAGATACTTTTGAATGGACTCAAGAACTGGGTATCTGCAAGGGCACAAAAACATTATTTAATGTTTCAAAGAGCGTACTAATTCTAAGAATTTTAAGATACAAGCTCGCATACTGATTACTGACAGCTCCAAAAGATGCAGTTGCAGTGATTCTGGCAATGGCTGAAGGGGTACCCATCCTAATCTTACAGCTATCCGCCCGACATTAGTATCCACCTGTTGGGGGGAAAGTAAAAATGTGTTGGCATTTACATCTGTCCGAGAAGTAACGGAAAAGCTACTCATTTGAACTTACTGGAAAAGCAAGCTGCTGCAGGGTAAGAAGTCGTACACACTCCACGCTTTTCAATCCCAACCCCCTTACGCTGAGTAAATATTCTCTACACGTTTGTAGTATAAAGCCTAAAGATTTTAGTATATTGCGAACAGTATTTGCAATATGAAAGATATAATGTTTGTGGGTTCGGTTTCTTTCGATCTTAACTGAAAAAGAAACAAATGAGCTTACTTTGCTTGATCGGGTGGAACGTCCCTTAACCACTCGAGATCAATGCTTCCGTGATCTTTCACTAGACGGTTAAGAAAATCCTGCTCAAATTCAGAATAACTTAGATGATGATCCAAGGAATTAGGATTTCATTTTCATAGTTGTTAAAGGGTACCTTAATTCTTTCTGCAAGCCTGTTGTTCATCCCTCGTTCTCTGATGGTGTAAGCGATCTCGTCGATGTCTGCACATCTTACAGCTTCCCAATCCAATGAGTCCATTGTATTTGTAGTTCTCTCTCTCGTTCCACTCGCCTCTGCCAGTTTCCTAAGGTTGTCCCAGTCAACACCAACCCTTTTCTCCCTTTTTACTCGTTCTCTGTTTGGTTTAAGCGTATCAGCTTTTGGATCATCGAAGTTAATACTAAGTGAATGGTCATGCTCATTTTGAACTGGTTCTTCTGTCTTCCCGGTAGCATCTAGAGCGCTATCTACCAAAGAATTTGGCAGAGTTTGATGTATTTCCCGGTTGCCCATTGAATCCTGTGATTCCATATCATGGGGCACTGCAATCAATCTTCCTTCAGACTGGAATATCACATTTTGGTCACTTTGACTGAGATTGCACAATTCTCCGGGGTGTCCTTTAGCTTGAACGTCGTCGGTGTTGAGGATAGTAGTTTGAGATAATGAGTCAAGTGTCTGTGTACGTTCATTAGTATCATATACATCTCTTCTTTTGTAAACATAGGAAAACGGGGCGACTTCTCCGCACATTTCAAAGCATTCAACTTCCGTAACTCCGAAGATCGAAGTTTTCTGCAATAGATTACTTGAATGACTAGGAGATTCTTTTGAGAGACATTTATGACAATCGGCATTGTCGTTTTTTTCTCTTTGATCAACGTTCTTCTCTTCTGACGTACAAGTACCCTCTGACTTATCATCGGATGAGTCGGTACCGCTAGCAATTTTGGAGTCTGACTTCAGCTTATTTGTTTCTATGGTCTGTACGACCTCCACAGATGAATCAGGCCCATTGACACTAATATCTCTTGATGACAGATCCTTTCCACAGTTGCTTTTCAAGCAGGGCATTTTATCTTCAGAAACAGTAGACGTTTTAGATAATATAGCAGCATCTGCAGTCTTCTCTTCTCCCAACGTACGTGCTTCTACTATAGTATTGGTCTCCGTTGTCGTTCTTGTATCTTCCAATTTACCTATATTTTGGCTAACACAAGACACGGTTGAGCACTGGTATTCATGCATAGAGGAAACCCCAGATGTGTTGCTTCTTGAAGATTCACTGCTGATGAAAAAATCTTCTTCATCTTGGCCAGTTCCACACATGGTCATGCAATTCTGTTTATAAATTGGTTGATCTGAAATCTGTTCAACCCATGCTACACTATCTTCTTCTCTGCACAAATTAGCCTGTGGTTCATTGACTACCAAGCTCGTGCGTTCATCAACACTTGACTCGTCGAGGCTTCTAGATTTTAAGGGATAGCGTGCAGCAAGTGACATAAATGCCGAGCTGAAAGGAAGAGGCAGGCAAACAGTCAGACGATATTTAATTATTCTCTTTTCTTGCGTGTGAAAACTATAGTTCACCTTGAAAGATGATCCGAGACATTCTGGGTGAGAAAAACTCCAATCACCGAGTCTAAAACCGACCCCTTCCATTGAGAAAAGCCTCTGTTTCCTGTAAAATTATTGCGTTAATATTAAAGTTTTAAAAATTTTAAAAACTAGTTTCCCTGCAAAAATGCAGATGCTTGGAAGCATATAATTGTACCTTGTATTAGATGCATCTTTGCAATAAATGAGTCCGTTCGTCCAGAAAAAACTCGTCGTTCTTCCTCCCACCATTTGTCCCTATCTTCATCTGATCCATCGACAAGTTCATTATTGGAATTGTCCATCAATAGCTTCCAGACTCTAATCGTCTCTCCATCAAGATCAACTTTGGCATATCGTCTTCGCTTTTTGACAGGATTCAAAGAACCTTCGAACGGTACTATAGAGCCATCTCCTCTATACACGACAAGTGCATTATGCCCTTGGTTCTGCATGTTGTAAGTTACCATTTCATTATGTTCCTCATATAATGATATTTTTCCTTCTCTGTTAATGTCTAAAATCTTCATTTCTTCAACCATGGCATTGGTAAAAAGCTCCAACCAAGACGCCACTGCACCACACTAAAATTTATTACGAACAGTTCTTTCCCTTGAACTCTTGCAAACAAAAGTATCAATAATCGACCTTGATGAAGAACTGGAATTAGTTTTGAGGAACGAACCTGGAGGTAATTGGGAAGTATGGCAGTGACAATATGACGAAAGCTTTGGGTGCTGGTCTGCTCCATGCATATGGGAACGTGAAGTAAGAGGGTGCGGCTTTTGTACTTTCCTCGCTGCTGTTGCGTGCATCTTGTCAACTTGGGCACCTGAGGATGGGTGATGCCTGTGAGAATTCTCAATTCTTTGAAGATCAGTAATCACTGATGGTTGTTTGGGTGAATATATCGACCGCATGTTGCTCTGGTCCGACCATGGGATTAAGCAACTGTGAGGCTGAGGTCTAGGAATCGAGTAGCTGGCATTTGATGTGCACGGATTTTGGCCAGAATGTTGCACCCTGTCAATTTTCTCTTCAGAGAAGTACTCTGCGTGTGGCAGCTGAGACGCATAAATCGAGTTATAAAATTCCTCAATTAAATCAAAACTTCTGACACAATCTTGTCTGATATTGTGACTACATTTTCTCTTCAAACCCCTTGCTTCTTTTCTCTCAGTTGAGACGGTCGTACTACTCCAGAATGAATCTTTTGAACTTGATAACAAATGATTAGTCGAATTGGACTTCCCCGTCCCTCTGTGATTCTTATGGTGATTAACTTTAAGTTTTAACAGTGCTGTGCTATATTCAATTGGAACTTCAACGCTCGATACTTGACTTTCAGGAAGGCATTTGCAGTTTTCTGGTTGGTGATTCATTGAAGGATTTGGGTTACAAGACATCCCAGCTTGTCTGTGGTCGAACACTGCGTCACTTTCTCTCCTTTGCTTCAGCATGGAATGCGGTTGGTAACTTTCAGTAGTTAAAATATGTGCCAGCAATCCCGAAGTGTTGGACGAATACTCGAACAAAGAGTTTTCATCTTTCTGTTTTCCTTCATTGTCAAATTTTAAACTCCTCCTACATGTTTTCCTACTACGTTTCCGCTTTTGCACTTCCGCATCAGTTGCTCCTGTTTTCACCATAGAAGTTTCTGGTGTGTCGACTACACGCTTTCGAGTGTACATCCTTAGACCTGTTGAGTTTTCCTTAGAACCAGTAACTTCTGGGGTGACCGGACTAAGAGTTCCTAGTTCACAAGGACTTTCCAGGGGTTTGTTGACTGCATTCTTTCGGACGTATTTCCTCTTAGTTTTCAAGTTTTCTTGGGAATTGGCTGCTCTCTTGATGGTTGATTTAGACGTTCTTGGCTTGCCTTCTGTAATTACCTTGGGCCTGTGCTTTCTTTTATACTGTTTCAACTTGGCTATTTCATTCCCACTGACGGCGACGTCTTTGTCTGAGCTCTCATTGTACTTAATCGGTGTTAACAATGGAGCACAAGATGAATCCAAGACTAGCTCACAACCTTCCTGCTCGAAGCCATCCTCGTCTGTTCTTATACTGACAGTTCTACAATTTTCTTCCTGGCCCTCCTCTTTTTTTCCTCCTGCTAGTGTGCTTTGAGACTCGACAAACTGTTTGAGCTCCACATTAGCCCCCTTATCCGGTGTCGGGGGTATAAAATGAGGCATGCTCTTACTACAAAGTTCACCTGACACAATTTCGTGATCCAAAAGAACATCAAAATCATGAATGAAGATCAAAAACTATGGTTTAACAAACGAGACCGTGGCACCGTTTCTAGTTCATTTTGCTCTGAAAACCTCAAACAGTAACACAAATATACTGATAACGCACAGAAACAGATTGATGAAACCATAACTGATGATCCTAAAACAAACATATCCGCCTCGCTATGAACATTTTCAACAAGCTCAAGCCATTTCACTCGCACAAATCCTTTCTTATTAGGGCTAAGCTCAATTTCAACGCCATTTTCAGCTATCAAATTCAATGATCATAATGATCGGTAAACTAAAATCTAGAATCGCCCAGCCCTAAATGAAAAATCAATCAAAATCATTTAGCAGGACGACTTACCCTGTGAAACGGACTCCGGTTTATCGGAAGAAGCAGAAATGGAACAAGAACTTGCCTCGTTCCCAATCCATTTCATCTCATTCAAATCCACCACCAAATCAGAAGCATCGGAACATGCAAGTACTTTTCCAGCTTCGATTTCTTCAGTAGATCCATCCGATTTCTGTTGATTTTGTTCCGCATGCAATGGCCTTCGCGAAGGCTTCACCGGAGTCGCAGGAATCCATGGATTTTCTACACTCATAGTTCGAAGCTGTTATCCAAAGCTCTGTTTCCGCATCAAAATCCTACAGAAACGATATCGATTTTAGTAGTGTTGCATGCAATCCTCCTCTTCCATGAAGCTTAAATATTAAACGACTCTCCGAAATAAAATTCAAAATCCAGAAGAGAAAACAAAAAAACTTAAGCTAATTAGCACATTAAAACATGATTATACAAACAAATTCATAATTTAAGCATGATTATTCACAAAAGGAATTACACTATTGGGAAGAACAGTTGATGAATGAGGAGCAGCTTCAAATCCAAAACAGCTGAAGTAGAATGAAGAAAAAAAATGCAGAAAGAAAAAACAACAAAAACAGAGCTTTCAGATTCTGATCGTTTTCTTTCACCACTCGAACAGTTCTTACTTCTTTTCTACTTTCTAGTCCTTGGAAGTTCTTCTGAGTTTTGACCGACAACTTACTCTGCCGGTGAAATACAATAATATAATTTTGATAATAATTCCAATTATTCGTCCTTTTTATTTTATTTTATTTTATTTTATTTTTTTTTATTTTTTTTCGAAATTTGGATAATTGGATAATTGGATTGCACGTTCGTTGTAAAATCATATTTGCATGGGAAAAGGTGTCACCTTTGTACCTTTCCTTCAATTTTATAATTTTAATCTCATTTTCTTTTAAATTTTAAATATTATTTTACTCACAATTTTATTTCATTTCACGCTAATTTCTTTTTATATCCTACTTTTGTAGATTTTTTTTTTTAGAGCTGATCAACAAATAATTAGTACGAATAATTTAAATAATAGAGATAAATACGATAATTAAAAATAAAAAATTCGATAAATACGATAATTAAAAGGTCAAAAATTCAAATTTTTTATTGACCGTTAAACAAACAGATATTATCATGTTGGTAATTGGGGTGGGAGTTGAGTTTTACAAGAGAAAGCTTTTTTGACATCTGGCAGCCCCACATTTGTTGTCATTAATAATGTTTTTTTTTTTTTCAGTCCATAATTAAATTTAGAGAACAAAGATTCCAATCTCAACTTTAAACCTGTTGACTTATGTTTGTTTTGACTATTTTTTTCGATCGAATTGCATAGGTAACAATTTGGATTAAAATAATAGAAATTTGAGAAAAAAATTTAAGATTCTTTATAAGAGTGTGAACACATGCCCGAAAGAAAAAGTCCAAAGAGAACAATATCAGCTCTGGAAAAGAAAAGTCCAAAGAGGACAATATCAGCTAGTGGTTGACTTAGGCTGTTACAGGAAATGCTCGAAAGGAAAAACCCAGTGGTTGACTTAGGCTGTTCCAGGGAAAGCTCGAAAGGAAAAACCCAAAGAGGACAAAATCTGCTATGGGTTTGAACTGTTACAACATATCTACTTAGACTATTACAACATGTCTATCACATATTTTCATCTATCAATTTATCGATGACAAACATGAATCAGTGATATATTAGTGAAGACGCTTATAGTTATATTATTGATAAAAGAATCCTGATCCAAAATAAAAAAAACACTTATCAATTAACATAGTACATTAAACATGAATCAGTGATATATTACGGAAAGTTCGAAAAGGAAAACCCAAAGAGGACAATATCTACTAATGGTTAGTTTGAACTGTTACAACATATCTACTTAAACTATTACAACATGTCTAATGGGACTGTTACAACATGTCTATCGCGTATTTTCATCTATCAATTTATCGACCCTAAACATGAATCAGTGATATCAATTTATCATAAACATGAATCAGTGATATCAATTTATCGATGATGAACATGAAATAGTGATATATTAGTGATAATAAATGTGGTTACATTTATTGATGAAATCTATAATAATCCAGTAATGGCGATCATGTGCCATTGGTATCAGTTATCGCAGTGTATATAGCCACTACAACGGTGGATGATTAAGAATCGGAGACATTCCCAGTCAAAATGAAACATTAGTACTCATCACAACACACAATCAAAAATAACAGCTCCATAGTATTATTATTCATTTCTGAAAACGTCAATACAATATCCGAAATACAACAGAATTCAAAGCAACCTTGAACTTACTTGTTTGTTGATTATGGATTAGTGATCATTTTTCAGCACTACACAAGATTAAAGAAGAAGCTTCCTTCTTCATGTTTCCAACCAAACATCTCACCACATCCTGCAAATCCTCCAGAGATAACAGCCAAACCTGTATTATGAATACCATGGTAAGCTGCCTAAGAAGTATTTGGGCAAGCAGGAAATCCTGAACCTGCAAAACTCGCAACGTATGTAAGAACGATTTTGAAAAATCAATATACAGAACGGGGGTCAATAACATTAAAAGACCGACGATGATCTCTACTTCGGTTTTAAGTATGATGAATATATCTACAAGTTGAAAGTTTAAGTAAAATACTAGTTGGGAACAGCACAACACAGGTCAAATTTTGAGGGATAGAATATGTATTAACCATTATTTCATAGATTAACCTGTTTAAGAAAGTGGTAATCATCAGCAAACATGACTGATCCTAAAGTTTTGGCCTTCCTCTCTAGTCTTTCCTCAAGACCTATGCAGGCTAAGCACTACATGCACACATTCTACTTATGATATCAGGTTTTGTTTTATCCTTTGATTCCCATGAACATGAAGGGCTTGCGACTAAGGTGTATGTGGGTAGAGTTTATAACGAAGGAACGACAAAAAGAACGATGGATAGGGGTAGCTGTGATCGATTTAACAATGGTTTGAAATATACTAGAAGGTTCCTCGACGTTACTCACTAACGACTATTTCTATCCTATTTATTCTTTTCTAAGGCGACCGAGACGAGGTTAACAAAACTGGAAAATTCACATTCAATAACACGTGACAGGGAACCTGTCCTCCACCTGCACAGTGGAAATGGGCAGTGAGCTACTTCTTTTAGAAAATGGGCTGTTTGATAAAGGGGAAAGGATTCTACTATGGCCCCTAAATCGAACCAAGAAAAGGACAGAGACAAACCAGTAATGTCTCTTTCAGGCAAGCAACAGCATCCATCATGTTCTCTAGTACTGCTTAGAAGGATCGAATTCATCTTCATTTTGTACAAGGTCATTGCTTCCACCATCATCCTGATGACCACTCCCATTGTCTGCCTTTTCCCTGTCCCTGTTCCACTGTTCGATCTTAGCCCTTCTTTCAACGCTACTTTCCCTGCCAGGACTTCTATTCCTCCTTCCTCCCGGGCTCCTACTCCGTCCCCCTCTATGCCTAGGGCTACGGCTTCTAGGCCTCCTGCTTCTATCATGGTACCGAGGGTCCTTGTCTCCATCTCTTCTACTAGATCCACGTTCACGACCACCATGTGGACGCTCATCATATCCATGATGTCTATGGGGGCTTTGGCTTTGACTTCGGCTTCTACTACGCCTGCGCCTGTTCCTCCCGAATAAACGCCTTCTCAACTCTCTAAAAACACATGGAAAATTACAACAAAGAGCATATGGATCATTAGGTAACCAATTCCTCTTCAGAAAAACAAGGGGGTCGTGACGACGATATTACCTGCTAATCTTCTTCAGATGCATAAAGTTACAATAGCCACCACGATTACATACATTTTCCTCATATTGCCTACAAGTAGCTTCTCGGAAATCCGTCACCGGAGAGAAGTCAACAATTATGGGTCGCCCTGTTACAAATTTCACAAATAGGACCAAGTAACTACATATCAAGACTTCATGGGTACAAAAGAAAACTAAATAAATAAAAATGAAGAGTACGTAGCAAGCATTGACAAAGTGGATATCTGCAGTCTAAATCTTAAAGACAACGATACAATAACAGAAACCCACGAATATCCCATACTTTATATTTGGGAAAACTCCATCAAACCTCCAAAGTTGCAAGCCAACTTCAGGACATTATTGACATCCAAAAATGAAAATCATGTAATCGAATTGAGCTCTTAAACACATGACTACATTATCAGCATTGAATCGACCAACCACCGATATACATGGTGTTTTAGAAACTATTTTTTTCCTCTAGTAAAAGTTAGACTAGTGATGTGCCAAGAAATATGATAAAAATATATATATAAGAGATAAATCCTTTATTTGAACCAGGAATCCAAACTAAATTTCACTAAATCTACATTAGAATGACTTAAAAAGAACGAATTTGCATTTATCGTCCTGAGGAATGTTCATGACACTAAGCTAATACAAGAGTACTCATATAGCATCCACAGGATTGGTTCCTTCATAAAAGAAATTCAGCAGGAAAAAGACATAAAACCTGCATAGAAACGTCCATTAAGATTATGAAGCGCATTAGCAGCTTGTTCTTCTTCTCTAAACTGAACATAAACATTGCCCACCTGTCGACGGAGTTCAAATCAAACCAGTCAGTAACACAGGACCCAATATAGCTTCAATTTAAAAGATAAATGTAAACACACCATATGGTCAGCCAAATTATCACAAATATTTAAGCTTTCAAGATCTCCGTATTTGCTCAGCTCCTCGAACAGATCTTCGTAAAAGTCCTGCATCCCATACGCGAAAAAGGAAAGGAAAGAAAAGGTTTAAAATCCAAGAAATAAATGTAAAATCAAGGGAAGGGCGAGAATGAAGGGGGAGTAGAAACCTCAAAGTGGTCTTGGACCTTGCGAGGATCAAGGGATTGGCCCTGAGGGTCAACGCCGGGGGTGATCATATCAGGTCTCTGATACATGTTAGAGAGAAGAAGTGTAGGGCTGATGCTGGGCTTAGTGTGAAGCCGGGAGCAGCGATCTCCATGTCGGCAGGCTCCAATCTTGAAGTAGAAGGGGCAGTTAACCCTATCCTTCTCCGTTCCGAAAATTGAAGCCAAGTGTTCCGCCATTTTTCTTTTGCTCGAGACCGGCAGAGTTCTGCTTCTTCCTCTTCTCTCTGATCTGGTTTTAATGATTAGGTTTTTTTAAAAAAAATAATATATTATTAAATAAAAAACAATAATAGCATAAACCAAATGGCAGGTTTGCCCGAGTGGTTAAGGGGGAAGACTTAAGATCTTCTGCACATAAGTGCGCGTGGGTTCGAACCCCACAGCCTGCAAATTTTAATACAATTTTAAACCAATACATACAGAAACCTCTTTTTACAAAATATTGCGTTGGGTTGGATTTGTTTGATTCTATCGATACTGGATTTACATTATTTAAATATCTCTATTTTTTATAAAGTTAAATTACGTTAGTTTACAACTTTAAAAAACATAAATTAAATTTGATGTAACAAATTCATATCAATTTTTTATTAGCATCCAAATGACCCCATATGCCCATCACTCAGCAACAGACTCATGCATGCTTGCCTTATTAGTCTAACCAGTTTTTTAGTTTTTATTAGTCTAACCAATTATGCTTATTCAACGCGCTGTCCATAGTCGCATGTCCCTTCCAAACTCCTTTTACGTGGTTTTCATGTTGTGTTAATAAAAGTGCGTAGACAGTTCACAAAAATCCTACCTATAGCTAAAATGCACCAAAATGACCTAGAAGGGATATGACTAGTTGTCACTCTAATTTATTCTACTCGAATTATTAGCTTACTCATTTTTTTTATTTAAGCTTATTACATTTTTTTTTAATTTATTTAGCTTATTAATTTAAGCTTATTACGTTTATTTTTTATTTTTTTAAGCTTATTACGTTTTTTATTTATTTATTTAAGCTTATTACGTTTTTTTTTTATGTTTATTTAAGCTTATTACGTTTTTTTTTTTTTTTATTTAAGCTTATTACGTTTTATTTATTTATTTATTTAAGCTTATTACGTTATTATTTTTTTTTTATTTAAGCTTATTACGTTATGTTATTTTTTTTTTATTTAAACTTAAGCTTAGTACGTTATTTATCGTATTTCACACTCTGATTTTCCACAAACACTTAAATCATTTTCCATGGCTGACTGAATTGTTTATTGAGGTTTTCCACACAAGAAGGAACCAAAGAGGGCTTTTCCAAAAAACATTAGACGCAAGAGATAAAAGGGAGAGAACAAGGCAATTGAGAAAAACACGTTGAACAAGCTTTAAAAGGAACTCGTCCATTTAAAATCATAGCCATGCGCAACTACAACATGACGCATCATGTCTTACTAGACGAAGAAAAAAAAAACCTTCTCGGAACACACTATTGTTCAACCTCTCAGAACAAAACTCTTCTGAACTTATTATGGTAAAAATTGGGATTATCTGAGTTCCACAAAACAACTACCCCCATCCATTCTCGCAACACTTTCCAGCTTCATCTAGTACGGCTCAACAGGCTTGCGGAAGTTAGCTCCAGCATACACTGCAGCTGACCCAAGCTCCTCTTCGATACGCAACAGCTGGTTGTACTTAGCAAGACGTTCCGATCGGCATGGAGCTCCGGTTTTGATTTGACCCTGAACACAAAAGTATCCAAAATTCAATCAATCAATGAAAATGATACCGCTACAGAGATCTGAGATTAACATGTTGAAGAATGAAACAACACATACCGTGGCCAAACCAACAGAGAGGTCAGCAATGAAAGTGTCCTCGGTCTCTCCACTGCAACCAAGTAAAACTCAGTTCTAATAAAAAGAAGAGAAAAAACCATATCTCTACAGAACAAAAATGTTGAATTTCCAAACCTTCGGTGGCTGGCCATCACTCCCCAACCAGCACGTTTTGACATCTTCACGGCTTCAATACTCTCAGTGACGGTTCCAATTTGGTTGACCTTAAGAAGAAGAGCATTGCAAGTTTTTTCCTTGATGGCCTTCTCCACCCTCTATGACAATGGGAAAACAGAAATGTTAAAAGGGTTTGAAGGATTTCGGTATGCAATAATAGTTAAATGTGACCCTGAACCAAATAAAAGCCATTCTTACCTTCGGGTTGGTAACCAAGAGATCATCTCCCACAATTTGAACCTTTTCTCCCATTTCGCTGGTCATCTTTGCGTAGTGCTCCCAGTCATCTTGGTCGAATGGGTCTTCGATAGACACGATAGGATACTCAGAGGCAAAAGACTTGTACAGATCCTTAAGAGCATCTCCTGAGATCTTCTGTGAGCCATCATTGTTCTGCACCAATACAATCACAAGTAAATAAATTGAGATTGTTCATTGCAAATTGTCCACAGCTATGGTGATTAATGTAGACATTCTTGACTTAATTAACCTACCTCGTCTTTGAAGTTCAAATCATAGGTCTTGTTTGTCCGATAAAATTCAGATGCGGCAACATCCATTCCAATAACAACCTAACATAATAAGAGAAAAGTTTTAACTCCCCCGCCGTTAATAGATATGATAGATCAGCAAGAACATTGAACGTGTTATAAAAACTAACCTGGCTAGTGTAACCAGCTTTGGCAATTGCAGTTTTGAGCAATTCAAGACCTTCCTTGTTCTCCTGGTGAATATGACATGCAAAGGTGTAAATGAAAGGACACGAATAACCGTATAGCAAAATGAGATGGAAAAATAAAATTAATCGAATGAAGCACCTGGATGTTAGGGGCGAAACCACCTTCATCACCAACATTTGTTGCATCCTGTCCATACTTCTTCTTGATGACAGACTGCAATTTTTAACATAAAGCTTAGGGTATTGAACTAGAAACTAACAGCAATGCATGCATTTGAATTGTTATTTAAGACAAAAACTATAACCAACCTTCAAAGTGTGGTAAACTTCCACACCCATCTTCATGGCTTCTTTGAATGAAGAAGCTCCAATCGGTAGAATCATGAACTCCTGAAGACAAGATATGTCAGAGACAGTCTAGATATGTCAACAAATAAATGGATCAGAAAAAGTCCAGATGCATGCCTGCATTGCCAGCTTGTTTCCTGCATGTGATCCACCATTGATGACATTGAATGCAGGAACGGGAAGAACCAAGTTCTTGTTACCAGCAAGATTGGCGATGTGCTGCATCAAAAATAAACAAGTATATGAAAATTGAAATCATTTGATATTCACATCCCATCAGTGATGTAATAAAGTATATGCATCATCAAGCTTCTAGCCATTGACATTCTAATCCCTTTAAAAGAAAATACCTTGTAAAGAGGAATTTTCTTCACGCTAGCACCAGCTTTGCAAACAGCAAGTGACACTGCAAGTATGGCATTGGCTCCAAGCTGGAAATTGAAATGTCGCCGTTTATAAATATCAACTCCGAATTTACAAAATATAATGACAAAGGAAAGCTAACCAATACCTTTTGCTTGCACCACCCCCACTCGTTAACAGTTCCATCGAGTTGTTGAACCATGAAGTTGTCAATCTGGGCTTGCTCAGTTGGGTCCTGAAAAGAGAATTTTGAAAAAACTTTCGTCAATATATTGAACACGGATATGTACGACATTAAAAATGCAACAAAAAATCAAGAGAATAGCTAATCAACGAACCTTTCCAATCAAAGCAGGGGCGATAATGGCATTGACATTCTCAACAGCCTACAAAAGCATACAAGTAAAGGGGAACGTGAAATCCACAGACACGAGCATAACCAGCAACTAAATCTAAGAAAATATAAGCCATGCAATGACGAAAACTGTTGAATCATTACCTTTGACACACCCTTCCCAAGGTAGTCAGATCCGTCATCCCTCAACTCAAGTGCCTCGTAAATACCTTGAGAAATTTGAGAAACAAAAGGATTAGGTATAAAACCGGACTCTAAATCAACAGATCGTTAGATCGCAGAGCTTGCCCTAAGTAGAACCCAAACAGAAATGAACAATGTAAACAGACCACAGACGAACAGGGAGGAGAAAAACAATATCATACCAGTAGATGCACCGCTCGGAACAGCTGCTCTAGCCAAGGTTCCATCAGACAACACAAGATCAACCTAAAACGATAACACAAAATAAGAATTCAACAATCTAAACCTGAGATCGATCTTAAAAATAGAAATATATCTAACAAATCCACCAGTCGATTTCAGCAATTCAAATCAATAATCTTGAAAATCGAGAAGGATGACAAGACATAAACAGTAAAGAAGACAGATCAACGATTTGAAGTAGAAAGCGACAGAGATTAGAACCTCGACGGTGGGATTTCCACGGCTGTCGAAGATCTGCCTAGCCTTAACGGATTGGATCGTAGCCATTAGCGAAAAAATTCAAAATTAGATCTAAGGAAATGGAGAGCAGAAAGAGAAGAGTGGAGAGAGTTGTAATTGATTGTGTTTCTGTGAACGTACAGACGCCTCGTATTAGTAGTTGCTTAGAACAATCTCAGCCGTTGGATTCGAATTAGGTTTCATAACCGGTGATAATGCATCCGCTCCGTTGATTTAGGCCACAGAAATATTTTAATCCATTTTTAAAAAAATATATTAAATTAAATATTTAAAAAATTAAAAAATATATTAAATTAATAGAGATGAGCAATTAAAAAAAGTGACAAGAGCATCCACGCCTGCCTTTTAAGCATCAAATATTAAATTACATTTTTATTAAATAATATTATAATTGACTTTATTCAATAAAGAAGCATATTATTGGAATATTCCAAATTTTTAATCAAGAAAATTACAATATTATATTTTAAATTTGATTTAATGTCAGCTGACTTTCTATTCAACATTTTGAAGAAAATACGAATAATTTTAAGTAAAAAAAAAAAAAAAAGAATATTCATGTAATATATATTTGTTTAAAAAAATAAATTGAAATTAAAAAATAAAAAAGAAGCGTGAATGATGATGACACCCAATGGCCGTTGAAAGCGTAATAAACTGGCCGTCGTTACTAAAACCTAACGCTCAGCCAATGGAGAATCGGAAGCGGTTGGATTCAATGGGCGACCAAAACTACGGGCCACCGGCGCACACGAGGTCCACAAAACTGCCAACTTTGGTGCATAAAACTCGCCGCCAATCACCTGGTAAAAACAGCCACCTTTCTTTTTGAAAAATAATTAATTTTTTAATAAATTCAATACTAACTTTAATTTATTTATTTTTTTTTATATAAAAATGGAATTATTGAAGAATCAAATAATAATTATTATAAATAGTATAATACTATTTGCTTCCTTAATTAATTTATCCGTAAATTCAAATTAGCTTTCGTATTATTAAATTAAAAACGGAGTTAAATTTATGAGCTGACCATTTCAAAACTAACATAAACACGATCATTTTGAAGAAAATCCTCATTTTCAATTGGAAATGAGAGTGTGAGAAAATATTTCTCTCCATTAATTTAACGAGATCAGGATTATATTCTTTGTTCCCGTCCATAACGAATTTATTAGAATCATTTATTATATTCTTTGTTCCTGTCCATAACTAATTTATTATATATACCTTTATTTATTTTAAATCTAAAATATTGAGATGTAATATTAAATTTTGAGTTTTTATAAATTATGCGCAACATTATTTATTCATTAGAATTTATTATTAAATTTATGAAATATTATTAAATTTATTAGAGTGTTCCAAGATGAATTCTCTGGAAGAAGTGAGAATGATACGAACCAGCATTAATTATGTAATATAAACTTCAAGAAAAATGTGGAGAAAATGTTGTTCAAATTATCACAAAATGTTGCAATTCATGTCACGTTAAAAAAGAAACATGTTTCATTTATTTTTAGATGATTATGATCCTAATCTAGAGTTGCCGTGCTTTTTTTAATGGACTCAAGACTCTTATTTACTTTAGATTTACATTTACACCGGAATAATTATGGTAGTAAAATATGAAAGTTACCCCTTTTGAAATTTCTCATTTAAGGTCGAGGGTTTTCAAATTTTGAAAATATATAAAAGCTATGTGTTTTATATTTGTAAATTAAACTTAAAAATACACTGTCCTAGGCTCATGGACATTTTTAAATACACGGTAACACCCCATAAATGAAGGAATTAGATCCAACAAGAATAAGGCGCCCATGTAAGACCCAAAGGATCAAATGGGAGAAATTAAAGGATTAAGCAAGGATGAGGATTTCTTATACCCTAACAAGTAATGTTAAGGAGCTAAGACGTATGGAAAGGATTGGAATGGGAGAGTAAGTGAAAAGGGCAAAAATGTCATTTTTCCAATTATCAAGGATCTTCCCGATTTTTAATTACTTATCTAGAAGAAATTTCAAGCGGCAAAAAATGACCAACAATGGAGGAAGAATATTTAGAAAAATTATAGAATCGCAAGTTACCAAAAATACCCTTGAAAGAATGAATAATTACGAAAATGCCACTCTAATCAGACTCAGAGCATCTACAGTGGCAATCTGAGCAAAATCTCTTGAAACTCAAATATCAGCCGTTGGATCTTCCCAAAAATTGGTTATGATCTAGAAGATGGACAGATCATCACATCCAACGACTATTATGCAAAACCAAAGTCGGTGAGGCTCTGATCGGAGTAGATATTTCCTGTGGATTTTCCAAAAAATCCAACCATCAATTCACGATGATTATGGAGCTTTCAATATCGGTTTAAGTTCCGCCTATAAAGTTTGAAGTAGGGGCAACAATATGGAACAAGACTCGAGCAAGGTCGAGCACCCATTCGAGAGTTATGAGCGTTTAGTTTGTGGGTCCCCTACTCTCGGGTTTCTTCCAAATTCGAGAGCAATTCTCCACCATTCCTTCTCAAACTTATTCCTATAGTTTCTAAACAAGATTACCCTCAAGTTATATGAAGGAATCAAGAGTCGAAACGTCGTATTAAGAGATTAAAAATCTGGTGTTTCGGGTGAGTTGCATATTGAGAACGATTTCTGGAAATTAAGGTCCCACACTCAAAGACGTTCCTCCAAACCAATTCCTATAGCTTGGGGTAAGGATATGAAAGAGGTTACATGGAGAAATCAGGCCTTGAAAATCCCTATAATCGGAACAAGAATCCCCTGTTTTAGCTCCTGAGGAAAATGATTTTGGACGAACTTTGGAGACGAATATCTTAGGCTATGATGTTAGGATCGCACAACAACGCACACACTCGATCTAGATGAACACAAAAAACATGATAGAGAAATTGCAAGGAGAACTCTAGCTAAAGGATTTATATTGATGACTTTCAAGTATGTATAGTAAGAGAGAATACAGATAATACAATTACATTTTCGTAAGAGTATATATATGGTTTAGCTTACTATATTTAGCTTTACCAGATATAACCATCTACTATATATAACTATTTAACATATATAGTTTTACCCTTTTTAACAATTTATATGTCATTTACTAAATATAACTTTACTATGTATAATCGTTGACTCAGCTATAAATAAGTAGCAACATACGATATCGGAGCTTCCATAGCCTAACATTCCATAGCCTAACATACGATACACGAAAAGGTAGAAAACCAATCCCAAGCTCTTCCTTGTAATACTATCTTTATGTTTCATGAAGAAATCTAGGGGAGAAACAGCGATATCGGAGTGGTGGAAGTCGATTTTCAGACGGCGGCGCAAAGGAGGCACGTGTCTTCCTCCTGTCCAGAGGAAGAAGACGATGACGTGGCCGGTTCAAGTCAACCCAAAATTCGACCTTCCCTCGGCGTTTCTCAATTTTAACCCCCCTTCCAGACCGGTTCACATAACAAACTTTATGATTCTATAAACTATACACAATAAGGAGTCTGTGGAAGGAAATTATAAATAATTTGGATACCGGAAGCTCAAGAACGAAGGTCTCGAACATCGACGACGAGGTAAGTAGCCACCTTGAACTTTTTGTTAAGAAATACTTGTAGGAATCGCTTGGATTTCCATATGAACCCTAAACCAAGTATGAAACAAGGATATATGAAAGAAAAATTCAAAGAACCATGAGTTAAGGCCTTGAATGAGCCCTGACCAAATTGCTTGGGATTTAAGGAACGTTAAAATAATCCACTAAATGAGGACTGATGCCTATGAAATTTTAATGATGAGCATATCATAGTATGTTTAGATTATATGTGAAATTTAGTGGTCAATAGATAAGGATAAGTAGGTAAATCAATGACCATAATCCCTTAAAGATATTTACCTACGGTTCATGACCTAGATGACCTCCAAATACTATGAAACTCTACAGTAGATCTTATTTTATGATGATTGATGAGGTGGTGAAGTTTGAAAGCCATTAGAACTCGTTAAGTAGCAAAACCAAGAATTAGGGGTAAAATGACCATAATGCCCCTAAGGAAGACTACCTACGGGTTAAGCCCTAAATGATCTCCCAACATTATGAAATGATGTATGAATCCTTATCTCAGGAGGTTGTATAATGTAATGAAGTTTAGGAGTCATTGGGTAACGTTAGATAGCGAAACCAAGATATGGGGTAAAACATACATCACGATCCACATGACTTTACCTCCTAGGATGATTAAAGAGGTATCCATGAAATAAGAGATTCCCCACAAGTACACTTGGTTTCTAATAAGATTCTACATGTACGAGACCACGTTGGGGCTATTCCTAAGAAGAACTTGTACGTTCCAAGCTTGACCCAAGACGTTATGTATAAACCTAGGATCCCCGAGAATACGAGGAAACACCTAGGTTAAAGCAAATGACATGCTTAACAAGTTGCTAGGATCCCTGCCCGAAGTAACCACTATCTCCCATCACGAAGTGTACCACGAGATCCCTATTCCTCTTTAGGTGAGATGCCCTGCTATATGTACCATGAGTAGGTTGTCATGATGGACTTATTATTTTCCTAACCTAAATGAGATGTCCTGCAAGACGATATGCCAACAGGATGCCACGATTATGATAATGTCAACTATGCACTCATGGGGAGAAAACTAATGGCTACTTTGGAAGAGTTTTCAGGACCAAAACACTATGTATGACATCACAACCTCTAAGGGTTAGTTCCTGAAAACAAATCAAGAAGTCATATCCTAGCTCAAGGTCTATGTATGCTCCAAATCACCAACCATGTCCTATAAGTCTATTTTATATGACACGAGGATAAGCTCAAGATTTCAAGTTGGTTGGAGTAAGTTTGGAACATAAGCCAAAATAGAACTGAAGGAAACGCCCAAAGAAAACATGTCAAGATTCAAGACTCTTCTAGAACCCTCTAAAGAACTCCCTAGGAATCTATGACCTTCTAGAACAACTCAAGCTAAGATGGGTTCATATGATTACGAATGCATGTTACAAGTTATGCTTCAAGAAAATAAGAACCTTAGAAACTTACAAGATTAAGAGCCAAGAACATTACGCAACAAGCTTTACAACTACAAAGCTAAGAAGAATTCTAGGTACCACTCAAAGATAAGGGACCAAAGTCCCTAGACATAAAAATTCAAGTGTAAGGCAAAACTCTAAGCATGTCCCATTGTGGTCCATAACTCCCACCACGCGGTGCTTTCTAAGGAGGCCTTTTTCCTCTTATAGGTGGGATGCCCTGCACCGTGTTTCTTTTGCAGGATGCCATGTTCATGTATGCACCCATCACGCGACCTATATGGTCTATGTTAGATTATGCGACCTTTATGGTCTATGCCATGTTCATGCATGTATCATTCACGTGACTTTTATGGTCTATCATGGGGAGTAATCTATGGCCACGATGGAGCAAGAAGAGAGTAAGTTATCCTAGCCATGAATTAAGAGCCCCCTAAGACCTCCCACAGTACATCATGTGTATGACTTAGACTACGCTGCTTGGAACGCAAGAAGCCTTGAGCGAAGGTATTAAGACTATGTCGCTTGGAACGTATTAAGTCTCGGACACAGGTTGACAAGTTTATGTCTAGTACCGTAAATCTTAAGGGGAGTGTCTTGAAGAGCGAATTAAGAAACATAACAAGAACTTACGACAAAAACAAGAACAAGAAAACAAAAAAGTGCAGTACCCTAGCATATTAAGGACACGATTAAGAGCCTACAAGTAGGCTGTTTACTGAGTTTTGTACTCATTCCTTATTCTCCATTTTTTTTTTCAGGAAATAAGGAGTTGGTCAAGGTCAGGAGCGAACTCTGGAGCAGGTGCCATAGACAAACCTCACCCGTCGTACTCAACCTTTTTGTGTTGTCCCTTAACTTGTGTCAACTGTGTTGTGTTTTAAAATACTTTGTATAAACTTTATTTTTGTAGGTTATGATTTTTAAATTAGTTTGTTTATTTTGTGAAAAATTTACCCGTCATTTTAGAGTCATCGAGTCAGCCCAGTTCTTACATACACCCTCAACCGTTAAAATATCTAGCTCGAGACATTGGAGTAAAACAGAGAGCCAAAATGGTGGTAAATGGTTGAGTATTCCCTTCATCAAATATATTCACAAACTTCCTCTAATTTCAAGCTTTCCCATGTCAAAAATAAAAAACGCCATCTTTTTGCTGCCCTTTTCCCCTCTCCCTCTCTACAAACTAATAACAACAGAACACCATCCATATATATAAACCCAATGAAGCTTTTGATGAATATAGAGATGAAGTTGGCTGCACCACGGCCGCGGCTGTGGCGGCGGATTCTGATCAAGAAGAAGAAACGACGGTTCCGACGTACCCGAATCCGACAATGCAGAAGGCTATGGCTTGAAGGAAGAGGAAAATGAAGAACTGATTTTTACCAAAGAAAACGTCGTAAGTGCCACAGAAGAATAGATAACCGCCCACTCCAAGCTCCAATAAATGAAGCCTGTCCGCAATTTTGAGGCGAGGCCTCTTATGCTGTCTTCCTGAAGTAGCTTTGGCTTTGGCGGCGTCGCCCAGTTTCTCTGTCACTATCCATTCGTTCACTCTGCTTGTCTCCAGCAACCCGATGATTGTCCCTTTTGTTCTGTGCATTGCCATTACGTTCTCGAACAGAATCCAAAATGATACTAAATGAAACGACCTGCAAACCGAATCGAAAATGTTTGATCGAAGTCCATGAACTTGTTGCTAAGAGTTAAAATCAGTAGACGGTTAAGGATATGTAGCGTTTCATTATGGTTTATATAGCTACGACCTTTATTGAAATCAAATATCTCGTTGTCTTCCGTGGTGGTTTACCATACGTATCGTATTGTAAGATTCCATATTGGTTGGAGAGAGGAACGAAATATTCTTTATAAGTGTGTAGAAACTTCTCACTACTACCATACGTGTTTCAAAACCTCGAGGGGAAGCCCAGAAGTGGAAACCAAAGAGGACACTGGCTCTCCCATGGGTGGATTGTGTGATTCCACATCGTTGGAGAGGGAAAAAGGATTCACTGTAAGTGTGTGGAAACCTCTTCATACCGGACATGTTTCAAAACCTTAAAGGGAAGCCCAACGGGGAAAATCTAACGAGGACAATATATGCTAGCGGTGGGCTTGGACGGTTACAAATGGTATCAGAGCTAGACATCGGACTGTATGTCAACGAGGATGCTGGTCTCTCCCAAGAGGGTGAATTGTGAGGTCCCACATCGGTTGGAGGAGGGAACGAAACATTACTTATAAATGTGTAGAAACCTCTCCCTACCATACACCTTTCAAATACGACAATATCTACTAGTTGTGGCTTGCGCTGTTACAAATGGTACAAGAGCTAGACACCGGGCTTTGTGCCAGCGAGGACGCTTGCACCCCTCAAAAGGTGGATTGTGAGATCTCAAAACATTCTTGATAAGAGTACGGAAACCTCTCCCTAAAAAGGTGTTTTAAAACCGTGAAACTGACAGCTATACATAATAAGTCAAAGTCAAAACTGACAATATTTGTTAGTATAGATTTGATACTGACAGTATTGGTTATCGGTAGACTTGGTCTGTTTGACATTTTATTATAAGCAAATATAAGGCGGTTTACAAATATTCTCACATACCTTGGAGTGCCGACGGCGTTGAGAAGGGTGACGATGGACGGAATATAAACAGAACCCCACTTGGGTACCACAACTTCCGGCACCAACACGGTGGCAGGCAACACAACGCAGTAAAAAACGAAGGTGTTGATATGGGCTACCAATTTTCTTACAAAGAAGAAGCTGTAAATCACATGAACCTTCTTCCACGCGGTAACTTTCTGCAAAAGGTTAAAATTGTTCACTTTCTACTTCTTCTTCCATAGTTAATTTAAAGGAACTTTTTGTTACCTTATTTCTGATAATCTCCATGACCATCTTTCTGAAGAGATTAGCCGGCCCACAGGACCACCGGTGCTGCTGGTAGCGGTAGGCTTTCAATGTGCTTGGCAATTCGTTTTTCACTCTAACATCTGCAACGTACAAGAATTTCCAGCCCTTTAGACTGGCTCGGACCGCCAAGTCCATATCCTCCACGGTGGTGCGGTCCTTCCACCCTCCCGCCTCATTCAGCGCCTCAATTCTCCAAACACCCGCCGTCCCTATTATAAATGATATCAGAGTCAGACACCGAATAGTAAAAAGTAAAAACGGATGGGTGAAATAAGTGAGAAAATTAACCATTGAAGCCAAAGAAAGCGTAAGTGGAGGACCCCACTTCTTGCTCCACAGTGAAATGATAATCCAATGACATTTCTTGCATCCTTGTCATCAAGCACTCATCAGCATTAACTGCAAAAATAAATAAATTAAAAAAAATAATAAATTTCCAAATTCCACAAAAGCCCCTCGCTGGCATCCACTTTGCGGGACCCAAACACAGGTCCACCACTCAACTCCGTAGTCCTTACCACATGCTATTGCCCCCCTCCCTCCAAAATAAAATCCCATTTATTTTTACTCTTAAATTAAATTTATATTGACGTGGGAGGGCAAAAATGGAAATGAAAATGTTTTAATTATTATTTTCTCCTTCTCCTTCACACATCCTCTTATCTTCTCGACGTTTGGCTTAGATTTCCTGTCGAACATTCCCCTTTTGTCCTCGACCCCTCATTTCTTTCACCAAGGTCCTCTCAAATTTATTAATTAATTATATATATATATATATATACTATATTATATGAAATAATTTCATTAAATGTGTAATGTGACATATTTAATCAAGGAATTTAATAACTCCTTTACTAAGTTTGACCAAATATATTATTTTAAATGTGTAAAGAAGCCAAAATTAATAAATTGAAATTAAGAGGTGTAGTTTGGGAATATGAGGAATGTAAAGGGCATTCTAGAAAATAAAAAAAGATGGAAAAGTGGACCTTTTGGCAATAAAGGAACTTTCCCACCACAATTTTCCATTAATTTTAAAATATATTATTAAAAAAAAAACTAAATAATAATAAAACAAAAAGCTACAGATTTGAACAAGCAAATCCCAACAGCGAGGAAAATTCAAGTGATATAATACAAATTAGAACAATTAAAATTTTGTTTTTTCTTTAAAAAAATTAAATTCTAACTTTTATGATTTTAAATAATTTATTTATTTGGATTTAACAGGGTTGGTCACCTGCAAAGTGGTCCCCACACAAAAAGGGGGGGTTGATCACACGTGTCAAATCCAACGGCAGCCAGCGTGGACTAAACTAAGATTAAACGATTTGACTTGGTCGTACTTTATATAATCAAACCCGCCGACAGTTTTAACCTTACTTAATTAAAAGAATTAATTTTCCTAAAAGGTAATTTTCTAACTAACCTTAATTAATGTTTTAAAAACACAGAATTAAATAAAATAAAACATGCTTAATTCAAATGATTAATGAATAATCAAGACTCACCAAATTTCCAGCGAGCTTGAACCAGGCCAATTTCCGGGTTATGAATAAGGAAAGGAACGGTTCGCCAGAGAAAATCCGGTTCGGGTTGAAAATCGGCATCGAAAATTACAACGTAGTCACATTGCCTAACATAGCTTCGTTTCAGACCTTCCTTGAGAGCACCAGCTTTGTAGCCATTTCTGTTATCTCTAATCTCATACTTAATGTCTATGCCTTTACTAGCCCATTTGTGACACTCCGTCTCTACTAAATCCTTGATTGTTGGGTCCGTCGAATCGTCGAGAACTTGTACTATGATCCGATCTGCCGGCCACGATAGCCCACAAGCTGACCCAATTGATAGCTGATAAACCTACAAAAACAATAACAAATCTCCATTTTTTAGTGTTTTTTTAGTAATGGGTGTTGGGAATTGTTAGGAGTGAATCCCACATTGCATAATTTAGGAAGAGCACTGATTTGTAACATAATATCAGAGTCATGCCCATATCAATAGAATCTTGAATCGAGTCTCGATTAGGCTCAAAACGGACAATAGGGTATGGTGGGTTGGGTTAGATTTACCTCTTTTTCGTTGAACATTGGAATTTGAACTAAAATCATGGGATAAACAGAGTTTCCAAGCTCGATATCGTCTTTCATGGGTTCCCATTTATACCTCTTTTCTGGTTTTCTTCGAAGAAGCTTAACAAAAGCAATGACAACACCCATATAAACTCTCTCCACGAACAGCATTACCGACATTACCAAACAGAGAAAAACAGAGAGGCGGAGCAGAGGAACAACCACCGGACCTCTGATTGCATCCCAAATCAACGAAGCTTGAAACGCTATGTCGTCTGTTCCTCCTTGTAATGTCTCCTGCAGAAGCGCCGCCGACGAAACACCCTCCATTTCCGATCTGTCGTTTCAAGGGATGAAGAACAAAACCAATAAATAAAGGAATTTTTAGGGCTTTTTTTCCGCTTCTGCTGCAGTGGAAAAGGTAGCAGAAGCAGCAATAAATGAAAAAGGAAGAAAGCAGGGCATGGAGGTTTATATAATCTTTTTTTTTTAATTATATTTAATTGGATTTTTAATTTTGTGTGTGAAATTTGTATTTATATTGCTGTAATTTGTTCTTTTCCAAATGCCATGGATGTTGTTTTTTTTTTTTTGTTCGTATTGTTTTAACGGATCATTATTTGTTTAAATTAATTTATAAATAGACTAAATTTGTAATTTAATTTCTTTAAAAAAGAACGGAACTATATTGTATATATATTTTTTGTATGGATCATATTGTATAAGATAAATGTGTTACATGCCTTGAAAAGTGTTCCCTTTATCTTTATAAAGGTCACTAAACATATTCTTCTTAAGATTCTCTGCCAAGGATTCGGATCGAGATTCGGTATCTGATGACCCTAACATACTCCTGCGCCATGGTCACGTTATGTATCCATGTGAGATCCCATGTTGGTTGTGTTGGATGAAAGTTCTATGTCGACAATTTAGGGAATGATCATAGGTTTATAATTCAGGAATACTATGTTCATGTACATTTTAGAGAAGCACAGAACAAAATCATGAGAGTTTATGTTCAAAGTGGACAATATTCTTAACCTGGAATAAATATAATATAAAAAAAACAAAATAGATAATTGAAATTAATAGAGAGCACATGGATTTTGGAGGTATTATGAAAATGATATACAGTGTCTCCATTTATTATGGCGATGGCGTGTTAATTTTGTTTACCAAATTTAAATGTTTTTATTTCAAGATATTAATTAATTTTGTTCAAAAGTGTCAATAATACATATAAATTTGTAAATTAAAAAAAAATAATAATAAAATGCCCTACAGTTGGTTTCTTATGGAAACATTTTATTTAAAAAAATATATTTACATATACCCGTAAAGTTTAATTTAATATTTATTAAAATAATTAATAAAAGATGTAAAAACACTATTATTATTATTATTAATTTAGTCAATATTTTTGTATATTAATTAACAATTTGTGCCAAAATTTTAGTAATTACAAATTGAGTAGCTATAAGTCAATATCAACTTTTAGCGTACTTCCATTAAAAAAGAAAATAAATTATTCTCATCTACTTTATTATTTTTTTAATTATTATTGTCTACTTTTAATAACAATCAAATAATAGGAATATATCTAATTTTAACAACAATCAAATCATAGGGATATATCTAATTTTAATTATTATTATCTAATAAATACGGGTAGGATTGATAAAATCTTCTCGACCAATCCAAAGTTTCATGTTAGTTGGATTGATAACTCAAACATCTCGAGTTTACGGGTTGTTTTTTTATATATAAAATTATCTTTAAAAAAACATATTTATCTACAGTACATTTTAATAACTAAAATAATACAAAGCTCAAATAGTAAATATTTATCAGCCACACATCACTAACTTCAATTACAACCGTCAAATATTCTTAATTTTTCATAATAATAATAATTTTATGTCAATAGGTGAACCGACCTAAATTTTATGTTTTAAAAAAATTCAACCGAACCCAAATTGAAAAAGAAAAAATCTAACTAAACTCAACTTTTATGATTTGGGTTAAATGGTCTGAGTTAGTTGAATTCTCGGATCACATAAATATCCCTACTAAAAAAAGAAAAAAAAGAAGGGAAGCCTCAATTCACCGTGTCCCAATCATGCATGTCTGGATTTCTATTCTAAACTTGAAGGTGTGGTCGGAATACAAAGACAATTTTAACTCATCGATCGTTAGGATAATAAGACAAACGAGAGCATAAAAAATATTTTTAAAAAATAAACAAACCATAGTCATGAAAAGATCTCACTTTTAGAAAAGATCTAGAAATTAATTTATTTAAACACGTTTTTTATTACTTGGAAGTGTCTTTGAAAATTGTTGATTTAATAAATAAATAAATATATTGGAAATATAATAATTAAAACGTGAATGTGGTAGGGCAATAGAGAGAGAGAGGTGAAATTCCATTAAACTCCTTCGGAAAAAACAAATTAAAATAAGATATTTTTTTTATTAATTAAATAATATATTGGAGAATATATATATATATAATGGAATGAATGTTCCCTGTTGAATAAAGACTCCGTACCTAATTCTCAACAAACTATTATTTTCTTTTTAGGCTCTCCACACTTTATTTATTTCTTTATATAATATTCACCATTTTTTTTTTCTTTTTTCCAATTATTTATTTAAAATATAAATTTAAACAAAAAACTGAAAAAAGAAAAAAAAAGAAAAAAAAACATTTCAAATATATTAATATAATTAAAGTTTGAATACGACAAATAAGAAGGTGTTTGGAAGATTGTTTTCAAAGTTTAATAATTTAACACATTATAAAATCTAAAAAAACATATTTTTAGTAATTAATTTATTAAAGTCTCCCCCACATAAATCTTTATCAAAAAAATAAAATAATCTAAAATACCCACAATACCCTTTTGGTCCAATATATTTAGAAAATGTTAATTATTCATAAATCATTATTAAAAAAAAGGAAGCTTAGACTTATTTAAAACACTAATATACGCGTTTTATCAGACTCGAACTATATATACGCGTTTTATGATCATTATATTAAATAAATAATCGTCACCATATAGATAAAGCCCGTAAAAATATCTAACTCGTCAATAGCGAGTTTTATTAATTTTATTAAGATATTACACCATACTTAATATGATAACACATGTCATTCACATTCGTACGAGCCAGGTGGGTTCATGAATGGTGTAAAAAGAAGGCAAAATCTAGAGCATTCTTGCTTTGAACTGGATTCCCAAAGCACAAAGTGAAAAAAAAAGGTTGTAAATTATTAAATATTAACTTTATTGGAGAGTCAACGATTGGAAACTGGGTGTCATTTGAAATAAAGAAAAAACGAGGCCCTTTTTTGTAATTTTATCCGACCACGACCTCAATGAATGTGGGGGCTAAATTTAATTAAAAGAATATAAAGGGGGTCTCGAAAACTTACAGCCTTTTATTTTAGATCTTGGTGATTGGACGGTCTTAATTGGGTTTTAAAGAGAGTAGTTGAGTGATTGATGCCACATCATATGGTCCAATTTAAACGGACTCGAAACCTAACTGAAAATTAAATTAAATGCTTTTTTTTTTTAATATTAATTAGATGTTTTTTTTAACGTCAAAATTTAAAATTTAAAAATTTATTTAAAGGAGTAAATTAAATATGTTATTATTAAAAAGAAAAAGAAAATGACATTTGAATGATTAAGCGTTAAAATCAGGATTTTATTTTATTAAATGAGAAAATGACTTTAAGAATTATTTAATATTTTGAAATTGAAGGCGAAAAAAGGACTAACAATTTCAAAGTTTTGACCTTATTGGTAAAGAAAGAAATTAGCTGTATTTATTTTAATATATATTGATTAAAGAAAAAAAGGGAAATGTGGAAGAAAAACATGGCCACATATATTTGAACGGTGGTCAATTTATTAAATAAATAAAATAAAAAATAAACAGGTTCGGGCAGCCGAAGCTTTACCTTTCTGGCATCAGGGCAGGGCAGGGCAGCTAGTTTTGACCTCAAAAATATATAGTTTATACATGGTCCGGTTTGGATCGGGTTGGAGAATTTTTTTGACCCAACCCAACCCTCTACTTTCGGGTTGGTTGTCAATTTTTTTTAAGTTTTATTTATCCACATTTTATAATTATTCAGATACAAATAAAATATATTAAAAGTTCACTAATAAACAAAATCTAATTAATAATTACTGACAAAAAAAAAAAAAACGAAAATTGTAACATATTAACATAGTTTAACATTGTTGTAAAACTAAAAACAATTAAGTACCGACATTTCTTGAGAATTAGTTAAAGTAACAAAAATATAAATATACATCACCGTAAAAATGATTAGTTCATGTATATAACAAAAATAAAAAATATATAAAAATATTTTACTAAAAACAAAGTAATAAAAAAGTGAGTGTCCTTGGACGGGACTGAGTACCACTTTGTCAAACTCATTAATACGGAAGAAATCTTAATATATTTAATATATTTTTATTTGTCAACTCGAAGGTTTTGCCCATGAACTCGAAACCGAACCAATTCAGTTCGGGTTCAGAACAATGAATCCAACCCTACCTCAAATGTTAATCCAACCCAACCCAACCCAGGTTGGGTTGGTTTGAGTTGTCGAATTGACGGGTTGAATGTACCTAATAAAATATTTTCCAAATGTCATTGGGCTTTGGGCTTTGGATCCGGAGAAAGTTGGAAAAAGCCCAAAGCCCAATAACAGTTTTAATAGATTATGGTCGAGACTATACACATTTACTAAATTTAAACAAAAAAAATTATATATTCTTTTTTAAATTAAACATTTCAAAGGGCAGGGTTGACCGGCATTGGGCAAGGGCAGTTGATTTTGTGCGGCATTTTGACGCCATAATCATTTCCACGAATCACGACACGTATTCCTCGGCTCCGATCACTTTTAAACTCGTCAATTTCTCGCCGCCGTCCTCCCCAATAACTCCGTCTTTTTAGCGATTATTTGTTTATTTTTCTACAAATTACAATTTTGGGTTTTATGGTTTAAATATAATTTTAATCTGGTCGCTAGTTAAGATGAGGTTAAAATGGTAAGAGAAAAAGTTGAGGATATTTTTGTATTTAATAAAATTGGAGGATGTGAAAGCAAAAATAAAAAAGGAAATCTGTGGGCGTAAAATTTTCTTACGGTGGGTAACTTTGAATGCGAATTACGAGGAAAGTCAACTGGAAAGCGATTTACTTTACAGTGGGCTCAGTTTGTCTTCGGTAAAAAAATAATAATAAATAAAGAAATATCTTGTGTAATAGTATTTTATTATATTTAACTTGTTACTCAAGAAATCATATTTTATTATTTTATATATGGTATGTGTTATTTTATTGAAATTAATACTTTTCTTTTTGTTAAAATTAGCAAAAGCTGAACTAAAGGTAAAAATTGCAAGTTTAGCGTTTAGGGTCATAATTTATTTATTATATATACATATATATATATATATATATTATTGATATTTTTGAAATAAAGTATTAATAATTTATATTTAAAAATACGGTATTTTGTATTTTTATTATTAAAAGTGTAAAGGTATTTTTGAGATAATTTTATTAATTTAGTGAATATTTTAATCAATATAACTTTAGCATGCATATTTACAATTTTACCCTCAAACCCGAAGAAGCAGGGAGGGCGAAAAATATAATTGCACTTTTAGTTACAGTTTCTGGTTGAAGCGCAGAACCAGGTTTTCTCTTATTCCGCTCTCGGAGTCAGAGATAGAAAGTGTCTCATAAGGATCCATTCCTTCCATTTCTGATTCATTTCCTTCTCTTCATATTCATCTTCCTCCGATTTCAATTCCCATTTTCAAGTTCTTCTCACTCGCCTCCGATTGCACTCATCATCCAAGATGCATTCCAATCACTTGCTTCTCGAGGAGCCTATTCGCATGGCTTCCATCCTCGAACCATCCAAGGCTGTAAGTGTCCCTCTCATTCATCTTCGATCTATGAAGCTGTTTTATTCGATTATGAATATGTCTTGTGATTTGTTGTTGATTGTTTTGTTCATTTTTTGGTGTATTAATGTTCTTTGCACTTGTGGAACCATCGTTCTCGTTTTGTGTATTTTATTTGGTTGACGATTTGTTTGTTTATTGATAATTGTTGTTCAGAGTTTCTTTCCTGCTATGACGAAGATCGTTGGGACTCTTGGTCCAAGGTCTCGATCTGTTGAGTTGATATCTGGTTGTTTGAAGGCTGGAATGTCGGGTATACTTATTGTTGTTATTTTCTCGTTTCCATTCTGTATCATATTTTGATATTTTTTGTTCCTAAGAGCTTTTGGTTTCTTCGTGATAGTTGCTCGTTTCGACTTTTCTTGGGGTGACTCCGAATATCATCAGGAGACTTTGGAGAATTTGAAGGCGGCCGTGAAGATCACGAAGAAGCTTTGCGCTGTATGTGATTGTCATTTGAGATTATCTATATATGTAGACTCTGCTATGTATTTGTGTTGTCATATTGTTGGATTACTTATTGGTTAAGGATTTTGTGTATGAAGTTTGTTTTTTCCTCTGTTATTGTTTAATACTTTACTTATCTGGTATGAGTTATGAGGAGGCGTTATTTTTTGAAAGGAGATAGTTTTGCAGTTAGATCCGAGAATAAATTCTACTGATGTAATATTATTTCCGCCTCACCTATTTAATGCCTAGTGTTCTACGTGCCTTCTGCTCTTTTCAGGTTATGCTGGATACTGTGGGCCCTGAGTTGCAAGTACTGAATAAAACTGAGAAGTCTATTTCACTAAAGGAAGATGCCGTAGTTGTCCTAACGCCCAATCAAGAGCTTGAGGCAACTTCGGAGCTCTTGCCTATTAACTTTACTGGACTTTCACAGGTATGGAACTTCATATTGTTGTTATTTTCATGATGGCTGTCCCATGGGCAAAGTAATAATGAATTTGATTTTGGTTAGTTTGGCCATGTTAGTTGGACTAGCTGTTGAAAGTTTGTCGTGTTCTCTTGACATCATTGTGATCCGTAACCGGAAATAGCCTCTCATAAACAAATCTTCAGGTTTGATGATGTCCTGTTGGTTAACAATGTATGAACTTTTGATTAGGTCCTACTAAATTACCATGGGTTGATCCATTTGTCAGAAAAAGCTAGTAATGAACTTTGAAGCCTTCGAAGTCACTCATTCTTAGTCTTGTTTGTAGTCACCGAGAATATTTATGCTTATGTGGTTTCTCGATTCTGAATATCTTACTCGTACTAGTTTCGTTATGGCTGTACACCCATGGTTATTTAAAATGCTAGTCTAATATTGTAAAACAACGAAGTTATGATATGGATGCTGATAAATGTATTTAAGTATTAGAACAATCCTTCTTTAGTGTGAGAAAAGTCTTGCTGAAATGTTTGTTTCAAGTTACAAATATGCTTAAGAAATTAATCTAATTTAAGTCAAACATGTCTCATTTAACATCAATTTGGTTATCTTTCTAACTTTACTGACTGCTTCTAGCACGTAATTGTGAAAGCGTTATGAAGCTTCTAATTTGACTATTCAACTACCATTGATATTAGTTATCTTTGTCAGATAACAATTCTTTACTTTGTCTCTTGTAGGCTGTAAAGAAAGGAGACACCATTTTTGTGGGTCAATACCTTTTCACTGGAAGTGAATCGACTTCTGTATGGATGGAGGTGAGTAAAACCTTCTAGTATCTGTTACCAATTCTTTCCCTCATTTAGTTGGTTTGTGGTTGCATGTTAAAACTACGGGTCTTCCAGATAGTAGCTCCATTTCATTTGTGTGTGATTTGAAATTGTACTTCTTATCTGGATGATTTCAAATCAGGAAATTATAGCTTACCACATAAAGTCATAATAGTGTTTGTTGCAGAAGAATATCATGCCAAAGATATGAATTTGTACATGACCGTGTTTTTGCTGGAAATTTGATCAGGTTTCTGAAGTCAAAGGCGATGATGTTGTTTGTATAGTTAAGAACTCTGCCACACTGTCTGGATCACTGTTCACTTTACATGGCTCTCAAATTCATATTAACCATCCGACACTTACGGATAAGGATAAGGAGGTGGGGGAGCTTTCTGATTTACATATTGTCATTTTCCTTGGGGGCTCCATTGCTACATATTGGTACTTAATATCGTGTATTGCACTGTTAATTTCAGGTTATCTCTAGTTGGGGTGTGCAAAACAAAATTGATTTCCTCTCATTGTCATATACCAGACATGCAGAAGATGTTCGACAAGTATATTTCTTTACACTGAGCTCTCTCCCACCTTCTTTTTTCTAGATTATTTGAGTCAGACGGTTTTTATATTGTTATACAGGCTCGTGAATTCCTTTCTAAATTAGGTGACCTTAGCCAAACCCAAATCTTTGCCAAAATTGAAACTGTTGAGGTAAGTCATATTTAGTTTTTTTTTTTTTTTTGGGGGGGGGGCAGCTATACTAATGCTGACTTAGACATTGCTATTTCTGTGATCCTATTTTTAGGGGTTAACCCATTTTGATGAGATTCTATGCGAAGCAGATGGTATTATTCTTTCACGTGGGAATTTGGGTATAGATCTCCCACCCGAGAAGGTTAGTTTCCTTGAGTACAATCTCTAAATTTAGTCTAGCTGCAATGTCAAGTTAATTTCCACCAATTACTTGTATCTATTTTTTCTGGATCTTTTCATTCTGCTTGCATTTTTGAGCTGATGCTTGTGTTTGAGACTTGATACTTGTTTGAATGGGAAGAGAATTGAAACTGTTTACTTCTCGTATATGAGAGGACAACTGGGAAATGATGCTGTACTGATATATCTGTTGGAAAATTCTATTATTTTATTCACAAGCTAATTATATGATTTTCCCTTTGATTTTTCACCGGGTCTTAAATTTAACTCTATCAAACTAGTTAGAAAAATGTTAACTGTCATCTGCAATGGAAAATTAGTGCCTACACAAGTTTGATAGGACGAGGAATGAAGCCATTGCCATTAAGCCACGGTCGTCTTTGAAACTCCAAATTCATGTGGTTGAATGTATTATAATATTCCCCTCATTAATGGTCTTGGTTCAATTATAATTTTCTTCTTGTTGTGATGATAAGGATCTAAATCTCAAGGTAGGCTTTTTTCTGATCACTTCTCCATTTATTGTAGGTGTTTTTATTTCAAAAGGCTGCCCTTTACAAGTGTAACATGGCTGGAAAGCCTGCTGTGGTTACTCGGGTCGTGGACAGTATGACCAACAATTTAAGGCCTACTCGTGCAGAAGCTACTGATGTTGCAAATGCTGTCCTTGATGGTAAGTTTTGCAATAATAATGAGAAAGTATATTGTGTTAAAGACGGATGATACATAGCCTTTTTCTGAAATTGTTGGTTAACAGCTTAAGTTATGGATGTACCATGACTTTTCCATTTAACTCGGTCATTTTACGATTCACATCTGCTTTGGTTAAACTATTCTCATGGATGCAGGAAGTGATGCAATTCTTCTGGGTGCTGAGACTTTGCGTGGACAGTATCCCGTAGAGACGATTTCAACTGTTGGTAGGATTTGTGCCGAGGTAAATGCTCCCTGTCCATCTCTCTCTCTCTCTCTTTATATATACAAATACTCTCTGTTATTAGTTACATGTTGGCTTCGTTGAGATCTGTTTCTATCAAGATTTTTTTTATTTTCTCAACTTTCACGTCGTTAATTTTTTATTTTTTGTGGTGTCGATTATATCCCATGTTCCAATGAAAGTTGGTTATAGAATGATTTGTTTTCCTAGTTAAGAAGAAATAGGACTTGTTTGCCTCAATCTTCTAACTTATGACTGGTGAGCGTATTAGCCAATCATGAGATTTGTAACCATCCTATTCTAGCTGTCGATCTTCATACTCATAGTATTTGTTCTTTTCAGCTTTAGTATTTCCTCTTCTTGACGTATATTCCCTACGATTCAGTCATTATTTTAACTGTTTAGAAGAGAGATGCATGTCACATTTGACCTTTGTCTGCTAGACCTAATGTTCAATGGCATTATAAGCTTATAAAGAGTCGTTATAAACTTGAAGGCTGTGTGGATTTATCACCGTCTATAATGTTGATTCCCTTTTCTTTTTAAGTGTTTATATTTATACCCCCTGGGTGCTCTTGTTTCCTTAAAAAATGCAGTCCGAGAAGGTGTTCAATCAAGATTTGTATTTCAAGAAGACTGTCAAATTTGTTGGTGAACCTATGACGCACTTGGAGTCCATTGCTTCCTCAGCGGTACTGGCTCATTATTCTGGTTACTGTATTTTTTTTATTTTCAATTGTTTTAGTAGCAATCATTTTTATAATTGTTGTAGTTCTACTGTGGGTTTCATGTGCAATAGGTTTATTCTGTTTTTAGGTTAGGGCTGCCATTAAGGTGAAGGCTTCAGTTATTATTTGCTTCACTTCATCTGGAAGAGCTGCAAGGTATTGGGGTTCGGACTCCAGTTTTGGTCTTCAAACAAGCTGAAATTCTCTTAAAAAATTTGCAGCTATTTATTTCATAGATGTCTAAACTTGCTGTATGAATATGCAGATTAATTGCTAAATATAGGCCCACGATGCCAGTTATATCTGTAGTCATTCCTAGGCTGAAGACAAATCAGTTGAGGTGGAGCTTTAGTGGTGCATTTGAGGTATTTCTGATAACATGTTGGGCAATTTTCTATACTGTTTTTGTCTCATTGAGAGCTTCGTACACGAATATTTTAACAAATAAAAAATTTCTACACTTGGGGTGGGTGATTTAGTAAAGGGAGTCCTTTTATGCATTTTGCCTCAGTTCTAGCTACTAGTGATTGTACAATGCTGTCTTTTGCTACTGTGCCTTCTTTTTCTTGTGCTTTTTCGAAAGAAGAAAAATAATTAATCAGATTGCCGAGAAGGAATTAGTAGTTATGATATTGAACTTGTTGACAATGCATTTAAATTGTGTACTATCTGAAATTCATTAGCGAAGTTTGTGTATGAGGTGATTATATAATTCTCTGTTTTAGAGGTGAGTATTAATCTTCAATAAGAAGTTAGGTATTCGTTTAGATAAATACTAAATGCTGCGGTCAGATTAGTCAGATTAAATATCATCCTTCACCGTATGCACTTCGTGCAATTCGTGTTCACACTAAATGCTGGTAGTTTCTGTCTTTGACAATGTGTAATTTGGTCTTGATCTATTTCAGGCTAGGCAGTCATTGATAGTAAGAGGCCTCTTCCCCATGCTTGCTGATCCACGACATCCTGTAAGTTCCATTTTCCATTTTGCTTTGATTTGTTGATGAAGAGTGAATTATATCAGAATCCGCTAATCTCATTACTGATCCTTTTACTGAGGACTTCCAAAATATTCATAAGGGTTTGTTTTTTGGTCTATACCATAGCCATGCCTGCTTTGTTTTTTTCAATAAAAATTTGGCTCCTATGATATTCAAAAAGTTTAGAATTTTGGTCCCTTCAGTTTTAGAAGTTAGAATTCATTTCTATGATCTGCTGTAACCCTCCTAAATAGTTATTACCAACCTCGTATTTAGTTTGTTATAAATAATCAAATAGACGCACACACGGGAAAGGGAAATTTGCCCATGTGTATGTGCATATTGGTAGAGTTCTAGCACGTCAGTCTTCATTGAAAGTCAAAAAGGACAATAATCATTTTTCTAATTATTTTCTTTTGAATTATTCATCTTCTGGTACATCAGTAAGCACTGGAAGCAAAGAAAGTCAAATAGTATCATGTTCTTCAGATTTTTTTTTTAAAAAAAAAAACATTTGAACCATATCAAATCATACATATGATAACGCAGTGCCACTTGTATTAAAATGGTAATTTGTAGGCGGAGTCGACTAGCGCAACAAACGAGTCAGTTCTAAAGGTTGCTCTGGATCATGGCAAAGCATATGGAGTGATCAAGCCACACGACCGAGTTGTCGTGTGCCAGAAGGTCGGGGATGCATCTGTGGTGAAGATCATCGAGCTTGAAGATTGAACGAACAAACGAAATAGCCTTGCCTTTCCAGATAAAAATTTTGATTGACCGTAATTCTGGTGCTGTCACCACGACCATTAGGTATTACTATACATGGTTTTTGGAGATTGATTGAGGAGATATGATGAAAGTGGAAAAAGTGTAAAATGACACTCATAAAACACCTATTTTTTGACTTTCCCGATTAGAAGCCATGGTGAGTTCATGGTAAAAATCCCAATTCGCTTAGTTTTATTTCTATTTGCTATTGCCATTTGTAGCAGCAGCAGCAGCAGAAGCAGCAGAAGCAGCAGAGGAGCTGTTGTGATATTTCTAGTTTTTGATCATATTCCTATTTGCTGTTGTTGGAGGGGGGGGGGAGGCTTTTTCTGATTTGTTTCCAGTTAATTTAATAAATTAAACTCCCAAGAATTTTCTATTCCCTGAATTGGTTGCCCCTTGCATTAGTTTTGTACAATTTATTTACTAATTCAATGACATGTGACCAAAAAAATATATGAAAAAAATTAAATTAAACATTAATAATTTTATTAAAATTCATAAATAAATAAAAAAAATGGTTAGAATTTTATTTATTTATATCGCACCGACCAAAATGTGGTGTTCGTTCCATCACAGTTTTTGTCGCAGTCCAAAACGCAGCGTACTGTACGGATGGATGAATGTGGTGTCACGTGTGTCACGTGATTCACGTCCTCTTCCCGCTCAATCTCGCCTTTTGTCTTCCTCCTGCATGCGTTTCTTCTTACACCAATGAAAGTGACACATTTTTGTTTTTTTTAGAATTATAATGTCTTAATTTTTTAATTCCAATAACAATTACAATTAATATATATATATATATATATATATATATATATATAATGCCAATTACTATTTACCAATATAAATATTTTAAATGAAAATATAAAGTTTTGAACTATTCTAATTAACAAATCAATAAATTTGTTCATTGAAAATATCAATCCCTAATTTAATTTTATGTTTTTTCTATTATTCCTTGAAAAAACACACTAATAGATTTTAATATTATTATATATCAATTAAGTGGGTATTTTTTATTCACCAACAAATTCAGCAAAATTCAAATTTCAAGTTTCAAAAAAAGTATTTATTAAAGAAAACAAAAGTGATTTACATTACCTTCCTTTTTTAATCTTTTTTTTTTTTGTTTTGCAACCAAAAACAATGGGCTCCAATAGTTATTAAAAACCAATGGGTTCCCCAATTTTAATTTATTTTAACCATTTCTATAATTATTTTTATTCTTATACTTTACCTTTTTTTAAAAAAAAAAACAAACTCCAAAATCTCTTAATACTCTATTTCTATATAAAAATCAATATTTTTTTTTTTGCTAATAGCTTTTTATTATTAAACATTTTTTTTCTTTCTAAAAACCAATTTATAAAAGACGCTTTAAATTATTAAATTGGTACTTTACGTCCTCTTGAAAAAGGAAAAAAGAAAAAAGTTATCATTTGTTATATAATTATTGAAAAGGTTTTAAAAAATAAAAATAGAATCTAATAAAATAATATTATTTTTATTTTATTTTTGTGAGCTGAAAAATTTGTTGTGGGACTTTATAGAGAAAAAAAACAAGAGAAGTTAGGTGGGACCTTTTTGTTTTATGAAACAAAGCATAATCGTCGGTAAATCGTCATTTCGAGTGCATGCATTGACCAAAATCTCGCCAGTTTCGGGAATTTGAAGACTGGAATGTTCTTCCTCTGGTTTTGATTCTCCCGCTGCAGAACCTGGTTTTGCTTTTCCTGCATATCCAGGTCAGATAACGAAAAGTAGCTTGATTTCCAAGGAATATATTAACCATCCTTCTGAATCTACATTCATCTCTCAAATTGTTCGCTTCTTTGGAGTCTGGAGGAAGTGGTACTTACAGTTTAACGAAATGCCTTCGAATCACTTGCTTCTTGAGGAACCGATTAGGATGGCTTCCATTTTGGAGCCTTCAAAGGATGTAAGTCTTGTTTCCTTTCAGTGTTTTTTCGTCTAGTTTTGTTACTGTTTCCAGATTTGAGCCCTTATTACCTTGATTTCACTTCGATCCTTGAATTAGAAGTTACATTGTTACTATTTCTGTCGTGAATTTTCTTTGATTTGTATTGTGTGCATTTGATGCGCGTTGATCTTTTGTTTCGAGTTTAATCAGCTGATTTCTTTTTTGTGTTGTTGTCTATTGTCTTCCAGAGCGTCTTGCCGACAATGACGAAGATTGTTGGTACTTTGGGCCCTAAGTCCCGATCTGTCGAAGTTATTTCTGCCTGTCTAAGGGCTGGAATGTCTGGTATGGCTGGCTTCGTTAGCGACTTTCTTTTTTCTTGCGGTTGATGCGTTTTTGTGCGATATATTTCCTCATTGTTTGTTTAAATTGATCCTGAGCCTGTTCAACTTTTATTGATCATTATTTTTTTTTCATGTTGTGGCAGTTGCTCGGTTCGACTTTTCATGGGGCAGTCCTGATTACCATCAAGAAACTTTGGACAATTTGAAGGCGGCTGTTAAGAACACCAACAAACTTTGCGCTGTATGTTCGTGTTTAACTTGTTCTTTCACTTGTTTGGGTATATATTTTATCATTTGAACTTTCCCATTCATGGGAGTAACTTAGGCAAATCAATATTCTTTAATGCGTGAGACAATGTGGCCAAAGAATATGTAAGATATTGTTCTCAAATTTCTATCTGCAAGTATTCTGAAAGAGACAATGAGAATTCTTCTGCTTTTTTCAGGTTATGCTGGATACAGTGGGTCCTGAGATCCTGGTTGTAAACAGAAATGAGAAATCTATCTCTCTTAAGGAAGATGAGTTGGTTGTTTTGACACCCAATCAAGAAATAGAGGCGTCTTCGGAGGTGCTGCCTATAAGTTATAATGGACTTTCAAAGGTTGGGAAATACTACTGATTGTTCATTTATTGATGCTCAAGATCCAGATTGTTGATTGCATCTTATGGAGACAAATATATAATTTTTGGAACATCTGACAGACAAATATGAGTTTTTCATTAACCATTGATAAGAGGCTGTGCTTTTAATATCCTTGAATTTATTCAAACAATATATTTGCAAAGTCAAACTTTATAAAATGTTAGTGTTTTTCCGACACTGCGTTGGTTACCATAATTCTAAGCTTGATATTGTCTTGTAGGTCGTTAAGAAAGGAGACACCCTATTTCTTGGTCAGTACCTCTTCACTGGAAGTGAAACAACTTCTGTCTGGCTGGAGGTAACAGAGCATATTGTTTGGGATCATCAATAATTTCTTTGCTTGTTTTCTTGTGTTTGTATATTTTGGGCGTGGATGATAGGTATATTGAATGCTGTGACGATGATAGAGAAATTTTAAGTAAATGTTCAAATGATCTACGCCCAATTTAACTATATTTCAAATTAGTATGAAATCATGGTAAAAGATGTTATACTGAAGTACGTCTGTTTGGGATTTATCAGGTCTCCGAAGTGAAAGGAGATGATGTTCTTTGCTTGGTAAAGAACTCTGCCACGTTGGTTGGAACAATGTACACTTTGCATGCAGCTGAAATTCGCATTGATCTTCCAACACTTACTGACAAAGATAAGGAGGTTGGTTCTTTGATTTCCTGTTTGTTATGTCCCTTAAGACTGATTGCTTCCAATTAGCTTCGGTAACCATATCAATTTTTGCTGATAATTGTTTTATTGGTTATTTGGTGATTTTAGATTATAGCGACGTGGGGAGTAAAAAACAAGATTGACTTCCTCTCTCTCTCACATGCTAGACAAGCGGAGGATGTTCGCCAAGTATTATTTCCTTGCATTGAATCTTCAATTTAAACAAATAATTGACCATGAGAGATTCGGTTATGTTGATTATTACGATAGAGGATAATAGAATGCTAAAATATATTTTTATGCAGGCTCGACAATTTCTTTCTAAGCTAGGCAACCTTAGCCAAACTCAAATCTTTGCGAAGATTGAAAGCGTTGAGGTCGGTCGTTGTTAGCTCACTCTTCACTCATATTCTTTGTTAGTAAGACTGTTTTCTTAATATGTCAACGTACAATGGTACTAATTTAGATGCATGCATACTTTTGTGTTCCCTTCCTTAGGGATTAACCCATTTTGATGAGATACTACAAGAAGCAGATGGTATTATTCTTGCTCGTGGCAATTTGGGGTTAGATCTTCCTCCTGAGAAGGTTAGTTTCTATGCATGCTAATTAACTAAGGGATAGTTTTGTTTGAACGGTGTTCTAATGAAAAGAATATGGCTATTCTCGTACTTATCGTTGTTTTCCATAAAGTAGGCAGTGGTAGTCTCTCTCCCTCTCCTCCTCTATTGGGGGAGGTGTATTAAGAAACATTTACATTAGTATCCTTCTTTTCTTTGTAAGAACTAAGAAGAGGGGTTATAAAATAACCGCCCCAATTGGTATTCTTGGAGGACACTTCATGGTCGCAAGAAAGCCAATCAGCAGTGATCCAAAAAAGAGGTTTCTACCCCTTAGAATAACCTTATAATCCTCACATTCTTCTAAAGGGATTTAAGAGCATTGAGCCAAATAACTTTTGCATACTTCTTCCAAGGATGGCATAATTTTAGATTTAGTTTTCTTGATTTTGGGCTTTCCTCTCTGCCGGTTTCTCTGTTAGTGCGCACGTAACAAGATGCTCTACCAACTGAGTAGGTTGCACTAGAGGATTTCCTTTTCATGTGGAGATGGAAAGGGCACTATATAGAAGGGTTTCCTCTAGGCTTCTCATTTAGAAAAATGAAAATAATGGCACTGGAATGGCACCCATAGATCCACCTCCTCCATGCATGACCAAAACCTCTTGCTCAGATGCAGATCTACATTTGGACTAATCCCCCCCAACTTTAAAACGTTTCTGGATTAGTATAATTCAGTTCACATTTTTGTTTTTACAGAAAATGCTTTTGGCCCTGATAGTACCAATGTCCAGCCCCCCCGCTAAGCGGCTGGATCCGAACTTCCTCATGGGCTTTTTGTTTCTTTTTTTTTCTTTGGTTTTTTGCACTGATTGACTTTTTTTTGTTCAGGTATTCTTGTTTCAGAAAACTGCCCTTCATAGATGTAATATGGCTGGAAAGCCCGCTGTTTTGACTCGTGTGGTAGACAGCATGACTAGCAACTTGAGACCTACACGTGCAGAAGCTACTGATGTTGCCAATGCTGTACTTGATGGTGCGTCATTCAATAGTTATATAAATTTCTGTTGCTTAAAGACTGAAGCTATGGGGGACTTTTTAAGTCATGGTTTTCTGAAATTCATCTGCACTTTTTAAAGCCACAGATATCCATAATCACAAATGCTGAAGATGTGGTTTGCATCTTTGAAATTGGGATATATTTCACGTCCAATTGTATTATTTTATTTATCTCATGGTTCCTATTTTCTTTCCTGACCAGGGTAAAATCATTTGTATAATATGTCTCAGAACCTTTATTCTAATGTGTGTAGGAAGTGATGCAATTCTTCTTGGGGCTGAGACATTGCGTGGATTATATCCAGTAGAAACCATTTCAACTGTTCGTAGAATATGCGCTGAGGTAATCTTTTTGTGTGTATGAGAAAGAAACGGAGTTTTTGAATCTAAGCTTTATGTAGTATAGGTATTTTTCATTTTTTTTTATGAAGTAATGAAAGATAACTTTCATCTGGTAGATGAATGAACATTTAATGTGAGGTCACAAGTGCATTAAAAGGAGTAGAAGGGCCCATAAAAGGAAATGGAACAACCATGCATGAAAAAAACACAAAGCCCTCCCTACAAAGGACAAAATTACAAGTAAAATAGAGGAATACGAATATCTCTAAAAATGGAGGCTATTTATGCCCAAAGAAAAGCATGATACTAAATAATGATGCATACTTCCATTAAAATTACCATTTAGGACTGCATTCTTTTGCAACTCCGTTAATTCTTTTTGGCAAGTTTCCTATAACCGAAAAGAAAACCGAAAGGAAAATGAACTAAAACTTCTCTTGGATACTATGTTAAGTACAAGGGGAGGGGGGGAAAATCTAAACCCCTGTGACCTAGGGGGCTCGTGAGTTGGAAACGTTCACCAAATTGAAGCTAGAAGCTTGACATTGCCCCAGAGTTTCTCCAAATTTATTATAACAACTCTTAGATTTCACTCTAAACATATTTCTTACATTATGAACTTGATTTCTTTTACTATGAAACTAGAAAATTTTCGTTAATAAAATGAAAAAAAAAAATCACTAAGGAAGTTACATAACTTCCTCTGGGATAATTGAAACAGCCCAACCATAAAAACAAATAACTACAGAAAAACTCAACACTCAACCCAAAGGATAAAATAAAAACCATAAAAACTATTCAGCCCTGAAGTTTAGAAGAGAATGAATCCAGGCAAGCACTACTTAAAAGCCACAAATTAATTTCCAAAAGAACAGCTTCAATACAGGCCACTTTCCCAGCCTACTGATCAACCATTCACATACTACCAGGTGGGAACAAAAAAAGCTGAAGCTAGAGTACCTTACATCATGAACTTTTTCACTGTTTGGCTTATTTTTGCCTTTCCAGCGGATCTATGGCTGGACTCTAAATAGCTACTTCATTCTCAGCCCTTGAAAAAGCGTTTCCCAAAACAACTTTTTTGTCTAAACTGAAAATGAAAGAATAAGAACATTATTATTTTTAGTTTGATTCATCTGACAAGGCTGTTTCTGATATGGATCTTAGCTTCTAATATCATTTTAATTGCTCTCAGCCATCAGATATTGGGTGATTAATTGGTGATAGCTTGCAGTTAAAATGAATGGATGTGAAATTGGAGCCTAGTGCATAAACTCTATTCATATTTCTTTGTTTTTGTTAAATGCAGTCGGAGAAGGTTTTCAATCAAGACTTTTATTTCAAGAAGGCAGTCAAGCGTACCGGGGAGCCAATGTCACACTTAGAATCTATTGCCTCCACAGCTGTATTACTTCGTATTCCAGCTTTAATTTTTGAGAAACATATATCATTCCAATTTTCTGTTATATTTTCGCTCTCTTTTTTTGGTTCAATTTCTGTTACATTCTGAAATTGAGTTTCTTAATCGACAGTTTGACCCTTTTTTTATTTAGGTTAGGGCAGCCATTAAAGTGAAGGCTTCCGTGATTATATGCTTTACTTCAACTGGAAGGGCTGCTAGGTTTGTTCATGGACAGATTATTGTATATCTGATATTGTTGAATTCAATAGTCATGTTATTTGCTTTCTAATTTTGAACTAATACCATAAATTTTTGGAGCTTTAAACAAGTTGTCTTAATGTGCAGATTAATTGCAAAGTATAGGCCAACGATGCCTGTTATATCTGTTGTCATTCCAAGGCTGCAAACAAATCAATTAAAGTGGAGTCTGAGTGGAGCATTTGAGGTATGCATATTGTTTTGCAACTGTTAACAGTCTTTTAAGATTCCTTCATGCAAAGAAAGTACTGCTAATACTACTGCAAAAGATAATAACTACTAAATACGCAAGCACTCTATTTATAAAATTTTATACGGCCTTCGTTATATTACTAAACAAGGTTCCTATCCGACCTCCACGTCTATACCTATAATTCTTATCAGTCCAAACATGTTTTAAAGTTTTACCACAAGAACCTTCCTTTCAAGTATTTTCTCTCTTGTTCTTATCACACAAATTGTGTACTTGTGGATTTTTTGTTTTATCTGTTATCTTTAAAGTGTTAGATGAATTTCCTATACCTATATCTCGGCCTTTTAAATTCCAACTACAATTCTTTTGAGTGAAAAGATCAATTTTCACTTGTAACCTTAGGTGGGTGAGTCCATTTTAACCTTCATCCCTTTGAACCTTAAACTTGAATAAGTGTCAGCATGAATACCTCCTCAAAACTAAATCAGGAATTTCTAATGAGCTAACTATAAATCATAAAAAGGTTTAAATCATGTCAAAGAAATGCCCAACTCAAAATCGTGCATATGAAGACAAAAAAAAAAAAAAAAAAAACACTCAAACTAAGCTACAAAATGCTCAAACCCATCTAATTAAAAGCTTCCAATACTTTGGAAAAATCGTTACCATGTTGTAGGAGCGATCATTGATAATCAAATGATAGTTACACTCATTGATAGTGATTATTATTATTGTTTTTATTAACCAAGTGCTGAAATCGAAACTGATTCTTCAATTTCAGGCTCGACAATCATTAATAAGCAGAGGTCTTTTCCCTGTTCTCGCCGATCCTCAACACCTAGTGAGTTATACTCTTTCTATTCAATTTCCAAAGGATTTATATTGCTTTATTATATTTAGTTTAATGATCTTAGGTTGGTTAGATTACATGGCTGATTTCAAAGATGAGGAACGTCTTTGTTGATAGTTTATGGGGCCCCGTGTTTTCTTCTCCAAAATGAGTTATGTTTTGGGCATACGTTTGGATGTGGTGGAATGTAGCCATTCAGGTTTGTATTATTTTTGTAATAAGAAACCTGAAAACATGTATGGAGAAAGAAACAAAAGGACAGCCTAGGGGCAGGGAAAGAGATAACCATCTCCAAAAGGATCTACTCACAAGAAAACCTTCCAATCTTGAAGGATTATGAAGAGGGGATAAGTACAAAAGACTTTGCTGCTTCTTTAGCACCACCCAGAAGCTGAGATACATAACAAACTTAACTTCAAAAGTCCTGTGATTTCTCTTCCACCAACAGCCCCACCAAAGTGCACAAACTGTGTAGCATCATAACAATCTGGCCAGGCCTTTAAACCATCCCCCATTAAGAACCTCTAGCCAATCATCCGCACGCGAGGGTGAAAAAATCAGGAAGCCCAAACAAACAACTTTAGGAAAAAAGCCCAGCCTTTCGACACAAACTGACAGTGTAGCAAAATATGATTCAAAGATTCTTCACTGTTGAAACACAAGCAGCACAATGACAGAAACATCAACCATCCTCCGCATTTTTTCTGCATTCCATCGTGATTACTAACGCCCCTATGAGTTAAGGACCAAAGCTAAACGTTCACCTTTCTAGGAATATGAATTTCCAAATATAGTTGATAAGGGGAATTCAAAGAAGGCCTAGGTTCTGTGAGGTTAAAAAAGGCAGACTTTTAGGTGAATTCGCTCAAGGGGGTCAAGTTTCCACAGCACATTGTCTTTTCCTGGTCCCGAGTCTTTCTATTAACGAAGTCCAACCTGCCATTGTCTTCTTTGTCGAAAATTATGTTAGAAATCACGAACCTCTACAATGGTATGATATTGTTCACTTTGAGCATAAACTCTCATGGTTTTGTTTTTGGTTTCTCCAAAAGGTCTCATACAAATGGAGTTCTATTCCTTACTTATAAATCCATGATCAACCCCTTAATTACTAAATGTGGGACTCCTCTCCCAACCATCCTTGACAAATTCTTTTTCTAAAATCCACCTTTTTACATGTTTTTTCTTTTAAATTATTTTTACATGTTTTTTCTTTTAAATTATGTGATTCAATTAGGTATAACTCTGAAAATAACATTATTTATGTTCACTGTATACAAATTTTGAAAGGCAGAATTACATAAATAAAGATAAAACTTTGATAAATACAGAATTCATGTTGTAAACTTAGTTTACTTTTGTTAAATTTAAATATGTACTATGTAATATATTACAAATTATACGATAGTGTAGAATAATAATTATATAAAACTTATAACGTAAAACATGTTCATAAATAAATTAATAATGGTTGAGATTCAACCTATTAGTTGGTAACTATAACTATTTCTATGGTTTTTCAAGCTGAAACCTTACATCTATATAAGATCAACCCACCTTGTCATAGTCTTTCTCATAGTCGGGCTTGCGCAAGAAACCCCTTTTCTTCTTCGCTTTCCGATCCCTCAATGGCCTTAGAAGTGGCATATCGTATGTCTGCCCTCCATAAAGGCTGCTTTTTGTACATGTTATTATGTGATTGTGTTTGTCTCAGTGCTGTGAGACGTTTTTAGCTGAAATTCTAATTATTTTTCTTGCTGAGGATATTGGCAGAATTACCATTGATTTGCGAGTTATGATGAACTCCTGTTAAATATAAAATCAGTGCTGAACTTCTTGGATAACAAGTCGTGCTAGATCAGCATTTTGATCAGATGATCGTACTATTGTATTAATAAACTGATTACTTTTCTTGCTTTGTAGGCGGACTCTAACAATGCAACAAATGAGTCAGTTCTGAAGGCTGCTCTAGATCATGGAAAGTTAACAGGAATCATTAAGGCACATGACCGCGTAGTGGTTTGCCAGAAAGTTGGTGATGCATCAGTAGTAAAGATTATCGAGCTTGAAGATTGAAATGGCACCTCGGCCGCTTGAGCCTTGGGAGGACCACTCTCCCCCCTCCTCCCCCCCCTCTCCCCCAAATTTTTGAAGAGCTTCTGGTCTTCCAGTTGCTGTCATCAGCCATTACATATACACATATATGTGACTCTTGATGCACCTTTTTTGTCTTCCTGAAGTACTGATATATATTTATGTGAAACCTCCATGGATTTTTGAAATTTAAGCTTTGGAATTGAGTTCTTATAGTGATGATCATCACTGATTTCTTGAGTGAAACCTTAGCGTTTCCATACTGATCATTATCTTTATAAAACCTGTTTGCCTTGGATCTTTTGGCTGGACGTGATGTTTAGAGAGAAATAAAGGTGGTGAAGTAGGAGTAGCCGAGTAGGGTGCTGTACTGGTGGACCAGATATCAAGCTGGTATTGATGTTGTTGGTGTGTGGAGTTATGGATTTGGCCCTACGGCGCCGCCTGCTTGCAGGGAACCCCACTGCTTCTGGCTGCCTCCAGTAATCTCAATAACTCTTAATTTACAGCAATTTATTGAAAGATTTCTTAGTATTTTATCATCCTTGCTTAAAAAATCTCATCAGAGAAAGATTACGAGAGGATTGAATTGTTATAAACTAAAGTTGAGGGACTAACTTGTTAGACTTTTTTTTTTACAGGTTCTCTGTTCTTTGTTAATGGACCACTCTCACACTCTATACTTACTCCTAATGCGACTCTCTGTTCGAAGGAGAGTTTACCACGTTTTGGTCCACACTACTTTTTCTTGTCGTTTTTATAGATTTGTATTAATTTAGTCTCTATAGTTCATAAAATTTTATATATTTTCAAAGTATTTAAAATATTTTGGGCAGTTGGTGTAGCGTGGAGTAGCATTACTGTATATTGTTTTTGGATGCAAATCATTTAGGTCAGCCTCTCATCCATTTATGACATTATAAATGCCACTCCCAAACACCAATTTCAGCTCATGCCTTTTGCCCCATTTGATCTTCATTCATAGCTCTTGTTTCAGTTCTAGGTTTAATTTTGTACAAAATTATATCCCTCCCACTTTTGATCTTGTTTGATTATTGTTCTTCCATTCTTGTTTTGTTTCTCTCTGTCCTTCCATTCAAATCATAACCTTTTACACGACACGTTTTGTCGGCCAATACTTTATAGACAAAGTAGAAGTGTTTATACCGAGTTATACTTTTATTGGTCCCGAAAACTTCTTACTAATAAAGATGTTTTATAAAGTTAGAAGCTTACCTAACTCAACAAATTTAGACATATATTTCCGACAAAGTTAAAAGCTCGTATATCTTCAACATTGTCTACAGAAAACTTCTACTTAATATTCACCATATTTTAGGGCTTCAGTCTATAATCTGTGTACCTCTCTTCCTCCTTCTGACCCATCCCGGAGCCCTCTTCCAGCCAGCAGCCAGCAGCCCCCAGTTTTAGTATGGCCCCAACCCACTCTACATTAATTATTTATTTATCATCTATTACTAAAACTCATAACGAGATTTTGCATAATTCGATGAGAGATCAATAAAGGAGTGATTGTAAGTCTAACCTATAGCGAGAAAAATTTATATCATAAAATAGATAACGATACGAAATCTTGTATAAATTGCTGATTTGCACGAACAATTTCATTTAACTAATGAGACTTAGGATTCACATTTGAATTTGACGAAGATTTTTCATTATAAGAAAAATTAGATACGAAAGGAAAATTATTCTCTGTCACTTAAAACTAGGATTATATTTCCATCTTCATCTCTGCTCCGACCTTTCCCCATCGTAACGTTTATCAAATCGCAAACCCAATCTGACCAAACTCCAAGCCCCTCGTTCTTCATCTCCACTACTGCTGCATGCTTTGTAAACCAATTAATGCCAAGAAAGACAAAAGGGATTGGTCTGAAATGTGTGTATCCATGGGGGATGCGGTTGATATCTATGGTCCCCATAACTCATCCTGCTGCTACTCATCCTCCTGTTCTTCCTATGCCTCTGTTTAACTGACAGCCTTCACTTTCCCACGCCTATCTTACTTCATTTAAAACTCTCTCTCTCTTTCTCTTTCTCCTTTTCTCATCCACTTTTCAAACAACAATCCAGTTCTATAAAGAACCCAACAAGTCTAAAGTTCGTCCCAACTTCGATCCGCATAGGCTTAAAAACACGAACTTCCTCTGTTCTTCGAATCGAACCCTTGTAGTTCCCATCTTCTCTTGATCCTCTGATCCAAACACATGGACTCCTATAATGGGTCTGATCTCAGTCCTCACTATGTTCCTCCACCTCCACAATCTTCTTCTGCATTGCTTTATCCTTGCAGTTTGGATCAGTTTCCTGGTAAATCCCAACTCCCTCAACCTTCTTCATTTTGTTCGTGTACATTAAACTTGAAAACCCAACAAACCGAACTGACCCAACCCGAATTATAAGGATTGTGTTGGATTAGCTTTTCGGGTTGGGTTAGGTTAACATGAATATAATTTGAAGAACTTAACATGAATATAATCTACATCTTCAACCCGGTTTATCTTATAGTGCGAAATCTCTTCCCATTTTCTTGTTATTACCCGTTCGATCTTTCTTAATTTAGTTATATTTTTAACCGTTCTCTCTTTAGTGTAAAATTATGTGAGGATCCCATATCATGGAGAGGGAAACGAAACATTCCTTACAAGGGGTGCGGAAACTTCTCCTTCGCATAGGCATTTTAAAATTTTGAGGGAAGCCGAGCAGAAAAAGGCCAAAGAGGACAAATATCTGTCAATGAGCTCGGGCTATTATAGATTAACCGTTAACGAATAGTATTAAGATCCATTTGAACACAGGATGATCATTTTGTTACGATATAACATAAAATCATGATTACTTCAACCCGAATTGAGAGATATAATATTTGAATCGTATTCTTAACATCGGGTTTAATGAGCGGTAGAGACAACAGAGACGAAGAGACTGGGCATGGAAGCTCAGGAAAGTAGGGTTGGAGGAGTGGATGAGAAGAAGAAGAGGTTCAGTCGGGATCAATTGGAGTCATTGGAGAGAAGCTTTCAAGAGGAAGTGAAGCTTGAACCTGAGAGAAAAATGAAGCTATCAAAGGAGATTGGACTCCAACCAAGGCAGATAGCGGTGTGGTTCCAGAATAGAAGAGCTCGCTCAAAGGTTAAGCAGCTTCAGCATCTCTATGACACTCTCAAACAAGAATTTGACGCCATTTCTATGGAAAAACTTGACCTTCAACAACAGGTTTCTATCTCTTTTTCTCTTTTTCCGCCCATGCATTTCCATGCACAAATCTGTCATTTTGATCTTTGGATGTACAATGTTGTTGGAGTAGGTGAGGGAACTAAGAAGCATGCTAAGAGAACAAGCGGTAAGGAATCACGGGTCGATGGCGTACATGACCGTCTCCGAGGAAGAGGCGGCGGAGAGCACGGCGGAGGGCGTTCGGAGCTGGAATAATCACATCTTTAATGTCGAAAATGTCGACCAAATATCAGCTTCTTCAATTCCTTCACCCTGGTCTTGTTCTCAAGTTGCTCACTTGCCTTCTTATCCATAAATTTTGGATTAGAAATTTAATGTTCAATTTTACATTATCAAGTTTTAAATAATTTTTGAAATTTTGATAGATTCAAATTTTCTTATAATCCGGAAATTTTATTAAATAATTTTGATTCAACAAAAGAACATGCAAGTTAAATCATATAGATTATTAAACAATTAATTTGTAATAAAATATAGCAATATAAAATAATATAATGTGGTTGCTATACTTAAATCAAACAGTTCAGAACCATTTAACTCCCAGTATTGGGTCAGCAAAATTTAAGAACAAAGCTCCCCTACCACAAAATCAACTAATACTTCCAATAATCAGAAAATTCAAGCTTATCAAAGCAAATAAAATTTGGATGGAAATTCATAAACACCAAAAGAAGTAGGCACTTTCGGGTAGTCATGCATAATCAAGTAATAAACTATCAGAAAAAAACGCAACATTCTGATATTTGCAACGTAACTGCAAGATGAAATGAAAAGCACAATAATTGATCCATACAAAATTTCGAAAATAGTTGGAACATTATCTTTTACTCAGGTTTTGCTATTTCAAAGAGCATAAAAACTCGTAAACTACTGTTCTTAGCTTGCAGCATGGAAAATTCAACGTTTGCCGCCGCCGCCGCCAAGTTTTGGTCCTTTAGGTGCAGCTCCCCCCCTACCAACGTTAGCCTTGGTCTGTGTCTTCTGTGTTTTGGCCATCACTTCTGCCTTCTTTGCCTTTTTCTCATCCTTTGTTTTCTTAATTCTCTCCTTAATTTCCCTACAGCACAACAACAATTAACAAATTTTAGTTTAATCCATAACTATGATTGATTAAGAAATTATTCCATGCCTCCGCCTGTATCATTAAGAAACATTCGAACTCAGAACAATCACATACCGAAGGGCTGCCTCCCTAGCAGCATCACGAACCTCAGGCTTCTCAGCTCTCTTCTTTTGGATAACCTCCAATGTAGCACCCACTATGGACCTTGAGTATGGCTTCTTGGTGGCACGTCTCCTCTTCTTTACAGCCTCTTGAGCAATGTCCTACCGGAAAAAAAAGAATGAAAAACATTCAACAACCAACAATTATTTGGTTAAAATCCCGGTTAAAGGCCAAGGGGGAATGATAATGTAAATAACAGGGAAAACACTTCTAGAAAACAAATATTGAGAACCGTTGAGTTGTTTGAAAAATTATGATCTAATAGTACCACACACAAAATCATTATGTTTCAAAGCTACCCATACATAATCAGACCCAACAGAGAGGACAGGATATGATAAAATCTAAATATAGATACAAGTAAATGAATCCAAGAGCTATATTTGACCCATTACCTTCTTATGTTGCTTCCTGTACATTGCTGTCCAGGTGAGCTTAGAAGGCTTCAGCTTGTTATGGAAGTACCTCTTGCATTTGGAGTTTAAAAACAGGAAAACCTAGTCAATCAAGACAAGTATGCAACAAAAACAGCAGGTAAGTTTATGTCATCAGATAAGAAACAAATATGATTATCCAGTAATAACAAAAACACAATCGACGGCCGCGCAGGTTTATTACCTGTGAATCTGCACGGATAAATCTGATTCCTCTACCGGGATATATCTTCGCGCCACTGAATCGACAGAGCTCGGTCCTAAAAAAACCAGGATTGTACTTCAGAATCAGGTAGAAACAAACTGCGCATTTCTAACACTACAAGTTTTCACATTCTCATAAGCCATTACTTCTTAAAACTAATGACCTACAAATCAAATTCACCTACACAAAAACCTAGAGATCTCGAAGCAATACATCTTCAGGCACCAACAGTGAACTGAAAGTTAAATTAAAAGGCACAAATAGCCATACTGATCCTCTATTTCGCCATGACGGATGCAATCATCGATTAAAAGAAAAACTCGAAATGAATACTGAAATCGATTCAAGATTGAATCGGAAAGAGCGATTAAAGAGACTCACTTCAACACCATGGTGGCGGCTGCTGTGTCTACTCCTCTGTTTCTTCTTGCTCGCCGAAACCCTAGAAATGAGTTCTGAAAGAGGGAAACGATATCTATACTTTAAGGTTCATTTGATTACCCCTATATTATAACTTAATCACCATAATGCCACCGAGCCCTTTCGAACAAATGGGCCAAGATTTTAGCCCGGTTTCCTCTTCGGAGCCCAACCTTTACCAGGCCTGTCTGAATTATTTAAAAATCAAATGATCCATATTTAATATATGTGATATATGATTAATAAAAATAAAAATAAACAAGATGTGACTATTAAATATATGTTTCCATATAATATATAATATATAGTATAATTAAATTTGAGACTTAAGGCTTCGGCATGTTTTTTATAGTTTGAATAAATTTATTGAGTTTAAAAGTTAATTACAAAATCATAAATTATATAATTAATTCAAAAATTAATAATAAATTCGAGTTCACACGGTTCAACTCGATATAATTTTAATGAAATCCACGAACCAAACTTATTGTATAAAACTTTAATTTATTTGAATCTAACCGAACCGAACTCAAATGAGTGTAATCTAATTCGATTTGATTGATCAAACTTTTCAAGTTATCGGACTTTTTAAACACCTTAATATTATTTCTCATTTCAACAAATGGATCGAAGTTATTATTTCTCATTTCATAACTTAATCCATGATAAGAATACTAGTTACCCATAAGTTGAGGATTCAATTATCCATATTCCCGAGTTATTTAATTATAATATTCATAAATTATTTATAATTTATAATAGAAGGTGAGATTTGAGTTGAATTTATATAGATATATTATAAATAAGAAAAAATAATGGTTTTTAATATTAAAGTGTATAAATGAAATAAAATGAAGATATATTGTCTTATGATGATGACACCTCACCAAAGATAATTATTTACCAATTTCCAATATTCTTTTCTTGGGCATTTTTTAATTTAATGTTACCAAATAAAAGTACATCTAAAACATTTGGAGTGTAAAGCAAAGCTTAATTAACTTTCATAATTAAGATATTAGTGTGTTTAGAGCTGTTACACATTATAATCTCAAAATTTTTATTTTATTATTGACTAAAAAATAAAAAATAAAGTGAAAAGAAATTATTTCTTTATTAAATTGTACTTTACCCTTAAATAATAAAGTTTTTTTTTATTATTTATAATTTTTGTGTGTTTTCAAATGATTTTTTAAATAAATATATAATATAATATAAAATGATTTTATTAAGATTTGTGATATTGTTTTCGAAGATATTTATACTTATTTTTATTAAAATGAGTAGAGATTTAAATTAAAAATTAAAATTTTAAAATGAATATAGATACCTATAAAAATAATAATAGCAAAAATGTTTTATAAATTTATATAATTTAAAATTTAATATAAAAAGACTTTTTTTTTTAATTAGTGTTGAAAAATAAAATTTTAATTTTTCAAAATTTTATTTAATAAACTAATAAATTTTAAAATAAGATGGAAGATAATAGATCACAATTTGTTGTACCAATTTTTTTTTTACAGAAATTCAATAATAATTATCCAGGCTGGAAATTCCACACCTGAATTTATTAAATTAAATAAAATAAAAAGAAAAGAAAAAATAAAAATCATATTCGACAGAGCGGCCAACAAGAAAAGGAGCTCTCCATCTTCTCGGTAATCAAAACCGAGGACTCCCAATAATTTCAATCTTCTTCTTCTTCTCTCGGCCTCTGCCTCTGAAAATCACATTCTTATCCTTCAATTTCGGCGAAGAACTCTCGGATTTTTTTTTTGAATCGGGCGCAATTTCCGAGTGAATCGGAAGCTTCGGGAGTTGGTTGACCCTGAACTCGCATGGCAGGCGAGGACAGCGATGGACAGTAAGAAGCAAGACGAGGATCAGACCGATAGCAGCGATTACACCTCAGAGGACGAAGGAACTGAGGATTACCGGCGAGGAGGCTACCACGCCGTTCGAATTGGCGACACTTTCAAGAATGGTAGATATGTGGTTCAGAGCAAGCTCGGTTGGGGCCATTTCTCCACTGTTTGGCTTGCCTGGGACATCCAATCCTCTGTAATTTCTCTATCTTCCTCTCTTTTTTCTTCGCGCCATTTATTGTTCTAGTCTCGCTTCTTTCCGATCTTCCTGTTCAACATAGGTATACAAAACTCGAAATCTTCTTGTTCTTTTTTAATTACTTCACTTACTTGAGAAACTATGATGGTAGGATGTTGTTTTATTGCCTCGTTTGGGAGTAGGAAGTAGAAGATGAGAGTAATTTAGGTTGTGTATTTAAAATTTAAACTGATTTTATGATGTTCAGCGATATGTGGCTCTCAAAGTACAGAAGAGCGCTCAGCACTATACTGAGGCAGCTATGGATGAGATTACAATCTTGAAACAGATTGCAGACGGAGACGCTGATGATAAGAAATGTGTGGTGAAGCTTTTGGATCATTTCAAGCATTCTGGACCTAATGGGCAGCATGTTTGTATGATTTTTGAGTATTTGGGGGATAATCTATTGACACTAATCAAGTATACTGACTACCGTGGATTACCAATTCATATGGTTAAGGAGATATGTTTTCATATATTGGTTGGTTTGGATTACTTGCATAAACAGCTCTCTATTATACATACTGATTTGAAGCCTGAAAATATTCTGTTACTTTCGATGATTGACCCATCAAAGGATCCCAGAAAATCTGGCACCCCTCTTATTCTTCCAACTAGCAAGGACAAGGCAACATTGGAGTGTGGGATTTCGAAAGACATAAAATTATCAAATGGGGATTTTACTAAACACCACAAGAGAAACATTCGACGAAAGGCGAAGCAAGCTGCTCAGGGATGTGTGGAGAAGGAAATGACTGCGGAGGCTGATGCTAATGCAGAGACATCTCGTACCACTGAATCATCTCCTAACGCGAAATCAAGCACTGGTGCTACAGAGGAAAAATCAACTAGTTCTTTCAGTACAAATCGATCATCTGATGCTGATGGAGCAAAGGGCGGTGGCGAAGAAAATCAAGTTGCCAAGAAAGGGAGTCGCTTGAGAAAGAAGATGTTATTGGCTTCAGTGGATCTGAATTGCAAGTTGGTTGATTTTGGAAATGCATGTTGGACATACAAACAGTTTACAAATGACATTCAGACTCGACAGTATCGGTGCCCCGAAGTTATCCTTGGATCAAAGTATTCTACATCAGCAGATCTTTGGTCCTTTGCTTGCATTTGCTTCGAGCTTGCAACTGGTGATGTACTCTTTGACCCTCACAGTGGTGACAACTTTGACAGAGATGAGGTTTGGATGCCATTCTTTGAGCTTTGTTACTGCAATTTGTTTACACGTTCTTAAACTCTTCCACATTGCCATACTTGGCTTAGCATATATTTTAATCTCAACTTGTTTTTGCTAGCTAGAATTTTCTTTTGCAACGTTTTGTTCTTGAATTTTGTGCTTAAAAATCCACCCGTGCGCAATAGACAATATCTCATTCTCCTGTTTTGTAGAATGTGTTTAAGAGAATTTGCTTAGAATTTTTATTTCAATTCTTTGTTTGTCATTGTTAGAATGGTAGTTTAACTAATGGTGTGATCCTTATTCTTGGGGCTGTCATAATCATTTTGTTTGTATGCGCTGGTGCATAGCTGAGACATTCTATATATATTGATTTAGACTTTTCTGAAGTTGCTTTCCTATTAATGAGTTGTAGATACCTTCCAAAGTATTCATGTTGTGAGAACAATATTTTCTTGTGCTCCAGGACCACTTAGCTTTGATGATGGAACTTCTAGGAATGATGCCACGCAAGGTAATCAATTGTTCCTCTGAGCCTTGTGAAAATTTCTGCTAGCATAACCACACACTTTTGCACTGTCAATCATTTTCAGATTGCTTTCGGCGGTCGCTATTCTCGAGATTTCTTCAACCGATATGGCAATTTGAGGCACATCCGAAGGTTACGTTTCTGGCCATTAAACAAAGTTCTGATGGAAAAGTATGATTTCAACGAACAAGATGCAACTCAAATGGCAGAATTTCTAGCTCCAATCCTCGATTTTGTTCCAGAAAACCGACCCTCTGCAGGGCAATGCCTGCTTCATCCATGGCTGAATGCTGTGCCTCGGTTGTTGGAACCATCTCAGGATCCCGGAACTTCCGAGGGGAAGATGATGGAGAAGGAAGTTATGGAAGCAATGGAGGATGGAATGAGAAATATAGCCATTAGTTCAGAATCTGAACTAGCTGATGATTCCCAGCAGTCCAAGTCCAAGACCAGCAAAAGCACTTCCTGAAGGTTGGTATCCGCTCCACCCCGTCTTTGTTTATGTCGATTTAGCCATGGAGGTCGAGATTTTAATGAGGAAATGGACCAGAGAGCTGAGTGAAGCAGATGAAGCTTAGTAAGAAACTAGTAATGACAAGGATGAACGCGAACACGAACACGAACACGAACACAACGCAACACTTGTGCTGGGAATGTGGTGAAACATGAAGTTTATTTTGATGAAGCTCAACGATGTATCAGTAAGTGGAGCCCAGATGAATGATTTAGGTACTGCTACTGTTGAAAAATATCTTTTAATTTTCGTTACCATTTTACAAACGAATATATTCCTTGTATTCATGTGGTCAGTTCAATGTGATTTATTGGTTTTTATATTGCTTCTATTGACTAAAATTTAATCTGCAGATGATTATTAAACTGAGTCTAAATTTTCAGATGTCTTTGTCAAACCACATGCACACCCATAGTGATGGCGTTGGCTGAGATGACATTAGAACCCCATAGGTGAAGCTCTTTCTTAGAATGACGATCATTTTCGGACAAAAAATTAATCCGAGAACTGTGCCAAAACCGACACCGATGTAAGATACAAAGTTGCAAATGAATTCAAAATGAAAAACACATTAATCATCATTATCATCATCATCTCATACCATTCGAATGAGATGGGATAATGATCGAGTGGAAAGGGAACTCACCATATGGAAGGGTGAACCTGTTGAACAAGTAGAACTCATCAACGGATAGACGAAACCAACTTTGAAGAGACAAAAAAGAGACACTATAATGGTCCAAGCTCACCGCTAGTATCTTCTTTAGGATTTTCGTTCTAAGCTTCCACTCAAAGTTTTAAAATGCGTTTAGTCTATTAACCGTGGACTTAGAACTAGCCGCCTTAAAAAACTTGAAGTACGAGGAACAAATCCCACGTTTATTTGAAGCCGTTCTTGGTGTGTTGATCCCACCAGTGCTGTTTTGTGTTCTCTGAGAATCACTGCCTCACTGCTCAATCGAAGTATGATTGACATCGGTGTTACTTCAACAATCTCGACACCAACTGGTGATAAATTCTATTTTAGGTGATTATGTGAACATAGGCCTAATGAATACAAAAGTCAATATTATATTAATTATCATAAATTAATGAATAAGTGGCTTAATAAAGACAGGTGTCATAATGAACGGTGTATCAACTAACACATCAAGAAGAGTGCACGATAATCTTAGTAAAACTAGAAGCAACCACGATAATCTTAGTAAAACTAGAAGCAACCACGATAATCTTAGTAAAACTAGGAGCAACCGTGTCAAAGACAAACTTAGGGGTTGAATTGGACGGTCAAAATACAACTTCAAAGTCGAGATTTCGATAGTATAAGATAAAAACGTATCCCTTACCTTAGTGATATAATAATTGTAGCTAATAAGATCTCAAAAACGCTCGTAAATGTACATAGATATGCAAATCTCTCAATCACAAATGTTAAACCCTAAAATCAAGTTGGTTTCATTCCAAATTCGATCTAACTTCGTTGAAACGCACTTCGTTTTCATTAAACTCAAGAACGTGATCATAATCACGAATGGCATTCAATTCAACCAAATATTGACCTTAATAAATCTACAAATTTTGTTAAAAAAACTATAAATACCTATACAAATTAAATCTCCACCGTGGTCCGGTCCGATCAAGCCGAGATCATCGGTCGCGCACCCTAAGATTGAGTCTTCTAAGCCACACAGAATGAAGAATCATGTGATACACATCAAATCTCTTAGGCGGAGAGTGGACTTCAAAGTGTCTCCTAACCTTCAACACTCTCCGATACATTCTCAGGTACTGCCTCGGCGATATCCCACTGAGAATCGTCTTCAAATTGGGAATGTCCTCGACGGAGACGGAAACCGAGAAAGATTTCCAATTGATAACGTCGCTGAACGGAGGGACATAGTGGTCGGAAATGAGGACCGGAACGCACCCGGTGTAAATGGCCTCGACAATTCGAGGGCTAGCAACTTCGTAGCCGCTCGGGCAGAGGCAAAACTTGCTCTTCCTCATCATGTCGATGTAAGAAACGTCCTTGGGGAGGTATTTGTGGACTTGAACGTCGCTGTCTTGATTCTCCCATTGCTGGATTAGAATAGGCCTTATGGGGCCGTGGAGGCCGCCGGCGAAGAACGCCAGAATTGGGCGGCGGGAGGGAGATGGGCCGCCTATAATTCCGGTCAAGAAACCCGTTTGAAGGTTGATTTCTGGGAAGGAAACGTCCTTTGACGGGTTGAAACCTTCGGACGTGTTGGCGTTGCAGAGTACTCTAATGGAGTTTTTGTACAAATGGGGAACCGATCTTGACGCTTCCGGCCCCTGCGATCAAACGACGATCAAACGACAAACTGAGAAACATTGTTAAGGAACAAAATTATGAACATGTTAGCTGATATTCACCCAATCATGGCAGGACAGCATGAAATGATCGGTGCCAAGGGTGCGATTCCAGAACGGATATTTGGTTCGAATGACATTGACATAATCGACGACTGTGCGTCGTATCGGTGTGAAGTCATGGGAGTCACGAACATAGACGAACTGAACGAGCATGGCAACACTTAGAGGAAGAAAGAAGACATGGGCTTTGTCGGGATCTTTGGTTCGAAACTTGGTGTCCATTTCAATGGCGTGGATGAAGTTGCCTTCAGTCGAGTAAATGCTCTTGCAGGGGCCATTGTGAAACAGGGGAGGCTCTCCTTCCTCGTACACGAAGATCTTCAGCTCCTTCTCCATTTCTAAGTAGCTCCTGCAATCAACATTAATGGAAATCCTAAGCAACCCGGAATAAAGACTATAAAATTGTACGATATTGTCCGCTTTGAGTATAAGCTCTTATGGCTTCATTTTGGGCTTTCCCAAGGCCTCATGGGGCCATGACAATGGAGATGTATTAGCCAATGTGGGACTCACGTCCCAACACTCCTCCTCTCGAACAGAGTACACCATAGAGCCTCTCTTGAAGCCTATGGAGCCCAAGAGCAGCCTCACAACAAGGCTCGACTCCTTTCTCTAGAACCCTTGAACAAGGGGCACCTTTTGTTTGATACTTGAGTCACTTTTTTACAACACGTTCGAGACTCACAGCTTCTTTGTTCCATATTTGAGGGTTTTATTGACATGGGCAGACATGACTCTGATACATGTTAGTAATCGCAAACCCCACCATGGCTTTATTTTGAGCTTCTCCAAAATGCCTCGTACCAATATATTCCTTACTTATACATCCATGATCGACCCCTTTACTAGCCGACGACTCCTCCCCCAACAATAATCCTATTCAAGAAACTGAAACTTTTGGCAAGAACAGGGGAAAATATCAAACCAGAAATGTAAAAATTTAACCTGTGAAACGCTTTGGCGTTCCAATACATCGGACCAGAGGGAACAAGATCAGGATCATGGGTTTGGTTCAGGAACTTGGCTTCTTTAATGGCGGCTCGTGCTCGTCTAAGCCCAGCTTCGATTTTTTCCAATTTTGTAAATTCCCTCTGTTTTCTGGCCTTCACCACCGCCGGTTCATAATTACCTTCAGACGAAACGTTTCTCCCTTCATTAATGGCGGTTTCTTCCAAAACTTCGTTGACTGTCGTCATGTTCTGTTAAGATATTAATACATTTCCAAATCAGCTAAACTAACAGTTTTTCAGTCAACGATAGTCATCATTATTAAAAACCCATTAACGAAAACCCCTTAATGGGCTAATTAATTATTGAAAAATGCATGCAAAAGATCCTAAGTTCACTGTCTAATCTGCCCTTGAAAATCTCTGCATGCAGAGCAAATGGAAGAACGAAAGAGAATCTTACTGGGAGCTGTGGAAGACTCTGTTTTTCGTCGATCGGCGGTGGTAGTGTGGATGACGACGACGACGACGACGACGGCGGCGGCAGAGGCGGCGGAGAAGAAGAAAAAGGAAAGGAAATAGAGTGGTTTGAAACAGAGTCGTTGACCGCCGCCGTCGTATTGGAACGAAAATCCTCTGTTTCGGTGGGAGAAGAAACAGAGCTCCAAGCGGAAGCATGTTTATCGAAGAAACTGGTCCAGTCGGAGGAAAACTGAGGACCCAAGACAGCAAGAAGACAAGAAACGGCGACCAGAGGGATTACAAATATCGGCAGCTTCATCTCTGAGCTCTGCAACAAAGGGGTTTTTCTTTACAAAAGAAGAGAAAACAGAGGCGTTTTGGAGGGGAAAGGAATTTGTTACGGACATAAATAGCTTGGATGTCACTGCCACGTGTTGACCGGTTTTTTTTTACTCTTTATTTCTTTCTGCATGCAAATTTTCATTCTTCCTATTTTACCCTTTACTCTTTCATTTAATTACACCTCTCTTTTTTATGAATGTTTGACTGTTCAATGTTTCTCTTTATTTCTCTATTTAATTTACTTTAATTAAATAAATGGATAAATAACGTTTTATTTAAACCACTAAATAGGTATCAAAGTTTTTTTTTTCCATCTTAAATAATTTTTTTTTAAAATGATAGTTACTTCTCGAATACATTTAAAAAATTGTTCGTCATCTAATATAGAACTGCTTTTCGCGACCCAATTTAACTTTTTTTTTTTATGATTGAGAAACAAAAAATTTTAATTTTTGTTACATCTTTTTAGTTATCATATTCTCAGTATTGTTCTTATTTAAATGTAGTATCGATTCATTCATGTACTTATGTATTACAGATAATCCGTCATAATTAATTTTAATATTTAAATGTAGCCGTTTAAAAAAAGACATTTTCATTACTTCATTCAATAATTTTTTAAATTTTAAATTAAAATAGATAGAAATGATAGTTTTGAGTGGATAAAAATATCGAAATAATTTTATGAGAGAAAAATAATACATTAAATAAAAAAAGAAAAAGAAAAGAAAAATTATGATTAAATGTGATTTATAACTTAATTATTGAAACTTCTCACAATACCTACGTAGAACTAGAAATCGAAAAATTTGCTATCTTTTGAATATAAATTCTTATTAAATTTTATGACGCAATTCATTATAATTAAATTAATAAAGAAATTGATGATATTATTGTTATTAGCGATTTAAATTATATTATTTTAGTTAATATTTATTATATGGAATATTAAGTAATTAGTTGAGTAAAATATGATGCATTAAAAGCACCATAGATGGGGGGTTGCGGTGGATGTCTGCCACTGCCACCGCCGCTGCCACGTGTGATGTATAGTTGATGAGTAAGTGGCGGGCCGCCGATTATTATTGTCACAATACCACAGTATACATTCGATCACATGAATTCTAGACTTAGGCTTATCTAATGTCATAAATATATATAGTTTAATAAATCTTATATTAAATAATTAATGTTTTGTTTTTTTTTTAATATATAATTGAAGTAATTATTTATCCTTCACATTTTTAGTATCTCAAAATTTAATTAAATACAAATTTATGAAATAGATTAAAATTAAAAGTTTAATTATGAAGTATATGTATGATATTGATATATTGAATATTAATTTTATATCTACTAAATTTATTATTTTTAAAAAATATATGATATATCGTATATTAGTTTTATTTATAAACTTGTCCGTTCAAATCCATTTTGATTCTACCATGACAACCAGCTTTGTAATTTTTCCATTCAAAATTTATAAATTTTCTAATGAATTCTAGAAAAATAATAACGATAATAGTTCCAATAACATAAAACATTTCATATATTCACTAATTTTGGTAAAATTCAATTTTTTTACAAAATTAAATTAACTACTTTGTATCAATAAATTCGAACTTAATTTATTTGATAATTATTCACTAGATAAATATAATAAGTAAAAATCTTAAAATACAACCCAAAATTTGTAATCATCAAAGAATTTTCTTCGAAATTTATATTCATATCAAATGTGTTATTGTTATTGAACTAACCTAAGTTTAGGATATAAGAGATATAGGAAAGAAAGTATAAAAATAATTTGATTTTTGTATAAAAAATGTAACTTCATTATTTAAAATAATATAACAAAATATTAATATCATTATAATGAAGTGAAATTAAAAGAACGTAAGAGTAAATCGTAAAATTAAAATAAATATATAAACAATTTCGTATTCAAGAGTAAATAGTAAATAAAGAGAGTAAATAGTAACTAAAGGAGGTAGATAACAACATCTCAACCATATTAAAATTAAAAATTAAAAAAAAAATCGTAGTAAATCATAAATTAAAAAATCTAAATCATATTAAAATTAAAATTAAAATTTAAAAATAAATAAATAATTTCGTATAAAAAGTAAATCCTAACTAAAAAATTAAATAACAAAATTAGAAAAAAAAATCTAAATAATATTAAAAAAAAAATCTTAACAACAAAATCTAAACTAAAAATAAATCCTAAATAAAAAAAATCTTAAACAACAAAATCTAAATTATATTAAATTTAAGATATAATAGATAAATAAGAATACAAAATCTAAACCATATTAAAATTAAAATTAAAATAAAAAAAAATTAATATTTAAATAACAAAATTTAAATAATATCAAAATTAAAATTTTAATAAACAAATAAATAATCTAAATAACCAAATCTAAATATATTTAAAATTAAAATAATAATAATAATTTCATGTATAAATAGAAATCACCCTCCCCTGAGAGAACAAGTTTGCAAATTTGTGATAGAAAAAAATGGGTTACAGAGAAAGTTTAGTTTTGTTAAACTGTTTGTGTTGGGCAGTTTTGGCATTAGCTTTGTTTTCTTCGGCGGAAAAGCTTTTGGTTTCTTACGATGGAAGAGCTCTCACGATTAATGGACAAAGAAAAATTATCATATCGGGTTCAATTCATTATCCTCGCAGCACTCCTGAGGTTTTTTTGTTTTTTTCTTTTAATAATTTTAATTAATTAAATTATTGTTTTAATTTCATAAATAATTAATAATTTCTTGGTTTATTTTGGGATGTAGATGTGGCCATTTTTGATAGAGAAGGCTAAACAAGGTGGTATTGACGCAATTGAAACCTATGTGTTTTGGAATGCCCACGAGCCTCAACAAGGCCAAGTAAGTTCACATAGATATTATTCTTTTTTTAAATAAAATTATTATTTCTAAGTTTTTTTTTTCTTTTTCCTTTTTAGTATGATTTTTCAGGAAATAATGATCTCGTCAGATTTATTCGAACAATTCAAGAACAAGGGCTGTATGCTATTCTCAGAATTGGACCATATGTTTGTGCTGAATGGAATTATGGGTATATATATTTTATTTTTTATCATTTTTATTTTTATTTTGTGTTTATTTTATGGGTATATATATTTTATTTTTTATCATTTTTATTTTTATTTTGTGTTTATTTTTTAATTAATTTTATTTTATTTGCAGTGGATTTCCTGTTTGGTTGCATAACCTCCCCGGCATTGAGTTCAGGACTAAGAATAAAGTTTTCATGGTAATTTTGTTAATTATCACTACTTTCATTATTATTTAACATTTAGTTTGGATGGTAATTTTGTTAATTATCACTAAATATATATAAATTTTTATTGTGATTTAGGATGAAATGGAAAAATTCTCCACATTGATAATAAATACGATGAAGGATTATGGATTATTTGCATCACAAGGAGGACCCATCATTATTGCTCAGGTTTTATTTATTTTTCATTAGTTATTATTATTTTTTTTTTTTTAAACAAAGAACAAAGAACAATAATATTGATTATGTTTTTTTTTATATATCTAAAAAATTAGATTGAAAACGAGTACGGAAACATAAAAGGATCATACGGACAAGCTGGGAATGAATATGTGAAGTGGTGTGCCGATTTGGCACTTTCTTACAACCTCAGCATTCCTTGGATCATGTGTCAAGAGGATGATGCTCCTCAGCCCATAGTAAGGATTTACTGTTTTTTTCTAATAATTTTTTTTAATTATAATTGTTATTATATAATATTTTTTTTTTTTTTATTTCTTTTTTACAGATTAACACTTGCAATGGATTCTACTGTGACCAGTTCAAACCCAACGGCAAAAACAGTCCCAAAATGTGGACGGAGAATTGGACTGGCTGGTATGAATCTTTTTATTTGATTAGTTTAATTATTTATTTTAAGAAAATAAATATTTTTTTTATACCTAAAATAATTAGGTTCAAGGCTTGGGGCTCAAGAGATCCCTTGAGAACAGCTGAGGATCTTGCATTTGCTGTGGGACGTTTCTTCCAATACGGTGGAACCTTGCAAAATTACTACATGGTACCGCACCTTATTATCCTATAACTAGATTTTCTTTTGCAAATTCTTATATTTTGTTCCTTCTACAGTATCATGGTGGAACGAACTTTGGTAGAACCTCAGGTGGTCCTTATATCACCACGTCGTATGATTACAATGCACCTCTCGATGAATATGGTACATTCTCGACTTGTTTAGATTTTGATCCCGGTTGTGATTTGAGTATGGTATTTGGTATGTTGAGTTTAGTGATAATGAGTTGTGGTTAATTAGGGAATACGGCCCAGCCAAAATGGGGACATTTGAAGCAACTTCATGATATTGTGAAGTCTATGGAGGAAGTTTTGACTTATGGTGAGGTCAATCACACCGAATACGGTCACTTGACAACAGTAAGTATCTTTCTCTCTATCTTTATATGTATCATTGGTGAGCGAAAGTCAACACGGAGAAGCTTTTCCACTCCTTTCTCTATTCCCCATTTAAACGAGGATTTCTCCCTCCATTTGAGGCGCGTTCCCGTTAAATGGACATACGAGATAGGGAAGCTTTCCAACTCCCTACCCTATTCTCCATTTAAACGGAGATTTCTCCCTCCATTCGAGGTGGATTCTCGTAACTTATATGGACATCTCAAACCTAACAGTCACCGAAAACATTTGTAACAGGCAACAAGTTACACCTATAAGGGGAAATCAAGTTGCTTCTTTGGAAATGCAGAAAATGGTGACAGAGATATCACCTATGGAAATAGAACCTACAAAGTTCGTGGTTGGTCAGTCAGCATTCTTCCTGACTGCAAAACTGAAGTTTACAACACCGCTGAGGTCAATATCTCATTCATTGACATTCGTCCCTACCATTCTAATGATCTCTAATATCATTCCTATGAATATCAGGTAAACACTCAAACAACAATAAGGGAGAAGGTTTCAAGCCAGGTGGGAAACTTCAAAGAGCCGATGCAATGGCAATGGAGAGACGAGAAAATAGAATTCGTATCACGTGAAGGTGAAGTTGCTGATTGTGCGATGACTGCCAATCGCCTTCTTGACCAAAAGGTTCTCACAAATGATTCTAGCGATTACCTGTGGTACATCACCAGGTAAATATTTTCTGTTTATCCTTTCCCTAATCCCTCCTAATTAATCTTAATCATACTGATTAGACTAATACTACCTTCAGCTTCCATCTTAGTGGATCTGATCCACTTTTTGGCAAGAATGTAACTCTACGTGTTAAGACCAGTGGCCACATACTTCATGCATTCTTGAACGGGAGGCATATTGGTAAACTCACCACTTACTACTCACTACTCTTACATCATTTATGTTCATCAAATGACATCACAACTTGCATCATATTTCAATTTCAGGATCACAACATGCTCAAAAGGACAAATATAGTTTCGTATTTGAGAAGAGAATCAGCGATCTATTGTATGGATTCAACCAAATTTCTCTACTAAGTGCCACAGTTGGATTGGCCGTAAGTACACCAACTTTGAAAACTACCCTTTTGAAACCCTTTAATGCAAACCTGAGATTTTGAATTGATGGACAGAATTATGGAGCACACTTTGAGAATTCTGAGGTAGGAGTTCATGGCCCAGTTGAATTGATTGCTGATGGAGAAACAATAAGGAATTTGTCAAGCAATGAGTGGTATTACAAGGTTGGTTTGGATGGTGAAAAGTCGGAGTTTTTCAATCCCAATTGTCAACTAATGGAACCTTGGAATTATGGCAATCTCCCATTGAATCAGAATTTTGTTTGGTATAAGGTACTGAATTGCTTCTAGTTTCGAAGTGTTCTTGTTAGCATAATGAAACGTTCGTAAATTCATGATTGGTTGTTTGGTGCAGACCACTTTTCAAACTCCAAGCGGAAGTGAAGCCGTGATAGTGGATTTGATGGGCATGGGGAAGGGTCATGCTTGGGTTAATGGACTAAGCATTGGAAGGTATTGGCCAAGTTATCTTTCAATTGAGAATGGCTGCTCTTCAAGTTGTGACTTCCGTGGGGCTTACTCTGATGGCAAGTGTGCCACTAACTGTGGAAAGCCTACTCAAAGATGGTATGTTCTCGAGGAGTTCTTGGATTTTGAACTCTCTTTTCAACATCCTACAACTTCTCAAGTGAGAGTATTGTTTTGTTTTTTTTTTTAACTTTTAGGTATCATATCCCAAGATCTTACCTGAATTGTGGAGGAGAGAACACACTGATTTTATTCGAAGAGTTTGGTGGGACGCCATTGGATATAGATATCCAAACAACGAGGGTGAAAAATGTATGTGCAATGCCTTATGCAGGAAGCACGTTGGAGCTATCGTGCCATGATCGAACCATCTCTGATATCAAGTTTGTGAGCTTTGGGAACCCCCATGGCACTTGTGACAGTTTCCAGAAGGGTTCCTGCGAGTCCTCCACTGCCTTATCGGTCATCGAGGAGGTATAACTCGTTTTTGTTAAATGGAGGACACTCTAGGTTTTGGGTTTTTAGTTTGCTTGAATTTTGATTGAAATTGCAGGCATGTGTTGGACAAAGGGAATGCTCCATTGAAGTTTCGGAAAAGAATCTTGGATCAACTGGTTGCAAGAAACGTAATCGCCTCGCTATTCAAGTTACTTGTTAGAACATCTTGTATTTTAGGTTATTAGGTTTTTAGGTTTTTAGGTTTTTAGATTTGATGTCATTTTCCCTTTAGTGTTCTTCATATTTGATACAACTTTCCGTCTTGTTTATACAACTTTCTTTGTTGTTTTAGGTTTAGGACGTTAGGCTTGTTGTTTTAGGTTTAGGACGTTAGGCTTGTTTAAATTTGCTATGTTTAATGGTCATAGTTTATTCCTTCCGTCACTCTTTTTGGCTTCTTTCCCTTTCCCAAAGAATCATCCATTCTTCTTCCTCTCACTATTTTAAAGAAAAACAACAAATGATTCCTCCAATTTTTACTTCTTTTAAGAGACGAATTTGGAGAAAAAAATGTTTTCATCAAAGAAACAACGACAGTTTGGGAAGAAAAAATGTTTTCTGAACTCGAATTGGCTCTGTTCGATTTAAAAACCTTAGGTTGACCCGAATCAAACAAAACTTATAAAATCAATTAAGAACTTTAACATTTAAAAACCTTGGGTTGACCCGAATCAAACAAAGCTTATAAAATCAATTAAGAACTTTAACATTTAAAAACCTTGGGTTGACCCGAATCAAACAAAGCTTATAAAATCAATTAAGAACTTTAACGTATACACACGGGTTCGTCGTTCCAATTTGAGCTTACTAGTTTTACTCCTAATCTTTTAATATTTTGTATAGTTTCTTTTATACCTTTTCTTGTCTTATATTTTTTTTATTACTTTATTATTTCTTTAGTTTATTTTATATTGTTATTTTTAGTTCCTTTTCTATATTTTAAATTTTAATTATTTTAGTTTCTTTTATATATTTTAAATTCTTTATACGTGCTTGATTTCTTTTATATATATATATATATATATATTTGTTTCTTTTATATTTTATATCTTTTTGTTTTTATTTTCTTTTATATATTTTAAATTTCTCAGAACATATGAATAATTGGAATAAACACAGATATATGATATAATCAACTCTACTGCTCTAAATTTAGATAGGGGGCTTACAATGGTGTAATAGTCAATAAAAAAAATTCATAAATTCATAAATGAATAAATAAATTAAAAATAATAATAATAAAAGATAATATTAAATAATAATAATAAATAAATAAATAAATAAGTGAGAGAAACAACCCTCCCACTTCTCTGCACTAACCTCTAGTCCCTTTGCATAATTATCCCTTACTCTTATAAAGAATTATCCCTTACTCCAGAAAGTCACATTTACTGTAAAAACAAACAGAAAAACAACCAAAACAAATGACCTTTACTCCATTGAGATTCACTTGTAGACGGAGATTTATGTAGACGGAGATTTACGAGAACCAAACCATTGCTAGATTTATTTGAGGAAAATATGAGAATTCACTTGTAGAAGGAGATTTAGGAGATAGATGTGATGGGTAAGTATATATTAAATCTTCATTTTCTTTTATCCTATTTCTCCTTTTTAGAAATCACATCCAATTATACTTAGATCTTCGTTAAATCATTACAATGGTTTAGCTTTGAGTTAGAAACTAAATGTCAATCATTTATCCGAATTCTAGTAAATCACGTCACATTAGTAATATTAGATTAAATTTATATCAGTAGCCAAATAAATAGATTAAAAATAAAACGGCCAAGAAAATTTGTGAACAAAAGGAAACACTGAGATGAGATAAGGATAGATTTGGAAACATGGATCCACTCGAAATTTAGAATACATGTGAACAAAATTAAAAGGCAACAAAGTGAATACAGAAAAGAAAAAAGAGGAAGATTCAGTCATTAAAAAGCTTAAACTAAATATGGAGAGAAAAGTAAATGAATAACTTGAAATGACTCTATCAACTTTCTATACAACACTGATTATAATTATAGATATATAACATTTCAAGACTTTTAGCAATGGACCAAAATAAATTAGAGAAATAATTTTGTAGAAGTTCGAACTTGAAACTAATGTTATGGGCTCACATAGGTTGACTTGGATTTCAATGGGCGGAATCGAACTTTCATTAAGGATAACTTTGTGACATCAGCCTAATCTAATCAGGTAAGTGGCCTTACTATCGGCATGGTTATACTTAATGTTGACACGTGCCATGTGGTTCTGCACGTGTCATATATATTGATATACTTATGATATGTTATGTATATATTATCATATGTGAATTGTATGATAATAATCACGGTACGATGTGTTTAGTGATATGTTTGAGATAGGATACGAGAAGGATGCACAAAATGAAATGTAACGATAGGAGTAAGATACGTTCATGGAACGTTAAGGTGAGGATTCACACCGAAGTGCTATGGATATGAGAGATTGATAAACGAATACGGTTAGGTTATGGGTAGAAAGGAATAGGTTTGTGATAGATTGATAGAACGATAGCGTTAGAATATGTTCCTGTAATGATATGACTAAGGTACGTTCATGTAACGATATGAATGTGATAGGTATAAGAACGTTAAGACTATGATAAGTTAGGGAACAATATGACCACGAAGTGTTTACGATATGATATGATATGATTCTGATACGACATGCGAATGACAGATATATATATATATATATGTTGGCATATGATATGAAATATGTTATGGTACGGGATATGTGATAAATTGACATGTTTATGATATGATATATTGTAATGCAATATGTTATGGTATGATATGTATATGATGAAATCTTATGTTAAAAGCATGAGACGTTATGTTATGTCTCCTAAATTGTGTATACAACATGATATGAATGACATGAAATCACGATAAATAACATGAAATATACCTCGTTAGAATTATGTATGATATGAGAACTGAAGAACGAGAAACGATATGATATGAATGATGAACGATATGTGAAATGATATGAAAAATGATATGACATGTACAGAACGCTAGCAGGGTTGTATTAAATGATAATGAAAATGGAAAAATGTTGGGACCTCATGCATTATGTGTGCTCATGCATTGGGGGATACCCCTATTCCATCACGAGGATACGGACGCGTACATCCATTAGGCAGGCGAAGTATCGTCATGTTTTACATAATGTTGCCGTGATGGTTACTAATTCTAATGGGTGTCCGGTAAAAGTTGAGCTACCAGAGAAGGCTCGCCCGACAAGAAAATGGGCCCAGCGGTGCGCGAACTGTCTGGTGAGCCCATACTCGCACGTATGGGTTGTGTGTAGAGTATATGGTACACATCCAAGCTTCCCTTTAGAATAGTGTCATAGGAAAAAGAGATTGACATGATAGGACCCGAAATTTTCTACTTAATTTAAGGTCGCTATTGTATACGTACCATAAACATTGAATGCGGAAGACTTCATTTAAATTTCATAAAAGATAACCTTTATCTTAAAACACAACCATAGACTTACGTGTTTAAAAAATATCTTTAAAACGACACAACAAAAGACTATATAAAATAAATAAGCGTTTAAGTTAAAAACATCCTAATTCTACCCTAAGTCTAAGAAAATAAATATCACTATCCTATGCTGTGCCATGGTCTCGAGTTGCGATGCCGTTGTCAGCTGTACAGGAATGCCTTGTGATAAGATAAGGAATCACTACAAGGGGAGTAAGATTCGGATTACCTTGTTGATCGAATATCTCAATGCAAGAACATTGTTTGAGATTCGGATCACTCCACAAGCAAGATCGATCATGTCTAGCTTGAATGATTCTTGTTGATCAAATATCTCAAGGCAAGAACACTTGCTTGAGATTCGAATCACTCCACAAGCAATATTGATCATGTCGAGCTTGAATGATTCTACATGCAACCTAAACTACATAGAGTTGCAAAGAAACTTAGCCATTGGCTAAAGAGAAGCACAAATGCTTCTTTTACTATAATTTCCAAGTCCTGTTACAAATACAACATACATGACTTTATATAGCCTCAAAATGAAACTATTGAGAGCATCCCAAGAGTTGTAACGTTGATACTTAATGGTCATGATTAACCATTAAGTAATTGTAACCTAGGGTAAATAAAAAGTCTTAAAATACATTAATGAAATACAATAACTTTAAATTACTCTAAATTGTAATCCACCTAAAATTTATAACATGAAACTTCATTCTTTTTCAATGTGACATGAATTGAAATATCTTTTGATAATTTCAACAATATTTTCTTCCCATCTTCATTGAAGCATATTGTTAAGCTGTTAAAATTTCTTCGATTCAAAGGTTATGTTGTTTTAAGTTTAGGATGTTAGGCTATTAAAATTTCCTATGTCCAAAGGTTATATTGTTTTAGGTTTAGGACGTTAGGCTGTTAAAATTTCCTCGATTCAAATGTTATATACTTCATTTCTTCCATCACTCTTCCTTTCTTTCCTTCATAATTCTTCTTCTTCCTTCTTCTTCTCCCACCCCCAACACTTCAATTAAAGATTCTTTGATTAAGTTGTTCAAACGCATTATTAAGCTAGCAGACAAGTCTGTTCAAACGCATTATTACAATAGAGTTCTGTTATTCTGTTCATGCATTATTAAGCTCTGTTCAAACGCATTATTACAATAAAGCTCTACTATTCTGTTCATGCATTATTAAACTCTGTTCAAACGCATTATTACAATAGAGCTCTGCTATTCTGTTCATACATTATTAAGCTCTGTTCAAACGCATTATTACAATAGAGCTCTACTATTTTGTTCATGCATTATTAAGCTCTGTTCAAATGCATTATTACAATAGAGCTATTCTGTTCAAATGCAATGATTTTGAAGAAAAATCCAAACATAATTTTGGAGAAAATCTAAACATAGTAATGATATTTTGTTCGAATGCATGTTACTATGCTCCCTTAGTATAATGATTTCGAAGAAAAACTAAATATAATAATGAGATAATGATATGATTTAGTTTGAACTAACAAATGGTTACCAAGCTTATCTTACACAAACGCGGACACTCTTCACAATTTGGATGGCCCGATCTGATTATTAGAATCCCGAAAGTCGTAGCTAATTAGAATTCCGCTAATTAAAATCTCGAAAGTTGTAGCTAATTTCCCTCCTTCTTTTGGAAAAGAACTAAACTCGTGCCTCGAACATCCTAGGCGAATGGATAGGCAAAGCAAATGGAATCCGGGATTAATTGGAGAAAAATAATTATTTATAGGGCGTGAAGCGAGAAGGGGTTATGAAATGGGCACGGAATTGGGTGGGAGTTCCAAGGACTTGAACGGGTCAGGGCTTTGGGTTACAGAGATAAAGAAGAGGCGAACGTTGAAGGTGAAGAAGCTGCAGAAACGGTGCTTGCAGAGTGCGGAACAATGGCGGCCATTCACATGGCTTCATCCATGGCGTCAACCATCAAATTACTGGTAATTTCTTTCCTCAGTTATCAAGTGTTGATTCTTGACTTCTTTTCCTTTCCCAAAGGATCATCCATTCTTCAATGTAAAGTAAATCTTCTAAGAGAGGAATTTGAGAAGAAAACATGTCTTCAAGAATCAAACGTTATTTTAAGAGAAAATAGTTGGATGATGGAAGTCCCACATCGACTAATTTAGGGAATGATCATGGGTTTATAAGTGAGGAATACTAACTCCATTGGTGTGAGGCCTTTTGGGGAAACCCAAAGCAAAGCCATGAGAGCTTATGCTCAAAGTGGACAATATCATACCATTGTGGAGAGTCGTGTTTGTCTAACATGGTATCAGAGTCATGCCCTAAACTTAGTCGTGCCAATAGATTGATAAATCCTCAAATCCTCAAATATCGAACAAAGAACTCCTAAAGAAAAGGAGCCAAGCCCCTCCTCGAAGGCAGTCAAAAATGACTAAGACTCCAAAGGAGTCGAGCCTCGATTAAGGGGAGGCTCAATCCTCAAATCCTCAAATATCGAACAAAGAACTCCTAAAGAAAAGGAGCCAAGCCCCTCCTCGAAGGCAGTCAAAAATGACTAAGACTCCAAAGGAGTCGAGCCTCGATTAAGGGGAGGCGCACTTTGTTCGAGGGGAGGTGTTGGATGATGGAAGTCCCACATCGACTAATTTAGGGAATGATCATGGGTTTATAAGTGAGGAATACTAACTCCATTGGTGTGAGGCCTTTTGGGGAAACCCAAAGCAAAGCCATGAGAGCTTATGCTCAAAGTGGACAATATCATACCATTGTGGAGAGTTACCAAAATCCTCATCCATAGTTCATAAACTTAAGCAACTGTTTGTTAGATGTTTAATATAGAAATTGCAGAGTTCTGGTTGTAGCAACACTTTCAGTCAGATGAGGGAGAAACCCTGAGAAATCAAGTCTGCAGCCAAGACTTTATTCGCGGCTTCGGTCGGATGAAAACCGTCCCAGAAAACATAGCCGGTGGCGTTTGAACATGTCCCAATTGATCCATTGTTGCAGAGGAGGGAGGTCTCTACTGTACCTGTTCCACAGCAAGCCCTTCTTGCCTCAAAAAACCCTGTGACATTCAAAGTTCCAACTGGAAAGGTGAGTTTTCTTCTAATCTTTCCATCTGCATTGTGATTTTCTGATTAAAATCATCTTGAACCAAGCGTAAAACTCGAGCTCGTAAACAGCTAGAGAGGGTTCTTAAGGGCTCAAAGAGCAAACACAGAATGATCTCAAACAGATTAGTAGACAATAACATAAATAAGGTATATCCTTTAATTTTAAGTGAAATATGAAGCTATTAAGTAAGAAAAACTTACCATTATCTGCAGGCTTTGACACCATATTCAAGAGAGGTTGATAAATATCAAAGACAACAAGCTTGAGACCAGAGAATCTGTTCTGCAAACTCTGAGATGTGCTTTGCAGCTTAGTGTTGAATGCCATGGCGTCTTGGTTCAACCTTTGGATGCATTGGTTGCTACCAGAACCAAATAGAGTGATGGCTGCTGGCAAGCAACCCATTGGAGGTAAACCTGTCACCCCTATCCTTCTTGCTCCCAGTCCATATAAGTTCTGTAAATATGATATGATCCATATAAGTTCTGTAATGTAGTAGCATTTGATGTTTAAAACACTTTTAGAATAAGAACTTGTTAGAGAACTGTTGTGGAAACACTTATAGAAATAGAAAGGGAAACTGGGAAACCTGAATGAAGTTTGAGTAAGAAGTAACGAGAATGTCTGAGAATTGCTGTGGTGAGTATGTTCTGTAAAGAAGAGGATTAACGTAGTAATTCTGAATGAAGTCGCTGGTGCCTGCACTAAGAAGATGAATACCACCAGAGAATATGGCATTGCCTTTCCCTGTTCCCACCATGTTTACAACTTTGCTTTGATATTCCTTGTAATAATTCAACTGCTGGGTTAGAGCAATTGAATGCTGCAAAACCATGCAAGCAAGGATATGTTACAGCATCACCAGACTCAAAAACTTAGAAAAAAACAGAGCCACTAAACACCTTTTTCCATGGTTTAGCTTAGATTTTGGTAACCAAGCGGCTAACTAAGCCCACCACTGGCAGATATTGTCCTCTTTGGTCTTTCCCTTTTGAGCTTCCCTCAAGATTTTTAAACACGTCTAACTTAAGCTGTTACAAATGGTATCAAAGCCAGACACTGAGCGGTGTGCCAGCAAGGAGGCTGAGCCTGAAGTGATGGGTTTGGTGGGGGTCCCACATCGATTAGAGAAAAGAACGAGTATCAGCGATAACACTTTACACGAAAAGGGGTGGATTGTAAGATTCCACATCGGTTGGGGAGGAGAATGAAACACTATAAGGGTGTGGAAACCTCTCCCTAGCCGACGCATTTTTTAAAAACCTGAAAGGAAAAGTCTAAAGAGGACAATATATGCTCGCGGTGGACTTAGACGGCTACACAACCCATAAGCCATCAGTCTTACAAGCTAAAGTTTGATGTGTTTTAGAGTTGGAGAGGTAGAGAAGATTATTTACATAGAGCTGAGCAGTGCCATCATAAAAGCCAGAAGCAGCGGAAGCAAAGTTGGCTCCTGTTAAAAGCTTGTTTCCAGTGGCATCTTGGCTCAGATAAGCAGGAGGGTATGAAGAAAATCCAAGGAATTCCGCTGTGTATTAACAAAAAAAAAACAGAAACAAACTGTTTGGAAAAGATAAACATAGGACTTAAAAGAAAAACAAAGAAGAAGAAAATGGAAAGATACCTGTAAAATCAGTGGCAAGCTTTCCATTGCAAAACCTTCCTGTTGGTGCATGAGTAACAAAGTCTCTTCCATAAGGAGGAAAGTTGGCCTTAACAACTGTTAGAAGATTGTTGTTATTTCCGACGTCCACCACCGAGTCCCCGAAGATGCAGAGTGCAGGGACAAGAGGGTCACTGATAGCCACCGGAAAAACCAGAGCTAGAAGGCTGAAGGTGACCAAGAAGCCGCCGGCAGGGAGCTGCATCTTTCTTTTCTGGTGCAAAAGAGTGAAGGCTTTTGGTTTTGGCAAGAGAGAAGGAAGAAGGGAGAGTGAATGAAGATGCAGAGGGCAGTTGGGAGAGAATTTATTGAGGAAATTTGTTCATGGGAGAGTGTGTCAAACCGCCATAACTCTTCTTTGCATGATTTTGCTCATTTCCCCAAGGAACCTTAGATTTTCAGTCCACATATTGTTTTTGAAACTGTTCTTTATTATTGCTTAAAGATCAAAGAGAGGGATTTATATTATGTTTGTTTAGGATTAGTTGGTTGGAACAAATAAATGCTGAAATCAATTGAAAGAGGTATTATTTTCTGCAAAAGCTTCTTTTCTGCTACACTTACTGTTTTCTTGCATTTTGATGGAAGAACCTGTCATATGGAGTAAATGGGATAATGCAACCTTGAAGCTTCCTTATTAATGGAGGTTGCAGGACTTGCACGGAAGTGAAGAAAATGTTATACAACTCTTCAAAACCATAAATTACTCACTCAATTATATTTGAATTAGCTAACAACACATTACATTTGTAACGATCCAAATCCACCGATATTGTCCTTTTTGGACTTTCTCTTTCGAATGTTCTCTCAAGATTTTTAAAATGCGTTAGGGAGATGTTTCCACACCCTTATAAATAATGTTTCGTTCTCTTTTCCAACTGATGTGAGATTTCACAATCCACTCCCTTCAGGGCCCAATGTCCTCTCACGGACACTTATTCCCTTCTCCAATCGATGTGAGACCTCCCAATCCACCCCTTTAGGGCCCAACGTCCTCACTGGCACTCGTTCCCTTCTCCAATCGATGTGAGACCTCCCAATCCACCCCTTCCAAGCCCAGCGTCCTTGCTAGCATACCGCCTCGTATCCTTGCTAGCATACTGCCTCGTGTCCACCCTCTTCAGGGCTCAGCCTCTTTGCTGACACATCGCATCTAGTGTCTAACTTTAATACCATTTGTAACAACCCAAGTTGACTGCTAACCGATATTGTCCTTTTTTAGGGTTTCCCTAAGCTTCCTCTCTAGGTTTTTAAAATGCGTTTGTTAAGGAGAGGTTTCTACACCCTTATAAAGAATGTTTCGTTCTCCTCAACCAATGTGGAATCTCACGAAATTAAGCCAAGAACGATAGAAATTTATAACCATTATTCAATCTTTAGATTACCTTTGAACAACTACAATTAATTATTTCAAGACAATAAGCATTAACATCTATAGTAAACTAGCATTATTTCATTCACATAAAGATAGTTGGAAACTGTCTCCAATACAGATGAGCACACGACTTCACTAGTAGACTTCATATTACTAACTTCCCATCATCAATCTAAACAGAACAGAGTACTTGATAGCATTTTAAGGCAAAAGGATGCAACATCTCTGATACAATGTACAAGATTTTGAGTAGCATGCCTTATAGTGGACGTTCAAACCGATTTAGATAAACTTATGGCCTGATCTATGTGTGCATTAGAAGCTGAAACACACCATCATCAGTTACCACGACATAGTCGTATGCAAGCCTCCTAGCACGTTCGTGGAATTCGATCATGTCTGATTTGTCGATCTGAAGTCCAACCAATATATTTGCACCAGTTTCACCCTGTTCAAGTTGAAAATATATTTTGGATGGATTAGCACATGGTAGTAGTATGAGAGGTTCTTGAACATAGTCTTCCTAATATGAATAATTAAAAAGTCACACCTGCCCACGATAATGAAACAAACTAATGTTCCAGCGAGGACTGAAAGCGTCTAAGAACTTCTCGAGAGCACCTGGCCTTTCTGGGAAAATAAAACGACAAAGAACTTCGTTTTCAACGTTCGATTTGCCTCCCATCTGTGAAGAATAATGTGTTCATTAGACGATATGTCATACCCATCAGGATAAATTCTTGCATGTAAGATGTCCCTAACAAAAGAGAAATAGAGCTAAAAGAAAACATGCTGAGAAGGAGGATCTTTCTTCATTTGAGCATAATTCAGTGAATTATACTCAAATGCGATACTCGAATTAGCCAAGAACGCACTGAGTTATGCTCAAATGAGCCAAGAACGCGCTGAATTATGGTCAAATGAGCCAAGAATGCGATGAATTATGCTCGAATTAGCCATGAACACGCTGAATTATGCTCAAATGAGCCAAGATTGTAGGCATTTGGGAAATCGATTAGAAAGGAAAATGCTTACCAAGTAACGCAAGTGATCCTTTACAAGATCATTTTTTGTGAGATTATAAGTTTCAAGCTGAGAAGCCTTCATCCTGTTCTTCATTTCTTCAAGTTCTGAAGGCATATGCATACCAACACTATAAAGCACAATGATGAAAAGCATATTAAATTAAGCTACCTTCTTTGATAGTCCACAAGTAAAAGAAGCCCTATTCTCTCTACCCTGCCGACGCTGACAGCCTATTAGCAACTAAAAGAATCATTAAAATGTCTTCAACAATGACAAAATTGAAACTATTCAATTAAGAAGAAATGAAAGAGAAAAGGACATAAACAGCCCAATAAGAGATACAACCCCACCCCGAAACTAGGTAAGCACAAAAGAAATGTAACAGCGCAAGTCCACCGCTAGCAGATATTGTCCGTTTTGGCCAATCACGTATTGTCTTTAGACTCACGGTTTTAAAACGTGTATGCTAGGAAGAGCTTTCCACACCCTTATAAAGAATGCTTCGTTCCCCTCTCCAATCAATGTGGGATCTCACAATCCACCCCTCTGGAGGTCAGTGTCCTCGCTGGGGTGTCTATCTTTGATACCATTTGTAACAGCCCAAGCCCACCACTAGCAGATATTGTCCGCTTTGGCCCGTTACGTATCGCCATCAGCCTCACGATTTTAAAACATGTCTGCTAGGAAGAGGTTTCCACACTCTTATAAGGAATGTTTCGTTCCCCTCTCCAACCATTGTGTGATCTCACAAGAAAAGCATTAAATCTCACAAGAGACCACATCTCCAATCGAGATCTCTAAGGCCTCTCAAGAACTCCTTTATCCCTCTCTAACCAAAACACCAAAATCATTAGAAAAAGTATTCGAATGTGCCATTGTGGATCAATGCCAACGAACATGGCATGTGATGGAGGCTAGAGCTTCAAATAAGCTAGCAAGAAAATAACCCCAAATGAGTGCCTTGAAACATAGAAACAAGTATCCAAGAAGCCAAAGAAAGGCAACCACACAACAAGAAACCAAAAATAAGCACTTACTTATAAAGAACAACTGCCTCTTTTTCAGAGTTATATCTGTACTTGAATTCTGTAATGTTCATAGGACCAACCTGAAAATCGAAAGATACCCAGTTAGCCTCCTTTTAAAGTTTGTAACTACCGATCAAGAATAACTTTTAGCAAGAAAACTTCAAAAGACATAAACAAACCAGTTCACAAAATTTTTTAAAGCTTCCAGGTTTCTCCGGCACTATAGTTGCGAGAACAGCCTCTCGTTCAGCACCGACATTAGCAAGTTCGGTAACTATTCTCAGTTTGTCAAAGTTCATATTTGCACCACTGGTTATTACCACAACATTTTCTCCCTTCAAACCATAATATTTGCAGTATGCCTCAGCTCCAGCAAGAGAAAGAGCACCTGCAGGTTCCAAGATGCTCCTCTTCTCTTCAAACATATCCTATGATATAAGACCAAATATCAAAAACCTCTAGCTCAAACAGCAGCTTAAAGAATATCGAAGACGAGTTCCACAAGAAAAATCACATCGTTTCTTATCCGAGTACCATTGGAAGGAGAAAACGAAAGGCTTGTCATATTATGAGCACATGTCCATACTTAGCATGACATAATTAGCATTATAGATCCCTAACTACATTTATGGAACTAACATAATGGCATGTATATGAATGAATGATGGAAATAAAAGAAGCTCAAACCTTTATCGATGCACATATAGCATCACGACTAACAAGAACTACACCATCCATGAGATCTTTGCAAAGGCGAAACGTTTCTTCACCGACTTCTTTGACAGCCACACCATCTGCAAAAACTCCAGCCTTGTCCAACATTATTCTTTGGCCATGACATAATGATAGTGCCATCGCATTTGCATCAGATGGCTCCACCCCAATAATCTTTACCTGTATGAAAGATGTGAAAATAAGGTCATTAGAAATTAGTACTCGTTCCTTAGAGGGAGGCAGAGATAGATTAAGGAATATTGTAACATCAAGAATCCAAATAATTCTGACACGTCGTTCCATACAAGATTAGTTAAAAGCCTATGGTCAATCCAAGTGGGCAGGGCGAACGTGAACACATACGTTAAAAGAGAATGAAATGAAAGGAACCTATTTGATGAACAACATTTCAGTTTATGAACGTGAAAAAATTAGAAGTGAAAGAATTATTGTGAGATCCCACGTCGGTTAGAGAGGGGAACGAAACATTCCTTATAAAAGTGTGGAAACCTCTCTTTGAGAGGAAGCCTAGAAGGGAAAGCCCAAAGAAGACAATATCTGCTAGCGGTGGACTTGAGCTGTTACAAATGGTATCAAAGCTAGTCACCAGGCGGTGTGCTAGCGAGGATGCTAGGCCCCTAAAAGGAGTGGATTGTGAGATCCCACATCGGTTGGAGAGGGAAACGAAACATAACTTATAAGGATGTAGAAACCTCTCCCTAGTAGACACGTTTTAAAACTTTGGAGAAAGCCCAAAGAGGACAATATCTGCTAGCAGTAGGCTTGGGTTGCTAGCAGTAGGCTAGGCTTGGGTTGCTAGCAGTAGGCTTGGGTTGTTACAATTATACAGTACGTAGTTGCTTAAATAGTGTTAACAAAGCTCAAAACAAAATTTACTCCTACAAAGACCAACAAACCTCCGGAGAAACCCTCTTGACATAAGCAGCAATACCAGCAATCAGACCACCACCTCCAACAGGCACAAAAATAGCATGCAATGGACCCTTCATTTGACGAACAATCTCCATCCCAACAGTACCCTGCCCAGCTATGACATCAGGGTGATCAAAAGGGGGTATGAACGTACGCCCTTCCTCTTTGCTCCGCTTCTTAGCATACGCTTGTGCCTCGTCATACGAATCTCCAACAAGAACAACAGTTGCACCCAGTTTTTGAACTGATTGCCACTGTAACATTAGATATCCACACTTCCATTAGCAAACCACATAAAACAAACACCAGGACAAGGACCAAAATGAAAGAGCCTATAACTAAAGAGAGTACTGCACCTTAATTTCGGGTGTCGTAACAGGCATAGCAATCACAGCATCACATTTCAATCGCTTAGCAGCCAATGCAACTCCTTGAGCATGATTTCCAGCTGAGGAGCATATAACTCCTTTTTCCAACTGTTCTTTAGGAAGTTTAGCCATCATATTATAAGCTCCTCGAAGCTTGAATGAAAACACCTACAAATCCAAACAGAAACAACCTAAAACCATGACTATTTAGCAATAAGCTCAACACATCAAGAAATCTTCGTCTAATGTTCAAACCAAAAGCTACAGTTCATACATGGGTACTAGTTCAATCCAAATCCTTGAACAAATGACCAAAGAGAAGTTAGTTCTCAAACCAATAAATTCACTTACAGGCTGCAAGTCCTCCCTCTTGAGCCAGATATTGACCCCTAAACGCTCAGACAACTTGGGCGCAAGCTGCAAAGGGGATTCAATAGCCAATTCATACACCTTCGAACCCAAAATCCTGGTCAAATACTCCATCGCATCAAGGCCATCCTCGCCGCCATCAGAACCCGAACGGTCGGGAACGGCGCCAAGATATCCAGGCGGGAACTGCAGCGAATCCGCCGATACCCTTTTGGGAGGAGGCGAAGGGGACGCCGCCAATGCATCTCCAAGAGTCGCAATCGAAGTGTCCAATACAGGACTGTTAGAGATATCAACCGTGTCTTTTGAAACCATGGCTTGGCAGTGTACCCGCCTGGTATGTCTCATTCCGCTTCGATTGTCAATCGGAATGGACGCCCCTCTCGATAAAGAAAATGGGGGCGGAAGAAGACATTTACGAGTAAGTGGTTCAAAAATCGGCGCGTTGAGAAGACGAGCCTCCATTGAAGTTGCAGGAAGGCAAAAATCGGAGCAGCAAATGGAAAAAAGGGTTGAAGGACGGCGGCGGCGGCGGCGGCGGCGGCGGGCTGCAAAAAGTGGGAAATGGAAGGGAATCTCCCTCTGTATTATACTGGCCCAGCTTCACTACAATACAGTGCCGCAAAGCGTCGATGGAAAAAAGTAAGAATCGGACAAGAATCGAAGCTCTAAACGTTATGATCCGATATCATGAACCAGCCGTCGTGTTTGGGCTTGATCTGTCTCTGTATATATTGGACAAGAATTTCACAGATCCATACTATACCGTCACCAGTCAACAAAATTTGGTAGCTATGTAATATGAATTATGATGAATTAATCCTTATAGAAAGTAATTAAATTTTAAATTTAATGACAATTTGGATGAAAATTTATGATTTTTCTTTCATTTTTTAATTTTATAATTAAAATAAAATAAAGCTAATGAACGTGCAAGTAATAATATTAAATTAATAAACAATAATATAATTTAATTTAATTGTTACATAAATTATTAGTTCGATAAATTGGTCGTTTTCGCGACAGTGAGTTCCAATACGTAAGTTCTTCAATAGTTCGGTATTTTTTAACAATATTTTCTTATAAATAACAATTCCTTACGAGAAAATGTCACAACCATACTCTTTTATGATTCTCGAAGTGGTTGTGTTGTATTTACTCTCGCTCACGAATAAATCAATTAATTTACATTCAGGTTGTCGGTAGCATAAATAGTGTGATTTAACTAGAATGGTTAGGATTAATTACCCTATATATTTTTTAATTACTTTGATGGAAATTAAATAATAAAGGGGTGGCAATTAACTTAAATTAATAATTATCAATTAGTGTAAATAACATATATCTTTAAAAAAAAAAAATAATAACGCTCCAATGGGCTTGATGGAAATTGTGTAATAATTATACAGCTTAATTAGTTGATTAGTAATTAATATTGGATCTAACTTAGGAAAAAAAGAATAGCCTATATGCTAAATTAATTTATTAATATAATTATTTTTATGTTTTTGATAAATATAAAGCTTAAGCTAGCTATTAGCAATTAATGTTGCATCTAAATTAAGTAAATAAATAAAGAAAAAAAAGGGTGAAATCCCTTTTTGAGATTTTTTTTTAATTGCTATAATATAAGTAGGAGGAATATATATATATATATATATATATATATGGAATTATAGCCTAAGAGTTAGGGCATATAGTTACAATTATTTCTCGATAGTACCATTTGTGACTATATATTATAGGATTATTTATATGTCACATTATATATTGGTTTTAAAATATATTTATTGTTTATTTTATGCTATGCTTTTCGAATTATTCTTTGAATAAATTTTTTTAGAAAGACTGACATAAAGGTGCAACTTTTCAACCGTACTATTTTTAAGAATTTATTGCATTCAAAATTTGAACATAAATTCAATTTATAGGACCCACCTACATTTGTTGTTTTGATTTATGCAATTTAACATGAAATAAACATTTTTTTATTTATTTATGCAATTTAAAATAAAATAAACATTGTAACTTTTTGCTTGTTTTTTTATTTAGGTTGTCGGTTAAGAAGAGAATTTTACACGTTTATATAAAGAATGCTTTATTCCCTTCTTCTATCGACGTGGGATCTCACAACTCACCCCTTTAGAGGCCTAGCGTCCTCGTTGGCACAATCCCTGGTAATGGACTTTGATACCATTTGTGTTGAATGACAATGTTGTTGATGGATTCAAGTATAAATTATATTAAATTAAGGTAAAAGTAATTGATTTGTGAATAATTATAAATAAGTGTCAAATAAACCCATTAAATATTGGATGAAAAACTTGAATTAAGTCAATGAACGTTGGATGGAGCCATGTTGTGTTAATGAGACAATTTTGTGTGGCTCTTGTTCTAACCCAACAAACAAGTCAACCGTGAGAAATTTAAACTTCGTGGACAACGTCGGCGTATGCTCGAATCTCGAATCACATTCAAAAGAAATGTTTTGGAAAACATGAACGAAAATATACGTTGAAAACAATTTGAAAGAAAGTAATGTTATGAGTTAGAAGCGAATATACAATGATAATGGCTTAGATAGTATAAAACCCAGATAGGAAGAATTGACGACTAATCATATCTCCTATAATACACTTTGAGGCATTTAGTCCTAGCAGGTGTAGACATGATTTTGGTGAATAGTCATACACCGGCGTATTGACACAACATGAAGTAGTAAAGACTTATCTAAGATGAAAGCATGTAAAAGGGGGTTTAGAACGAGCATGCAACCATGGACAACACGTCCTAAAGAAGCATGATCGGGATATCCGACTAACACACCTTGGACAAGCATGACCGTGACATAACGCACTATCAATCGTATTCAATTACACTAACAGGTTATATCTACTACAATGGCATCTCTATTTCTACTTCTACCTCTAATCTTAAGGCCATTGACATGAACTATTTTCTACAGCAACACAACCCTCTTCACAGATCAAACTAAAATTTCAAAACTTACAGCTTTCAACTTATAATAGCAGGACCTCATTGTGGGTCGCAGCAGAACGACGAGCTTGAAGAAAATGATGCCTGCATTTAGCCAGCAGGAGGTGCACAAACATTTGCTCTTCGAGCTTGGGTGATAACCAACCCGACCAAGCATTCAAAATACAGATTGGCCAGGTGAAGGCGGCTAGCACAAATAATGAAGACAGGGGAATCCTCAGAGTTATTGGACTTCAAAACAATTTCAAATGTATTAGTAGTACAACGACGATGTGGAGCAGCTGATAGAAATGCTTGCTTGAAGAGCTGCTGACACTCAGCTGTCCATCGATGAACACGTCCTTCCCGGACGTTACAGAAACATTTACAGATGACGAACCTGTCGAACAGCAGTTATCTTTATTCAGAAAGGATTTCGAGGGAAATACTTCATGTAGAATTCTACAGTTGGTCTAACTTACAGTCATAATTGGCCCATCCGACCCGTTGTCGAGCTAAGTCATAGACAACGATCTTATCTTTCAAAACAAGATCTACAAAATGAAAGGGTGTTCATCAATGAAAATGAAGATGTGTGAGGCTGTTTGTGCATGGTATTCAAATTCGAGACTAAATTTAGAATTTAACCTCCTAAAATATTTATTCCATCCTCGGCTTTCTGAAAACCGATGCACCGTAAAGCAGGTTCCTGCAAGATTAAGGTGTTTAGCGTTATACGACTGCCATAATTCAATATTCAAACTCTCATAAGTCGTGCATGAACAAAAATATTCGAAATGATGTGCTGACAAAATTGTTGAGCAACTTACTATGGAGTCAAACTGAAGATATTCTTCAGGTTTCAACACCATGGATGCAATACCCTCAAAATTAAAGCTGATCACTGGAAATACTTCTGATACACTGAACATAAAAACAAGTACTCGTTTAGTTCCTGGAAAAAGAAAAGAGCGAATGCACCGTTCTCTTCGAAAATCAATCATAATTTCAAATATTATTCGGTTAAGTCGAACAAGAGAGAACACCTTGTCGAGACTCGATAACATTGGCTACCCCTGGAAATTGTAGGGGTGGTTGATTGAGAAACAGCAGAAGTTATCTACAAGCAAGCGATAGTAAATCAGAACCAGTGCATGTAGATAAGCATTAACAAAATACATACGTACATACATACATACATATATATATGGCAAACTATAGCACAAACGGTAAACGTGTTGAGTCAACACCAACTGGTACGGTTTAGTTGAACCGTCAGCTTCGATAATGATAATTTATAATCATGAAATTTATTGCAAGCAAGCAATGGGAGTCCCAACTTCTCCCCAAAAAAATCAAACCTAACAACAGGAAACATACAAGAATAGGAAAAAAAAAAAAAAAAAAAAAAAAAACTTACTACAGAGACAATCCAGTTGTAAACTTCTTCCACAAGATATGCTAAAGTTGTTCCAGAGTCAATTATGGTTCCTCCTGCATTTGATATTGAAAACACTGTGGGATTTGGAAATGGTTGCCCGCTGATTGCAATACTCTGTAGATTTAAGGTATAGTGCGGCCTGATATGAATTAAAAAATAATAAGTAAACATATAACTATATAGTTATGAACTGTAGAATGCATCTCACATGAATGTCTAACAAGACAACACAGGAGAAAAGAAACAGAAAAAGAAAAAATTGTTGCCAGAGACGACAAAACGCATTGAAAGAGTGACGAATCGGCAAGGGGTTTAAGGCTAGTGCAATATTTCAATCTGAGTTTCCATGGTAAAGTAGAAATCATAACCTGATGAATGAATAGCCATGAACCGTGGAGGTCAATTAAAAAATTATAAGGCTTATGTAAGAGCCCAAGTCCACCACTAGCCGATATTGTCCTTTTTGGGCTTTCCCTTTCGAACTTTCCCTCAAGGTTTTTAAAACGTGTATGCTAGGGAGAGATTTTAACACCCTTATAAAGAATGCTTTGTTCCCCTCTCCAACCTATGTGGAATCTCACAATCCACCCCCTTGGGACCCAACGTCCTCGCTAGCACACCGCCCGGTGTCTGGCTTTGATACTATTTGTAACAACCCAAGCACACCGCTAGCAAATGTTGTTCTCTTCGGGCTTCTCCTCAAAGTTTTTAAAACGCGTATGCTAGGGAGAGGTTTCCACACCCTTATAAAGAATGTTTTGTTCCCCTCTCCAACCGATGTGGGATCTCACAACTTATCCCTCTTAATGACATGTGGTCTAAACTAGAGACTTCTAAGTGATCGTAAAATATTGATTACGAGAATATTTCCAAGGACAGTTGTCACAAGGGGTTTATATGAATTATCAACGTATCACATCTAAGTTCCTCGTAATTGAAAACTGAAAGCTTAAAAAAGTGAAGTGGGAAGAATATTAGTATGTCTCTGGAAGATCGGGTAAAAAATTGATCCTATTGGAGTGGTTCATGCAAGTTATGTATGGTTTATAAAGAATAAGTAGAAGCAATAACCAAATCCTTCACAAGATAGAGGACATACTGAGATGGAATAAGTGGACTATAAACAATGCTGGGCTCCAGAATCTCACCAAGAACCAAGATACCCCCTCCATTTTCCCCTCCTTTCAAACAGTGAGAGAAAACTTTAGGTGTTATCCCTCGAGACGATAATTGTGATATAACTGAAAACTCCCCTCGACCAAATCCAAAAATTCCATCAAGTGCTACGGTTGTTCGAGTCAAATCCCCATACTGGTATATGCTACACCTGCATTGACAACCAAATGAAACAGTACTTTCAAGTTCCCAACCAAAAATGAATAAATACATACATGAAATCAAAAGATCAAGTAGAGTATATAATTAGAGCAAACTTTTTCTTTCAACTAGATAAACATGAATCTAGTATATTATCAACCACAGAAGATACTACAACCCAAATACTTCACTCTTGGCAATAAATCAGAATATTAAGGAGCAATGACGTAAACAATGGCTTCGGATGGGTGGAATATGATGTTTCGGCTGAATTCTGCAACGAATTTAGCCCCTAGGTGACAAACATCAGGAAGACTAAGTCTTACTAGAGGTCGTTAGTGAGGTTCGGAGAAAAATTGTTTTCGTTTCTTTGTTAAAAAGGTTACTTTCCCTCCAAGAATGTCATTCTTCCTTCGAAATTACAAACGTATAAACAACATTATGAGTACACAACAACTTCAACCTCCACAAGTAGCCCAAATCATATCTCGCTATAGAAACAAAAGATTAACTGATCTGCAAAATAAACTACCAAATAACTGGAATTTCTTTAAGATAAGAGTGTTCTTCCCCCGTGTTTACTATCGAGCAGTTCAAAGCCAATCTTTCGCAGAAATATAACGTTTAAATAAGATTTATCAACTTACCCAAAAACAATAGCGGCTGAGGAGTTTGCAATCACAGACTCCCCAAGAATCATATCAAAATACATTGAATCAGTAACATAAAAGCCCGACGTCGCACTTCTATCTCGATACTGGAAGGTGTAATTGCAGTTGTCATTCTGGGATAAGCATTGATTTGTGGTGGTCGGAACTGCAGAACATATCGGATCAGAGCAGGAAACAAGCCTAGCAGACGACGACATTGCAGTATCAAACAAGTTGAGTTCTATCTGTAAAGATAAAACATCATAAAAACTTAGGGGTCAAGCAAGAAATCTCCATTCTGCAAGGTTTTGTTCATGAACGAAAAACAGAACATTACTCCAAGTCCGCTTGATTGGGGACAACCATCGCAAGGACTGCAATTGACCCACAAAATGTCACTCCCAGTATCGATCTGCACGTTGAATTCCCTCTGGGGATTGCCCAACTTCACTTTGGTGTAATAAAGCCTATGAAAACCAAGACCCGGAGTTGAATAACACCACACCAGACAGTACAAATTTTGCAGTAAACCCTTTCAATTCCATTAACTTGTAGGCAAAGAAAAAGAGGGCAAATAGAATTCAAGATAAATTGAAATTATCTAAACATAGGTCAATTGAAATTATCTTTTCACAAAATCGAAAGAGTTGTTCTCATAATTTTACGAAGAATATTGATAGAGTTGATGATTAACAAAAATAGCAGCAACCCAACTCATTTAATCAACCATTAACTACCATCCACGAATTATTTTCTCCGCCCAACATTCTATCAAAATAGATATAGAAATATTAAAACAAACGATCATGGTGCAGATAATGGAAGAACTAAAACAATCGAGCACGTGATATTGTAACAAAACAGAATACCCAATCGCACAAAATTATCAAAGACGAAGAGAATTGAAAGAAAGAAGAGGACGCACCCGACGAATTGATCGGAGGAGCCTTTAACGGAGAAGTCGACGATGCCACCACGCAATCGGCGCAAGACGCGGGAATGGCGGAGACGGTCGCGAGCTCTGAGGGAATGAAGATGGGGAGTGGGAGAGTGGGGGAAGGCTCTGTGGAGAGGGAAATGGTGGGCGGAGAAGGCGGCGGCGGCGGTGGCGGAGACGGGGACCGTGCCGGTGAGGAAGAAGGAGGGTAAGAAGGAGATGAGGCAAAAGAAGAGGCGCATTTTGGTGGGGTTTTGGGAGTGGGAAGTGGGCTGTGAAGTTGTTGGTGTTCTGTAGAAAGAGAGGGAAACTTAGGGACGAAGATCAAAGTGGAGCTTTGCTTTGCTCTGCTCTTCTTCGCCTTTTGGGCGTTGATGGAAGTGGCGCGCGACACGAATGGGCAGATGGCTCTTTTTTTTACACAAAAGGTTGTGCCCAATTGCCTATTTATTTAAAAATTTTAATTAAATTAATTAAAATACGCATAATTATTAAATTTTATCTAAAAAATATCTCTATTATTGTTGTATTAACCGAATTTAAAAAATAATTATGAAAAATAGTATTAATATCCTTAAATAAATATATATATATATTTTGGCTGGGGTGTATTGGAAAAAATTATTTACTTGGTCTTCAAACAGCCAATTTCGCTAAATTTATCTTGAAAAGTCGAAACTACCCTTTTCTACCCGACTCTATTTGATGGGGCCTGCAAACGAGGGAAAAGTCCCTTCAGTGCACGCTTAGAACTCTAGCTCTTCCTTAAATTCACTCGATTATTGTTTAATTTTTAGAAAAAAAATTAATTTTTTAAGTAGTGAATACTGAACACTGGAACGAGAATTTGAATCTTGAATTATACTCATATTAAAAAGAATAATAATAATATTTAATATTGGTTGCAATAAGGAGAGAGAAAGACAAGAAAATTACTTTTTTAAGGGTCTTTTTAAATCATTTTTCAAATCTGAAAAGAAACTTATGTGCTTAATTAGTAGAATTTAAGCTAATTAGGTACTTAATTTCACTACCCAACAAAGAAATTAGAGAAAAAAAATCACTAAAACTGTAAGTACAGTGGGGTTGACGACCAAAAAGTCTTGGTCTTCTCGTTTATGAGCCGTTGACCAAGGACATTGAAGTCGTTGCAGGTTAAGACAGGCTCAGAGTCGGGTTGACGGCCAAAAAGTCTTGGTCTTCTCGTTTATAATCCACCGACCATGTTCAGTGTCCGTCCCTAACGAGCTCGCCATCTTTGACGCCATAAAAACATTCTTAACAAAATATAGACCCCAGCCCGACTGAACGGCAATCGACATGTTCTATGTCGAAGACATGTTTTATGTTCGATGTTCCAATCATGCTTGTTTAAAGTTTGTTGCTTATAGTTGTATGTCCGTCCCAATCCTTTTTCATCTTAGTTAGATTTTTACTATTAATATGAGAACACATGACGGTCGTCAAAATCATATCTACATCAAGACTAAAACGTCTCAAAATGTATTATAAGGGACGTGATTAGTTGTCAATTCTTCGTACTCGGGTTATACGCTATCAAATCTGTAATTGTTGCTTATTTTCTTTTAGCTTATATCATTATTTTTTAAAAAAACCGAATTTCATATATTTTAAAATTTTATGTCCTCATTTTCTAAAATCTTTTATAGGAACAGGTTTGGAGGTTTGAGCATAAATTGACAGTGCCAACAATGACCCAAATCCTAATTATCTGACTTACTCGAACGTGAGAGTAAGCGTTGCATAATCGTGTTGCAAGTAACAAGCGTAAAAAATGCTGGATTTTTGCAAAAGCTAGAGGTCCTTCTAGTATGCTTGCAAACTTTCACGAAGAAGTCTAACTCATCAATAAATTGATTCCAACCAAGAGCTGGTTAGAAGATGAATAACTCTTAGATCAAACTTAGAATCTATGATGCTCACTCTTAGATTCCAAGATGACTCACTCTAGAATTAGTTTGATCATTGACTAATCCAATGAATCGATTTTAACATGAAAACTAAAGTAAGGTTTGAAATAAACATAACACCCAAAAAGTTTCAAACACAAGATTTTTGTATTGCACCCAGATTGTTTTATTATTATTTTTATATTAACCCGTACATATTTAAATCTTCAACTAATAGGAAATTAGCCGATTTAACATTCCTATATCTATAGAAAAAGAATTATAATATTGCTATTAACAACTTTTTAAATGAGATTTATAAATCTACGGGAAGTAAAAGTCATCTCTACGAGAATTTACAGACAATCATAAGAATAATCCAATAACTATTTTTAAGCACTAGAATTACGGTTCGAGAAATTGATTTCATTTTTTTTTAGAGGAGATTCATATACAAATGTTTCATACAACAGACATCCTAGTACAGATTGATGGACAATCTTAAGGATAATCCATAGCTATTTGTTAGCACATAAAATTAACTCAATTCAGTACAAAGCTTATATAAAAATTGATATAATAAGGAATCACTACAAGGAGAGTAAGATTCGGATTACCTTGTTGATCGAATATCTCAAGACAAGAACATTGTTTGAGATTCGAATCACAACACAAGCAAGATCGATCATGCGTAACTTGAATGATTCTTGTTGATCAAATATCTCAAGGCAAGAACACTTGTTTGAGGTTCGAATCACTCCACAAGCAAGATTGATCATGTCGAGATTGAATGATTCTACATGCGACCTAAACTACATAGAGTTGCAAAGAAACTTAGCCATTGGCTAAAGAAAAGCACAAATACTTCTTTACTATATTTTTCCAAGTCTCCTTACAAATACAACATACATGGCTTTATATAGCCTCAAAATGAAACTACTAAAGACATTGTAACATTCATACTTAATGGCCATGAAACTTTATAACCATTCTAAATTGTAACCCACCCAAAATTTATAACCATCAAACTTCATTCCTCTTCAATTTGACATGAATTCCAACATCTTTGGATAATTTTGACAATATTTTCTTTACATTTTCATTGAAGCATATTGTATGATTGATGTCTCTTTGTTCATATAAAAAATACTCGATTCGATATAAAATAGAGCCAAATTTTAGATTGCCCCAAGACATGTGATATGCATGTCCCTGTCTCGTGACACTTTGGGACAATCTGATTGGGTTCATCTTTAACCCTGGAAACGTAACAAACTTTAACACTCGAGCAAAAGAGGGTATTTTTATTCTTTTTAAATTAGTGAATTTTGCCAAAATTATTTAATGATTAATTTTTATTGAAATTAATCACAGTTAAAATTAATATATAAATTAGTGGAAGTTGAAGTAATAATAAAAATAATGTTGAAATTCTAAATTAATATTAAATTTAATTTTTTCCTAAATAAATAAATAAATAACTGCGCTAAGCTATCCATATGTAGTAGCAGGTTGAAGTTGAACATCCGAAACTCCTCAACCGCCATCCATGTCTTCCATTCTCTGTTATCCCTCACTCACTTCTCCGTCATTTCCCCTCCATAAACGAATCCCTCTCCGGCGAAGAACCCAATTTCCATTTCTCTCCATTAGATCCTCCATCGACGAGAGGGATCCCCCAACGCCGGCGAAGCTCAACAACTCGACCAACACTTCAAAATCCGGTTCCTGGGTTAGCCCAGATTGGCTCACTTCTCTGACTCGCTACATTACCCTAGGTCAGGGTGACGACTCCGGCATTCCCATAGCCAGTGCGAAGCTCGATGACGTTTCTGATCTGCTCGGCGGTGCTCTTTTTCTTCCGCTTTTCAAGTGGATGAATGACTATGGACCTATTTACAGGCTCGCCGCTGGGCCCAGGAATTTCGTTGTGGTTAGTGACCCTGCCATTGCTAAGCATGTTCTTAGGAATTATGGGACTTACGCTAAAGGGCTTGTTTCTGAGGTCTCCGAGTTCTTGTTTGGGTCCGGTTTTGCGATTGCTGAAGGCCCGCTTTGGACGGTAATCTTTTCGCTTACTGTTCTGTTCATGAACGAAGATAAATTTGGAATTCATCATCGTATGCTGCGTTTCTACTTTCAAATTCTATCTGTTAATTTACGGTTGAATTATGACTCTGGTATGCGTTTCAACTTCAAGCAACAAAGAGTATGAACTGTAATTGTACTTTAAATTTAACTATTTATTATATTATTTTCAACTGTGTTTTCATTATGTTAATACACCGTATTGATTAATGAGTAATGAAACAAAACAATTGAGGATTTCTGGTTGTAACGTTACTGGTTTTTGTATTTTTGGAAGCTATTTAGTCGTTTTTATCATTGATCCTCTACATTTTTGTATAAGTTTGCTTCTTTGGTATGCATTCTTGCTGTGAAAGATGTTTTACTGGTTCGATGAGAAGCATTTTATGTACAATAATCGAGTAAACAAAATCTCAGTGGGTGAGTTTTGGAGCATGAATGAAGAAGAGGGAAAATATTTTGAAAATGTTTGAAATTGTATACTTTTATGCATTCAGATGTGATTTTACTTCCCATACTGATTATTGGTTTATATAGTTGAATTATGGAAGGAAGAAAAAGCTTTTAAGCCTGTGGAATATGCACGTTTAACCGAATGTTCTCCAATCGTTCAAATTCCTTTTTGAGTCTCACTTGAACTTGGTTGTTATATATCATATTAGGTTCGCCGTAGGGCTGTGGTTCCATCTCTTCACAAGAAGTACTTATCCGTTATTGTTGATCGAGTATTCTGTAAATGTGCCATGAGATTGGTGGAGAAGCTGCAAGAGGATGCATTAAATAATAATTCAGTTAACATGGAGGAAAAGTTTTCTCAACTAACTCTTGATGTTATTGGTCTATCTGTATTCAACTACAGTTTTGATTCTCTCACTACTGACAGCCCTGTGATTGATGCAGTTTACACTGCTTTGAAAGAGGCAGAGGCTCGTTCTACTGATATTTTACCATATTGGAAGGCAGGTTTTCTTATGTAACTAGTTCTGCATATGATCGTCGTTTTCTCAACTCGTTTTTCACCCGCACCATTTTTTTGTTGCAGATTAAGGCTCTGTGTAAAATAATCCCAAGACAGATAAAAGCCGAAGAAGCAGTTACAGTGATTCAAAGAACTGTTGAAGATCTAATTGCCAAGTGCAAAGCAATTGTGGAAATGGAGGGTGAGCGCATTGATGAGGAGGAATATGTGAATGATGCTGATCCAAGTATCCTTCGTTTCCTGCTGGCCAGTAGACAAGAGGTCTGTTCTCGATAACTTATACGTTTTCCATTCATCACTGACATTTTGCAATGTAGTTTAAGCAATTTTGCAAAGTATCCTTCGTTTCCTGAGGGTGAGCGCTCTGATTCTTTTTAATTACAGCCATTGTCCCCTTTTGTGTATGCTAAATCACCGATCAAGGAATTTATTTCATGCTTATGAAACAGGTTCTGTCGCATGGTGAGATGAGATTATTATAGGCTTTGATTACATTGTGAATTCAATATATTAATGCCAGAATTAAGCCTTCTTGTCCCTCCTATAATGTTTGTTTCTCCAAAAACGCAAAAAGTAAATAAAAAAGTGCACTAACGACGAGAGGTTGTAAGGAAGGCTAGAAGGGATATATTAGGAATGTGAACTGTGATATATAAATTACTGGGGAAATTTGTTTAAGTCGAGTGGTTATATAGAGGAGTTAGAGGATTTGGTAAGTAATAGAATTTGGAGGGTCGTTTTGACTTTTGTAAGCCTCTCTCAAAATATTTGGGAAGTGGTAATTTTTCTTTTCTTTGATCAATACTATTTTCTGTTAGTTTTTTGTTTTAAATTTGGGTTCTACCAGAGGTCCAGAGGCCAGAACTTCGGAATTAGGAAATTTTGTGTCTAGTAGCATAGTTCAAATGAATGCTCGTCAATTTGCTAAGGTCTATTGATGGTGTGCTCATAAAATTGAAAAAACTACTTATACTTTGAGATCTGCCATGTTCTAACTTCTGTCACTGATACTTGCCTCTTGTGTTGTTTACTGTTTAGGTTTCAAGTGTACAATTACGAGATGATCTATTGTCGATGTTGGTTGCTGGACATGAAACAACCGGTTCTGTTCTGACTTGGACATTGTATCTTTTAAGTAAGGTAATCTGGTCATTTGGGTATATGTAGAATTTTACATAGTAACTTTACTTATAGATGTTTGTCCCTTGGTACATTTTATTTCTTTGAAGAGAAAATTTCATTTGGTGCAATCTTGATGGGTTAATCTTAGCCTTTAAACTTCCAAATTTGTTACCTAAACCTGAATACGTAATATAGTTAATTCATTCTCTTGTTATAAAAATAGTGAAGAAAGATTTTGGCTAGTCACCATGTGGTTGTAATTGATATTATACATAAGAACAATCTTATCAGGCACAGGATCTAAATGAAGTTTTGACTGGATATATTTTTATTATGAAATTGATATACTTCTGTTCTTTCTTTTCAAAGAGAAACCAAATTTTGATTGAGAAAAATAAAAGATTACAAAGGGGGGGATCTTGTGTTAAGAATGGATACTTCTTGGTGTTTGCTGGAATTCCGACTTGAGGATATCTTTGACTGATTGCCTTCTTCATTATGATTAGTAAGATGGGGAAAAGCTCAAAAAAAAAAAAAAAAAAAAAAAATTCGTCAGTTGTTTTTCAATATGGTTTATTATTCTGTAACTCAGGATTCCTCAGCATTGAACAAGGCGCAAACTGAAGTTGATAGAGTCTTACAAGGAAGGCCTCCTTCCTACGAAGATACAAAGGAACTTAAATTTTTGACGCGTTGTATCCTTGAGTCAATGCGCCTTTATCCACATCCACCTGTACGTTTATTTATTGATCAAGTGAATTATGACATTAGAAGAAAAGAAGGAAAAGTATGGAAATTATTCATCATTCTGCTAATCTTGTTTTTATCGTAATGTTCCTTGAACCTTTCCAGGTTTTAATAAGAAGAGCTCAAGTTGCTGACGTGCTTCCTGGAAATTACAAGGTTAATGCTGGTCAAGATATCATGATTTCAGTATATAACATCCATCGCTCGTCCCAGGTACATATTTCAAGGAGTTTGTTTCTATCTTTGCATTAGATATAGACTCTTTTGTTCATTCTTGTTCAAGATTTTCACTATAAAATTTCAGAAGATGCTTTCTGCTGTTAAGTTGGTATATTGGTAGTAGTTATTAGAACTCAGTCGATGATTTTCAAATATTGTGCTTGCAGAAATTCTTACACTTGCTTCATTGAATAGACATCTCTTCTGATATTCGATTAGTTAACTCGTCAATGAACAAGAATCTTTTACCAAATGATATAACCTAATGATAATAATCTATTACCATGAATAGGAATTGGATGGTAAGTTTTGGTATAAATTTGAGCAATGGAGGGAGAATTTTTAGGATGTTTGAAATTATAGGTGAAATTCCTTGTTTGTATATGGGTATATTCGACCGCTCTCATCCTTAGAACTCACAAACACAAATTATACAAAACATCTGGAAAGGAATCATTTCTTAAAAGAGTTTCGAAGAGAAGTACCAAAAGTCGATCTACAATGCAAAATTAGCAAAACAAGACTAAATACAGAAAGAACACTTACATTCTTACCAAAAATTAAAGTAAAAAATCATTTACTTTGTCTCAAGCATTCTCAATTGTTTTTTTGTTACTAGTTTGAATATATATTTTGAACATAGGGACGTTTAAACATGCTCTTGCTTTATGTGGTGTTTTGCACAATATTGTAACTCTCACTTGCGTTTCAAGGTTTGGGAACAAGCAGAAGAGTTCTTACCAGAAAGATTTGACTTGGAGGGTCCTGTGCCCAATGAAAGCAATACAGATTTCAGGTACACATTCAATTTGTGTGTGGAAACTACACTGTTTTAGTAGTACAATAGGCACTTACCAGGCAGTCATAGGCTTGTTTGGTGTGAGTTGCTTGACCCCAAGTTTGTTATCCTCTTTAAGGACATGCTAATAGGCTAGAATGATGGCATTTTGAATGTCCAGGTGCCATAGACACTATTTGTGAGATCCCACATCGGTTGGGAAGGAAAACGAAATATTCTTTATAAGGGTGTGAAAACCTCTCTCTAGTAGACGTGTTTTAAAAACCTTGAGGGAAAACTCGAAAGGGAAAGCCCCTTGGGCCGTTACAAATAGTATCAGAGCTAGACATCGGGCGATGTGTCAGCGAGGAGGCTGAGCCCCGAAGGGGGTTGAACATGAGGCGGTGTGCCAGCAAGGACGCTGGGCCCCGAAGGGGTGTGGACTGTGAGATCCCACATCGGTCGGGGAGGAGAACAAAGCATTCTTTATAGGGTGTGGAAACCTCTCCTTAGTAGACGCATTTTAAACCTTGGGAGAAGCCCGAAAGGGAAATCCCAAAGAGGACAATATCTACTAGCGGTGGGCTTGAGCCGTTACACTATTACTTTGGCTGGCCGAAAACAAAAACCACCATCTTTTACACTTTACAGAAGTAGTTTGTCCAATGTCCTCTCCCCACTCTTCAGATGGTGCCCGTCCATCTATCGCTGGCTCAAAAGTAACCAATGACCACCATTTTTTCTTCTTCCTGCATATTAGTTTCCTAGAAATCCTTTGCCCCTCCGCCTTTTGACAGTTTCTGAAAGCAGCCATTCAATTTCTAAGGTTTCTGTCCCCCCTCCCTTTCACTTTTTTTTTTCTCCCTTGCCTTGATTTCACGACTATAAATTTAATTCTTATAATTAGGTTGTGGACTCGATTCATAAGCTTGGGCTTTATTTAATTTAAATGCTTACTAATTGGACCTCATTTGACAATCCTTCGTCCGTGCCATAATATTTTACGTATTTAGTAACCTATACTGTCTCATTGGACTTCTTTCTCATTTTTTGCATTGCACTGAACCTGTAAAGAGCTTTCTCCCTGGAAAAAGAAACAGTGGGTGGTACTTTGGATACTAGTGGCACTATAAGAACAGCATAGTAGTTAGATCACTTTCATTTTTTACTTGCATTTTAAATGATGCCTGGTTTTCATAGACCTGAATGACCAAACCATACAATACAGATTTATACCGTTCAGTGGAGGACCCCGAAAGTGTGTTGGCGATCAATTTGCCTTGCTTGAAGCTATAGTTGCACTTGCCATTTTTCTGCAGCATTTGAACTTCGAGCTGGTTCCAGATCAGACCATTGGGATGACTACTGGAGCAACTATACATACAACAAATGTAATGTTTACTATGCTCATCCCTGCATTGCTACACTTTTTCCTGCATTTTGAGCTTGGATCCCGAGTCAACAATTCATTTTAGAATTGTGTTCTCAGTATCGTTGGCTGTGCTTGATAATTACTAATGAAACTATAACTAGATAATAAATAATTTTTTTGAGAACTGCCTTTTTTAGAACATAAATGAATTTATTTTATTTTCAAAACTCTGTAGACATCAATTGTGAATTATTGTATTGTCTTTTCTTGTTGTTAATGTTTGAAAGATTATTTGTAATATTGATGAGTTTTCCTTAGAAGAATAGCGGATGAAATTGTAGAAAAATATGGTTTATATGAAAGATTGATACTTATAAGTGCTAATTGCAAATGCAGGGTTTGTACATGAAACTCAGCCAAAAGCAGATGACCCCAGGATTAGCTTCCCCTGCTTCAAGGTAAATGTTGAAAATGTACATAATTTCACGTTAGGGAGTTGAGAGAAAAAAGATAGAATTAGTTCTTTTAAATTCTGTGCTGATTCTTTGTCTATAGACAATCACTTAATCATAGATACATATTGAAGAATCATTTGATCTAGATTCCTGTGGTAATAAGATGCTTGAGAATGATATTATGATATAGCCCAACTCGCTTGATAGGATTTCTTGTTTGAATAAATCAACCAAAACAAACTTATACTAGCTTGAGTTGGGTTAGCCATTCATCAAAATTTATGAACATTCGTATCAAACAGAAAAGGCCTACTCCCGAGGATAAGAACAGCATTAAGTGGCCTCAACTTTTGTTGGGTGCATGTGGAAATGGGAGTAAAGAAAGGCTAGAGATGAATATGGGCACATGTTGAAAAGAGAAAAGAAAGCTATAACAAAAGGGAAAGCAAGCCCACTCAGTTTAAAATAACTTCTTGAATGGGCTGTCCTAACCTGTAGATGGCCATGAAAACAAATTTTGAAGTTATAGATCTAACCGTGAAAGCCCACTACTAGTAGATATTGTCTTCTTTGACCCGTTACGTATAGTCGTTAGCCTCGTGGTTTTAAAATGCGTATGTTAGGGAAGTTTCCACACCCTTGTTAGGGGGAATGTTTCGTTCTCCCCTCCAACACATATGAGATCTCATAATCCACCCCTCTTTGAGGACCAACGTCCTCGCTGGCACACCGCTCGATGCCTGACTCTGATACCATTTGTAGCAGTCTAAGCCCACTACTAATAAATATTATCCGCTTTGACCCGTTACGTATCACCGTCAGCCTCACGGTTTTAAAACACGTCTATTAGGGAGAGGTTTCTACACCCTTATAAAAAATGTTTCATTCTCCTCTCCAACCGATGTGGGATCTCATAACCCATTCTCCTTGGAGGCCCAACATTCTTGTTGGCACACTATCCGGTGTCTAGCTATGATACCATTGGTAACAATCCAAGCCCGCTGCTAAACTATATATTGTCTACTTTAGCCGGTTACGTATCGCTGTCAGTCTCACAGTTTTGTAACGCGTCTGTTAGGGAAAGGTTTCCACACCCTTATAAAGAATGTTTCATTCCCCTCTCCAACCGACGTGGGATCTCACAATAGATTACATAAAATTCTCCAAAAATATGAAAAAGAAGAAAAGATAAAACTAGTACACTAAGATGCAACTTAGCTTAGCATCAACGGAGATGAGTTGGTATAGTATCATGGGATGTGGGGAAAAGGGGATACCAATGCCAAAAGCATATCCCTTGGAAGATGCTGAAAATTGCAGCCTTTACTTGAACAAAAAGTGGCCACAAACTCCCTTCTTAGCTAATTTCTTCCTTTTCTTTTGCCTTGATAAACAAACCACAACCCTGATCATCAACCCCTCTCAAACTTGCACGAACCCCACCGCCCCTGATGGCGGTGGCCGGAGAAGGAAGTCAGTGTGGCTGCTGATGGCTTCTTTCCATGGCGATGCCTCTGCTGCTGCTGCAGGTCAGGTGAGAGCCTGAGAGGTGGGAGATTGAAAGGGCAACTAACATCCTTTGGCATACTTTTCCTAAACTTTCCTCTGAATCTTTTGATGAACATTTTTCTGGTGATGTTGGGATTCAGTAACCCCTCCGACTCCGAACAGATCGACTCAGATTTTTCTCTTCGAAGTTCTCTTTAGATCGGGATAGAATGAAGAACAATGTATCCTTTTAGCAAATGTATTGAGTTTCTTTTATGCTCATTTTGAGGACAAATTCCTAAAGAGCTCTTAAAAGAATGAAATTTCAGTATTTGAAAATGGAATTTATCTTCAAGGTGTGATCAGATCATGTCCAAAATACAAAGAAATTAATATTCCCTAAAGTTAGATAGTTGATTTATAATATAAAGTTTGTAAAATTAAAATCTTAAATTATGGAGAAAAAAAAAATCTAGAAAGGGAAAGTCCAAAAAGGACAATATCTGCTAGCGGTGGAAATGTACGTTCCTAGTGAAATTAGGGTTTTTTCCTCCTTCAATTTATTCGTTCAAATAGTTTTTATTTTTCTTTTGACCAATGCATGTTCGTAGCAAAATTAGGGTTTTTTTCCTCCTTCAATTTATTCGATTTTCGTAAATTAAATAAAATATTAGTATGATCGAGTTTATACATTGTTACATTCATAATTATAAATTTAGCTCATTTTAGTTTTAATAATGTACTCAAAGTTTAGTTAAATCCTTTAGATATTTTAGGTTCACAAGATTTAGAGTTGGTATAATTTTTTTTTTTTTTTTTTTTTTTTGTGTTCTTGTTTCTTTTAGTTCTTTCGCGTTATTGTAACAAAAGCAAATCCCGTGAAGAGTTAAGTTGTAATATTAAAATTTGAGTTTGAAAAATGATATGTTCCCGAAATATTATTAAATTTATTAATATACTTATTACAGTAAAAATTTAAAATTATACATTAATTTTCTATGGTAAATAAATATATATTTTAAATAAAAACATGAAGAACATTATTATTATTATTATTTTAAGTAAATAAAAAAAATTACGTGTTACGTGTCTTGTCTTAGCTAGTACGCTTGAAGAGAATCTTTTCTATGAATAGATGATATATCTAACATAATTCAGATTATGTTTTATCTATTACACCTACATAATAATATAACAATGCATTCATTTCCTCTACATTTACTCGATTTATGATACTATCGAAGTCAAACAAGACATCTAAAGAAGAACAAACATAGCCCTACCAAGCAAATGCTTTGCTTCAAACCTAAAAGTAGCCCTTTTTTTGGGCAAGTTTTGAGACGACCCATAATGCGCTCAAACATTATTGACCTGTACAAACTGAATTCATGTACAACTATAACGAACATTTCGAGTATAATTAGGTATACTGACGTTGATACAAACCAAGAAATATCAATCATATAATATATTTCAATGAAGATGTGAAGAAAATGCCCTTAAAATTATTAAAATATATTTTAATTCATGTCACCTTGAAAAAGAACGAAGTTTCATTGCTATAAATTTTGATGTGGATTACAATTTAGAGTAATTTAGAGTTATTGTATTTGATTGATATATTTTAAGACTTTTTATTTACTTTAGGTTACACTTACATAATGGTCAATTATGGCTAGGAATGTTACCTCTTGGAATGTTTTGGAAAATATAGTAAAATAAGCTTTTGTGCTTTCGTTGGCCAATGACTAAGTTTCCTTACAATTCTATGTAATTTAGGTTGCGTGTATAATCATTCAAGCTCAATATGATCAATCTTGTTTGTGGAGTGATTCGAATCTCAAATAAGTGTTCTTGCCTTGAAATATTTGATTAACAAGAATCATTCAAGCTAGACATGGTCGATCTTGTTTGTGGAATGATTTGAATCTCAAACGAGTGTTCTTGTCTTAAAATATTCTATCAACAAGATAATCGGAATCTTACTCACCAGAGTTATTACTGGAATTTTAATAATTTTATTGATCATTTAAATTATTAAAAAAAGAAAGTAAATTACATCTCTTGGTGGGACCCATCAAGGACAGAAAGTGATGCCGTAATTGGCTCCGCCAGTGCACGTGAACGTGCTAGTTTTATCATCGTAGGCGTAGCTATAAGCGTCAGGGCACTCATTCTTGAATATCTTTGAATAATTCGTCGGCGGACAGGTCTGCGGCTGATCGTGGCCGCCGCTGCAGCAATATTCCGGCCGATTCAAACCCAAACAAGCACTTTTACAAGCAATCACACCGCCACCCTGCCCTTTAACGGCCAACTCCGGCGGACAAACCCCATTCACATTTCCCGCACAAATTACCGATTTGCACTCGCTCGATCCGCCTATTGGCGTCACCGACACCGGCAAGTTGAAGCCATCGACGAGGCTGATATCGAAGAAATCTCGGCCGCCGTTTGGTGCTATGGTGAATTCAACCAGGCTTGCCGGCGGAATTGCGCCGGCGCCGTCGCAGGTGACTTGGCCACTGCCACAGTCGCCGGTTCCGCAAGAGAATTTCCCAGTTGCATCTGTGGAGCAGTGAGTTCTAGCCCAAAACCTACCGGACCACGGCGGAGAAGTGGTCACCGTCAGTGTCGATCCGGGGAGTAATTCGAAGCCGGTGGTCGACAATTGGCTGCCGGCACCGGTTAAGGCTCCTGGCCAAATTGGAAACTTGCAATTGTTTTGAACGGCGAATTCGATAGAGTAAACTCCTGCAACATAATTATTGATTCGGTTATCACGGTTTAAGATAGGTATTATATTTAACATTTTATTGAATAATGAAGACAAATATTAGATCTTTTTCGATAAAAGGTATATCGACACATGAGATCGCAAAATATTCGAGAGTTCCGTTATTCAATCCTTTTCCTCTTCTTATTGTCGTATATCTCGTTCATACACATCTTCTCTTTGTTTCTCGAGCCTATAATGAATTACAAATAGAATTTGAAAAGATCAAATCTTTGATAACTCCATCATACACGATCGAGTTGCGAAAACTTCTGGATAGGTATCCCACACCTGAATTCTTACCGGTTACAGAATCTCTTTCTAGTTGCTCTGAAACAATTAAGAGATTCTCACGAAAAAAAAATATGGGATATGATGGACTAATTCAGGGAATGATCCTGGGTTTATGCTCAAAGTGGACAATATCATACCACTGTAGAGAGCAGTGATTCCTAACAAAAGACTCGATAATCGGACAAGAACATGAAGAACAAGAAATGGAATATTACCTGAGAAGGAGAAGAGGATGAATGAAAGTGTAAGCAAATGGATTTGAATTGCCATTGAAGAAGGAATTTGTGTTTTTGTGTTGAACAGATTTTCTGAAAAATATATGGCGAATGGTTGGAATTAAAAAAGGAATGAAAATTAACTGTACATGATTTGGCAAATTCCATTCATTTACTCTCAACAATTAATACTCAAAATTACGCAATTATCTTAAATTTCCACCTGTCTCATCCTTAAACTTTTTTTTTTTTAGAAAATCTAAAAAATATTATCAATTTTTTATAAAAATAATTTCAAAGGTAGTTTTGATGAAACATATTATATTATATATATATATATATATATTAATTTAGAGGTACCGTTGAAACTTTTGAAAATTTTAAAAATTTTAAAATATTTGAGACAAATTTATAGATATTTTTATTAATTTAAGGTCTTAAATATTAGGATTACGAATTGACAAATTTATAGATATTTTTATTAATTTAAGGTCTTAAATATTAGGATTACTAATTTATATATTTTTTTTAATGAAATTGTGTTAATTTGATTTTGCAATTTATGAATGATCTTGATTTAATGCTTCAAAAAAAAAATCTTATACATAAATAAAATTGTGTAAAACGGCTAGTGCTTTGTTAATGATTAAAATATTTTTTTAATGCAACTTTCTATACAGCTTTTAACAAATATATTTTTCTATATAATTTTTTAAAAAATAAAATTTTATTACCTTATATCTGAAAAAATATACTTTATCTAATACATTTCTATATAATTTAATTTTGAAAACTATAATTTTAAAAGAAATGCAAAAATTTTCAAATTCAATTATATTTTAGTTATCAGTCATTGTAGAATAATTTTAATTATTAACTAACATAAAAATAGTTATAAAAAATTATTAATTAAAAAAATATATAGTTAAGTTATACTCAAGATAAGATAAATATCCTATAACTTGGCAGGCAAGAAAGTTTAGTCTATAATAACAAAATTGTACAATTGCTTGCTCCTGTAATAATAAGATCAAAATTGATTAGGATATCTTACAGGCTTTCCTCAATGCCAACTTTGTGTCGATTTTGGGTATGCGTATGGCCATTTCGAACCTTTCGAACCTCGCAGCTGCAATATAGTACGAGCTTGAACGCGCTCGTCCATTGGCAGATACCAAATACATTGTGATCTTGGTGAGCTATATAATCTAACAATCTCTGTATCTTCCTGCAGAACTGCACCCATTCCATTCCACACAAAGTGCCAAGTAACAAGTAGAAGTTAGCTTATACCCAATCAAGTGGATCAGTGGATTTACTTGTTCTTCTTCTTTCTCTTTCCTTGTCTCATATCTGTCCTCGTCTCCAAACGCTTTGAATTCTGGGATCGAATTTCTTGTAACTTCAATTTAGCTTCTTGAAATAGTGCGTCAGATCTCATGGAAAGTAGTTGCTGAAATGGACAAAAGAAATTATCCGAAATTAGAAGAAATGATGAAGGCTCATCACGGCAATCAATTGGAAAGGATTGTAAACTGAAATACAAACCTTGAGATGATCCATTGCTGCTAAGTTGAAACCAATGGTGTCTTTGCATTCCTAAGACATTAGAGATTCATCTTGTCAACGAAGCACATACAAAAACATGCTAAATTGTATGGCAATTAAATAGCATAGAAATTTAGGGATCAGAATTCTCACAATTGTTTGTAATAGCAACCACCACTAACACCTAAATCTTACGGTTTTAACATATCAAGCGAGGAAATTTGGCTGACGTGCATTTCAAGTCATCTTCTAGTGTTTACTCCCTTAGAACTTTCAATTGTACTTGCACTCTTCTCACGATCAGCTCATTTTTTGTAATTTTTCTCTTCTTTCTTTATGGTCCCCAATGGATTGGGCCCGGTTTCTTTTTGTAATTTTACTCCCTTAATATTAATGAAGGTTAGTTTTCCTTTGCAGAAGGGATGGTAGAAATCATTAACCATAAGTCAATATAATAGTTGTCATGAAGAAGCCCTGACCACGGAGTAGTACTCATGATCCATTGCTTAAAATTGGATCTCATAGCAAGAAACAAAAAAGTGATTTTTCCTGACAAGGTGACCAAGGTCCTCTAGAATGAAGTGCAAACCGTAATAGAATATTTACCAACCATTAATCTGGAAATTCTAAATGAGGCCATAAGAATGAGAAAATTAGAGGGAAAGAACATAACTGATTGCAGAAGTACCTTGATTCTAGCATAAAGAATGTCTCTTAGAATAGTTAATGCAGGTCTTGCCGCAGGGGTGGTAACAAGTTGATTGTGGTGTGTCTGCAACAAAACTGTAGATATCCTGCAAATGAGCTCAACCTGCAGGTAGCACGTAAATGAGCACGAATTAATATCAAGATCATTTGTACAATAGTACCAACTACGCTGATAAAATTATAACTTGATGTGGCGCCCAGGTGTGGTGATATCCCATAAGTATTCACACAAATGCCAGACTTTTATCATATTTAACAAATAAATTAAATAAAAAATTATAATAAAGTCCAATTTATTATGCAAGGCTTTCCAGAAATCTCAAGTTTCATATTAGGTGATGATGACCAAGAAACACAAGCTTCACAGAATGCAATCTAGAAGATTAGCAAAAACAGGTAACATGTAATTCTCTGCCAATGAGCAGAAAAATTATGCAAGCCATTAGATTTTATGGGTGTGCAAAAGTCAGCTAATCTAAACAAACACAGAATTATTCATCATTAGAAGAAATAAAGTACATGGCGAATAGTATCCCAAGAATGTCTTCTATAGTAAACAAAAATGAAATCACATAAGGGTGGTAAAAATGAATATATATAAACACTTCAAGTAACATAGTGGAGTGAACTCATTGAATGTCTTCACTCTATGAGTATTAGTAACTTCGTCCATGCAATATCACCTCCTGTTCTTTCACCTTATCAGTCATACATTTTCTATAAAACATTAACATAATATGTGAACATACCAAGAGCAGGAAAAAGAAGGCAATCAAAGGGCCTTTCAAAAGATTTATGAAGATATTCTAAAAACCTCATTTTGATGATGATTAAAATCCATGAACTTTATCTTACTGGATTCTACCAATCAAATGAAGTGAAAAGAAGAGCCCATTAAGTACAAAAAGAATGTGTTAAAAGGACTGACTAACAGAACAGTAAGTTATTGTCTATAAGAAACCAGATATCAGTACATAATCAGACTAATCTAACTGCAGTTAGGTCTACCTTGTCGGGTTTGGATGTCCAATCTTTCAAGTAAGATAGTAGCTTCAGAGAATCTGAGAATGGTAAAGCCTGTAGAGAAACAAAATAGCAATGAAGCTTTCAATACTGAATACCTGAATTCAAGGTTGAAACTAGAAATTGCAACCACCGGGAGACAAACCATGAGGTACAAGCGCCAAGAAATATCAATCTCAGGTCCATTTTGGAAAACCATTTAACGTGAAAAAGAAACGCAAAGAATTAAGCAAAAAAATATGCAATAACACATGCACATTCTAGCTTAGCAGGAGCATATGCATAAGAGTACTTATATTGCATAAATCACAGGTTTGAGTACGAATATAAATCACCAGTGTATTTTATGATGAGACAACAATGGAAATTTTAAGAGAAATGGCAATGCACTTCTTTCGAGAAGAACTAACATTGAAATTTGCATTAATGAAACTGAGCATACTTAGTTGATATCTTACCAGTAATGTCTGCTCCAAATCATTTGTGTGAACATTTGAAAGTGCACGAAGAACGTATTCAGATGGCGAGAGGCCAAGCATTAGAACATTTGGCTCAAAATGAGAAGCTCTCCCATTTATTTTCTCCTCCTAAATATGAAAGATTAAATCAAACTTGAATAAATTAAAGATGATGAAACTTGTTACAAGTTTACATACCTCATATTCAGATATACGTTTGACTTCTGCCTCTGCCATGTCTAGAGCATCAATAATCAAGTCTGTGGCCGAAATAGTCTCTTGAGTTTTTTTCCCAGCCAAAGCAACCGCACCCTCCTCCGGAACTTCTTCATTGGGCATATACCTATTCTCAAATGCATTGTCGAGGTCGGACTCAAACATTTCTTCCAATCGTTTTTCTTTCTCTTCCTGAAATTTAAAGGAAAATCTACCGATATAAGAATTCTGTTCTTATTATTATAAGAGCATGCTGAGCAATGACATTAATAGAATATCAATGATACTCAAGAAGAGCACCTCTATGAAAAATGGTTCTTCCGTTCGATCCCAGCGACGTATGGATCGATCATGAGATCCAGTAACTATGAAATCACCACGGTTGCTGATAGCAAGACACCAAACATCAGCATGATGTCCCTCAAGCGTTAAAAGTAACTCAAATTTGTCAGCATCCCAATACTTTACAAGGCGATCCTTTCCAACACTGAATACGTAGTGAGTTTTCTTTACAAACTGAACAGCCATAACACTGAAACCAGAAAACTGTAATCAGCAATCATTTGGCAACATTTTTAAACATTAAAGCATTTACGTTCAATGCATCACCTATCAGAATGGGCAAAAATAGACTTGTGACAGTCACCAAAGTCCAAACCCCAAATCTTCAAATTTTTGTCCGCAGATCCAGTCACTAACAAATCTCCATCTGATGAGATATCCATACATAGCACAGGTAGCTTGTGACCATATAAAGTACGGAAAACTTTGAAGGTATCCATAAAGAAGACCTAAAATGGACAAAACACGGGCATTCATTAAAAAAATTATCAACAAGCTTGAAGCAGTCAAGTAGAAATACCTTTAATTTTATTCTATAAGTGTGGTAGATATACTAGTCAAGAATAAAAAAACTGTTTCAGTGAAAATGAGGTATAAAAATATGACTTGGCTCATAATATAAATCCTACTGACTATAAATTCTTGTTAAGTGAGATACTTAACTCAAGGTCAAATAGTGTAAGCTACTTAGGTACCCTACCAAAATATCCCAGCTCAAAGGGCAAAGGCAATCTTATTAGGGAAATCCAGATTACTACAAAATGAATGAGATTGCAGGCAGCACAAAGTCATTAACAGTACCACATGACAAAGGGTGACTTGACTTGTATTACTAGAAAATGAACAAAGCCTGGTGGGAAGAAATGTAAAAATCACCTCCCTCACAACTATTTCCAAGTAAAACTCATGCTACATCAAAAGCAATACTCAAGAACCTGAATACAAACGCACAATAGTAGCTTGTTGTACAACATGAACTAGGGATTTTCATGGGCTCGTAATCACTCTGGTAAAATAAAATGTACAAATTCAACATGGCAAGGAAAACTTCACCTTCACCGTGGAATCCAACAGTGCTGCAGCAAGATATTTGGCATCAGGACTAACAGCAGCGACAAGGACATCATCGTTCATCTTCATGCTCCTCACAAAGGTTATCGTAAGGGTTCTAGGGTCCTGTAATCAGATAACATCATTAGAAAATCACAACCCTTAAAAGAACATAGATTTTAATAATGATGACCAAAACCACACTTCAAATTGAATTAATACATACAGCGGAAATAAATTACAGGAAGAAATTAAATGTGACTTCTTCAATGAATTAAACAATTCATCAACAAAAAAAAAAAAAAAAAAATCTAAATGCCTGAGTTCTACTAAACCCAAGTATAAAGCAGCAAAAACATTGGCATAGGTCAATTTAAGGACAAAGCTAAAATGTGTTAGTAAAGAAAATTAAAATGTCTACCACAAGTCTATTTCATGGATAGTCCTTTCAAAACCATCTACTCCGGGAATCCATAATCTTACAATCCGGGCAGTAAAATATCTCTGAATTGAAAAGATATTAAATCAGATCTAAAATTCATAAAACATACCAAAACAAAATTGGATTCTTCATTAAATAAAAACTACCTAGAAGGTAACATCTCAGAGTTGTCATTGCATGGCACCATACTACTTCAGGGCAAGACCCATCTTATTTCCACAAAACAAGTTTTATTTTGTCATAAAAAAAAAATAGCAATCATCAGTATAAGAACTTTCTTGAAGTCAAAAAGGGAATATAAGGGGATCCTGAGAGATGAAAAAAGTATAAGAACATACTTGATCCGATTTTTTCTCAATTTGGTACTCCCAAAACTTAATGTCATGGTCAGCACTAGCTGTGACAAATCCATTTTCATTTGGTAGAGCTACAATTGAACGTATAGATCCACCATGAGCTTCTACAACTTCGATGCAACTGCCACTTGCAATGTCCAGTATTTCTATCCCCCCACTTTTATTTCCAACGAGTGCATACTTGTTTTGAGGAATGATTAAACCACAAAGCCCATACCCAGAATCAATAGTACGAAGACAAGATCCGGTACTTGGATTCCAAATTTTTACAGCATTGTGACTAGTGGACATCAAAAGTGAATTATCAGAGCTAAGTGTTACACTTCTGACATCAGAACGGTGCCCCTGGAGTTCAATAGAATGTAATTTCGTAACTGCACTGCTTTCAACTGAATAAACTTCTAATAAATTATTATTCAAAGATAATGTTAATGTGGACAGCGAATTTTTTGAAATCGAGGGACAGAAAGAAAGGGAACAAATTTTCTTGGAAGCCCGGATTGTGTGAAGTAGCTTAAAGACATCAGAAACAGTAATCGTGGTGCCACTTCCTTCTTCTCCAATAGCGTTATTTGTGTCTCCATTTTCTATTACATCATGTTCTCCCTTTCCAGCTTTCTTTCCTTTCTTCCGATTAATGCGACGTTTTGCTTTGCGCTTAGCTTCATTCTCATCCAAGACATGGAATAACTCGACAGTCTTTCCTGCCACTTGACAGGCCAACAAATTTCCGGACTTGTTAAACCTCACAGTAGCAACTCTATCCTTACTTTGTCGCATAATTTCACCAAACTGTTTTAGAACTTCCCATTTACTTTTAGAGGATTGATCTTCATCCTTCTCGGATCCGTTTGTATTTGATTCATCAACAGATATATCATTCACCCAATCATGTTTAGTTGTGAAAAATCGAAGTTCTTGATCAGCAGATCCAGTAACTAAAAACCGTTCATCAGGATCAACGTCCATTGACCAAATTTCACTATGATGCCCACCAACTATTTGCATACAATGCTGTGTTTCAAGATTCCAGACCCTTAAAAACTTGTCTTTGGAAGAGCTGATGAGTTTTTTACTTGAATCTAGAAACACCAAATCAGTAACCTGCACCAAGAATAAGGACAAGGCATTAATGTACAAAAAACACATAGCTGTGAAAATGACAGGCCTTTTATATGATTTACACATGAAGAAGGTGGTGATCAACTACGGGCCTAAGAAGGCGTGGGTGGGGGGAATCATTCGGCCCAGAAACTATATAGTTACTACACTAATAAACTAAATCAGACTTCAATTGAATCAAAGGAAGAGGCCAAGTATCCATAACTGAGTGGTTTCTAAATTTAACAAAATTTTGTAGTTGGACAAGTGTGTGGCACGTACGAATTTTTTGTAATATGGGGACAACAAAATAAATGAGAGGTTTACAATATTTGCCACTAAGAAAAATCCACAAGATAGAAAAGGGAAAGCCGTTGAAGACTTCAGTTCTAACTTCAGAGTACCAAGTTTAACTAGATAATGGAAATTATTCCTTTTATCTGAGTATCAAAGGGAAAAAAAAACTATGATCAAAATGTAATAGTTGTCAACCTGATCACGATGGCCACGAAGGCGAAAAAGACCCGTCTCACCAACAGCATCCCATAGTATAACATCGTTATCTTTGCTTCCCGATGCAAGCATGGAACCAAGCTTATTGTACCTAAGGACGGTAACAGCCCCTTTATGTCCGTGTAAAGTAGTCTCACAGGTTCCTTTTTCAGTATCCCAAATTCTTATACTGCCATCACCATATCCACTGGCAATCTGTAATAATAAAAAATAAATAAATTATAAGTGGTAATTCAACTTTTCCTTTCTTGAAAGTCAGGCAGCGGCAAAATACTGATTTGTTTGTAAATGGCAGCGAACTTCCATTCAGTTCTTACTAATTATAACATGAATAACGAGAATAACGGTGAGTGAACGTCAGGTCCTGTGTTCGTTTTCTATTTTTAAACTTGACAAAGGAATCCGTGCTGCCAAAAATGCATGCATACAGAAATCCAACTAATTATAAATGTTATAAATTTTAATAAATTATAGTTTTGAAGATAATGTCAGGATCACTGACGATTGAACTTTCGACTGAAGAAATCCCCCACGGTCTCAATGGCGTGGAAGAACTATTTCTGGAATACTTTTCTGAAATCATTTGAACTGTAACAATCCAGAATATTGACATGCTTGACACCAAATTCTGTAGAAGGAATCTCAAACTCTAGAACTCCAATACTATTTTCTCAATTAAGTCTGGAATTACGCAAGAAAATGACAACAACAGCATTACCAGAGAAGACAGAGCGGAGGCGACGGACGTAACAGCAAGAGAAGGACCACGAGAGCCCTGAGTAGGAGTTAAATTCTTGGTACAAACACCTTGACGAAAATTCCAGACTCCAATCTTTTCAAGAGCTGGAGCTATGAGGTGCTTTCCGGAACTATCGTAGGTAATATTAGAATCGACGGAGACGATCACTCCGAAAGCCGCTGCAGGCTCGTATCGGAGGTAGGCCTTTACCATTGAAAGGCCGTGGAAAACAGAGGATTCGAGCAGGTGAAGAAGAATGCGGCGACACTCTTATGGCTGCAAGGGTGGCGTGCCGGCGTGCGAAGGGAGAAGAATGAGACAGGGCGGGGTTTTGGAAAAGAGGGTTTTACTAAAATATAAAACCATGATTAAAAACAAATTAATCAAACATATATTAAGGTGAAAAAAATATAAATTAATATTTAATAAATAAATAAAAATACTCTACAATTTATTTATTTGTTTTTTTTTTTAATTAATTTTCATTAATATTTTTCAACTTAAAAAAATGTATAAAAAAATTAAATTAAATACTCTAAGCCCATTTGGTTTCTTAGTTTTGAATTGGGCTTTTATTGGGCCTAGTGGGCCTTACTTTTGAAATAAAGCCCAATTCAGTTTATGGTTTTTTTGTTTCCTCTTAGATAAGTATATTATACAAAATTTTCTTTAATTTAATTTTAGCTTTAAATTTTATATTTTTTAGTTTATTTTACGGTCAATATCAATAATAATTCTCGAATAAATACTTTTAATAAAATTATAAGTAATTATTTATTAATTCAATATTATTTATTCATTACACTCTTTTATAAATAAATAAAAAAGATAAAGCAATTTTTTTAATAAATATAATGTACTTTACTCCTCGACTTAAAAGCATTAAAGCTGCACCACATCGCTACCAATCTTTTTCTCTTTTGCAAGTCTCGTAACGTCACGTGAAAATGAAGTGAAATTTTTATATAATAAGTTAGGGTTTATGGTTTAATTTTTTTGACATTCGTAGTATATTAACCTCCTAACCATTTAAGAGCGATTAACCTGTATTTTAATGCTCTTAATATTAACAGAAATTATGTAATTGAAACATATATCGGTCGAGAAATGCTTTGAATTTTCCTTTTCTTTAAATTTCTTACAAACCCAACAATCGATGAACGAAAAAAGGGGATCGATGTAGCGTAAGAGACCATCGCGAGAATAATTTTTCAAAATTGAAAAAAAAAAAAAGAGAGAGATTAAAGTAGCAGAAGGAGACTGATGAGAAAAAATTGAAAGAGACATAACAGAAGAGAACGTGCAAGGGAGAAGAACACTCAAGCTCCCAAAAAGCCAAGAGGCCTATTGGAAAATTTCATATATATATATATATATTAATTTTAAATTACTAATCTGTCAATTCAGTCACGCGTCTCAATCTTGTTTGACAGGCTTCTCCCGAACATAACGTGCAAATCAATACTAAAAATTAAATTATAAAAGTTTTCAGTATCACTGTGATTCTAACCGTAGCAAAATATAACGAGTTTTTATATCATTTTTAAACGATACTGATAGAATTGATAATTCATTGGAAGATGCTCCTTTATCAAAATCTAAATATCTCGATAAAGTATTAATTATTATTTTAAATGTCAATAATTCAATTTCTTGCCGTAATTATTGGAGTAAAAAAACACAATAATTACTAGACGGGTATCAACTTAATCAATTGTATTTTCAACTGATTAAGATATTGTATTTTGGAGTTCTGAAGGGTTGTCGTTGTCTGGTAATTTGTACTTTCAACCGATCAAAAATTAATTTTTATTATGTTTTACGTTTATTTATTTTTTTTTTAAATCTTAATCCATTTAAATAAATTATATTGAATTTGGTAAAATAAATTCATTTTTTGAGTGGCTGGTGGTGACCCAACAAAAGGACAGCCGACATTGAGAGCAAAATATTTGCAATTTGAAATGTCACAATGACTGCACTTGCCTTGTCCCACATCGGATAGACCAACCAAAACACCCCCACAAAAATCTTATTTAAACCCAATCTCTATCGGCCGGTATCCTTCAATCTTATTGGTTCAATATCTAAATCGTGGGCCACCGGCCCATTACGAATTTAAATTTAAAATTAAACTTGAATTAAATTAAAAATCTAAATTCTTTTTCATTGGGCCCACTGAAAGCCGTCCGACCATCCGTCGCACCCACAAGCGTAGGGCCCGGTATTACTCTCCCATTTCTACACGACAAATAAAATGTAATGGGAATTTTCATAAATACCCCTCTTCTTTTGACTTTAATCAATATTGCAGATTTAGTCAAAAAGTACAATAAATTTATGTCAGTCTATTTGTCGTAATAAAAGTTCGTGAATAAGAGTTAGGGGTGAAATGGGAATATGGAAAATTTATGTAACCAACCCTCTATTTAATAGAACTCAATCACAAATTTTCATTGAGTATTCTTTTCTAGCACGTCCAAGTTAGGAATATGAGCTCAACTACAAATCTCCACCCATTTCGACATCTAAAAAACTATTGATAACATCTAACTTAAGGCTATAACTCTGTTATCACTCGATCAACAAAACTTTCACATATAATATTTCGTATTAAAATAGATGTCAATCTTAACCTTTTTCGGAATAACTTTAGACTTTAATTTCCATTTTCATATAACGACAAAAGAGCAAAAGCCAGGCTGGCTTGATTCTTTATGTTCCCTACCTTCAAATTCACACCCCGGCTAGCAACGGCTCGTTTTGACTGCCGTTTCAAATTTTAACTAAATTATTTTAATTTTGGTTTTTACATTTAACTTTTTTTAAAAAATAATTTAATAAAATTATTTTGGCCTATAAATCTAATCTAAATTATTTAATAATGCATTTAAACACCTGCCCATCAAATAAATGTCCATAAATGTCCAAAATACATCATGGGTTAGGTTTATAAAGTTGGTATTAGTGATAAAAACAAATTATTTTTTATGCAAAATAAAAAAAAAATTAAAAATTATATTAAGAATTTAATATATTTTCTTAAATAATCTATAATAGAGATAAGATAAAATACAATTTTATGAATAAAAAAATGTCAAATAAGACCGACCAAAACATAATTAGTTTTAATCAAATGAAATTTAATGATTTGGCGGTAATATTTTAATTTAAATTCTAGCATATTTCCTAATATTAAATAAATCAATTATAATAATCAAGAGAGAAAAAATTGATTTAAATAATTAAAAAATGTGCACTCTTATTCGTGGCTAAAATTACACCACACAAATCCATGCGTGTTTTTTTCTTTTTTTTTCTTTTTTTTGTTTGAAAATGAATAATAAATAAATAAATAAATAAATAAAGGATTAAAAATGCACTTTCAAGAATATAATAGTAAAAAGCATATTCAAAATGCACTTTCTTAATGTCTACTTTTTTATTCTTTAAATAACCATTAAAAAAATAGTTAATTTAAAAAAAATAAATAAATGATATATAATAAGATTGTGGTTATTTGGATGATAGTTTGTGGGATTACTTTTTTTATTATTGTTCTATTTAGGATCAAATTAAATGAAATAAATATTAATAGTCTCATTCATCGATCTTCAGTCTTTACAGCAAAATTTTAATTTATTTGACATTTATTATTAAGCTTTGTTCTTTCTTTCTTATGATTTTCCTAGATTTTAAAATAATTTTTTAAATTAAAAGATCGAAGCAGACAAAATTTAAATACAATGTGGTGCATATATAACATATATATATATATATATATATAACAAATTATATTTTTTCAATTTTCCTCTTAATTTCCAATTTCTACATTATTTTATAGAAATTATTTTTTTTTGTTTCAATTTTATAAATTTGCTTTTTTTTTTAAATTTTAAATGATGTGTTTACCAAACACACCAGATTAAATAAATAACATTCTAATATATTAATAAAATAATTGAAATAGGCTAAACGAAACATTAATTAAAATAAACGAGATGAATTGGTATTTGATATTATTAAATCTCATCTTAATGGGTTTTAATTATCCAAAAGATTCCATTAAGATAACCTTCTACCGATCATCACATAATCCAACGAAAAGGATCAATATTTATTTATAAACAAATTCAATGTTGGACTTTTTGCTTAATTGGACAATAATCATATGATAGTGTTGATTTACATTTTAATAAACCTTTTAGTATATTGCATTACTTTAATTTTATATTTTAAATTAAGTTTTAATTATTCTGCTATTATTTATATATATATTATTTTTTTTTTTAATATTTGAAAACAGACTTAATAAAATATTTTAAGATATTATTTTTAATTTTTTATTTTTAAAATTAGCCCATAGCAATACTAATTGCTAAGGTTCGCTTGTTTCTATTTTATATGACAATTTCGTCTTCTCCTTTGTCGAAGTCGACCGAAAGTAAATTGATGGAAGACCCCACTACCAGCTCTTTACCTACTTAAAAATAGCTCTCCTTTCGGACGGAGTTCGTTCACCCTCGCGGGATCACGACTCATTTATTCCAATAAAAAAATAATAATAATAAAAATGGAGACAAAATTAAATTAAAATAAATTCCAAGAAAAAACAAAGTTTCTTGAAATTGAAGCTTTGAGATTTTGAAGATCATTAATAAAGAGATCTGTATGTGGCGATGAAGGAAAGTGGAGAAATAATTGAACATGTGAAGTGGATTCGATGGTTCGAGAGAACACGCGATCATTTGCTACGTGTCTTTTTCAAAACCCGACACGTGTCAACATGCTTCGCTGGATCTGAGTGTTCATAGAGGCAACCAATTAATAGTTTCCGTTATATTTGACAGCCTGGCCATGTCACCAATCACGTTCCAGTGTTAATTCCTTTTCTTTTTTATTTTTCTCCCCGTTTATTACCGGCTACCTGTTATAGCCAGTTACGCATCCCCCCTCTACGTTCCATTATAAGGCAGAGGAATTGGACGTGGAAGTGAACCACTTGGCTTAGAATTTCACTTCAGAGCTCTCAAATTACAGCCATGCCGATCCGTAACATTGCCATTGGAAGGCCCGAGGAGGCTACCCGACCCGATGCTTTGAAGGCTGGGTTGGCCGAGTTCATTTCTACGTTGATTTTTGTTTTTGCCGGCCAGGGTTCCGGTATAGCCTTTGGTAAGCTTACTGACGGTGGCGCCGCCACCCCCGCCGGCCTTATCTCCGCCTCCATCGCCCATGCCTTCGCTCTTTTTGTTGCTGTCTCTGTCGGCGCCAACATCTCCGGCGGCCACGTCAACCCTGCTGTTACCTTTGGCGCCTTCGTTGGTGGCAACATCACCCTCCTACGTGGCATCATTTACTGGATCGCCCAGCTCCTCGGATCCGTCGTCGCTTGCTTGCTCCTTCAGTTTGTCACCGGCTCGGTGAGTCACCCGTACTTTTTGTTTAATTATTTTGAGAATGGTCAATAGAAAGTCTCACATCTACTAATGTAGGGAATAATCACGAGTTCTTATATTCCAGGTAGACAATATCATACTATTGTGAAGATCTGTGATTCCTAACATGTTACGAGTCATACCTTTAACTTAATTATATCAATGGAATTCTCAAATGTCGAACAAGGAAGTTGTAAGTTTAGAACGTGCAGTCAAAAGTGAATCAAGTGTCAAACAAATAATATATTTTGTTCGAGTTGATTAAAAGAATACCCACATTGACTGATTTAAAGAATGATCATGTATTTATAAGTAAAAAATATATCTATATTGTTACGAGTCTTTTGATAAAGATAGAGTTTATAAGAGTTTATGCTCAAAGTAGAGAATATCATATCTAATCGTGGTTGTTTGTGCATTGCAGCCCACCGGCAGCTTTGCTCTGTCAGCAGGAGTTGGGGAAGTAAACGCCTTCGTTTTTGAGATCGTGATGACGTTTGGATTGGTGTACACGGTGTACGCGACCGCAGTGGATCCCAAGAAGGGCAGTTTGGGAACAATTGCACCGATCGCCATCGGTTTCATTGTCGGAGCCAACATTTTGGCCGGTGGAGCCTTCACCGGAGCGTCGATGAACCCTGCCGTAGCATTCGGACCGTCGGTGGTGAGCTGGTCATGGGACAACCACTGGGTCTACTGGGCCGGGCCTTTGGTCGGAGGTGGGCTTGCTGGGCTCATCTACGAGTTCATCTTCATTTCCAACACCCACGAGCAGTTGCCAGTCACCGAGTACTGAGCAACCACCACCGCCACCACCACCACCACCACCTCCCACAGCGGCGACTACTTTTAATTTGGTGTATTTGGTTTGTTTGTCTTTTCATGCATCGGACGGATGGCTCGTGTCTTATTTGTGACCGTCGATCTTTTCACCACTTGATCATCATCGTGGTAGTCGTCGAGTGCCCTGGGCCTACGATGAAAATCAGGGCTAGGTTGTAATTTATGTACTCTGCTCCTGTCTGCACGTGAATTTTCAGTCTTTTTCTTCTTTGTCCATTTCAATAATTATCTCAATTTTCTCAATTTATTTTCCTCACCCTTTTCTGAATAATGCAGTAGGCCCCACCACATCCGGAATCGCCATAATAATCCCAAAATTTATTTTTATTTTTATATAATTAATATTTAAATGACGTGGAATTTGATTGTTTAATTTTTAATAAAAATGATAAATTGTGAAGGTTTGCAAGTGAACTTTTAATTTTCTAATATTAATTGAAATAAATTAATAATAATAATTTATTAAAATTTATTATTATTGGCCTAAAGTGGCACGTCTTTTAAAATTTGATCCAACCAATACTTGTAGAGTTTAATAATCGCGTAGAGGGTGAACGAGAATCTAATAAATAAATTTTAGAGTTAAATAAACTTGTGGGAGAATAACTATAACGTATGAGTGAACAAGTCCAGACATAAAGTCAGTTATAGATATCTACTATTTTAATATTTATAATGTTCATTCAGATATCTGTTAGATATAAAAATAGTTTATTATTCATATATTTTAAAGAGGGTCGGGTTGAAACTTTGTTAAAATACTCTTAGTTTATGAAAATTAGAGTCGAAAGTATTTTTCTAAATTTTTTTGTTATCCGTCACGTCTCCGATTAATACGTGTGCGAAAAGTCAGATCATAATAATTACTAAATTTACGAATATTACCAAGATAAATAATAAATTAGGAATTAATTTTTAAAATTTACACACAAATTGTGTTATTTATTATTCTCCCACAAATAAAAAATAAAATAATTTAAAAAGGTATAGGCAAAATGGCATCAAAACACGTGTCAAGTGAATTTTGCTCCTTACACGTAGATTGGACGCAATTCTCTATCTTTTGTTTAATTGCCTTTTACTCCCCCGATTTTATTCAATTTACAAAAACGGACAAATAAATTCAAACTAATTTCTTATTCACTTTTTACTTTGGATAACGTTACTTTCTATTTTTATCGTAACATATATTTTTTTGTTCGAATTTTAGGTATCTATACCTATCTAAAGAAGATTTTATGAATATATACTTTTTTTTATTATATATATAAAAAAATAATTATCTACGGTACATATTAAATTAATAACTAAAATCTCATTTAATAACTAAAATCTCATCAAATTTAAATATTAAACATTGACGAGTTATAATGCATTATTAGCATCCATTACACCGGTTAAATATCTTTAATCTTTTTAAAATTAGAGTAGGGTTCAGTTAGGTTTGTGGGTTAGTTGGGTTGACTTGACCAGAAAATGTCAACTTGTAGACTGAGTTGAATTTTAAGTTTTTAAAAAATTCAACTGAACCCAATTAAAAAAAAAAAAAAAAAAAACATTTTATAGGGTAGTGTGAAATGGTTCGTTATTTTAACCTAAAAAATTTGCTCAAGCAACGTGTAAAATCAAACGTGCACCTTAAAATCACAATATTATAAATTAAACATGAAATTGGTCGTTTTGATAAATTTGATATTGGATCTAAGAAATTTTATTATCTAATACATTTTCATACGACGTATCGAACCGATATCGTATCACGATCTTATCCAAAAAAAAAAAAAAAGGTAAAAGTTAGTTGGAATGAAAGGGACATATCATAAAAATATGGAATAATTATATAGAACTTTTTAAGAACAAATATTTTTATTAAAAAAAAGAAATCAAAATTTAAATGGATCGGATTGGATTCTCGATATCCAAATCCAAATCGAGTTTGATACTTATCCATAGTCGCGGTTCTTCTCTCTATAAATTGATTGCCGCCATTATTCCTCCGTCCTATTATATTACTCTCTCTTTCTCTCTCTAGTTGAGGACCTTCCTGCAACGAAACGGTGCCGTTTTGCCTGTATTCTCTCTTCCCCATTTACAGTTTTCGGTGAGTGAACGTGACGTGGAAGTAAATGACCAAAATGTCCCCATTTCTTTTCTTTTTATGATCAAATATTGTTTAATTTTTTTAAAAATAATTTTTTGAGGTTTAAAAAAAAAAAGAAAAATGAAAAATGATAGTGTTTTTTTTTATTATTGTTTTAATAATTCACATTTTTGTTAATTTAAATATTTAAATCAAGTAACTTGAACCATTAATTTTGAAAATAATAATTAATATTTTATCTCGACTGAAAATAAAAAATGACGTAAATTTTGTTTAATAAATTAATAAGTGGATTAGATGCGAACGACGCCGTTTAGGTTTAGTAAAAGGAACATAGTAATGAATCAGGTGAATACTCTGGCGTGTCGCCTCGTCATTGATTTGCGTACAAGAAAACACGGCGGCGGGCAGAGCTTTCCAAAGAATCGGTGGTATTTTTGGAATTTCACGTCCGTCTTCTTTGATATTTTTCTGGGAACTCAAAAACTGAGATTCCGGCGAGATCCCTCTCCGGAACCACCGCCGCCCCTATGAAGTTCGCTGCATAGAAACGAAAAGAGAAATGGAATAGAACAACGATGCATAGGATTTAGATTCTGTTACAGTTTGATAATTTTCTCTGTCGTAGCTTTTTGGTCTGTTTTTTTTTTTTTTCTTTATCATTTTTCGTTGTGTTCTTGAGTTTCTCGTTCCTCCTTGTGTTTAATTTTATCGATTTTTAGGAGTTTTTACTTTATATGATTGTGGAGAGCGGAATGGAGGCTTGGATTTCCACTAATGGCGAGAAGTCTTTGGTCAATCTCGGATATGGCAGCTTCGGGTAGTTTATCTTTCTTAATCTGCGTCTAAATTAATGTCGATCTGATTTTTGAAGTTTTTAGTGGCTATGATGTTGGATATTTCTCATTTTTTTTTGTTTTTCTGTGGAAATAATTCGAAGGTGCTCCCATTATAGAAGGAGGTGTAAGATCAGAGCACCTTGTTGCAATGAAATATTTGATTGCAGGCATTGTCACAATGAAGCTAAGGTTTGCTTCTTCTTCTTCTTTTCCATAAAATTGCGTAAGACGATGGATTGATGAAGTTTCCTGTTGATGATCTTTATGCAGAATTCATTAGATGTGGATCCTCCCTTGCGCCACGACATTCCTCGCCATGATATAGAAAAAGTAAGATTCCTTTTGGTTTTCTTTGTAGCTACATTCTCTGAATTGTTACCATTTGTAAATCAACCATCAATCTAGCTTCTAATTTCACTTATTCATGGCTTTTTCTTCTCTGAATTTGTGCTTTCACTTGCCTTTTTAATTATTAAGATTTGTTTTCTGATTCAGTTTAGTTTTAAGTTTACTTTGGATTGAATCTTATGAACACGAGATTACGGAACAAAGAAGTAGAGATTAATTAAAAAGACCTTTAAATTTTCTTCAATATGAATTAGAATTCATGAATTCTTCGTTTGAATCTCTCTGTAGGTCATCTGTTCCTTGTGTGACACCGAACAAGACGTAAGTTCTTTCCTTCAACTCCTTCATCGAAAATATGGGAAAGAGAACTAAATGTCTTTTGTTACTTCTTTTAGGTGCAACAACATTGTATTCAATGTGGAGTTTGTATGGGGAAGTACTTTTGTTCAAAGTGCAAGTTCTTCGACGACGATGTAGGCTTCGATCGACATGTTTATATCGATATTATAAGCCTTGTTCTTAAACTTTTGTTAACTCAAACCCTTTTTTTGTTTTGCTAGGTTTCAAAGAAGCAGTATCACTGCAATGAATGTGGTATTTGCAGGTCCAAACCATTTCCTTCAACTTTCTCTGTATATTTCTGTAGTAATGTTTCTTCCTCCACAGCTTTCACTGTATATTAGATGCATTTTCAGTACATAATAATGTTTTTTGATTCGTTACACAGAGTAGGAGGCGAGGAGAACTTTTTCCATTGCAAAAAGTGTGGTAAGATTTTGTGACCATTTTAAATGATTCGACTGCTTGGAGTTCTCTACTTTTCCAGCCATTGAATTGTGAGATTCCTTCATCTTTTAGGTTGTTGCTATTCAAAACTGATGGAGAACTCCCATAGTTGTGTGGAAAAAGCAATGCATCATAACTGCCCTGTTTGCTTTGAGGTGAGTTTCAAAGCATTGAATTGTGACGTTCATATAAACTTGAGCATTGTTCAACTAGTTGAGTCATATATGTTTGACAAAGAGGTCAAAGGTGTGAATCTCCCACCCTACATATCGTTTGACTCAAAATAACGTAATCGACCAATTGCTGCAGTTTCTTTTCGACACAATGAGTGACATTTCCGTTTTGCCGTGTGGACACACGATTCATCTAGAATGTGTGAAGGAGATGGAGCAACGCTTACAGTAAGTTCAGCTCCCTCGTTACAGAATATGCCTTTTGTTCTGATCATTTGAACGAGTTACCAAAACCATGGTTTGTATCTTTACTGGTTGGGATAAATCTGCAGATACACATGCCCTGTTTGCTCGAAATCCTACTGCGATATGTCGAGCGTGTGGGAAAAACTGGATCACGAGGTAGGGAGCTTCAACCAACCAAATGTGCAAGTAACGAAAATGAACATTCACATTATCTTAACACATCTGACTTAAATTTCAGGTTGCGTCGACGCCGATGCCTCAAATGTACCAACATAAGATGGTTAGTAGTGGCTGGAAAACAGTGTTTGGCTTCTCGAAAAGAGACCGCTGATTAGTTTGATGAACTGAAAAGATTGCTTTCTTTACTTTTTTGGTCAGGTATGGATCCTGTGCAATGACTGTAGCGAGATATCAGAGGTTAATTATCACATTGTAGCACACAAATGCGTCAAATGCAAGTCCTATAATACAAGGCTAACACAAGGAGGGCCCTCTTCATGCTCTCCAAGGATTGCTCAAATTGTGAGATGATCTGATAATGATATGACTAACTTCCAGACAAAAAATTGGTTTAAGGGTACTTATCTCTATCATTATTTCTAGCATCTAACTTATTATAGGTCATTCATTTAACTCTTAAGCTGGTGGTTTCTTTCTTTGCAATTCCACCAATTATTGTGGAGATGTGTTGTATTGTATTGGAGCTTATTATATTAATGTATGGTGTTGAATGGGTTTTTTTAGTTCAATAACTTCGAGTAAGAATTTATTCGAGTAAGAATTTAAACTTCAAAGCTTTTAGTCGAGGGAGGTATATGTCAACCGAGTAATGTTCATGTTCAAGTAGTATGTATATTAAATTACAAATATAGTTTTAAAAAAGAATCTTCAAGGTTTGTATTTAATGGGTTATTGAATCTAATAAATTTGTGATAGGTTTGAAATCTTTAAGAGTAATTGATATATCATATGTATTTTTATTTAGGCTTCCACTAAACTCGAACCACACATAAGTGAATATTAAAATAAAATAGTTACCCTCTTATTAATTTATTAAACAGCACACATATTTTCATGTAGGCTATAATGACCAAGTCATTTAGTTGTTAAGTTGTTAAGTGTATAATAATTTAGTATCTAAACTTTATTATATAACGTGTATCATGCAACAATTTAGTCCCTAGTGTATAAATTTCATCAAATTAAATATTTATTACTATTATTATTAGGACCATCTTCTCTTGAGATCAAACACAATAATTAGGAATGAAAGATTCGATCTTTTGATCTCTTAGTCGAGAATATATGTAAGAGTATATGTCAATTATCACTCAAACTATACTCACTTTGACAACCGTTCTCATTATTTAATTAATGATTTAAACTTAATTGCACACAAACCTAGAGTCCTTAATTAGTTTATTGATCTATCGACTGAATTTTAATCACCATAAAAATCTCAGACTTTATAAATGGACCCCTGGCGCAAGACGATCATATTATAACTTCAAATATGTATATATAATAATAAAGAAGGATTATCTTCTTTTTAACTCCAAGCTCCAAAGTGATACATTCACTTGGCAGAAACAAACCCCGGGTTCAGTAAATTAATGCCCAAGTTCATCAGAAGTGGATACATATACAATACAACTAAAAATTCCACGTATTATGAAATCACATTTTGTTTTAACATTATCAAATGATATCATAAGCGAAATTAGATTGTTTATACCTAGGTAGCAAAGGTATACAGGCGGCCATTTGATTGAATTATTTCAAAACCATGCTGACCTGTGATGGTTTCTGAATCCTAAATCCCCTCCTTGCAAGGCACGTTGTTGCAGCGACAAACGGGTCGGCCAGATGCTTCCCAGCCATTGAAGCCACGTTCAAGAACACAGATGCTTTTTATTCCAGCATCCTCCTTAATTTCCTCGAGATAGTTGGCAAGCTTCCTTGCGCAAGATGGGCCACGAACCTACAAAACCATTGGGGAAATAAGATTTGTGACAATGCTTAGTTTCTAAAAGTAGAAGCTCAACATAAACAGAAGGGATCTTGAAAAAATGAGAATATGAGCTTTTCCTTGATATCTCGTCGATGTTCATATGGAAACATCCGGAGAATGATAATTCACGAGCAAGATTAACCAATTTTTTTTCTACGAATAAACTTCATTCAAATGCAACTGTCCGCACTTGGACAGGAAAAGAAAAAGGGGAACTAATAAGGGGGAGAGAGTCAGTGGAAGAAGAACTAAGTTGACATTAGAGAAGGGGGGGAAACTAAAAGTTCCATAATTTCTATGGATTTGGCGTTTTATGCACGTACAAAATGTTCTTTGGTGGAAATCTATTGTTGCTAAGTAGTATGCATCTAAAGATGTGTTCGCCTTGGTGTTTCGTTTATTCGACCACTGTTCTTGTTTTTAATCGAGCTCAAAGATGTCTGGATAATGGACTTTCTTTCAACTTCTTTCTGACATGATTCATGGTTGAGCTGTGGAATTATTTCTACGACTTTTCCTTGACTTTACCGTTTAACTACTCATCCTCATTGTTCAGTTGCTTAGTTGCTGAAGCTTGGATTGATTCTCAGGTAGCTTGGAATTTGCAACTTCGGTGTGATTAAATGACTTAGTGGTTGTTGAATGAGCCCGTCTTTCTTATTTACTCTCCCTGATCAACATCCAGAGTCATGATATTGGTTGGATTTGGCCTCTGATCCTACAAAATCTTCTATTGTTAAATCTTTTATGGTAAATCTTGTGGAACCTTCTTCGAATATGAATACCCGTGTAATGTGATTTGGCAATCAGTACAAGGACAAACTATAAAGGCGTATGTCTCATTTTTTTACATCTCCATCCTGGTGAGTTATGTATTCTGCTAATGGACACCTTTGGACATTGCTCCCTCGCTTTTGGATACTCATTTAACATTGCCTAACGACATTTATGACATTTTAGCCTCCATTTTTGTGGGTCGTCCTTTCCATGAAGTAAAGAAAATTTAGTCGCTGCTGTAGCTTTAAGATTTAGTGAGAAAATCTCATTAAATCTTAACAGTTATTAGCTTCTTTGGGGGGTGAGAGGGATGGATTCGGTACTAGTTGTTTGATAACTTTTTGGCATGACTTGAATACTAGTTGTTAGGACAACGAAACGTGTACGTATTGCATACAATAGTATGATATTGTCCACTTTAGGCATAAACCCTCATTGTTTTGCTTTTGGTTCCACCCAAAAGGCCTCACACGAAGGGAGATATTGTCTGTCACTCGTATATCCATGATCTTCCTTATTTAGTCAATGCAGGACTTTAGTTGCATTCCCAACCATTTGAATAATGGAATGATAGTAGAACATTAACCATATGCAAAGCTCTATCTAGATTGAAAAGGCAATTGGAAGACAGAAAATTCCCTCAAAATATTTCTTGAAAGGCCCTAACAAAATAATGTAGATTTTTCCCTTAATTTCACTTGTGAAACTGAAGTTCCAAAGGAATTTGTCAATAGAAATCAGATTCAAATATCATGGGCGTAGAGGAATAGGAATCCAAGAACCTAGATTTGTGCAGCAAGACAATATGAAAATGGAGGGACGACTAGTTAGAACTTTCGACAAGGTTTAATAATTTTGAAGAGAACTCTCAGCCAGAACTTGGTTTGTCCGATTGTACCAGTCCAAGTATAGCGCCCATTATATGTTTTTGTCCAATAAATGGTCATACTACCAAAAAGCTAGATTTTCAAGAATGAGAATACATAGAATATAAACTTAGGCATATGTTATAACTGTTCATGACATTTCATTTGCACAATAAGAATCCACTCAAGTAAGCACTTAACTTGAACATATATAGTAGCAAACCAAGCTGTTGGTGAACATTAAAGAAGTATAGCAAAATACTTGTGGCAGAGAAAAAAAAAAAAAAAACTTCAACCAAAACATTTTGTGTTAGCTATACAGAAAGGATACCACTGTTAACATACTCAATTGTTCTAACCTCCAGGTTGAAGTCCCAGAACCAAAACATTTTATTCTCTCTTCTATTGGGTTTAACTGTTCAACAGTCCAACAATGGTCCAAATTCTGTCATCTTAACCTGGTCGAGATGTCGTCTTTACCATGGGCTTCTACGCTTCCATATCTCCTCAAATTTGTAACCCATCCCCTTAGTTCGCTCCCGTACTTATTTGTTTTAACAACACCCATGAATACTGAATTATTTTACTCCATAACTTGTTTAGTTCGTCTACTGATCTCCGTAGCCATTTTTCTAACAAAACAAAGTTTCTCTTGCTCATACTACCAACCCCAGACCTCTCCCTTCCTAATAGAAACTATAAATTAAAAAGGAAACAAAAATAACTAGTCTGTTAGGAAGATCATTGCCATGTTTGTTTAATTATTCATGTATTACAATAAATAGAAGGTTTCAGTTCGATTGTGGACAGAAAACTGCAGGAACATGTAAACGCAGCTCCTGTTCCATTTTAAAAAATAATACAACTATGAAGCTTAGTAGAAAAACAGATGAATGACAGTGCTCATACAGTTTTGAACCCCAAATCCTTCTCTGATTACACACATGAGAACTGAAGATATAAATCACATATCTAAATATACAAAACTCTAATTCATTGAGGCAAACAGAGAGATAACTGAAGTACATACAAATCCGATTAATCCAAATGTGAACTCAAGGACTGCTAAAACTTAAACAGCCGAAGAAATCGATCGAGCAAATGATGGTGAAATTTGAGCCGACAACAAAAAAAATTAATAGAACAAGTAAAAGAGGAAAGATGATGATATTTCAAAGATGATCGACAGAATGAACATGAAGGCTAGCGAGAACCTGGCTAAGAGCGCAGTGGAAAACAAGCATGTCTTTTCCTTTCACTTCTTGAACAAGCTTCGAGATCTTATCAGAGAAACTGTCACTAGCATAGTGCAGAGATCCGGCAATATGGCCATCGTAACTCCTCTCATCGTCCCTGCGAGATCATATAACAAATTTTCACATAAGATGAACAAAAACAACGTCATGGAAAGAATCCGAAGACGAATTTCCGCCGGCGATTGTACCTAACGTCGATGATGGCAACATTTGGCATGCGTCTGAAGGACAGGAGCTGAGTTCCAGTGATGTACGAAATGCTTCGAGCCATATTCAGCTTCAATCTCTTCTTCTTCTTCGTCTTGCTCCAGCCGACGAAGGAACGATCAGATAATTTCAACCCTTTCAATCGGATTCGCAGTTTTGATGGATGCAAGGAATCTATAGAACCCTTTCTAAAATAAAATTAAAAAAAAAAAAAAAAAAAAAAAAATCTCCGAATTTCAAACCCAAAAATTATTTAAAAATTTACGCATTTAATCCTTAAAATATAAATAAATTATAATTATAAATTTAGCCTTAAAATATAAATAAATTATAATTATAAATTTAGCCTTAAAATATAAATAAATTATAATTATAAATTTAGCCTTAAAATATAAATAAATTATAATTATAAATTTAGCCTTAAAATTTTTAAATCAAATTATAATTTAAAGAACTAATTAAAATGTATAATTAAACCAATAAAAATTAAACATAATAAATAACAAATAAAAAAAATATAAATAAGAGATCTAATATTTAATAAAAGAATTAAATCTATGTTAATGGATCTAATTTTAAATTTAATAAAATCTTAGATTTTCACTTTAATTTTATATTTAATTAAGTCTATTAAAGAAGATATTAGATAAAATAATAATAATTCATATAGAGAAGTGGCTGTAATTTAACCTAAAAAAAAAATTAGGGAGTAATTTATTGGCGTGTATAAAATAGGGAACCCCGCCTCCCTCAGACGCCACAGTCATCGATTGAAGCACAGAGGAAGGAAGGAAGGAAGGAAGCGCAGAATCCGAGTTGTATATGTGCGATCGGGCCGTCGTTCTCCATGGCAGAACTTTGCACGCTTTATTTCGTGTTGCCTCAAGTAGAGCCTTATGATGCTGTACATTTGCCCGATGATCTTGACGACGGCGAGAAGATTCTTGATGGCGCGATCCCTAGGCGAGAAGTTAAATCCAAATTAACGCCAATGTATTTGCGTTACGGTTACCTAATGGCTGAAAATCTGCCTCCGAACGCTCTTTCTGAGAAGCAGGTTCTTGATCGTTTGCCTGAAGTCGTCGGGGGCGAAGAGGACGAGAATGGAGATTGTGTTTTTGAAATAAATTTTTCTCAAGATAACTGTAATTATGTCGTACAATTATTTTTTAGTCCGAAAGAGGAATCTGACGACGACGATGAAGATTCACATCGAGAAGAAGAGGCTTACGAAGATTCTGATAGCGATGATATGGAAGAGATTGGGGAAGATTACGATAGCGATGATATGGAAGAAATTGATGAAGACTACGATAGCGATGATATGGAAGAAATTGATGAAGATTACGGGAGCGACGATGAAAAAGAAAGTTACGAAGATGAACAGAAAGGCGACGAAGAACAGACTGGAAATCGCGTTTTTGAATTGTATTTTCCGCAAGGAGATTGCAATTATGTTGTCCGATTAGTTTTTGTGAATGAAGAAGGAACGAGGTTTCTTGATGAAGGAGAGGAATTTCTTTTCGTCGGACTACAGCGGTTAGCGGGAATTTCATACGACATAGAAGAATCGGAAGATGAAGTTCCAGCAATTGACAATAAATCTTCCTCTGCTCTGTCGGAAGTTGTATCGGAGATTTCACGGAGACTGATGGAATCGAAAGTTGGAGAACCTGATGATATTAGAACAGTAGAAGATGCAGAAAAGCAGAGTAGATTCAACAATGAAATTTGTACGTTCATCGATCCTCAGATGATATTAGAACGACCTAACTATCTAACAGTGCGTGATCATCTGCAGCTTCACTCTTCCGCCTGAACTACCGCTATAATTTGCTCTCTAGGTTTGCATTTTTCATCTTTGTCATCGATCAACTATGAACATTTCTCTTGAATAATTTGATGGTGTTCATCTTCATCATCATCATCTTCTTCTTTTCAATCAAATTCAAATTCAAATTCAAAAAAAAAAAAAAAAAAAAAAAACAGTTGAAATTGATTTGATTTTTTTTTTTTTAATATTTTGACGATCATAGATTAGTTGGATGGATCTTCAAAGGATAAGTGTGTTGCAATTAGATTTTAATTTTAATTTTTTTTTTTTCGAATTGGAGTGCAGTGGACTAAAATGAGTGTTTTTTTTTATATGAAAAATAAAAAACATTTTTTATTTTTAAAATTACAATCAACAAAATAAATATTTAAGTGGAAAATTGTTATTTACCATAAATAGTATTTTTATAGTCCAACAACTATATGAAAGTCAATAAAAAAAACCATAACTAATAATGTCAATAATAATAATAATATTAATTAAAGTCAACTTCCTTTCAAGAATTGCTTTTGGTTGACTATCAAATCTTGACTTCCTATTTATCTTTAAATTTTCCAACTCTTTTAAACATACTTTTCTTTTTTGGCATTATATTTTAATCGCTCAAATTATATGTATAATGATATTTAAAAAGTTAAATAAATTGAATATTCAATTTACATTAAATTAAATTTATAATGCAGTCTTGGCAATTTTTAGATTCCTTAAAAATTTGGTGGGGCAAAAGGTAATTTCCACCTATAGAATCAATTAATGCCATTTGGATAAATATCCATATCAATTATTTATTATAAATTGGAATTGATCGTACTTATTTATTCCTATCTGATGGTTCAGATTTTATTTCAAATAATAATTTCAAATTTTGACTTTATATTATACATTCCAAAATAATGGCATAAAATGAACCCAATAAATATGAGACATCTTTCATTACAATCAACATGACTATGTGACATTTTCTTAGCAAAATGACATCGCTACCCTTTAAATGTTCGTGCTACAAATCTTATTTACTTATAAATCTTTTTATGGTAAATTTAAAATTTATTTTTTTTTATTTATCTTAAAGAATATTGTATCACAAAAGACTGTTTTTCGCACAACTTCACACCTTAGCTCAGTTAAATAGGCTTAATGTGTCGCTTAATTAGTCGAAGAACCACTGCTAGATATGGTTCTGCTTCAGTGAATGGATACCCTTACAAAAATTTAGGTATAAATTATTTTTTATAAAAAATTAAAGCATTTTTGTCCACGTGGACACTTCCTTCGCTTGTTGTCCACGTGTATTATCACAAGCCACAGCCACTCAAGATTTTTGTTCTTCATTTTTTTTAAAATATTAAAAAAAAAAATGAAATAAGAAAAAAAAAAGGGTAATTTGAAAAGATTAAAGCATTATCCTAAGTTTGAATGAATTAAATTAAATTATTTTTTATTTAAAATAAAGAGAATATTAATTCAATTTATTTATTTATTTAATGAAGGAAATGAAGAAGAAGAAACAACTGTCTATAAAGGCATTAAATGCAATCATTTCTTTTTATAATTTTTAAAAATATTTTAATAATTATATTTTTCTGTTTTTAGCTTTTCGTTCCTTTCTTTAATTATCTTCCACTTCGGCTGTTCGAAATCTCTCTCTCTGGCTATCGGGGGCTCTGTTTCTCTGATCGGATTGATCGCCGGAATCACATCGATCAATCAACTCGCCGGAATTCCGGCGATTCGACTCGGATGACTCGTTACTTGGATCCATTGACGGCCAAGTTTCACAGATATTGTATCGCGACAGGGTAACGTTTTTTTGTTTGATTCCGTTTCCCCGTGTCTCAATCCCTAATTTCAGATCCATGCTTTCTTTCGTAGATTTCTGACACTTCGAAATAATTGGTGGGAGTAAGATTTTATTCCTCTTGTTTAATCATGACTTAGGGCTATTAATCCGTGCATGTTGATCTATCGTTTCTTGAAATTGGTACCTTATCAATCAGTGGTTCATGCTTCAGCTTTAATTCCCGTTCCTTGAATCTACCGAATATTTGGATTAGGGTTTTTTGTTTTGAGGAGTCATGTTTAAGAAAATTATGAAGGGAGGGCATCGGAAGCCCTCCAAGTCCGATGCCACTGATCCTTCAGCTTACGCGTTTGGACCGCCGGGGAATTGTAATTCAGGGTCTGTTTCGACGACGAACGTGGTGGTGAATCATGCTTCTCGGCCTGGACCTGCCGCATCGGGCCCTAATTCAAACTGTACTACGGGGGTTGTCACGTTGGCGCCTCCTACTGGCAGTATAGAACCTCTCCCGTTGTTCCGCGATGTACCTGCTTCAGAAAGGCAGAATTTATTCATTAGAAAATTGCAGATATGTTGCTATCAGTTTGATTTTTCGGACACTCTGAAGTCTGCCAGAGAGAAGGAAATTAAGCGGCAGACGCTTCTGGAATTGGTTGATGTGATACAATCAGGGTCGGGGAAAATCACAGAAACTTGCCAGGAAGAAATGATTAGGATGATTTCAGTAAATATTTTTCGGTGCTTGCCTCCAGCTGCGCATGAAAATACAGGCCAGGAAAATGCTGATCCTGAAGAAGATGAACCTTACTTGGAACCGTCATGGCCGCATTTGCAGCTTGTATATGAACTCTTACTGAGATATGTTGTGTCATCTGATACTGATACCAAAATTGCCAAGAGGTATATAGACCACTCATTCGTGTTGAAACTTTTGGATTTGTTCAACTCCGAGGATCCTCGTGAGCGGGAGTATTTGAAGACAATCTTACATCGTATATACGGGAAGTTCATGGTACATCGGCCATTTATTCGGAAGGCAATCAATAACATTTTTTATCGGTTCATTTACGAGACAGAAAGGCACAGTGGTGTTGGCGAGCTTTTGGAAATCCTTGGGAGTATCATCAATGGGTTTGCATTGCCAATGAAAGAGGAGCACAAATTGTTTCTTGTTCGGGCTCTTATTCCTTTGCACAAGCCTAAATCAATTGCAATCTATCACCAACAGCTATCCTACTGCATAACACAGTTTGTCGAAAAAGATTTCAAGCTTGCGGATACTGTTGTAAGGGGCTTGTTGAAATATTGGCCCCTGACCAACTGTCAGAAAGAAGTTCTTTTCTTAGGGGAGCTTGAAGAAGTACTAGAGGCTACACAATCAGCAGAGTTTCAGCGCTGTATGGTTCCTCTTTTTAGACAAATTGCACGTTGCCTGAATAGCTCTCATTTTCAGGTTTGAAGTTACTAAATATTTTCAACTTTCTATTCATAAGCTTGATTTTTTTTTTTTTTTCATATCTAATAACGTAATATATCCATTACAATTCTATCTCAACGTAGTTATGAATATGTATACTATTAATAACTTGTCTTGCTGACAGTCATTGTTCTTATTTAACTGTGAATTCATGCTCGAGTTCAATTAGTTATTTAGATTTTTTTGCTGTGTCTTGCAAGATTCGATTTTTATTTTGCCACTATATATTGATTTTCTTCCCATATTCGGATTTCTTGTGGATTTTTTTGTCCATCTCTTTTTGAATCATAAACACTATTAGTTTGTTTATTGATTTTGATGGGGATGGATTGAATGGCCAAAGGGAGGTCTTTCCTCTCTGGGCTTGCTGTCACTTCGTCCTTCCTAATATTACAAGCCAAAAATGGTTAAAGAAATAGACAGTGACGCCCTCTTCTTGCCATATATTTGTTTATTTTATTTTTTATGTGAGAACAATCTTGGTGTTTTTATCGTAGGACCTAATTTAGGCGTTATTGTGTGACACAATAATAATGGTTTGGGGGGCGATGACCGAAATTTAGATAGATATATATTCTTTTGGCACAGTGAGTGGAAACTAAATACTCCACTGGAACGCATGATAGCTGAAGCTAAAAAGCCAAAGGAGCAACAAAATCTGTCTTCAATTAACCTCAGTAGAAGAAAGAATATAATTATAAAATCCTCTGCTGTGACTGTGGGAACACCAATAAGAAACAAAAACTAGATTCCTAAGTTTTTTCCAACCCTCTATCAACCCTGTGGAAAGTTCATGCTTTTTTATTCCACTTTAACTTAGTCTCGTGATAAAGTAGCCATTTAAGCATTGAACCAAACGGTATTACAATTCGTCTTGAAAGGGATGGGTACAAAGTAAAGACGTTGTGAAACTTTTTCCTGTAGTTCATGCCCTCCCTCAACCACAAATCTGCAAACGCTAGTGCCAGAGGCTAGTAGAAAAGGGCGTCACAAGAATAAGTGATCCATATTTCCTCCCTTATTCTGCACATAATGTCTGAGCCGGGGATAGGTTCCAGTTTAGGTATCTAAATTTAAATGGAAGCCTCCTACGAGTACTCATACCTCATGAGAAGGGGTACACCTATTAAAGGCCATCAGGATCCTTTATAGGATGTATGTCAAAGATGTTCGTGTTTAGTTTGTATGGCAATGTCTTCAAAGATGTACATCATAAGTAGACACTTGTCAATTTCAAAACAGTTATTTTAACTATGCATTATCACAATCAATTTAAGCTAATTACGGACATACATCAATTAGAATATTCAATTTATTTGTTTCCCAAAAAAACAACGTTCTAAATGATTGATGACGTTGATTTTAATGTCCTTTAATTAAGTAATTAATATCTATAAGAGAACTCTTCTCTTTACTTTCATGTCATTTAGGTTTCTTCTTAAGGTTTTAAAATTTGCCTTCTTAATGTGTAAAACAGGCGCCTGGGGTATATCTTTTTTGTACTACTGATGGGGCTTTTGTCTTCTAGTAAACAGGCTTCTAATGCTGTAGATTTAAACTGCAGGACTTATAAACAGTGAGAACTATAAGAACCCTTCTTTTTGGATAAAGAGCCACTAGGAAAGTTTATGAATGTATCTGGATGAGATTGCCATTCCAAAATAATCTGTTGTTGGAAGAGAGATTTTCATTTGACCAGCCTGTAGATCCGAAGGAAGGATTTATTCAAGAAAGTACTGTTCGAGTCTTTCTACTGTGATTTAAACAAAAGTTAGGATTGTTCCGATATCTTAGGGCTTTCTTTTGTGAATAGAAACAACGTCTTTCCGTTTTCTTAGATAATGTTCTTTGGACGATAAGAGCGTATAGACGAAAAGAAACGAACTGAGATTTTTGTTTTATCAGTGTCCAGAATGGTCGACGATATCCTTTCGGTGTAAATATCATATGAAGGGCTTGGAAGAAGCGTCTAAAAAGTTTATTAAAAAACAACTCCTTGGTTTCGTTGTTCTAAATGTAGGCATGACACTGGTTTGAAAAAACCTTGTTCTGTATGTTCATTTCAGTGATCCATCTTTTTATTATAATGACGAACTGCTGATACCTTTTGAAGTGTCCTTGGGCATGATGCTGTTCTGTGGATCCACTTAGAGCATTGTGGTTCAATCGCATTATTTGTTGTTCCGTTAGTTCTTACAAGGCCACACTACGTGTTGCAGGTTGCTGAACGAGCACTGTTTCTGTGGAACAACGAACACATTGTTGGCTTGATAGCCCAAAACCGGGGTGTGGTATTACCAATAATTTTCGAAGCATTGGAGAAGAATATCCGAAGTCATTGGAACCAGGCAGTTCACGGACTGACCGTAAACGTTCGAAAGATGTTCATGGAAATGGACATCGAGTTGTTTGAAGAATGTCAAAGGCAGTACACGGAGCGGGAGATGAAGGCGAAAGACGACGAGGAGCAGAGAGAGTTAGCTTGGAAAAGATTGGCAGATGTTGCAGCACAGAGAGGAGGAGACTACATGGTAACAGTTTAAAGTGAGTGTTAAAAAATGACTGTGATATAGATGGTCCAGATTTGATGACCCTCTCCAATTTTTTTGGAATTCTTTTTCTTTATCCTCTTTTTTTTTTTTTTTTTTTTTTTTTTTTTTTTTTTTTTTTTTTTTGAACTTCCTGTTTAATACTCTTTCTTCTGAATGTGTAAAATTATAAGAACATCTTTGCTGAATGTGTAGTTAAATTTTCTTGCAGTTTTTTTCTTTCATGTTAAGAATTGAGTTCTTCTGTTAGCACGATAATCTACGAGTTTTCCATCGATCGTCTCAGTTTGAGGTAACTTTGTCGTTCTATTATTTGGCCTCGAAAGGAATAGCCAAACCAACCCCTGCTGATTGGTCAATCTCAAAGATTATATTGGCCGACTGGACACCGACGACTATATTACTGACAATCCTAACCTTATTGGAGGTTTATTAATCAATAAATTTTTGAAACTTACTTTCTTTTTTTGACGAAGAGCCAAATCAACCTAGCTGGCTGGTCAATCTCAAAGATTATATCGGCCGACAAAACGGAGACGGACGACCATAGTCCCAACCTTATCAGTACCGGAGGTTTACTAATCAATGAACCCCCAAAACTTACTTTTCTTTTTTGACGAATAGCCAAATCAACCCAGCTGGTTGGTCAATCTCATTTATTATATCGGCTGACAAATTGGAGACAGACGACCACAATCCCGACTTGTCAGCATCAGAGGTTTACTAATCAATGAACCCCCGAAACGTACTTATTTTTTTAACGAATAGCAAAATCAACACAGCTGGCTGGTCAATTTCAAAGATTACATCGGCCAACAAATCAGAGATAGACGACCACAATCCCGACCTTATAAGTACTAGAGGTTTACTAATCAATGAACCCTCGAAACTTACTTTCATTTATGACAAAATCAACTACAACTTATAAGACGGATCATATTTACATAAGATCATAAAAATCTGAATACTATTGTCAAAAGGACGGTTAGTAAAATGTCAAAGTGAACATAGTTTAAGTGTACTATTAGTAAAACGCTAAATTGTACACCGTTCAACTATACGATCTAGTGTTGAACACAGTTGAGAACTTTAGTAGTAGTAAAATGTGAACAAACTATAAACTAAACTCAGTTCTGGCATGCAATGGCTGATGTATGGCTTTACATTTCAGGCCTTCCCGCCGTTAACATCAATAACTAGACGATCTGTCGTCATGGCACAAAGGCAAGTGCCAATGCACAGAAAGAAAATACCATAACAAAATATCGAAACCGGATCCGCGAGAGGCTTTCCGACATGTCGTCAGTGTAATCCGGGCCAGACCCAAGAACAATGCCACCACCGCCATTAGAGCCAGTGGTCCACATGCCCAAATTGTTGTCCCTACTGCCGACGCCGAGTGGACCGGCGTGCCAAGTGAGCTGGTCGATTAGGGCGGCGGACTTGGGCTCGACGCTGTAAGCCTTCTCGTACTTGACTTCGAGGCCTTGGCCGGAAGTGATGAAGAAGGCGCCGTTGACGAGGATGTCGCCGTCAGAGCGCCAGTTCCAGCCGCGCCACTCGGACTCGGCGGTTTCTACACGCTTGGTTACCTCCTTGGCGTTGCGGTCGTATGGGGCGGTGTAGCGGTTGCCTTGGCTGTTGATTGTGGGGTTCCCGCTGCCGCCGATTGCGTACATTTCCCATTGGGTGAAGTCGTTGTTGACCACGTGAATGTAGCCTCGCCGGCACCGTGGCATCCTTTGCACAAGCTTCTCGCCGAAGTGGTTGAATGCTATTGTTACCTTGAGTTGGATCATAGAATTTAGTGTTAATTTGAAAAAAAAAGGGAGAACAAGGAAAAAGGGAGGGGGAATTCACCTGCATTCCGGAGTCCGGCGAGTAGCTGTCACTGTGACCTAGTAACATAACCTCATCGTGATGCGAGAAATAATTGTTTGAAATCGTGATTCCGGTGGAGCCCATCACCGCATCAATCAGCCCATCCTTGCAATGCGAGAGCGAACAATGGTCAATCCATATGTCCTTAGACCCGAAGATCGAGATCCCGTCGCCGTCCGATTTCGTACGGTATCCGTAATGCGTCGGACTTGATCGGACCATGGTGTTCCCTGTAGAACCACGGCCAGGGACGAGTTTCAGATCGATGTATTTCCTCCAATATTAAGGTGAATAGGGACTTTTCGATTTTCGATTTCGTTACCTGATGGATAACAATGGTGGATGTGGATATTGTGGATGATGACGTTACTTATGTATTGCAAGGTGATGCAACCGCCGCCGACGATATGGACGTTGGCGCCGCGGCCGTCTAGGGTTTTGTAGCTGTTAAAGATGAGTTCCTGTGAGAGTTTGATGAGCATATTGGCGGGGAAGACGATCCAGAGAGGCTGTGGCTGTATAACGGCGTATCGTAATGTCCCGGGCTCTGGATTGACTGGATCATCGTCGGAGTCATCTGTGACGACGTAGAACTCACCGTTCTTCCCTCCTGAAGCGTACTGGCCAAATCCTATGGCGCAATCGGCGAGGCGTTGGCGGTTGTTTGGCCAATTTGAATCGCATTTCCAGCAGTCGTCGATGGGGTTTCCGGTGTAGCAGGAAGAAGATTCGTCGTTCTCTGAGTTTTGGATCAGTCGCCTTCTTGTTATGGAATCATTCACTTTCCTACGACAGGTAAGAATTTCCTTTCAGATTTCTAGAAATTCATTGAACTTAGCGTTAAAACCTTCAAAACTGAAAATGATTTGAAGGAAGTATAGACGAAGAATGCAGGAAATAAGAACATAGTGATTTTCAGTGCTAGCCAGAAAACAGAGTAGCCAGGAACTGTAGTGAAAGAACAGTGCATGAATCTAACGAAGAACATAGTGATTATACAGTGTTTTTCTAGAAAAGAAGCATGAATCTAACGAAGAACAGTGCATGTTGATCAAAATAAGAAACGAAAAGCAAAATCTGAGTGGAAATGGATTTTTCAAATTGAAAAAAGAATCCACAAACAGAGCAACCAAGAACATACTAACAAAAATTGAAGAATGGTCAAGAAAAAAGAGCAATCAAGAACATACGAACAGAAAGAACTGCATCTAAACTTGATTTTGTACATCTAGTGCAAGAAATCATACAAAAAGATGCATAAAAATCTTGAAATGGGACAATAAAGTCCAGAAACTCAACAATGTGGTAAGAACATGGTGATTTGAAAACAACATTCTTGAATCTGAAATGGAAAAATGATGGACCTGTGAACTTCTTGAGCAACCAGTTCAGGGCTCGGATGCTGGCCGGGGAGACTGAGGTTGAGAGCGGTGCATGGCGGCGAGAGGGAGTGTAGCAGCAAAGCTAGCAGCACAATACAGATTGCAGCCACCATTTTGGAGAGCAAAAATTGTAAGCTCTGTTTCTCTCAACCTCTCTGCAATTGTGTTAGAACTGTCAACTGTTCTTCATTTTTTTGCCTTCCATGTTACCCTCAAAAGCATTCTGAATTCTCATCCTCCTGTGCTATATAATCATTTTCATGGACTTTTGGGATTCAGTTAGAGAGTGAAAGGGGGGAGAGAGAATCTTCGGTTCTCGAGGAGGAAAGTTGTATCCAATTTACTTCGGGATGAAATAAGTTTATTTCAGGGTTATTGATCTTCTATCTTTTAGTCGAAATTATAATATCTTAAACCTTTAAACTAGACTTATGAAAGGTTCTTGATCTTCTATCTTTGAGTCGAGATTATAATTTCTTAAACCTGGTTATGAAGAGTTCTTGATCTTCTATCTTTTAGCCGAAATTATAATGTCTTAAACCTTTAAAACTAGGCTTATGAAGGGTTCTTGATCCTCTATCTTTGAGTCGAGATTATAATATCTTAAACCTTTAAACTATGGTTACGAAGGGTTCTTGATCTTCTATCTTTTAGTCGAAATTATAATGTCTTAAACCTTTAAACTATGCTTATGAAGAGTTCTTGATCTTCTATCTTTTAGTCGAGATTATGATATCTTAAATGTTTAAACTAGGCTTATGAAGGGTTCTTGATCCTCTGTCTTCTAGTCGAGATTATGATATCTTAAACCTTTAAACTACGCTCATGAAGGATTCTTGATCCTCAGTCGAGACTATGATATCTTAAACCTTTAAACTACGCTTAGGAAGGGTTCTTGATCCCCTATCATTTAGTCGAGATTATGATATCTTAAACCTTTAAACTAGGCTTATGAAGGGGGTTCTTGATCCTCTATCTTTTAGTCGAGATTATGATATTTGAATCCTTTAAACTACGCTTATGAAGGGGGTTCTTGATCCTCTATCTTTTAGTCGAGATTATGATATCTTAAACCTTCAAACCAGGCTTATGAAGGGTTCTTGATACCCATCTTTTAGTCGAGATTATGATATCTTAAACCTTTAAACTAAGCTTATGAAGGGTTCTAGATCCACTAACTTTTAGTCGAGATTATAATATCTTAAACCCTTAAACTACGCTTAGTTTAGCATCATTAAAAAGAAACCTCCTTCCTTGGATATAAGTTTATCTTATTATTTTGTTACTCTGTTAGTTAGTGTTTTATGACAAAACATCCTAAACTTATAGGTATTACCCACAAAATTTCTGCCTTTTCCCCCTTTGAAATAAAGATAATGAAAACGAAAACAGAGGTGGCAGAAGATGATTGGTCTGTATAAATAACAAAACATATTTAGTTTAGATTTGGGAATGGGATAATAATTGTGGTGAGTAAAGTAGGTAATGTGAAGAGAAAAGCGCTTTCTTTTTGACTATGTGACTGCATCATTGAAGATTGGCTACCTGCTGTTCCCTATTCTGTTCCCCTCAGTTTACATTTTTGTAACAAAACATCCCAATTGGTCAGGTGGAAAAGGGATGTTCTTCACCCTTTCCTTCAACATTTCCTTTTGAATCTTGTTAACTTAATGGTAGGCAATGAGCGTTTCTACTATAGGCCACTCGAGCTCTGCATTTCAAGTTCGTCAATTACTAGATACGTGACCGAGCTCTTGGTTTTGATTGTTTAGGCTTTTGGTTCATTTCTACGCTTTCTAATATAGTTTTGAAGGATATCTGCTCATTCTCATTCTATTAAACTTTTCTAGGCCTCATGAATAAGAACTTATCTCATTCTTCGAGCCACCGAATAACTGAAAAAGGGAAGTCATGCTCTCGGTGGGATAGAAGAGCTCGTACAAGTTATTAATGATTAGTACTTAGGTATAAATTTGTAAAGAAACTTCCTTGAAAATGTTTATTTATTTATTTAATCTCTGTTAGTTTCTATAAATTTGATAATTATTTTATTATAAAATTTATTTTACCCTTTGTTTTTGTTTGAGTTTTTATGGTTAATCCTGTAAAATTAAACTGATAATTATCTTTTTTTTTTTCCCATAAATGGTTTCTATTTATTTATTTAACCAAGTGGTAAATAGTAAGTAATAGTAAGTAATGCACCATTACAAGGCACGAGCGGTCAAAAATGGAACGCGCGCAACATTCCACAGCATTATTCTTCCCTTTTTTTAAAGACATCGGGCCCTTAAAAGAGAGATTTAACCCACATCATGGAAATTTTAGGACCGTTTCGGGTAAAAAATGGGTACATAAATGAATCGAAAAACGGCATCTAAATGAGAGTGATCTTAAGAATATGATGATTAAGAAAGACTTAAAAGAAATGAAATTTACTACTTATACTATGTGATCTTCCTTTTTCGGTGGTTCAAAAGACTCTAAATTTAAAATTGGTCTTTATAATTAAAAAATAAAATAAAATTTAGTCGGTTTAATATTAGAAATAGTTCATATAATTTAACGAAACCTTAAAAATAATAGTAAAATTTTAATTTATAATAGTTATTATAATTTTTAAAATTTTATGGACTGATTTTTATTTTTTTTTAAAATGTTAAGTATCAAATTTATAATTTAATATAATTAATTTTAGGTCAAGGATATTAACTTTAAATTCGAGTGTTTTTAAAAAAATTAAAAATGTTTTTAAGCCTTTTTTTTTTTTTTTTTAATATATTCAAAATTTGTAGAAAACAAAACATTCATATATTTTAGTTACATTTTAATAATTTTTTTATTCACAGTATTATTATTTATTGCAATAAGCAATTCAATCGTTTTTTTCCGCGCGTTGTTTTTAAATGTTCATGATATAAAATCTCCATGGGAGAATGAAACGAGCGGGAAGCAAAATCACTGTTCAATATCCACTGAACTCCGAAATCTAAAGCGCCATTATCGGCTCTGCGAAGCTTTCGTTACAGAAACAGGAGTTGATAGTTGAGACGCTGCTAGGATTCTTTCCATGCCGGACTCTTTCCCTTCTTACGTTGACATTCAGAACGTTCTTGTTGACGGGGAGCAGTATGAGGTTGAAGATAGTGACGACGGGGAAGAGGAAGAGGAAGATGACGATGAAGAAACTGATGATGGTGAAGAGACAGTCGAAGGACATGCGGAAGAGAATGCTGATAATGTAATTGAGGCGCAATCGCCCAGGGCTTCTCAAACGGGTCCTTCGAGATCTGGTCAAGCTAGGGTTTCGTTTTGGGTTGAGGAAGAGGAAGACAAGCGGAGAAGGACCGAGGGTGGCGAAGCGAGTTCTTCAAATGGCGTTGGAAGTTTGGAGATTTCACAAGGGAATGAGTGGAATCGGAATGAAATTGACGGATTGTTTTGCCCTATTTGCATGGAGGCATGGACCAATTACGGCGACCATCATATTTGGTACGTGCAACTAATCTTTTTTCCTCTCTCGCTCGCTTTCTCTTTTTTTCTATATGTATATATTTTGTTTGGATCTTTTATGCGTGTGATATGTTTTTATTTTCACGCATTATGTAACTTATCAATTTTTGTAACGAAAACTTGTCACTTTTAGGAAAAAAAAAAAAAAAAAAAAAACAAAAACAAAACAAAACAAGTGTGATTGATGGCTAATTTCTCAGTTCCATTTTCCACTTTTGTTGATGACGGTTTATAAGATTTTTTCCATGGGGCTATATAATTAATTGTTCATGAAATTTTGTAGCTAGTTTAGATTTGAACTTGCTCAATTGCCTACACTTCGGAGCTGTCCTGTTCTTCTTCTTCTTCTTCTTCTTCTTCTTCTAAAAAACAAAAAAGTTATCCTTGTAGGACATAATTTCAAGTGCTTCATAATGTATATAAAACTCTACTTTGAATAGTTTGATTTGATGATTTAAGGGCATGTATTATTTTCAGAAATGTATATATGTGGTCTCTCTTAATCAGGCCTTTTATTTTCGCAAGTCTTAGATAGTCAGGGGCAGAGCCAATGAATTAACAAATGAACTAGATCATTATCCATTTTAATGGGCCTTGAAGTCATAGTTCGTCCGAGGAAATCAATAATAAAAATAAAATAATAATTAAGTTCCTAAAGTCATCTAACTGTCTCATGTTACTGCAGCTGTCTTCCTTGTGGGCATCTATATGGCATGTCTTGTATCAATAGATGGCTGCAACAACGTAGAAAGGCAGGAAAGGTATCTGTCCACACAATGATTTAAGTCATCGATTTGGACAAAATTATGAATAGTGTACTGAAAAATTAATCTTTACACCCTCCCACCAAAAAAAAAAAAAAAAAAAAGTGTCCACAGTGCAATATGAATTGTTCGATGAAGGATGTTAGGAAACTTTTTGCATCACGAATTGTTGCTGCTGATGAAGAATCTCAAAAGGTTTTCCTAAATTCTATGGTTTTGATATTTGCTTTTAAGTTTTAAGGAGGAAGCTAATCTTAATAAGGATTCTGCTTGTTTTACAGAGAATTCAGTCACTTGAAGCTACTTGTGCCTCTCTTGAGACTAAGGTCGGTAGAGAACCCATCACTTCTTTAAAGTAACTAAATATAAGTTATGTTCTAAATTTGCAGCCTTTTTTTTTAAGAAAAAAAGAAGTCAATAAGAACTGAAAAAAAAATCTCAATAATCTCTTACAAACCCTTCTAATTTTTTTAGAAGTTTCACTATCTTATGGTTGATAGTATTAAATAAATTATTACATTTTCCTATTGTCTGCCTCTAAGAAAAACTCATTTTCTATTGTGCTTTAGTTTGCCTCACTTGCATTAACACTAATCTTAACATATGATGACGTATCTCTTATGTTTGTTCCTTATGGCTTTCAAGCCCTTATATATACTTTACATTTGGTTTCATTCTTGATCTTTGAACAGTGATGTATCATTCGTATTTGTTTGCTATGGTCTTCAATGTGTAGAATGCCAATTGGTGTAAAAAAGAAGTTGAATGGAAAAAGAAAGAAACAGACTTGCAGTCAAAAGTTCATGAACTTACCGAGGTACATTTTTAATTGCAAAGTTCCGTACAATTAACTCCTCTTCATGGGTTGGTTGGCTTGTTAAGTATCTTAGTGTTGATCTGGTCATGGCACCTGCTACATGTTGAGGTGCACTTAGGTTGCGTCCACTTTTATCCTTCTCCGTAGTCTCTCCCTTAAAATTTTTTGTTGGGTTTGGTGTATGCCTCCTTTTATAATGATTTTGACCATTTGCTATTGTGATGCCGTTTTTAAATCGTTTACCAATGTGCTATCTTATACATCTTGTATCAAACTGTTTTCATCGAGTTGTATTTTCAACTTTCAATTTATTGCACCTAGCTTGCGTAGGTGACTAGGTCTAATTTTTGTGGTTTTTTATGAATTATGAGATATGCCAACTCAATGATCAAACCATAAACAAAATGCCCCAAGTTTTGGTTTCCAAAGGCCATCATGCCATTGTTTGAATTTACATATTTGAATAGGAGGTTCAAGTGGCCACTTGGGATACATCAAATAGTCGATTACTTTTGGAACTGCATTTCCACCTTTACGTGTCAAGAAATATGCAACATGCATTTCCATATGCTTTTTTCTTTGTTCTTCTGTGCATCCTCACCGATGTCATCTCAATCCTTGGATGCTTGGTTCGCATATGGATATTTTTTAGTCTAGCAATGTACCCATACATCTGTGTTAACCAAGAATTTCCTGGCTCGTCTAGAAATTCTGTCTTTATAATTGGTTAACCAATTAACTCACAAAAACCAATTTGGTTGGTCCTGTTCTTGCTTTGTTGGTTCTTGGGTAAGTCTCTTGCTCGGAAGTGACCAAAATTCTTAGGAGTGGAGTAGGTGGGGAGCAAATTTCTTAAGTTTTGAGATGAGCAAACTTCCAGCTGCAAACAAAATTACATTATGAGTTCTGAATTAAACCAATAAAATTTTTGGTTTTAAACCAGTTTTGTTTTATGTTTGAGTTTTTTTTAAGCTATATTATTAAGTTATTAATATCTAATTTTTTACAGAGGACAAATTATTTGGAGCATTTATTAGAAGGTACAAAGAGAAAACATGAAGTAGCCCATCTTGATTGCATCTTTGAGGGGAAATCTGTATCCGGTACTTGCAAAGTTTAGTTAGAGACATCTTCATTCTAGAATTTTTGTTGCTTTAATTGCATCATGTCCACCTGGAACTCTAAACTCATGATTTTATTGTGATGTTTTTTCATTCCCATGTCTTTTGAAATTAAATCTGTAATAATGATGAGGATGGCGTCTTATCCATTGATATATTTTTCAGATCATAACTTTGGCTTAAGGTTTAGTGGACAGGTCTCTTCTTGCGGTTTTATATTAGAGGTATTCTATTGGAGATTCTCAATTTTCCTTTTAGTTTCTACATGCTGTATTTTTTTTTTTTACGATTTCAAGGAAATGTTATGTTTCTTGTTTTTTAAAATAATAAAGAAGGCTACAGCTGTGACGACTTCATCTTCATTCATGCAATGCCAGTTTATTTTCTGAACTTAAATTTCTATTAATTCTTGAAGTCTGAAATGTGATTGAATGGAGTTGGATAATATTATTATTTTTCAAATTGCACGTGGAACTATTTTCTTTTACTAAGGGATAGTTTTTGAAGACAGAAATCTTATTGAAGGAAGTCATTCTCTTTTGAGGTGGGCAAATAAAAATTGTTTTGTGAAGTTTACCAACTTTGCTTATTTGAAGTTTACGGATTAAGTTGTTATTTCAACATTCATATTCTAAGAAAGAATTTTAGTCAACAACTGAATGACTTTAAGATTTTGGAAGATAGCTGGTGCATAATTGGAGTGGAGACTAAAATTTGTTTAATTCTAATGGGATTTTTCTTTTTAATACATGCTATCTGGAAAGTTTATTGAATCGTCCATTTCCTTTTAAAAGATGTTCACTCATAATCCTGACATCACAGTTTGGTAATTTAGAAAGAGCTGCTGGTGGATGGTGCTCGTTCAATTGATGTAGATTCCTCCAATCAAGTTGTTTTGGTTGCAAGAAGGCAGTCCGGGTTTGGTGGAACACATGTAATTACTAAGGTATGACTTCTGATTTCTTTTCATGAACTCAACTTTTGTAGGCATTTTAGTATTCAAACCAATGTTCTGTTTCTTTTGGTAAATATAACTTCTTCAGATAAGCTTAATGTCTCCATATGAAAGGGAAGATATAAGAATTCCTTTTTGTACTAATGCTGTAAAGGACTTGCACATTTCTCCGGCTGCCAGAAACCTTGTGCTTTATTCTTCGTTAGGGAAGAAATTAGCTGTTCTCAGGTAAATCAGGTGCTATATCTTTGAAATTGAATATATGGTTCTTTATTCATATTTTTTTCCTCCAAGGCTTACCTACTCTATCAAATCATTGCAGTATGGAAAGCAACAATGTCATCCTTGACTATGAGTTACCAGTAACGTTTCCATTCTCTTACCTATTTTATTGTGTTAAAAACTATGAATTAGCTTATTTTTTTTAGAAGTTCCAATATATCAGTTTCTCAATTTCTATAAAGGAGAAAAATATTACAACGGAGAACAACCCAAAAGCTTCCCTATAAGAATGGATTGTAGATGAAGAATAAGTCCTAGAATCTTTAGTAAGAGTACACCAAAAATACAAATTATTTTATTATTATTACTGCATAAGCTTACTTAGGCACATACGGGAATTTAAGATTATATGCGAATATAATTCTTGGCCCTTTTGCATGTTCCTACTTGTTATACTGTTTAAATGTTTGTAATGTCCACTCACACAATTTTTAATTTTACATTTAGAGAGTCTGGTTTTGGTATGTGGATTAAATGGAAGTTTTTTATTTTTGCAATTCATTTCAGGGTTTATAAATGAAACAACATGACTTTAAGAATGTTGCTTGGTCGTGTTCATGGGATCTTTGTTATATTATGTATCTGTTTCTGTTTGGTTTTAAGTCTATAAGATAGTCCATATCAAGCTCTTAAGTCTCACCTCAATCTCTTCGTTGTATTTTAAACTTTTATGGAGTCTGATCTTGGTATCATACTTAAAAGCGTATGTTACTGTTTGTGGTGATGTGAATTAAAAGGACACTTTTTGCAATTGATTTTAGGATTTATACATGAAACAGCCCAATTCGTGGGACATCGGCCCTCTTGTAAAAAGAAAAAAAGAAGAAGAGAGAAACAGCACAACTATAAGGATGTTGCTTGGTCATGTTCATGGGATCTATGTTTGATTTGAAGTCTGTAATATAGTGTTATAGTCTATATGAAGTGTTTAAGTCTCACTATGTTTTGTTTAAATCAATGCTTATATCTTCAGGATGCTGCTTGGTCGTGTTCATGGGATCAGAATAGTTCACACTATGTTTATGCTGGATTAAAGGTCAGTCCAAACATTCCTAGACAATTATGAAGTTTTCATTGTGCTTACGATGGGTTATTAAAAAAATTTCCCCCCTTTCAGAATGGTTCGCTCATGATGTTTGATATGCGCCAAACTGTGGGTCCCTTGAAAACCTTGCGAGGCATAACGAGCAATCCAGTCCATACAATACATTCTCTTTCAAATAATTTAACTCTTTCTAATGATGTTAAATCTGTTCTGTCTGCTTCTGCATATGGCGTATGCCAATGGAACTTCGATGCCTCTGAAGAAGGGTAAGCTGATGTGCTATGAATCCATGCTCTGTGCTTACAGTGCTAGAGAGTTCTCTAGTGATAGTGTGCTTACTTGCCCTTGCAGTTTTCTTTTTATGTTGCTTCTTTGTTGATCGGTAGAACTGAAATATTTGCTTCATTTTTCACCATGCTTTATAACATAATGTTTGAAGTAACCATATCATAAAAGGTTATTACAAGTCTAGTTAGATCCTTGTTTATTTGGTCCTTAACTCCAAAAAATGTCTAATAGGACACTTTCTAAAATTCAAGGACTAACTTGTAATTTAACCTAATTATCGTGTCATTTACTATTGCATTTATGGTATGTTGGATATCTTCTCATATCTTACTTGAGCTATTCTTTATTCATCAATTCCTTTCATGGACATTTAAAAAAAAAAAATCAATTCCTTACATGGAAATGTAATGCAACACTATCCTATATAAACTGTCTTTGCTATTAGTACCACCTTAATTCCTAGGGGGAAAAGAGGGAAGGCTGTTTACTAGTTTGAAGGCCATTTTTAACCTGTCATAAAATTATCACGTCCCTTACTATATACCACATGTTCTAATATTTTCTACAATTGTGCCACACTTTGAAGGCCATTTTTAGTTCCAGAAACAAATCAAGGAGTTTGTACATCTCTTGCCTATTGCTCGAGCCGAGACGAAATTGTTGCTTCATATCGTCCCAAAGTTGGAATGTCAAGTGAGATACCTTATTCTCAGATTTCACCTTCTCCTTCCCACACTGCTGGGCATAGAGTTGATGGGTGCCACATGGCATTCAAGAAAGAAGAAAATTTCCAAAAATTTTCGAAGTTGGGTTCTGCACGTGCCAATATAGATGCAATACGCCTGCCAAAATCTACTATCATAGACTTACAAGACTGCAGTAGTTTGTTTGTATTCGGAGATGCAGTAATGAATGAATTGATCCTGCAGGAACTGCCTTCTTTTAGGTCTTTTCAGCATCTTAAACTACATAAGCATCCTGTTCGTGACGTTAAGTATTCGTATGGCTTCGGTAGAGGATTGCTTAGCTGTTTAAGTGATGATACTCTGCAACTTTTATGCACCAAAGGCTCATGAATCAGTAAGTTGAATTTATGGTTTAGCTTTTTTCATCCGATATGGTTTATATGCTATACTGTCATCAAGATTATATACTTCCGAGTTTCGGTTAGATGCCCTCTTTTTTCTTCCTTTTTGAGATTCATCTGAATTCTTCTTGCTATGGCTGAACTGTGATTTTGGCTTTAAAGAGAGCTTGGAACTTGTGAGGAGGCTTGATCATTTGTTAGGTTTAATGCATACATTTGGGCATAATTTCCAAAGATTTTTGTTAGTACCCGCCAAGCTTTGTTGTCCTAGATTTGTCTAGTTTGTTTATTGGTTCTTTTGAGTAGGCTGCTGACTCTTTTTTTAGTTCGATCGTCACCTTTAGGGAGGTAAGTTATGGCTTACCAACTAAGCCAAAGAGTTACAAAAAGGACTCTCAATTGGCCATAATATGGACAGGATCATAACTACAAAAGGAATTAGAGAGAGAACCATATTGAGGTTCCACAATGAAGCCATAATGGTAGACAAACACAAAATTCTAGCTTTATTCCTGCATGGTGTTCCAAAAAAGAGCTGTCTTGTTTCATTTTTCTCGATAAAAGCTTAGTTTTCCTAAAAATTATTTAGCAGTTCAACTTTTTAAAGTACTAACTCTCCTTTTGTGTCATTGAATGTAGGTTCTTATTTTACTCGGACTCGTTCTAAGTCGAGACAGGTAATCGATAAAAGAGTTTGACAATTAGGCGTTGAAGACGTAGACGTAGACGAAGACGTATTTAATTCATAATTTGGGCTCTGCAACACTCCAAAAGCACAAAAATCATTGATCCAAATTCAAAATAATCCCACCAAGAGTGCATTTTCTCCAAAACTTGCAAGTGACAGTTTGAACGGCATCTCTTTAGCTTCTTTACCTTCAAATGGTGACATCCGGCGAACAATTATTCTCTTTTGGGCTAAGAATAACATTGGCAGCTGCAGGGACAGAGTAAAGATCCTCAAATTGGAACCTGCTGTTGTGATTTGTGAAGGTATCCAATTGCTTTAACTCATAGAGACAAATAATAACCTTAGGAATCACTTATTGTTGACAAAATTGTGAAGAATCCCAAGGGTTATCTGATTGAGTTTATTATTATGTTTTCCAATTTCTCAAATCCTCAATGATTTCATTGTATTATATACAGACTAATGGACACAATAGGTTAATGTAACTCTTCACACTTATTTGATGTGTTATATATGCAATAATGAACGTATCTATTATTTTGTTGTTCTAATTAGACTATAGTTTCATTTCAGACCTTCTTAGGTATCGTATATGTTTCAACAATGTTATATCTCATATATATTTAATATGCTAACGATACTTTATTGAACAAATCCTCAAGGATATCTTACACATCGTGTACGAAATAAACAGATCATCTGAATCGAAATTAGAGTTGTCCATGGGGTAAGGACGAGATGGGAAAGTCTTCCCCATCTCTATTCTAGCCACTTATTTCATTCTTATCACTTAAAAATTTTCCATTTAATTTTGAGGAGATTCCTAAGATTTTATTTTTCGATTGAAATTTTATTATAAACTTATTAATAAATCCATCTAAGTAAAAATATATATAATAATCAACAATTTTAATATTATAATAGTCTATTAACCATTTAAAAAATATAAAATATAGTTTTAAATTTAAATTCAAGATGAGAAGGAGAACAAGGAAAATAATGGATAACGCAAGCTAGAAAAGAGAGATTGAATTCTCTTCGGCACTCAAATTTGGAAGCAGTAGCCGCCGTACACCCAAAAGCGGATGGAAGACAAGGAGAAGAAGGGGCTAGAAGGCGCTGGTTTGGATCCTACAGTCAATCGCCATGGCAACTTGAAGAGTGCTTCTAGCGATCAAGATTTCAAGGATGTTCTTCTTCAAATCAAGTCCTCAAAAACCACTGTAAAATTCCTAATTCCTCATCAATTTTGTTTCCCGTTTCCCTAAATTGGCATCCTCGTATTATTTCTTGGCCTGGGAAACTGTGTTAGCGTCAACGGGATGAAGCTTCTCTGTTATGGGGTTTTCGATCCCTTTTGTTCTGTCGCTAGTTTTTGGAATATTGATTGTTTGATTCTGTTCATTTAATGATTTGCAGGCAGTTATCAATTATGGTGCATCCTGGTAAGTCCAAACTTTTCTTTAGCGCATTGAACGCAAGGTGTTTGAGTATATGCCTGTGTGAGAAATGCTGAAAAAGACTAGCCAAAAACAAAGAAAGAAAGATAACTAGGTCGTATCATTGGAATCTGAAATGTTTCTCTCTCTAAACGTAGGCGATTGGTTCATTTCATAAGAGATGAATTAAACTGAGTTACAATTTTCATTTCACCACGAATCACTGTTCTTGGCAACACTTCCATAATGGGGGTTGTAAAAATTGGTCTGGTCCACACTGAATGACAAGAGCGATGACTTAAATTCTTGGATTGATGTTAAAAAAAACTTACCAACAAATCTCTGCATTACCATTGCAGAGAGATGGTTGATAGAATCTGGTACTACTCAGTTTCTTGTTTTAAGGCCTCAACGACTGGTTTGCTGATATTAAAACCTGCAGGGGGCTTAAAGGGCTTATGGATTGGTTTGCTGATATTAGAACCTGCAGGGCTTAAAGGGATTGTTATTTTCATTTCAGGTGTCGTGTATGCAGTCAAATTCTTCCAGCATTCTGTCGGCTGAGTAACAATTTTCCAAAGGTTTCTTTCATCTATGCAGATATTGATGAATGTCCAGAAACAACTGAACACATCCGATACACCCCGACATTTCATTTTTATCGTGACGGTGAAAGAGTAGACGAAATGTTTGGTACTGGGGAAGAACGGCTGCACGACAGGTTGTGGTTGCACTCCTAAAGCCAGGTTAGATTAACCACCACATCATCATCATTTGTCATCATCAGTTATGAGGATGAGGAATACACACTGATAGTTAGGTTGGTAATGGCTCTGTTTTGGTATTTGGTTCAGAAATTGAGCTCATTTCTGTATCCATCTCATTCTCTTGATAAACAAGATCATTTCTAGTAAGTATTTCATTTTATCCTCTTATGAAGTCATGTAGATTGTTCTTAAAGGTAGATTTACAATGGATACTCGGTTTCTTTTGACATCTGAATACTAGTGTCAAGTGGGAAAATGCATTTTTTAGGTGAATTTGAAGCACAACTTGTTCACGATCACCTCGAGAGTTGAAATCGATATAAAAGGATAACAGCATTGTACAATCCAAGGCAGTCACAGCACAGTTGGATCTGGAAGCAACAGTTAATAATAAGGGTAGATTTTTTACTAAATGAAAAGAATAAAGAATAGAGGATTCGAGTTGTACAAACTCGGGACAAGACGTCCTGAGCTAATCAGAGAGCAGGCAAATCTAGCCACACTTCTCTATTGGATTTACAAAAACACAAACAAATGTGTATGAAAAAAGCTACTATATTTTTCCTGCAAGCACACTGATGGTTGTGATCATCGCTTGCAGACATTATATTGAGCCAATCAGGCATTTGGCTTGAGAAGCTTTACAGTTTCCCAGGTGAAATCTGGGTCGTCACGGCCGAAATGACCATAAGCAGCCGTTTTCTGGTACCTTGAGTTTCCTCCTCGCTTCAGGTCGAGATTGATTGCAATCATTCCAGGCCTAAAGTCAAAATTCTCCTTAATCAGGACAAGGATATCCTTATCTGGGATCTTTCCTGTTTTGTAGGTGTCTACAAAGACTGACAAGGGCTCAGCTACTCCTATTGCATAAGAAACCTGCACGATACAGCGTCGAGCGAGTCCTGAAGCAACTACACTCTTTGCTGCTTGCCTAACAATATAGGCACCACTTCTATCTACCTTTGTTGGATCCTTCCCTGAGAAGGCACCACCACCATGAGCACCCCACCCTCCATAGGTATCAATGATAATCTTCCTTCCAGTCAGTCCTGCATCACCATGAGGTCCTCCAATGACGAACCGACCAGATGGGTTGAGATGGAAGATAGTATTGTCGTCGAGATACTTTGCAGGAATGACAGGTTTTATGACATGTTCTTTCAGATCTTTAGCAATCTGTTTGTTTGTAACAGTCTCGTCATGCTGGGTTGAGATTAGAACAGTATGGACCCTAGCAGGGACCATAGCTCCATTCTCATTCTTGTACTCGACGGTCACTTGCGTCTTACCATCGGGCCGAAGCCATGGGCAGGTTCGGTTCTTCCTGACCTCAGTGAGCTTGGCACCAAGTTGTGTAGCAAGGACATGGGTGAGTGGCATGAGCTCTGGGGTTTCATCTGTGGCATAACCGAACATGTGGCCTTGATCACCAGCTCCAATCTCCTCAGGTTTCTTGGTCATGTGTCCATGGACTCCTTGGGCAATGTCAGGGCTCTGTTGTTCTATATTCACCAGGACCTTGCAGTTGTCGCAATCAAGACCGACATCAGCAGAGATGAATCCGATTCCTCTGCAAGTGTCTCGAACTATTTTCTCGTAGTTGACGTTGGCCTTGGTCGTGATCTCACCAAACACCATGACCATGTTGGTTTTGGTGCAGGTCTCACAAGCGACCTTGCTCTCGGGATCTTGTTCAAGGCACGCGTCGAGGATAGCATCGGATACTTGGTCACAAATCTTGTCAGGATGGCCCTCATTGACGGACTCAGAAGTGAAGAGGAAGGTATCCATTGTAGACTGGCATAAACAGCGTCAAGGAATTGATTTCCAACATAAACAGAATCATCAGTACATTGAAAGGAATGTAAACAGAATCAACAATACATTAATAATCTACGCTGAATCTTAACAAACCGTTGTATTAGATCAACTCTGGTTCAAAAGGGATTGAATAGATGGAAACAGATGAACTATTAGCATTAAAATCTAGAAGACAAAGAACAAATTCTTAATCAAAGACAACCATAACAAAGGAAGATTGAGTCACTAAACAAGAGCAATAGCAATAACAATTGTGTTCATTATTGTTAAATGAACACGACTCTCCGCAATGGTATGATATTGTGCACTTTAAACATAAAAACTTTCGTGACTTTGCTTGTATTTCTTTATTATAAACCCAAGATCATTCTCTAAATTAGCCGCAACACGAAAAATCAGCATAGAAATCAGCATAGAAATGAGAAGAAGATTCTCAGAGAAAGCAGCAACAACGGAAGATTCAAAATGAGAAGCAGAGCAGATGGAGTTATTCGTTGGAACAAAAAACAGAAAATAACAGAACGCGGACCTGAATTGAAGTAAACCCCTGAGGAAATGGAAGCGATTTGGGAAGAAAGGAGGAGGAAGAAGTTGAGGGAACAATGGAGTATGAAGATTTTTATTGATAAATTTTAGGGAGAAAGTGGGGCTTTGAAGCAATGGCGAAGGGAGAGCCCTAGTCTCTGGAGACTCGCTCTTCTCTCCTCCCTCGCAATTTTAGGGGGCTTTCATTTGCAACCCCACCATCTCCAATCTTTTTTTTTTTTTTTTTTTTTTTTCCAACAAAATTAAAAACACTTTCCTTCGTAATTATAATTCAAAGGAAGTTGAATTGTTAATTATCTTGGACAGAGATATATTTTGTAAATTAGTGATTTTTTTGAACATCTTCATTTTTTAATATAGTAAAGAAATAGATATAGATTTATAAATTTTAAACTATTTAATACAAAAAAAATAATAAGGAGTAATAATAATAATTAAGTAAAGGGTATGTTTGAAATTATGAAATTTCCAAAATGATTCTCTAATTTAGACACTTTTTAAGAGAGTAAAGTCCAAATCCGTTGGAAGGAAAAATTTTGAAGACAATATTTGTTAGTAATGGACACGGGCTATTACAAAGGATATCAGAGCTAGGCAGTGTGTGAAAATCTCTCCCTAAATCTCTCTCTAATAGACACATTTTAAAACCGTGAGGACAACGATGATACATAGCAGACAAAAACGAACAACATCGGCTAACAATGAATTTGAGTTGTTGCAATAAGATACGTATAAAAATGTGATATTATTGACATATGAAAAGTGAATAGAATTTGAATTGATTATGTAAATTTATCATTTTAAATAATAAAAAAAATAGAGTGGAGTTAATTAATACTCAATTTGGGTGGAGATGGTGTGAGATCATACAAGTTTAGCCATCAAATTAGTCCATGGATCTAAACCATCAAAACTTGGAGCAAAAGTTTATACAATCTTCCTGGATGAATTTTATACTATCAGCCTGTTTCGCTCCTTCCTATCTTTCCCAGTATCTCGCTTTCTTTTCGTGTTATAGAGAGAAATTTTGAGAGAGATTTACGAGAAATAATAGTCTTTTACAGTACAACAACATCGAGGGAGGATTGACCAAGTTCAAACCTTCGATCTCAAAACACGTACTATAGCCTAGCCATCTTTATCTAATAAATTATACTCAAATTGAGAGGAGCGATAAAATTGAGAGAAGTCTTTCCCACATATCTGGCCTCCCCACTTAAACATATTTTCGTCTTCAATGTATTAACTTTAATTTTCCTAAACTAAACCGATCTTTGTAGTAGTAGTTCTTCTATGTGAACGCACCACCATTCACGCCTAAACTGACCTACATCGCTACCTAATATACAATTCCTTACGAAGCGATATATTGAGAATAGGACAACTACCCGACTCTACTAATTCTAAATAGGTGGCCACCATGACATAAAATGATTCCCTCTAAGCCTTTTATTATTTTCGTCTCTTCATGACCACTAGGAAGAGTCATTCACTATAAACCTTTTATTATTAACACGGCTCTCCATGATCACTAAGAAGAGCCATGGGGTTACATTAGGTAAGAATGTAACATAACACGAAACTAGCAAGCTGGTGTGAAATACGAAGCTAAAATTGATTCATAAAACGAACTCGGAAAATACAATACATGGGCATAAAATGTATGATAAAATTGATCCTTTTGGTTAAACAAGAAACAAACCTCATTCTAAGCTCTCTACAACACCAAAAATGATTTAAGTTGTGTGATAAGCTCACATTGCCATAAGCTTTGGACCATTATCAGGCATGCCCATCCCAGCAGCTAAATCGGCGTCCAGTTGCGTGTGGGGTGCAGGACCCATCATAAGTTTTACCCTGCACCATTGTCGTTGTGGATAGTAACATTGTTAACAATTGCAAATCAAATGCTCTTCTCTAATACAATCATACCAACTTCATATCTTACAATCAAATGAATGTAATCAGAGTCACAAACACATGTGCCATATCATATTAAGAAAGGATCGAGAGAGGAAACTTAAGAAATTAAGGCCCCCGTTGATCACTTTTTTGTTTTCGAAAATTGAATTTGTAAACGCTACTTCTATTGATGGGTATCTTTGTTTCGTTATCTACTTTTCACATATATTTTCCAAATCCCAAATCCAAGTCAAATTTTGAAAACAACCATAGTTTTCAAAAACCAAAATCCAAATGGTTATCAAGCACGGCTTAAGGTAGTTCATTCCATTACGTGAAATTGTCTACAGATTCACAAAGCAAAACTAAAAGCGAATTAAAAACGTAACAAAAAGAAGCAAGAGCAAGTGAAAATTGGCTTAGCTTACCGCTTCCTGTGACGCTTGGTTTTGAAATGCTCATCCCTCACAGATACATTCGCAAAGTATCGGCTGAAATCATCAATCATGAATACAAATCAATCATGAATACAAATATTATAGAACTCCAACCGCCATCAGTAATTAAATCAAAATACGTAAGCCCCAACCCACTAAACTGTTTTTCCCATTCCACTAATCCCTTATAAGTAGTAAACCTCAAAATTTACTTCTGAATTTCATTCAAGAAGAAGCTAACAATACTTCACTAAATATTTCAGCCCTCCAGCTCCATCAAAACCTAATCATGAACACTAATGATTCATTTAAAGTCAGAATGGAATTAAATGGAATTTATTCCTTGATATTAAATTCGACTGATTCAACTAGCATGAGAAACAAATTTCTACATGAATTTCATGTCAAGTAATAAATAAATAAATAAAACATTAACGGAGGAAAGAACATACTCGCAGTGCAAGCAGTAGTACTGCCCCATTCCAGGCAAGTCTTCATCAACAGGTAGAGAAGGCCTCTCCACCTCAGGTTTCTTCAACGCATCGTAAACCATATCGTCGCGTGATTCGCCAATTCATCGAGTTAAGTAAAACACCCAAAAAAAACGTAAATAATACAGGAAACATAAGAATAATTGAAAGAGGAAATCCCATTAAACTAGAGAGTAAAAGGATATCATTGATGAGAAATTTCGTACGCCTAGCGGTCTTGTGCGAGTATCTCCGCTTCTTGACGCTTCTGTGGGGGCACTTTCCTCCCATCTTCTTGGATTGGAGTCCGGAGAGCCTAACTACGGAAGAATCTGAGTAAGATTTAGGGTTTTATTCGGCGGTTCTTCCGCCAGAGAACCCTAGCGAGAGAGAAAGAGAGATTGTTCAGAGGAGGATGGAGTAATAAAGAAATGGCGTCTACGCTGTAAAACGACATCGTATGCTCTTTGACCCAGTCAACGAAGTTCAAGGAGGCCAACTGGGCTTGGGTCAACTTTTACATGGGCCTTCAAATATGGGCCCAAAATTATAGAGAAATCCAACTTTTAAAAAAAATTAAATTAAAGATTATGGAGAAATCCTTACATGACTTTTGACTATTATTATTATTATTATTAAAAAATAAATAAATAAACAAAAATTTAAATTTTTTAATATTTGTTAAAAAGTGAAATTTCTCGACTAAAGATGTTTGCTAAACTTTTAAGTCCAACACTGATGATCGTTGTATAACACTTGAGGTTGGATGAGGTATTAAATACCTAGTTTTTTCCTATTGAGTTTCGAAGGAGGTGAACACTGGAAGATGTGCAAGCGAGGATGTTGGGCCCCAAAAAATGGTGGATTGTGAGATCCCATGTCAATTGGAGAGAGAAACAAGTGCCCGTGAGGACGTTGGGCCCCAAAGAGGGGTGGATTGTAAGATCCCACATCAATTGGAGAGAGGAACGAGTGTCGGGGAGAATGCTGGCCCCAAAGAAGGGTAGATTGTGAGATCCCACGTCAATTGGAGAGAGGAACAAGTGCCAGCAAGGATGCTGGGCCCCAAATAAGGGTGGACTATGAGATCTCACCTCGGTTAGAGAGGAGAACAAAGCATTTTTTATAAGGGCATGGAAACCTCTTTCTAGCAGACGCGTTTTAAAAACTTTGAGGGGATGTGCGAAACAGAAAGCCCAAAGAGGACAATATCGGTTAGTGGTGGGCTTGAACTGTCACAAGTCTCCCTTCCCTTATAGATTAATGCTAAATAAAACCGGTTCGAAAATGATTTATTTTTAATGGTGACCAACCTAAAACTAAAAAAAATAAAAAATATAAAAATATAAAAAAAGACAAGTAAATGGAGTGAGGCACAAGCATAGAAGACCCAAACCCAAGTCAAGAGAATGAAGGTGGGTTCCTATGAATGTGGGTTCCATCTCCATTATTGGGTTTAGTTGGACTCAATGGGTAGGGTCCCTTAGGGAAGGAAACTTCATGGAATTTGTATCCAAATAAAGGGGAAACAATATGGAACCTTCAAACCAAATCAATCAACCAATGCTCCCTTTTTACTTTCTACACGTCGAAGAAATTAGGACGAAATTTCTTTCATTTTATCTATGAACCGCTGAATATTTAGACATATGATTGGTCTTTGCTTAAATGAATTGAATCGAATCTAGTGAACTTTGATCGAGGTTATCACTTATTTTTAAAAGACTTTAAAATGTTGAAATTAATTGTGTTACAAGTTTAGTGTTGGATAATGAAAGTCCCACGTCGACTAATTTAGGAAATGATCATAAGTTTATAATCAAATAATATTCTCTTCATTGGTGTGAGACTTTTTGGAGAAGCTCAAAACAAAGCCACGAGAGATTATGCTCAAAGTAGACAATATCATATCATTGTGGAGAGTCGTATCCAACTAAGTTCTTATATGTTAATATGGTATTTTTATGGTCTCCCATGAAAATAGCTTTTGAAATAATTATTATTTTATTTATTTTTTACGAAAACAAAAAGTACTTTTATTTGGATGGTACTATGGTAATAACGACAAATGACGTGGAGTCCAAGAATTAAATTTGTTTGATCCGTAGAGATATTTGCAATCTACAAAGATTTTATGTCACAAAGAAAACACCTTTTATTCTATTAAATAATTAGTCCCGTCTCCACGAGAGAAATTTCCTTTTATTATTAAAATGTAAATTTAAAAAATTAGATTAATTTAAATTTTATTGCTAGATAGTTCGATTAAATCCAAAAATGAAATCGAAATATTCCAAACACGCAAAAAATAAAAAAATAAAAAAAATACAACCAATAGAATCATTTTTGTTAGACGAACACAACTGAAAGTCCCATATCAACTAATTTATGGAATGATTATGAGTTTATAATCAATGAATACTATCTTCATTGGGGTCATGCATTTTGGGAAGCCCAAAGCAAAGCCATAAGAGCTTATGCTCAAAGTGAACAATATCATACCATTGTGGATAATCATGTTCGTCTAACATGGTATCAGAATCATGCCCAACAAAGGACTCGAAAAGAAAAAGGAGTTGAGGCTCCTCAAAGGCATAGTAAAAAATGACTAAAACTCCAAAAGAAAAATGAGTCGAGCCTCGATTAAGGGGAGACATACTTTGTTTGAGGGGAGGTGTTGGATGAAAGTCCCACATCGGCTAATTTAGGGAATGATCATCGGTTTATAATCAAGGAATACTGTCTTTATTGCTATGAGGCCTTTTGAGCTTCCCAAAGCAAAGCCATGAGCACTTACGCTTAAAGTGGACAATATTATCATACTATCGTAAAGAGTCGTATTCATATATATATATATATATATATATTATATATTATATAGGTGTTCGTTTTTCCTGCTAGGACTCACCCCATTTGACAGGTTGAGAAATGTGATAGGCGTCTTGTCCCTGTCCCACACGCATCTTCATTGCTTTATTTAATTAATTATTTATTTTTATTATTATGTTGTTGTTAAGATGGTTACTGAGAATATAAATGTATAAAATTTAAATTTAATGTTAAATTATTTAATAAACTTAAATAATTCGGTAGAATCTTAATGGAAATTAATCATTTAAAAGAAAATACATAAAAATAAAAATTAAGTATATAGTTATATATATATTTTTTATTGATTTTTAATAAGAGATTTTCCTCCATAAAAATTTGTAATAGTTATAACGTTTTTTCTGCTCTAAGAGTAATCTTAAAATACCGATAAAAGTTTAAGGATAATATTGTAATTTTGAAATTTAGATTTTTGAATTTAGCTAAAAATTGGACATAATTTTAAAAAATTAAACAGCTATCATGATAATTAGATTAATTTTTTTTTACAATATGTAAATAGTATTAATTTAAATAGCTAATGAAAACACGAAATAATTAATTATTAGATTATGTTTTAATAAATAAATACTAAAATTGTAATTTTAATTTAAAAAGGTTAAATTAAAATTTTGAAATTTAGTAAAATTGGATAACGAATTTATATGAAATTAATATATCGTATTATTTATAATTTAACACGTGGGTCAAGTCAAACAACGAGTCAAATAGCCGCGGAGTCTAAATTGATGGCCAAGCGGCACCCAAGCCAAAGCCCAATAAAATAAATAAAATAATAATAATAATCATAACCATGGCAATTTCAACATCATAAGTACATGAACGGCACATCATACATCCCACGCTACTATAAATACGCGTTTTTTCCTATTTCCCAACACTTCAAGCAACGGGAAGTTCAGAGACTTCACATAACAAATGGGCGAGGTTAGTTACAGAGCCGAGTCTCATGCGCTTTATGCTTCTTCCTCGTTTTCTCTTTCAATTTCTTGTTCATCAGTTGCACGCTTCCGATTGTGGAGGATGTTTTGTTGTAATTGTTGTGGATTTGACTTTAATTTCTGTCTTTGTTTTGGTTTCAGAAAGTTGAAGGTGTGAAGAAGGCCGGCGATGCCGGTCAGAAGAAGGACGACGGTTCTGTCACTGTCGTTTTTAAGATCGATATGCATTGCGATGGCTGTGCTAAGAAAGTGAAACGCGCTGTGAAGCATTTGGAAGGTAAATATTGTTTGACTTAACGATTTTGAATCTCTTCCGAGTTTTTTGTGTTTTTTTCCCCAATTTTTCATCTCTACCTGTACTGGAAACGATTTTGTTCTTCTCGGCTTTCTTCTTTGGCGATTTTGTTCTCCACGATGCCTCGAAGTATATCACGAAGTAACGAATGATCCGGAATATCTCAGCCTCCTGCGATTTCATAGTTTGATTGTTTATGTTTTTTTTCTTGTTGATTTGATCAAATGTGATTTCGGATTAGGTTTTGTTTCAACTTTTTCAAATTTTGTTCGTGTAGTGGTTAACTAATTGAAGGAATTTCCTCCTTGTTTGTAGGTGTGAGTGATGTGAAGGCCGATCCTGCATCCAATAAACTAACTGTAACTGGTAAAGTGGACTCTGCCTCGATCAAATCGAAGCTGGAGAAGAAGACCAAAAAGAAGGTTGAGATCGTCTCTCCTCAGCCTAAGAAAGATGGCGGTGGCGATAAGAAGGCCGATGAAAAATCAGAGAAGAAGGCCGACGGAAAGTCAGAAAAGAAGTCTGACGAAAAAGCCGAGAAGAAGGCCGATGGAAAGGCCGAGAAGAAATCCGAAGAGAAAAAGGCAGACGACAAAAAGGCAAAAGAGGTAATACTAGAAATATTCAATATGAATCATCGTGTTTCTCTAGAACGCGCTTCTTGGCCTCATCTCCATCTTCAGTTATATTTTCGAAGTAATTTTATATTCGCTAGCGATTTCAGTACCAAATACTTGAAATAGCAACTAAATTTCGTTTCAATTTGTTTCTGGAACAGAGTACTGTAGTCTTGAAGATGCAATTACACTGCGAAGGTTGCATTCAGAAGATTAGGAAGGCAGTCATCAAATACAAAGGTGAAGAGAGATTTAACTCCGACTCAAAAATCAATTTCAATTGGAAGAGATTATACAATCTATAATAGAAAGTACTAACTCGACGTCTCTGAAATTTTATAGGTGTCAATGGAATTACAATAGACGGCCAAAAGGATCTGGTCACAGTGAAAGGCACCATGGACGGAAAAGACCTTGCAACGTACCTCAAAGGCAAGTTCAATAGGTCCGTCGAAGTAGTTCCTCCAAAGAAAGAAGCAACCGCCGCTGCCGGTGACAAGAAAGAAAAGGTTGCAAAAGTCGTCTCCAGCGGAGGAGACGGCGGTGGCGCAAAAATGGAGACGAGCAAGATGGAGTACAGCGGTTACTCATATCCGCCTTCAGCATTTTACTATGGCGGTCACGCCATGGATGCTCAGACGAGTTATCCAGTCCACGGCTTCGCAAATTCCAGCAGCTATTACACAAACCAGAATTACGTTAACCAAGGTTACGCGATGTACGACAACTCTCACGCGCCTCAGATGTTCAGCGACGAGAATCCAAATGCTTGCTCCGTCATGTGAGTGCACAGACATCCATCTGCTATAGCCTGACGTAATACATACGCTGTAAATGAATTAAAATCTTAGAAAAAAGAAGAAGAAGAAGAAGAAGAAGAATTAGGTAAATCGTTTTTTGATTTCTGTTCTATTCTGGTATGCCGGCCGGCATCCCGGCCGATCTGCTGCGGCTAGTTAGTCCAATTCAATTCATTGGGGGAGTTGGTCGTTCTTTTTTTCATTATTTTAGTGTACTTTTTGTTCGGTTCAAATAACCGACATAATAATAGAGATCAGTATAAGATTTTCCTTAAAATGATTTTTGCCCACATTTATTATAGATTAAATTGTTTTATACTTTTTTGGTTCAAGATAAGATTTAAGCTATGGTTTCCAACTCAAGGTGAGCATAGTTTAGAAATTATCATGCATTGACACATATCAAGGATAAAAAAAAAAAAAAAAAAAAAAAAATCTAAAAACGACGTGATTATTACTAAAAATCACGACTATCTACCATGGTATGATATTGTTAAATACATGATTTTGATACTAGGTTAGAAATCACGACCCTTCACAATAGATGATATTGTCTACTTTGAGCATAAACTCACTTTTTATTTATAAACTCATGATAATTTACTTAGTTAGCGGGACTTTCCAACAATTCTCAACATGAAATACATATTATTTTTATATCTTACGACAATTCATACTAGATCTGACCAACTGTCTATCTTACCTTCTCTACGTTCTTGACGGCCCATCTTTGTCTTAGTAGAGTCTTTCAGTGGCATATTTTGGTTCTCTTCCCTATTACTTAGAAAAAGTAAGCCACCGGTTCAAGTACAAGATACTATCATTACCGTCTGGACAATTAGACATCCAACTCGTAATCGCAATGACCCAATTGCAAGAGCGGAGCTCTACCAACTAAGCTATATCCCCCCGAGCTAAGTGGGGCATACATGAAGGAGTCAGATGCTTCTTCTATTCTGGACTTGAACCAGAAACCTCGCCTGTGAAGTAAATCATCACACCTACGGTCCAACCAATTGGGAGAGAATCAATAGATTGCTTTTCGAGAGCGATTCATCCTTCCAACATATCTTGTTTAAAAACCATTTGGTATTTTTTTAAAAAAAATTAAATTTGTAAGTACTATTTTCAGCTATAAATTTTATTATTTAGTTATCTATTTTAAAACAATAGCATATTAAAACATAATTTTTAAAAATAAAAGACTAAAAACCAAATAGTCATAGATTTAATTCCAGTTTACATTGATAATTTTTAAGTTTTTTGGTCCAAAATTCAAACAATCTTACAATTATATTTTAGTCTTAAATCCCAAAGTCTTTCGCACTTAATTTTTATATTTCTGTTTTTAAACAATTTCTTGTTATTTCACTGTTACCATTAAATGTGCATTAAATTTATAAAATCCATTTTAATTTATAACAAATAAGTTATAGTGGCCATTATTAGTATTTATTTTAATATCTCGTAATAATTTATTTTAGTTTATACAATTTTAATATTTTGGTTATGGTTATCTTCGTCAATATATGAATATTTCATTTGAAATTCGGATGAATATTTTACTTCCTAGTCTTTTTAATAATGGTTGTAGTTCATAATTCAAACCCTACGTGGTGATTGTATGGGTTTGATTTTATTTCTTTTTCCAATATATTTTATTAAAATAATTTTGATTAAATTAGCCGTTTGAAAATTTTAAAAATTATAAAAAGAGAGAATTATGCGTGAGGGTAGTTTTTAAATTAGATGGTATAATTTTTTTTTTAATTAAATTATAAGTGGAGAAAATTTGAATCACTGACCATTTATTTTTAATTAACTCAAGTTGGTAGAGAACGAAGATGTTGTCCAAAATTTTTTAAAAGTGGAAACTCACGAATTTATAAGCGTTTCAAAACCTATATTTCCCGAAACAACACTTAGTGATCAGTAATTCATTGACCAAAGAACAAGCAGCCGGATGAATTGACAATCAATAGTTTGAGACGGGCTATTGAAAATCTCTTCCCTTAAAGAAGCGTAGTATGAATACCGTCATTCTAATGCAAACAATAAAAATAAACAAATTAAAAAGTACAAGGAAAACATGGCTATGCATGAGAACGCCTTACATGACTCATTTGATACAATCTCGTTCAAATTCTAAGTTCATATAAAAAATCGAAAGAAAGTGATGGGAGGGGATCTATCTTTTGACTTGGTCAAGAATATAGTTACCTTATTGCTCTCCCGATCAATGTAGATTTTTCAATATTCAAGTTTCATAGTTTTAGGATCTGCTATCCTAATCATGATTTTCCTACGTTTAAAAGAAAATAGTGTTAATTTAGATTATTATGATGTTCAATGTGCATAAGTTAATTCGAGATTATTCTAGATTCAATGAAAACAAAGTTGAAGACGAATTATAAACTGAATTTAAAGCTTCACATAGCAAAATTATTTGAATTGGGTTTACATTTACATGACCAACCCGACTCAATTTAATTCACAATACATTTTCGTAAGCTTCAGTGCAATTTCTGATGTACATACCAACGAGATACAAACCTTCTCCCAACTCTCTTTCGGCTCTATCCGAAGCGTAAAGTTCACAATAACATTTGTTTACCACATCAAATAGTGGAACAAAAGGGAAATATTGATACGGTTGAGAACTGTCATGAAGATTTGGTTCATGAATACTTTTGGTATTTTTCCTCCTTCGATTCATGTAACTATTGGATTCATTTGGTTCATCTCCCATATTGATACATTCTCCCATATCGGTACACGAATAATCTTCATTCATATAGGATTAATATTGCTATGTATAAAAACATTTGTCTAGCATTATTATGAGATATAGAGTTAGTAAACATTTGTCTAGCATTGTTATGAGATATAGAGTTAGTGTCATTTTGTATTTAGCTATAGGCAATTGGGAGGAACTTTGTGAGTGAGACTTCATAGTGTGAGAGTGTGAGATATGCACTTGTAAACACTTCTGTTATTGTGGTGGACTACCACCCATGGATATAGGGGAATTTATTCTTTCCGCACCACGTGAATCTTTGTGTCTCTTTGTTTATTTTTGTTTATGGAGGTATGAGAGCGATCAATCTCGCTTTCGCTTCCTGCTACAACAGATAGGTTATTCATCGCTACGCTCCAAATGAGCCTCTCCCTACTGCAATCTAAAGAACCGAAACCCAAACGTTTGACTGAAGAATTCGAAGAGGCAGTTTGATGCCAAAAGACATAGAAGAAGGCCATTTTGTTGTATCTGCAGCGGATGGTGATGAGAAAGAGATTGTCATTAATTTGGATTTCTTGTCTGACCCTATATTCTTAAGGCTATTGTGAGCTGGGAAAGGAAGAATATGGATTCCAATAGAAGGGAGCTCTAAAATAGTCCCTTGATGATGAAAGTTCCACATCCGCTCATTTAGGAAATGATCATGGGTTTATAATCAGGTAATACTATCTCTATTGGGACGAGGCCTTTTGGGGAAGCCCAAAGCAAAGCCACGAGAGCTTATGTTTAAAGTGGACAATATCATATCATTTTGGAGAGTCGTGTTCATCTAACATGGTATCAGAGCCATGCCCTAAACTTAGTTGTGCCAATAGATTGGTAAATCCTCAAACATCGAACAAAGGACTCCAAAAGAAAAAGGAGTTGAACCTCGATTAAGGAGAGGCGTACTTTGTTCGAGGGGAGGTGTTGAATGATGAAAGTCCCACATCGGCTAATTTGCGTTTATAATCCAGGAACACTATTTTCATTGGGATGAGGCCTTTTGGGGAAGCCCAAAGCAAATAATCAAGGAATACTATTTTCAGAATGAGGCCTTTTGGAGAAAGCCTAAAGCAAAGTCATAAAAGCTTATGCTCAAATTAGATAATATCATATCATTGTGGAGAGTAGTGTTCATCTAACAGCTTACAATCAGCTATCAGGTGCACCTAGTAGTGTTCATATCATAACCAGCTATCAGGCAACTAAAAAGTTGCACCTCCATTTTTTTCTCTTGGTTTCTACACAGCTGAGATACAAATGTCTACGCAATGAATCAAATTCCTTTATATCTTTTCTTTATCACTATTGCCAGTGCTCTTTTCGCAAGTAATAGACTTACACCACATTCTTGAAAAGGGAAAAGAACAGGGTTTCATGTAAGACATGCAAATTGCAGCAAGACAAGGCTATATATAATGCAACATTGGCAGAACATCCAAATCTAGTTTGAAATACTTACAAAATTGTTTGATGCTGTTATTTTATCTCAGAACAGTTATTTGGCCCAACTGGTTCTTTCAAGCAATTAGATATTGCAATGACAGCTGATTCAATAGACGCATCTTCACCCTGTTTAAGTCACCAGATTGACAATATGAGATGCTGATTATGACCATATTTTAGTGAACATAGAAAAAACTCACAACCATATTCTAGGAATAAATTGTTTAGCTTCTACTATAAATATTCCTCCAACCTACCAAGGTTTTCATCCCAAGAAATTCCCAAGAAATCTAAAGCACAGAGTGCAGTAGTTTCGATCTCTTTTTTATTAGCGTTAATTTTATTAGTGTTAATAAAGAGTTGTGTTCAACAATATCCATCGGAGACGTTACCTTCTCTTTCCAATAAAATATGTTTCCATACTTTCCAGCCAAACGGCTCCAAAAGCTCCGTGGAATGTCCAAATCGACAGATGCTCCGACGTTGAAGTTCAATATGTTACCTGCATGAAGATATCAATAGAATGTCATTGTCATCAAAGACATATGGGGAGGAAAGTGTCCTAACATTGTGCATACCAAATGTAGGATCGGCAACAAACACAATTGTTCTATCATCCACTTGCCAGAAATCTTTGATCGCCAACCCTGTGAAAAGCATTACATTGATTGTTTCTGCGGATTAGATTGGAAATCATAGCTCAAGAAGCTTGACATATGTGTGTGTGTGAGAAACATTCAAAGTTTATGAAGCATTAATAAATTGAAGTTACGCTTACACATACAATTTTCTAGTAAGATTCAGTCAATGTATTTTAATAGATTTAGTGATGAAGTCCTCAACATTAAAACTGAGCAATTCAATTATCTGCTGATTGAAGCGTGGGAGTAGCAGAAGTCTGGAAGACAATAGGAACGTGTTTTGATTCCTGATACAAGTTGCTGAAAGATGAAGACGATAAAACATAGAACAAACCTGGTGTCACAGGATAATTTTGGGCCAAAACTCGCAACTTATAACCAGTATCCTTCTCAATGTCAGCAATTTCTTGTTTCAGCCTAATTTCCTGTTCATAGAAAAATCAGAAACAGCAATGGCCACATGATGAAGATCAAATGCACAAAAAATACATCAAAGAACACAACAAAAAGAAGAAAAAAAAATGATGAAGCAAAGCAACCACACCTGACCATCAGATAGAAATCCAGCAACATCAATGACAGAGGTGAACTCCTTGGGAAGCAATTCTGGTTTGTTAACCCCAACTATAGCGTCCGCAAATCCAACTCCTACGAGGCACGCTCACTGAATTACTGTTAGCATCGATTAAATCCAAACTTTCTATAACAAGGTAGAGACAATTCCATCATAATGTCCGACCTAATTTCATAATCTAAACAATGAATCCCGAAACAGCTCACAGAACTCAACATTCTTTCACAGAACTCAACATTCTTTATTCATCTTAACTACGATAACTTGCAAAAATGAATGATTACCAGAGATAGCTATTCCGAGCGCGAGAGCTCCAGAAAGCGCGAAACTCAGAGATTTTTGGGGAAAACGAAGAAGCCAATTGCTGTAATCAGTTGATTTTTTGGACGGAAATGATGGCGGAGACAAGCAAGATAATGATCTGGAAACCGACGGTGAAGCTTTCGAGAATGAGAGAGACGGCGACGGAAGAAGAAGATGACGAAGATGCATAAACGCCATTATTGAACTTTTCTGGATGCTCGTTGCTGTGTTTGTGCCATAGATTTTGGATAGACTTAAGTGTTCTAGAAACAGAAGATGGAGAAAGAGATGATTTAATTTGCAAATAAAATAATGTCAACACTAATTTAATTTATTACAAAATGCTCAAAATTTCTATTTTATTATATTATTAGAAAAATAAATTTATCATAAACTAAATTTTAACATAGCTATATATATATATATATATATACTTCATTTTCGGGATTTTATCGTTGTCCCCCCCCCCTTAGATAACCGTGACATTTCACATTGGTTGAGGAGGAGAATGAAACGCCCTTGTAACGGTGTAGAAACCTTTCCCTAGCAGACGCGTTTTAAAGCCTTGAGGGAATGCTCAAAGAGGACACAATATCTCCCAGCGGTGGGCCTAGGGTGTTAACAAATGGTATCAAGCCAAGCGGCGGGCGATCTGCCAGCGAGGAAGCTATTCTCCGAAGGGGGTAGACACGGGGTAGATTGCCAGTAAAGACGCTAGGCCTGGAAGGGGGGCGAATTTCCCCGAAGAGATAGACACGAGGCCTACAGAAAGCGCTACTAAATTTTTTTTCTAGTTCCCATAAAAAAATTAAATATATTTTGGTCATGTATTTTAATTTTTTAATATTTAAATTTAGTTCTTATATTTTTAATGCTTAAAATTAGTTTGGTTTTTTGTTAATTTTTTTAATATAAAAAATATTTTTATTAATCTTCTCGATTAAAATTATTTCTATTATTTAAGAAATTGTAATAAAAATTAATTGTGAACTAAGACGGAAGAGAGCTGAGTGGGCTTTCCAAGGCCCACACGGGAGGCCCAAAATGGAAATAAATCAGACAAAACTCTGGAAAAAAAAAAAAAAAAAGTTTCTTCGACGCTATATAAATACATGCATCATCACAGCTCGGTTATTCATCGATCTCGTTTTCTCATTCTCTGGTTTTTTTTTTTTTTTTTTTCCTCTTCAAAAATTTTCTTTCCTCATCGATCTCTATTTCCAAGGGTCTTGCCGGGGTTTATCCATTTTCCTCCGTCAAATTTCTTTTTTTCATTTTCGTTTGAATTCTTGGATTCCCTCCATCTCGCTGACTTCCTGTAAACCCTAACGATCTTCTTCTTAGGGTTTTAATTTTGTTGTTCCATCCTGGAGTCTTCTCGGCTTTGAAGTATCTGTGTTGATCGAAGATTCCATATCACTTGTTGGAAAGCTCGGGGGAATCTGTGCTTTTCTTGGCTAATTTTGTGAGTTTCTTCAGGCTTGCTGGTTCGTCATTTTGAATTTTCGATAGACCTGCTTCTTTCGGTTTCGTTTTGAAGTCTCTGCAATTACGGGTCTCAGAGGGAGGGAATCCTTTTCTCCCCCGCGGACTTTCAAGGAACTGCTGGCCTGCTCTTTCAATTTTGAATTTCGAGCGCGTTTTTTCCCCCCATTTGGTATTAATAGGCCAGATGAGAGCGGTTACTTTTCTGATATGACGTTTGATTGGAAGTTGTTTGATTTTAGTGCTTAGTAATGGGGTGAATCACGCAGGCCCAGTGAAAGCCATAAATGACTCGAGAATTTGAATATGAGCCATGGAGGTGGGAAATTTACGAGAGAGATTGAAAATCAGGTGGATCGTTTTAGAAGAGCTGGAGCTGATGATTTTGGGCGAGCGGCGTCGAAGATTGCAGCAGCACAAATATGCCAGAGTCTGGGATTTCAGGGATCGAAGGAGTCTGCTTTGGACACGCTGGCGGAAATTGTAATAGTGTATCTTAGTAACGTGGGAAAGATGGCGAATTTCTATTCTAACTTAGCTGGAAGAACTGAGTGTAATGTGTTTGACATTGTTAGAGGACTTAAAGATTTAGAAGCACTTGGGTCTAGTCAAGATGCTGAGGTTAGCCGTTGTCTTGCAGGTTCACGTTCAATTCAAGAAATTTTGGAGTATATGTATTCGGTGCAAGAGATTCCATTTGCTCAGCCAGTGCCGCAGTTTCCTATTATTAAGAACTGCAACGTGCTGCCGAGTTTCATTCAAATGAGGGAAACACCTCCTAGTAAACATATACCCAATTGGCTACCTGCTTTTCCTGATCCCCACACTTACATTTATACGCCAGTGTGGAATAAGAGAACAACGGACCCTCGCACCGACAAGATCGAGCAAGCAAAGCAGAGGAGAAAGGCAGAGAAGTCATTTTTAAGTCTGCAGCAGCGGTTGGTTGTTGATACTGGCAACATAGAGGAAGAATTACCTATTTTGAATAGTAACACATCCCATGATTCAGAATTACAACCGAGGAAGGATGCTGTTTCCGTGGCCAAATCGCCTCTTAAACATTCAGATCATGTGTTTGATGACGGTGGTTCTGTGTTAGAGGCATTTGCTCCAGTCATAGAAGCTGTTAAAGGCAGTGGCTTTTATGACGACGAAGAGGGTGAGAAGAAGGATCTTCCCACTATTAGGCATCCTGTTCAATTTAAGTTCAAAACTGGGAAGAAGCTTCTTGGTGATTCTTTGGATTTGAACATTCAAAAGAAAGGAATTAGTAGAACAACAGTCTTGGTTGGACGGTATGATGAAAGGGATGATAGGAAACGAAGAGCTGAATACATTCTTAGGAAATCTATGGAGAACCCGCAAGAACTCAATCAGTTGTGAATAAATATATTGACTGGCGTTAGTAATTTAATCTAGGTATTTGGTATTAGCTGGTGCAATTGTTGCTTTAGTTAACAGCATATCTTCCTTGTAGTACGGCCATTCTTGTAATTTACATTGAGTTCCTTATATTTCTACTCAGGATTTTTTCAGAGATGCAAATGCTTGTGAAAATTTTATCGAGAAGGTCTCGGTCTCAGTCTCGTGTCTCTTTTCATCTCTCACATTGTGTTTTCAACTGTTTGTTCTGTTATTGAGTTGTGATATTGAATCTTTTGGCTCCTTGGTTTGTGCACTCTGTAGTCAAAGTCCAATTTCCCTTTTTGCATTATAAAATGCATACAAGAAAGGAGGATGTTGAATTCAAGCTTAATGAAACCATGAAACTAACGGATTTCTTTTTGCAGGTAAAGTACTGAAAGGTGGCCATTCTTTGCAGCTTCTGGATTGGTGCTCTCTTCTTGTCCTCTGATTAACCTGCTTGAACTGCAGGACCAAATTCTCCTTTAGTTTTTTCTTCATGGCACAGGTATGATTTGAAGGTTACTATTTCTCTACTTTACTGCTTTCAGATTTGATTTATGCTTTTTATGACTTAGATTTACCAAACCTGATCTTCCCTAGGAAACCTACTGAACGTTTCTGAATGGTATGATTTGTCCTTGAGAGTAAAACATTAAGCTGCAGCTAAAAAGATATCAGAACCTAGTTTGGATGTTGTAACCATGATTTGTCTCGAGAGAACAGTCGAGATGCGTGCAAGTTAGTAAGAACGCTCACAGATATAAAATAAAACAACGCCACCTTAGACCTGCATCATGAATGAATTTAGATAGGTGGACACTTTACTTTTATCATATCTGTTAAGCAAAAGGAGGGGCAAGAACGAGCCAAAATGAGTTATAGCTGTTTTAGTACTGTAAGATCTCTGCATATTCCTGTGTTTTATTATTGTTCTTTCAACTGTAATGCTCAAATAATGTGTTTGTTTTCTCCCTCAATGTTGTCTGGAAGGTGAATTATTGATCGACCCGTTTAATGTTCGATTTTGTGGAGTTGGATAAGGATAGGATTTGAGAGACAAGGTTCAAAGTTGTGTCTATGGAGTTTTTCCTTTTTATGTTGCTTTCTGCTGTGTTATTTAGATCCCCTTCAGTCTGCTGGAAGGAAGTTGCGTCTTCTTAGAGCAAACATCCTTGCTTTATATACCCAGACTACTTTCTTGGAGGCTTTTTGATAAATTAAGCATTGGAATGTCATGCTACAAAATGGTTTCCGAGCTGACCCTTTGCGACATGCTTGTCGATCCTTCCGAAAAACAGAAATTTAAGTTATGCCTTGTTGTCCAATCCCCATACATCGACCTTGTTAAGTTTCAATGGGAAATATTTTGATCCGAGTCCCTTTTGAGTCAAGCCTGATTAACAGTTAATTTTAGTTTCCTCAGATTGTCTGCCAGTTTTATTTAGATTTTTCCTTATAAACTCGTTCATATATATGTGGCTTGTGTGCACGTTCAGATGACAAATAGAAATTGTATGGTTAGCTATTTGGTTTTTTGTTTTCGAAATTTGTGCATATTTTCTCATTAGATCGGTGTACAATGGGTATCATCATTCATAACCAAACATTTGAATCCTTGAACTATATGAACTAAATGAACTAAAATTTTAATTTAAATGGAATATTTAGGGCAAACTATTGTCTCAACATGAACTTCGAAATTTTATATCTAGAAAGTGTATATGAAATTTGATCCGGACTGACCCGATAGCTAGAGTATTGGTAACCTTCTAGAAATGTAAGTTGACTCGAACATAGATTAATTAATTAATCTAATTATTATTGAATTGTAAGTTTTTATTTCCCTAATCTTCATTTTTATCGTTGTTATTATTTGAACTGTCAAGACTATATCATGGGCTGCATTGGAGAGTGTGCCCTCTCATGATAGAACATTCTGGATTTATCTGAGAAGAAAATAAATAAATAAGAATAAATATTATTTATAATTATATTAATGGATAATTCTAGAGATTCGAAAGTCAAAGCAATGAGAAAAACGTTGAGTCGCCTTCGTGTTGATATACGTTGGTAGTTAAAAAAAAAAAAAAAAAAAAAAAAAACATTTTTTTTTTCTTCACAAAATGCTCTCCTATTTTTCTTCACAAAAGCATGAAATGCAATTAAATAATAATAATAATAAAAAAGTAAAACGAGTTTTAAAAAAATATTTAAATGGGATTAAATTTAAACATCTACTTCTCTAGTCGATATTGTAAAATTGTACAGTTATGTCCGAGTAATATGTTGAGTGAAAGATTCAAGCATTTGACCTTTTAATAGAAAACGAGTTGTGGTAATGTAGTAACGCCGAGTGAAAGATTCGAGCATTTGACATTTTGAAGGTGAATTACGTTCGTGCAGTATAACGAATGAAAGATTCAAGTATCTACCCTCTTGATAGAACGCGAGTTATGTTCATGTGAGTGAAAGATTCGAGCATTCGACCAATTGATATAAGGTATAAATGTCTTATTATTATTATTTATTTATTTATTTATTTATTTATTTTTATTAAGGATGAAATTAAATATTCTAGAACTAAGTAAGAAGTAAAATAATAATAATAATAATAATAAAAGAATAAAAAGAAAAAGGAAAAGAACAACGAACCTTTTCTTTCTTAACAAGAAAAGGAGCAACCAATGGCATAAATATCATATCCCAACCTCTCTATACTCAGATCTCTCCATATACTTCCTATCGCCATTTCTCCTCTGATTTTGTTGTCTCTGCACAACTCAGCCGCCTCTTGTCTTCTGTTTGGCCATCGACATGGCGAATCAAGCTGAATCCTCCGACTCGTAAGCTCTCTCCCCAATTTCCTAGATCCCAATTTCAATTCTTCTTCATCTTCTTCATTTCGTGTTTTTCCGATGAGTAATTTCTGCTCTGATTGTGCGTTTGTTGCCTGATTATGCTGTCAATGCGTTTTTTTTTTTTTCTTTCTTTCTTTCTTCCAGTAAGGGTTCCAAGAGAGATTTTAGTACTGCGATTCTAGAGCGCAAGAAAGCCGCGAACCGGCTTATTGTCGATGAGGCCGTCAATGATGACAACTCGGTGGTTGCGCTTCACCCTGATACTATGGAGAAGCTTCAACTCTTCCGTGGCGATACGATCTTGATCAAGGTATGATTTTATTCTCGCTTTTATGTATCAGTTGTTTATCATTTCCTGGACGTTATTTGTTCATTGAGCTAGGTTTTTAAAAATGTTTTGCCCTAAGTGATGTTGCTGAATTTTGTAGGATCGGGGAGGTTTGCTCTTCCCTTTTTGGATTGTGTGTGTGTGTGTGTGTTTTGAAAAAAATAAAATTTCATAATTTTAGATTAACTAGTGGTTCCATTTGGTATCTCGGGTTCGTGAATTGAGTGCGTTTTGATTTTTGGAGTAGAGGGCGTCATTTGTTCTTCTAGGCGGTCTTTTCTTTTTGAGTTCGGAAAGTTTAATATTGTGGACTTTGTGGTTGTTATGAAGTTTGGGTTGGGTTTACATAGCTTGTGGTTATACCATAGAAATGAATAGTTATAGAAGTTTATGTAGCTTGTGTGTTGATTTGCAAGTTGTGAGTTTGAGATTTATAGAAGTTATTGGAAGCCTAGAAGACGAGTTTCATTAACCTGTGCTATTCTGAAGTTTTTAGTAATAAGTTACCACAACTCTCCATTTCTGCTCAGAAGACTACTTAAACAATTTTGTCTGCTATGTACATCATTGCCAGATCTTGAAATATTGTTTTTGAAATTTGGTCAGGAGGAATTGTGGACTTTTTAGTGAGAATTCCAGGTTTTTTTTTTTTTTGGATGAGAATCTTGTGGCTGAGTGCAAAATTGTTCTGAGGATAGTTTTCTGTTTTCTTTTGGAAACTGATTCTGATTGGACGACTTATGAAGTCAATGTTATTGTACACGGAGCAAATTTGTAATTTAGGAAGAAATAGTAACTTCATTATTGCTATTATTTTGGTAAAACAAATCATTAGTGAGCATGCTAACAAAAAACAGCTTTATTAAACCGTTATCTAACGTGTTCGTACATGATTTTTGTTCTGCAAAAACGGAACCGTCTAAAATCAGTCCTTTGGGTTTCTTTTTCCCTAGCTTCTAATTGGAACAAAAGACTTCTAGAATTATCTTCCTTTTTTTTTTTTTTCTGGTTCCACCCAATTAGATAGTATTTTAAGATCTCCTTTGTTCTTGGAAGGGGATGGACTTCGCTTCCTTCCCTTTTACTCTTGTCCATTTCGGGATCTTAGGAACTTCTTCCTGGGAAAAAAAATGTTGCTTTCTCATACTCACAGCTTGAGAACGTTCTTGAATGGCATGCAATATTTTGTTTGTAACTGTAACTTTTGTCTTCCTTCTGGAGTTCAGGGGAAGAAAAGGAGGGATACAATCTGCATCGCTCTTGCTGATGACACATGTGATGAACCAAAAATAAGAATGAACAAGGTTGTGAGAAGCAACCTTCGGGTGAGGCTTGGAGATGTTGTCTCCGTGCATCAGTGTGCTGATGTGAAATATGGAAAGCGGGTACACATTCTTCCAGTAGATGACACTATTGAAGGTGTCACTGGGAATCTTTTTGATGCATACTTAAAACGTGAGATTCTATCCTACCTATTTCTTTCCGTTGATTTGTCTTTTGCTTCTTGTTTGTTTTAATTTCTGGCAAGTTCATTTGATCCTTCCCCTTTCCCAATTTATTACATGATTGACCAAGTGTTTTTTTTTCAATTGACTTTTTAGAATATGCTCATACATTACCTTTTCCATCATTTTTAGTTATTTGGTTTATGGAATGTTGTGACTTGTGATACTTGATATTGCAGTCCGCTCATGTGCTTTTCGTTTATCTTAAGTATGTATATCATTGGCGTACAGTGCATTGCCGGGAAGCAGCTTGTTTATCACTATTTTTTTATGTGTGTTTATCACTATTTTTGAAAATCTTGAACAAGTTCCTTTATACATTTAAAATTTGGTGTAAAGCAATTTTGTCTTCCCCTATCCTCTGTTTGCATCCAAATGTGTCTTTTCTCTTTTACATATTTTAATTGAAACGGGTTCAACTACTTGACGGTACCTGTTATGGTTTTCTTTGATTTTCAAAACTTTTAATGCACTTTCCTAATTAATAATATGTATGTATTTGCATGTCTTTGGTACATAGCTTTAGATAGATCTTCGACAAAGGTAGATAACTTTTCATACGTATAACATTTGGTCACATTTAAGCATAGATTTTTTTTTAATACACTGAAGTTTGCATATTTCTTAGTTCTTATATTGTTCATATCATGCAGCTTATTTCTTGGAGGCCTATCGCCCAGTGAGGAAGGGTGATCTCTTCCTTGTGAGGGGAGGAATGAGAAGTGTGGAGTTCAAGGTTATTGAAACTGATCCTCCTGAGTATTGTGTGGTTGCTCCCGACACTGAAATCTTCTGTGAAGGGGAGCCTGTGAGAAGAGAGGATGAAGATAGGTTAGATGAGGTTGGTTATGATGACGTTGGTGGTGTTAGAAAACAAATGGCACAAATCCGTGAATTGGTGGAACTGCCACTGAGACATCCACAGCTTTTTAAATCCATTGGAGTAAAGCCACCTAAGGGAATTCTGCTTTATGGACCCCCTGGATCTGGAAAGACCTTGATTGCCCGAGCTGTAGCTAATGAAACTGGGGCTTTCTTTTTCTGTATCAATGGACCAGAGATTATGTCGAAGTTAGCTGGAGAAAGTGAAAGTAATCTTAGGAAAGCTTTTGAGGAGGCAGAAAAGAATGCTCCATCTATTATCTTTATTGATGAGATTGATTCAATTGCTCCTAAGCGAGAAAAGACTCATGGAGAAGTCGAGAGAAGGATTGTTTCTCAGCTACTGACACTTATGGATGGGTTAAAATCTCGTGCCCATGTCATTGTTATTGGAGCTACAAATCGTCCAAACAGCATCGATCCAGCCTTGAGGCGATTTGGAAGGTTTGACAGGGAAATCGATATTGGAGTGCCTGATGAAGTTGGGCGCCTTGAGGTTCTTCGTATCCATACCAAGAATATGAAGCTTGCTGAAGATGTAAGATTTCAATTGTGTATACTTCTTTCTAATTGCCTTTGCTTGTCGGTTGCAACATCGTCAAAGGAGTTCACTCATTTTCTTATGTTGGATATTGCAGGTTGACTTAGAAAGAATCTCCAAGGATACACATGGGTATGTTGGAGCTGACTTGGCAGCTCTTTGTACTGAGGCTGCACTTCAATGCATTAGAGAGAAGATGGATGTGATTGATTTAGAAGATGAAACAATAGATGCCGAAATTCTTAACTCAATGGCAGTTACAAATGAGCACTTCCAGACTGCTCTTGGGACGAGTAATCCTTCTGCTCTTCGTGAAACTGTAAGTGCTCGTGGTGGCATTAACTGCAGCTTGCGTTTTAGCATTCGTTGGTGCGATACTGTGTGTTGATTTAATTTTCTTTTGTCAGGTCGTCGAAGTGCCCAATGTCAGCTGGCAAGATATCGGAGGTCTTGAGAATGTCAAGAGGGAACTTCAAGAGGTAAGTCATGCTCCTGATGAATGATCTTCTTAGTTTGGAGAAAATTCATTCATGATCTAATTTTGTTCTGTTTCTCAATTAGACTGTACAATATCCAGTGGAACATCCCGAGAAGTTCGAGAAATTTGGAATGTCACCATCAAAGGGAGTTCTTTTCTATGGCCCTCCAGGATGTGGTAAAACTCTTCTGGCCAAAGCTATTGCAAATGAATGCCAGGCCAACTTCATCAGTGTCAAGGGTCCTGAATTGCTTACTATGTGGTTTGGAGAAAGTGAGGCCAATGTTCGGGAAATTTTTGACAAGGCGCGCCAGTCTGCACCTTGTGTTCTGTTCTTTGACGAGCTCGACTCTATTGCCACTCAGGTTCGTATTCCCATACTCATGTAACTATTCAACATTATTGTTGTGTAAGTCAACCTGATAGAGAACTGTGTAAAATTAAGTTTTGCAAATCTTTTATAACCTTTTTGGACTAAACTATCTGCAGAGAGGCAGCAGCGTGGGAGATGCTGGAGGCGCTGCCGATCGAGTTCTGAACCAACTCCTTACTGAAATGGACGGAATGTCAGCAAAGAAGACTGTCTTCATAATTGGAGCTACCAACAGACCAGATATTATAGATCCTGCACTTCTTCGTCCAGGACGTCTCGATCAATTGATTTATATTCCTCTTCCCGACGAGGATTCTCGTCACCAAATTTTCAAGGCTTGTTTGAGGAAGTCTCCAATATCAAAAGATGTAGACCTTAGAGCCCTAGCTAAGTACACTCAGGGCTTTAGTGGTGCTGATATTACAGAAATCTGCCAGCGTGCTTGCAAATATGCTATCAGAGAGAATATTGAGAAAGTAAAATCCTGCACTTCGAATCCTATCATATTTTCAGTTGTGCACACATTTAAATATTTTCTGTGTTGCAGGATATTGAGAGGGAGAGGAGGAGAAGAGATAATCCTGAGGCCATGGAAGAAGATGTAGAAGACGAGGTGGCAGAGATTAAAGCTGCTCATTTCGAGGAGTCGATGAGGTTCGCTCGTAGAAGTGTGAGTGATGCTGATATCCGTAAATACCAGGCATTTGCTCAAACACTGCAGCAGTCAAGAGGGTTTGGTTCTGAGTTCAGATTCTCAGAAAACACTTCTGGAACTGCAGCAGCCGACCCGTTTGCAGCCTCGGCGGGCGGGGCTGATGACGATGATCTTTACAACTAGGTTTTTCATGTGTCATGTAAGTTTAGAACTAGAACGTTTCTTCTTCTTATACTGCAAATCTGTGTCCGTTTCCCATATAAATTATCTGTCGGGGGAGGAGGAGCCTAGAGTTGGAGGGCTGTTTGGTCCCATTCGTGGCTTCAGGGCACTCCCCTTGGGTAGTGATACGTGCCTATAATGTAGACTTTGAGCTGGTTTACTTGCTATTACTGCTTTATAATGGTTACTTTATTAGAACTCCATAAGATTGCTGTTTGAGCACACTACTCAATTTCTTTGAAATCTTAACTCCCTTGCGGCTTTTCTATCCCTCCAGAGGGAGGTTTGCCAATAGTGCATATATTTTTTTGTCGTACTGTTCTTTCTCGTTCGTACTTAAAAGATCAATGGTTTGGGTAATGTTCATACTCATGTTGAATGTGTATTTAACCGAATGCTTGTTAGCACAACACAAAAAATATGATTCAAATGCTAGTCATACAAGCCGAAACCATGGCTTCACTTGTTAGGCAACGCTTTTTAATCGTAAAGAAAGACAGAAAGACAATATTTCAAGGGTGTTATACATCAAACTTTTTTGAATGTTTGTGACATTTTTAGTTTGTTATATCATATTTTTATCTCATGTCCGTATCCTTTTTTATTATACGGTTCAAAAGTTGCAAACCCCCAAAAATCTTATAACACAAAGACAAATTTTACACATATCTCACCACATACATGATTGGTACAAACTACTAGTTAGAGAAAAATATTAAAAAAACATCTATGAATAGTATTTCTAGGACAATGCTAACAAAGACATGTCTCCTTACCGAAAGCGAAAAGGGTGAAGTAGATTGAAAGTGACAAGGCAAGGACCAAAAAGGAGAAGAAAAAAAACGGAAAGATTCAAAATGCCAAAAACTCGAGGGTCTAATAGAAATAGTGAAAAGATTATGTCACCCATATTTGGGAGCAAAAAAGATTGAGAAATTAAGGGTAAATGTGGGATGTTTTGGATTCATATTTGTAACTTGGGGAGCGAGTCAACTTAATGATTGGCGTGTGAATGAAATGGAGTTATAACCCTCGCTTTTTATGTCCAAAATGAAATTACATAGACATGAAAGGGCCCCTTTGCAAAAAAAAAAAGAATAGTGGTAGAAAGATAGAAAGAAAGAAAGAAAGAAAATGACTAAGAGAGTAGCATAATGGTAGTAATGGTAGTAAGACATACACATCAAATCATGTCATATACCATTTGCCTTATCATTCATTATGGTGATGGATGATGGATGATGGTTGATGGTTGATGGGATCCACATCATATCATCATCCCACCTTTTCTTCTATTCATTTCCCTTCCTTTTCTTCTCTTGGATACCCCAATTCTCTTATTTTCTTTTTATTATTATTATTTTTTTTTACTTTCAAAAAATATATGAAATTTAGCTCTGCAATTATAAATCTTACGCTCTCGATCAAAATGTTATAGATTTGAATCTCTCTCGTTTAGACATCGTTGACAAATTACAAACTTAGTCATGTCAATAGCATCCTCAAATGTCGAATAAAAGTATTGTGAGCCTCGAAGGCATAGTAAAAAATGACTAAGACTCCAAAAGAAACGGAGTCGAGCCTCGGTTAAAAGGAGGTGTTGGATGAATGAAAGTCCTAGAAATGATCATGGATTTATAATCAAATAATACTATCTCTCTTGCTATGACATTGTCCACTTTCAGCCTAACCTATGGCTTTCTTTTGGGCTTCCCAAAAGACCTAGTAACAATAGAGAGAATATCCTTTAATTATAAATGGATGATGAGAGTTATATGTTTTTTTTTTTTATTCTTACATTTTTAAATTTTCTATTTTAATTTTTTGCTTTTGGATTGTTCTTGAGTTATTTAATCTTATATTAAATTCTTTTGGGTAAAGATCTATCCAATTTTCAAATATTATTGTCATTTTGTTTATGTTTTGTTTTAATAAAAATATGCTTTCTTCTGACAATTAAAAAAAATTATACAGTTATGAGGAGTTGACTGTTCCAATTCAATCAAATATAAAAAATAAATTTGGAATTTTTTTTTTATATTAAAGTTTAACGGAAACTTTTAAGGCAGGACCCGTTGATCTAAAAACATTCCTTCGGTTCAGCTATGTTCAAATTGGTCTAATATATTATCAGTTCATCCACGTGTAGGATATGAAAATTCGAATCTCTAATATTTTAATCAAGAATATATATTTTAACCCGTTGAATAATATTTAAGTCGATTTTAACTTTAGTTGAAATACAACTTTTATTTCTTTTAAGATCGATAGCTCACGTAATATAGACTCAACTTTTGTGCCAAAACGAAAACAATAAATTCAATTTGATGTCAACGTTTCAAGCTGAACTCAATTAGTTTATGTATATTATATCTTTCGACCAAGAGATTAGAGCTCTAAACAATACTTACACACCCTTTCTTACTGGTTGACTCGAAAAGTTGCACACAACTCAATAAGTAGTTATCGACGTTACTAATGGTAAAGTAAACGAAGTTACTATGATCGAACACAAATACTCTAATACCTCACTAAATTACCACGGAACCTAAAAACTTGAACGGACCGAGAGGAAGTAGGAAGTGAAGGGATTGAGTAAGAAAAGTGCGAGATCCCACGTCAGTTGAATAGGGGAACGAAACATTCTTTATAAGTATGTGAAAATATGTGATGTCCCACGTTGATTGGGGGGAGAACAAAACACTATTCATAAGGGTATAGAAACCTCCCCTAGGAGACACGTTTTAAAGTCTTTAGGGGAAGCTCGAAAGGGGAAGCTCAAAGAAGACAATATCTATTGGGGTAAACTCGAGCCGTTGCGATATTGAAAGCGTTCGGGATAAATGATGAAGAGAGAGAGAGAGGTCAAAGTGAGGAAGGGAGGGCCGCACGAGGGGTCTCTGAGATATCAGAGGAACTTGCAGTTTTTTCCCCCTTTTTTCTTTTTCTCTCTCTTTCTCTTCTCCCCCCTCCCAACGATTCTACCTGTCGGCTCCCACTTTCTCTCTCTACAATTTTTTTTTTTCATATATTTTAAATAAATTGCAATATTAGTTTCGATAGTCGGTAATTGTAATCGTATCTTCCTACCCGATATTATATACAGTAAGTCGTTGTTGTTGCCTTTTGCTTACATTTTCATAGAACACCTATTTCAATTTTTCAAATCTTGCTTTCAAAACTCTCTTTCGAAATCTCTTTGCTCCTGTTTTCTAAAACTTTCTTCTTGAACTAGGAGGCTTGAGTATACGTCGTTTGGCCGTAGGCGACGCAAGAACAAATAGACTTAACTCACTTATTGTTGGGAAGTGAGTGCTGCACAATAAAGTCCGCTGCCATCAAAGTGCGAAATTGTCTAGACAGAAAGTCAACACGACTATTGGTGATTTGAAATAATGTGATAGAGAGTGATTTGTTTGATGTAAATTCGTTCCAATATTATGTTAGTTTTGGTTATATAATTGTTTCAAAACTACCCGTTTTAAGTATAAAGTCGACATGATGGTTACTTAGACAATATTACTATGATAGCTCAAGCCCACCACTAGTAGATGCAGTCCATTTTAGTCTGTTACGTATCGCTATCAGTCACTTAGTACAGAATTACTGTGATAATCCAAGCTCACCGCTTGCAAATATTGTCCACTTTTAGTCGGTTATGTATCGTTGTCAGCCACTTAGTATAATATTATTGTGATAGCCCAAACCCACCGCTAGCAGATATCGTTCGTTTTAGTCCATTACGTATCGCTATCTGCCACATAATTTTAAAACGTGTCTATCAATGAGAGATCTACACGCATCCGGACACCAATGATTTTGAAATATTTATAAAAAATATCAAATCAAACTTCAGCATTTATTTCAAACCACTCATACCTTCACTATTTTTTTTTTACCTTTTTATAAAAATTTACACGTAATATTATAATTTTTTTTAAAATAAGGATAGATTTGACATAAATAACAAATTTAAGGCCATTAATATTTCTGGTGCAAACAATAAATTAGAGTCTCTTTATAAAAAATTTAATATATAAAGGAACGTTTCGATCGTTCGATAATCAAAGTATCACTATCATGTGTATAAGGATTAGTTGTATAGGCATGTCTGATTAGCTCTGCAGTTGATAGGTACATATCTCAAATACGTGTATATATAGATATATATGCATAGTAAGAAATGACACAGAAGAAAATAAAAGAACAACCGCCGATGTTTATTCTTGTCTCATGTTTCCTTACCAAAACGCCCCTTGTGATAAGATTGTCCGAATTGACAAATCATTTTGGATATTTCATTAATTTAGAATTTTACGTCCATAACGATAAGTCATTATTGAAAGAAACTACGATGTTAAGTTACAATCATTGGTTCTGTCTTATGTTCTAACTCTCTCACTATATCTAAAATCTAAGAGATTATTATAAATTTTTATAATGAAATGCATTTCTCTCTTCTCCCGACATTGAATAGTCTTGTTGAAAATTTGAACAGTGAAGAGTAAATCACGTGCAGATCAAAGCTTAAAAGTGTATATAAGAATAAATTCGATCGGTCTATATATTTTTAGCGTTTTTTTTTTCAGAGTTATCACGTGACAGGACCCAAAAGGAAATTTCAAGTTCAAAGATTTTGAATTTAAATTTACAAGCATGGAATGTAACCATATGAAAATTACACGTTCAAGAAATTTGAACTCACGAACTCTTACTCGTTATTCTTCTTTCGTTACCTCTCGATGCTAATAATTTCGAGAAAAAAAAAAAAAAAAAAAGCCATTAATTAAGAGAGAAATTTTGAATATTGTTACATTATTATTAGCGATGGGAGAGAGATAGAGAGGGAGAGAGCAAAATGAAGCACTAATCTTTTGTACTCCGGGGAATTACCTTGTATGAACAAAACAAAACAAAACGAAGAAGCCCATCAGAGGCGGCGCTACGGCGGCGACAGCGGCGGCGGTGGTGGTGGTGGAGATATATCAAGGGTCGCCACGTTCATGCCAGCAAAGAAGCATAGCCACACAGCGGCGGAGGATGTAGAATTTAGTGCGCTGTTTTTTAACCAAATTGCTGCATTTTTTACCAAAAGATCTACAAGGATCACATGGGTATTCCCCAATTTCACTCTTTTCCTTCACTCCTTCCATTTTTAACTGCCTCTCCAACAATATTTACTGCTGCTACAAATGGTTGAAGAACCCCTTTCTCTCTGTTTTTTTACAGTTTTTCGCTCTGTTTTTGACCTCTCCTTCTTCCCAATTCTGGGTTTGTGCTGAAATTTTCAGAAGAAGAAGAAGAAGAAGAAGAAGAAGAGATGGGTTTTGTGTGTGTAAATGACTGTTGAAAAATGGAACCCACCATTTTATCAACAAGAAATGGTAACAGGTAGCCATTTGAAACAAAGAATGGGCCAATCCTCTGCCACACCATTTTTTTTTTTTTTCTTTCTTACCCTATTCTTAATTTAATTTTTATTTTACGCGGTAAAGATTCGAATATTCAACCTCTCGATCAATTTAGTTATGTTCAAGATTTGTTTAGTTCGATAATGATAGAAGTGAGGTATTGAATTATCAGACGTTTAAGATGATTATTAATTGAGTTATATTTGGATTAACCAAAGGTTAACATGAATGTTATATTTTTTTTTGGTATTAAAAATTGATTTAAACGTAAAGGATGATGCAATAGACTCGGTGAAAACATTAAAAATATACCGTACGGTAAAAAATTTGTCTCTTTTTTCTTTTGAATTACGAGTGATGAGGTTGGCTTAGTGGAGTTGGTGAATATACCCGAACATTGCAACTATATGCTAGATTCGTGAAAATATTAAAAATATAAAGTATTATAAAATTTGTTTTTTTTTTCTTTTGAATTATGAGTAATGAGATTGGTTCGGTGAGTTGATGAATATACTCGAGCATTACAACTATATGGTAGAACGACACTCTTATGACCTAATAGAATTTTGGGTAATTTAATATGAAAAATTGTAGATAATGTTATTATTAGGTCAATATAAAAATAAAATATAAAATGATTAAATATTTGAATAGTTAAAAAAAAAAAAAAAAAAAAAAATTCAATGTATAATTGAGGGAATTTGAAATTCATGTACCTTAAAATGATCCATTACCAATAAAAGGTAAAGAAGGGACCCATATAGTAAATGCTAAGAATATTATTAAACTAATTATTATTATTATTATTTTTTTTTTTTCTGAAAAAACTAAACTTTTAAATATTATAATAAGATGAAGTAAATGAGGCACAAAATAAAGACTCGGTCGAGTAATAGAACCTTTGATTCTAGAGCATAGATTTACATGGAATAATTCCAAGAGCTTTCACTACGAGAAAGTTAGATACGTGGGGTAGTGGGCTCGTAATACCCCCTTTCAATTGCTTCATCCATATAATTGCGAGCTAGAGTTGTTATAGGTTATGGCTAGAGCTATAGAAGGCCTAATAGGGAGAACCGTAAAGCTTTTTTTATGTCAAAAGCCCTAAAACTAGCTATCTTACGGTGGATTTGACATAATTGGAATATAATTCCGAGAAGGTGAAGTTAATTTTTAAATCTTAAAATTAGTTTTATAGTTAGCTTAAAGCTAACTTTTACTGAACTTGCCAACCTAAACCTCCAAAGACGGCATACCCAATTCTCGGGACCAGAGCGTGACTAACGAGAAAGAAAAACTCTTATTTTCTCATTGGGGCAAGCCCACACGGCTATGGGAACGAGCACGAGCAGTCTAGTGTCCGAGCCAATTGGTCAAACGACGATTGAATTTATTAGATTAGTATTCGTCGCCTATCCCAAAAGAAAATGGGATAATAGAAAGAGCGGGATGCGCAAAATAAATCGGTGAAAAAATATAAGAAATTAATTTTAAAATTTACTAAAGGTATAAAAATAAAAATAGAATAAATTTAGAGTGTATATAATTATATTATAATATTTAGGGAAGCAGAAAAGAAAAGTGGAGATGCTATAAAAATGGGTCCTGCCATGTGGTAAGGCAGCATGAGTTGGTCTTTTTTGGTCTTAGGAAAGGCGTTTAGAATGGATGGGTCTCCATCCATCCATCCAACACCAATCCATCCTTGCCATGGCTCAAAGAATTGTGTTTCTTCTTCTTTTTCTCGAGCTTGATGGCGATTTCCCGCTCGGTATAGTGTTTTAGTCACTGAGTCATTGGTTGTTGTAGCTTCGTTTAAGCTTGTACAAGGCTTGGTTCTTGTAACAACTCAAGCCCACCGCTAATAGATATTATCCGTTTTCGCCTGTTACGTATCGCTGTCAGCCTCATGGTTTTAAAATACGTATGCTATGGAGAGGTTTCCACACTCTTATAAGGAATGTTTCCACACCTTTGCACTCTCTCTCGAGATAAATCAACCATGTTGCCTATTGACGACAGAGTCTTCTCTTACAATCTTCGAGCCCAAATTGTAGTCTGATGATCTGTCTCTCATTCGGATCGAGAATGCCTAGGAGATTCCAAATTTGCAGTTATTTCCTGTAATATAATTCAGAATGCATTCTCAGATTATGGTAGATAGAGCTAGTTTATCATATGCCTAAATGAATCAACAAACTACAAATCTAAGGGGTTGATAAATCCCTGAATGTATCTATATGCATTTTCTGTGATTCAATTATTAACACTATAATATATCTTCAAAGGACGCCAGCAAAGCAACTTATAATCATTATCCAGTGATGAACTGATACCAAAACTTGGACAACAGACAAATGATGGAACTGAGAAAGATGGATTTTTCAAATAATGGCAATACATCACTATGATCACCATTCCTGACATCATTATTTTCTAACATTTAAAACAGCTTCCCTGTCAGATGATAATTACTGTTATAAAGTAAATTTCATTGGTAAGCCAGCAAACCTGCACCGCTCTACAAGTATTACTTTTTTCGTAACTCAAACTCACTGTTAGTAGATATTGTTATTTTTGGATTTTTTCTTTCGGGCTTACCTTAAGATTTTTAAAACGTGTCTGTTAGGAAGAGGTTTCCACACCTTTATAAAGAGTGTTTCGTTCTTCTCTCCAACCGACGTGGGATCTCACATACAAGCTTTATGGAAGGTAAGAATCCAAAATCGTAGATTCATAAATCAGTATGTTTAAAGTCGTATCCTGTCATTGTTCAATTTTATGTCCTATTTTATAGGTCAAAAGTAAAGAGAAGAAGTGAAAGATACCTGAAAAGTGGTATCATGGTCAGCCCATACAGGTTGCTGCAATGAACACGAAATTCACGACATAAAAAGTAACTTATCCAATCTCTCAACTGTAATTCCAACATCATTAAATCCTGTTAAAAGTTACTTTATCAAGCACGTATAACAAGCCTAATGAATTGAAGACATGAAAACTGAAAACACACAAACAATATAGCCTTCACATGCATACCTGGATTTGGACAATCAACTCAGACTCTTCTTGAACTGTTAAAAGCTTCTTTGTTTCAGGATCCGACAAGAACAGTCGTAGAAGATTCTTAGGATCAAAATTTTCACTTGTTTTTCTCCGTGCATCTTCCCCATTGAATTATAAGTCTCATGAATCATTGTTGCGTGTTTTGGCACCCTTATCTTCTTAGACCGTCTATATTGCAGCCTGGTTGACTTGACAGTTCTCTCCTTGCTTAGAGAACTAATCAATGAATATATCCCAAAATGAGCAAGGTTATGGTTGCAATGAAATATCGTACCAAATGTAGCTATCCTAAATTGTACACATAAGATTATAAAAATTAGAGAGGCTCATTGTAATAGCTCAAGCCCACTGCTAGCAGATATTGTCTCTTTCGGCTTTCCCTTTCGGACTTTCCCTCAAGGTTTTTAAAACGCATCTGTTAGGGAGAGGTTTCCCCACCCTTATAAAGAATGTTTCGTTCTCTTCCCAACCGATGTGGGATCTCACGTTCATTTAACCTATAGGAAAGAGGGTTGTAGGAACCCATCTCGAATGGCTTCGTTCTCCTCCCCAACCGATGTGGGATCTCACATTCATTTAACCTACAAGAAAGAGGGTCGTAGGAACCCATCTTGAATGGGGCGGGTAACGAGGGAGGAAGCATGAGCAAGGAGATATTCCTCCCTGTTAGCCGAACATGTTCGAGGATGGGGCTTAAATTCTCCATCCCCATCTCAGCCCCACCCTGCCCTATTTCGACTCACCAACAAACGATCTGCAAAATGATTGTATTTACTCAATATGACAGAAATGATATAGTTGATACGGATTTTCATCTGTATATTGATTGATAAGAATGGTGAGGAAAAGGAAGTTTAGTTCATCTTACGATGATAATAAACCAAGCCACTCAACCGCTTGATGCAAGTTTCCAGACAAGATGCTCACGGTTGCTTTGTCTCCCTTCATCAATTCAAACACTCCTCGATCAACCTCCTATTTAGTGTCATCTTCATAATGAGCATCAAATGAGTCATTAATTAGAATTCCCAAATGCAGTGGAGACGCAGGTACATATAAATACTTGCATATGTATAATCGTGTTGGAAAAAAACATGAATACAGACACCAGCACAGAAATTATGGTTTTCTTAAAGATATCAAACTCTCGTTCTGTCGCGAATGACTGTATGTTTTTCTAGGATGTACACTCCTTTATTGTTCTAACAATGCTGTTGTGAATTGTTATCGGTCTGGTAAAAAGTGTCTTACTTTCATTGTGCAGGATTTCATAACAAACATAAACCTGAGTAGATGCGGCATTTTTACAAACACTTGATGTACATGGAGAAAGCTAATTTAGGAAAACTAAATGATAAAAGAGATCAGAATCGATTATAGATGAATATGATACAACTTTTGTAAGCTTTAAGCCAATTGGAAAACTATTTTCAAAATTTTCATGGTGTTTAAACCCTTCTCCTCAAAGTCCTACATAGGCGCTTTCTACATACTCCGCATTGCATAGCTAATGGGCACATTCGATTCACAAACAACATTCATAGCCATTTGAGGCACTACAAAATCCAAATAAGGAAAACCCAACTCTAAATATTCTGAACAAAACTCTCTAAGCATCACATTTGTGCCAAACCAAACAGGAAAATCACACAAAGCAAAGAAATGAGCATAATATCAAACTGCAAATACTACCTGAAGAACAGGAGGAAGAAGAAGAAGAACAGAAGAAGGATGAAGGATGCTTCTCGGGTGGCATCTTGAAAGTCCCTTAGAACTGTTCACTGGTAATTTTCTCGCCGTTCAGTCTCTGTGAATGATCTGGGTCCTTATTTTCGGTGGATTGGTAAGCAATGGGTTCGTTCTGAGCTTTATCAGTGGCTTCACAGAGCAATTCACACCCCGAAACCGGGACAAGATTTTTTTCCTTCTGAAGTTTACATGCGGGTTAAAGTAAGAGCTAGAATATAACGATGTATATATCATTATAACTTCAACTAAGACAACTAACTATGTTTAACTGACTCTACGTCATTATAACTTCAACTAAGATGTGTTTTGGAGTACTTATTCTTCCTTCAACATCAATAGTTTCGTCTCCTCATCTCACCTAATCGTTTGTCCTCTTCTCATCTGGTTGCTTGTCGTTGCTTAGCTCTCTCTTGCATCTCATGTCATTGGTAAGCTTAAATTGTTTTTCCTCGTGGTTTCTAATCTGTCCCCACCACCATGACTTTCTCTCACTCGATTTCATCTCCTTTCTTCTACAAATCTCTCTGGGTGTAACTTCTCATTGGCATCATAGATCCACATGCCAAAAAATGGACGTAACTGTGGGACACTTGCGGATAGTCGCCCTAGCTCAAACTCTTTTTTTAGTTCCCTTTGAGTTCCACTTCTCAAGGAAAGTCGAGTCTTATAAAAGACGTCATTCTACGAGGGAAGTCTCCGAGAGCCTTTGCAAGTTTATTCCAAACAAAGCAAACCCTTCTTTCTCGATCTTGGATTTTGTAGGAGATTGGACTTAAAAGCCATTAGTTACTAAAAGAATCATTTAACTAATAGGGAAAATAACAGAATAAGTGGACCCCACATCACACAGGCTGAAGGGAGAAACGAGAAGCCATGTGTCACGGTGATGCTTGTCCAAGTCACCATGCATCCCACTCTGATTATCCGACTCCATGACATGAGGAGCCAGTATTTATTAAAATTACCTCAGAACCCTAATCCCCCTTCTCCTTAGTCTCTTCCATTCCGATCGGAACGAACCCTAACACCCTTCTAACATCAACAAGCACAAAATCCCCTTTTCATTTCTTCCTCGTCTGAAATCAAATCATCAATCATACTATTTCAACCATGGTATCCGAAATCCTTCCCCACAAATTTCCCTCTTCCTCCGATCCCCATTCTCAGCCCACTGCTTCTCACTCACTTGCAGTCGCCACTGATTCATCTCTGCCCAACATCACGCAACCCGTCGTCCATCGCAAATCCTCCACCGCTTTGTCCTCGTCATCTTCGAGGGACCGCCACACCAAGGTCAACGGCAGAGGGCGCCGTGTCCGCATGCCGGCTCTCTGTGCCTCTCGCATCTTTCAGTTGACGTGCGAGCTTGGCCATCGTTCTGATGGTGAGACCATCGAGTGGCTTCTCCGTCAGGCTGAGCCCTCTATCATCGCAGCCACTGGTACTGGGACTGTTCCGGCTGCTCCGATCTCCACCGTTTCTTCGGTTATGGCGTCGTCTGCTCCGTCGGTTGCTTGTAGGGTTCAGCCGGTGGCAGTGGCTGCTGCTGGTGGGCAGGGAATGTTCGGGATGCCACCGCCGAGCTGCCGTTTGAATTTATGCCAGCCGGCCGGGATGGATTACTCTAATGGCGGGGATGATTACCGGTACATGCCGTTCACTGCGCTTCTGTTGCAGCCGGCGACGGCGGACGAGGCGGAGGAGAGACATGAGGCGGAGGAGATCTTCAGAGAACAATAGAAAATTGAAATGATCAAACAGAACACAGACAGCAGTTTGAAATTGCAGTATGGAAATCTTACCCTTTTTCCAGCCCTTCTTCGGTCACCTTCCTCTCATTCTGGTTATGGCTAGAATTTGTAGAGGCATGAAGAAACTGTATAATCTTCTACTGCAATGGAAATTCATCTTTTTTTTTTTTTTCTTTTTATTGAAATTTAAATATCTTCTCTGGCTAAACTGATTGAATGGACCCACCATTGTCCACCTGGTCTTACAATATATTCTCAGTGGGGCATGAAATGGGGACAGTTCAGGAACATTCCTGGCATTGGAAATTAATTATTTGAACTTTTTTTTGTCAACTAAAATAAAAATTTTGTAAAAAAGGAACTTTCAGTTCAGGTTGGGATGAGTTTTGAAACCTCAAACATTCTTCATCAAAGTATATCATCCATCCCTGTGAAAGAACCCAGTCTTAAGGGAATTCATATAATTTTTCATAGAAATGCATTTGATCAAGAGCAATAATATTACATCTGTTGAGCTTGTAATTCAAGGGTTAACAAAGTGCAAGAAGCCAGCAAATTTTATTAATCTATGTAATGTAAAGTGGTGAATATGATCCAGAGGAAGACAGACCGAGTTTCTCAAACTTATTAGTAAAAAGAATGTGTCGCAAGTCTTCTCAAAATTTAAAGAAGACCACGACCACCAGCAAGGGGAAAAGCAGGAGAGGAGACGTAATGCACCTTTTGCTTAGAGTTTCAATGCTTGGATCCAAAAATCCACCATCTCCTCCTCTTTCTGTAGTCATTTGATTGCTCATCTGCAACTGAGGAAACATCCGAGTGAATATATGGAGCTATGAGTTATGGAATTGAGGAAATTGAAGAAATGAACCTTACATATAACATATGAGTGATAAGTATCAAGCAGCTAAGTTCACTGTGAATAGAAGACTAAAAATAGTTACCCCGTTGAGGATAGATTGAATTGTAATGCACCTCTGCCCAAAAGCTCAGGAAAATGACTGCATATTGCACAGAGGAATAGTAAGTGAAGCTCTTTACAAACAAAATTACATACATGTAACATTGATTCACGTTCCTAAATGTTGGAAATCCCCCCTTTTTGATCCGAAAGATAAGGGTTTTGTTTATTAGAAAGAGATACTGTTTTTGCAGTACACAGGATATAATAAAACTGGAAAACAGAGCATGAATGAGTATTCACAGACCATTTTTCTTCAGTCAAATTTACGGAATTGCAAAGAAAAATGAGAGAGTTGAGTTCATACCTTGTTTTTTCTTCTGGAAATTAGGGATGATCTCTATACAACAAGTTTCCTTGAAAGAAGCCATAACGAATATCTTAACGCCATACTGCAACATAAAACGGTCATCAGGGGACATTTTGCTTTACTCATAAATGACAAATTTCTCAAAACAATAAGGTAGAAAGGGGGAAGGAAGAATGGAGGGAGGAAACATATTCTCGTTTTGGGGGGTTGGGGAAGGAATGAACAGAGTTCTTAAACGACATAAGGACATGCATTTTTCATTTCATTTTCATATCAAGCTAGCTACTTTATTCAAGTAATTGACATGATTGGGGATCACTGCATGAACGAACAACAAACATATTTTAAACTTCCAACACTATCTAGAGAAAACACTTCAAAGCCGGAGACAAGATGATGCGGTGACCGTACCCAATCTGCAGCTGCCTGTAGTGTTACATGATCACCCCACTCACCACTCCTGTAAACATTTCAAAATAAGGATTATCCAAATAAGATTAGAAAAGGAGGATGAAAAATAGTGAAATAAATAGAAGTCAAAATACATGGACATCTTTTCCAAATAATCATCGTATCCCATGGGAACATATCCCTCATAAATCTCCTGGTGTGACTTGAGCTGGTATGGAAAAAAAAGACACATAGAAAACCATGATAAGTAGTCAATTATATGTGGAAGATACAAGGTAGTAAAGCTATGAGCAACAATGACAAACCTGATTCACAACATTTTCTCTCACCAACTTGTGGCGTTCAGATGTTCCAAATAGTTGATCTGATAAGGCACGGAACTGAGAATCGAAAATGATATGAGTATGTCAGGTAATCCAAACTGTTCAAGTGTGACCAGAACCACATGCCTGAGAAACAACTGACCTGACAGTTACCATCCCCTTTAACCTTTCGTTCAACAAAATCATATACCTTCAACCTAGGATTGGAAAGGCAGTGGACAGACATTACAGTTAATACCCAAAATCCAATGTTGAACAAAAGAGAGTTTTTGAGATATTACCTATCCAGCAACCTTTGATGATCTGAAGTTACTTCATCAATTGGAGGAATCTCACCATTAGTTCTTGGGACATGCTGCACAATCACATGAGAAGTTTTAAGTCAACTTTGTAGTAGACAGACAAACCTATGGATAATACCATGCCACATACATATGTTAGCACAGATTGGAAAAGAACTAGAGATCAGCCTTTGAAAGCATATTGTTTGACAAGATTCCTTGGTTCTCGTCCAAACAATTAAATGAATAGTGAAAATCATAAGTGAGCATGCTGGGAATCAAGAATCAGTAATAGCGGGAATGATCATGTCGATGGTTCACAGAGAAAACGTCTACCAAATGTTTATTCCAGTGCCCATTTCAGTCTGACAACACACATGAACGAATGATGTAAGAATAGTTCAAAATATTCCAAACTAATTCCCAAAAAGAAAAAAGAGAAGCACCTACGGAAATCATAACAAAATATTTCCCAATCAAGAGGAGAACAATTCCAAATTCTAACCAGATATAAAGTATTCCTAGATGTCAGCAGTCACAAGTCCCTGCAAAGAAGCATGCTCCATACAAAGTCTGACATACATTGATCGCTCTTAAGAGGGAATATTTTCATCATAATGAATCTATAATTTATTTCAACTACTACACCAAAATAAAAAAAATGTAATTATAGAAAATCTCACAGGCGCTGGAATCATTTGATCCATTTTCCAATCTACTAGATTCTCATGCCCGTATGGAAAGTAATTATCTTCATGACTTGGACTAGAACATGAACTAGAAGGCTCCATAGTTTCAACTTCATCTTCAACCGACTCATTTTCTGCAGATTGTAAAAAAAAAAAAAAAAAAAAAATTGTGCGCACTTGTAAGGATCATTATCACACATGTATAGGGAAAGAAGAATAATGCAGTTAGTATTGTAACAATCTGAACTGTAGTTTCTTGAGGACCGATTGTTCCAACCCAGCGCAAAATTAGATGTTTGGGAGGGCTCTTCTGCATTTGAACAGCCCGAGGCCTCTGCGATTTCTAATTGGGTAAACTCCTCCTGAAGAGTGTGTGCAATAATCTCATCGTTCTCCACGTGGTTAACTTCATTATTGCAACGATTTCCATGATAATGGTCATCGAAATTAACATCATGTTGTGCCATGTCATGAAAGTACTCGGTACTATAGGATGAGTCCCCATTGAAAAGACGAAGACCCCACCTAATGGCATCGGAATCATAATCGTTCATAACTATCTTCTCGTCACAACTACTAAAGTAATGGTAGTTTCTCCTCCAGAGAAGTAGCTGTTTGACAAGTTTGCAAAATGCCTAACCCAACAACTCCTACCTACGAGGAAAATTATGAACTACTAGATTACAAGCACGAAACGAGATCAATAACCAATAATCAATAATCAATAGAACATCAAGTTCTCGTGGATATTTCGAAACTTCCTTCAAACTGTACCTTCTAAGATCCAAGTCTTATAAACAAAAATCAAATACGAAACATATTTTGATTTTGATCTAAACGAGAAACGCCTCTATACATTTATAACTTCGAATGCGGATAAAAAAAAAAAAAACCATGCAAACCAATCCAAAGCTTTCAAGAGTGGATAAATCAAAATCAAACAAACAACAACAGAACTCGTATAAACAACAACAAGGATATAACGGCAACTGAAAAACGAACAGAAGAACGATTAAAGAACCAAAGCACTTGGTCAAAGAAAAATAAGAACCTTAAGACAACGGCGGATTGGATCAACGAATCAGTTGCATATCAGAAAGTGAAATTATGACATTAAGCATAAAAACAAGCACTGACCTCCAGTTCAATCAAAGGTGAGAGCGATCAACGAGGTTGAAGAATGAAGTTTCTTATCGAACTGCACATTTAAAGAAGCGTACGGATGCAATAGAGGACGACGACAAAATTTTACAGTTACTGTGCGGTTAATGCGTTGTGATATTACCAACGTTCAGGCACATGTCTATAAATTCTATATTTTATTATGTTATTTATTTTTTATTTTTTAGCACAAAAATTAGTGTAAACTATGCGCACTAACTCTTTTCAATTACCATATGTGTCGGTATAAACATTTCAACGGTTAGATCGTGATTTTAATTACCATATGTTATCTAAGAAACTTTAAGAATAATTAAAAATTTAAGAAGAAATTAAGAAAAATAATTAAAATATTAAACCATTCAAGTAAATAATTAAATTAGTACAGTTATGTTTCACATTTATAAAATCGATTACACCCACAAGCATCACTACCGGTGTACATGGTCCGGATTGAGTTGGGTTGAAGGATTTTTTTTATCCAACCCAATCCAAAATTTTTCACAACTCAGTTCTCCGGTCATCAAATGTTAAATAAAATAGGATAAAATAATAAAATAACAAAATAATATAAAAAAAATTTAAACAAAATAATAGAAAGAAACATGTATATAACAAAATAATACAAATTAAACAAAATAATAATAATTAATAAGAAAGTATTTTAAATATATTTTATATATTTTTATTTGGCCCGGTTCAATTGGAAGGTCACACAAACTCGAAATCGAACTGATTTAGTTCGGATTCAAAAAAATGAACCCAACCCTATCCAAAATACTAATCCAACCCAATTCAACCCTTATAGTTTGGGTGGTTGAACATTCTTTTATCCACGAATATCTGAAAAGGGTAAAATGGGTATACTCAAAAAATTATCTTCCATTTATATAAATTCTAGATTATAGGTGTTGCCACTCAAGTAAAAAAAATAAATAAATAAATAAATGCAATTTGAAGCATTTATTGGTTCCCAATACATTATTTTCATACTATGACGTGGCAATGACTTGATTCTTGGAAGTTTTGCCATGGTTAAAAATTATTTTTAAAATGATTATTTATTATTTTATCATTTATTGTAATTCATATGAATAATATTTTAATATCATCTTGTGGGTTAGCTATCGCTATTTAAAAAAAAAAAAAATTCAATTTTAATATTGGAATGGAGAAAGTAAACTAATTTTGATTAAAATAAAATATTCAAAAAAAGTAAAATTGAAATGGTCACTCCAACGGTCAATTTAGTAAATTAATCTCGTCTATATTTCGAGTATATCGTTTATATAAGTGTATTATTTTATTATTATTTTGAATATATGATATAAACCAAGAGACATCAATCATACAATATACTTCAATGAAGATGTGAAGAAAAGGTTGTCAAAATTATCAAAAGATGTTTCAATTCATGTTACATTGAAGAAGAATGAAGTTTGATTGTGGTAAATTTTGGGTGGGTTACAATTTAGAGTTATTGTATTTTAAGACTTTTTATTTAATTTCGGTTACATTTACATCATGGCTAATTATGGCCAAAAGTATGAATGTTACCACTCTTGTAAGGAGACTTTGTGCTTTTCTTTAGCCAATGGCTAAGTTTATGGCTAATGTAGTTTAGGTTGCATGAGTTTATGGCTAATGTAGTTTAGGTTGCATGATTAGCCAATAGCTAAGTTTATGGCTAATGTAGTTTAGGTTGCATGTAGAATCATTCAAGCTCGACATAATCAATCTTGCTTGTGGAGTGATTCGAATCTCAAACAAATGTTTGAGATATTTGATCAACAAGAATCATTCAAGCTAGACATGATCGATCTTGCTTGTGGAGTGATTCGAATCTCAAACAATGTTCTTGCCTTGAGATATTCGATCAACAATGTAAGTCGAATCTTAACAATGTAAGTCGAATCTTATTCCCCTTGTAGTTGATTCCTTATCTTATCAGTATATCAATAATATAATATATCAAACAAAGTTCATTTAAAAAACGAAGAAAAACAAAAGTATTATTATGTATATTGTAATGTTAAATATGACTGTTTACAATTAGTCAGCCTCCTAGTCACAGATGCTTATATGGAGTTCTTCAAAAGCCAAGAGAAAGCAAGCGGACTATCTAAACAATAAAACCACTTCACTGCTAACAACTATGATGAGCTTATCAACTTGTTAAAACAAGAAAAAGAAGAACAGAAGGGAAAAAAATGGATTTAGTGCATGGAAAAGCAGCTGTTCTAGCCACTTTTATCTGCACAAAAACAGAAGCATATGTTACAGGATTATCATCTACCTGGCACTTGAAATCGATCGCCCAAACTCGTTAACTGTTACTTCAATCAGCACGTTTTCAAAAGCTTTGGTGCCGATAAACACGAAAACCAACCATTGTTTCTATGTCGAGAATCTATGGTTTTTCTATCATTCCATGGCTCCGCAGGCTTGGGAGTTTTTGATGATGTAAGAGTTTCCAAGGGAGCTTGTGAGTTTCCCGTTTCTGTCCATGCTTCTGCAATCTGGCTAACCATTTCCAAAATATTGCTCATCTTTGGACGATTCTTCGGATTTCGAACAAGGCAACGGTTCGCTACATTCGACAGCTTATATGCAGATTTGATGTGTGATTTCCCCTTCAGCTTTGGATCCAGTATGAGCTGGAACTTCTTTGTGTCTGACAGATATGGCCTTACCCATTCTAAAAGCTTCTGCTCGCTCTTTGGACGGTTTCGGTCTATGGGGACCCTACCAGTTATGAGTTCGTATAGGAAGACCCCATAGCTCCATACGTCGGTCTTGGATGTGAGACGTCCAGTCTGAACATACTCAGGAGCTGCATATCCCATTGTTCCTACAATCTGGTGTGCATTGTTGTCATATTTATTGAGTGCTAAGAAAACACAAAAAGTTCTAAACAAAACTACAGCATTATGATTCTTGTCAATTGGAACTAGTACTTTCGTATATTTGTTACAACTCTGAGATAACTCTGTCCAATATAGCAACTCAAAAGCCAAAGCTGAACTCTACAATGACAATCCTATTAAGCACCGTGGTACGAGTTCCAGACAGTGCAGCATAAAAAATTGCTCACGAGCGTGTCAGATATTTATCTATGTGTGTGCTCATGAGCGTGTTTGGTTTTTGTGGTCGGAATTGAGCAGTATTCGATTAATATTAAGTAAAGGGGGTGGTACTATTTGAGCATACCGCTGTGGAGACATGAGTAAACCCTTCTGGAGGTCCTAGCCTGGCGAGTCCGAAGTCCGATAGCTTCGCATTCCATTGTTCATCCAGAAGAATGTTTGAAGATTTGAAATCCCGGAAGATTATCTGCAAAATTCTTCAGGGAATAAAGATACATGACCCAAAAGCCCAGGAAAAGTTGCTTACACAAAGGAAGAAAAGTACCTGAACATCTAATTCTTCATGAAGATATGTTAGTCCGCGAGCAGCATCCCGGGCAATTCTTAATCTCATGGCCCAGGAAAGAGTTGTCTCTCGACTCGATAAATGGTCCAACACGCTTCCATTAGCCAAAAACTCATAAACCAGTAGACGCTGTATTCCTCTTTCGTCGTCGTCAGCACAGTAGCCAACCAATTTAACAAGGTTTGGATGTTCAGCAAATCCAAGAAAATTCACTTCTGTCACCCACTCCTTGTGACCCTGCAAACAAGAGGGCAGAGACTCAATATGCAAACGACTAATCCTGGGATGATTTCTTGTGATCACGCAAAATGAAAATCATTATGTAACAGCCCAAGCCCACTGCTAGTAGATATTGTCTGCTTTGCCCCGTTGCGTATTGCCGTCAACCTCATGGTTTTAAAACGCATTTATTAGGGAGAGGTTTCTACACCCTTATAAATAATGTTCCGTTCCCCTCTCAAATCAATATGCGACCTCACAATATACCCCTTTTGGGGCCCAGCTTTCTCGCTGGCACATCGCTTGGTGCTTAGCTCTGATACCATTTGTAACAGCTCAAGCTACCGCTAGTAGATATTGTCCGCTTTGGCCCATTACGAATCGCGTCAACCTCACAATTTTAAAATGTGTCTACTAGGGAGATGTTTCCACATCCGACCTCACAAGAAGATTATAGTATGTCATTAGTGTATTTTCTATAATCAATTCAAAAGTAGCATGTAGTTGTTCGCCATACAACAGTTAGGTTTAGAACATACATTTGCCAATGTAGTATATGAAAGCCATATATGATGCATTCAGTAATGAAGATTGTTTCATGTAAGTTATACTCATTAAGACTTACACATGAATACAAGAATACACTATATCTTCCATGACAGTATGCAAAAAAAACTCTATAAAACCCACCAACATTCTTTATCTTCCATGGAATTGCTAATGCACTTTGCTCAATAAGATATTTTCAAATGAAAAAGAAAGTTAAGTTAGCCTTAACCTTTGATCAAGACTAAAGCTTGCTACTTAATATCACAAGACAGAAAGCTTGCCTGCAATCCTCTTTTACCAAGCTGTTTGACAGCAACTTTTATTTTTTGAGATGGATCGTCTGCACTCTTGATTATCCCTCTATAAACGCATCCAAAACCACCTTCTCCAACCATAAAAGTTCGACTGAAATTTTTAGTAGCTGATTTGAGATCGGACACGGTAAAGACTCGGAGGTTGCTAGCTCTTTCAGACATGCTTTGTATATAATTTCTCCTTGAGGATTCTGAGCTACTGTTAGAAACATTTTGTGAATTAAGTTCAGAACCAGATCTACCAGCTTCAGCCTCAGTGTTCGTGGAATTAGTGGACATAACCGGTGTCGTATTCGAGTTCATTGGTTTATCCCTCTTGTCACAAATACAAACTGAGAAAAACCAACGCATGCCTCCTGAAATCAAAACAATGACTCTTCAGGTACTGATCTAAAAGTAGCTCAGAATCAATCTGGATATCAAACAGGAAAAATCAACTACAAGTCAAAGGAATGGATTAAAAGAACATAACAAAATGTTCAACAATCCAAGCCAAGCCTTGATTTCCAATCTCAACAATGCTTCAAGCACTAAAATACCCACAAACTAGATCACCATCTAATTGGAAGAAATGTCTACAATTCTCCCATTAATAAAGAAAACAGAGTCCACCGAATTCCAGTTCCTGCACCTGCTTCAAGTTTCTACTCTTCATGATAATCCAAATGATAAACCAGTTCAACGCCCAAGAAAATAATCAATTAAGAAAACAGCACTTCTATTCAAATCGGCCCATCCGTTATAACAAAAAGAAATACGCGTCTAAACAGAACATGTGAAGATATTCAAAAAGAGAACAGCACCACAGATTAATAACAAAAAGAAAAAAGATCAGAATCAGAGAATGGAACCTTTTACGCTTTTCATAGGACTGCAAGAACCATGAATTCAAACTAATTTGCAATTCAGGAAGAAACCCCAGGGGGGAAAATGCCCAAATAACGTAGAAAACTGTGGAACGATAGAAGACGGACTCGGCAATGTTTTGAGAGTCTTCACACGGAAGCTATAAGTCAATCGGTCAGGTCAGCTAACGAACCGAGATTAACGAACGGGCAATCTGATTCTACGGTGCATAATATCATTTCAATAGCAAGTGATTGGTTCGGGAACTAGAATTAACAGATGAAAACGACAATCTTAATTAAGAAATGAAGAATGGCAGGGAAAATTGAAGGCGAGGAGTTGAGAAACATGGGCAAAGTCAATAGATGAGGTTCGTGGAAAGAAGTCACTGGGAAGCGATAGCAATTCTTAGGGCCCGCCATGGCTGCAAATGGGGTCCTCTAGAACCAGAATTGAAGCCGCGGAAGGAGCCAGGCAACTGCTTCACCAACCCCAAAGCCAAAAAGTTTCTTACCTTTTCGCCATTTTTTGAAGTAATGTGAACATGGATGGGATTGAAGTGGATTCCATCTTCGGCCGTGATCTTTCCCTCTCTGCAACTCTGTCAATGCTCCACTTAGCCTCCGAGATTTTGGTAGTTTTAGAAATCTTGTTTAATTTTAACAAATTTAATTATTTTAAATTATATATTGTCTAATTTTTAAGTAACTTTGTTAAAAATAAATTATTTAGTTAAGATATAAAAATGCTTATTATAAAAAATAAAATAAAAATAAAAATTATATATCTGAAGAATATATTTTAATAATTAGTTATAGAGTATATTTTAGATATCCGTAATTTAATATTTTTTCTTTTATTTTTTTCTGAGTTGTTAACCGTATATTTTATTTTATTTACAGGGTATTAGTTGATAGTTTGTATCCTATTTAAACGTTGTAAACATGAATGAAGATCATACTTTTCATCTCAATTCTATTTGTATTTCTAGTTCTTTATAGGAATTTTAAATGATAGATTTGGAATTTTAAAATGTTAACTAGGGAAAATAGTAATTTTATAGGAAAACTTAATTCAAAAAACTAATATTAGCTTGATTTTAAATAAAATAAATTAAACATGATTAAAAATAATCAAGATTTTTTTTTTAAAAATATTTAAATAGATTGGGTTTGATTAAAAAAAGTGTTTACATTTTATTAGTTATTTAAATTTTCAAGTTTGTCTCATTTTTTTTTTACTTATTATTATTATTATTATTTTTTGTTAAATTATAATTTTGGTGATAGTTTAAGTTTTATTTCATATTACTTATTATAATTTTAAATATTTAAAATTAGTAAATGATTCCTCTTGTTAGTTTATTGTTAAATTTCTAACAAAAATGGACTTTTCTTTATAAATTTTGCAAATGTATTCGTATGATTTATTTTGTTTTTTACAGGTAAATTATTATTATTAAATTAATTAATTGTAATTATAAGATTAAATTTCAACCTAAATCAATTAATGCACCTATTTAACCTTACTTAATATGGGACGCCCATTTAAAAAAAGCTACCTATTATTTAGAAAAAAATATGCACATACACGTGAAATAAATTAATTGATTATATAAAATTTACATTAGAAAAAAAGGTTGATAATACGTCGTAGAAAAGAAACACATCTCTAAATGATACTAAAAACCTTTTAAGATTAAAATAATTTGAGCGGAATATTTAGATTAATACTTAAAAATTTTAAAAGTTTAAATAATATTTATAAATTTAATAAAAAATTAATTTTACCAAAAAGACTTCTAATATTTTATTTTAAAATTATTTTAAACTTTCAATACCTTTAAGTTTTAATCTAAAATATATGAGTGAAATTTTAAAAATAGCATTCACCCATGTCGTATAAAAAAACGTAAAAAAAATTATTACCATCAACATAAGAACATAAACTATATATCTATATTTCGTAAATTATCTACAAATATTTTATTATTTTTTTCTAAAAGGTTAAAAATATTAATGTTATTTTAAAGTTCACGAGATTTTTTGAATATTTTAAAAAAAGATAAAAGATTGGTTTTGAAATTTTACCATTTTAGAAGTATTATTGAAAATTTTAAATTTATTTTATTATTATTTTTTAAAATTTTAAAGGTATTGTTAAAACGAGATATTTTTAGTAATTTAGTCCATTAATTTATATATTTTTAATAAAATTAAAATTTCAAACAAGATTACCGTTTATGTCAATTATGCTAATCATATATTATAATTATAAAATTAAAAAAAAAAAGTTTTTATAATTTTTTATTGATACAGGTAGAAATTGATTTTTCCACAAAAAAAGAAAAGAAAAGAAAATAAACCGGGTCGACTCGACCGGAGTGGTTGAACCGTGTTTTTGGCGGTTATAGTGGTTCGACAAGCGGCCGTTTATCTCGCGCCACATTGCATCGACAAAATTCATTGCGTACATAAAAAAAATTACAAACTCTTCTGAAATTCTGGCGTAGTTGAGCCTCTCCCACCCCCATCAATTTAGCCACCCATTCCTCCTCGCCATTTCTTCATCCCCAAATCAGGACTTCCTTTGGAACATCCATGGCTTCCTTTGACCGAATTTCTGCGGGTCTTTCCGATTTCTCCACCTCCATTGTTGTAAGCTCCTTCTTCCACAACCCTATTGAAATTTCAGATACCCTTAACTTCATTCCTTCTTCAATCAACTCAACGACTATCCATCTCTTTCTCATCGCTTGGATTCTCCTCTTCGCTCTGCTTTCCTGCTTGCGATGGAAACCTAAAAGGAGTATTAGTTATATTGCCATGGTTTTGAATCACTGTATCTTCAGCTATTTATGCCAACTTCTCTTGCGGAATTTTGAGCTATAAGAAATGCGTATAAAGGAGATTTCCAGACGCTGTTTAGCTCTTATGTTGTTGTTTATAGTCGTCGTTCTGAGTCTATTCCCGTCCATTCGTTGCGTGGATGAAGAGGATTATCGTCCGGATGCTGACCCGGCCTTGATTTCTTCTATCACACAGATAGTTAATGGCCGACTCACGAATATGACACGCATTATAAGCAATGACATTGGGACAAATTGGGGGTTCTGTGTAAAGGATTTGTGCGTATTTATCTGATCCAGTTTTTTATTTACTGTTTTGTTGTATTCAAGTTCTCAACTCTGTTGGCCTCTGATTTCTTCTAGGGATTCCGATTGGGATGGTGCTTTCAATTATCATGGTAACGTTGATTTCTTGACTTCGTGTCTTAAGATGACAAATGGTACGATATTCTAAGTTCAGTTTATTTTCTTTATAATTGTATAGGAAGGTTTAGGCTAATCATTATTTTATATGTTTTTAATCATTGAATGTATCATCTGATGTCATTTTAGTCTTTGAGGTGTGGTGGGTCTAGTTGAGGGGTGATCGACCTGGTTGTGAAAAATTAGGATAACCAGAAAAGGTGCATTCAATTTGGTGTATCTAATTGTATCTTTCTTCGTTTTCACATAATTGTAACGGCCCAAGTCCACCGCTAGAAGATATTTTCTGCTTTGACCTGTTACGTATTGTCGTCAGCCTCACGATTTTAAAACGCGTTTACTTGTGAGAGGTTCCCATACCCTTACAAGGAATGTTTCGTTCCCCTCTCCAACCGACGTGGGATCTCACAATCCACCCCCTTGGAGGCCCAACATCCTTGCTGACACACTGCCCGGTGCCTAGCTCTGATACCATTTGTAACAACTCAAGCCCACTGCTAGAAGATATTGTCCATTTGAGTTGATATAAATGGTATCAAAGTCACTCATCGGACGGTGTGAAACATTGCTCGGAGTAGGGCTAGACCATCGCCATAGTAGATGTGTTTTAAAACCGTGAGGCTGACAGCGATATGTAACGGGCCAAAACAGACAATAACTACTAGCAGTGGGCTTGAACTGTCTTTTTTAAATGATCTTCAACGTAGTAGAAAAAAAAACGTTTGAGAACTACTAAATATGAGACTAGAGGGTGTATACAGAAGATTTTAACTGGATAGTCTGTTTCAAAATCTGTGTAGAAGAGTTTTTAGGTTGAATCGTTTTGGGGGGATAATGATCAGGTGCTTTCAACACTCTATTTTTAGTGGGCAACCCATTGGAGTATTAACTATCTAAGAACTCTAAATTAAGAAATAATTACTGTAATCATTATTGCAATAGAATATAGATAATATATCTATCTCTTTTAGATGTCAGTGGCTGTCTGTCTTTGTATCTTTACGACCTCATTATAAATTCAAATGAAAAGGGTTGAGCTAGTTGAATTGATTGAGTTCAATTTTATCATCATTCTTTTTTATTTGCATTCCTCCCTTATGAACTTTTTCCTACTTCTTACAACTTTTCCTCTACACCTAACGGCATATATTTATTTCTCAACAGGAGATATTACACAACGACTATGTACAGCAGCTGAGCTTAGATTATTCTTCAGCAGTTTCCGTACGAAAGAGCTTACTTCAGGGGTCACGTTCACTTACATAAAACCTAACAAGAACTGCAATTTAAATTCGTGGGCTTCTGGATGTGAACCAGGTTGGAGTTGCAGTCTTGGTAAAAACAAGGTTGACCCCAAAACTACGGATGTTCCTTCTAGAACTGAAAACTGCCAATCTTGTTGTGAGGGTTTCTTTTGTCCTCAGGGTCTTACATGCATGATACGTAAGTTTGTGATTAAATTACCTCTTGTTATTTTTCTGCCCTCTTAATCCTGTGCTTGATGAAATTACACCTGTTTTCAAGACTACGTTCCCCACAGTTTTTCACAACCTCATTACTATTAGTGAATCAAATATAACTAGAAACCTTAAGGCGTAGAATTCATACTTTCTAGAATGATATTTTGTTAACAAATATACAAATGAATTCAAGCTAAAACTGTGTTTAAATTACATTTCCCTAACCAGGAAGATATGTTGGTCTTCACTGGACTCGATCTTTTTGACACTTTATTTTTTATAAGTTGTTATTTAACTTTCGAGCTCTTTGCGAGTATTTCTGATGATTCATTGTGGGTTATGCCATAACTTTATTCTCGTTCCTAAAGATTTGGATTATGTTATAAAATATTTTGAGCTAAAAATTTGTTTACATTGTATTTCCGTTACCAGGAAGATACTTGTTGTACTCTGGACTAAATATTTCTTAAAGTTTGTTATTTAACCTTCAAGCTGCCAACATTTCTGATGATTCAGTTGTGTTATATTACAATTTGATTCACGTAGCTGGTCCAAAAATCATGAATGAAATATTCGAACCTACATCTAACGCGTTCACTTTTTTTCCCCAAAATATGAAATGAAGCTTGCCCGTTAGGATCTTATTGCCCTCTTGCAAAGCTGAATTCAACAACTGGAATATGTGATCCGTAAGTTCATATCACATTCCTTGTCAAAGTCATTTTCCACTTGAATCACTGAATTTTATATTGTGCCTATGCCTCTCAACTTTGTGATATGATCTGTAGATATAGTTACCAGATACCTCCTGGACAACTTAATCATAGCTGTGGAGGAGCAGATTTATGGGCCGATGTTGCTTCCAGCAGTGAAATTTTTTGTTCGCCTGGATCATACTGCCCTACAACCACAAGCAGAGTTTCTTGCAGTAGTGGGTATTAATCCTCATCTGTAAACTCACAACTGTTAGTCCTGAATCTCGTTTTGAAATCTGCAAGGGTCTGAAATTTAATGATAGAACAGCTCAATTTAGTTCACATTAGTATGTGATATTACTTGCTAGTTTCTAGTTCACATTAATATGTAATATTTGTTCTCATTCTCATCATGTCATTGTTCTAATCTATGATCTACTTCTGTGTTAGGCATTACTGCAGGAAGGGTTCTACTTCTGAACAACGTAAGTCATGCAAGTTGATGCTTGTGGTGTGCCATTTGTTATCAGCTTAAAAATTGAAATGATATTAAACAGTACGCTAGTTCTGTTGAATATATGCATAACATTTATTTAGGTTCCTTGTAATGGAAGTTATAATATCTAGGCTGAGATGACCCTTTTGGAATATGAGGTATGACATGGGAGAGATATCGTTGTAAAAGTAAGGAGATGGAGTTGATGGGAAGTAGAATTTGAAAACGAAATTTATTATGATATGCTGGTTTGTGTTATTGTTGAATGAGAGGAATACAAAGGATTTACGAAGTATTCCAGGGGCCTACTCATCTTCCAAATCAAAAGGGCCTGAAACCCTTCCCCATTCTAGATTGGAATGTGACACCAATATTAGCCTTAGGAGAGTGACGGGAAGTAAAGAAAGATAAGACGAAGTTGAGAAAGGGCCTATATAGAAAGTGGCTTTCTACACTTTGAGACAAGAAGAATATATTCAATGAATTGGAAACAATTTATATAGACCATTTCTTTGCCTGGATAAAAATACTATAGAAACTAGTCCTGATTAATGATATTTTCCTTTCCTGCTCCATATCTAAAATTTCATTGTTAAGGATTTATCATGCTTATTCTTGAATAGCTTGTTTATGGAAAGTAAAATGATCATGATTAGCGAACTTTCTCAATTAGAAACCCAGTTCCCATGAATTAAAGATTCAAAATTATGATTAGGAAGCTTTTGGATATATAAAATCATTTAATCCATCTACAAGAGTCTAGGTACCAGCTTGAGAATTGGGCGTAACAATATTATATGTGAATAAATATAGCTTGGTCCAACTGGTAATCTTTGCTAAAATGGAAGAAAATGGTAAATGCACACCCCTGTTTACAGATTATGATGACTATCTAACTTTTCCTTTGAAACTTGTTCTTCTTTAAAACTTCTATTGTTTTTATTTGAGAAATCTTAAATTGCCTTGTAAGCATACAAGGGGTTGAACATTTCACTCTATTTCAATGGTTTTGCAGCCTGCTTCGAGTTGGCAACCTGCAATCCAAATACTGCAAACCAAAATATACATGCCTATGGGGTTATGCTCATTGTAAGTAACTCTTTTTCTTTTCCCCTTCCTCCCTATGCTTCGGGATGAAAGCTGATATCAAATCTTGATTGGATACAGGCTGTTTGGGCTGGGTAGGTAGATATCATTCTCATTTGTGATTTTCGATGTGATACTAATTTAGTTCTAAGATTAGAACTATAAATGTTCATGACATCTAACTCTAATAACCTTTTATTCAATCTTGTTCAGTGACTTCTTTCATTCGTGATCATTCTATATGCAGAAACTTTTTGCGTAGTTATAGGTTGGAACACTTATCTGCATAAATGAATAACTAACGTATACATTTTGAAAGCATTTACTGCATAGTCGAAACTTCTTATTCTGCATGTCCAGCTGATTTTATAGAAATAATTTTTAGTATGATATGCCATTGAATTGCTTCTTCTTTGTCGTCAACAATGTATTTTGATATTGTTCACATCTTTGTAGGTCGGAATAAGTACTTTGCTGCTGATCATTTATAATTGTTCTGACCAAGTTCTTACTACACGGGAAAGAAGGCAGGCTAAACGAAGGGAAGATGCTGCTAGACATGCTCGAGAAACAGCACAAGCTCGTGAAAGGTGGAAAATCGCAAAAGATGTTGCCAAGAAGCACGCATCAGGATTGCAACAACAATTATCACGGACATTTTCTCGTAAAAAGTCATCAAAACAGCCAGATCAACCGAAAGGTTTGGGTCAACTACCACCCGTGCATCCAGGCAGTTCAGATGCACCGGAGAAACAGCCTGCTACTTCAAAAGGAAAGAAAAAAGAAAATAACCTTACAAAAATGTTGGAGTCCATTGACAGTAATCCAAATAGCAATGAAGGCTTTAACTTGGAGATTGGAGATAAAAATATCAAAAAGCATGCTCCAAAGGGCAAACAAGTACATACTCACACTCAAATTTTTAAGTATGCTTATGGCCAGCTAGAGAAAGAGAAAGCAATGCAACAGCAAAACAAAAACTTGACCTTCTCAGGAGTGATTTCAATGGCCACTGATACTGAAATTAAGACTAGACCTGTGATTGAAGTAGCTTTCAAAGATCTTACTCTAACATTGAAGGGAAAACAACGGCATATAATGAGGTGTGTCACAGGGAAGATTATGCCAGGTCGGGTTGCAGCAGTCATGGGTCCATCTGGGGCAGGGAAGACAACATTTCTATCGGCTTTGGCTGGGAAGATTACTGGGTGCACTATGACTGGTTTAATTCTTATAAATGGAAAACCCGAGTCCATCCATTCATACAAAAAAATTATTGGTTTTGTTCCACAAGATGATATAGTGCATGGAAATTTGACGGTTGAGGAGAACCTCCGATTTAGTGCTAGGTGCAGGTAAGTGAATTTTATTTATTCAAAACTTTACCATTCTTGACGATAATATCAAGTCTTTTTCTTATACTGCACTATTATGTGAACGGTGACCAGAGTGCCTTCCAGTTTGCAGGACTCTGCTCTTGCTTGGATGCTAATTATCCTGAACATTTTAATTTTTTGGATTTTCATATTTATTAGTTTTATCACCATCCAAAACCAAAACTAATTTCCACTGATGCTTGTGGTTTCATGTTCTATGTAATTTAACTGTAAAATTCTAATTCGTCAAATTCCTAATAGTATCATGACGTGTTTAGTATATTTGAATATTTGATAGCTTAACTTGGTATATACCCATTCATGATGGTTGGATCAGGGAATATGGTGATAAATATCAATCGTTGTTGTCTTTTACCCTTTACAACCATTTAAGTTTCCACCAGCCGCTTGGGTCTGTAAAAGCCAAAATTTTGAATATTTCAAGTTAAATATTGACTTTCCTCATGGATGGATTCTTTGACTATGTAGACTGTCAGCTGACATGCCAAAGCCTGATAAAGTTCTTGTGGTAGAAAGAGTTATTGAGTCCTTGGGACTACAAGCAGTGAGAGATTCGCTTGTTGGAACTGTGGAGAAAAGAGGAATCTCTGGAGGTCAAAGAAAACGAGTTAATGTGGGGCTTGAAATGGTTATGGAACCTTCCTTATTGATCCTGGATGAGCCTACCACTGGTCTAGACAGTGCATCTTCTCAGTTACTTCTTCGATCACTTCGGCGGGAAGCCCTTGAAGGTGTGAACATCTGCATGGTACTTCACCAACCTAGGTATGTACAGCCAGCCCACCACCAAACTTTAGAATGCCAATTCTCATGATACTCGATAAATGAACATAATTACTTTTTGGACCATCAATTACTTTTAATCTGACTTCAAGATTTTCCTTCCCCATAAAAATCTTGAAATCATAGAAAACTCCCCTCCCTTCTAATGGGCTCTAATTATTTTTTTTCCATGAGGAAACCCTCCTCTCCCTCTCCATCTCTAACTCTTCTTAATTTGATATTACTTTTACTTTGGCTTTTTTGGTCCTACGATCATAAGTAAACTTATTTTCATTTTTGTGGAATCAGCTATTCGTTGTTTAAGATGTTTGATGATTTGATACTTCTCGCCAAGGGTGGGCTTACTGCGTATCATGGATCTGTAAAGAAAGTTGAAGAGTACTTCGCTGGTATAGGGATCACAGTGCCAGATCGTGTTAATCCTCCAGACCATTTCATTGACATTCTTGAGGGTCTGGTGAAGCCAGTAGGTGTGACTTATGAGCAACTTCCTGTCCGTTGGATGCTTCATAATGGGTATCCAGTACCTCCGGACCTGCTGAAATTATGTGATTCTGATACATCTGCAAGCGGCTCAACACATGGAGAAAATCCTGGTGATGAAGCTGGAGAACAATCTCCTGCTGGAGATTTATTGCCGGACACGAAGTCCAATGTGGAGTCGCAGCGGGATCACGCACAGCAGAACTTCTTAAGTTCTAAGGATCTATCTAATCGAAGAACTCCTGGTTTAGCTCGGCAGTTTAGGTATTTCTTGGGAAGGTAAAGATTACTGAAATTATTACATCGTTCTACTTTTTATGCATCAGTAAGCAAGCTCTATCACTTCTAAATTGTAATCAAGTTCAGTATGATTGTGAGCCTTAAGTGTTAGAATTTCAATATCTTCAAAGGAGTCCAACAGTAAGTGCTCCTTTTTCAATACATTCTAAACAAATATACATGTATAATTTGTTTATTCATGTGACTTCTTATATATCTATAGAGATAAAGATTCAGAATTATAAGTAACTATAATGCAGTGAGAGGATAAAGCATTCTTGTAGATAACAGTTAAACACCATTTGTATTTAATTGAAGTTAAATACCACTACAAATTATTTATAATTAAACACTTATACAAAAATAATTATAAATAAATCACCTGAAACATGCTTTTATTTCATCTAGTCTTATTCTCATATGTAAAACATATAGTAACATTGCTGTTAGTTTGCAACTGGAGATTTCTGTATGTGTTGTATTTGTGTTTCTTTTTTATTAAATAAGAATAATTGCTCTGTACATGGTTTTTCTTGCTTTTCCAGGGTGTGCAAGCAGCGACTGCGAGAAGCTAAACTTCAATTAGCTGATTACTTGATGTTGTTACTTGCTGGAGCATGCTTAGGAACTCTTGCTAAAGTGAATGATGAAACATTTGGTTCCCTTGGCTATACTTTCACCGTCATTGCTATTTGTGAGTTGCCAGTAATGAAATAAATAGCTTGTATGGTTTCTGCTGATTACAGCACCAATGAAAGTGGTGTCTTGCATAAATCATAGTCCTGTTATATTTTTTTATAAATAGGTTGGATCACTTGATTATTTACCATAACAAGTATAAACTTCTCCTAGAAAAAACTGAGGCACTGCATAATCTATGCTTGATTACTTTCAGTTAGAAGTTCATCCCATTATATGTCTTATGTCATACGCTCTTTGCTTATTTTGCAGCCCTCCTATGCAAGATTGCAGCACTGAGATCATTTTCCCTTGACAAATTACAGTACTGGAGAGAGAGTGCATCAGGGATTAGCAGTCTGGCGCATTTTCTCGCAAAAGACACACTTGACCTTTTCAACACAATCGTCAAGCCACTGGTTTACCTGTCTATGTTCTATTTCTTCAATAATCCGAGATCAACTTTTACAGATAACTATGTTGTTTTAGTTTGTCTAGTGTACTGTGTGACTGGAATGGCATATGCACTTGCCATCTACCTTCAACCTGCTCCTGCCCAATTGGTACATACTCGAAACTCAATTCATGACATGCAAATTAAGATTGCAACATTATTACTTTTGTCAAGTAATAAGACACTCTGTTTTGGATTCCATATAAAGTGTTCATTATTTGATCGAGTTGATTCTGGGACAAAAAAAAAAAAAAAAAAAAAAAAAAAAAAAAAAAAAAAAAATGATCCTCCTTACCTATCTTACTCTTCTTGCAGTGGTCGGTGCTTCTTCCTGTAGTTTTGACCCTCATTGCAAACCAAGATAAAGATAGTCCAATTGTCAAATATTTAGGAAAGTTATGCTACCCTAAGTGGGCACTCGAAGGCTTTGTCATCGCAAATGCTGAAAGGTAGTTAACATTCTCTTTCTCCCTTTCTATCCATTATATTGGAGTCTATTTAGCATGTTTGTAAGAATGCAGTCGATTTAGCATGTTTTAGCTTGCATTTGACAAGCAAAAATGCTAGTATGAAATAATCATTGATGTTTGCATGATGACTTACGGAAACGATAGTTTCAATCTCAAGGCATAATGATTGCTATTTAACTGCGTTTCTTCTTTCCCTTTGGATGGATTCTGTTGAAAAGGTTTTGTTGTGATTGTCTTGTCTAAACATCAATGTTGACAGGTATTCTGGTGTATGGTTGATAACTCGCTGTACTTCACTGATGGAAAACGGCTATGATATCCATGACTGGCAACTTTGTTTAGTGATGCTCATTTTGTTTGGGATACTCAGTCGTTTAGCTGCTTTCTTTCTGATGGTCACCTTCCAAAAGAAATGAGATTAGTTTCTTTGTAATGTATGTCACTTCCATGGTGTTCGGCATCCACGATTTTCTCTCTCAGCAGTAGGATCCGAATACCAAAATTTTAGTAGACTTGTACAGATTAGATTCATATCATCAAAATAGATTTCCGGGGGGCATTACTTCTTGTAGCTTAATGCTCATTCCTTGATACAGCAGCCCATTACCGTGTAATGCATTGATACCACGGCAAAGTGGCTGGCTATGAAAATGACAATGTAAACATTTGAAATTCGTATAAACTTTGAACTCTTGCCATTTTCAGGTTCATCCACTCAGCCGTGGGAGGGAGGTCTTTCCCAAACAGATTTCAACACAAAAATTTTGTATGAACTTTGTTTGTTCTACCTGGTTGCAACACATGGATGTAAACAACTATTGGTAACTCCCAACCCCGGAAAAGAGTACTTGTAAATCGATAACCGATTGATATTTAGGACCGAGCCGGCGTCTTGTTGCGAGCTCCACAATTGTATTGGAGCTTCCATAATCAAACTAAAAACCGTTTCGAAATCCAAAATAAGTAAGAGTGGGTTCAGAATTATAACCATTCATTGCTTGAGATTCAATAGCATGCAGCAATTGCAGTTCATTCAACGATAGACCTAACTCACTGGAGAGTGTTATTACATAATCAAGCCTTCACGAACAAAATGTAAATTCGAAATCTTCACTATGTGTTGAATCCTAAGTAGTTAACCTAAGTTGGCTTATATCATGAATCTTTTAAATAAATTTCTTAAAAATTTAGAAGGCTTAATATATTGTGAAGAAAGAAAGAGGCCGGTAAACCCTGAGACATTACTACAGAAAGAGCGTGTAACAGTCAAGGTTTTTAAAATGAGTCTGTTTGGGAGAGGTTTCTACCCTGAATGCATCTCTAGCAATCAATATTGTCCTATTTAGGCTTTCTCTCAAGGTTTTTAAAATGAGCCTGTCTCGGAGAGGTTTCTACCCTGAATGCATCTCTAGCAATATTGTCTTATTTAGGCTTTCTCTCAAGGTTTTTAAAATCTCTCAAGGTTTTTAAAATGAGCCTGTCTCGGAGAGGTTTCTACCCTGAATGCATCTCTAGCAATATTGTCTTATTTAGGCTTTCTCTCAAGGTTTTTAAAATGAGTCTGTTTGTGAGAGGTTTCCACCGGAATGTTTAATTTAAATCCATCGCTAGTAAATGTTGTCTTATTTGGACTTTCTCTTCAAGGTTTTTAAAATGAGTATGCTTGGGAGAGGGTGGTTTTTTAAACGAGTTTGCTTGAGAAAGATTTCCACCCTGAATGTTTAGTTCAAACTCATTGCTAATTGTCCTGTTTAGACTTTCTCTCAACGTTTTTAAAACAAGTCTGCTTGTGAGAGGTTTTCACCATAAATGTTTAGTTATCTTCTCCCATCGAAGTGGGATTTCATTGAAAGAGACTAATCCAGTTATATAAATACGTTGACTTTTCTTTCCTTTCATGTTAAAGCCATATTAGTGAAAGACTTTCATATGTAAGCAGACGGCGGGCAACCGTCCCAAGGCCGTTAAAATAGTAGCGTTACGAGGCCGTCAAACAGTAAAGCCGCTAATAAAATCCACGTGTATTTCTCGGCCGGATTTCAAACGCATATAAACTGAGTAACAAAAGGCAGAGAAGAAAACGTTTGGATTCCCTTTTTTTTTCCCAACGCTTTCTTGGCGGTTTAAAAGCACCACCATTTCCATTTTTGCGGTTTCCAACTCTCAACGCCACTCTTGTATTTTCTCTTCCTCTCTTCAAGCTAAGCTCGGATCTTCACCTTCTTCGCTGGTACTTCTCCTCTCTTCTGCCAATTTTGAATTTGTTACTTTCTCTGCTACTTCTTGCTTTAGATTCTGCGAGATTGCTGATCGATAGCTTTGAGTCAGTGGACTCGATGGCGACTAGTGGTCAGTTTTAATTTACTGTTTCTTTGACTTCCGGGTGATGAAGGAAAGTGAAGAATACGCTTTCTTCCTTTCCGTATCGTTTCCTTTTTCTTTTGTGTTTGATTGACTATGCTGATTAGCTTCGTGCATTTGCCTTTACATCCGCATTCCGATATTTTTTCATTTTCCCTACCTCACAACTCGAAATTCGAAGCTCTATTCCGTCTAAACTGTATCTTTTTCCTTTCGGCATTCAATCGAAAGCCTTTCTTTTGTGAATCTTCTGTGAATTTTAGTCGATCTTTACTTTTCCGTTGTTAGTTTTTTTTTTCTTTTTTTTTTTTTTGGGGGGGGGGGGGGGGGGATATTGCATGACTATTTGAAGGTTGTGCAACTAATGCGGAAATTAGAATATGGTTATTCTTATATTTAGGGGATGGGTGTAATACTTATTGAGTATGAAAAGTGGAGGGGTTTTATTTAATTGTCTTGGTCTATTTTTGCTGTTAATGAACTCATTGGGTTTAGTATAAAAAGAATGTTAGCCTTTTTAAACTCAATTACTAAATAGGTGAATTTACATGTTGTAGATCAACATGTTTTGTACAGTAATCGTTAAAGCCTGTGCATTTAAGTAGAGTTGGTTCAGTCGCTAACTGATGAATTTGGGGAAATTATAGCTTTAGTTATTTTTCGTGACTGGTTGAGGTGTAAACTGTAGTTTATTTTATTCATTATCAATATGGGCTAATAATTTCTAATTCAAGCATAATTTTGTGGATAATTATTACCATTTCAAAAGTTGATGATTTGATCTCGAGCTTCGTAATGGTTGAGCTAAAAGGAATAGTAACTAGTGATTATTTTTTGAATTTCGCCATCACTTAATGTCATACTTGAAAGTTTGATAAGAGCAATTTCTTCAAAGGGACCTTGTGAGTTAGTTACATCATTTTGCTAGAAATTAACTTCAATTGTGCCTTTTCAACTTATTATCTCTTAAGGTATTTTGACCTGAGAAGTAGAAGACTTCAGTGAAGTGTTTTATCCCAGTAGTTGACGGTTGATCACAACAATAATCATGTTGATATGCCTTTTCTTGTGGTGCTAGAGCTGCTAATCCGTATCAGGACCTGTAGGATTGAGCTTCAAAGTAAATCACATTATGGATCAAGAAGCGCATTTCTGCCGGAAGTTCACAAATATGAAATCTCATTGGGTGAGAAGTTTTTTTTTACTATTAGGAAGTCGCTTTTACATTTAAATGTTATCCATTGAACACCTAGAATGATTTTCCAAAAATGATTTGCGTGAATGATTTTTCATGATTTGAGTCTTATTGGAGAGTTTTTATATTATCGAGGACACAATTTTATGAACGAGAAACAACTTCTCATTGATAAAATGAAAAGGAAAATGATTAAAGGATACGAACTCCCCAGGGGAGTGGAAAAAGGAAATAGAACCAGAAAACAAGCAAGATCATAAAGTGATTACAAACGAGAGAGAATAGCCAAGAGACAAAAAGGACTCATCAAACCAAAGCTTAGCTCCAAAACAAACTTGAACAACAATCACAATAGCTGAAGATAAAATAAAAAATAAAAATAAAAACAAACAAGAAAAAAGCTGGCCAGAAACCTCTTCCAAGAATTAACAATCTAAATTAGAAAATTCGAGATCAAAATCACCAAAACTTGAACTGCCAGAATAGAATGCAAAGACCGTAAAAGAGCTCTCTAAAAAACTTGATAAAAAACTAATATTTAAGAAGTTGGAGAAAGAATTTCTTGTAATCAAGGCCACAAGCTTCGCTAGGGACTGAAGGGGGAGGAAGGAGAATCTCCTTACCATTTCCCTGATAGGAACTCAAAAGCATGGGAAGATGAGTTTTCAATCTCCATATCATCGAAGTGATTAACCATTGGCTCCAATAGAGATTCCACACTGTTAGTGAAAGAGGGATTTATTGAATGATTAATGAGAAGATTGAATTATGAAGAGCAAGAATGCTCCATATTTATACAGAGATAACAAAAGATATTCAGAAAATCTACCTAAAAATCTGCAGAAAATCTGGTAACAAACGAGTAAACAAATCAAAATAAAATCTAATCAAATCAAAACTAAATCAAATAAAAAACTATATCTAACTCCTAACGGAGATTTAATTAGATACTAACTGACAGCATTCTAAACAAATACGTGATCTTTAACACTCCTCCTTGTTTAGATGCTGTGAACTCCAAGCTTTTTTCTGAACACCCATCTTGCTCCAATTATTTTTCCTGTTTAGAGGTCGATCAACCAACTCTCAGATTTTGTTTTTCTCGATCACTGAAAGCTCCTCCTTGGACAGGTGCATCATCAACCAAAGCATCTTGTCGTTCATCTTTAGACTCTTCTAACATGCCAATAAAGATGCCAACTTCTGACTTTTTGTCAAGCTTATCACGCTTGACCTGTGGAATGTAAATGAAGCAAAGACACCCAAATACTCTAACGAACTTTAAAGAAGGTTTGTAACCATACCAAACTTCAAATGGTGTCAGGTTCTTTACAACTTTTGTTGAAAGTCGATTTTGCAAGCACATAATAGTGCTTGCTGCTTTTCCCCAAAAACGTTTTGGAAGATCCTTCTCATGAAGCATGCATCTCGTCATCTCCATTATGAATCTATTCCTCCTGACACTGACGCCATTCTGTTGAGGAGTGTATGGTGTTGTCAATTGATGTTCAATTCCAGCCTCTTCACAAAACCTGTTAAAAGTTTCTGAAGTGTACTCTTTGCCATTATCTGATCTTACAGTCTGAATCAAGCATGCACCTTCATTCTCAACTCTGGCTTTGAATTTCCAAAATACACCCGCAACTTCTGACTTTTGCTTCAGCAAGAATATCCAACACATTCTTGTTAGATCATTAATAAAAGCAATGTATTAAAGATTACCATTTAGTGATGGTGTTCGCTGAGGACCACAAAGATCAGTATGAACCAGTTGCAGCTTTTTCGAGCCTCTCCATGCCTGTTTAGGAAAGGGTTGCCTATGTTGCTTCCCAAAGTTACAAGCACGGTAAGGAGACATGTCATCATCAATGTCAATGAGTTCTTCTACCAGCTTCTTTGACTGTATCTGAAGCAAACCTCGATGATGAAAGTGCCCAAGTCTTTTGTGCCAAGTCCCAGTGGCACCAGCTCTGGATATAAAGGCCGTCGGATTTAGAGCAAAGCTTTTTCCTTTCATTTTGACATTGAACAAGTCTTTGCCACTAGCATCTTTGATCAAGCACCGCTTATTCTCAAACAACACTTTATAACCTTTATTAAGTAACTGACCAACGCTCAAGAGATTTTGATCAATTTTAGGCACAAATAAAACATCTGGAATAAATTTTGTACCTTCATAGCTTGTTATAGCTACTGTGCCTTTTCCCTTGACTTCCAAGTGTTCACCATTGCCGATCCTCACTCTCTTATCTTCGGTGTCTCTTAATTCCTCAAAAGACTCCTTGTCATAAGTCATGTGATTTGTGCACCCACTGTCAATCAACCAGGTCTCGCTTGATTCTTTGCTTGAGGAAGAAGTGACCATAAACAATTGATCTTCTTCTTCTTCTTCTTGATCAACGACCTGTGCATCTACTTCTTTCACCAGATCTTTGGCTTTGCAGATCACAGCTTCATGTCCAAGTTGATTGCATTTGGAGCAGAAGGCGTCAGGTCTTCTCCAACACTTGTATGGTGGATGACCTTTCTTCTCACAATGGCGGCAAGGTGGATAGGATTTTTTGAAACCTCCTCCTTTTGTCTTTTGATAATTGGCAGATGAATCTCCATACGTCAATTGATTTTTGAAATTTTTGCTGTTTTTATACCTGCGGCTATCTTGATGCTTAACAAGTAAGGCACCTTCAATCACCCCTTCTTGTCTCATAGACCTCCTTTGCTCTTGCGCTTGTAAAGCATTCAAGAGCTCTATAAGAGAAATCTTTGACAAGTCTTTGGTGTTCTCCAGAGTAGTAATGGTGGCTTCAAACTTCTCTGGAAGAGTGACTAGCAGCTTTTCAACGATCCTGGAATCATTTAATACAGAACCAAGCAATCTCACCTTGTTGGCGATGCTGAGAAGTCTGTCAGAATACTCTTTTACCGACTCTGACTCCTTCATCTTCTGCAACTCGAAATCCCTGATCAAATTCAGGACTTTCATTCCACGAATCCTCTCATCTCCTTCATATTCAGCCTTGAGATAATCCCAGATTTCTTTTGCTGTTTTGAGGGACATTATTCGCATGAAGATCATTTCAGATACAGCGGCAAATAGGCAAGCTTTTGCCTTTGATTTCCTTGTCTTCTTTTTCTTCTGTAATTTGATTTGTGCTACAGTAGGATTTGCTGGAAGCAGAGGGACCTCGTAATCCTCTTCTATTGCTTCCCAAAGATCCAAGGCCTCCAAATAAGTCTCCATACGAACTGCCCACATTTGATAATTGTCTCCATCGAAGACTGGTGGTGCAACAGCTGAAAAACTTGATTCTCCCATTTTGATCTCACAGATCCCTTAAGAAGATAGCTCTGATACCAATTGTTAGTGAAAGAGGGATTTATTGAATGATTAATGAGAAGATTGAATTATGAAGAGCAACAGAGATAACAAAATATATTCAGAAAATCTACCTAAAAATCTGCAGAAAATCTCGTAACAAACGAGTAAACAAATCAAAATAAAATCTAATCAAATCAAAACTAAATCAAATAAAAAACTAGATCTAACTCCTAACGGAGATTTAATTAGATACTAACTGACAGCATTCTAAACAAATACGTGATCTTTAACACACACTGCTTAGACTAACTTGAGATTCAACGTCAAAGTCATCACAATGAGGAGGAAAAAGATAAACTGTGGGGGCTATCCTCGAGTGAATCACCTCATGAGTAAAAAATGTATCTTTTAAAGATAAAACTTTAGGGCTACTAGAAGGGATTTTGAAGGCTTTGATGGAACTAATGTTGATAAGTTTTGACTACTCCTTGTCTTACAGAGGAGATCAAGAGACATGAACAATTTTCTTAAACTAAATTGGGATCTATAACATTATTCCCAATGGGTGACTGAGAAGAAATTATGAGCTCACTTCTTCGAGCATGATGTAATGATTCTTAACCTCTTTTAACATATATGGGTTTTGCGGGCTCGAGATCTTTAATGGATGCCTCAAAGAGGAACCCATGAATCTTAGAAGGTGGTAAAACACTGATCCTAGATGTGAACAATGGATGCCTTAAAGGGCTGAACAATTTTCTTGAGCGCAAGCACAAGGCTCTTTGAAGCCCCTTCATTCAAAATAATAAAACCTTGAGGGCAAGCACAAAACTCCATAGAGATGACTCCCAACCTTACTAGCTGTCAAAATTTCCTTCAAGAGCCTTCCAAATCTTGATGGCTTTATTATTCCTCTCTATCTATAGTCCCCAGAGAATTGAGTAGTAACCAGCCTACCATAACTTCCAATGTACATCACACAAGTGTGGATTTCGTAGCACCTCCTCCACAATAGAGCCATCATCTTTGATCCTAGCACCATTATTAGTTATGAGAGAAATAGTTGCTCAGAGTTGTCATCAAGTTCCACATATTAAGCTATCATGTACGGATCTCAGGGTTAGATTGTTGTAGGATTTTGTGATTGTGGCTACCTTTCATGTTGCTTTCTTCCAAGAATCAAAGCTTACAATGGTGGACATAATGTCGGACTTTTTTTTTTTTTTTTTTTTGAGTTTTAGATGAGTGGGCCCAGTGACTTTTGGTCATACCAAAATCACTTCAAACATGCCTTTTGGTATTTCCTGGTGTTCTCTAATGATCTGCAAGATGGCTGTGGTTCAACTCTTTTGTAGACATCCTTTTGAGGAGTAAAGCTAGAACCTATTAAGGCTCTTCTTTGGAGAGTTTGGTTTGGGAGGAATAAGAAATTTTTTCCGTAATTCTCACATTTCCTTGGGTGTTTTTTCATAATTTACTAGTTAGCCTCCTTACATTTTGTGGTTTTGTCCAAAGCCTTTTGTCATTATGAAACTTACCAATTAGGAGCTTTTTACGCAAATCCCCTGGTTCCATGTGTGTTTTCTCATCCCTTTTCCTATTCCTCCTTTTTAATGCATCCTTTTGGTTTCCTATATAGGAAGTTAAAAGAAATGTAAAAATAAAAAACTTGAAAATGTTGCCCTGTTTGATAACCATTTGATTTTTAGTTCTTGAAAATTAAGCTTTTAAACATTACTTCGGTATAAGTTTCTTGTTTTGTTATTTACTTTCTACCATTGTTTTCAAAAACCAAAAGCCATATTTTGAAAACTAAATAGAGTAGTTTTAAAATTTGTTTGTTTTTGGAAGATGACTAAGAATTCATATGTTACTTAAAAAAGAAAAAGATGAAAATCGTAGTTGAGGAACCACTTGTAAACAAGCTTAATTTTCAAAAACCAAAAACAAAAAATCAAATTGGTTATCAAACGGGGCTGTCATAATTCTTATTCAGATTTAGTTTTATCTTTCTTAATTGATTGAAGTGTAATGGAATTTTTAGGATCTTGATCAACTGCTGGGTGATGCCAATCAAGTAGGGGAATTCCATGCAGCAAACAATCTGCCGAATACATGTAAAGTTTATCTTCTCATTATACATATAATTTTTCCTCGTGTGGTTATATGTTAACAAATTTCATATGTAGTCAGTATTCTCAAGCCTCTGTTTCCCCTCTTTCTTTCTCCCTGTTTTTCTTTATCTTTAACTTTAATTATGTATTATTAAAGCACAGATGCAGAAGTTGCTGAAAATTCTTTCAGACAGAATAGGGGATTACATTTGGGAAACTTAAGTTCAGAGTGCAAGTCTCAGGGATCAAGCAGGAGTGATGCTGATGCTTTTGGGATATCAGAACTGTCAGCAGCAATGATAATGGAGGCTGAATACAATGATACACATGTTGAGAGGGGTTTCACTCATGATTTGTGTGCTGGTACCAATAGTAGTCGTGTAACACCACTTGAAGGAAGCATCTGTGATACAATACTTGATAATAGAAATATCCATAAATTGGTAAACTTAAGTTCAGAGTGCAAGTCTCAAGGATCAAGCAGGAGTGATACAGATGCTTTTGGAATATCAGAATTGTCAGCAGCAATGATAATGGAGACTGAATTCAATAATACACATGTTGAGAGGGGTTTCACTCATGATTTGTGTGCTGGTCTGAGGACCAATAGTAGTCGTGTAACACCACACGAAGGCAGCATCTGCGATACAATACTTGATAATAGAAGTATCCATAAATTTAATACTAATGAAAGCTTTATAGAAAATCGTGATTTATCTGATGAAAATGTGAAGGGTGATATTGTGGCAAGCAAACTCGTCAGTTGTTCAAGGGAGAGGAGATTGCGTAAGCCTACACGAAGGTTCATTGAAGAATTTTCAGATTCTAAGTCTGAAAGTAACAAGGGAAGGAAAAAAACTCCTACAAAAGATAAATACATGAAAGGGACATCTACTGAAGAATCTAGTCATGTTAGCCATGAGGTACAAGTGTCCACGCCTAAAAGTGAATGGCATTGTGGTACTTCTGTTCCAGTGCAGTCTCGATCTCAAAGAAGACATCCAAAGAAGCATGTACCAGTTTCGGTACGGGAGTTCTCTCTTGATATCTGTTCATCCTGTCAATATAATTATCATTGAGATTTCTGTGTCTTATTTGCCTTTCATATATTATATGATTTTTTTTAATGGTTTGTTTGGTGCAAAGTCTTTCTAGAGTTAAAGCTGGAACTGCTTTGATGAAGTCATGCATAATGCTATATCTTTTTGAAAGACGTTTTTTTTTTTTTTTTTTTTTTTTTGTCCATCTTCATGTGTGAGGGGTTTTTACTTGGGGGTTGTAAATAGAAAATTCTTGTTGTCTTTTCCTGCCGTAACTTCAAAGTTCGTAATTTATGAGTCTTTGACCATGGAACTCTGTTGTTTTATCACCTAATTCTGCTATAGTTTCAGAATTGTAAGTTCTTTCATTCTATATTACAGGGATTTCTATCAGAAGACGTATATTCTGCAACAGAATGTAAAAATGTTTATTCGTCTGCTAAAAGATGTAAAAAGCATGATAGGAGGAAGCACCAGAAGATGTGGACACTTACTGAAGTAATGCAATTAGTTGATGGAATTGCTGAATATGGAACTGGCCGCTGGACTCATATAAAGAGGCACCTATTTGCACATTCTCCTCATCGCACACCTATAGATCTCAGGGTATCTGTCTCACTCGAATCTACTTCCTGATTGGTTGTCCCTGAGTCCAATGAGAATGTGAATTGTGTATGCCTTATCTTGTTTTCCCTGCAGGACAAATGGCGAAATCTTCTGAGAGCTAGCTGTGTTAACATACAGAACAGAAAAGGGGTGAGCCTTTTTGTCTTAATGCTTCACCTTTCTAGCGGATGTGAATTGTGCACGCCTTGGATTAACATTTAATGACCTTTTGTCCTTGTTCCAATTCCATTGAATCTTTTGTATGGAAGTAAATTTTTAGCATGCTTTTAGTTGGTTGAAAATGTTTCAATTATACAGATCGAACGGAAGCAATCACATGCCTCACGGCCGCTTCCAAAGTCCCTGCTCCAACGCGTCTATGAACTGGCCAATATTTATCCATATCCAAAGGAGCGCAGTCCAAAATCAGTCGAAGCAACTACACCTGCCCCGGATCTTACTGAAAGTAATGCTTTGCCATTCAATTGGGGGCGGAAGAAGGACGAATGACATCTACTTTGGAAACACCCGAAAGGCCTTTGCAGTGAAGTGGAAGTTCAAATAATACTTGTAATTAGATGTAAAAAGATCTCTGTTTTTGTTTTGATCCTATTGTAACAGTGATATGCTCTTGAAAATGGGAAAAAATCTTCCATTATGATAGCTGCGGAGCTAATTAACTAAAAGTTTATAATATCATCTCTTCTTTTCCCTTGTTTTTTTAAGAATTATCCATAAACATTTCCTAATACCAATTGTTAATTCTCGAGGGAAGCTAGAGGTTCCCGAATTCTGTTGCATTGAGGAATGGAAGTCATGTTGCAGTTTGAACTAATTGCTCGGAGGGAGGGGAAATCAGCAAGCACCTTGAGCAGGGAATACTTGAGTGAATATCTCCATGCTTTCTAATGTTTGCCTCTGCAGAAGAACCAACCACTTTCTTGCCTTCCACGAATTTCCTGCTCACTTATGGGTGAGGTAAGTATTGCTTTACTATTCTTTTTTGTGCAAGTTGATGATTACTCGTATTCTTTTGCAAGGATGTATTTTATCCAGTCTCAATCAACATATTTCTTCTCTATACCAGGTGATTTCTTAATGAAATTTTTGCTTACACTATCGTTTGGCACTAGTATCTTCTTATTACTAGTTGTCTATATCATGGATTCATGCATAAACCTAGACGCGTGTAGACAATAAGAGATGACCATTACTAATCCTTTGGATTTTCTGGACAGAGGCTATAATTACTTCATCCCCTGCCTACTCCTTTGAACACAGGAACATGGAAAGCTCGAACAAATAGAAATAAGATCTTTCTGGTACACTATCAAATATATTGATCTCTGGATTTTCAATAGTTACCCACTTCCACTGTTATGTTATTTCCTTGTGAAGCTCCACCCTTTTCGTTGAGGTACTCTCTAGGCAATGAGTGATGGTTGCCAATGCCACTTTCTGGGTGCTTGAAATTGCTCTTTCTGCTGTTATTTTCTTCCGCTGTTTGTGCTTGTTTGAAGAAATGTTGGTTTCTTTGTCCATGAAGACCTCCCTAATCAATCCTTCTTGAAGTTGCCGAGCAAGTGTAGCTCAATATCATCATTGGTAAGAGGACTAAGAACTTCATCCGTGGGTTTCAAGTTTCGTAAACTTGGCTAGCAAATGTTGTCCTCTTTGAGCTTTCCCTTTTGGGCTTCCCCTCAAGGTTTTAAAATGCGTATGATTGGGAGAGGTTTCCACGCCTTTACAAGGAATGCTTCATTCCCATCTTCAACCGATGTGGGATCTCACAATTCACTCTCCTTGAGGGCCCAGTGTCCTCGCTGCCACACTGTCGGTGTTTGGCTCTGATACCATTTGTAACAGCCTAAGCCGACCGCTAGCAGATATTGTCCTCTTTGGGCGTTCCCTTCTGGGCTCCCCTCAAAGTTTTAAAACACGTATGTTAGGGAGGGGTTTCCACACCCTTATAAGGAATGCTTCGTTTTCCTTTTCAACCGATGTGGGATCTCACAATCACCCCGTGGGGGCCAGCGTCATCGCTAGTATATCGCCTGGTGCCTTGGCTCTAATACCATTTGTAACAAACCAATCCCATCGCTAGCAGATATTGTCCTCTTTAGGCTTTCTCTTCCAAACTTCTCATCAAGAAGGTTTTATAATGCGTCTGGTAGGGAGAAGTTTCCACACCTTTATAAGTAATGTTTCGTTCTCCTCTCCAAACTGATGTGAGATCCCACAGTAGAACAATAGGTAAGTTCTTAGACTTGATTAATATTAACAATGCCCTAATAGTTTTATAATTGAAAGTTAGTATTGGGGAGTCTCCACGAGAAGACTGGACAAGATATAGAGTATGTTTGTATTGTAGACCTGTTTTTTTAAATTATTGAATTATTATGGTTGAAATGGTACTTCTGGTCCACTTTAGCAGCCTCAATAGGGAAGATCCATCTTCACAATGGGAATCATTACGACGACCTAAAAGGCAATTAGGCATAATGATTTTCTGTTAGGATTGCTAAGTGATGTCAGTTTATAAATTACAAACAATAGTTTCCGACAATGTCCTGCAGCCAATCACTTCATAGAGACTTTTAGCAAAAGTACTTCATAGAGACTTTTAGCAGGATCTTAGTAAATGATACAAAACCATAGATCTTGGGTTCCAGTGGCATGCATTTTACTTCGCTTGTCAATTCTCTCTCTTTCTGTCTGCACAATGAATTGTTCGGTATGGTTATTCGATAGTAATTTCACAGGCCTCTAAATTATGTATACACAAAAATTTTCCATTCTAGTCTATGAACATCATAAAACAACTGTTATCAGGCATATCTTGGTGCCTTGAAATAACTTACTTTTGACATTTACATCTCTATAGCCTAAGTTTCATTAACCCTTTAGATATATATATATAATTCTTATTGCCTTGAATTTCTTTCCTAGAGATTTTTTGTAATAGTCTAAGCCCACCACTAGTAGATATTGTTCGCTTTTGCCCATTACGTATTGCTTTGGCCTTACGGTTTTAAAGTGCGTCAGCTTGGGAGATGTTTTCATACTCTTATAAAGAATGTTTCGTTCCCCTCTCCAACCGATATGAGATCTCACAATCCAGCCCCTTCGGGGCTCAACGTCTTTGCTGGCACTTGTTGCCCTCTCTAACCGATGTGGGATCTCACAATCTACCTTCTTCAGAACCCAATGTCCTCAGCGGCACACAGCTCGGTGCCTAGCTTGGATACCATTTGTAACAACCCAAGCCAACCACTATCAGATATTGTCTGCTTTAGTCTGTTACGTATCGTCGTCAGTCTCACGGGTTTAAAACGCATTTGTTAGGGAGAGGTTTCCATACTTTTATAAAGAATGTTTTATTTCTCTCTCCAACCAATGGGATCTCACATTTGCATCTTAGATTGTCAACTCCTTGTCTGGTTGCCCTTTTCTACTGCCTAGCGGTGTAGCCTTTTGAAGTTTTAGACCATGTAAATTAGTGGTATTGAATTTATGGGGACCAATTTTTATGGTTACATCGATTTACTTTAAAGTTCCTAACACTCACTCCCACCATTCAATTATATGGTTATTCATGTCTTTAAGGGATCATCACATCAATCTACTAATTGGAGATGTTTGACAAATTTGCAATCAGATCAAGGGAAATTGTAGCTGCTGACAAAAAAAAAAAAAAAAGCATTGTAATGGAAAATGGCTAAAAAAGGTTCCATATTTGGGGTTTATAGCTAAAGGAGATATTGTCGATCATAATTCATCTCTATCATATCCTTGATGTCCATTGCTTTTTATTTTGTACGTCGTTATCTAGATCATAATTCATCTCTATCATATCCTTGATGTCCATTGCTTTTTATTTTGTACGTCGTTATCTAGATCAGTTAAAAAAAACCCTCGAATTCGATCTCCAATACTTTTCAAATTTTATTTACTTTTTCACTCTTCTCTCGAGTATCAAACATTCTTGCATAATGTTTCGCATTTTCTTCGAGTTCTAAATTTTGAAAGTGAACATCATATGTTCTTTGCACCATCACTCGATTTTCATCTTAGAAGATGGTGTTTGGGGTGAGGAAAATGGTTGTGATAACTTAGACCTTCTTCTAGAAGGATATGTATACAATAATTAACAATTGTAGCATGTGGGTTATGTAAAACGCTAAGTTTCCAACGAAGTGAAATGTGAGATCTCACATTAGTTGGAAAAAAGAATATACGTGGAAACTTTTCTCTAATAGAGGTATTTTAAAACTTCAAGGGAAGGCCAAATTCATACCTATTTTTTCGTTAGAATTATAATTTTAGTTATTGAACTTTTAAATTTGTATACCCTTAATTTTCGTCTTTTCTGTTAGTCTAATAAGTCTTTTTATTTGTTCGATAATTAAAAAGAAAAAGTCTAATATCTTCAATTTGTATGAATCTTTTCTAGGTTTGAATTAATAAATTTGTCTTAAATATAGAAACCAAATTAAAAAAAAAAAAATTATAAATTATGGAAAATATATCACAAAGTATTGATCTATAATATGTTCTAGAAGTAGCTTTTAAAGTTTTTTTCTTAAAAAAAAAAAAAAAATAGTTCACCTAGATTGGAATCCAATCTTTTAATATTTTAATCAATTATAATTAGCTAATATTGTAATTATTAATATATTAATATGGTGAATAATAAAAACTTTAATCTCTATCAACTTTGGGAAATTAGATATTTTTTTTATATAAAAAAAATCAAAATTTAGCAATTTACTGAATGGACAAACCTTAGTCTGTATTCGCGCATGGGCTTCCACCATGAGAATTGACATTTTCATTTTTTTTGTTTAAATATGGTTTTTTATTTTAAAAACATATAAACGTTTATATTATTGATTTATCGATTGAAAAGACATCGATTTGATTTGGTGAACACGTGTGATAAAAATGATTTATATATATGAAAAATCTTGGATTTTGTAAGATATGCTCTCAAATTTATTTAATTTTTTCGATGAATTAGTAGTGAAATTTAATCGATAATTGGATAAGATATTTTGAATTGGATTGTATTTTTTTTTATATTATTAATTACATAACTAAGTTTTTTTTCTCGTAAATATCTTAATTGTTGAATTAAATTCGTAATTATATGTTAAATTATTTGTGAAATTTTTATCGAATGATTTAATAATTATAATTTTCTTTTATAATTGAGATAAAATGAGATTCTTCCTGTTATAATTTAAAATTTTATTTTGAACCATTATTATGCAATACAATAATTCAATTGTAAGCCTTGTTTATGATCATATATGAACGTACGTACGGTTCGATTTATGAAGATACCCAATTTTGTTTTTGTATTAGTTGACAATTCATCGCGTCATCATAGGATAATAGAAACAAAAACTTTATACAATTATAATTTAGAAAACAATGGTTATATTTAAATTATTTATAAATTCAAAAGTAGAAAATAAAAATAAAAAATAATAACCATTCTCATTTTCTTGGATTCTTAATGTTAAAAAAAAAAAAAAAAAAAAAAAAAATGCTTCCAATAGGGAAGCATGGGAAGTTATTAATGGGAAGATATGGGGCAAAAGTAGTTGAAGAAAAAGCATAAAATTAATATTCAAATGCAAATAAATAAATAAATAAATAAATAAATAATACAAAATGCCAGCCTCTGACCTGCAGGGCATGTTATCACTTACAAGTACAGCTTGTTAAAACTGACCACTGCACGTGCACATCTCCTACACACATTCACTTCGACCCAATTCAAATCATTGTATCTTTTCGCGTCGAGTCAGATGACGCATTCGATAAAAACCACATCTTTATTACGTTATCATATTGATTAAAGCAAAAAACGGGCCGAGTTAGATTAAACCTTCGAAAAAGATTACATCTTTATTACATTATCATATCTGATATTCTTTTGGAGTTCTTTATTCGATATTTGAGGATTTACCAATCTATTGGCACGACTAAGTTTAGGGCATGATTCTGATACCATGTTAGACGAACGCGACTCTCCACAATGGTATGATATTGTCCACTTTGAGTATAAGCTCTCGTGGCTTTACTTTGGGTTTCCCCAAAAGGCCTCATAGCAATGGAGTTAGTATTCCTCACTTATAAACTCATGATCATTCGGATGTGGGACTTTCATCATCCAACAATATCAACTAAAATAAAAAACGGGTTGAGTCGGATTAAACCTTTAAAAAAGACTGACATCTTTATTACATTATCATATTGATTAAAACAAAAAAACGACAGCTTTATTAATACGGAAAATACCCTTTTGGACAATAATTACGAAAGTCGAAGTTCTAGGATTGTCGGTATAGTACGAGCTATTGAATCGGGTGGGTTTTTTTTGGTTTGGAGATAAGGAACTGGGTCCATTGTGTTATGCATGCCAACTAGCTAGCTACATTACTGGTTCTTCTCTCTCAATCTCTCAAGAGAGTTGGGGTAGGAGTGGCCCAACATTCATGTGCTTGATATCACTGCCTAAAACCCCATAACTTTTGCTATCTATATTAGAAGTGGGGAAGGGTTTTGCCCACTTGGAAACAAACCTTAGGGGTTCTTTCAACTCATAGCCTACCCTTCATGTTTTCGCTTCAAAAAATTTGAATCCAAACCAAAGATATCACATTATTATCTCAATGTGATATGATTCTTTATTGCATGTTTGTGTTTGGTTCTTGAAATGACATTATAAACTGCCAATTGGATTGAGTATTCTTGGGTCGCTTCCTTTCCCACCAATTATTGCACAAATATCTTCCATCCTTGTTAAGGGTCTAACCTAAATGATAATCTGTAAGATCCCACATCGGTCAGAGAGGGGAACGAAGCATTCTTTATAAGGATGTGAAAACCTCTTCCTAGTAGACTCGTTTTAAAACTTTGAGGGTAAACTCATAAAGAAAAGTCCAAAAAGGACAATATCTGCCAACGGTGGGCTTGAATTGTTACCGTTGGTATCAAAACCAGACACTGAGCGATGTGTCAAAGAGGTGGCTGAGCCCTGAAAGGAGGTGGACATGAAGCGTTGTGCCAAGAAGGACGCTGAGCCCTGAAGGGGATAGACACGAGGTGTTGTGCCAACAAGGACACTGAGTCCCGAAGGAGGTGGACATGAGGCATTGTGCCAACAAGGATGTTGGGCTCCGAAGGGGGTGAATTGTGAGATCTCACATCGGTTGGAGAGGGAGCGAAACATTCTTTATAATTGGAAACCTCTCCCTAGCATATGCATTTTATAATCTTGAGGGAAAGCTTAAAAGAAAAATTCCTGGACGGTTACCTAACTCGTTTTAAATTATCTAAAAAATTGATTTCAGGTGACAGCCACGAAAGAACAGTTAAAAAAATGGAATTTTTGTGAGTCTCTATTAAGTGTATGTGTTGAGTTTACAGGTTTGCATGAAGACCATTTGCAAGTGACTGAGAACGATGTTTGAAGGAGAGGAAGGTGTGTTTCTTGTACAACACCAAACCACAAGTACTCCATTGTCGTCCTTGGGAGATGAATCAGTGAGCTGGCCTCTGCTGCAGCTATTAAATGAACCAAACCAAACAAAAAGAAAAAAAAAACATTGTATTATCTATATAGAACACGTTCGAGTAAAAGAAATTTAACTTGTGATGTATATATCATCGACCAAAAAGTTAAGACACGATTATCTGATCGCGTTTTAAGCTAGGATTACCGCTCCTCCCATATGAAAAAAGATGAGAGTCGGGCCAGTTTTTAGGTGTTCGTGTGATGGATGCCTTTCTTTGTCCATGAATAATGTACAAAAGAAGTAAAAAGTGGGAAAAGTAGAAACAACATGAAAGAGCCCAAAAGACAGTAGAGGACATATGCTTTTTAAGCAGAATCTTGTAAATGGGAGCATATAGGATTAGGTTGGAATCATAACAAAATTATTGTCCCATGCTCATCCTATCCTTTCATCATAATGGCCACAATTCAAAAACATGTTCAATTCAACACATTTTACCAAAAAGGGTGCACGAACTTCTCTGTAACCGTCCAAAGCCACTGCTAATAGACATTGTTTACTTTGATCTATTACGTATTTCTGTCAGCTTCATGGTTTTAAAAACATCTACTAGGAGAAGTTTTCACACTCTTACAAGGAATGCTTCGTTCCTCTCTCCAACCAATGTAGGATCTCTCAATCTATCCTCCTTAGGGACGCAACGTCCTTGCTGGTACACCACTCAGTATCTGGCTCTGATACCATTTGTAACAGCCCATGGCCACCATTAGTAGATATTGTCCACTTTGACCTCACAGCTTTAAAACGTGTCTACTAGGAGAGGTTTTTACACTCTTACAAGGAATGCTTCGATCCTCTCTCCAACTAATATGGGATCTCACAATCCACCTCCCTTAGGGGCTCAACGTCCTCACTGGCACACCGCTCGATTCTGACTCCTTGTAATAATCCAAGGCCACCGTTAGCAGATATTGTCCGCTTTGACCCGTTACGTATTATCATCAGTCTCACAATTTTAAAGCATGCATCTACTAGGAGAGGTTTCCACACCCTTATAAGGAATGTTTCGTTCCTCTCTCCAACCAATGTGGGATCTCGCAATACACCTCCCTTAAGAGTCCAACATCCTCACTAGCACAACACCCGGTATATGGCTCTGATACCATTTGCAACAGTCCAAGGCCACCACTAGAAAATATTGTCCACTTTGACCCGTTACATATCGCCGTCAGCTTCACAGTTTTAAAACACATCTACTAGGAGAGGTTTCCACGTACTCGTTCCTGGTGGAATCTCATTCTCCATGCATAGATTCAAACAAAATCATGAAGTTAAGAGCAGAAGGACAGAGTCAAAGTATAAGAGTATTAAGAAATGGGTGTCTATCATTTTCCTCAGAAGAAGAATCTTCAGCTTTCTTTGTTTATATACAAACAGACTCGAGAAAGAAGATAAAAAAGAGGTCCAGATACGAGGAACTGATAACTGAGAGGAACCAAATCAAGACTTCAAACAGAAGTATATGTAAGAGATCACTGAAGTTTTTGAAGTATGAGTTATGTTTGAGTGAAAGTGGCCCATCTCCTGCTCCCAGATGTGCTTCTGCACACAAGCTTATCACAAAACAATCTGCACCAAATGCTCTGCTCTTCTCTCAATAATAAGATAAGAATCCCATAAGGTACTGTTTCAAATGCACAAATCTGTACGGCTATAGTACTCTAAATCCCTCTCTGTTCATAATAAAAGGTATACAGATTCTGATGAAGTACTAAAACATTTCATGGTGCGCTCAAATCAATCCAAATATAAAAAGGATATGAGCAACACTTCAAATATGACTCTGTTACTTTGCTTTACACTGATTTTGACACATCAATGAGTCAATTTAGCATGCACATTCGTGTAAGAGGAGAATGAAGCATTCTTTATAAGGGTGTGAAAACCTCTCTATAGTAGACGCGTTTTAAAATCGGTGAGATTTAGTAACTCGTAGTGATCGCATATAAAGATGTCCAAAAAGTTAGATATCATATGATATCAGAATTTATGATTTTGAAGAGCAATAAGTCATGAAGTTGTGTGAATAAAAGTATCCAAAGAGTCTTATTACATTCACTAGCTGAGAATAGATGAAATGAACAAATTGATATTCGACAATATCCAAGCTTAAAGCTTAAAAGTCAGAAATAAGTGGCTTTCCCACTATACCCAAGAAAGTTATCCCCATCCCCTCTTTCAAAGCTTATCTCTTCTCCACTCCCATCCGTGGGCCATTCCAAATTTAACTACAAGAACTCCGGGGAGTGGAATCGGTAGATATTGTCTTTTTTGGATTTTTCTTTAAGATTTTTAAAACGCGTTTGTTAGGGAGAGGTTTTCACACCCTTATAAGGAATACTTTGTTCTCCTTCCCCACCGATGTGAGATCTCACAATCCATCCTCTTTCAGGGCCAAGTGTCATTGCTGACACTCGATCCCTTCTCCAACCGATGTGGGATCCCTCAATCCACCCTCTTTCAGGGTCTAGCGTCTTTGTTGGCACACCACCTTGTGTCTAGTGAGGACGTTGGACTCCGAAAGTGGTGGATTGTGAGATCCTACATTGGTTGGGGAGGAGAACAAAACATTCTTTACAAGCGTGTGAAAACCTCTCCCTAATAGACGCGTTTGAAAAAAACTTGAGAAGAAGCTCGAAAGGGAAAGTCCAAAAAGGGCAATATTTGCTAGTGGTGGACATAGATGGTTACAAATGGTATCAGAGCCAGACATTGGAGATGTGCCAGCAAGGAGGCTGAGCTCCGAAGAGGGGTAGACACGAGGCGGTGCGCCAGCAAGGAGGGTGGATTGGTTCTCTTGGAGAAGGAAATCAGTGTCAACGAGGACGCTGGGCCCCGAAAGGGGATGAATTATGAGATTCTACATTGGTTGGAGAGTAAAATAAAGCATTCTCTATAGAGATAATATCTACCGACGGTGGACTTAGACGGTTAGATTTCATGATTCTCTTCCCCATTTATGAATATAAATACTTCCATCTCAAAACTATGCCATAAATGTTCGTACAATTCGTATAATTTAGAGATGCAATAATATAATGAAGTAAGGTAGTACAGCACGGCAAAGGGGCACTGTGAAAGAGAAAATGGCATACATAAACTAAGCCCACTTCATAGTTATATCTATCATGTCAACCATTTAATACTCTTCTCCATCCACTCTTATATATACCTTTCAGTATCTCTTTAATGCCATACTTTCTTTCTACATCTCTTCCTCTCAGATTCAGTAGCTAAAGATGAAGGGGAAGTTTATAAGAGCATGTGCAAACAAATGGAGGAAGCTAGGGAGCAAAGTGGTGCCTTGTACACCCTGCGAGCACTGTTGCCAATGGGTTCTGTGGTCTCCTTTGCACCAGGATTGCTTCATTCCACGAGATGTCCCAAAGGGTCACTTGGTTGTTTATGTGGGTGAGAATTACAGAAGATTTGTGATCAAAATCAGTCTTTTGAATCACCCTTTGTTCAAGGCATTGCTGGATCAAGCACAAGATGAGTTTGATTTCACTGCTAACTCAAAACTCTGCATTCCTTGTGATGAGAACCTTTTCCTTAGTGTTGTCCACCGTGCTAGCTCGTCGTGCTAGCTCGCCGTGCTAACGAGCTAGCTCGTCGTATAACCGACAAGTCCCTCTCTGTGTTTGAAGATAGGTTGCTGTCGAATTTGATTTATTTTGGAAGCTTTGAATCCTCTTTGAGAATGCTGATATGTATGTAGCCATGATTTGTTGTATACTAATGTAACTTGATTAAGAGCTTGTGAATTCCTTACCACTTGGGGATCTAATGATCTTTCATGACTACTGACTGTTGGCTCAATTTCCTAGCAATAGATCTCGCCACATTTCGCACGTACCATAGTGTTACGGTCATGCTCGTTCATGTAACAGCTCACGCTTACGACTAACAAATATTGTCCGCTTTGATCCTTGGTCTCACGATTTTCAAACGCGTCTTCTAGGGAAAGGTTTTCACACCCTTATAAGGAATGCTTCGTTCTCCTCTCCAACCGATGTGGGATCTCACAGTCTATGGCCGCATACCCTTGCCAAGCCAAACCCTTTATTTAATTTCATGTTGTATTATCTTACCATTGTATTTTATGTTTAGGTTTGCCAAACCCAAATCGCCTCAAAATGACTAGAGGGATGCAGCTAATCGTCAATTTTTCCTACCCGGAGTTATATGCTATCTAAGCTGTTGTGTTTCCTTTCTCGCTTATAGCCTATAATATTGCTTTCAAAACCTTCTTTCAATCTTGCTTTCGAGCTCTCTTTCGAAAATTTCTCTGCCCCATTTTCTAAAACCTTCTTCTCAACACGGGGCCAGAGGTTTGAGCATATGTTGTCTAGTCGTAGGCGAGCGAATCCGAATTAACTTGACTCACTCGGTGTTGGAGGGGAGTGTCGCAAATTTGCAAAGTTCGCTCCTAAGAAAAGTGTTGCACTCAGGCTCCTAAAAGTCAGCCATATTGCCAGTGAAGCAACTCCACGTACAAAATCCTCAATGGTGGTTGACATTCCAGTGCATTATCTCAAATAAGGAAACAGCCTAGTAGTTGGCTCAGCCATGGTTTTGTGTCAAGCTACAACCCCTCCAATTGTAAGGCTTCACACACTTTTCCAAACAATTAGTATTTGTGGGAAATAAACGCATGGTCAGTAGAGCTTACAAATACAGCCTGAGATCGCACCATTACACACAGCCGAGAGGTCAACTACAATGGTAGCTGTTTCAATCTACCATCATAAGCTTTCTCTGTAAATGGGCATCTCTACATCAAGCAGAAAGGTAGAACATCATACCTTGACTGGAAAGCCATGGGAACATATATTTCCCGAAGTCCGGACTAGAACCCTCCCTTTCTCGGTTAAGTTCTAAAACTCGACTTTGTCTCTACTATAAGCTAAGATTCTTGAAATGTAACGTCGAATCTCATTTCATAATTTTTGGTTTAAGAAACAGAGCTCCCATGATTCTATATTGATTTGGGACTTCACCAAGATGAGCTTGAACCTTCATTGAGTCAAAGTATGCTTAAAACACTTTGTCGAACGACAACTATTAAGTCCCACTAATGTTTTGTGATGCCACCACGTGCATCAAAATGCCATCTGTCTTTGCAGCTCTGCAGCTCACTTGGACATTCTTGGACATGCTTATCAAGAATCAACCTATGAGTTGACTTCTTTTATATGGTTGCGTTAGTTGACTATATTATTGTTTACGACCAAATATATAATTATAAAGAAATAAGTTTTTTAGGTGTGTCTGAGCACAATTGGGAGACGATTTAACACATAAATATTGCAACAAAGTGAATACTTGCTTAAAAACCATAGTATGTCCTAAAAAATAGATGTCAATTGCCACTTGTCAACATGACCATAGTTAACTTCTCTTAATCCAAGATTGCTATAAAACTTAGCTCGACAATATTATGACAAAGCAACTACTAAATATATATATATATAAAATCATTCTAAATTTATTGCATGCCATACACAATTGTGGCACAACTTCAACGTCAATAAAATTATTCTTTTTTGTCTTTTATAAACTACAAAAATGGGAAGGAAAAGGAAACCGTGTTTCGTAGAAATAAATTTTAACAGATCTCAATCATCTGACAATGTATGGCTGATTACATGAACAGGGCCATCTCAGTTTTCCCTTGGATGGCCAGCAAACGATCAATAGTTAAATAGAGTAGTAGCACCCTTGGGATAAGCTACCTCAGAGTCATCAATATGATCTGAACTTATTACTCTTCAGAGAAACTATGAAAAGATATGAAGGAAGCCAGAAAGGTTCCTGAAAAACATTCCTCAAAGATGGTCACAAATTGCATTGGTGAACTCAGAAGTTGATGATGAGCCTCCGAGGTCGGCTGTTCGGTACTTCCCTTCTGCAATGGTTTTGAGGACAGCGTCTTGGATCCGATCAGCTTTGTCATGGAGCTTCAAATGCCGAAGCATCGTGACAGAACTTAAAAGCAATGCAGTTGGATTGGCCAAATTCTGGGGAAGTTTCACGGCTTTCAGATGTATGAAAATAAACTTTCCAACAAAGCATTCTAAATTTATTGAGTTCCATACAATTGTGTTTACTGTGTGTTTGCAAAAGATATATTCAACATCAGCAATTAGGTTATACAGGTTGTGCTTTCGCAAAACCGTACGAAAACTCCTTCGAGCTAATCGGGTTCATTAAATTTTTTTCAAAGATAAGAAGAAATTTAGAACAGGATTTATTTTGAAGTTACATGACAAAGCAAATATGTGATGTCCTGTAGAGGCTACCTCTTTAGTCATTTTGTTCAACATGGTTTCTGGTAATTTTGTTCTTTCTAGGAACACTACACGTGCTCCTCAGATATGAAGGGAATTTATACCTAATTCTGAGATATAAAGGGCTACCTATCAAGGGTATATTGGTATTCAAAAAATAAAAAACTGTGCTAAAAAGAAAAGAATTCACTCTTCATCCACTCTTTTCTATACCTTTTTATTTTATTTTTTTCTCTGTTTCATGAAAACTGACTTGTTTTATACTATGTGGGTTTTTGTTTCTATTCTTCTAAAAGAAGTTTGTGAGAGATTAGCATTTTCTCTCCTAAAACGGGGCTTCTTCCCAGAAACCTTTTTTGATTTACAAAATGATAAATACATAATAAGTAACATTTTCTCTTGCTACTCCCTCTCTGCACTTCATTTTTCTACCCACTTTTTCTTAATCATCTCTCCACTTCAAGATGATAATAATATTTGAAAATGTGCGACTTATGATGACTCTAAATCTTTTAATCTATGATAGCCAATAGTATCAAACATTTTGATGTCAAAAAGGCCATCTATTACTCACATAGGTCTCCAAGGTTGGCATGTTATCACTTGTCAAGATTATTGATAGAAGGAGCAAAATAGACACCGCTAAACCCTGTGGTTCTAATTGAAGTTCTAGAAAAAATTTATGACTAAATATGAGTTGGTTAGTGTAAGAAAACACAGCAAAGCTCATAAAACTAAATATGAGGCACTATAGGAGAGATATCTGACAAAACCAAAGAAATGAATGAAAATGCAGTCATGGAAATTTATGATATTGGAGTTATGAAACCTAACCTTTCCAGCAATATCTGGCGCTGAACCATGCACAGCCTCAGCAAGAGCAATACCTCCCTCACCAATATTGCAGCTGTATAATATAATTTTTTGGATGTCAGATGATCTGTAACTCACTCACCAATAGAAATGAAAACGAGGCATGAATACCTTGGCGTTAAGCCCAATCCTCCAATCAGCCCAGCACAGAGATCACTGATAATGTCACCATAAAGATTTGGCATAACCAACACATCAAATAGTGATGGATTCTTCACAAGCTGCACAAAGTCGATACACAATGAAGATCATTACCACCTTATTTACACTTGCATTACAAAAGTCAAACCCATTTCACTGAAGTTCTACAGAAACCCTTTGATGATCCCCAAGTTTGACATCAAATCAAGTAATGATCAGTAATATATTCTAAAGAATCCACTGGGAATTCTAAATTGACCCTCCCAGATCTCCACATCATCTTTAATGCAGAATTAATTTTCTCATGGGTGCTATTGCTATGATTCTTAAAATAAAATTAATACATACCATCATACAGCAATTATCAATGACAACTTCCTCATACTTTATCTCAGGATACTTCTCTGCAACTTCACGGCAACACTGAAAGTGAAGACACAAATAAAACTTCAGATGAGGAAACCTGGGTGAAAAATGAAGATGAGAGGACAGTTAATAATCTAACTTAGTCAAACCTTAAGAAAAAGACCATCAGTTTTCTGCATAATATTGGCTTTGTGTATCGCAGAGACTCTCTCCCTCCCATGAGCCTTGGCGTAGTGAAAAGCATATTCCGCCACTCTTAAACTTGCTTGACGGGTAATGATCTTAAGGCTTTCAACCACACCTCTCACCACCTAACGTTCAAGAATCAGTACGCATAAATCACACTGAAATAGTTTTCTACTACATCGATCGAAATCTTAGATACTTACTTGATGTTCAAGTCCACTGTACTCCCCCTCTGTGTTCTCACGGATAGTGATTAGGTCTACATTGTCATATCGAGTTTTATAACCAGGCAGGCTGTAGCAAGGCCTTACATTAGCATATAAATTAAGTTCCTTCCTTAAGGTAAGGTTCAAAGAACGATGCCCTTTTCCAATAGGTGTGGCCATGGGTCCTTTCAAGCCCACACCATTACGCCTCACTGATTCTAAGCTTTCCCATGTAAGAAAACTTTGAGTTCGGGGATCAATTTGGTCCCCGACGTAGTGTTCTTCCCATTCAATTGGCACTTCAGCAGTTGTGAATACCTGAATAGAAGAATAATGAAATTCAGCATACAACACCATAAATATCACTTACAACCAGAAGTATCTTGCCCATTCATGTTCATAAAATTATTGACGCAAGGACTTTTCCTCTTATTATGTACAAAAAATGAGTTGCGATTTTCAAGTGCATTTAACAAAGAGAGAACGAAACGGCAGCACTCTAGAATCACCATCTCACAACAGAAACACAAAAACCAACGACATGATCCAAAGAAACAAATTACCACAAAATTGAACACACAAATACCCCGAAACACTACACGAATAAACGTTAAAATAAGAAATTCAGATCAATTATCTCGAGTAATTGGCAGGGAAACTGCCACTATAGGTACAAAACACGATCGAATTATCGTACTGAAACATAACTGCGATCATGGAGAAAAGACAATACCTGTTTGACGGAATCCGCAATTTCGGGACCAATACCATCGCCTGGGAAGAGAGTGGCTCGGATCGGAGAAGCAGCAGAAGAGAAAGCCCTAAATGGGAGGGGAGAAGCAGAGGTAAGGTTGGAGGAAAGGGAGAAGATCTGACCCGAGCGGCTTCCGAGGGTGCGTCTCAGCAGGTGCGATGCCATGATTGACGACGAAGAATAGAAGAAAAATCACGGAGAATATGTCTTAACCAAACATGTTTTGTTAAATATATAAATTTAATTTCAGAAAAAAAATTAATACTAAAACAAGCGAAAACAAAACACAAAAGGGCCGCATGAACACAAAAGCTGAAGATGGGCTATTGGGCTAGTTAGATGGACTTGTTATATGGGCTACTTCAATGGGCTATTGGGCTAGTTAGATGGACTTGTTATATGGGCTACTTCAATGGGCTATTGGGCTAGTTAGATGGACTTGTTATATGGGCTACTTCAATGGGCTATTGGGCTAGTTAGATGGACTTGTTATATGGGCTACTTCAATGGGCTATTGGGCTAGTTAGATGGGCTTGTCATAAGGGCCCATCAGTGAATGCTTCTCAAGTTTTGAGTACTCTAAGTTTTGAAGAAATCATACTTCTAATTAATTATAAGTTGAAAAGAATAAGCCAAAACCGAACAAGCAAGGCCCCACGACCTAAGAAGCTTGCGGGAGAGTTTAGAGTTTCCCGACAGGTCGATGTACAACCGACAGGTGAATGCTTTACCAAACTCGTGTACAACTGGTCTCAAATAATATGAGCGTTCTAGAGCTTGAAGATTAGTGGGAGATGATTTTCAACTTTCTAGTATGTCCATATCATTTGGTAAGATTTGATTTTATCTCGTGTATTTCTACTACACCTATTTGGACTTTCAAAATTTATGAATACTCTCTAGTTTGAAGATCAATAAGTTATAATCTTAAAATCTCCACGAAATTTATATATATATATTTTTTTTGTTATTAGTTAAAAATTTTTAGTCTATTTTTTAGAAAGTTCTCTAATTTGTGATTTTTTGTCTAACCCGTTACTTAATTTTTTAGTCTTTTAAGACGTACGGTTCTTGGATTTTTCCTTTTCACACTTGCATCTTACGAAAAAAAAAAAAGAAAAGATAATGATCGTTTTTTATCGTCGTAACATTATGATAAATATAATGATCGTCTTCTTGTCTGGTCGTCGCAACATTATGATAAACATAATGAATGATCGTTTGGTTGTTACAGCATTATGATAAGCATAATGAATGATCGTCTTCCTGCTTGGTCATCACAATATGATAAGCATAATGAATGATCGTTTTTCTGCTTGGTCATCGCAGCATTATGATAAGCATAATGAATGATCGTTTTCCTGCTTGGTCATCGCAGCCTTATGATAAACATAATGATCGTTTTCCTGTCTCGTAATGTACACGTCCGTATTATAGTGAAGAGTAAATGATATCTCCTAATGCATGCACACAGTGATACATGAGGTCCCAACATTTTCTCATTTTTATTATCATTTAATATGATCCCGCTAGCATTCCGTACATATCATTTCACATGTCGTTTATTAATTTATCATATCTTTCATGCATACGTCAAGTTGTATTTCATACTAGTCTATCGTTTTGCATGTCAATCACATTATATCATTCAAATTACATAAATATATCATATCATAATATTCCATGCTTTTAGACATAAACAATCTTCATCATATACATATCATACCGTAACATATTGCATCACAATATATCATATCATAAACATGTCAACTTATCACATATTTTGTACCATAACATATTTCATATTATTTTCATATCATATCACAACATATATATAAACATATATAAATAGATAGATAGTAAACCCTTTGTGGTCATATCTTATTATACTCTTAACATTCTTATATCTATCACAATCATATCGTTACATGAACGTACTTTAGTCATATTGTTATAGGAACGTATCCTTAACGCTATCGTTCTATCAATCTATTATAATCTTATTACTTTCTACCCATAACCTAATCATATTATCTTACAATCGAATGTGATCATATTGTTTTTATTAATCTCTCATGTCAATAGCACTTTGATACGTAATTTAACTTTAACATTTCATGAACATATCTTACTCCTATCATTACATTACGTTTAGTGCATCCTAATCGTATGCTATCTCAAACATATCATTGAACACATCATACTATAAGTATTATCATACAATTTACATGTTATAACATATACATATCATAAGTATATCGATCCATAAACAATTCACACATATCAAATATATATGACATGTGCAGAATCACGAGGCATGTCGATAGTAAGGCCATTTACCTGATTAGCTTAGGCTGATGTCATGAAGTTATCCTTAATGGAAGTTCGATTCTGCCCCAAGTTAACCTATGTGAGCCAATGACACCAGTTTCAAGTTTGAACTTCTACAAAATTGTTTCTCTAATATACATTGGTCCCGCTAGAGTTTGTGTCCAAGCTAGAGTTTGAGAATTTGGTAACTTTCATGTAAACATTGTCAAATAGGCTTTTTTATATATCTTAGTTAAAGTAGTCGTCTTCTCTTTCTTTATTCAAACTAAAAGTTCCTAAATAGAAGTTCCCACTTTTTATATAAATTATATATAAATATATAATATTTATTATATATGGATATAATAGATATTATACAAATAGGATTATAGTGGATGAATCTTTAAACGAGTCAGGTAATGAAGTAAACGGTAGAAAGGAGGTGATTTCGCAAAAAATAAAAAATAAAAAATAATGAATTGTTTTTTGGATGACTACTTAAAACAACCATTCATTTTAATTCGAATCGACTAGACGTTAGAGTTTTTGTGTGAAATACTTTTATATATATATATATATATATATATATATATATATATATATATAAGTATATATATATATATATATATTTGTTATAGTATTATTTTCGTACAAACCAATACTCTTCAACATTTTTTGTTCTATTTTCTTGACAGTCTTTGATACCTTTTAACATCTTTTATATATTTTCTTTTCTCTTAATGTGTTTCCTTCTTCTTTTTTTTTCTTCATCATTTTAATTATATTTACAATCTTGTCTCTTTTGTTGTCTTATTGTTGTTTCTTTCTTTTAATTATATTCACCATCTCCCCTCCCTCCTAGTTTAGGGGAGAGTTATTTTAAGGAGTAGAAAATACTGTTGACATAGTTATTTCAAGAAAGAAGTGGCAGAGTTATTTTAAGGAGAAGAAAGTGTTGCATATTTTAAAGGGCATAATTTAAAGTGTATTGGACATATTTTAGGGGAGAAGAAAATACGGTTAAGTATTGACATAGTTATTTCAAGAAAGATGTGGCAGAGTTATTTTAAGGAGAAGAAAGTGTTGGGCATATTTTAAATGGCATATTTTAGGGGAGAGAAAATACTGTTGATATAGTTATTTCAAGAAGTGTCAAAGTTATTTGAAGGAGAAGGAACTGTTAGTCATATTTTAAATGACATATTTTAAAGTGTGTTGGGCATAGTTTAGGGGAGAAGAAAATACTGATAAGTGTTGATATAGTTATTTCAAGAAGAAGTGTCAAAGTTATTTGAAGGAGAAGAAATTGTTGGTCATATTTTGGAGGGCATATTTTAAAGTGTGTTGGGCATATTTTAGGGGAGAAGAAAATACTGTGTTGATATAGTTATTTCAAGAAGAAGTGTCAAAGTTATTTGAAGGAGGAGAAGGAACTGTTAGTCATATTTTAAAGGGCATATTTTAAAGTGTGTTGGGCATATTTTAGGGGATTTTAGGGGAGAAGAAAATACTGATAAGTGTTATATAGTTATTTCAAGAAGAGGTGTCAAAGTTATTTGAAGGAGAAGAAACTGTTGGTCATATTTTAAAAGCATATTTTAAAGTGTGTTGGCATATTTTAGGGGAAAAGAAAATACTGATAAGTGTTGACATAGTTATTTCAAGAAAGAAGTGACAGAGTTATTTTAAGAAGAAGAAAGGACTGATAAGTGTTGCAGATTATTTTAAGAGAAATTGGCAGAATTAGTTGAGGGGAGAACAAAGTACTCAAGAAGTGACAGAGTTATTTTAAGGAGATGAAAGTGTTACATATTTTGAAGTGTGTTGGGCATATCTTAGGAGAGAAGAAAATACTGATAAGTGTTGATATAGTTATTTCAAGAAAGAAGTGGTAGAGTTATTTTAAGGAGAAGAATTGACTGATAAGTGTTGCATATTATTTTAAGAGAGAAAGAAGTACTTGTCAGAATTATTTGAGGGGAGAAGAAAGTACTCAAGTGACAGAGTTATTGTAAGGAGAAGAAAGTGTTGGGCATATTTTAAAAGACATATTTTGAAGTGTGTTGGGTAGGGGAGAAGAAAATACTCATAAGTGTTGTGTGTTGGGTAGGGGAGAAGAAAATACTCATAAGTGTTGACATAGTTATTTCAAGAAAGAAGTGACGGAGTTATTTTAAGGAGAAGAGAAGGAAGGACTGATACGTGTTGCAGATTATTTTAAGAGAGAAGGAAGTACTTGGAGAATTGAGGGGAGAAAGAAAGTGTTGGCATAATTTAAAGGTGTGTGACATATTTAAGGGAGAAGAAAATACTGATAAGTGTTGATATATTTATTTCAAAAGGTGGCATAGTTATTTTAAGGAAAAAAAGGACTGATGTTGTAGATTATTTTAAGAGAGGAAGAAGTACTTGTTTAGAAAAGGAGTGGTGAGAGATTAAACTGAATATTGTTAAGTGTTGGAAGAGTTATGTTAGGAAGGAGTGGTGAAGGATGACAGAGTTATTTTAGGAAATGAGTTGTGAGATATTAAAAAAAAGAGGGGCCAAGAAAGTATGACAGAGTTATTTTAGGAAATGAGGAGTGAGATATTAAAAATAAAGAAGTGGAAGAAAGTACTGATAAATGTAACAGAGTTATAGTGAGAGATTAAATGAGTACATGGACAGTGTTATTAAGAGTATGAGTATGTGGAGAGATTAAAGGAAAAAACGAGAGATTAAATGAGTATGTGGAAAATGTTATTAGGAATGGAGAGGGATTAAAGAAAAAAAGAGGGGTGAGAAAGGAGTAGTGAGAGATTAAATAAGTAGGTGAACATTGTTATTTTAGAAAAAGAATGGTGAGAGATTAAATAAGAGGGAGGAATGACTTTTTTTAATTATTATTTATTTATTTATTAGTTATTATTATTATTATTTTAAAGTTGTATAGACTTCCTTAATATTTAAAGAAAGTCTTTGAAGAAGAAAGTCTTTGAAGTTGTAATAAAGCATCCGTGATTAAATTCAAAACCAACCCAATCGTTCTCAATATCATTATCATTTAATTTCATGTTTGAATTAATATATAATTGTTTTCTTAATGAATTAACTCTCTATTTTTCTTCCCACTCCAACCGCCACCCAAGAAAATTCTTTGGTCTATGCTAAATAATAAGTTTTGTTTCTAAATTTTTAAATTTGTATATCATACATTTTTTTATTCTTTAAAAGATGAATAAAATCCATAGTTTTTTTAGTGCGTTTTTTTAATTCAATTTTAATGTGAAATGTTTAATTTTTATATGTTATAAATTAAAAGTGTAACAGTCGTGTAAATGAGAGGTACATAAATGGATTAAGATTACATTCGAATGAGAGCGATTATGAGAATAGAGTTATAAGAACTGAGAGTTACTACCTATATTAACAAGATGCAACATATCTTATTTTTCGGTCGCTCAATTATAGAAACTATACAGTAAAACACTGTTTGTTTAAAGCAATTCTATGTTGGGTAACTTCTTAGAAATTTTCTAAGATGCATGTAAGTAACAACAAAATATGCTCGAATTACTCGTATTGATTTGTGAGAATAGTATCACTTATATGAAGTAACGTGACCATACGAATTTTCTTAAATAAAGAGAAAAAAATCAATTTGGATCCTTTTAAAGTAACTCTCAAACACATTGAAACTTTCGTGTTTGCTTCCTCTTTCACCAACCTTCTTCACCAAACCCCTTTCAAGTCTCATCCACTTGTTATTTAATCACACACCCTTTCATCTTTCCCCCACACAAACAAGATTTTTAATTGTAATTCATTCATCTTCTTTGTGTAGCATTTCAAAATGGCCGATGCAAAGACCATATGCAACAGCCCCACCACACATCATGACCCACTAAACTGGGGCGTGGCGGCCGAGTCCCTGAAGGGAAGCCATCTTAATGAGGTGAAGCGCATGGTGGAAGAGTACCAGAGCGCCCTTGTCAAGCTCGATGGTGAAACACTCACTGTTTCCCAAGTGGCTGCTATTGCTACTAGGCACTCCCATGTTGCTGTGGAGCTTTCAGAGTCTACTAGAGCTGGCGTTATGGCTAGTAGTGATTGGATTATGGAGAGCCTGAAGAAAGGCACTGATAGTTATGGAGTCACTACTGGCTTTGGTGCTAACTCTCATAGAAGGACCCAACAAGGTGGAGACCTTCAAAAGGAGCTTATTCGATTTTTGAATGCTGGGATCTTTGGAGAAGAGGCTGAGTCGAGCCATGTTTTGTCTCACTCCGCTACAAGAGCGGCCATGTTAGTGAGAGTCAACACTCTTCTTCAAGGCTACTCGGGCGTTAGATTTGAGATTTTGGAAGCCATAACCAAACTCTTGAACCATAACGTAACTCCATGCTTGCCTCTTCGTGGAACCGTTACTGCTTCTGGTGATCTTGTTCCTCTGTCTTACCTTGCTGGATTGCTCACTGGTCGACCGAACTCAAAAGCTATTGGTCCAAATGGAGAGAGTTTTGATGCAAAGGAAGCTTTTCAAAAAGCTCATATTCCTTCTGGGTTCTTTGAGTTCCAACCTAAAGAAGGTTTTGCTATTGTCAATAGTACTGCTGTTGGCTCTGGACTGGCTTCGATTGTTCTGTTTGATGCCAATATTTTGGCTGTTTTGTCTGAGATTTTGTCGGCCATTTTTGCTGAGGTTATGCAAGGAAAGCCTGAATTCACCGATCATTTGACTCACAAATTGAAGCATCATCCTGGTCAGATCGAGGCTGCTGCAATCATGGAACACATCCTGGATGGAAGTTCTTACATGAAAACTGCAAAGAAATTACATGAAACCGATCCTCTCCAGAAGCCAAAGCAAGATCGTTATGCTCTTAGAACTTCTCCTCAATGGCTTGGTCCATTGATTGAAGTGATTCGATTCTCAACAAAGTCTATTGAGAGGGAGATTAATTCAGTCAACGACAACCCTTTGATTGATGTTTCAAGAAACAGGGCTCTGAATGGAGGCAACTTTCAAGGAACACCAATTGGAGTCTCCATGGACAACACTCGATTGGCCATTGCTTCAATTGGGAAGCTCATCTTTGCCCAATTCTCAGAGCTTGTCAATGATTTCTACAATAATGGGCTACCTTCAAATCTCTCTGCAAGTAGAAACCCAAGTTTAGATTATGGATTTAAAGGTGCTGAAGTTGCCATGGCTTCCTATTGCTCTGAGCTTCAATATCTTGCAAATCCAGTGACAACTCACGTACAGAGCGCTGAACAACACAACCAAGATGTTAACTCTCTTGGTTTAATCTCTTCAAGAAAAACAGCTGAAGCCATTGATATTCTGAAACTCATGTCATCAACATTTTTGGTTGCACTCTGTCAAGCAATCGACTTGAGGCATTTGGAGGAAAACTTGAAGAGCACTGTCAAAAACACCGTAAGCCTGGTAGCTAAGAAAGTGTTGCCATCGCCAAAATTATGGGAGAAAGAGTTATTGAAGGTTGTCGACAGAGAGTACACTTTTGCTTATATAGATGACCCATGTAGTGCTACTTACCCATTGATGGAGAAATTGAGACAAGTTCTTGTGGAGCATGCTCTCACAAATGATGATGATGATGAGAAGAACGAGAACACTTCAATTTTACGAAAGATTGCTTCTTTCGAAGGGGAATTGAGGGCAATTTTACCAAAAGAAGTTGAGAAGACAAGACTTGCATATGAGAGTGGAAATGCAGAGATTAAGAACCAGATTAAGGAATGCAGGTCTTATCCGTTGTATAGGTTTGTAAGAGAAGAATTGGAGACAAAATTACTGACCGGTGAAAAAGTGATATCTCCTGGAGAGATGTGTGAAAAAGTATTCACAGCTTTGTGTAAAGGGAAGATGATTGATTCTATGTTAGAATGTTTGAAGGAGTGGAATGGTGCTCCAATTCCCATATGTTAGGCGTTCCACCCTTTGTCTAAACAATGCCCCCAGCCTTTCATGATGAGCAAAGGCTTTGTTGTTTGTTTCTTATTTGTATTTTAAAATAGTTTTTGTATTGTTGTTGTGTGGAAGAAATACAAGTTAATAAAGAGAATTTATTCTCGATGCATTCATTTTCTTAGACACAAAGCATTAATTACAACCGGTGTCTACTGTCTACTTTAGTCCATTACTTATCATTATCTGACTCATTACGTATTGAGTCATCTACTAGTGGTGGGGTTGGACTCTTACAAATGAAATTATAACTAGACATCGGGTGGTGTGCTAATGAGAACATTAGGCTTCCAAGGAGGATGGATTATGAGATCCTGCATTAGTTGGAGAGGAGAACGAAACATTTCTTATAAGAGTGTGAAAGTCTCAACCTAATAGACACATTTTAAAATTATAAGGTTGACAACGATACGTAATGGGTCAGAGTAGATAATATCTACTCACAGTGAGCTTGGACTATTACAATGTCTCACACGAAAACAGTTATCAGTCCTAACCGTTTGAAATACCTCAGTGATGACTCCCCCATTCCTTGAATTCAACCTGAGACCTTTTCTCAAGAGCTCTAAACCCCATAAAAAAGGCCTTCCAAAAATATGATGGCAAAACGAGAGCTCTAATGGTTCAATATGGACTAATTCGAGGAATGAAGGCTCATTGGGGTACAAGGATAATATCATGGAAAATCACTTTCAACCTATTGGTAAGCACCTTAGTGACAAATAATAATACTAAAAAAAAAAGAGACGGGTCTCACCCAAATGGCTCTCGAGTGCGCTACCTTCTCCCCGAGGTCTTCTTAGTTTTCTTGAACTTAGTTTATGTCTTTCTTTGATCTTGAACTCGTTCTCATAAATAACTTTCGATAATATTAACATAATTCAATGGGTTAAAATGTCGATTTATATACTATAAATGGATCCAATTTCAACACAAGCGGCTCTCCTAGAGCCAACAAGGACCATTCCACCACTACCATAAGTCCAACAAAGCACACACTCGCCTGCCGACGTGGCTCCCCCAATGCCAACTTCTAGGAAATCACTAAACCCCACAATGCACAACATTACTCCAAACTCCCACCCACCCCGCACGTGTATAAAATTGAACAGATCAATTTTGACCACTGAAAATAAAATGATTATAAACTATATTAATAGTTTCCCATTACCTTCTCAAGTCCCAACTACCCCATTTAGTCCTTATTCAAACCACAAGTTGTGGTGGCCTGTCTCCACCACTCTTCCGGTTACCTACCACTAGAACAAACACTATCCCTCTTCAGTTTCTGATCAAAGCTTCCCCTATTTAAACCTCATTCTTCCTCTTCTATTCTCCAAATCAACATCACAAGCAGCAAATCATTCTCATTTCATTCCCAACATCCATCCAAAACAGAGAACCCATATTTTTTAAGTCCCTCATTCTTCTAATACACTCTCATGGCACCAGCTCCCTTCCAACAACTTGCCGCCCAAAATGGTTCGGTGGAGAGCTTCTGCATTAGCCGGAACGATCCACTTAACTGGGGTGTGGCTGCCGAGGCTCTCAAGGGAAGCCATCTCGATGAGGTGAAGCGCATGGTGGAGGAGTACCGGAGGCCCCTTGTCAAGCTTGGTGGTCAAACTCTCACCATTTCCCAAGTGGCTGCCATTGCCACTCGTGATAATGATGTCATGGTCGAGTTGGCTGAGTCTGCTAGAGCTGGCGTTAAAGCTAGCAGTGATTGGGTTATGGAGAGCATGAACAAAGGTACTGATAGTTATGGTGTTACTACTGGCTTTGGTGCTACCTCTCATAGAAGGACCAATCAAGGTGGAGCTCTTCAGAAGGAGTTGATTCGATTCTTGAATGCTGGGATCTTTGGAAGTGGAGCTGAGTCCACCCATACTCTGCCCCACTCTGCTACGAGGGCGGCCATGTTGGTGAGAATCAACACTCTTCTTCAAGGCTATTCGGGTATTAGATTTGAGATTTTGGAAGCTATAACCAAACTCTTGAACCATAACATCACTCCGTGCTTGCCTCTTCGTGGAACCATTACTGCTTCTGGAGATCTTGTTCCACTTTCTTATATCGCTGGATTGCTCACTGGCCGACCAAACTCTAAGGCTGTTGGACCAAATGGAGAAAGCCTTGATGCAAAGGAGGCTTTTCAACAAGCTGACATCCCTTCTGGGTTCTTTGAGTTGCAGCCTAAAGAAGGTCTTGCTCTTGTCAATGGCACTGCTGTTGGTTCTGGGCTGGCTTCGATTGTTCTGTTTGAGGCCAATACTTTGGCTGTTTTATCAGAGATTTTGTCGGCAATTTTTGCTGAGGTTATGCAAGGAAAGCCTGAATTCACCGATCATTTGACTCACAAGTTGAAGCATCATCCTGGTCAAATTGAGGCTGCTGCAATTATGGAACACATCTTGGATGGAAGCTCTTACATGAAAGCTGCAAAGAAATTGCATGAAACAGATCCTCTTCAAAAGCCAAAGCAAGATCGTTATGCTCTTAGAACTTCTCCTCAATGGCTTGGTCCATTGATTGAAGTTATTCGTTTCTCAACAAAATCTATCGAAAGAGAGATTAACTCAGTCAACGACAACCCTTTGATCGATGTTTCAAGGAACAAGGCAATCCATGGAGGCAACTTCCAAGGAACCCCCATTGGAGTCTCAATGGACAACACTCGTTTGGCCGTTGCTTCAATTGGAAAGCTCATGTTTGCTCAATTTTCAGAGCTTGTCAATGATTTTTACAACAATGGATTGCCTTCAAACCTCTCTGCAAGCAGAAACCCGAGTTTAGATTATGGATTCAAGGGTGCAGAAATTGCCATGGCTTCTTATTGCTCTGAGCTTCAATATCTTGCAAATCCAGTGACAAGTCACGTCCAGAGTGCTGAGCAACACAACCAAGATGTTAACTCTCTTGGTTTAATCTCTTCAAGAAAAACAGCCGAAGCCCTTGATATTTTAAAACTCATGTCATCAACCTTTTTGGTTGCCCTCTGCCAAGCAATCGACTTGAGGCATTTGGAAGAAAACTTGAAGAACACTGTAAAAAACTGTGTTAGCCAAACAGCCAAGAAAGTGTTGACCACATCCTCTAATGGAGCACTTCACCCATCAAGGTTTTGTGAGAAGGATCTTCTAAAAGTTGTTGACAGAGAGTACACCTTCGCTTATATCGATGATCCATGCAGTGCTACTTACCCATTGAGCCAAAAGTTGAGGCAAGTCCTTGTTGAGCACGCACTTGGCAATGGTGATTGTGAAAAGGATGCAGACTCTTCAATCTTCCAAAAGATTGGTGCTTTCGAGGAGGAACTAAAGGCAGTGTTACCAAAAGAAGTGGAAAATGCAAGGTTGTCGTATGAGAGTGGAAATTCTAAAATTGAGAATCAGATTAAGGACTGCAGATCTTATCCGTTGTATAGGTTTGTGAGAGAAGAATTAAGAACAAATCTGTTGACAGGAGAAAAAGTAATATCTCCAGGAGAAGCGTGCGAGAAGGTGTTCACAGCTCTGTGTGAAGGGAAGATGATCGACTCTATCTTAGAGTGCTTGAAAGAGTGGAATGGTGCTCCAATTCCTATCTGCTGATCTCTTGCTGCACATGGAAGCCAATCCTCCGTTCAAAATTGATGAAGATACTTGAAGATTAATTTGTATAACATTTTTTTCTCGCTTATTGTATCCAATTTCCTTTTACCCAAATGAATGAAAAGGAATAAAATTGTTCTTTCTTAGTCCAAAAATTGTTGACATCCGTATGAGAAACGTTGTATTTTGTTATTATTATTATTTTGTTTTTTCTACCACATATTTATCCTATGAAATTCAATTTAGTTAATGTAAGGTCAGCAAACAAGTCATTGTTCTAATTGACCCTTCCTCTAAAACTTGCGTTTTCTCTAAGGAATAGCTGTACACATCTCCACTCTCAGGACTGTTCGGACGCCGCTGAAATTATTGCTCACTTGAAGAAAAACGGCCATGTGTTATGGTTCATGTTGATTCTGTCTAGCTCAAGTTCAGTGTAACAACCCAGATTCACCGCTAGCAGATATTGTCCTCTTTGGGCTTTCCCTTTCGGGCTCGCCCTCAAGGCTTTAAAACGCGTCTCTTTGGTGCCATTATCTACCACAATAACAAAGAACTACGGTCACAATTCATTCACAACACATCTCCAAGGTAATGTGCGATATAATGCCATAGTCAGTCATGGTATGCTCTATAAATACTAACTTAACCTTTGTCTCTATGTTTCCGTCGCGTGAGGATCTGGGTCGTTACATTCAGTTTGGTTCGATATGGTCGATTTTATTTAGTTCAATCTGGTCTTATTTCAACTTTGTTCAGCGAGTTTCTTCAATACATGTTTGTTTTTCTCTGGTTCATGTTCGATTCTTTTTTTATTTTGGTTTAGTTTAAAGTTCATTTGAGTTTTTTTTAAGTACTGACTCAGGAGTTTTATGTGCACTGTGTTTGTGCAATAAATTTAGCATCTAGTTTTGATCTCTCGTGGGGTTGGATTAAGGTTATTATAAGTAAATATAGATTATATCTTGGATACTTATCGTTGGAATGCCTGAGATTAGGGTGGATGATTGAACTTTGCCTAAATAATTAGGAACTTAAATAAATGGCTATGCATCTCGATGCATGGAGTCCCACAGTATCAATTCATATCATTTTTTTCATGATACAACATCCTATGAAACATGTATACATTATACTTATCTTATGTCTTCCGTAATTAACATATGTGGCTTTCTAATGTCTCATAGACAGTGAGCAAATATAGTATATATCTTACATGACATGACATATGGAGGTTCATGCATCATTCAGTATCGATAACATGGCATAATTCCATAACATAACATGATCCTTACCTGACGTATTTTATAACATAGCATAAATTGTATCACATCATATCTGACATCATAGCATAAACATAACATTGCATACGTCAAACAATCATAAAATCACAACAAGTGCAATGGTAACAGGGCACACATCGTTCATACAACAATCAAGTTATCCAACAAGCCAAACCCACCGGTAACAGAATACATGTGTGTTTCCAAAGACGAGACTCTGATTGAGAATCAATGTAACGGCCCAAACCCACCCCACCGCTAGCAAATATTATCTTCTTTGGGCTTTCTCTTTCATGCTTCCCCTCAAGGTTTTTAAAACGCGTAAGATGTTTTTACACCCTTATAAAGAATGCATCGTTCCCCTTTCCAACTAATGTGGGATCTCACAATCCACCCCCTTTGGGACCAGTGTCTTCGCTGGCACTCGTTTCCCTCTCCAATCGATGTGGTATCTCACAATCCACCCCCCTTCGGGGCTAAGTGAGAATCCCCCTAGCTTACCACACGGTTTCTAGCTCTGATACCATTTGTAACGCTCCAAGCCCACCATTAGCAGATATTGTCATCTTTGGGCTTTCCCTCTCGAGCTTCCCCTCAAGGTTTTTCAAGATTTTTAAAACGCGTCTGATAGGAAGAGGTTTCCATACACTTTATAAGGAATGTTTCGTTCTCCTCTCCAACCAATGTAGGATCCTACAATCAGAAAGCCCTTTCTTTATGTACTATAGGGCTGGGCTGACGTACGAACTAGGTCGAAGACTTGGATGTTGGACTAGGCTACGCGACGGTTGCAGGTTACTCCGAACCTGTCTGCTTCGGGTGCTAGTTTGGGCTTGTAATCTATGAAGGCTGAGGTTTAGGGTTTGTAATCTACTAGTTTGGGTTTGCAATCAACCAAGGTTGAGGTTCAAAAACCAGCTTCGATTTTCGAATCTGAGCCTTGGATCGAAGCCTAAATTCTACCAATATTCATTTTTTCCTCAATTTCCCTTCCTTCTGGCCTTATTTTCAGCCAGCTTTTGTCCAACTTTAATCGATTATTGGCCCCTCTTAACAACGAGTTTGTACCAAGTTTTTGTAGAACAACAAATAATTTTGGTATTTATTGTTTTAACCCAAATCAAATCAAACGAAACGAAATTGAGGAAATATTGTTTGAACTGGAAACTTTAAGGATAGGACTTACCAAGTTCTTCTCTCCCAACGACCATTCCTCCTTCACAGGATGGAGATGAGGCAAATAGATTGAAAGAGTTGCAGATGGTCGCATGGCGTTTGGTCGAATGGCGTTTCTGTCTGAGAGGGAATTTCATGGATCTATTTACGGGGACTTACCTAAACTATGCATATGTTGTATATGGGTAGCAATGGAAGAGCATGGTCATGTGGTTGACTTACCTAAACTATAAATGGTTGATGGTTGACTTACCTAAACTATAGATGGTTGATGATTGTTGGGATGGAGTGCCACGTTGGCTAATTCAGGAAATGATCATGGGTTTATAAGTAAAGGAATACATCTCCATTGGTATGAGACCTTTTGGGGAAGCCCAAAGCAAAACTATGAGAATTTATGCTCAAAGTGGACAATATCATACCACTGTGGAGAGTCGTGATTCCTAACATGGTATCAGAGCTATACCCTAAACTTAGTCATGTCAATAGAATCCTCAAATGTCGAACAAAGTATTGTAGGCCTCGAAGGTATAGTCACAAGTGACTAAAATGTCAAATAAATTGTGTACTTTGTTCGAAGACTCCAAAAAAAGGAGTCGAGCCTCGATTAAGAGGAGGCTGTTCGAGGGCTCCATATGTCTCAGGGGAGGAGAGCTTATGCTCAAAGTGGAAAAATATCATACCATTGTAGAGATCCGTTATTCCTAACATAAATTTGGTTTCTTTTAGAATGGTACATGCACCACGTCCATATAGCGTTGTAGTGGATATAATACAAAAGTAACCTTCAAATTACAACATTTTCATCATATAACATTGCATGCTATGTTGAAATTTCAAAATTCTTGCAATAAAAAACATTGAGTTGGAAATCCAAAGGTATGTTTCATGGGCTATGGTGTGGCTCTAAACGACCATAACTTCTTCAATTTCTAATGAAACTTAATGATTCTTAAAAACCATTAGATTGAGGGGAAAGAAATTTAAGTTTGATTAGATTGAGGGCAAAGAAATTTAAGTTTGATGAAGGAAGCAAAGCCTATCAATGCCTCAAGAAAAAGAACACGATAAAAAAAATTCAACATCTGCGGACAAGGGTGTCTGTATGAAGTTAGGGACAACCTATCTACGGTTGGACTGATTCACTCGGTCCAGTCGATACAGTTACCCTATTTTTATGTAGTCTAGGTGTTTTAAGTCTGATTTTCAACCTGATTTCAATGGTAGTCATATTTCCTCTTAATGTAGGACCTATTTAACGAGTTTGAAGGATTTTAGATCTCTTTAAGGCCTCGAACCAACTATTAGAGTTTCGACCAAACCAAGTAACACATTAGAACTTCGATAGAAATATGCTTGTAGTATGTATTGGAGCATGTTATAATAAGCATGATCAAGTTTGACCGATGAAAAAGCATGTTTAGAATGTATGCTCGATTTGTAAGAAAATAATGAAACAGACTCAAAATTGAAAGCAGGACGAGATATCCATCTTTAGATTATTGCCTTATGTCTCTTTTGATGATATGTTTATGCATATTATTATTGTGTTATTATAAGGGGACGATTTGGGGTTGAAAGAGGTTCATTTCAAACTCTAATCGTGAACTCGACTCAATTATTTACAGTTGATATAACATTTTAGAATTGATTATGATTGAATTGTACTCTATGCGGACTATTAGGGTCCGCCAGTTGATTTCTTATTATTTAACTTTCTTCGATCTGCCGAGATTTGAAATAATACTTTTTTGAGTTGGTTGAACTAGGCTTTGAGCCTAGTAATACATGAATCTTATGAAAACTTTATGAGTACCTTGTGGGTATGGTTAGGAGGTCCCCAACCACTTCTTAATTGTGGTTTGTTTCAGATGAGAGGAAGGGATATAGGTAGATGAACATTGGCTAGATTGAAGGTCACTCCCTCCTAATGATATTTACAGTATAGGAGCCTATTTGGGAGATTTCAACTTAACTCAACTAAAAAATCTAAAAACAGTGTCCATAACAGTATAATGAAATCTAAAAACAGTGTTCATAACAGTATAATGAAAACTATAGGCTAAGTTGAAGCCTATTATAGGGTTGCATGTTGAGTGCTTGTGCTATATAGGTTCATGATCATGATTACAAGGACTAGTAGAATGACTAAACAAGATATTTTAGAACTCCAAGAATGAACTAAGAGAACTGTCGACCCATATAGGGCTAAGAAAAAGAGAATTTAATGAGTTTCGCAACATGACCTTAAATTGAGTTTAGGTGAACTAAGTAAACCTAAGGAAAAGTCAAGTAAAGTCAATAACTTAGGATTGAGCTTCTGAGTATAAATGAGACATCAAACGAATGAACAAATCAATGAGATAAGACTTAAGAGTGAACTAAGAAACTACAAGCAAACTACTTGCTCAGTATTTTTATACCTGTCCATGGCACTTTCATCACTTAAGATGAGACCTAGATCGAGTAATCGAGGCAAGAGCGTGCATGAGCTTTCAAACAAGGAGAACTAGCATCTTAGTTGCTTGCTTAGCACTGTCACCTCTATTTCGAGTATAACTTTCAAAACAAGACATTGATTACCATCTTGTAAGTCCATAATCCATCTCCATGTCAGAATAGTTGAACATTTAATAAAAAAAAAAAAAGAAAGAAAAACGTTAGACATTAGCCATACATTTGACCATGAAAATAAGAAGAATTAGTAATGATAAAAAAAGACAGGCGGAAAGCATTAGCAAAATGAGTGAGTAGTGGGAGATTAAATTATATCAAAAAATGAAATAATGAATTAGTAAATGAGAAAGGTAATGATTCATATAATATTGGTCAGCATTGACTTAAGTTGATCAACCCCTTCTCACGTGAAATTTATTCTTTAAAGCCGCCATCTACTTTGCTTCAAATTTATAATATTTTATGGGATGGATTTATTAAGCTTATTGTGTGTTCAAACCTGGCGCTTCCAATCATTCTTCACCTCCACAGATATTGCCTTTTTATTTGGTAAAAGTGGGGAGTCAAGAAATCCATACATAACCACCAACCCCCACAAACTTTGACCATTCAAATTTTCACTACATTTCTTATGTCAACCATTTCCACCAACCTTCGGACCTCTTTCTTCCTTCCTCGTTCGCCTCCTTCTTGCCTTTACCTACCACAGCACCCATTGCGCGGTCGTTACACAAAGCTTTCTCTATATAACCACTTTTTTCCATCATTCTCCACAGCTCAGATATCAATTCTAATTCTAAACCCAACTCACATTCTTACTTCCACTCTAACACTCTCTACTCTTCATCTTTCATTTTCCTATACAAATGGCCCCCGCTCCCTTCCAACAACTTGCCGCCCAGAATGGTTCGGTGGAGACCTTCTGCATTAGCCACAACGATCCACTTAACTGGGGTGTGGCTGCCGACGCTCTCAAGGGAAGCCATCTCGACGAGGTAAAGCGCATGGTGGAGGAGTACCGGAGGCCCCTTGTCAAGCTTGGTGGTGAAACTCTCACCATTTCCCAAGTGGCTGCCATTGCCACTCGTGATAATGATGTGATAGTCGAGTTGGCTGAGTCTGCTAGAGCTGGCGTTAAAGCTAGCAGTGATTGGGTTATGGAGAGCATGAACAAAGGCACTGATAGTTATGGTGTTACTACTGGCTTTGGAGCTACCTCTCATAGAAGGACCAATCAAGGTGGAGCTCTTCAGAAGGAGCTGATTCGATTCTTGAATGCTGGGATCTTTGGAAGTGGAGCTGAGTCCACCCATACTCTGCCCCACTCTGCTACCAGGGCGGCTATGTTGGTGAGAATCAACACTCTTCTTCAAGGCTATTCGGGTATTAGATTTGAGATTTTGGAAGCTATAACCAAACTCTTGAACCATAACATCACTCCGTGCTTGCCTCTTCGTGGAACCATTACTGCTTCTGGAGATCTTGTTCCACTTTCTTATATTGCTGGATTGCTCACTGGTCGACCAAACTCTAAGGCTGTTGGACCAAATGGAGAAAGCCTTGATGCAATGGAGGCCTTTCAACAAGCTGGCATTCCTTCGGGGTTCTTTGAGTTGCAGCCTAAAGAAGGTCTTGCTCTTGTCAATGGAACTGCTGTTGGCTCGGGTCTAGCTTCGATTGTTCTGTTTGAGGCCAATATTTTGGCTGTTTTATCAGAGATTTTGTCGGCAATTTTTGCAGAGGTTATGCAAGGAAAGCCTGAATTCACCGATCATTTGACTCACAAGTTGAAGCATCATCCTGGTCAGATCGAGGCTGCTGCAATTATGGAACACATCTTGGATGGAAGTTCTTACATGAAAACTGCAAAGAAATTGCATGAAACCGATCCTCTCCAGAAGCCAAAGCAAGATCGTTATGCTCTTAGAACTTCTCCTCAATGGCTTGGTCCATTGATCGAAGTTATTCGATTCTCAACAAAATCTATCGAAAGAGAGATTAACTCAGTCAACGACAACCCTTTGATTGATGTTTCAAGGAACAAGGCGATCCATGGAGGCAACTTCCAAGGAACTCCAATTGGTGTCTCCATGGACAACACTCGTTTGGCCGTTGCTTCAATTGGAAAGCTCATGTTTGCCCAATTCTCAGAGCTTGTCAATGATTTCTACAACAATGGATTGCCTTCAAATCTCTCTGCAAGCAGAAACCCAAGTTTAGATTATGGATTTAAAGGTGCTGAGATTGCCATGGCTTCTTATTGCTCTGAGCTTCAATATCTTGCAAATCCAGTGACAAGTCACGTCCAGAGTGCTGAGCAACACAACCAAGATGTTAACTCGCTGGGTTTAATCTCTTCAAGAAAAACAGCTGAAGCCCTTGATATTTTAAAACTCATGTCTTCCACCTTTTTGGTTGCCCTCTGCCAAGCAATCGACTTGAGGCATTTGGAAGAAAACTTGAAGAACACGGTAAAAAACTGTGTTAGCCAAACAGCCAAGAAAGTGTTGATCACATCCTCTAATGGAGCACTTCACCCATCAAGATTTTGTGAGAAAGATCTTCTAAAAGTTGTGGACAGAGAGTACACCTTTGCTTATATCGATGATCCATGCAGTGCCACTTACCCATTGAGTCAAAAGTTGAGGCAAGTCCTTGTTGAGCACGCACTTGGCAATGGTGATTGTGAAAAGGATGCAGACACTTCAATCTTCCAAAAGATTGGTGCATTTGAGGAGGAACTAAAGGCAGTGTTACCAAAAGAAGTCGAAAATGCAAGGTTGTCGTACGGAAGTGGAAATTCTAAAATTGAAAATCAGATCAAGGACTGCAGATCTTATCCATTGTATAGGTTTGTGAGGGAAGAATTAGGAACAAATCTGGTGACAGGAGAAAAAGTGATATCTCCAGGAGAAGAGTGCGAGAAGGTATTCACAGCTCTGTGTGAAGGGAAGATGATCGACTCTATCTTAGAGTGCTTGAAAGAGTGGAATGGTGCTCCAATTCCAATCTGCTAATCCTTTGCTGCACATGGAAGTCAATCAATGATATTTAAAAGATTAATTTTTATACTATTTTTTCTAGATTATTGTATCCTCTTTCCTATTACCCAAATGAATGAAAAGGAATAAAATTGTTCTTTCCTAGTCCAAAAATTGTTGACATCCGTATGAGAAACGTTGTATTTTGTTATTATTATTCTTTTGTTTTTTCTACCACATATTTATCCTAGGAAATTCAATTTAATTAATCAAAGGTCAGCAAACAAGTTATCGTTCTAATTGACCCTTCTTTAAGTTTTCTCTAAGGAATAGCTGTTCAGATGAGTTTTATAGTGGACTCTTTTTTCTATCTCCACTGTCAGGACTGGTCGGACGCCGCTGAAATTATTGCACACTAGAAGAAAAATGACCATGGGTTATCAGTTTAGTCTGGTATGGTTCATGTTGATTCCGTCTAGTTCGATTCAGTTTGGTTCGTTATGGTTTGGCTTAGCACAGTTCGATTTTATTTGGTTCAGTCTGGTCTTATTTCAATTTGGTTTAGCCAGTTTCTTTAATACATGTTTGTTTTTCTCTGGTTCACGTTCGATTCTTTTTCTTTTTTTTTTGGTTTAGTTTAAAGTTCATTTGAGTTTTTTTTTTTAAAGTACGATTCAGTTGTTTTATGTGCACTGTGTTTGTGCAATGAATTTAGTACCTGGTTTTGATCTCTCATGGGTTGGATTAAGGTTATTATAAGCTAAATGAAGATTATATCTTATTGGTACTTTACATCCGTGAAGTATACACTTATCTCGTGTCTTCCGTAATTAACATATGTGGCTTTCTAATGTCTCATAGACAATGAGCAAATGCAGTACATATCTTATATGACATGACATATGGAGGTTCATACATCATTCAGTATCGATAACATAACATGATCTTTACATGACCCTTACATGACGTATTTTATAGCATAGCATAATTGTATCACATCATATCTGACATCATAGCATAAACATAACATTGCATACGTCAAACAATCATAAAATCACGACAAGTGCAAGGGTAATAGGGCACACATCGTTCATACAACAATCAAGTCATCCACCAAGCCAATAATAAAACCACTTACTTAGTGTGTCTAAGCTGAAGTCACTAATCTATTCTTGTGCTAGTCTAGATCTATCCTTTGTAAACCAATTCAACCTTTGTGTGCCCACGATATCGAGTTAAGGCATAATAAAGGAAAACCTACTTTTGGCTAAAAATCACTTTATTGACCAGACAGTGGTCATACTAGTGTCAAATGTGTCTGCTAGGGAGAGGTTTTCACAACCTTATAAAGAATGCATCGTTCCCCTCTCCAACTGATGTGAGATCTCACAATCCACCCCCTTCGGGCCCCAGTGTCTTTGTTACCACTCGTTCCCCTCTCCAATCGATGTTGTATCTCACAATCCAAGCCCCTTTAGGGCTCAACGTCCTTGTTGGCACCTCGTCTGGTGTCTGGCTCTTATACCATTTGTAATGGCCCAAGCCCACCGTTAGCAGATATTGTCCTCTTTGGGCTTTCCCTTTCAAGCTTCCCCTCAAGGTTTTTAAAACGAGTCTGTTAGGGAGAGGTTTTCCCACCCTTATAAAGAATGTTTAGTTCCCCTCTCCAACCGATGTGGGATGTCACAATCAAAAAGCCCTTTCTTTACATACTATCGCGAACTAGGGCGAAGACTTGGATGTTGGACTGGGCTACGCGGTTGTTGCAGGTTCCTTCGAACCTGCTTTGAGTGCCAGTTTGGGTCTGTAATCTATGAAGGCTGAGGTTTAGGGTTTCTAATCTACTAGTTTGGGTTTGCAATCTACCAAGGTTGAGGTTCAAAAACCAGCTTCGATTTTCGAACCTGAGCCTTGGATCAAAGCCTAATTTGTATCTAGGTTCTTCTTTTCCTCAATCTCTCTTCCTTCTGGCCTTATTTCCAGCCAGCTTTTGTCCAACTTCAATCGATTCTTGTCCCTTTTAACGAGTTTGTACCAACTTTTTCTAGAACAACACATGATTTTGGTATTTATTTTTCAGCAACCCAAATCAAATCAAACGAAACGAAAATTGATGAGTTCTGACAAAATGAGAAAAAGAAAACTGTAAGGATAGGACTTACCAAGTTGTTCTCTCCAAAACGACGATTCCTCCTTCACAGTATTGAGATGAGGCAAATAGATTGAAAGAGTTGCAGATGGTCGAATGGCGTTTCTGTCTGAGAGGGAATTTGATGAATCTATTTACGGGGACTGACCTAAACTAAGAGAATGAGAGAAAGGGAAGTTTGTTAGGGAGTAACTTTTGGGAAGAGGATAAGTGGGGAGTGGTTAAATTTCAAAATTCTTGAAATAAAATCATATAGCTCGTACTATATACTATAGTGGTTCATGGGCTTTGGTGTGGCTTTGAACCTCTTGAGTCGAACGCTTTGAAGCGATTGAGTTGAAAATCCAAAGGTACGGTTCATGAATTTTGGTGTGGCTTCGGATCATCCGTAACTTCTTCGATTTTAATGAAACTTCATGATTCTTAAACCATTAGATTGTGGGCGAAAAAATTTAAGTTTGATGAAAGAAGCAAAGCCTATCAAAGAACACGATAAAAGAAATTTAGCATCTGTGGACAGGAGTGTCTGTAAGAGATTATGGAGGACCTGTCTACGGTTGGATCGACACCGTCAATACATTTACCCTATTTTTATGTAGTTTAGGTGTTTGAAGTTTGATTTTCAACCTGATTTCAATGATACTCATATTTCCACCTATTTAAGGAGTTTGAAGGATTTTAGAGCTCTTTTAAGTACTCAAACCATTATTAAAGTTTCCACCGAACCAAGCATGTAGCACATTAGAAAGCTACATTAGAAATTTAAATTAAAATGTGTAGTATGCATTGGAGCATGTTATAAGAAGTATAACGTGAAAGCTTAGAACTAAAATGAGTAAACATGATGTATGAAAATAATGAAACGAACTCAAAATTGAAAGCAGGATTAGATATGTCACAACCCGATTTTTGAAGCTTCGAAATTCGGATCGTGACCCAAAAGACGAAATCGAAAACAAACAAAAAGAAAGAGGAAAGAAGAGTAAAAGATAAAAAAAAAAAAAACGAATCCAATAAAATCAAAATAGGAGGAGAAGTGTAATTTTCAAATGTTTAAAAAGAGGATTCAAATTTAAAGGTATTAGGGAAGTTTATAAAATATTCTAAAAGATCGAAAAGGGACTTACGCTCTATAATGACCCTCTCTGTGATCACACAGCTCTCGAACGCTCCTCTACCTCGACCGGCAGCCTGCGAACCTCTGAGAAAAAGAAAGGAGAATGGGATGAGTATAAAAATTATACTCATTAAACCACCTACTTGTAGGCTCTTGTCGCATCTTAAACTTAACAGAATTCTCACAATCTTCTAATTGCTCTAGAACGTCTGGTTATAGTCCTAGCCCCTTGGGTCTAGCTCTTTGGAGCTTGCTCCTTGGAGTTTCACTGGTTCTCCATCCTTTCATTTCATACCTAAGGGTTCCTTATGCTAATCTGAAATGACCGGCATCTCTCTATGAGGCGCTACCTCTGCATGGGTATCTGAGACTACATGGTATCTAGCCTATGGGTGTGCTGAGTACCTCCTAAGCCCATGACAGTCCCCTGGGGGAGGGGGGATGCAATCCAACCCATTCCCGTGCAGCTAACGGGCTGTACGACGTGGGGGCACATTTCCCATGCGAAACGACTCGAAGCAGTAAGAACTGGTCAGGAACCTGTAGTTTCCCCCACGAAGCTATAGAGGCCGTTCAGACAACTAGCAGTCTAAAAACACTCAAGGTACTTCTTCGTTGAGGTAATATGTTAGGTTTCTAGGGAGGTTGTACTTAGACTGAGTGACTTGTCGCTCCTAACTACAAATCCCTAAGCTTATCATAGTAATGGGTCATGGAAAATAATAGAGTGTGCATGCAAACGTCGACTAACATCATCATACATAACTCATGCAAACTAGACACGCCTGCGTCATGAGACGATGGCCTCCGTCAAGCACCCCGAATGCGGAGTCCACGCTCAGGGGGTGGCGTCATCCCTCGGGTGCCCAGAACGCAGAGTTCACAATTTTGACATGAATTAAATATATGCATACGTATAGTGGAAGCTTAAGGCATACAAGTAACACCTAGATAATTCACCCAATACTGATCGCTTGTGGATGTATATAATAAAATGATGTAAAATTCACAAGAATAAGTGCAAGTATACACTATCAGAAGTAGCACGTAATAAGTAAATTATCGATTCCACAATGAACCTTTATTTTTTGTTAATTTTATCGCTGAAAATTAAGTGAGTTTTTGGGTAACATTCACATGGGTGTTGGTGATTTCAACTACTTAAACAAAACTAAAATAAAGTGTCACTACTGTCGAAAAACAGAAAATGATAAAAAAATCAACTATAATGAGGAAGGTTCGGCTAAGAGAGATTAAATAGATAAGTTGTTGAGTTTTGTGGTAGATTTTAGTTCTTTTAATAGATTCCCAAGCCCACTTCCGAGGGTCATGAATGGTGATTATTTCTATAATCGTTAATTTCTATTAACAAGGCTCTAGGAGAAGAATTATTCGTAACCCTTCTATTACCCTTCAAGTCTCCTTGCTATGAAACTAGAGTATTAAAGAGGATTTCATTGCTCCCTCTCTTCTCCCAAATAAGAGAACAATTATGTATGTAAAGTAGCTAATTAAACACACATGTAAATCATTAACAACAACTCTTTAATAAACTAAAATCATACCGTCAACATACTTAAACTATATAAAACTCTCTCGCCTCCACTATAAAGTTTTAACTCTCCATACAAACTGAATTAAATAGAGGAACCCACATCTTAATCATATAAAATTGATAGAATAAGAAAGGAGAGTAAGGAAATAGAGAGTTATCCAGTTTTGTTGTCGTTCTTCCATGGAAGTTCCCTTCCCTTGAGCTCTCACGTCTACCTCATTGTCCAAATCTATCCTTTTTTGTCTTCTCTTCCTTTTGCTGTCAACAGCTACTGGATTAGGGTTTTTCTTCTTCTTTGGTTTCACAGCAGTTCACAACAGCAGAGGCACTGCTGTCTAATCTGTTTTTTTTTTCTCCCAAAGTGTGTCACCCTCCTCTTGGTCTTCTTTTTCCTTCTCTATTGAGCATGAGTTCTTCTTTAGGGCTGAAAAGGAATAAGTTGTCCACATAGGATGTTCCTCATTGGGTAGTCAATGACCCACTTGGACGGCTGATGATGTGGAGAATTTCTATGTCATCCCCCATTTGTTTCCAAATTTGCTACTCTCTCATGGTTCAGCATAGATGTTTGAAAGTTTACCACATAACTCAATTAAATGTACAATTAAGATCGATTTATGCCAAATCATTTTTTTTTTCATGTAGGACCGCAATAAACGATTTCATGCTCACTAAGTAGAATAAATGGGGTAATAAATGAGAAAATGGTGAATAAGAGTGTAGTATTAACTACAAAAAGACTTGATATGACTCTACTTTTAGAGAGTTATCAAAAAAGCTCATAACAATCGATCTACTTAGTCTCATTCATGGAGAGCTAATCAAGGCAAATGTAAAAAATAACAGTGTGCATGTAACCACCATCTAACATCATTACACATGATTCATGCAAATTAGACATGCAAACTCAATGGGGCGATGGCCTCCATCAGGAACTCGGAAAGCAGAGATTGCACTCAACGGGGTGATGTCATCCCTCAAGTGTCCGAAACGCGAAGTTCACCTATTCAACATGAATTAAGCATGTGCATCTGTATAGCGGAAGCTTAAACATACAAGCAACACCCAGGTAATTCTCCCAATACGCCCGTAACAATCGACTTGCCTAATCTCATTCATGGAAAGCTAATCTAAGGCAAATATACTAGCATGCATGTAATTCAAGCGAATCCTACAAGTATTTCTTCCTAAATATTGGGTGGTGACTTACTTGGTTGACGCGAATCCTTTCGCTAACGTCTCTACGCTCGTAGGGTGTCCAAAAACACTGATTATCCTCAATTAGGTCCCTATTCACACAAAAATATTATTAAAATAGGAATCGGGACAAACAGAAGATAAACAGACGAAAAACGAGCCTCTCACACGCCCTCACACGCCGACCACGTGCTAGCCACGCGCGGGAAAGGACGCCAAATGCAGGCTGCACGCTCGATGGCCACGCGCGGACCGCTTCACGTAGTCGCGGGTCGGGTCGGTTTGTCCAGCGGTCCGGTTCGCTGCGGTTCAGCTTGGTTTCTATGGGTGACCCGCATCATCGTTCCGCTGGAGCTGCTTCGCTCCAGCCGACGCTCAACACGTGTCACCATATGCCGACCGCGCTCCGCCGCTTGGCGCCTCTTTCTTTTTTTTTTTCTTTTCTTTTCTCTCCGGCAATCCGTAGCTCTTTTCCAATCTACCGTTTTTCGATTTTCATATCTTTTGACCCGGAGCTCGGATCGATATGGTTCCTTCGGTAAAGTTCTAGATCGTGTTGAGGGCTAGTGATTTTAGTCTCAACATAGAATGAGATTTGAGCCATAGAAGTTCGCCTACTGTTCTCAGACGATTCCCAGATTTCTGCCAAGTTTCTTCACGAAGTCAGCTTCCCTAGATGAATGTATTCAAACATTAGGTCCCGATTCGTAAAGGTTAGTCTTGGATCTGGAAAACATTCAAGACTCACCTCGACTCTGGACGAAGTCTTTGCTGCGGCTCCTCGATCCTCCCAAACCCTCTCCTAGTCTTCCCTTTTTTTTTTTTTTTTTGTGGCCTCTATTAGGGTTCCACTTGGACCCCTATAATAGGTAGAGGGCAAAATGACACATTTGCTCCTCCATGGGCTTGGGCCGATTTATTTTTATTATTTTTTTCCGGCATTACAAGATATCCATGATTGTTATATTATGTCTCTTTTGATATGTTTATGCATATTATTATTATATTATTATTGTATTATTATAAGGGGACGAATTAGGGGTTGAAAGAGGTTCATTTCAACCTCGAATTGTATACTCAACTCAATGATTGATAGCCCGCATAACATTTTAGAACTGGTTATGATTGAATTGTACTATGTGCAGACTATTAGACCAGTTAATTTCTTATTATTTAACTTGTCTCCATCAACTGGGATTTGTAATAGTACTTTTTGAGTTGATAGAACTAGGCTTGAGCCCTATAATGTAGGAATATTATGAGAACTTTATGAGTATGGTGTGGGTATGGTTAGGAGGTCCCCAACCACTCCCTAATCGTGATTTGTTATGAATGAGAGTAAGGGACAACATAGGTAGATGAACATTGGCTAGATTGAGGGTCGCTCCCTCCTTAAGATGTTTACACTATAGGGGGCCTATTTGGGGATTCAACTAAACCTAGAGAATTTAAGAATAGTGTCCTTAACGGTATAATGAGAATTATAGGTTGGAACCTATTATAAAGTTGTGCCTTGAGTGTCTGTATTATATAGGTTGATGACAATTAGAGGGACTAGTAGAATGACTAAACAAGATATCTTAAAAACTCCAAGAATGAGTTAAGAGAACTGTCAACCCATAATGGAAGAAAAAAAAAGAGAATTTATGAGTTACACAACATGACCTTACATTGAGCTTAGGTGAACTAAGTAAACATAGGGAAAAGCTGAGTAAAATCTATAACTTAGGAATGATCTTCTAAATATAAATGTGACATCGAATGAATGAACAAATCAATGAGATAAGACTCCAGAGTGAGCTAAGAAACTACGAGCAAGCTACTTGCTAAGTATTTTTATATATGTCTAAGACACTTTAATCATTTAAAATGAGACCTAGATCGAACAGTCAAGACGAGAGCGTGCATAAGCTGCTCAAAACAAGGAGAACGAGCATTTTAGTTGCGTTGCCTCGCACTCTCATATGAATTTCACTATAACTTTCAAACAAGACATTAATTACTATGATAATTTAATCTCCATGTCAGAATAGTTCAATATTTAAAAAAATGAAATACTTAGACTTTAGCCATACATTTGACCATGAAGATACAAAATAATAATAATAATAATAATAATTTAAAAAAAGAAAGAAGGGGAAGAAACTATTATGCATAGCAAAATGAATTAATAATGAGTAAGAGTCAAGAAATCCATACACAACAACCAAACACAAGCACCAAGGCCTACAAACTTTGACCATTCAAATTTTCCCTACATTTCTTATGTCAACCATTTTCAACCACCGACGCTTTCCACCAACCTTCGGAGCTCTTTTCATTTCTCGCTCGCCTCTTTCTTACCTTTACCTAACGCAGCCCCCGTTGCGCGGTTGTTGCACAAAGCTTTCTCTATATAACCATTTTCCCCCATCATTCTCCACAACTCAGAAATCAATTCAAATCCAATCCCAACTCACATTCTTACTTCCTCTCTAACACTCTCTACTCTTCATCTTTCATTTTCCTATACAAATGGCCCCCGCTCCCTTCCAACAACTTGCCGCCCAGAATGGTTCGGTGGAGACCTTCTGCATTAGCCACAACGATCCACTTAACTGGGGTGTGGCTGCCGACGCTCTCAAGGGAAGCCATCTCGACGAGGTAAAGCGCATGGTGGAGGAGTACCGGAGGCCCCTTGTCAAGCTTGGTGGTGAGACTCTCACCATTTCTCAAGTGGCTGCCATTGCCACTCCTGATAATGATGTGATAGTCGAGTTGGCTGAGTCTGCTAGAGCTGGCGTTAAAGCTAGCAGTGATTGGGTTATGGAGAGCATGAACAAAGGCACTGATAGTTACGGTGTTACTACTGGCTTTGGTGCTACCTCTCATAGAAGGACCAATCAAGGTGGAGCTCTTCAGAAGGAGCTGATTCGATTCTTGAATGCTGGGATCTTTGGAAGTGGAGCTGAGTCCACCCATACTCTGCCCCACTCTGCTACCAGGGCGGCTATGTTGGTGAGAATCAACACTCTTCTTCAAGGCTATTCGGGTATTAGATTTGAGATTTTGGAAGCCATAACCAAACTCTTGAACCATAACATCACTCCCTGCTTGCCTCTTCGTGGAACCATTACTGCTTCTGGTGATCTTGTTCCACTTTCTTATATTGCTGGATTGCTCACTGGCCGACCAAACTCTAAGGCGGTTGGACCAAATGGAGAAAGCCTTGATGCAAAGGAGGCTTTTCAACAAGCTGACATCCCTTCTGGGTTCTTTGAGTTGCAGCCTAAAGAAGGTCTTGCTCTTGTCAATGGCACTGCTGTTGGTTCTGGGATGGCTTCGATTGTTCTGTTTGAGGCCAATATTTTGGCTGTTTTGTCTGAGATTTTGTCAGCCATTTTTGCTGAAGTTATGCAAGGAAAGCCAGAATTCACCGATCATTTGACACACAAATTGAAGCATCATCCTGGTCAGATCGAGGCTGCTGCAATTATGGAACACATCTTGGATGGAAGCTCTTACATGAAAGCTGCAAAGAAATTGCATGAAACCGATCCTCTTCAAAAGCCAAAGCAAGATCGTTATGCTCTTAGAACTTCTCCTCAATGGCTTGGTCCATTGATTGAAGTCATTCGATTCTCAACAAAGTCTATCGAGCGAGAGATTAATTCAGTCAACGACAACCCTTTGATAGATGTTTCAAGGAACAAGGCAATCCATGGAGGCAACTTCCAAGGAACCCCCATTGGAGTCTCAATGGACAACACTCGTTTGGCCGTTGCTTCAATTGGAAAGCTCATGTTTGCTCAATTTTCAGAGCTTGTCAATGATTTTTACAACAATGGATTACCTTCAAACCTCTCTGCAAGCAGAAACCCAAGTTTAGATTATGGATTTAAAGGTGCTGAGATTGCGATGGCTTCCTATTGCTCTGAGCTTCAATATCTTGCAAATCCAGTGACAAGTCACGTCCAGAGTGCTGAGCAACACAACCAAGATGTTAACTCTCTTGGTTTAATCTCTTCAAGGAAAACAGCCGAAGCCCTTGATATTTTAAAACTCATGTCATCAACCTTTTTGGTTGCCCTCTGCCAAGCAATCGACTTGAGGCATTTGGAAGAAAACTTGAAGAACACTGTAAAAAACTGTGTTAGCCAAACAGCCAAGAAAGTGTTGACAACATCCTCTAATGGAGCACTTCACCCATCAAGGTTTTGTGAGAAAGATCTTCTAAAAGTTGTGGACAGAGAGCACACCTTCGCTTATATCGATGATCCATGCAGTGCCACTTACCCATTGAGCCAAAAGTTGAGGCAAGTCCTAGTTGAGCACGCACTTGGCAATGGTGATTGTGAAAAGGATGCAGACACTTCAATCTTCCAAAAGATTGGTGCTTTCGAGGAGGAACTAAAGGCAGTGTTACCAAAAGAAGTTGAAAATGCAAGGTTGTGGTACGAGAGTGGAAATTCTAAAATTGAGAATCAGATAAAGGACTGCAGATCTTATCCATTGTATAGGTTTGTGAGAGAAGAATTGGGAACGAATCTTCTTACAGGAGAAAAAGTGATATCTCCAGGAGAAGAGTGCGAGAAGGTGTTCACAGCTCTGTGTGAAGGGAAGATGATCGACTCTATCTTAGAGTGCTTGAAAGAGTGGAACGGTGCTCCAATTCCCATCTGCTAAGGATTCAACGTTGATGAAGATATTTATAGGATGAATTTGTACTTTACTATTTTTTTTTCTCCCTCCTGTCATATTTCCTTTTGCCAAAAAGAACAAAGGAATAAAATTCTTTGATAAATTCTTCCATGTTCGGTTACTATTTTTAAAAAGTTTTTTCATGAAAAAAGTGAGATGGTTTGCATAATACACCGCCTGTAAATGGTGTAAAAGTTTTCTTATTTATAATAAAATAAATTAAAAAGATATGAAAAGAGTAATGAATGGAAAGACATAAAGGCAAATATCTAGATATTTGCGTATAACAAAATTTCAAATATGATATGTATGGTATACTAGAATTTAGTACTAAATATCTTTAATTTAATAAACATTCTCATGGTATCAGAGTCCTTTCGGTTTAGCAACCCCGATCCCTTATTTTCAATGTCTTTTGAATCCCCTACTTCCCTTCTTCTCCACCACTCTTGCGGGCTTTGACAACACAGGGGCAGTCTCCATGGCTGCCACATGCTATGAAAGTTGCAGATCAAGGAGAAAAGAGATCAACCCAATTTTGTGGAGAAAAGAGAAGAAGAAACATTGTTAATATCATTCCATGCTATGAAAGTTGCAGATCAAGGTGTATGTGTCGTAGACTCTGGATGCAGCAACCATATGACAGGTTGTAAGGAATTCTTCTCAACTCTGGATGAAAATTTTCATACTGCGGTTTGTCTTGGCAACAATTCAACTATCCAAGTGATGGGGAAAGGAACCGTAGATATCAAAACTAGAAATGGCTTTGTAGAGTCAATTTCTAATGTATTCTACCTTCCTCATTTGAAGGCAAACTTACTTAGTATCGGTCAGTTACAAGAAAAGGGGTATGTGATCACATTCCAAAATAACAAAATTGAGATTTATGAGTCCAAAAGAGGATCGATTGCTAAGATGAAGATGACCACCAACCGTCTATATCCGTTGACATTAAATATCGTTGCCAGAAGTTTGATGGTGAAGAAAGAAGATACCAACTGACTTTGGCATTTTAGGTATGATCATCTACACTTTAAAGGATTAAAGACGTCTTCAAAGAAGATGGTGACTGGGTTGCCAGACATCACTTCTCCAATAGAAATTTGCGAGAGTTGTGTAGTAGCAAAGCATGAAATTCTTTTCCATCCAGAAAATCAAGAAGAGCTCAAGCAATTTTGGAGTTGATTCATTCAGACATATGTGGTCCGATCTCTCCACCATCAAATGGTAACAAGAAATATTTCATGACTCTCATGGATGGTTTTAGTAGAAAAACATGGATTTACTTCTTGCATGCCAAATAAGAAGCCTTTGATTGCTTCAAGAAATTTTATGCTACTATGAAGACTGAAATTGGAAGAAGAGTGAAGGCTTTAAGAACTGACAGAGGTCGAGAGTTTTGCTCGAACGAGTTTACAAAATTGTGTGAAGAGAAGGGCATAAGGAGACAGTTGACAGCAACATATACACCACAACAAAATTGTGTGGCCGAAAGGAAGAATAGGACCATTCTCAACATGGTTCGAAGTTTATTAAATAAAGGAGAAGTTTCGAAGGAATTCTGGCCAGAAGTTGTTGTGTGGTCTGTTAACATTTTCAATCGAAGCCACTTTCTCTGTTAGAGATATGACTCCACAAAAAACATGGAGCGAAAGAAAGCCTGCGGTAGACCACTTTAGAATCTTTCGGTGCATAGCATATGCACACGTTCCTTATGAGAAAAGGAAGAAACTTGAGGACAAGAGTTTGAAGTGTGTGCTCCTTGGAGTAAGCGAGACTTCTAAGGCGTACAAGCTCTATGATCTTTTGACAAAAAAGGTGGTGGTGAGTCGTGATGTAATCTTTGACGAAAGAAGACTTGGACATGGAAAGAAATGATCACTGTGAATCAGCAAATTCCTGTAGATCTTGAAGAAAAACAAAGTCCCTATTCAGCCTCACTATGAGCATGGAGAGAGCTCATCACAAGCTCAACAAGAAGAACCAGTAGAAGAAGAAGATCAAACATCATCATGTATGTAGTTAGTATGAGAAGTCGCTACATGGAGCAACCAACGGAAAAACATCTCAATTAAGCAAGAAGGATACTTCGTTGTGTGAGAGGAACTTTTGATTTGGGGGTATTCTACAAGAAAGGAGATGATTCGAAGATGGTTAGTTATACAAATAGCGACTATGCAGGTGATATAGATGATCGTAAAAGTATCTCAAGAAGTATTTTCATGATGAGTTCAGGAGCTATTTGCTGGTCTTCAAAGAAGCAACCTATTTTAACACTCTCAACTACAGAAGCAGAATTTGTGGCAGCAGCAGCATGCTCGTGCCAAGCAATTTGGTTAAGAAAAATGCTTGAAATTAATAATCAGAAGCAACCAGGTACGATGGTTATATATTGTGATAATATGTCAACTATTAAGTTGTCTAAAAATCTTGTGTTGCATGGAAGGAGTAAGCACATCGATGTTCGATTTCATTTCTTGCGTGATTTGTGTAAAGAAGGCATTATTGAACTCAATTTTTGCCGAAGTGATGAACAAATCGCAAACCTATTCACAAAGCCCTTGAAACAACCATTGTTCGAGAAGCTTAGAAGAAAGATGAGGATGTGCAGAATCCAAGATGTAGTTCAAGGAAATGAAGTGAAGTCCTAAACTGATTTTTGCAGATTTTTGCATAATTCAGTTTAAGGGAGGGTGTTGAAGGGTCACTAGTAGATACATGTATGAATAGATACATGTGTTGAAGGGTCACTTGTATATGTATAGATACATGTATAAGTACATGAATGAATAAATACACGTACAAGTACATGAATGAATAAATACACGTAGGTTCATTAGTTCCTAATTAAATAGATGCATGACTTTAGGATAATGAATGGTAATGAGGATCCTCTCAAAGAATTCTACAAAATTTCTCTGTTGTCACCAACAACTATATACATACAACCTTACCATTTCCAACACAATCAATTTTCCCTCCACCAACATAGTCTCTTCCATTTTCTTCTCAATCTTCCTTTCATCCTTCATAGAAACCCTAACCTAAACCTATCGACCTTTTGTAGAGATTTACCTTTGGAATCTAGGCTCCGCACTGGCCTCTTCGCCAACCAAGTTGCCGCCTCCCTTTTCACCAAAATTGGCTTCTTCGCCCACTGTGGCGACTCTTCCGACTTCAACATTGTCCTTATCCCTTGCTCTAGGTTTCCTCTTCTACTTCTTGGGTTAGACATATTCTCACCAGAGCCAAGGCAATATCGTCGCTGAGCGACGATCCCTCTTCATGGGTTAGACATTCTCGTCGAAGCCAAGGCAGCATCGCCACTGAGCGGCAATCTCTCTGCAGTTTTCAATGGACAAGAAAATGTTTCTCTACACCTCCTCCAAATCAGGTTGTTGACATATTCATGAAAAGTGTTTCTCGACCTCTCTTTGAATTTTTCAAATCCAAACTTCACGTTCGTTCAAATCTGATGCTCAGCTTGCGGGGGTGTTTAGAAATATTTGCCTTCAATAAAATATCAAATATGATATGGTATTTTATTGAAGGCAAATATTTCTAAACATAGGTATCTTTCTATATATTGTTCCTTCCATTTTCATTTATTACTAATTTCATGTCCTTCTAATTTATTTGATTATAAATAATAAAATTCTTTGACAAATTCTGGTTACTATTTTTAAAATGTTTTTTCATAAAAAAAGAAAATGAAAAATCAAGTTTTTACTGTTAAATTTTTTATGCTATATCAATTTTTACTCAAACTTTAATACGTACATGTTTGTTTTTCTTCTTCAATTTTGATTCAATTTAAGGTGTGTAACGAAATATCATAACTTTCAGTGTTCTAATACCATCTATTGTGCGTCGTAATACCACAACCAAAATGTTCTGATACTCAATTTTTGTAGCGAAATGACACAACAAAAAATGCTATGATACCTTATTGTTGTAGCAGAAATGGAAGCAAGATCAGTCGCACCACGCACCTACAGGATTGGGTTGGGTAAAAAAAAATCTCTCAACCCAACCGCATTCGAACCATGTACATCCCTACCTTCAATTTTTAAGTTTAGACTAAATTTTACCATTATTTTGAAAAATAAAATAAAAATGGAGGATTTTAAAGAAGTTTGTGTAAATATGTGAACCAAATAAAAAATAAATAAGATTTAATAACTAAAATAATGATATGCTATAACACTAATTCTCATAAAAGTAAATATTAATCAAAGTGGTTAGTCCAGTAAATATTAATCAAAATGGTTATGAAGTAAATGAGAGTTAATAACTAAAATAACAAAAAATATTAATAGTTATAAACTAAATGAGATTTAATAACCAAAATAAATGAGAATTATGATAATTCATGTCATTATAAACTAAATGTAGAATTATATTTTGTTGGGTAAGGCTAAGTTGGATGATTGAATTATACCGAAATAATCAAGAATTTTTTAGATGAATGGTAATGAACCATCAATGGTCATATGTTACTTAGATAAATGGTCTCTAATAGCACGAGCCAGACAAATATTTATGATTGACAAATGATTAATGATATGGATTCTTGTCATATGTGTTATGAAAATGATTTGTGCCAGAAATATTTTTATGTTGCCTCGTATATCACACAATTACTATTTGAATTTGTGGAAGCTCGTGCATGTATAAGGTCATTACCGTCTTAGGTTACTTTTACCGCCACAAATTTCTTTTATGCTTTCACTTCTTTTCTTTTAGCTTCGGTTGTGTAAGCGTAAACAACCTCTAGTCAAGCTTAGGAGAAAAAGAATGATGCACATCCAATTTTCTCAAGAAAAATAAGTGAAGCTCAAGTTCAGTTTTAAGTAATGTTTGTATTTTCGGACCCCTAGAGTTATTATTTGAGTATTTTAAATTTCTTTAACTTTCTGGTAAAGACATTCATAGTGGTTTACAATAATGGTTGTGGAGGTCATGAGACAACCCGTCATAATCTAATCCCGACATATAATTTCATGGTACTTTAAAGATTTTAGTAAAGTTATTTTATAATTAGATTGTGATGTTTGGTTGAAATGGAGCCTTGTTTTGGAAAATTTTGGGTCTTTAAGATCCTAATCCGACTATTAAAGGGTGGATTGAATCAAATAAGTAGCACCTCAAAATAATGGATTTAGATGAACTTATAGTATATATTGGAGTATATTATAAGAAACATGATGTAAAAGTTTAGAATAGAAATGAGCTGTTTGATCGATGAAAGATCATGTTGTCTTGATGCATGCTTGGTTTTTAAGAAAATGATGAAACAAACCTAAAATTGAACTAAAAGCATGACTAGGTATTCCTATTTAAAATATTATACTATGTCCTTTTTATGATATATTCATGATTGTTATGATTATATTATTATACGTGGATGATTACGCGTTCGCCAACTAACCCCTAATCGTGAACTTAAGTTGATTGTCGAGGGTTTGATAATATTTTAGAACTGGCTATGATTGATTTGTATTATGTAAGTTGAATTAGAGGTTTTCCAGTTAATTTTTTATTAGTGAGCTTACTCCGTTTAGCAATGATCCATAGTAATACCGTTATGAGTTGGTAAAATTAGGCTTTGAGCCCTAAAATTCATGAAGCTTCGGAGAACTTTATGAGCGGCATGTGGTTGCAGTTAGGAAATCTCCAACCACTCCCGAATTGAAAATTTGTTTGGATGAGAATAAAGAATCACATATATAGATAAGCTTTGGTGGGATGGAGGGTTTCTCCCCCTTATGATGTTTGGTTATGGAGCCTATTAGAGAGATGTTAATTAAACCCTATTAGACAATATGAGAACATGTCTAATAGCATGATGAGAACTGTGAGTTGGAACCTATGATAGGGTTGCGCTAGGCAGCTTTGAGTGCCTATAATATATATGTTATTGATAATGAAAGGGACCAATAGAACAACTAAACAAGATACCTTAAAATTCAAAGAACAAACTATGGAAATTGTCGACTTAGATAGGGCTATGAAAAAAAAGAACTTCATGACTGGTATACCATGACCCTAAGTTGACTTTAAGTGGACCAAATAAACTTAGGACAATCCGAAAAAATATATAACTGAAGAACAAACTTCTAAATATGAATAAGACACAAAATGAACAAACGAATAAATGGAATAAGACTTAATAACGCATTGAGTCCTATGCTACTTTAATCATTTTCAAATGAGGCATAGATATAACCGTAGAAGTGTACGAGACTATAGGGTCCAGATAGATTTGGCGATGAAATTTATTCTTTAAAGCCGCCATCTACTTTACTTCCAATTTATAATATTTTATGGGATGGATTTATTAAGCTTATTGTGTGTTCAAACATGGGGCTTCCAATCATTCTTCACCTCCACATATATTGCTTTTTTATTTGGTAAATGTGGAATCAAGAAATTCTACATAACCACCAAAATAATTAATAATAATAATAATAATAAAATAAAATAAAAAAAGAAAAAGAAAAAGTGTGGCCGGTGGGACTAACGCCGAAAACCGCAGGCAACAAAAGACAGTCGAGTAGCCCATTTTCGAGGGTTTTTTGAGAGCAGAAGAAGAGGGTTTGAGAGACTTCGAAAATGGAGGAGGAGCTCACGAACACTTGGAGACCAACCATTGGAAGAACTCGTTGCGAGTCTACTTCGGCCAGGAACTTCGCGATTGAGACCCACAAGCGTCCTCTGATCGATTAGGGGAAAAGTTTGAGGGTTCCTACTGCCGAAGCTTGAAGCTTGAGGTTAGTGGAGACAAAGAGTCGAAAGGGGTGGAAGGAAACGGAGATTCGAGATATCAATTTGGATCTACGAGATTTGAGGATTGTGCGCGTCGGAAACGAATCAGAGGGAGAGGTGACGGCAAGCATGCAGAGGTGAGTGGAAGAGAAAGGGGTCGGGAAAAAAATGAGGGTTTCGTTGAGATATAATTCAAAGTAATTGAGATATGATTCAAAGTATTCAAAACTGAGATATGATTTAAGTAGTTGAGATATGATTGGAAGTATTCACAGTATTAAGATTTTAGGAAATTGTCCGTAGATTTGAATTTATGTTGATTTCCATAATTTACTATTTTTGTATAAGTCTATAAATATTGGAATTGGGTAACTCTTTTATAATTGAGTGAGAAAACAATAATAGAGCTATCTATTCATTTGGTATAAGAACCAATTACTTATCAACACTAGAGTGAGGGATTATATTTTTTCACAAAACAAAAATGGCAGTAGTTGATTTTTCTTCCTTTACACGAGTTTTACCAATTTTTAATGGTGAGAAATATGAGTGGTGGAGCATCAAGATGAAGACCTTCCTCAGATCGAAGGAGCTATGGGACTTGGTGGAGCACGAGTTCGTTGATGTATTATAACCCTAGAAGAAAAGGAGAGACTAGAAAAAAAAAATGATGTCAACGCTTTGTTCATTATTCAGCAAGCAATTCATTAGACTATTTTTTCGAATTGCAGCAGCAATCACATCAAAGCAAGCATGGTCAATTCTACCAAAAGAGTTTTAGGGAGATTTAAAGGTCATAATAGTGAAATTGTAATCTCTAAGACGTGATTTTGAAACTCTCCTCATGACGAATGGCGAATCAATTGCTGACTTTTTGTCAAGAGCAATGACAATAGTCAGTCAAATGCGTACCTATGTAGAGAAAATTTCAAGAAGAAACAATTGTTGCAAAGGTGTTGAGAAACTTAACTCCAAAGTTTGACCTTGTGGTGGCTGCAATAGAAGAAGCTAAGGATCTATCAATACTCTCCATTGATGAATTGATGGGCTCTCTTCGGGATCATGAGTCAAGGATCAATAGATCATCAGAAAGGAATGAAGAAAAAGCACTACAAGTGAAGAAGATAGCCAACAACGAAGGCAACGAAAAAGAAAATATTCATTTAGCAGGTAGAAGTCGTGGAAGAGGAGGATTTCGCAGCTTCCATGGTGGTCGCGTAATAGGGGTAGATGGAGAAATGATGGACAAAAGAAATTCAATGAATAAAGTAATACAAGGAAGGTCTTACAATATTACCATTGCAAAAGGTATGGGCACACAAAAGCTAAGGATCAACAAATATATTTTGCAACAAAAAATGAAGAAGAATAAGAAAAGCTTTTTATGGCGTGTACCTAATCCAAAGAAATGTGACTTATGGTTTGTTGACAGTGGATGCTCTAACCATATGACATGTACTAAATCCTTATTTCAAGAGCTTGATAAGACGCAAAGAATTAAGGTGCAACTTGAAAATATAAAAGAGATGCAAGTTGAGGAAAAATGCACAGTGAAAGTCGAAACTAGTCATGATAAGATAAAACTATTAGATAATGATACAAAAGAGATTATAGTTGAAGTTTCTCCCGATGAAAAGACAAGGGTGAACACCAATGCATCTCCTAGTGCCTCCACTACAACACAAAATCTGTCAAATTCATCATATTCAGCATCACTAAATAACAACTTTTCTCTTGAAGAATTTTTGGATGAGACACCTCCAAAGAAGTATAAATCTTTAGCTGACATATTTGCATCATGTCAATTTGCTCTTACTGTTTTAGACCCTATGAGTTATGAAGAAGCAACTGAAAAAGAGAAGCAGAAGAGATGCAGTCCATTGAGAAAGCCATGGTAGAAAAGATGCAGTTCATTGAAAAAAATAGAACATGGGATATGGTTAACCTGCCAAACGAAAAGTTCTATGGAGATTTACATGGGACATGCAGCCTATCGCGGTGGCATGTTTATTAGTTTGATGAAGATTTACAAGAAGAGGTCTATGTAACACAACTAGATGGATTCATAAAGAAAGACAAAGAAACAAAGGTGTACAAGTTGAGACAGACATTATACGGGTTAAAGCAGACATACTTAATAAGGTTTTGTCAAAAGAAAAGTTCGGCTAATTCAGACGATTACTTGACATCCGCAACTTTGAATTAAGGGGGAGTGTTGAGATATGATTAAAAGTATTCAAAACTGAGATATGATTTATAAAGTAGTTGAGATATGATTCAAAATATTCGAAATTGAGATATGGTTTAGAGTAGTTGAGATATGATTTAAACCTATAAATATGGGAATTGTGCAACTCTTTAAGAATTGAGCTAGAAACCCTTTCCCAACAGGTTTCGCGTCATGTGCAGCCTAACACCCCGCATGGTCTAGTGCGGGCCTGCACCTCACGCGGCCCAGCACGGGCCTGCGTGTGGCCAATGCAAGCGCACATGCCCTGCCTGGCCCACCATGGGTGTGCAAACCGAGGAGCAGCCGACCCCACCCAAGTAGCGGTCCACCCGACCCGACCCGACTTAATTGGGCCAGTTGGGCCCTTTTGATTAATTCGCCCCCTTTAACTCCGATCTTTGCACCATTTTCATGGTATTCCTCATTTTACACCAATGTAGGAATTATCTGAGGGGTTTGGAAAATTTTGGAACTCTCCAGAGACGCAGATTCGAACAAAAAGTGTCAAGTTTTGTTAGGTAAGTAGCACCCGGGAACCTTGGATTTAGCTATGCTCCTAGTATGCATGAAAGTATGATATGAGAAGCATGTTTTAGAAGTTTGAGCATGAAATTGAGTTGGTTGATGTATGTAAGAGCACGTCAAACGTTATGGTGCGCGTAGATCGAAGAATGAATTGTGGAGTTGTGATACGACTGAAATTGAGAGCATGCCTTGGTATGATGTAATGCATGTTATGGGAACTTGATTATATATGCTTGAGCATAGAATGAGTTTGAGATGACACGTGAAATGTGATTATGTATGTTTATTGATATGCGTACGCAATATCTTATGAACTGAGATTTATGACTAACTTTCTATGATTAGATCATTATGTTATGCCTCTGTCACATGTGTTATAGTAATAGCGGTTGCCCGGGGACGATTAGGGGTTCGCCAACTAATCCCTAATCGTAAACCTAACTCGATTGTCAGGGGTCCACGTAACTATAGAACTGACCATTTTACTGTTGATGGTACCTTGTGGGGACTTATAGAAAGTTTTCCAGTTAATTTTCTATTAGTGAATCTATCACAAGTGACAAGGGTCTACGTCGGTACATTAGAGTTGGTCTAGATTTATTGCTCATGCATGTGAGTTAGCGGTTATCCGGGGACGATTAGGGTTCGCCAACTAATCCCTAATCGTAAATCTGACTCGATTGTTAGGGGTCCACGTAACTATAGAACTGGTCATTTTATTGTTGATGGTATCTTGTGGGGACTTATAGGAAGTTTGATAGTTAATTTTTCTATTAGTGAACCTGTCACGAGTGACAAGGGTCCACGTCGATACATTAGAGTTGGTCGAGATTTATTGCTCATGCATATGAGTTAGTGGTTATCTGCGGACGATTAGGGGTTCGCCAACTAATGCCTAATCGTAAACTTGACACGATTGTGAGGGGTCCGCGTAACTATAGAACTTACCATTTTACTGTTGATGGTATCTTGTGGGGCCTTATAGGAAGTTTGCCAGTTAATTTTCTATTACTGAACCTGTCACGAGTGACAGGGGTCCACGTTGGTACACTTGAGAGTTGGTCGATTTTTAGAATGCATGAACACTGAGCACCGAAGTCGCACCCCGAGTGTTTTGAGATATGATGACGATGATGAGAGACTAGCAGAAACGACTAACTAGGAAACCGAGGGGACCTAAGAATATTCCGAGGGCTGGAGGTCCAGATAGGACCATGAACCAAGAGAGTAGAATGAGAAATCTTAAGGTGTAGCTTAGGAAGAAGCCTATACAGGAGAACGAATCCCAATAGGCGAATAAGATATCGAACGTAGGAACAAGATTAATAAGACTTGATAACAAAATATGAACTACCAGCAAGCTGCTTACTGAGTATATTTTATATACTCATCCTTGCTACTCCAACTTTCTTTTCAAGTGGAGATTGATGTGGCGGTCGAGGCGAAGGCACACAAGACTGTTGGCTATAGAGAGTCCCATCACACATGAGTTTCGAGTTTCTTTGTACTTAACTTTAAATCCAACCTTTCATGTATTTTAAATAGTTTGACCGAACGGTGTTGTATCTTAGTGGTCTTTTCTCTTTTCTTTGTAAAAATAAACATTACTATTTTAATTAAATTTCAAATTACATGCATGTGTTCAAATGTTTAAAATTCTACAACTTTGAGTAACCATTCCAGGTTTGAGTTCCACAAAAAGTGGGTTGTTACATAATTAAACCCTACTAGAGAAGATGAGAACATGTCAATAATAGCATGATGAAAACTATGAGTTGGAACCTATGCTTGAGTTACGCCTAGTGCCTATGATATATATATTAATGATAATCAAAGGGACTAGTAGAAAAATTGAAGATTCCTTACCATTTGAAGAACAAACTATGAAAATTGTCGGCCTAGATAGGGCTATGAAAAAAAAGAACTTGATGACTTGTATACGATGACCTTAGGTTGAACTTAAGTGGACCAGGTAAACCTAGGACAACCCGAAAAAATCTATAATCGGAGAACGAACTACTTCTAAATATGAATAAAACATAAATGAATGAATGAAGATAACCACCAAACACAAGCACCAAGGCCTACAAACTTTGACCATTCAAATTTTCACAACATTTCTTATTTAAACCATTTTCAACCATCTACGCTTTCCACCAACCTTCGGAGCTCTTTCTGACCTTTACCTAACGCAGCCCCCATTGCAAGGTTGTTGCACAAAGCTTTCTCTATATAACCATTTTCCCCCATCATTCTCCACAACTCAGAAATCAATTCAAATCAAAACCCAACTCACATTCTTACTTCCTCTCTAACGCTCTCTACTCTTCATCTTTCATTTTGCTACACTAATGGCCCCCGCTCCCTTCCAACAACTTGCCGCCCAAAATGGTTCGGTGGGGAGCTTCTGCATTAGCCGTAATGATCCACTCAACTGGGGTGTGGCTGCCGAGGCTCTCAAGGGAAGCCATCTCGATGAGGTCAAGCGCATGGTGGAGGAATATCGGAGGCCCCTTGTCAAGCTCGGTGGTGAAACTCTCACCATTTCCCAAGTGGCCGCCATTGCCACTCGTGATAATGAGGTGATGGTCGAACTGGCTGAGTCTGCTAGAGCTGGCGTTAAAGCTAGCAGTGATTGGGTTATGGAGAGCATGAACAAAGGCACTGATAGTTACGGTGTTACTACTGGCTTTGGTGCTACCTCTCATAGAAGGACCAATCAAGGTGGAGCTCTTCAGAAGGAGCTGATTCGATTCTTGAATGCTGGGATCTTTGGAAGTGGAGCTGAGTCCACCCATACTCTGCCCCACTCTGCTACCAGGGCGGCTATGTTGGTGAGAATCAACACTCTTCTTCAAGGCTATTCGGGTATTAGATTTGAGATTTTGGAAGCTATAACCAAACTCTTGAACCATAACATCACTCCCTGCTTGCCTCTTCGTGGAACCATTACTGCTTCTGGAGATCTTGTTCCACTTTCTTATATCGCTGGATTGCTCACTGGCCGACCAAACTCTAAGGCTGTTGGACCAAATGGAGAAAGCCTTGATGCAAAGGAGGCTTTTCAACAAGCTGACATCCCTTCTGGGTTCTTTGAATTGCAGCCAAAAGAAGGTCTTGCTCTTGTCAATGGCACTGCTGTTGGTTCTGGGCTGGCTTCGATTGTTCTGTTTGAGGCCAATATTTTGGCTGTTTTGTCTGAGATTTTGTCAGCCATTTTTGCTGAAGTTATGCAAGGAAAGCCAGAATTCACCGATCATTTGACACACAAATTGAAGCATCATCCTGGTCAGATCGAGGCTGCTGCAATTATGGAACACATCTTGGATGGAAGTTCTTACATGAAAACTGCAAAGAAATTGCATGAAACCGATCCTCTCCAGAAGCCAAAGCAAGATCGTTATGCTCTTAGAACTTCTCCTCAATGGCTTGGTCCATTGATTGAAGTCATTCGATTCTCAACAAAATCTATCGAAAGAGAGATTAACTCAGTCAACGACAACCCTTTGATCGATGTTTCAAGGAACAAGGCGATCCATGGAGGCAACTTCCAAGGAACTCCCATTGGAGTCTCAATGGACAACACTCGTTTGGCTGTTGCTTCAATTGGAAAGCTCATGTTTGCCCAATTCTCAGAGCTTGTGAATGATTTCTACAACAATGGATTACCTTCAAACCTCTCTGCAAGCAGAAACCCGAGTTTAGATTATGGATTCAAGGGTGCAGAAATTGCCATGGCTTCTTATTGCTCTGAGCTTCAATATCTTGCAAATCCAGTGACTAGCCATGTACAGAGCGCCGAGCAACACAACCAAGATGTTAACTCTCTTGGTTTAATCTCTTCAAGGAAAACAGCCGAAGCCCTTGATATTTTAAAACTCATGTCATCAACCTTTTTGGTTGCCCTCTGCCAAGCAATCGACTTGAGGCATTTGGAAGAAAACTTGAAGAACACTGTAAAAAACTGTGTTAGCCAAACAGCCAAGAAAGTGTTGACCACATCCTCTAATGGAGCGCTTCACCCCTCAAGGTTTTGTGAGAAGGATCTTCTAAAGGTTGTGGACAGAGAGTACACCTTCGCTTATATCGATGATCCATGCAGCGCTACATACCCATTGATGCAAAAGCTAAGACAAGTTATTGTCGAGCACGCTTTGAGCAATGGAGAAATGGAAAAAGATATTGAAACTTCAATCTTTCAAAAGATTGGTTGTTTTGAAGAGGAACTGAAAGCCATATTGCCCAATGAAGTGGAAAGCGTGAGATTAGCATATGAAAATGGAGATGCAACGATTGAGAACCAGATTAAAGAATGCAGATCCTACCCATTATATAAGTTTGTGAGAGAAGAATTGGGAACTAAATTGGTGAGCGGAGAAAGGGTTATATCTCCCGGAGAAGAGTGTGAGAAAGTTTTCAGTGCATTGTGTGAAGGGAAGATGATTGACCCAATTTTGGAATGCTTGAAGGAGTGGAATGGTGCTCCAATTCCCATATGTTGATGCGCCAATAGAAGTTGAATGAAACACCAATGATGTCAAAATTTGTTTTAGTTGAAGTTTCTTCATTTCATTTTGTATCAAGTAACAAAGAATTACTTGAAAATTTTCAATTGAATGTATTTGTTCCATTTATAAACTAGCTAATTACTTAAATTTTTCTCCATTAACGTCTACGGCGTGTCATAGATGTTGAGCGCCGAAAGCGGAACAAATGTACTCACAACACTAATTAGCGGAATTACACAAAGAAACACCAAGATATTTACGTGTGGTTCAGAGATAAGAGGTTCCCCTACATCCACGGGTAGCAACCGATCACTAATTAAATAAAGTGTTACAAGTGAATACCTCACTATCACACTACGAAAACTCCCATCAATATGTCACTCAAGAAATACAATGTGACACAAAACTTGATGTTTTCAACCGCATAAAGAATGACATTACATAGCCTTTTGTTGAACCTAAAAATATCAGCGAAACTAACCAAACCTAAAAATATGAGCCAAACTTATCCTAGAAAATAGGACTAATCAGTCCTAAAGAATAGGACCTTATAACAATTTACAACAATCTTCCCCTTATCATAAGATCTTCAAGTTGATAACTGATTTGGTTGCTACCACGTCAACACACTACTCCTTTCTTCCATCGTTGATGAAGTCCAAACAATGCCAGAACTTTTCACGAACGATCACTCTTGTCAACATATCAGTAGGGTTATCGGCGGTTCCAATTTTTAATAAACGAATGTCCCCTTCGCTAATAATTTCTCGAATAAAGTGAAAATGGACATCAATATGTTTAGTACGAGCATGATGGACTTGATTTGTTTACAAACAAATAGCGCTCTGGCTATCATATAACACATCTATATGTTCCTGCAAAATACCCAAGTCATTGATCAAACCATGCATCCAAATAGCTTCTTTAAAAGCTTCCGTTACTGCCATACACTCTGCTTCAGTGGTAGACAATGCAACAGTAGACTGCAATGTTGAACGCCAACAAACAGGTCCACCAGCCATAGCAAATAAATAACCCGTAGTAGATCGTCACTTATCCAAATCACCAGCATAATCAGAATCCACATAACCAACTACAAGATTGTCAAGATTAAACATTTCTTGTTTTTGAAACTTAATACCAACATCAATAGCACCAAGAATGTACCTAAGAATCCATTTGACTGCCTGTCAATGCTCTTTACCAGGATTATGCATATAACGACTCACCATGCTTACTGCGTGTGAAAGATCAGGTCGAGTACACACCATAGCATACATCAAAGCACCAACAACATTTGTATAAAGAATATTCTCCATATATCTTTTGTCATCGTCAGAACTTGGACACATTGAAGCACTAAGCTTGAAATGAGAAGCAAGTGGAGTAACAACGGGTTTGGTTGAATTATTCAAACTAAATCTTGTCAATACCTTGCGTAGATATTGAGACTGAGTCAAACAGACTGTACCTTTTTTCCAATCTCGCTCTATCTCCATTCCAAGTATTTTCTTTGCATTGCCTAAGTCTTTCATTTCAAATGTTTTAGAAAAATGATCTTTGAGCTTATCAATCTCCATCGGTCTCTTTGAAGCTATTAACATATCATCAATATATAAGAGCAAATAGATAAACGATTCACCATCGAGACACCGATAATACACACAATGATCAAATTGACTATGAGTATACATATGCTCTACTATGAAATGATCAAACTTTTTATACCATTAGCGAGGAGATTGCTTCAGCCCATACAAAGATTTCTTCAATCTGCATACTAAATGTTGCTGTCTAACTACTCGAAAACCAACCGGTTGCGTCATATATACTTCTTCTTCGAAATCTCCATGCAAAAAAGCAGTTTTTATATCAAGTTGTACAAGCTCAAGATTAAATTGAGCAACCAAAGCTAACAAAATTCGAATGGAAGAATGTTTTACCACAGGTGAGAAAATTTCATTGTAATCAATACCTTCTTTTTGTGCATAGCCTTTAGCCACAAGTCGAGCCTTATAACGTATACCAAAAGATCTTCCTTTTTTTTTTTGCAAAAACCCATTTACAACCAATTTCCTTCCTACCTTTTGGAAGTTGTACCAAATCTCAAGTTTGATTTATCTCGAATGATGTTATCTCCTAATTCACAGCCTCTTGCCAGTGTAAGCTATCCGGGATTTGAATAACATCTTTGTAACTATTAGGAACTCCATCAATCAAAGAGAAAGCATATGCTATCGTATCATCAAACCTTGCAGGTTTTCGAATTACTCTTCGTGGTCTATTCTTGGCGATAGACTCACGTCCCTCCACTCTTTCATTTACAAGGCTTTGCTCCTCCTGTTCTAAGACATCAAGAGTTATTATCTACCTGATCAATAGGTTCTTCAGTAGGAGAACCCATATCAGGAGAGAACACCACCTTCTCCACTTGCTTCAATGCCTCGTCGTTATTTTCAATTTTCTGCAAAAATATTCTAGACTCATCGAATGTCACATCTCGACTATTAACAATCTTACTTGTTTCTAGGTACCATAACCTATAGCCCTTCACACCTTTGCTAAAGCCCATAAACTTGGCTTTTTTTGCTCTAGGATCGCTTTGAGTCTGTCACGTGATAATAAGCAAGACACCCAAACTCATGCAATTTATCATAATCACTAACAGGAGTACCTAACCATACCTCAAGTAGAGTTCTCCCACCATTTCCAGAAACAGGTAAACGATTCACAAGTGAACTGCATAACTGAGAGCCTCAGCCCAAAATGCCTTACTCAATCCTGCTTGAGACAATATGCATCGAACATTCTCTATTAATGTCTAGTTCATTCTCTCAGCAACTCCATTTTATTGTGGCTTATCAGGAACAGTGAAGTGTCGAACGATCCCTTCATCTCGGCATACTTTAAAGAATGGATCATAAGTATATTCTCCACTGTTATCTGATCTCAGCTTTTTGATTTTCCTGTTCGTCTAATTCTCTACCATTTTCTTCCACTCTAGGAAGATTTGGAGAACCTCGCTTTTGTGCCTCATGGGATACATCCAAACTCTCCTTGAGTAGTCATCAATAAAGGTGACAAACCACCTCTTTCCTCCCAATGAGGCATTCTTTGTGGGACCCCCATACATCAATGTGAATATAATCCAAAATGCCCTATGTTTGGTGTATAGCGGTATCAAACTTCACATTTTTTTTTTGTTTACCAAATATATAATGTTCACAGAAATCAATTTTACCAGTTGTGGCACCCTTAAGGACTCCTTGGTTCACCAATGTCTGAAGCGCCTTCTCACTAGCATGCCCGAGTCGCATGTGCCATAATTTCGATATGTCTTGTTCTTTCGAACTTGCCACAGCAGCATGCCCAATTATTGTGGTTCCGTTGAGGTAGTATATGCTACATCTTCTAATTCCTTTAATTGCCACCAAAGCTCAACGAGCTACTTTCAAATTCCCTCCTTCCAAAATGATGCGATAACCATTCGCATCCAAAACGCCAAGGGAAATCAAATTTTTCTCAAGTCAGGGACATACCTCACATCATTGAGTTTTCGTATAACTCCATCAAACATCTTGATTTGTACTGAGCCGATTCCCATCATCTTGCAAGTACTATCATTGCCCATATTGACAACTCCACCATAGAACTCTTTGAAATCCAAAAACATCTCTCTATTGGGACACATATGATAGAAGCACCCAGAATCAAGAATCCATTCACTGGTTTGGCTGACTGATAGGTAGATTGTCAAGGCATCATCTGTATCCATGTCGTCATCTCTAACCACATTGGACTTCGACCCATTCTCTTTTAAGATCGGACAATCTTTCTTCCAATGGCCTTTCTGTTGACAATATGCACACTCATTTTTATCAAGTTTTCTCCAATTATGAGATCTACCTCTCGACTTTAATCAGAACTCTCCACATTCGTTCCTTTTCCAAGTAGAAGTCCTTCCATGAGCAGTGAGAACATTTGAGCTAGAGCCTTGATATGTCTCATTTTCCTTCTTTCGCATCTTAATACATTTGAAACATCTTCAAAATCAATATTAGTGATCCATGTAGTAAGGTCGTTACTAAAAACTTGTAGGATTCCGACAAAGAATTTAATAACAACAACGCCTTGTCCTCGTCATCAATCTTAACATCAAGATTGAGCAAATAAGTGATGATTTTGTTAAAATCATCCAAATGCTCAGCCATTGAGATACCTTCCTTATAGTCAAAACGGAAGAGTTTCTTCTTCAAATAGAGTTTATTTTCCACACTCTTCTTCATATATTTCGCCTCAAACTTGTCCCATAATTCTTTCGCCATGGTAACCTTCATAAATGGATATTCCTGATCTTTGCCAAGACATGATCGAATAATTCCACAGGTTTGCCGATTTAATTTCGTCCATTCTGCTTCTGTCATGTCTTCAGGCATCTCCTCTTGATAGAAACATCGAGGTCTTGCATGACCAGCAAATCGCTAACTTTGCCTCGCCAAACACCAAAATTATTGGTTCCATCAAATTTCTCTACTTCGAGATTGGAACTCCACAATTTCGAACCACGTCGTGATGATTCTGCCATTTGCAATAATTAATTTGGATGTAACTAAAAACACAATTCTTGAAAATTGATTTTCAAGAGAATAAGCACAATTGTAAGCATGTCTAGTGGTCGATGAGACCAAAACTTTCACAATACCCCAAATACCATAATAAAGCTCTGATACCACTTGTTGAGCGCCGAAAGCGGAACAAATGTACTCACAACACCAATGAGCAAAATTACACAAAGAAACACCAAGATACTCGTGGTTCGGAGAGAAGAAGTTCCCCTACATCCACAGGTAGCAACCAATCACTAATAAACAAAGTGTTACAAGTGAATACCTCAATATCAAACTACAAAGACTCTCACCAATATGTCACTAAAGAATAGGACCTTATGACAATTTACAACAATAGATGGGATGTAACTAAATAGACTATCGATACAAGATGAATGAAAGAGAAGATAAAGAAAATCGACCATGAAATTTCGCGCGAATTTAAAACTTTTCAATATTGTTTACAATACCAAAGTGGAATTGAAGGTATATTTATATGTATGTTATGGTCATTTAACGAGAGGATGTGATATCGGATACTAAATATATATTTAAATGACGACTACATAATACGTGGACTAGATAGATGTCTTGAATTGACATCCCTATGTGATTACTAAGGTCTTGAGTCCCCCCTTTCTTGCTATGTCGTGCGATGTGTCTCGCCTATAGCTACAACCTGAGCAAAAAATTCATAATTTGATGAACGCTTGATCCAAACTTGTTTTCAACCAATTTTATGTAGAGTTTTATATCTTCCACTCTACAACTCGAAACGATTCAGTTTCTTCACGAAAATGCAGGTATCCAAATATAATTTTTATGTGATTTTTAGCCAACCACCGTCTTTAATATACATATTGAAACTTTTGAATAAATTCGTTCTTACCAAGATTTCGAAGCATCCCGAAACTTCAATTTTAATGCAATTCTTGACCGTGTTGCACGAAACTTGTTAGATTCTTCTCTTATATTATCATAGTAAAATATTAAGTCTTAGCAAACATGAATCTTGAAGATAATCTGAGGCAAAAGAACTGGTTGAGGAGAATCCTTGGCCCAATTCATTATCCAAGTGCGGGATTGAACGAAGGTTCTTCTTCCTTCCTCTTCCTCTTTAAATTTTCATAAATCTTGTTTAACTTCGTCCTTAACTCCCATTTATTTTTATTTAATTAAATAAAAATATTAATTTAGTAACCATTTTTATTAATATTCTTATTTATTTTGGTTATTAATCTTCATTTAATTTATAATTAATATTTGATACATGAGTTATCCTTCCATAAAGTGTTGTCTAGAATGGTCGAAGATAATGAAATTTAAATGAATGTGTCAAATTTATTTGTTAGGTGACATTTGGCAAAAACTTTTATTGAGAGACCTAGTGTGAAAGTGAGATATTCACTAGTAAACACTTTGATTATTAAGATTGGTTGTTATTAGTGGAGGTAGAGAAATTTCACTGTAACCCCCTGAAATCAGGGAAGGTCATATGGGTCGCTTCTCTTTCCTTTTCTTTTATTCGGTTTCTGTAAAGGTTTGTTTCTAGTTCAGGCAATGAAATTGTTCAACCGAGTTGTAGAGGTGAAGGGGAAGTAAGTAGCTCGACGAGACTGTACGGAAGATGCAGCCAATACAATAGCTAGCCTGATTCTTCTTACAGTGAAGGAAGAGCTCTGCTGTGAAATCGACAGGGGAGGTGAAGGAAACATTACAGACCCTAATTTTCCATAAATAAGGAGCAAAATTAAACAAATTTCGTATCCCTTGGATTCCGGTGTTACAAACAAAAAATTAAAAAATTGATTTACCATATCAAATTTAATGAACAGTAAGACTCCATTTTGGTCTCACAATAATTTTACAAAAAAATAGTAAACAAATTAATCTTTTAAATATCTTCATCAATGTTGAATGCAGAATTGGCTTCCATGGGCAGCAAAGGATTAGCAGATAGGAATTGGAGCACCATTCCACTCTTGCAAGCACTCTAACATACAGTCGATCATCTTCCCTTCACACACAGCTGTGAACACCTTTTCGCACTCTTCTCCAGGAGATATGGCCTTTTCTCCTGTCAGCAAATTTGTTCCTAATTCTTCTCTCACAAACCTATACAATGGATAAGATCTGCAGTCCTTTATCTGATTCTCAATTTTAGAATTTCCACTCTCATACGACAACCTTGCATTTTCCACTTCTTTTGGTAACACTGCCTTTAGTTCCTCCTCGAAAGCACCAATCTTTTGGAAGATTGAAGTGTCTGCATCCTTTTCACAATCACCATTGCCAAGTGCGTGCTCAACAAGGACTTGCCTCAACTTTTGGCTCAATGGGTAAGTGGCACTGCATGGATCATCGATATAAGCGAAGGTGTGCTCTCTGTCCACAACTTTTAGAAGATCTTTCTCACAAAACCTTGATGGGTGAAGTGCTCCATTAGAGGATGTTGTCAACACTTTCTTGGCTGTTTGGCTAACACAGTTTTTTACAGTGTTCTTCAAGTTTTCTTCCAAATGCCTCAAGTCGATTGCTTGGCAGAGGGCAACCAAAAAGGTTGATGACATGAGTTTTAAAATATCAAGGGCTTCGGCTGTTTTCCTTGAAGAGATTAAACCAAGAGAGTTAACATCTTGGTTGTGTTGCTCGGCGCTCTGTACATGGCTAGTCACTGGATTTGCAAGATATTGAAGCTCAGAGCAATAAGAAGCCATGGCAATCTCAGCACCTTTAAATCCATAATCTAAACTTGGGTTTCTGCTTGCAGAGAGGTTTGAAGGTAATCCATTGTTGTAGAAATCATTGACAAGCTCTGAAAATTGAGCAAACATAAGCTTTCCAATTGAAGCAACGGCCAAACGAGTGTTGTCCATTGAGACTCCAATGGGGGTTCCTTGGAAGTTGCCTCCATGGATCGCCTTGTTCCTTGAAACATCAATCAAAGGGTTGTCGTTGACTGAGTTAATCTCTCTTTCGATAGATTTTGTTGAGAATCGAATAACTTCGATCAATGGACCAAGCCATTGAGGAGAAGTTCTAAGAGCATAACGATCTTGCTTTGGCTTCTGGAGAGGATCGGTTTCATGCAATTTCTTTGCAGTTTTCATGTAAGAACTTCCATCCAAGATGTGTTCCATAATTGCAGCAGCCTCGATCTGACCAGGATGATGCTTCAATTTGTGTGTCAAATGATCGGTGAATTCTGGCTTTCCTTGCATAACTTCAGCAAAAATGGCTGACAAAATCTCAGACAAAACAGCCAAAATATTGGCCTCAAACAGAACAATCGAAGCCAGCCCAGAACCAACAGCAGTGCCATTGACAAGAGCAAGACCTTCTTTTGGCTGCAATTCAAAGAACCCAGAAGGGATGTCAGCTTGTTGAAAAGCCTCCTTTGCATCAAGGCTTTCTCCATTTGGTCCAACCGCCTTAGAGTTTGGTCGGCCAGTGAGCAATCCAGCAATATAAGAAAGTGGAACAAGATCACCAGAAGCAGTAATGGTTCCACGAAGAGGCAAGCAGGGAGTGATGTTATGGTTCAAGAGTTTGGTTATGGCTTCCAAAATCTCAAATCTAATACCCGAATAGCCTTGAAGAAGAGTGTTGATTCTCACCAACATAGCCGCCCTGGTAGCAGAGTGGGGCAGAGTATGGGTGGACTCAGCTCCACTTCCAAAGATCCCAGCATTCAAGAATCGAATCAGCTCCTTCTGAAGAGCTCCACCTTGATTGGTCCTTCTATGAGAGGTAGCTCCAAAGCCAGTAGTAACACCATAACTATCAGTGCCTTTGTTCATGCTCTCCATAACCCAATCACTGCTAGCTTTAACGCCAGCTCTAGCAGACTCAGCCAACTCGACTATCACATCATTATCACGAGTGGCAATGGCAGCCACTTGGGAAATGGTGAGAGTTTCACCACCAAGCTTGACAAGGGGCCTCCGGTACTCCTCCACCATGCGCTTGACCTCATCGAGATGGCTTCCCTTGAGAGCGTCGGCAGCCACACCCCAGTTAAGTGGATCGTTGCGGCTAATGCAGAAGGTCTCCACGGAACCATTTTGGGGGGCAAGTTGTTGGAAGGGAGCGGGGGCCATTTGTATAGGAAAATGAAAGATGAAGAGTAGAGAGTGTTAGAGAGGAAGTAAGAATGTGAGTTGGGTTTGGATTTGAATTGATTTCTGAGTTGTGGAGAATGATGGGGGAAAATGGTTATATAGAGAAAGCTTTGTCGCAACAACCTCGCAACAGGGGCTGCGTTAGGTAAAGGTAAGAAAGAGGCGAGCGAGAAAGGAAGAAAGATCTCCGAAGGTTGGTGGAAAGCGTAGGTGGTTGAAAATGGTTTAAATAAGAAATGTAGTGAAAATTTGAATGGTCAAAGTTTGTAGGCCTTGGTGATTGTGTTTGGTGGTTTATCTCATTCATTCATTTGTCTTTTATTCATATTTAGAAGTAGTTCGTTCTCCGATTATAGATTTTTTCGGGTTGTCCTAGGTTTACCTGGTCCACTTAAGTTCAACCTAAGGTCATCGTATACAAGTCATCAAGTTCTTTTTTTTCATAGCCCTATCTAGGCCGACAATTTCCATAGTTTGTTCTTCAAATTTTAAGAGTATTTTGTTTAATTTTTCTACTAGTCCCTTTTGTTATCATTAACATATATATCATAGGCACTCAAGGCAACCCTAGCATAGGTTCCAACTCATATTTCTCATCATGCTATTATTGACATGCTCTCATACTCTCTAGTAGGGTTTAATTATGTAACGACCCACTTTTTGTGGAACTCGAGCCACTTAGTTACTCAAAGATGTAGAATTTTAAAACATTTGAACACATCATGTAATATGAAATTTAATTAAAATAGTAATGAAGATTTTATTTTTATAAAGAAAAGAGAAAAGACCACTAAGATACAACACCGTTCGGTCAAACTATTTAAAATACATGAAAGGCCGGATTTAAAAGTAAGTACAAAGAAACTCGAGACTCAAATGTGATGGGACTCTCTATAGCCAACAACCTTGTGTGCCTCCGCCTCAACCGCCACATCAATCTCCACCTGAAAAGAAAGTTGGAGTAGTAGGGATGAGTACATAAAATATACTTAGTAGGCAGCTTGCTGATAGTTCATATTTTATTATTAAGTCTTATTAATCTTGTTCCTACGTTCGATATCTTATTCACCTATTGGGATTCGTTCTCCCGTATAGGCTTCTTCCTAGGCTACACCTTAATATTTCTCATTCTACTCTCTTGGTTCATGGTCCTATCTAGACCTCCAGCCCTCGAAATATTCTTAGGTCCCTTAGGTCTCCAGGTTAGTCGTTTTTGTTAGTCTCTCATCATCGTCATCATATCTCAAAACACTTGGGGCACGACCTCGATGCTCAGGGTTCATGCATTCTAAGAATCAACCAACTCTCAAGTGTAACACTGTAGACCCCTTCCACTCGTGACAGGTTCATTTAAAAGAAACTAACTAGCAAACTTCCTACAAGTCCCTACAAGGTACCATCAATAATAAAATGGCCAGTTCTATAGTTACGCGGACCCCTGACAATCGAGTCAGGTTTACGATTAGGGATTAGTTGGCGAACCCCTAATTGTCCCCAGATAACCGCTAACTCATATGCATGAGAAATAAGTCTCGACCAACTCTAATGTACCAACGTGGACCCCTGTCACTTGTGACAGGTTCACTAATAGAAAATTAACTGTCAAACTTCTTATGAGTCCCCACAAGGTACGATCAACAATAAAATGATCAGTTCTATAGTTACGTGGACCCCTGACAATCGAGTCAGGTTTACGGCAACTAACCCCTGATCGTCCCCAAGTAACCGCTAATACTGTAACATATGTGACGGATGCATAACATAATGATATAATCATGGAAAGCTAGTCATAAATCTCAGTTCATAAGGTAGTACATACGCGTTTCAGCAAATATACATAATCACAATCAACATGTGTCATCTCAACTCATTCTATGCTCAAACTTGTAAAACATACTTCTTATATCATACTTTCATGAACACTATGAGCATAGCCAAATCCAAGGTTCTGAGGTGCCACTTACCTGGAAAGCATGACACTTTTTGTTCGAGTTTACGTCCTCAAACAAACTCCTATCATACTTTCATGCATACTATGAGTATAGCTAAATCCAAAGTTCCGAGGTGCCACATACGTGGAAAGCATGACTCTTTTTGTTGAGTTTAGGGTTTAGTCCTCAAACAAACTCAAAAATTTGCTAAACTCTTCAATTGGGTCCTACATTCGTAAAAATGGGGAAATAGATGAAAACGACCCTAAAGTTGGAGTTAAAACAGAGAATTTACGCAAAAGGAGCAAAACCCCCCGGTCGAGTTAGACCGGACTGCCTCGGACCGGGTTGGCCTCAACGGGTCACGCGCGATTGGCCTCACAGGCCGCATGCGCGCGATGGGCCGCGCATGCCGCATGCGCGTGGGTCGGCCCGCGGGGTTTTCCCTCTTCTCCTGATTTTTTTCCTTCTCTTTCCCTTACCTCTGTCGTCGACGAGCTTCTTCCCCCTTCGTTTTTCTCCCCCGATTTCGTTTCCGACACTTACCACTATCCCCAACCCTCATACATCTACTCAAAGATGAAGTCAAGATGAAGTTATAGATGGTCATCTTCTACACATTTGAGAGTTCTTGAAAAGAAACGCATACAAAACCCTTACCCAAAGCGATGTCTTGATTCTCCGCCTCCTTCCGCCCCTTTGTCTCCCCACTGACCTCAAACTTCAAGCCCCAACATTGAGAATCCTCTAACTTTTCTCCTAATCGACCGGTGGACGCTTGTGGGTCTCTAGCCGATGTGGGCTTGCAACGAGTTCTTCGAGTAGGTAGTCTTTGAGAGTTCGTGCATTTCTCCTCCATCTCCGACGTCTCTCAAACCCCCTCTCCTTCTACCCTTGAATGGCCTCGGAAATGAGCAACTCGAGCTATCTTTCGCTGCCTGCAGTCGTCATCGGTGGCAAGGTACGGTCGCACATGCTGCTCATAATGTTCTCCTCAGCTTCATTAATTTTAGGACTCAAAAGCCTAATTCTACCTGCTAAAGGTAATAAGTGGATCATTGCTAAATGGGGTAAGCTCACTAATAGAAAATTAATTGGAAAATCTTTAATTGAGCTTACAGATCACAAATCAATCATAGTCAGTTTTAAAATGTTATCAGACCCTCGACAATCAACCTAAGTTCTCGATTAGAGATTAGTTAGCATACTCCTAATTATCCACGTATAACAACATAATCATAACAATCCTGGATATATCATAAAAAAGATATAGTATAATATTCTAAATATAAATACTTAATCATGCTTTTAGTTTCTTTCAATTTCAGGTTTGTTTCATCATTTACTTCCAAACCAAGCATGCATCAAGACAACATGATCTCTTTCATCCATCAAACTAGCTCATTTCTATTCTAAACTTTTACGTCATGTTCTTATAATAGGCTTCTTATAATATACTCCAATATATACTATAAGTACATCTTAATCCATTATTTTGAAGTGCTATTTACTTGATTCAATCCACCCTTTTAACAGTCACTTCAGGTCTTAAAGACCCAAAATTTTCTAAAATACAAACATCACAATCTAACTATAAAATAACCTTACAACCATAAAATTATATGCCCGAATTAGATTATGATAGGTTATCTCATGACCTCCACAATCATTTTCGCAAATCACTATGAATGCCTTTACCAAAAATTATTTAGAAAAAGTTAAAGAATTTAAAATACTCAAATAATGACTCTAGGAGTCAGAAAATATAAATATATTCAATCATGATTTAAAATTAAACGAGCTTCACTTATTTTTCTTGAGAAAATTGGATGTGCATCATTTTTTTTCTCTTAAGCTTGACTAGAGGTTGTTTACGCTTACACAACCGAAGCTAAAAGAAAAGACGTGAAAGCATAAAAGAAATTTGTGACGGTAGAGGTAACCTAAGATGGTAATGACCATATACATGCACGAGCTTCCACAAATACAAATAGTAATTGTGTGATATATGATGCAACATAAAAATATTTTTTTGCACAAATCATTTTCATATCATTAATCATTTGTCAATCATAAATATTTGTCTTAGTTGGCTCATGACTATTAATGACCATTTAGCTAAGTAACATATGACCATTCATCACTATTTATCTCAATAACATGTGACTGTTCATCACCATTCATCTAAATTTTTTTTTGATTATTCGGGTAAAATTCAATCATCCAACTTAGCCTCATCCAACAAAATATAATTCTCCATTTAGCTTATAATGATTTGGATGAATTGTCTTCGTAACCATTTTATGAGAATTAGTGTTATGGCATAGCATTATTTTAGTTATTAAATCTTATTTATTTTTTATTTGGTTCACATGTTTACACAAATTTCTTTAAAATCCTCCATTTTTATTTTATTTTTTTTTCAAAATAATTGTATAATTTAGTCCAAACTTATAATTGAAGGTAGGGGTGTACATGGTCCGGGTTCGGTTGGGTTGAGAGATTTTCTTTTTTACCCAACCCAACCCTCTATCTTCGTATAGGTGTGTTAGTATGACTGATCTTGCTTCCACTTCTGCTACAACAATAAGGTATTATAGCATTTTTTGTTGTGACATTTCGCTAAAAAAAATTGAGTATCAGAATATTTTGGTTGTGGTATTACGACGTACAATAGGTGGTATCAGAGCATTGAAAGTTGTGCTATTTCGGTACACACCTTAAACTGAATCAAAATTGAAGAAGAAAAACAAACAGGTAGGTATTAAAGTTTGAGTTAAAATTGATATAGCATAACAAATTTAACAGTAAAAACTTGATTTTTCATTTTCTTTTTCATGAAAAAATATTTTAAAAATAGTACCACTAAGAATTTATAAACAAATTTATTATTTATAATCAAATAAATTACAAAAATATGGAAATACTAATAAATGGGAAGAACAATATATGAAAAGATACCTAAAATAAGAAACAAATATCTAAATATTTGCCTTTAATAAAATATCAAATATGATATATATGATAAACTATAATTTAGTATTAAATAACCTTAACACCTCCCGCAAGTTGAGCGTCGGATTTGAACGAAAGTGAAGTTTGGATCTGAAAAAATTCAAAGAGAGGTCGAGAAACACTTTTTGCGAAGATGTCTCAAACCTAGTTTGGAGGAGGTGTAGAGAAACACTTTCTTGTCCATTGAAAACTGCAGAGGGATAGCCGCTCAGCGGCAATGCTGCCTTGGCTTCGGCGAGAATGTCTAACCTATGAAGAGGGATCGTCGCTCAGCAATGATGTCGCCTTGGCTTTGGTGAGAATATGTCTAACCCAAGAAGTAGAAGGAGAAGCCTAGAGCAAGGGACAAAGACAATGTTGAAGCCGGAAGAGTCGCCACAGTGGGCGAAGAAGCCAATTTTGGTGAGAAGGGAGGCGTAGAAATTAGTTTAGAACTTCACTTCATCTTCTTGAACTACATCTTGGATTCTGCACATCCTCATTTTTCTTCTAAGCTTCTTGAACCATGATTGTTTCAAGGGCTTTGTGAATAGGTTTGCGATTTGTTCATCACTTCACCAAAAATTGAGTTCAATAATGGCTTCTTTACACAAATCACACAAGAAATGAAATCGAACATCGATGTGCTTACTCCTTCCATGCAACACAGGATTTTTAAACAACTTAATAGTTGACATATTATCACAATATATAACCGTCGTACCTGGTTGCTTTTGATTAAGAATTTCAAGCATTTTTCTTAATCAAATTGCTTGGCACAACCATGCTGCTGCCGCCACAAATTCTGTTTTTGTAGTTGAAAGTGTTACAATAGGTTGCTTCTTTGAAGGCCAGCAAATAGCTCCTGAACTCATCATGAAAATACTTCTTGAAGTACTTTTACGATCATATATATCACCTGCATAGTTGCTATCTGTATAGCCAACCATCTTCGAATCATCTCCTTTCTTGTAGAATACCCTCAAATCAAAAGTTCCTCTCACATAACGAAGTATCCTTCTTGCTGCATTGAGATGTTTTTTCGTTGGATGCTCCATGTAGCGACTTATCATACTAACCGCATACATGATGTCTGCTCTTGTTGAAGTTAAGTACATCAAACTTTCCACAATTTGTTTGAAGTACCTATTATCAACCTCTCGCCTTTCAAATCCTTGTGCAACTTCAAACCCAATTCTGATGGAGTTCCAAATGTGCAATCATCCATTTTAAATCTTTCAAGTAATTCTTGAGCATATTTCTTCTGACAGATAAAGTTACCCGCAGGAATTTGAGTAACTTCTACTCCAAGAAAATATCTCATCACACCAAGATTTGTCATTTCAAATTCCTTCATCATGCTCTTCTTAAAAAGTTAAAACATTTCTTTATTATTGCCGGTAAATATTAAATCATCAACATATAAGCAAATAATGAGAATGTTACCTCCCTTGTTTTCACATACAACGTATGTTCATATGGCCATTTAGTGAATCCCAACTTTCCAATATGAGAATCAATGTGATTGTACCATGCTCTCGGAGCTTGCTTCAAACCATACAAAGCTTTCTTCAACCTGTACACTTTTTCCTCTTTACCTTTTTGAACAAAACCTTCTGGTTGCTCCACATATACCTCCTCTTGAAGCTCTCCATGTAAGAAGGCCGATTTCACATCAAGTTGATAAATAGGCCATGATTTTTGTGCTACAATAGAAATTATAAGCTTTATAGTATCTTGACATGCTACTAGTGCAAATACCTCCTTGTAATCAACTCCATACTTCTGCTTGTATCCTTTTGCAACTAGACGTGCCTTGTACTTATCCACCCCACAATTTTCATTCAACTTGGTTTTGAAAACTCATTTTACTCCAATTGTTTTCTGCCCTTTAGGAAAATTAGTGAGCTCCCAAGTCTTATTCTTCTCTATGGATTTGATTCCACTGTCCATGACTTCCTTCCATTTCTTCTCCTTTATAACTTCTTCATAGACAATTGGATCACTATCCGTAAAGAATGCAAAATAAGCACTATCACTTGAGTTATAGTCCATCTCATAATTAATCATCCAATTTGGTCTCTTTCTTATTCTTGGATTTCTTTGATTGTGATCATGATCTTCTTCTTCTATTGGTTCTTCTTGTTGAGCTTGTGATGAGCTTTCTCCATGCTCATAGTGAGGGTGAATAGGGGCTTCAGCTTGTTCTTCTTCAAGATCTACAGGCATCTACTGATTCACAGTGATCTTTTCTTCCCATGTCCAAGTCTTCTTTCCGTCAAAGATTACATCACGACTTACCACCACCTTTTTTGTCAAAGGATCATAGAGCTTGTACGCCTTAGAAGTCTCGCTTACTCCAAGAAACACACACTTCAAACTCTTATCCTCAAGTTTCTTTCTTTTCTCATAAGGAACGTGTGCATATGCTATGCACCCAAAGATTCTAAAGTGGTCTACCGTAGGCTTTCTTCCGCTCCATGCTTTTTGTGGAGTCATATATCTAACAGAGAAAGTAGGGTTTCGGTTGAGAATGTGAACAAACCACACAACAGCTTCTAGCCAGAATTCCTTCGGAACTTCTCCTTTATTTAACAAACTTCGAACCATGTTAAGAATGGTCCTATTCTTCATTTCGGCCACACCATTTTGTTGTGGTGTATATGCTGCTGTCAATAGCCTCCTTATGCCCTTCTCTTCACAAAATTTCGTAAACTTGTTAGAGCAAAACTCTCCACCTCTGTCAGTTCTTAAAGTCTTCACTCTTCTTCCAGTTTCAGTCTTCATAGTAGAATAAAATTTCTTGAAGCAATCAAAGGCTTCTGATTTGGCATGCAAGAAGTAAATCCATGTCTTTCTACTAAAATCATTGATGAGGGTCATGAAATATTTCTTGTTACCATTTGATGCTGGAGAGATCGAACCACATATGTCTGAATGAATCAACTCCAAAATTGCTTGAGTTCTTCTTAATTTTCCGGATGGAAAAGAATTTCTTTCCTGCTATGCTACTAAGCAACTCTCGCAAATTTCTATTGGAGGAGTGATGTCCGACAACCCAGTCACCATCTTCTTTGAAGACAACGTCTTTAATCCTTTAAAGTATAGATGACCATACCTAAAATGCCAAAGTCATTTTGTATCTTCTTTCTTCACCATCAAACTTCTGGCAATGATATTTAACGTCAACGGATATAGATGGTTGGTGGTCATCTTCATCTTAGCAATCGATCCTCTATTGGAGTCATAAATCTCACATTCATTATTTTGGAATGTGATCACATACCCCTTTTCTTGCAACTGACCGATACTAAGTAAGTTGGCTTTCAGATTAGAAATGTAGAATACATTAGAAATTGACTCTACAAAGCCATTTTAGTCTTGATATCTATGGTTCCTTTCCCCATCACTTGGATAGTTGAATTGTTGGCAAGACAAACCGTAGTATGAAAATTTTTATCCAAAGTTGAGAAGAATTCCTTACAACCTGTCATATGGTTGCTGCATCCAGAGTCTACGACCCATACACCTTAATCTGCAACTTTCATAGCATGAAATGACATCAACAATGTTTCTTCTTCTCTTTTCTCCACAAAATTGGATTGATCTCTTTTCTCCTTTTGGAGCCTCGTATAACAGTCATTCTTGTAATGTCCAAGGCGTCCACATCTGTAGCATTCCACCTTAGACTTGTCAAAATGTCTCTTGCCTTTGTTGTCATAATCATCTCTAATGACATGCCAACATCTCCACTTCTTTCTCGACCGCCTCTCCCACGACCTCTACCTCTAGAGCTTGAAGTTTCACCTAGTGTGGATATCTTTAAGGCTGTCATCTCCTCTATTGCATCTCATGTACTAGCAGGGAGCTTTGGAGTTCATCTATTTGCATCTCTTCGACATTGTTTGCTTCTTCAATAGAATATACAATGTAATCGAACTTTGGAGTTAGAGATCGCAAACTCTTTTCTACAACCGCAACATTTGTGATTGAATCACCATGCATCCTCATTTTACTGGCAAGACTCATAACCTTGCCAATATAATCATTCACCATTTCTCCTTTTTGCATTTGAAGAATTTCAAAGTCTCTTCTAACCGCTTGAAGTTAAGCACGCTTTACTCTCGTTGAGTCTTGATACTTCCTCCTCATAGAATCTCAAATTTCCTTGGATGTCTTCTTCTTAAGCATTGTTTCCAAGATAGTCCAATCAATGGACTGGAATAAATAGTTCTCGACCTTCAGGTCCTTCAACTTCGTTGCTGCCAACCGTTGCTGTTCAACAGCTGAGAGTACCTCGCCTGCATTTGGCTCTACATAACCCGTCTCCACATATCAAAGAACTCCTTTGATCTGAGGAAATTTTTCATCAACATCTTCCAATGATCATAGTGACCATCAAACCTCGAGATGGTGGGCTGAACGTAGCTCTCAACTTGTCTTTTTGCTACCATTCTTGCTGCTGCAAGATCGCTTTGATACCAATTGTTGGTGACTACAGAGAAATTTGGTAAAATTCTTTGAGAGGAAAGAACTTTGTAAAACTATGAAGGAATGTTTGATTGATTTTCTACTATTTCCACCAATGCCAATATATATATAGAGGTAATTTGAGACATTCCACATTACTATTCAATATCCAAAATTCATGCATTTATTTAATTAGGAACTAATGAACCTACATGTATCTATTCATTCATGTACTTATACATGTATCTATACATGTACAAGTGACCCTTCAACACATGTATTTATTCATACATGTATCCACTAGTGATCATTCAGCACATGTATCTATTCATACATGTATCTACTAGTGACCCTTCAACAATAGTATGACAAAGGATGATTTTGAGGTCAAAAGGGTGGAACTGAAGAGTAATCAATCAGTTCCACATGTGGCAGCCATAGAGATTGCCCCTGTGTCGTCAAAGCCAGCAGGAGTGATGGAGAAGAAGATGAGTAGGGGATTCATAATCCATTGAAAATAAGGGATCGAGGTTGCTAAACCAAAAGGACTCTGATACCATGAGAATGTTTGCAAATTAATGATATTCAGTACTAAATTATAGTTTACCATGTATATTGATATGGAAATCAACCCAAGGGAAAGTATGGAACAAATTACCTTGATGATCAAGATCAAGAGTAAAGAAAACTCGTTTCTAAACTCGTGATTCGAATCACTCTACAAGAGGTTTGATCAATATCACTTGAATGACTCTAGCATGCAAGTTCTAAACACAAGAATTTGCAAAGAAAGTTTAGCTTTCAACAAAGCTAAAATAGAAATTCTATTCTTAATTCCAAAATCTGATGTCTAATCAAAGAAAAGAAGGTTTTATATGGCCTTTACAACCTTAACCTATGTGATACATAACTCCCAAATTAAATGGGCTAGTAAATGAAAAACACCCATAACCTCCATATTAAAATGGCTAGTTAATGGCGTTATATTAACCTATGTGGGTTACAATATAACCTTAACTCCTATATTAAAACTAGCTTAAATATGACAAACAAATAGTTAAACTATAATTAAATAATGCAATTAATAAAATGTCCTTATTAGTCATCCTTGGACTAGTTTCATAAATTCAGCGGAGTTCATTAAATGCAACTTAAAGTGCATTTAATTCATCTCTTTCTTGAAGCTCAACTTTGCATAACATATAAAGGAGGTCTCCAACATCTTCTAGAATTTCCTTTGATGAGCTCACCATAGCTTGAATATAACTGTATAAGGTTTGTTGTAGCTTCTTGGCTCTCGTCCTTGTAATTGGACCTTGAGGTATGAAAATTCCTTGGTCGTGGTTCATATCATTCTCCCCCTCTTGAGAAGGATTCGTCCTCGAATCCAAGCCATCACCTATGTCAAAAGAACTCAAATCAACAACATTAAAAGTTGCACTAACACCGTACTTACCTGGTAAATCAATTTTATAAGCATTGTCGTTGATGCGCTCAAGAACTTGAAAAGGTCCATCTCCTCGTGGTAAAAGCTTAGATTTTCTTTGAGTAGGAAATCTTTCTTTTAGGAAATGCACCCAATCCCAATCTCCTGGCTTGAAGATGACAATCTTACGTCCTTCATTAATTCGAGTGGCAACCTTGGAATTTTGTTTCTCAATTTGTTCTTTTACTTGCTTGTGCAGTTTATGAACAAACTCAACCTTGACATTTGCATCAAAATTCACAAACTCTTTTGACGGTATAGGTAACAAGTCAATGAGGGTTAAGGGATTAAAGCCATAAACAATTTCAAAAGGTGTGCATTTAGTAGTGCTATGAACAACCCTATTGTATGCAAATTCTATAAATGGCAAACAATCCTCCCCAGTAAGATTCTTATCAATAATAGCCCTAAGCATAGCAGTCATGGTTATGTTAACAACTTCAGTTTGTCCATCAGTTTGAGGATGACAAGTAGTTGAATATACTAGCTTAGTTCCTAACTTACCCCATAAAACACGCCAAAAGTGGCTTAAAAATTTTACATAATAAAATGATGTAATAAAATTTTACATAATAAAATTTTACACGCCAAAAGTAACTTACCCCATAAAATACGCCAAAAACTTGGTTGCTTGTGGATGTATATAATAAAATGATGTAAAATTCATAAGAATAAGTGCAAGTATACACTATCACAAGTAGCAAGTAATAAGTAAATTATCGATTCCACAAGGAACCTATCTTTTTGGTTAATTTTATCGCTGAAAATTAAGTGAGTTTTTGGGTAACATTCAAATGTGTGTTGGAGATTTTAACTATTTAAACAAAACTAGAACAGAGTGCCACTGCTGTCTAAAAAAATAGAAAATGATGAGAAAATCAACTATAATGAGGAAGGTTCGGCTAAGAGAGATTAAATAGATAAGTTGTTGAGTTTTGTGCTAGATTTTAGTTTCTTTTAATAGATTCTCAAGCCCACTTCCGAGGGTCATGAATGGTGATTATTTCCATAATCGTTGTAATTTCCATTAACAAGTCTCTAGGAGAAGAATTATTCCTAACCCTTCTATTACGCTTCAAGTCTCCTTGCTATGGAACTAGAGTACTAAAGAGGATTTCATTGCTCCCTCTCTTCTCACGAATAAGAGAACAACTATGTATATAAAGTAGCTAATTAAACATACATGTAAATCATTGACAACTCTTTAATAAACTAAAATCATACCGTCAACATACTTAAACTATATAAAACTCTCTCGCCTCCCCTATTAAGTTTAGCTCTCCATACAAACTGGATTAAACAGAGGAATCCACATCTTCATCATGTAAAATTGATGGAATAAGGAAAGAGAATAAGGAAATAGAGAGTTATCCCGGTTTGTTGTCGTTCGTCAATGGAAGTTTCATTCTCTTGAGCTCTCACGTCCACCTCTTTGCCCTAATCAATCCTTGTTGGTCTCCTTTTCCTTCTGCTCTCAACAGCTGCTGGATTAAGGTTTTCTTCTTCTTCTCTGGTTTCATAGCAATTCACTGCAGCAGAGGCTGCTGCTGTGTAATTCGATTTTCTCCCCCAAGATGAGGCTCCTCTCCTCTTGGTCTTTCTTTTCCTTTTATATTGAGCATGAGTTCACCTTTAGAGCTGAAAAGGAATAAGTAGTCTACATAGGATGTTCCTCATTGGGTAGTCAATGACCCACTTGGACTGATGATGTGGATTTAAAATTTTCATATCATCCCCCATTTGTTTCCAAATTTGCTACTCCCACATGATTTAGCATAAATGTCTGAAATTTTACCATATAACTCAATTAAATATACAATTAAGATCAATTTATGCCAAATCATATTTTTTTCTTCATGTTAGACCGTAATAAACGATTTCATGCTCTAGAATAAATGGGGCAATACATGAGAAAATGGTGAATAAGAGTGTAATATTAACTACAAAAAGACTTGATATAACTCTACTTTTAGAGAGTTATCACTAGCTTAGTTCCTAACTTACCCCATAAAACACGCCAAAAGTGGCTTAAAAATTTTACATCATGATCCCTAAAAAACAAGTCAGCAATATGTTTTGCATCATCAGTTATGTGACAATGAATAAAATGAGCCATTTTACTAAATCGATCAACCACAACAAAGATGCTATCATAACCTTTCCTAATCTTAGGTAAAGCTAAAACAAGATCCATTAACATATCAATCCAAGGACCATTAGAAACCGATAATGGGGAGTATAAACCATGTGGTTGAAGTCTAGACTTAGCTTGTTTACATGCTATGCAACAAGCACAAACTTTATGAACATCATGTCTCATTTTAGGCCAAAAATGTTCAGAGAGCATATCATAAGTTTTAGAAACTCAATGGTGTGCCATTAAACCACCTCCATGAGCTTCCCTCACAAGTAGCTCACGGATGGAACAAGATGGTATGCAAAGTTTGCCTTTTCGGAACAAAAATCCATCTAACAACAAGTAATTATCCACAATGAGTCCTTTTTCACAAGATTCAACAAAAGGAGCAAGGAACATGTCATGTTGATACAAATCCTTTATGTGTTCAAAACCCAACCACCTAGCATTCAAAGTATTGAGGAGGACATACCTTCGTGATAAAGCATCTGCAACAATGTTCTCCTTACCTTGTTTATATTTTATGACATAAGGGAATGTTTCAATAAATCTAACCACTTAGCATGTCGTCTGTTGAGTTTATTTTGTACTCTCAAATGCTTTAAACTTTCATGATCCATATGAATAATGATCTCCTTAGGCCAAAGATAATGTTGTCAGGTTTGCAATGCACGAACCAAAGCATAAAGCTCTTTGTCATAAGTTGGATGCCTCAAAGATGCACCAGTCAACTTCTCACTAAAGAACATTAAAGGTCTTTGATTTTGCATTAATACAACACATATCCCTACTCCACTAGCATCACATTCAATTTGAAAAGTAGACTCAAAATTAGGTAAGGCAAGCAAGGGAGTAGAACTCAATTTTTCTTTCAAAGTATTAAAAGCAAGTTCTTGATCTTTTTCCCATATAAAGGATACATTTTTCTTAACAAGTTCATTCAAGGGTGAAGCAATTGTACTAAAATTCTTAATGAACCTACAGTAGAAACTTGCAAGACCATGAAAACTTCTTACCTCACTTACATTTTTAGGTGTAGGCCAATCTTTTATAGCCTTCACTTTCTCCTCATCAACCTCAACACCATTAGATGAAACTACAAACCCAAGAAAGTTAACTTTTTCCATGCAAAAGCTACATTTCTTTAAATTTACGTACAAACATTTGTTTCTTAAAGTAGTCAAAATATTGCGTACATGGGTAATATGATCATCTAAAGATTTAGAGTAAACAAGGATGTCATCAAAATAAACAACCACAAACTTACCTAAGTATTCTCGTAAGACATGGTTCATTAGTCTCATGAATGTACTAGGTGCATTAGTTAATCCAAAAGGCATAACCAACCATTCATAAAGACTATACTTGGTTTTAAAAGCTTTTTTCCACTCATCCCCAATATGCATGTGAATTTGATGATAACCCGATTTTAAATCAATCTAAGTAAAAAGACTACATCCATGCAATTCATCAAGCATATCATCTAATCTGGGAATTGGATGCCTATACTTTATAGTTATCTTGTTTATAGCCCTACAATCAACACACATACGCCAAGAACCATCTTTCTTAGGTACAAGAATAACTGGAACAGAACAAGGACTCAAACTTTCACGTACATACCCTTTAGCAAGGAGTTCACGTACTTGCCTTTGTATCTCTTCAGCCTCCTTTGGATTAGACCTATAAGCTGGTCGGTTTGGAATGGGCGCGCCAGAAATGAAGTCAATCTTGTGTTCAATCCCTCTAAGTGGTGGCAAACTACTAGGCATCTCCTCGGAAAATAAATCTTCAAACTCTTGCAAAAGCACAACAAAATCACTAGGCAAAGAAGGGTTAAGCATGTTAGTAACGTAACAAGACCCCTAGCACATAAGTACAGGAATAGTCTGGTTAGAGAGCAAAACATTCCTAGCCTCACTTGATCTAACATACAAGCTTATTGATTTGGCTTTTCTCTCTTTTTTTCCTCTAGGCTGAGTGTTACTCTCTTGCTTTTCACTCAAGCTCTTTTTTTCACTTGATTCTTTTTCAATCTCTGCTTTTGCATCCGCCTCTTGTCTTTTCTTTTCAAGTTTGCTATGATCAATAAATACATCTTTTGGAGATAATGGAATAAAAGTAGTTTTTCTACCGTTGTGAGTAAAAGAGTATCGATTTGCATACCCATCATACATTACCCGACGATCAAATTGCCAAGGCCTCCCCAGTAGTAAAGCTCCAACATGCATGGATACAACATCACATAAAACATCATCAACATATTTTCCAATAGTAAAAGAAACAAGAGCTTGTTGAGTTACCCGTACTTCCCCATGATCATTCAACCATTGAAGCTTGTAGGGTCGTGGATGTAGTTGTGTCTTTAAATTAAGTCTTTTGACCAGAATGGAACTCACAACATTGGTGCAATTACTGCTATCATTGACAACACTACAAGGTACAGATTGAATAAGACACCGAGTTTGAAATAAGTTCTCCCGTTGGTCTACGCCGTCCTCCTTAATGTGGGTGTTTAGAGCTCGTCGAGTAACCAAAGATATATGTGTAGGGTCCTCTTCACTAAACTTCTCACTCTCATCAGTTTCCTCATTTATGTCGTCATGTGCCTCGTCATCCGTAACAATTTCTCCCTCCTTGATGGTCATAATTCTTGCATTTGGGCAATCTCTACTATAGTGAACTACCCCTTGACATCTTTAAATCTCTATTTCGAACATTAGACTTTTCTACTTTTTCTTTCTCTGTTCTAGAACTCTCCCCTTTCTCAAATTTAGCTTGAGGCTTCTCATTAATCTCTTGATTTTCATGCTTATAATCAATGTTCTTACTATCCTTTTTTCCATGTAGAAGTAGAATTGGGAAAAGTTTTAGAAGAATACCGTTTTGACCTTCGTTGGATTTGCCTCTCGATCTTAATTGCAATGTGCAACAACTCCTCAATATTAGAATAAGGCTGTAAATCAGTCTTGTCAGCAATCTCTGTGTTTAACCCATTAAGAAACTGCGCCATGAGAGCCTCCATGTCCTCATCGAGATCAAGTCGATCCATCAATGTATCCATCTCCTTGTAATAATCTTTCACAGATTTGCGTCCTTGTTTCAATGCTTGAAGCTTTTGCGCCATGTCCCGTTGAAAATATTGTGGAACAAAACGCTTCCTCATAGACTCTTTGAACTCGTACCATGAATCAATTGGTGCTTCAAGGTTTCTTCTCCTACTTACATCAATTTATCCCACCAAATTTGAGCATATTGTTTGAATTGAGTAATGCATAACAGTACCTTCTTTTCATCACTAAAATTATAACAGTTGAACACCGACTCCACCGTTTTCTCCCATTCAAGGTACTCCTCTGGTTCGGTTTTGCCATAAAACTTGAGAAGTTTTAATTTGATGCTCCCCACGTTACGATCAATTCTATCATCATAAGGAACTCGTTGTTGTAAATTATGATACCTTCTTCCATGGTCTCTCCCTCGCATCAAGCCATGACCAACCGCATGTAGATTATCCTCAAGGTAATCAGAATTGTCCAATTTACTTACAAATCCAACATACATGGCTTTATATAGCCTAAAAAATGAAACTATCAAAGACATTCTAAGAGTTAATATTCATACGTAATACTTAATGGTCATAATTAGTCATTATGTAAATGTAACCTAAAGTAAATAAAAAGTTTTAAAATACAATAACTCTAAATTACTCTAAATTGTAACCCACCAAAAATTAATAACAATCAAACTTCATTCTTCTTCAATGTGGCATGAATTGAAACATCTTTTGATAATTTTGACAATCTTTTCTTCACCTATTCCTTGAAGTATATTGTATAATTAATTTCTTTTGGTTCATATCATATATCATATTTGATATTTTATTATACGCAAATATCTAGATATTTGCTTTCTTAGCATAGTGTCTTTCCATATATTGTTCTTTTCATTTATTACCCTTCCCATATCTTGTAATTTATTTGATTATAGATAAAATAATTTTTAGGGGTGGATTATCCAAACATTTTCGTAAAAAAAACATTTTAAAAATAGTAACCCAACAAGGAAGAATTCATCAAAGAATTTTATTCCTTCATTCTTTTTGCCAAAAGGAAATATATGATAGGAGGGAGAAAAAAAAAATAGTAAAGTAAAAATTCATCCAATAAATATCTTCATCAACGTTGAATCCTTAGCAGATGGGAATTGGAGCACCGTTCCACTCTTTCAAGCACTCTAAGATAGAGTCGATCATCTTCCCTTCACACAGAGCTGTGAACACCTTCTCGCACTCTTCTCCTGGAGATATTACTTTTTCTCCTGTCAACAGATTTGTTCTTAATTCTTCTCTCACAAACCTATACAACGGATAAGATCTGCAGTCCTTTATCTGATTCTCAATTTTAGAATTTCCACTCTCATACGACAACCTTGCATTTTCCACTTCTTTTGGTAACACTGCCTTTAGTTCCTCCTCGAAAGCACCAATCTTTTGGAAGATTGAAGTGTCTGCATCCTTTTCACAATCACCATTGCCAAGTGCGTGCTCAACAAGGACTTGCCTCAACTTTTGGCTCAATGGGTAAGTGGCACTGCATGGATCATCGATATAAGCGAAGGTGTGCTCTCTGTCCACAACTTTTAGAAGATCTTTCTCACAAAACCTTGATGGGTGAAGTGCTCCATTAGAGGATGTTGTCAACACTTTCTTGGCTGTTTGGCTAACACAGTTTTTTACAGTGTTCTTCAAGTTTTCTTCCAAATGCCTCAAGTCGATTGCTTGGCAGAGGGCAACCAAAAAGGTTGATGACATGAGTTTTAAAATATCAAGGGCTTCGGCTGTTTTCCTTGAAGAGATTAAACCAAGAGAGTTAACATCTTGGTTGTGTTGCTCGGCGCTCTGTACATGGCTAGTCACTGGATTTGCAAGATATTGAAGCTCAGAGCAATAAGAAGCCATGGCAATCTCAGCACCTTTAAATCCATAATCTAAACTTGGGTTTCTGCTTGCAGAGAGGTTTGAAGGTAATCCATTGTTGTAGAAATCATTGACAAGCTCTGAAAATTGAGCAAACATAAGCTTTCCAATTGAAGCAACGGCCAAACGAGTGTTGTCCATGGAGACACCAATTGGAGTTCCTTGGAAGTTGCCTCCATGGATCGCCTTGTTCCTTGAAACATCAATCAAAGGGTTGTCGTTGACTGAATTAATCTCTCGCTCGATAGACTTTGTTGAGAATCGAATCACTTCAATCAATGGACCAAGCCATTGAGGAGAAGTTCTAAGAGCATAACGATCTTGCTTTGGCTTTTGAAGAGGATCGGTTTCATGCAATTTCTTTGCAGCTTTCATGTAAGAGCTTCCATCCAAGATGTGTTCCATAATTGCAGCAGCCTCGATCTGACCAGGATGATGCTTCAATTTGTGAGTCAAATGATCGGTGAATTCAGGCTTTCCTTGCATTACTTCAGCAAAAATGGCTGACAAAATCTCAGACAAAACAGCCAAGATATTGGCCTCAAACAGAACAATCGATGCCAATCCAGAACCAACGGCAGTGCCATTGACAAGAGCAAGACCTTCTTTTGGCTGCAATTCAAAGAACCCAGAAGGGATGTCAGCTTGTTGAAAAGCCTCCTTTGCATCAAGGCTTTCTCCATTTGGTCCAACCGCCTTAGAGTTTGGTCGGCCAGTGAGCAATCCAGCAATATAAGAAAGTGGAACAAGATCACCAGAAGCAGTAATGGTTCCACGAAGAGGCAAGCAGGGAGTGATGTTATGGTTCAAGAGTTTGGTTATGGCTTCCAAAATCTCAAATCTAATACCCGAATAGCCTTGAAGAAGAGTGTTGATTCTCACCAACATAGCCGCCCTGGTAGCAGAGTGGGGCAGAGTATGGGTGGACTCAGCTCCACTTCCAAAGATCCCAGCATTCAAGAATCGAATCAGCTCCTTCTGAAGAGCTCCACCTTGATTGGTCCTTCTATGAGAGGTAGCACCAAAGCCAGTAGTAACACCGTAACTATCAGTGCCTTTGTTCATGCTCTCCATAACCCAATCACTGCTAGCTTTAACGCCAGCTCTAGCAGACTCAGCCAACTCGACCAGCACATCATTGTCACGAGTGGCAATGGCGGCCACTTGGGAAATGGTGAGAGTCTCACCACCAAGCTTGACAAGGGGCCTCCGGTACTCCTCCACCATGCGCTTGACCTCATCGAGATGGCTTCCCTTGAGAGACTCGGCAGCCACACCCCAGTTGAGTGGATCATTACGGGTATGGCACAAGCTATGTTGAATCTTGTGAATAGCTGCCATTGTGAAAAAGAAAAAGAAAAAGAAATTGGAAAAGAAATGAAATGGGGAATGCGAGAGATGTGAGAGTTGGTGGGAGAGGGTTGAAGGAGAAGAAGAAAAGGAAGAGGGTTAAATAGAATAGGTGGGGTTGGTGAAGATAGAAGGAAGAGAGGCAATGACATAGAATAGGTGTGTTCAATTTGGTCGCTGGTGCGGTGTGGTGGGCGAGAAACTACAATGGTTGGTGCAGAGAAACTACAAGTGTATTTGTTATTTAAATTTCCTCGGTCAAATTTGGGCGATTGTAGACTTTCATTTGTCGTTTTTTTTTTCTTTTTTTCTTTTTTTCTTTTTTTCTTTTTTTTTTGAGAAAATAAGGAAAAGTAAAGTGGAATAAAAAAAATATAAATATTATTATCACCAAACTTTGTAATGGTTACTTTTCACCAAACTTTATATTTGTTACTTTTCACCAAACTCTAAGCTTGGTTAGTCATACCTAACCTTGATCATTTAAGTAAACGAATTCACAATGCGATTAAATTTTTTTGTTGAATTAAGAAAAAGATGAACCCTCTAATTAGGGGTATACATCCAACCCGACATCCCGGACCAATCCAATCCGAATGACAGAGGTTAGATTGGATTGGATTAGTAGTTCGAGTTGGGTTGAGTTATTTCTACTGAACCCGAATTGACTCGGTTCGATTTCAAGTTCATAGGACAAAAATCTCGAATTAACCCGAACCAAACAAAAGTTATAAAACTCATACACTAAGAAGTCAGGATATTAACGAGTCTGGCATAGTGGTAACTGGGCCTTATTCAGGTCAAATTCATGTTTTTATTATTTTTTTTTTATTACTTTATTATTTTTAGTTTTTTTATTTTAATTTTTATTTAATTTCTTTTGTATTTTTTAAATTTCTCTCTTAATTATAAAAAAAATGTCTTAATATTTTATACTATTTTTAAACAAATTGTTTATAACATAAATAAACTACCAAACAAGTATCCAATCATTTCAAGAATATAGTTTATCATAAGTTATTGAATATGATTTATACCATATATTTTAGGATAGGTTATTGAATATGATTTATACCTACATTTAGGTTATTTTGAAATAAAAGCATATAGTTTTTTTTATTTTTTTATTTTATAATTGAAGTAAATCTATTTCGATATAAGAAAATATTTATTTTTCATTTTTGACATGTATAGTTTTTTTAAATTAATCATTTTTATTGTTTTTTTTTTCATAATCTATCCTTATATTTTTCCTTGTAGAATAATCAATTCTCAATAAATGTCAGTATTTAGTTGTTACTAGTTCTATAAAAGTGTCTGCATTTTGTTCTTATGTTCTTATGGATGAATTTGTTTTTACTTTTTAAATTGATTTGTGTTTATTTGTGAACTTTTAATATATTTTATCTATAATTCTTTTGCGCATAAATAAATAAAAATTTTAATTTTTTTTTAATAAGTTAACAATCCCACAACCTTATGCGAGGAGAAAGGATTGGATTGGGTTGGGTTTAGTTTCTAATCTAATCAACACGAATTTTGGGTTGGGTCAAAAAAAAATTCCTCAACCCAACCGAACTCGGACAATGTACACCCTTACTTTCAATCATGTATAAACACGAGTATTTTTAAGAAATTTGTGTAAATATGTGAGGAAATATATTGGAAATGGGATTGTTAGGACCAAAAGGGAGTTAGAAAGGAAAGTGAATGGAAGGTGGGGGAGAGGTTTTGAAGGTTATTTGGCCATCAACCTTTTTGTTGACAAGTCAACGAATACATAAAAAGGAAAGCTTTGTAAAATTTCGTGACTCTATCCATGCAAAGTCTTTAATACTCGAATGAAATCTAATACATGGATCATTGTAAAATTTAGAGAATTGAAAATTTAATACTCGAATAAAATCTAACATATCAACCTAAGCTAATTAGGTAAGTGGCCTACTATAAGATGGACCAAATGATGAAATTTAACATACCAGCTGGGAATACCGAATACCACCCCTAGATGAGATAGAGATAGGTCCCAAGAGCATAATTGCATGTATTTTTTAGGTAAAGGCAAAGATAGAGATAGGTCCCAAGAGCATCATGTATGGAGGACGGCAACATTGTGAGCAAAGACTTGTTAGGAATCACAACTCTCCACTATGGTATGATATTGTCCACTTTGAACATAAGCTCTCGTGGCTTTGTTTTAGGCTTCCCAAAAAGTCTCATACCAATGGAGATAGTATTTCTCACTTATAAACTCATGATCTTCCACTAAACCAACCAATGTGCAACTCACTCCCAATAATTTTCAACAAGATTGTAACACGTGTATAGGGTAGGCTCATATTTAAATTTCTAATCTTCGTTAGAACACGTTGTTTGCATTTTATTGTTTTAAATTATTTTGTATTTATTTTTATTTTCTCTAAATTTCAATATTTCATATTTAAACACATAAGACCATGACAGTGTTTTTCAAAAAAATAGGATGTTTAAAATGTTTTCGACATTTATACTATAGATGATATTTTCTTTTAAGAGTTATATTTCCGCATAAGAGTTGAGCATGAGACGTTAGTAGCGACTCTGAGTATGTAAAAATTTAAGGTCGTTAAACATAGTTTTGTATCTAACTTCATAGCTTCAAACGATGAGCTTCCATGTTTCTAACTTTAGCTTTGGTGAATTTTAAAGTAGAGTTTGTATCCTTCAACTGAAAACGTTGCACATCAATGTGGTGCTTGTCATGAAGTTTTAGAGAAAACTTGGATGAGAACCATTTTAGAGTTCCTTACATTTTCGTGATAAATTAGATTAAAGGTGTTCGAATCAGATTGAACTAGGATGTCACAAGTCAAAGGCATGCATGGTGTGTGCTTCCTTGAGATGTCGATCCGGTCTCATATAGATCTTCAATCTAAATTTTACTTTTCTCCTTTCGGTCCGATAATTCTGTGTTAAACCCAAATTTGTCCCGTATTAGGTTTCTTCTGTTAAATATCATTACTAGCCCAATAGGGTTAAGCCCAATCATTACTAGCCCAACCGGGTTAAGCCCAACTATTGTATGAGTGATTATATTGACGTTAAGAGAATGATTTAAGGATTTTATGAATAAATTTAGGAAAATGATTTAGGGGTTTTTAGGAATAAATTTAAGAAAATGATTCAGTAAAAAATGTTTGGGATAGATCGCCATAAATACTCCTCCACCCTACCTAGTTCATCATCTCAAGAAATACCAGCAATACAAAGTAGTAGTTTCTAACGAGTGTTTTGTAAATCTTTCTCGATTGTTTTTAATAAAGTGTGCTAGTGTTTCCCACAAAGAGTTGTGTTCAACATCTTTCGTGATTTCTCTTTTAAGTTAGACTTGTCTGAGTGGACTTATAAACATTTTAAACCAAAAATAAAAACCCAAAAAAATATAAGAAATTTATGTTGAATATTAATTAGGGTAAATTTTCCCAAATATTACACATGAACATATACTTGTAAGGGCAAATGGAAGAAAAAGAAAACAAAACGAAACAAAATAAATAAAAATGAGTCCTTTTTTATTTTTTAAATGGACTGTCAATTGAATTTTGGATCCTCTGGTTGAGCAAGAACATGACTAGCAAATGGGGATAGGAGCACCATTCCATTCCTTCAAGCATTCCAGAATTGAGTCGATCATCTTCCCTTCACAAAGAGCCCTGAATACCTTCTCACATTCTTCTCCAGGAGATATCACCTTCTCCCCAGTTACCAGCCCAGTTCCCAACTCTTCCCTTACAAATTTGTACAATGGGTAAGATCTGCACTCCTTAATTTGGTTTTCAATGCTTGATGTTCCATTTTCATACCACAATCTTGCATTCTCTACTTCCTTGGGCAACATGGCTTTCAATTCCTCCTCAAAAGCTCCAATCTTTTGGAAGA